>NC_049227.1:53229934-54490351 GCF_011100685.1 Canis lupus familiaris | reverse complement strand
CAATCTTAAAAAAAAAAAAAGAATTAGAAATAGGGCTGCTACGGACTGATTGTATCTCCTTCCCCCTGCCTCCCTCACCCCGCTCCGTCCATTCTTATGTCGAAGCCCTAAACTCCAATATCATGGCATTTAGAGATGGGGCCTTTGGGCAATACTAAGGTTTAGATGAGGTCATGATTCTTTACTGTGATATTCATATTTGGAATTTGAAGCTTTATGTTTTGTTCTGGGTTTTTTTTTTTTTTTTCAAGCAAAACCCATGGCTTTTAAATTTCTCTATTTTTTACATTAGAACATTATGAAATAGTTTTCAGGATCCCATAATAGGACACTGTGTGATGTGCAGTTCTTTTGTTTAATGGTATTTCTAAGCTTTGGTTGCTCTCTCTGAATAACTTTCATATTTGGAGCTTAAATGAGGCATCACAGAATCTTATGTCTAATAAGATTGTCTAATAAACTAGCCTTATTTAATTAATTTAATAAACCAGCTATTTGTATTACAAGAAAAGAAGTCAAAGCCATGGAATATTCATTGTAGTCAAATGTGAATATGTTGAATCCAGGACAAGATGTTGCTGAAACATATCCTTCCCACACCTCCCCCGCGGTTTTGAAGGGGAGTGACGTGGATGGGTTTTTCAGAATTTTTTCTCAACATTTTACAGATGTTCCCAAATGTCTTTTGCTGCTATAACACATGAATGCTTTTTTCCATTTGTCTCCTGAGGTTCTTTTAAGGATCAAGTGAGATAATGCTCTTGTAAGCACCTTGTAAATGGTCAAGTTCCATGCATGTGTTAATTCTTCTCTGCCTGGCTACTTAGATACAATGGCTCTGCTCAAACAAATGCAGTGAGGGCAACTTCCAGGACCACGAGCTACAGCTCTGCACTCTTTCCTGCTACACTCCTGGGCTTACTTCTTAGTGAATGCTAAATGCATGTGGCAGGATCCTGACCCCAAATCATTACAATGGATAGACTGTGCGCGCAGAGCTTAAACTATACGTGTGCTTGCTGCAACATGATGGATATAACTGCTTGCTGAGAATTTGATTTATTTTCCAATAGTTTAGCATCCCTCTGCTTTTATCTGATATGACTATTTTACAAGCGTGTGTACCAAGCATGGCTTCAAAATTGCAGGTTATGAAATACAGAAAATGGAACAATTGCCGTGCATAGCAGAAATCTTCCTGTTCAGTCTGTGTGCTGTATATTTTAAAGTAAGATGGACTGCTGAATGGTGATGGGGGCTGGCCTTGGGCTTCATCATTTTTCCCCCTACAGGTAAAAGGAAATGCAAGACTTTCTTCTTCATTTTCAACTTCATATTGTTAGTTGGTTTTTCACAGGTTGGTTTGTGATGATGGGTTTTTGCCTTATCATTTGTTGGCATAATAAAAATGACATGATGATGGGGAAGAGAGCAGCTCCCTTTTAGGATGGAACAGAGCAGCCGATACCAGCGATGAAAACGTAGCAGGCTGATGGGGATGCCTCCCCCTTTCCCATTTCACCGCAACCCAAATCTCTCTTTTTTCAATAATACACTTGCTCACTGAGAAATGCCCATCAGAAACTCACTGCTATTATGGATGTGCATATGTTTGTGTGTAGAATAGGCTAGCTAGTTGGCAGGCTGTGCAGCTGATGTACCAGAATAGGGACACAGTTCCTAGCAGGACAGCTTGCTTCGTTGGAGGTTGTATTTATTTCAGGGTTCTTACCTCAAATATCCCTCCTTTCCCCTCGGTCAAAATTGAGTCTGGGTTGTGAGTAATTGGCATCTAAGAACAGAGCAAATCGAGAGCTGGTTCGACTCTGATAACACCTCTAGTCTGCTGGAGGTTTCCTTTAGGTCAGCTGTGCGGAAGGGATTGCCGGGCGGTGTGAGACCCTGATTGGCATCATTCGGACGAGACTTAGGCAGAAGCCAAGCGTGACAGACCTGAGGAACGTGTGCTGGTGTAGCAGGGGGAAGGTACTGTGGTGATGAAGCGTGCACCTGCTCATTGGTTGTATCCGGGATGTCAGTCATCTGGGATCTCTCATCTGGCCTGAGTCTTCACCTTGCATAAAAATGCTTGCTGAAACCTCGGATTCAGACCTATGAACGGCTCCCACTTTCATGGTGAGAAAGCATCCCGTCAAGTTACATTCCTTCTATGCCTTGGCACGCCCGAGTTTTTCCATTCTGAGGACATTAGTATCTCTTTCCATTGCTCTGCTGTTTTCTTGGATGATTGATCACTTGATTACTTTAAGTAAGTTAAGTCTATACAGAGAACGAGCAGTTATTTTGGAGGAGCAGATAGTTTCCTATTTCTTTTTGATAATAGTTTCTTAAGTGGCTTTTTATATAAAATACATGCTTAAACTTTATTGAGCATTTACTATGTTTCAGGCAATATGCCAAGTCTTTTACATGGTCCTCGTAGATGCAATGATTATCCCCATTTACAGAAAGGAAACGTGGCCGTAGAAAGGTTAAGTGACTTGTCTAAGGTCACACGCTGTGAATGGTACTAGAGGGATTTAAATCCAAGCATTTTGAACTCGGGGTCTGAGTTCTTAACCCCTACTTGATGCTCTTCAGCATGGCATTTTTCAGGCACAACAAATATTTGGCGAATGCTTCCAATTATACTAGATTCTGATTTAGGTTTGAGAGTTATACCTAAAGTAGGTCAAATATCTCATGGAATTGTCATTCTAGTGATATGGGGGAGGTCAGACATCAAACAAACAAACAAACAAGATAATTTTAAATAGGAATAAGAAAATATAAAAAGCCAGGATCAGGTACTTGAGTGACTGGTGGAAACGAGAATGAGTAGATAGGGTGGTTAGAGAAGATATTTCTCAGGAGGCGGCATTTGAACTTGGACCAAAATGAGAAGAAGCCAGACACACAACTTTTGTGGGCAAAAGGCGCTAACTGCAAAGGCAGGGGCCATGTGACGGGAACACACGTGCTGTGCTCAAACACCACCAAGCAGGTCACTGAGTGTACTGAGTGGAGGGGAAGCACTGAGAGATAAGCTGGAGATGAGCAGCAACAGATCTCTCTGTGGCATAAAAGTGTCTTCAGGCATACGCATGGCGTGTCCCCCGGCTCTGGATGCTGCATTTGGCATTTGATGCGATGCTTAGCTGCTGTGACTCCCCCGGCCCCATGCAGTTTCCCTTCTTTGCAGCTTGGCCTTTGCTTCTCCTCCTGGGACATCTTTTCCCAAAGTTTGACCCTGGCCAGCTTTCATTCTTCCCTTAACACTCGGCTCGGGTCCTCAGCTGTGGTGGATCTTCTCCCGTTGGGCCTGAGTTTTGCTCCTCCTCTGGATTTCCCTTCATTTCTGTCTAAATACTGAGCATGCCTTTATAGTTGTTCATTTACACGCTACTCTGAAAGAATAAGAGCTACCTGAGGGCAAAGAGCATGTCTTGCTCATTCTTGTATCTCCACTGGCCAGGCCTGTGTGTGACTTACACGAGGTAATAAATACGTGGTGAACTGACCTGAAGGCAAATGAAAGTGAAGAATCACAACATCCCAGGGTGAATGGAAGCCTAGCTAATTCAGTGGCGCTTGGAGTTACCAGACATGGACGTGTTCGATACGTTTGCTATTCTATCCCTGCTCCATTCTAAGCATTGGCTAGGGGTTCCCAGCTTCTTCATAAGGAGACATGACCTAGTCATTATGGCTAGTGTCCCATGGGCATCATCTCATTTAATTGTCACAACAACCAATGGGAAAGCCACTCTTACTTTTGCATTTGACTCTTGAGGTAACTGAGGATGAAGGAGATTTGGCAGTTTCCCCAAGGATGCGCAGCCATCTAGAGGTGGTGCTGGGGTTCAAGCTGAACTTAGACTCCCAAGCTCATTCTGTTGACCCTGACACAGTGGAGCCATTTCAGGCAAAAGCTGATTCAGCTGGTGTTTTCATCATGTGTGGCCTGATGGCTCTGGAGTCCCCTGCGATCACCCAGAGGATTTAAATGGGGGCAAAGTTGCTCAACAGCATCCATCACTTTGAAGGACAAAGGATTCTGGCCCCTTGGTCCTCACTTCCCGGCAGCCGGATGACCATCCTCCTGGATCGCTGCACATGCTCTGTGCATTTCTGCCTCAGTGGTCCTGCTCGGAGTGCTTCTCTTTCACATGCCTTCCCCAATTCCCTCCTCCTCCAAGGCTTTGCTCACTGGTGGCTTGAACTTCATGTGGCAGAGATAATTAATACTAACAACAGTCTAAAAAGAGCTAGCATTTACAGACGGCCTCGTACATGTCAGACATCATCTCATTTAATGGGGCAGTGCTTTGGGAGGCTGGAGGTTGGACTGTGTTGCAGAAATGGGAAAAACGCAGGGAGCTGAGCTACAGGAATAGGACTATAATATGGCAGAGGGTTTTTTTCTCCTCTTCTCTCCACTCTCTTGTTGTGTCTCTCCTCCCTCTCTCCTCCCTCCCTTCCTCCCCTTCCTTTTTTCTCCTTCTCTCTTCCCTTTTTCCCTTTCTTCTCTCTTTCCCTCCCTCCCTCCCTCCCTCCCTTCTCCTCTTCTTATCTCTCTCTCTTCTTTCTCTACTAAGCACCACTGCGCTTTTCTGTAGCTAATAGTTAGTTCCCTGCTAGCATTTGGGATTCCTTTCCCCACGTTGGGTGCAGCCTTGGTGAGACTGTCAGTCAAGGGGCCTTCCACCCCTTCCCCCATGCTGTCTCGGGCTCCAGCCTGCCAGTGATGTGTGACCCAGTCTGGGCCAATCAGTTTTTCTCTTGAGACACTAAACCATGGCAGAACGGTACCTGGATGGAAAAGCAGCTGGAGATGATTTATCCGAGCTGTGCCCTGTCAGGATATCAATCTGCTGCTGCTGCCTCAATTCCTGGAGCAACCTTTACTTTTGCCCCTTCTGCATCAGTTCTTAAGCTACTCTTTCAGTTCTGTGAGCCACACTCTAGCTTTGTGATAAATCCCCTTTTTGGTTGAGCTAGCCAGGGTGAAGTTCAATAATTTGTAACCAAAGAATCCCATCAGATATGAGTAGCAACACTGACGTCCATCCCATAGAGTGTGACAGACCTTCCTGGATCATCTTGAGCACCCCAGGATATCTCTTCCTTCAGAACTGCTTAAGGTACCTGGACCTATTCCCCATAATTGCCAAGTCTATTTCCTGTCAATGTAGGCTTTGGATCTCTTAATAACCGTTCAACATGTATATAATTGGAATCCCATTTTCATTCTTTTTTATTCAATAAGTGGTGGACATTGGGACTCATCCCTCCCCACCCTCCTCACCCACCCTGCCGAGCTCGGGGCCTAAACTCTCCTATAAGGAGGCATAACGTCTGCAGCAAACTGCAGTGTTTCTTTCTGCTTCCCCCAATTTTATACAGTGAGACTTCCTGGCTTCTCAGCTGAGGTTTGATCTTTGCTCTCATGCTGCTGTATATCAGAATCTGTTTTGACATGGCTGGTTTCAGATGTCTATTCCGTAGGCCTGAATTTAAAATTCTGTTAGTTATTGGATAGCTGAGTTGGCCTGTGGTCTGGTTGACCCACCAACAGTAAAGAGGGGATTTACATTAAAAGAATATTAGATTTAGATGATCATCAAGGACAACTTGGAGGAGAAAAGAAAGGAACCACAAAAAAGCCTTATTCTGCAGCCCGAGGGTGAGGAAGGTGAGTTGGAAAAGGAAGAAGAGTTTTCTATTTGGTTTTCTAGGAATGGTGGTGGGCTTTGGGGCTGGCTGTACGATCGTGGCCCCCAACAAGGAGAGTCTATCCTTTTCTAGCACGGCTAGGCGGTATACACTGTTTCCTTCCTCTCTTTACCAACAGGTTCTGCAGAAATCTCCAGAACACTGAGTGTGGGACCCCTGACTAATTCTAGGGTCAGCGGGAAATGAGTAAGAGCTTGTGGGTGGGCTGATTGTCCATCTTCATTCACCTCCCTGTAGGGAGTTATTGTCTTTGTCCAGTACTTGCTCACTTTTTTTTTTTTTCTGGCAACAACAACTTGACATCATTTGGGAACAGTTCACAGTTTATGTGGTTCGGTCTGAAACCTCACTATCAGCTCCTGGGTGGGCTCATGCTCTGGCCATTTTACCCTTGTGGGTCATGGCAATGATGTACAATCCTAAGACTTTCTTCTAAACTTCTTGGAAGAGTCCTTCTAAGTAGGTTATGGGATGCTAGAAAATGGATATGGAGCTGCTGGCAGCCTGCGTGGGGATGGCATTGAAAGAGGCAGCTCTCTGACGACAGTGTCGGAGCACGTGAAGCCAGCCTTTCCAGTCCTTGCAGCTTTTCACTGACATCAACCTATACATTTCCTTTTTGTCTCAAGCATTTTGGTTCCTAACAGATCCACCTACCAGGACTCCTAATTAACTTCAGGATCATTGCAGGGCACAGAACAGAAGGCCAGTAAATTCCAGAGACAGGAACTCTCCCAGCCTCCAAAGCGCGTCTTGTATCTTTCACTATGCAGCTCCAGTGGAGAATAGTCAGGGAAGGGATGAAATGACTCCTCTGTCAACTTGAACTAAAATAGAAAAGATCTGTGCAGGTGATGGAGGTGACAGCCCCTGCAGAAATGTCCCCATGGTGTGGGAGGAGCTTCAGGGCTTGGATTATCACAGCGGAGAAATACCTAGATTGTCAACAACAGTTGTATGAAGGAAAAGAAAAACATCTCTTTTCTCCCTCTCCCAGGTACTTCCTTTAAAATTTTTTTTGGATGTTGCAAATATTGCAAAATATTTATTGCAAAAAATAATCTGGGAGAACTTAAACTACCAAGAACAGGTTTTCCCACCAAACAGTAGGCAGCGGAGTTTCCGTAAGATCACATACTTTTATTTGGGCGGCTAAGAATGACCAGAAGCTAGCCTCGGAGGCAGTGATGCCCCCTTCTCAGTTATCACTGGTAGCGCTCCCTGTCCTTCCTTGATGAGGTCTCCCGGATCATGACCAGCCTCTCCAGAACCAGGGTCACTGTGTCCCGCAGAGTGAGTGCTCCAGAATATGACATCATTTGATTTATCCTAAGAAATCAACTTGTCACAAACCTAAATTCTTGTTGGTTGACTAGAGCGACAAACTGTAGAGCACTTCTTTGTAGTCCTTGATTTCCTCTGGACTCACAACATCAAAGAAGCACAGAGAAGTTTGACTGAAAGTTGAGTCACCTAGAGAGGCGTCTGAAGCCTGGATGAAAATGAAGATATAACCAAGAAAATGGAAATGCAGAGAAGGCCTGGCATGGAGGTGTACAGAGCCAGACGTGCTGACTGTGAGCGAAATGGAAGACATCAGGATGTTATTGGTGAGAGAAGATAATGGAGAAGGGGAAAAGCTCCAGGGAAATAAGACTTGACTTGCTTTCAGAACTCCTCTGGTGCTGGGGGTTGATTGGCTAAGGTCAGTCTAACACCTTGATGACATTTAAAGTAAGTGGCAGTTGTAGCTTTCTTAGGGGAGAGGAAAACAGGAGAGTGTACTGATTCTGTGGAGTTGTCTTAGGCAACTGCTAACTAACATTATATATTTAAAATGGGATGATGTTTAGATTTAGGAGTTAGGCAAAAGCAAGTGGGAGCCTTTCCTATGCCACGATTTCCCGTCACTTATTAACTCCTCTACACTTCTGGCATTAACTTAGCCTGTTTTTAAATTCACATCTATGTGTACGTATTTGCACAAATTTGCATTAGTCAAGGTGCTGTGATTAAAAATTAGTGGATTTTTCTTTTGGTCCTCGCGGCTCTACTTCAGGTGGAGGAGTGTAGCTCTAAAGTGGCAGCAAGGCACTGTGTGTAGAGGACCCTCTTGTAGTCACCATTTCATGGAAGCAGGGGATGAAACAGAATGGATTTGGGGGTGGGAATAAGCTGAATCTCAATACTGATTGGACCTAATTATTAGATACGTGATAACTTGGACAAATGACTTCTCAGAGTTTCCTCAAGTGTAAGGCAGGGATAATTATGTCTTTCTTCCAAGATTAAATGAGATGATGTATGCGCATCCCTAGCAAGGCTGCCATCTTGGACACAGACTGTGATGTGAATGGTGCCTTCCAGAGTTGTGCAGTGAAATTCCTGTCCCCACACCCTCCAGGTAAACAGAAGACAACTTGAACTATCATCCTTTGGATTGAGGCAAGATCAATGTCTTTTTCACATTTCCTGGGATTCTCTGGGGTACAGTTGGTGGGGACTCACATTTGTCTGTTTGTCTCTTGCTTTCAATTCTGGTTCCTGCTAAGATGTGGTTTGCCATCTTGTTTTCCACAGCTGCTGTTGCAGATGTAGTCCTTTCTCCTTCTTTTCCTAAAGATAATACCACACTCCTCCAGATTTTACTGAAGGTTTGGATAATGGAGCAGAGCTACAGCATGGAATAGGAAATATACTCCAAATGAAATATTTGTTTTTACCGGTCTTAAACTCCCATTCTGGCTCAGGAAATTCCTATTTGCTGTCTTGTTTCTTCAACTTTGGTAGCCCCTCATCTCTTGGGGTCCACTCCCATAGTCTCTTCCACCTCTATTCAGATGTTCATATTTCCAGGTCTCCTAAATCCCCATCTCCACATCTGCCACTGGAAAGCAGAAGCATTTCCTCACTCGCTTATGTAGTGCATTTAATTTAATTCCTTCATTTTACATGAGGCTCTAGAGTCCACTATTGTTGAATCTAAAAATGCAACTAGGAATCTATCTGTCCTGTAATGAACACCTGTCCCTCCTGTACTATGTGAAAGAGCTGTAGTCCTTTTTTTGGTAAAACAGTAATTGTTCTTCCACTCATTACAACTGCAAAATACTAAACCTATAGTAGATGCTCAGCAAACGAAAGCTAAGCTAGAATGAAAACAATAATACTAACAATAAAAACAAGGCAGATACGGAGTTTGTCTCTAGTCTCTAGAATGTGCGGCTCCTATGCTAACATTGAGGGAAGGTTGCTGGATTCTGGGGTCGGTAGAAGAGGAGTTCATTCAACCACCTGGCACTGTTCCACATCTCAGTAAACAAAATGTCCTCAGATAAGATGTTCACATGGCTCAAGTTTGAGTCTTTGTGTTACTCATGGCACAGACGATACCTAGCCGACTATCCCAAAAGTGATTTAAGAGGGTAGTATTAGCAAATGAGGGAAATTCTGCAAGTATTCTGGATCTCAGATGTATAAAGACCAGCTACATGTAGAATTGGTCTGAACAATGTGGAGGGTGGACTTTATCCCTTCCTTCAGGTTTTTGGTGGAATTCACCTTCTCGTGGAGTAGGCCTTCCCTGGCCATGCTTTCTGATCTGCAACCCCCTCTCCTCAACGTTCCCTCTGCCCATTTTTCTTCTTTATTTTCCTCCAATGCACTCATCACCACTTGACAAGCTGTAGTTAGTATTTGTGCTGCCCTGTGTCTCTCTATTTCCATGCTAGTATGTAAGTGCCACATGGGGTGTGATTTTATTCATTGCTGGGTCCTGGAGCCTCGCACAGAGCCAGGCATATTGTGATCTCAATACATGTTTGTTGACTCCTTGACTGAGAAACTGGAGATGATAACAATGTCCTATTCTCCTATGTGCTTCTTTACTTTTTACAGAGAGCTTTCACACACGTCATCTTGCTTCACCGACTTGAGGGGACAAAAAAGGAAGGGAGGCTAGCATGGTGATGTGAGTTCCTGGGTCATCGGGCTTATAAATAGTCAGCCTGGGGGCTTGAACCCTTCTCTTCTGACTCCAAATCTCAATGTATACCAAGTCACAGAAGTGAAAGTGTTGTTTGCATAAAACATAACAAATACTTTGGGGTAGAAAGAGTGATGGAGGCATTTTGGGCTAAGCATCCCACAGCATCTCTGTTGTCCCATTATCCTAGTCTGAAATGCTTGGCTGAGTGGGTCTTGCCTGCCAAAGTGAGGCCAGGTACCATATACATCATAATGGCATCACACCAGCTGCAGTCTCAAGTGTTGAGGCTCCATGCCAAGTTTAACAAAACCAAACCAGACTCACTGTAGGCCTTTCATGAATATATCTTCACTAGCCCAACCGCATGGGGGTGGGGGGCACAGGAAAGAGCAAACCCCTGAGAGAGGTTGGGCTTAGGGGCTCATATTCATAATAATAAAGACATTTGTCAAAAGATTTACAGTCACCACATTTCTTTAACATTTACCATCGGATTTGATTTAAAAAATTTTTAAAGAAAGTCTCTTGATTAAAAAGGGAGGCAGACATGAATTTGTCTGCTTTACAGATGAGGAAGCTGAGGTCTGGACAGATTGTGCAATTAGTCTAATGCTAGATGATTCGTAAGGGACAGAATTGAATTTTCAACTCAGTTTTGAAGCTAAGAATGATCGGTTCTTCTTTTTATGACAGAGTGTTTCTCAAGGTTTAGCATAAATAAGAATCACATGGAGAGTCCAAATACCCCCACATATTTTGATTTGGTAGGTCTGGGTGACATCCAAGAATTTGCATTTCTTTGAATCTCCTAGGTGATGCTGATGCTGCTGATCTGCTGATTACACTCTGAGTAGCATTGACATAGACATTAGAGCAAACTTTACAATTTCCTATGCAATTAGGCTTTCTTCTAGCCACCTCCCCACCTCCCTCGTATTACACATTTGACAGAATTTCCTGCTGCACACTCCTTGCTTACTCTACTCCAAGGAGCTGGCCCCACTGTTTTTGAATACTCCATGCATGATCCTACCTCAGGGTCTTTGCACTTGCTCTCTCTTCCACCTGGAATTCTTTTTATCCCTAGATGGCCATGGAAACTCACACTTTCTCTTCCTTTACCTGCTCAGATGTTACCTTTGCAGTGACATTTTCATGACCACTCCCACCCCTCACACTCTGTATCTATTACTTTCCATATTGTTTATCATCTTGTAATACATCAGGCAATTACTTATATAATTTGTTCATTGTTTATCTACCCATTCCTTTGTAAGAGTGTCAACTCTGAGGATGGATCTTCATCTTTTCACTACTATATCTCCAGCATGTAGGACAGTGCTTGCCATAGAGCAGGTCCTTAAAAAGTAGTTTCTGAAGGAATGGGGAGAAGGAGGGAAAGAGGGAGCAAAATCAAGGACTCTGCCATCTTGTAAACTCAGAATTTTTTTTGTTTGCTTACATGAGAAAATAAGAATATATTTTCAAACCTTTAATATATTTATTTAATTTTGAGGAGTTAAAAATTGCAGAAAATCATAAGGAAATGATCCAGGTATATATCACAATGAACAATTATTGCCATTTTGTTAGTCTTACTTCAATATTTAATACAATAATAAATTGTATTAATGCAATACAAAAATAAATACAATAAATAAAATACATACAATACAATAAGTAAAACTGTGAAGTCCGCATGCCTGTGGTCTCATTCTCCTCCTTAGCTCCCCAGAAAAAAAAAACTCTGGCTGAAGGTTGAGTTTTTCTTCTAGTCAGTGCCGAGATCTATCTATATGCAGCATTATACACCTCAAAACTCACAACTTGATGTGAAAAGAAAGTTGCCAAATGAATTTTTAGAGTATAATGGACTTAATTGAAACACACACCCACAATAAAGTACTATATATTGTTCAGCCATTAGGTTAAAACTTCTTTAAGTAGAAGAGAGCACGTGAATTAAGTTTCAGAAAGCTCAGTGCTATTTAAGAATAACTCTCCATAAAGGAAATCTTTATAATGGAGGGAAAATAATGATCTACTGCTAATGTTTAAGATAATGACACTTTGATTTTACATGTTCTGTTAAGTTTGTGAGGATTTTTAAAAACTTTATGGTGATAAGATCTAGAGAAATACTAACATAGATGGGTTTGATTTTATTCATTGATATAATTGTACAGTTGCAAGAAGCCCTTGGAATGAATTAGATGCATGATTGATTAATGATTAACTTCATTCATTCTGGTGCATGGTACTTGGGGATAAAGCTTTCCATACTATGTTTGTTTGCAGAACTCTATTTAGCAAGCCTTTGGTCTTGGTGACTATATAAATTGGCAATTACATGCACTTTAAACAGAGGAATATTGTGTTGAATTAAATTGTACAGTGGTTTGGCTTGAACTTGGTTCATGCTAGCAAGTCTTCTGCTTATTAAATCTGTGCAGTAGCTATAAAATCTTTATATTATCTGAAGAGTTTTACTCTTTTACAAAACAAGCACATTATCAGATGGTTTCTCAGAATGTGAAAAGAATAAGAAATTAAAATGTATTTGAATTGTGAATCACATTTGATAGCATATGTTCTTTTCTCTTTGCTTCATTTACGCATAGGGCTCAGTACTCAGGTCTGAGGGCTGCTGTCAAAGTATCCCTCCTGTCCCAGGAAGGAGGAAGATGGCTCAAGGACTCTGGGGTTTTGCTCAATGCTGCCTCCTGCAGGCAGGAAATATTTCTTTGCATGTTCATATTTTTCTTTAAATTTCCCAAGATTGCATTCAGTTCTGAAATATTTTCATTTAAAATATACATATATTTAAAATTATTAATTAAATTAATTCAGTTTTCTACCCCCAAATCTTGACACAAAATAGATATTCCAAAGAAGATGGATCCTGTTTATCCTGGCATATTTAGTACTCTTTTGTGGGTGTGTGTTTCAACGATTTTCCTGGTTGACAAGGAACACTGGGGTGATAAACTGTGAAGTATTATGTTAAGTTTGAGGAAAAACTGTATTGTCATTGTTTATAATCTTCATTGCTTAATTAATTAATTATGCTTGGTTATCTTACTGGCAACAGATTTGAGATTTTCTTTTAAGCCATTTTTTTTCCTCTATCTGCCTTGGTTGTCCAGTT
Source organism: Canis lupus familiaris (assembly GCF_011100685.1). Taxonomy (NCBI): domain Eukaryota; kingdom Metazoa; phylum Chordata; class Mammalia; order Carnivora; family Canidae; genus Canis; species Canis lupus. Next base: position 54,477,479 of record NC_049227.1, on the reverse strand, counting down.
ATAAAATGGAATGAGAAAAATACTATGGGTTCCTTAGATTGAGGCAAACACACACAAAATTATATGAGCAATAGCTAACGTTCACTGCATGTTGACCATGTGTCAGGCACTCTTCAATGGTTTGGTGTGCTGCCTGTGGATTTGTTTTTTCTGTTCCATGTGGCAGCCACTTTTATCATGTTCATGTTTGGAGTAAGAGTCCACAGTACTAGGAGGTCAGGAGATCACTTATTACAGTACAGATTTTTTCAGAAATTCTCATAATTGTGATCAAATAAGTTTTGGAAGTCCTCCTTATTATATGATACTGGAGAATCACAATGACAATATAATCTAAGCCCTGAAAAGTGTTGCAGTGGAAAAAAGAAAACAAAAATAGTCTTCCCTTAATTTTGTTTAATCGAAAATTTCCTAAAATAATTTGATCCCGGGGTCACTTTCCCTTGCTCCCTCCTGCAGAACAGCATTACTATATCCTAGAATTAGTGTCCTCAGAACAAACTTGGAGAACTAGCTGACACAGCTTCATGGATCTGATGAGGGACATGGGACCTCTGTGACTGGGGACAGGAATTCTTAATCATGATACTCCAAAAACTGAGGGAGCAGTTTGCTGGATCTTTGGCATCATTCTTTGGAGGGAAAGATAGTTAATTCAACACATATGAGAATCTATCCATGAATTAATGATAGCTGAGAATTAGTGGACATTTTTCAATTTAATCAAATAAACGTCGAGCACTTCCTATGTGCCAGATACTATTCTAGATGTTTGGAATATAACAATGAGTAAAACAGACATGTATCCCTGCCCTTATGGAGGAGATAAGCAATAAACAAAATAATTAAGTAAATTACCTATTACATGAGAAATAGAATTATCTAAAACCTAACTTTTTAGGTTTCTGATAAAATGCTTCCAGAATACTTCAGTAGATGAGAGCTGAAGAAGAGCAAGGGTAAAACAACCAGAAGATCCATCCCAGAGTAAGCAAAAATGGCATGCACTGTCCAGAGAGTAACAAAAAGCTGGTCTGCTTCTAATGATTACCATAGATTGGTACTTTTAAACAATGCCAGTGTTAGAATAGTCTTCCTAGAGAAAGCCTTTTTGTTGATCTAAGTACTAAACAATTATTTTGATTACTGTTCAGTGTCAATATACATATAAGCACAGAGGAGCACACATTCACTACCTATTCTTTAATAAACATTGTATTGCACATGAAGATTAATGCAGATAATTCCTATTTGTAAAGTGTCCTCCCCTGCCATCCTGAACAAGTAAACGCAGAATTATTAGGGTGTATTCAGGTGCAGTACATGACTTCTATCCCCAGCTCAGTATACGGGCTTGTGTGCAAATAGTAGGTTTGATGTAAACAACAAGAGCTCTGAGCAATTGTTAAGACAAAGATATAGAACTGAGGTTGTATCAATTCTGTCTTTCTTTATGACCACTTGAGGATATTATCTGTGTTTGCAATTTAAAACACCGAAACAGAGCGTGAAAAGGGATGCCCAAAAGTGGCATGGTTTTGCTAAGTGAAAACTTTAGCTCATACATGAGATACTCTAGTGCATTTGAATAGTATCTTTAAAATAGAAATTTGTCTTTTTGAAAATTCTTATTTGTTTATTTTTTATTGCATGGTGATCCAAAGTGTTCAGGGAAGGATCCTGTGCTTTGTTCTCAGTCATGGACTGACAGGAAATCCAGGTCACCTCCCGAGGGCCAGGTGATTGGAAGGTGTGGGTTGCCAGCCCTGCCCCTCACCTGCAGATGCACCATCACTGTGCTCAGGATGATTTCCAGTGCCCCCCTCATTTTAAGAAAATTCTTGTTATTTGTCATTAACTCCAATTTATTCACTTTTGAGGGAAATATTACGTGGGTATAGCTTTTTCTCTTTTTTTTCCAAAAATACATAAACGTGATGAAAGTTATTAACCCTTTAATTTCATTCATTTTTTGGCATTGTGATATTTATTTTATTTTTTTCTTTGTTCATTGTTAAATTGTATTACAGGCATGTATATGTATACAAAGATCAATGAAAGAAAAGGTTCAGAGTTTTTGATTCTCCTCTGGTCATTATTATTATTAATTTCATGATTATTCCTAAAACTAATTCTATTGTAGGGAGGAGAGAGAAAAAAATGATCTGCTCTGAGTGTTCAATATACTTTGTTATGTCACTGCACTTGAATGAGATTAAGGTCCCCTTTTGGGAAGTTAGATTTATCTGCTCAGCTAATCATCTGTCTTGTGACAGGCCTAATAACTTTTAACCAGACATCCTTTATTGTACCTAGTGTAACAATATTATCTAACCCCTTTCCCCTGTTGGAAATGTGTCTCACAAGAGAGAAATCTTGGAATTGGCTTTCTCCAGAGCCTTTTCCCTTGTGGGAGGTTTGAAATAACACTTGGGCCGGAGTTTACAACTAAGTAGTCTAAAAAGTATCTTTACATTTGTTTAATAAGACCTATTGTTAAAAAACAGCAAACAAACAAACAAACAAACAAAACAACCCAAAGCAGAGAAGGGTAGGAGCATTGGCAGTGTGGGTGGAGGGTTGGCAGATTTCAGTTTAGGGCAGAGTGGTTAGAGCAGGTAACATTTATGCAGAGATGTGAAAGAAGCGAGGGAGTTTGTCTTGTAAGTATCTGCAGGAAGAGCATCCCAAATAGAGGGAGTCACATGTGCTAATGCCATGTGACTGGCATTGCTGGGTAGCTTGAGAGAAAAGTGAGAGGCTGGCGTGGCTGGCATGGAAGGAGGGAGGGGTTTGGTAGAGATGTGGCTGGGGGGCCTTGTGGGCCACTGTCCTGCCTCTTCTCAGATGTTGTTCCTTGTTTAAGATCCTGTTTACTGCCTTGTGTTTTTCCTTCACTCCTGAGATGGTTTCTTCATTTAAATTCACATAGAGTTTTAGTCGCACCTTTTAATTTGTCCTAAATCATTGGTTTCTAGTCGTAGTCACCTTTCCTGGACTTTTGGCTGCCTAAGGGCACACCTATACTTTATCCTCCTTGTGATCTCACTCAGTCACTTGTCCATTGGAAATTTATTGAACATTTACTATGTGCCAGGAAGTGTGTTAGGCCCCTATTAAAGAGTATAATCTTGAAAGTTATGTTGCCCCAAAGTATGCCATCCCAAAACATGCTAATTTGGCATATTGATTGTACTGGGCTGTAGGTACTTGGCATATTGATTGTACTGAGTTTCTCGGAACATCCCTTTTCTGCCCAAAGACAGATTCATCCAAAAAGAACTCAGTTGTCATTAATGGCCTCTAAAGAGTTTCATCAACCAGAAAGGATTGCTTCTTGTCATGGGAGAGGAGACTGGGTGTTAACACCACACCCAAACAAACTTTGTCACAAAGAATCACACCTCCTACCTATTTTTCTGAGGGTCTGTTCATCTTCCCTAAAAACCATTTACTGTGCTCTAAGTTGCCTATAACCTCCCTTTTCCTTTCCCTGTTAGGATGATTTTTAAGCCTGAATTCTAAGCTACTTCTTTGAGTTACTCATTTTCCCCTTTGTGTCTCCCATGTCACATACCCCATGTTTACATGTTAATCAATGTTAATCAATACCTATTTGTTTTCTGTTATTAATCTGTTTTTTATTGGAGGAGTTTCAGCCAAAAACTCAGTGAGGCAGAGGGAAAATTATTTTTCCTTCCCTACAACCTTCTACTCTCAAGGAACTCATCATTTACCGGAAGACATATGAGTAAAACAAGTATTTACAGCACAATATAAAAGGTATCATTGGAACGTAGACAGGGCATCTAATGAGGGAACTAGAAAAGGGACAATTGTGATCAGGGAAGACTCTTAGGAGGAGATGATGATTGAACTGCACCTAGAGTCCTTGGGGAACTCTCTCTTATTGAGATTGTGTTTTGAGGTAACTCTTTTGCAGTATAAGGATGCGGGTGGGGGAGGGAAGCTGCAGCCTTTTTGCTTTTGAATAAGGCTATTTTAAACTGTCAAAGACCTTTGTGAGCAGTTCAGGCTACTGCAGCCTTGAGTCCCCTTACTGGGAGGGACATAGTTACCAGCCTCAGCCCTTTCTTGGCTCAGTCCTTTCTTTTCTGGTTGGAATGTCCTTTTCTATTCAGCAGTCTGACTCTAATAACTTAGGGTGCTTTATTTCAGGGGACACGCCATCCCAATAGTTTTGGAATGTCTTTGGTTCACAGTGAGATTTTTGTTCTAAAGGTAAGAAAGAATTTTGAGCCACATCTCATGAATATTCACAACCTTCCTGTGAAGCTAATAGCCAACTTAAAGTCATTTGAATGTAATGTTTTACTTTTATAGATGGGGAAAATGGAGGCACAGGTTGGGTAGATGCTTTTGCTAAGGTCCCCTGATAAGCTGATGACTGAGGTGGGAGCAGATTGGCAGATTCATAACTTGGGGGTCATTGTCCATCAGTCTGTGCTAGCTGGCCTGGAGCCAAAAACCTTGACTTGCAATAACTGCAATTCTAGACTTCTGTGTTTAAAATACAGAAAAGTAATGATGCATTAATTTGCATTACATGATTTGCATTACATAAAAAAGCAACATGTTTGCTTTTTTATGTATATGTGCATGTGTGTGCAGGTTTTTTGTTCTTGTTTTTGTTCTGTTTTGTTTTTTGGAGTGAAAAAAGAGGTCTCTGTTCTTGTAACATGCTTGACTTGGAGACACTACACTGAGGGCATTCATTTGAATGCCTGTATAATTACCCTATTCAGTGCTTTGAAAGTATTTATTTTGTCTTAATATTCAATCACCCATCACCCATAACACCTTCCTGCCAACAATAGGAAGTTACTTACTGTGTCATATATCTTAAAGTCCTTTGAAAATATTAACTTATTCTTCACTCTTCAGCTTTAAGGAAGATGATGGTATTGCTTATTTTCTTACGATCAGGGAAGCAAACCTTTGTAACTGAAACAGCCTGCCCCTAGTGCTCAGTGAAGAGCCTGGATAGTGCTTTGTAAGACCCAGGATGGTGTCCCTTCTGTGATAAAACATGTCACGGTAGAGTTCTCCAGTTTGTTGTAACTAAAAGGCTGTAACATGAAAAAACCAGGGGAAGACAAGAGTAGAGAATTATCTTCACTCTCCTTACTTGCTGGATGGTCTCTGCCTGGATTGAAACTCCTCTTATCCCTTGTAGGAACAAGATCTTGTCCAGGCTGACCTTTAAAAAATGCACTGTTTGGGGGAGAGAAGGTTTTATCTAGGATGGTCTTCAAAGTGTTATTGAGCAGGGTAAATTGATCTGATGAGAAAAAGATCTCCCAGTCAAGGGACATTATTTAAATGCCACCCAGGAGTTACACTCTTTAAATTTGAATTCAGCTTCTCTTGAGCTCTCTGACATGGGTACTCAAGAAATATCTGTAGATTTATTCATTTCTTTGGGTTAAGTGATTGCCCTCTCGATTTGGCCTCTTTAAAATGCAGGCTCCCTGGAGAGATCCCACATTAAGCTGTTAATATTTACACCTTAGCGACAGTAGATTTATAACATTCTTCTTCTCTGATGAGGGGCCATTCAAGCAGCAAAGGAGGACTGAATTGATTCTTGCAGTGAGAGGTGTTGAAAATGGGGGAAAACATTTAGTTTCTCCCCCAGTTTAGGGGCTGGGAGTAGTGGTGTGTGTAAAATGAGTGGATTGCTAGGTGCACTGATGTGGAAGTTGAATGCTGGGACTCTGAGCCTTGGAACATGAGACTAAGAGGCATAAGGGGAGAGAAAGAACTAGAACTAAGTAAGAGATGCTGTTTAGTCTGGGTCCTCTTAGGAGCAGATGCCAGGCTGGATTGGACAAACCAAAGATCGGTTAGAGGAAATGTTTATGAGGGCATGTGGGAGATCCAGCAGAACATGAGGCTGGTCTGCCCTCAGTGAATGAGAAAAGGAAATAAAGTTGGGTGGAAGAGTCTTAGGCCACTGGGGAGCCTATCAGGGAGTCCAGGAGTGGCCCTGCTTTAGCATCCCTGCTACAGTCAGTTGTGAGCTGCGAACAGGCAGTGGTAAGCATGGCTTCCGTGTGAATGCAGTGATGGATTTCAGAGAGCAGCCACTGGACTGTCACTCATTTTTGCATGTTGCCAGCAGCAGCAGAGATCTGAGGGGTGCATTATCATGGTCAGGGAAAGCTGCTTGGAGCTCTTCCTGGGTGCAGGCCATATGGTGCGGGGTGGAGCTGCCAGGGTCACAGCCTGCATTTGGAGTGGCCAAAAGGGAAATAAAGGGAAAACAGAGATCTCTGAACACATACACATGCTATTGTAGGATGCAATGCTGTGAGTGAATAGAATGCCAGTGCATGATCATTGGTCCAACTTTTAGCTCTGCTGCTTGTTGGCTGCATGGCCTTGAGAAAGATACTTCAGATTTTCTGTTTGCTCAATCCTTTGAGTTTTAAAATGTGCTTAAATATGCTTTTGAGATGACAAGAGCATGTTTGTAGAACCATCATTTGGTATATTTTGGAAGATGTCCCTTCATATGTAGGCATCTGTGCGGTCAGGCTGGCTGAGAACTCTAACATGTGAACAAGTTCATTTTCTGTATCAGCGTGCCTTAGGGTTGATTTGGTTTGGGATCACATGGAAATTTAGCAGAAGCCATCCTATTGGGTGACTAGTTCTTTTGACACAGGTTCATGGTATCTTCTAACATGTCAGGATGACCAAGTTGTCCCTGTAAGAGGAGTAGCATGGGGTAACAAAAAAGAGCAAGAATCAAAAGGTAATGACAAGTCATTTGCGTAAAATACTTCACAGTTTTTAAGGTACTTTTGCAAAAATTGGGCTTCAAGGTGTGATAGGTAATAGCATTCCATGCCACAGATATGAAAACTGAAGTGCAGGACGTCTCGATCTGCATAACAATGTCTGTGTTATGCATGCCTTGAAGGGCACATGAAGAAAGCCGGAATCATTACGAACACCCTCCCTGAAGCAAGGTAGTGTACTTTGCAGCACTTCAAGGGAATCACAGGCTTGAGGCTTGGTGTGGAGACAGAACACAATATTCTTTGGGGCTAGTCACCGGACCTGACCCTGAGGTTAGTGTATTCCCAAAATTCGCTTTGGAGGAAGCTAAAAAAGATAACAGTATGGAATACTACCTAATGTGGTTGTAAGCAGATTTGAAGGGCTTTTAAAGAGCTATTTCTTAGCAAATAAGGATAATGGCTATGCCAATCATTTGCACATTTGCTTTCAACTTTATTCCCTGCCCTTCTAAACCCTGACCTACATTGGAGGAAACTACTTTTCCCTGACTCCTGTGCCTATTAACTTGTAAAGAGGTTTTGATGCAGGCAGGTTGGTTCCGAAGACCCAGAGGGGGTCCCCCAGGACCAGCCAAGAGGGTCCTTGACTTCACACAGAATAGAAATCAAACACGAGCCAGCAGGAGATGAGAGCAGAGTTTATTAAAGACATAGAGATGGAGGCACCTGGGTGGCTCAGTCGGCTAAGCATCTGCCTTCAGCTCAGGTCATGATCCCAGGGTCCTGGGATGAAGTCCCACATCAGGCTCTCTGTTGAGCTTCTGTGTCTCCCTCTGCAGCTCCCCCTGGTTGTGCTCTCTCACTCTCTGTGTGTCAAATAAATAAATAAAATCTTAAAAAAAAAAGACATAGAGACAGCAGATACAAATGGACCATCATCCTTTCTGAGTTTTGGGAGACTTGGAAAAGAAAGGAGCATGAGTCTTATCTTTTTTGTGGACTGGGGGTTTTTACTGATGACTGTAGTCTGGTGCACATGTCCAGAACTGGTCAGAATGAGGACAAGGTCCAGCTGTTCATCATAAATCATTTATTCTCTGAGGCCAGGGGTCTTGGCATCGAGATGTTTAATAGTGGTCTGGAATACACATATAATAGCTTCGCAGGTCATTCTCACCTGGTCCTTCCTCAGAAGTTAGCTGTTCTAGAGGAACCATTAACTCCTTGTCACTTACCAGGAGGACAGACGCTATTTGCATTCTGAGGTGTGTGTAGAGTGGAGTGCAGGTGCAGGTCCTAGCAAGAACACAAGGTGGATAAGAAGCAAAGGGGAAAAAACACAGCTTTTTCTCTCATGAGGTCCCTTTGGCTTCCCTGTCTCATGGTTATTATGATTATTTACTCTGACTTGCTGCCAGGTGAACTGGGGAGACCCTGGGCCCTGGGCCCTCGACCCAGCCATGACCCAGGGAGACATGGAAGGTTATTGGGCTTGTAACGAGAATAAATTCAAGGAGAGACAGACAGACAGCACAGTGGACAAGTGACACAAGTGGAATAGCTTATTAAAGTGAAAATTACACTCTCGGTAGATGTGAGAGCAAATAAGCAAAAGAGAGAGAAAGAGTGAGAGAGAGAGGCATGCCCTGGGGATTGGGTTTCTGTCTTCTATTGACAGTTGTTAATTAGGCAGAAGAATATTCATTGCTTGCTTGGAAGCTTTTATGCTTTTTCTTCCTAATTTGGTCAGGGGTTTCCTGTCATAGCATCCGCCATCTTGGTCCTGTCTGATTTGAACTTGGGTTCCTGTGGGGTGCTGCCAAGATAGGCTTCTGACCTACCCGTAGCTGGCCATGACTTTCCCATAGCTGACCTCCAGGTACTCTGTTAGAACCTAACTAGCCACTTACTCTAACAGATTTACAGATGAGCAAGGAGACATCTGAAGTACTGAGGTATGATGCAATCAGTCCAAGGTCAAACAGCTAGCTAGGAGCTGGGCTGGGCTTTAAAGCTGGGTGCTCACATCGACTCTATATTGCAGTGCCTCTTTATGACAGCCTCAAGGAGCTTCCCACCTGCCACTCAAGGGTTTGGACTTGTCCTTTAGAGGTAACATGGGCAAACTTGGAACTGTACGCTTCCTTTATAGGTTGTAACTTTGTTTCATTTCTTTTCCTTTTTCTTAACGTCTCACTTTTAAAAATTAATTAATTAATTAGTTAATTAATTAATTTAGAGATTGTGAACAGGGAGAGGGGCACAAGAAGAGGGAGAGAGAGAACCTCAGGCTGGCTCCATGTTGAGCAAGGAGCTGACTAGGGCCTCGATCCCATGACCCTGTGATCATGACTTGAGCCAAAATCAGGAGTCCCATGCTCAACCAACTGAGCCACCCAGGCACCCCTGTTTCATTTTTTATTTAAAAAGCAGTTTGGGGAGCGACTAGGTGGCTCAGTTGATTGAGCATCAGACTCTTGAGTTTGGCCCTGGGTCATGATCTCAGAGTCATGGGATCTAGCCCTGTGTTGGGCTCAATGGGGAGTCTGCTTGAGATTCTCTCTCTCCTTCTCCCTCTGCCCCTCCTCCTGCTTGTGTGCTCTTTCTCTCAATAAAATAAGTCTTAAAAAATAAAAAGCAATTTGAAGCCCTGGCAGAGATTTCAGAAATAATAAAAATAGAGGAAGAAAAAAAAATCACACCTAATAATACCTTCATCTAGCAATTGTTATCAATACTTGGGTAATTTTTTATTCCAGTATTTTTTCCTATGGAACAAAATACCTTTGAAACTGTTTTTATATAATTTGGAGAGAAAGTTGTCTATGATCAGGGATTATGTCTTGCAAATACAAGCATGTGAAAAGAGAAACTAATATATAATAAAAATGTTGTGCTCTATTGACTACATTGCCCTGAAAGTTGCTCGCATGAGGCACTATAGATATTTGGCCAGGTAGACCTAAGGTTAAAGAGGAAGTGTAAAATCAGCAAAACACGGGCTCTGTGCATACCCTGGAAATGTGCCTACTAAATCTTATTCAGTGTGTGTCAGACTCCTTACATTTCGGTTTTCCCAGAAGATGACTTTGGGATGAAATATTGGAGCTCTTTCAACTGGAACAAAACATTCTCTATTTGTTATACCAATAATGCTTTAACTTCTTGCATTTTACTAGTGCTCTCCACCTGAATTCTCCCTATCCACCTAAAAAAGCAAAACCCAGCAATAATTCAAACCCCTGAGGTACATTATGAAAAACATGTGCAGCAGAATGGCTGCATGCTAAGGTAGGCACCAGGGATGAAATCCTGAGTTTTATTTCCTGAACTATCTCTGCTACTCTGTCATGCGGTGGGTGGTTCACTCCACTTTTTGCCATGCTTCAGTGTTTCCAATCAAAGAGAGGCAAGCAGATGACATATCTGGCAGGTTCTTTTGTCAAGGCATTGTGGGAATGTGGAGGATTATAGGAGGAACACTGTTTGATGCTTGTTGTGCCCTATATCAGGTTGGACTCGGGTTCTGTGTCCCAAAAATGAGCTACGAGAGGCTGTCTCTTGGGATGCTTTTGTGAGTTTAAAGGTTTGACTGGAGGTTCTCCCCAAATTACAAAGGTTTGTACCCATTTATCAGTCTTGAAGACTTCTTTGGAGCCGTCATTGTGCATAGGTAGATTTTCTTTATGTCTTGCAGTTTTTAGCTTCCTCCATGATTGCCCCGTTTACTCTGCTCCCTCCCCAAGGACTATCTCAACAATTACTTTGATGTAAGATGTGAGAAAAAAAATGTGATAAAGGTGGTTGGATGCACCTGCCTGGATGGGGTATGAATGGATTCTAACCAGTGACATAGGGAAATGGTAGAGCTGGTGAATGTTCCATTGGGAGGAAGAGAAGGAAAAAAGGAAAATGAAGGGGACCAGGGCCCAAAGGCATCATAGAAAACTGCAGGCGAGAGTCAGAGGCAATTCCTTGACCTGGACATAATCAAAAGAGACTGATGAAGATTGCCGTATGCTCTGTTCCAAGAGGCTGCTTAATTGAAATGATGAGATCAGGACTGGAAAAAAGAAAGAATCAGCTGCAGTCTCTTTGTGGCAAATAAAGATCCTATGAGGAAACGCAGTTAAGCCTGGGATCAAGGAATTGGAACAAGGAAAGGTCTTGATTCCAGCTTTTACTGTGTTGGCTCACTGCAATCTCTGGCACTAATAAGATCTCTGGCGGGGATATACATGCAAATAAAATGACTCTATCATTTCTGGGGGGCAGCGGAGGTAGAAACAGAAACCTGGTACTTTGTAAGACCGTAGGATAATCAAACAAGAATGTTCCTCAGGATGGTCCATCTGAACATATGAAACATTTTTTTAAAACTACCATTTTTCCTGTTTTCCTGGAGATTTTTCATAATTTCATGTTCAGTTTTGTTGTGTATTTGTATCTCTTTTGTCTGTTTATAGTTTTTTTTTCATAAATAAGCGTTCCTTGGTGATGGTGTTGCATACTGATGTGTTATGCCCAGCACAATGGACACCTACTGTTTGGGACACTGAGAATGCCCTTTCTTCGATTCCCCTCACACTGTAAGGAGAACCTTACAGTAGAGACGGGACAGAAGAGGAAACCCATTTCCCCTTCCTCCTGTGCTCCTTGTGGAGAAGATTCATCCTACCAGAACTGTGTCATGAGCAAGAAATAAACTTTCATCATGTTAAATCACAGAGACATATAGGAGCTATCAGTTGCCAGTAATTAGTATTACCCTAACTTTAAATATCTTCTTTTTTGGGAAGTGCTTTTCTTCTCCATGCCTGTAGGCAAAGTCATGTTCTTAAAGTTGCCAGCTCATCCCTGCCCCCAGATAGACTTTATTGATTCAAAGGTGGCATCTGACCCAAACTGAGCCAACTAGTATCCTATCCCAGGTTTTAAGAAATCAAACCAAGAAAAATAGGTCTTCTCTAGTGGTGGAGGATGTTAAGTCAAAAATCATCAGGAGTAGGGCACCTTGGAGGCTCAGTCATTGAGAATCTGCCTTTGGCTCAGGTCTTGATCCTAAGGTCCTGGGATTGAGTCCTGCTTCGGGCTCCCCACCTGTTTCTCCTCTGCCTATGTCTCTGCCTCTCTCTCTGTCTCTCTCATGAATAAATAAATAAAATCTTAAAAAAAATCCAAACCATCAGGAGTGAATGTAAGGGAAAATGAACCAGAGAAAGCCAGAGAGAAGAAGAGGGCAACGGGGAGATGTATAGGGGAGATGGAAAGAAAAAGAGAGAGACTTCTTTTTGAGCCTGTGAATCCTCTTGAACTTTGTTTACCTTACATCTCCATCCTTTCCATGATTTAGATGTGGTGTTCTCTACTGTTTTTTCAATACATTCTCATTTGTTGCCCAAGCTAGTTTAGGTTGGTTTCTGCGATTTGCGACCAAAACTATAGTGGCCAACACATGTCATAGATGATTGTTTATTGAATTGTAATAAAATGTTAAGGTTTATTATAATAGATGCCCAGAGAATCAATCTCCAATGAGTGTTTAAATGCTCACAAAAATCACAAATAGGCATGTGTTTCTCCCACCTGCTGTGCTCTGCTCTGTGTATTCCTGTTCTCTGAAAACCCAGCTCGGCTGTCAGTCTCCTTCTTGGGGAGGGTTTTAAGCTGTTACCGAGGAGTGAATAGTTGATAGGGAGGGAGAACAGGGACTTTCAGCAGCCCAGTGACAGAGAAGGCGTGGGCAAAGGAATAGGGCAGTGAGAACAAGCAAGGATCAAAGCCGAGATTTTGCTGTGTTGGAGAGTAGAGAGAAGAACAACCCTCAAGTATTTCTGTGAGGTAAATATTTGTGATTTCAGCCCCATTTTGTTTTGAAGGTAAAGGGCTCACAACATGCTGGATACCAAGGAGGGGTCACACCGTAATTTATTCCAGCCAAGAGAAAAGCTATAGCTATTCTTAGGTATCTGTAATAACCCATTTCTGTAGCACGGGAGGTTCAGCTCAGGACAGGGGGCCACCCGGATATACCTCAAATGTTTCTGCTAGAATTCAAATAATCACATTTGAAGACACTATACTGCTTCACATCAGGGGTGAGAAGTGTATGTGCAAAATAGTGTAAGCTCTGAAGGGCTGGGAGGAGCAGCTCCCCGGCAATGCCGAGGAGGGCCATAATGAGGAGTGTCTTCCTGCTGAGAAGCACCAGGATGCGTTTATTGATTGGAGGTGAATGCAGTGAATGTAAAGTTGGAGAGTTTTGCAGTTTAATCTGACATCTGTCATTCCTGGAAGAATGAACAGTTCAAAGTAAAACCTTATCCATATTGATGTGTGAGAAGAACTCCGGGTCAGGAAAAAACAGGGCCCTGGAGATCAGCACCGGGAGAGCCAGGACAGCACACCTGCCCTTCCGGTAGCTGCAACTTGCCCACCAAGCCAATTGCCCTGTTGGAAAGCAGCTAGTAGAATGCCTGGCGCAAAACGGAGATTCCAGAAATGTTGGTTCTCTTCTCCTTTCCAAGAGTAGGGGAAGCTTTGAAAGCAGATTCCTGACTTCCAGAGAGGAGAAATGGGTTGGAAAAACACAGATACGTTGTTCTGATGCGCAGAGAAGTTGAGTTTCCATTCTGGGAGAGGAATTTGGAGGGGGGTGTGTGGGAGGTGAGGAGGAAGTGAGCATAGGGCGGTTGCATTATTTGTTTTAACCCTCAGCTTTCTTTGCAGGAAGTGGAGAGGCTACACAGACCCAGGCTCCCACGAACCCCCTGTGCCCCCTGGTTTTCGGCAATGTCGCTCTTTGGCCCAGCAGCCCAAGCCCCGGCCCAGGCATCCCGGCCCTGTTAGGTGCAGCTGGTCTCGGGCCCGTCTCAGGTAAGTAACGGGCACGTTGGGCTGCAATTTCTATTCCTGAATAGGCCTCCTATCTCAGAGTCATGCTTCAACAAACACTCAATTAAAAGGAAAAAACCTCTGGGTGATGGAAGGCACCCTATTACTGAGAAGCAGGGAATGTTTACTGAAGAAAGAGACTTCTCTCTAGTTACTAGTAGCCTAGCAAAGATTTATGAGCCAGTTTGTCCCACAGCAATCAAACTTGAAATGTGAAGTCTAAACTGGTACGTTTTTTAATCAACAAAACAAACTAGGTCATGAGAGTTGCTTAGAATTAGGAATTAGGCAAAGCAGTGGAGTGTTAAGACTGTGTGGCCAAGGAGCTAGGCCTGAGGTGGTTGTGGGAGAAAAATTCACCCATTTTAGCATCAGACACCTACAAATGAGAGGTCGATATATATATATATATATATATATATATATATATATATATATATATATATATATAATACCCACCCACAGCTCACAACCAGCTGAAAACATACATTTTTCTCTTTGGAATACAGGAGTAATCAGAATTTATTCATGAGGGCTGACTCTGAGAGTTCGGTGTCCAAGGGCAGTCCTGTCTGATTGATACCACTCAAATAGCAACATTGAAGAAATGTAGTTAGAGAGACGGCAATTTAAAGGCTGTAAAAAAAGTTACAGGCAAAGCTAGTGGAACATTCCATACTGATTTCTGACGTGGGATACTCCACAGCCCTGAATTGCAGTTGCTTCTCAGTTTGGTTTTCCAGAGATGGAGTATCTGAAAGGGAAGGGAGGAGGAAATGTGGCTTTCAGGTGTGTTAAATACACCACAGTTAACTTTTTTCCCCCCTGGAGTGCTCTTTGTGGTAAATTAGAGTTCTGGTATCTAAGACTCTGGAATGTTAACAAACCATGGTCACTTCTCTCACATGTGTTACTTTGAAAAAAAAAAAAAAAAAAAAAACCGTTGTCTTCCCTCAAGCAGGATTTCATGACTAGGGACTCTAGAGCAATCCTCTCTCCTTGGCCCCAAAGAGGGCTCTCCAAACAGAAAGTTGCCTGCATGTCACTGTGCATGTTTCTGAACAAGACATTCTCTTCACTGCTGTGTCTCAAGAGATCCAACACTGCCTGTGGCATGCCCTCTAAAAAAGGCTTAGGGGTTAAGAAATTAAAAAAAAAAAATGGAGGTGGGTGGGTGGGAATTAAAACATTAAAATTGGTTCAGTCACTTTAAAATTATCAACATGTTTTCTCATTTAGCCAAAGCCAAAACAAAGTGACCTGCCACTGGTGGCTGTGCTAAAAATAAGGAGCCCACACACTACGCCCTTTGAGCAAGCAGGTCACGCAGCAGGAGATTTCTGTGGGGTGAAGCCTGGGAGATGAAGGGAAAGAGTCACGGAGGAGCTGAAAGCTGCACAACCGCAGTGAACCAGAGATGTAGGAATCCATGGTGAAGTTGCCAACTGAAAATTAAAATTGTCTTTTCAGAAGGCCTGGATGGGGGGCCACAGCTGGGGAGTTACTACAGTAACAGAGAACACATCATCCTCATCCTTGTCTCTCCCGCTGACCTTGGATCACCCAGCAGTGCCACACTGGGTGCTGTGTTCCAGAGATAAGATGGAGAACACCCCCCCGCCCCACCACATTTCTCTCCTTAGGGGGCTTATGGTTTAAGGGAGAAGAAAGATAGACCCAAGTAAATAGCACCCAAAATAATTCCAGAGTGCAATGAAGTGCTATAGAGAAAACAATCAAAAGTCTGAGTTAGGGCATCCCATGAGGGATATGACTTTCATAAAGGCAGCAGGCTGTGGTCCTGGAGAGACTGACATACAAGCAGATATGCTGTAAGGAGGAGGGAGATTGCAGAATTTGCTGGGGTAGAGGTTGGCAAAGTATTGAAAAAAGGCAGTGTAGTTGGAGGACGGTATGCCTCTGGAATAATAAAACAAAATGGAATGAAAAGAAAAGAAAACCCAACTGTGGCCACAAGTTCCATTTTGGTCACTTCCTTTCTATCATCATAGTTCCCCTCACACTCCCTAGGCTTCCATTGGAAAGCCCTTTCAAGGAATCTGGCTTCTTTCAATTATGATTAATAGAAACCCAACCCAAACTAACTTGGGCAGTAAAGGGAGTTACTGAATTGTTAGGCAAGTCAGGGTGCAGCTGACTCCACGGGTGGCTGGAACCTGGGGGTAAGGGTCAATGGGGCTCCCTTTCTTATTCTCTCACATGAATCTCCTTCGTTTCCCTCCAGCAGACAGGCGTATCCCACAGATGACCAGGAAGTAATGTTTCCAATAGCAGCCTGAGAGTACCTACTTGTACTCTTCCCAGATTTGCCACCACAGAGGAAAGGGGGTGGTCTTCTCTTAGTTCCAGGTGACTTACTCTTGGGGAAGGCCCTGCTTTCCTTGGCTTAGGTCACATTCCTCCAAGGAGATGGGATGCTGTGAGGAGCAGACTGAGAGAAAGAGTATCTCCTCTACAGATGTGAGATGTGTACATGTTTGTATGATGCTCACATATGAGTATGTATGAATATGTGTGAGAAAGTGTAATCTGGGTATGTGAGTATGTATGTGTGTGTCAGTGCATTTTGAGAATACTTGGGTGTGTGTATGAGTATATGGGAGAGTTTGCTCTCCGGGAGCAATTCATATGCATGTTTGTAAATGAGTCTGTGTGAATGGGAGTTTGTGTATGTGATTGTATATGTGTATGGGAGTACATATATGTGTGAATTTGTGAAGCTATATGTATATGTACATGTTATAAGTGTAATTGTGTCCCACCCCCAACTCCCTCAAATTCATACATTGAAGTCCTAAATACCAGTGCCTCAGAATGTGACCTTATTTGGAGATAGGGTCTTTATAATCACATGAAAATGAGGTTATTAGGGTGGGCCCTAATCCAGTATGACCAGTATCCTTATAAAATGGGAAACTTTTGACTCAGTGACACTCAAAGAAGGAAGATACTGTGAAGAGATCCGGGGGGAAGATGGCCAGAAACAGATTCTTCCTCACAGACCACAGAAAGAGGTCTTCCCACACCTTGATTTCCAGCTTTTAGTTTCTAGAACTTGGAGACAATGTATTGCTGTTGTTTAAGTCACAGTCGTTTAAGTCTGTGGTGCTTAGTTATGGCAGCCCTAGCAAACTAATATGTGAGTATGTGTATGACTATGAGCATCTGAGTATCAGCGTGTGTGTGTGTGTGTGTGTGTGTGTGTGTGTGTGTAGATGGAGAGTTGACTCCAGTCACAAATCAAAAGGTATCCATAATGCCTCCTCCTCTTCTTTGCTTATCTAATCCTACTCACATTTGACAGCACATCACAAATCCCCTTCCCCTTTGGCATCCTTCACAGGTTCTCATTTCTCTAGAAGCAGTGCATACTGCCCATCTACTAGTTGTGTGAGTCATGGTAACCTTGAGGGAAAGAACCTTCCTTATTCATCGTTGAGTCCCTATATTTGCCATAGGACCCTGGACACAGTAGTTACTCAAATAATATTAATTTTGTTACTTAACCTTTTATTTGAAATTTTTACTGTGAAATAAGACAAATATAGAAAAATGTGCAAAACAAGACTTTATAGCCCAATGCCTGATCACAGAGTGATGTCTATGTCACTACTGTATGGGATGAAAGACACAGTACTGCCAGCATTCTAAGGGCCCCTCCCCTGCCACGTGCCCTCTTCTAGAAGTTTATCTTCCATTCCCCTAATGGAACCTTATTCCCCTGATTTTTATGATAGTTGCTCTGTTAGTTTTCTTTATAGTTCAACCACCTGAACTTGCACCCTAAATATCATAGTTGAATTTGTTTGGCCTGCAGTGAAGAGGTGTTAACCTCACCAGTAGTCAAGAAAATGCAAATTAAAAACATGATGTCATAATAGGACATACATAGCGATCTGGTGAAAACTAAAATGACTGGTAGTAGCCACAGAGAGATTAAAGACAGGAACTTGAAACATGGCTGAGAATGTTTATATATTCTCTGTTTATATATATAAACACTTTAGAAAAGTTTGGCATTTCCTCAACTTGAACTTCTGTAGGCCCTCCCTATGACTCCATAATTCCCAACAGAATTGCATGCACACATGTATTGAAGACATGCCTATAAATATTCGTGGCAACATACTTGGTAATAATGATGTGATGAGAAAAATGCATTTTCTTTTTTGTTTGGCACAACCCGATTACTAGTGAAGTTAAGTACCTTCTCATGGTTATTGGTCATCAATGTCATGGATTCTTTGATTGATCTCAAATCTGCAGAGATTCCTGTTAGATATCCAAGTGGAGACGTCATGCAGGGAGTTGAATGTATGTGGATTATGGGAGAAGCCAGAGGATGCAGATTTGCACTTGGGCCATAGCACGTAGATAGTACTGAAAGCAAGAGAAGAGGAAGATCATTTGAGGGATAGAAGTGTTGATAGATAGAGAAGAGGTCTGAGGACTGTGCCTCAGTAGGAGTGAGGAAGCCAGTAAATGAAAATGGGAGGTGCCAGGGAGATAAGAAGAAAACCAGAAACATATGATGTTCCAAGTACAGGGGAAAAAATGTTCCCGGAACAAGAGTGATGAATTATAAAATGATGCAGGAAAGCCAAATTAGATGAAGACCAAGACAAGACTCTCAAGTTCGGCAATACCGAGCTCATTGGAGACCTTAAAAGGAGTGGATTTGGTGTCATGGAAGGAATATTAACCTGAGTGGAAGGGGTTTGAGAAAGAATAGGAAGTGAGAAATTGGGTATCAAGAGAATGCACGCTCGTTGAAATAATTTTGCTGTGGACAGGAGCCGAGAGATGGAGAGTGGCATTAACAGGACCAGGAGGAAGATGTGGGGCCAAGGGAGGGCTTCTTTTTCCAAAAGGAAACTATTTCAGTATGTTTGCTGATGTATGTGACCTGGTAGGCAGCCAAACATGCTTACTCAGGAGAGACTGGAAATAATTGCTGTGCCAAAGTCCTTGAACAGGCAGGAGGGGATGAGTCCATTGCATAAGGGGAGGAGGAGGTCTCTGATAGGACATACAGTTCAGTGACCACTATAGGAGGGCGGGTGAAATGTGCACACAGCAGGAGATAGGATGTAAAATTGGCTGCAGGTTGAGAATGTTCTCTTCCGAGTGTCTCTTTTTTCTCAGTAAAATAAGAAATGAAGTTATCACCTGAGAGAAGAATGCATAGGATGTGTTGGAGCTTTAAGTGAGGAAGAATGTGTGAGATATACTTGTCTCAGAGAGCAGGAGGATGAATTGACTAAGACAGTAAGCTGGAATTCCTGATTAATGTTGAGGGCATAGCTGACGTTTCTGGTCACGATTTTAAAGTGGGCTTAGTTAGAAGGGTTATAGTTTTGCTCTAACATTTAGTGTTGGTTTGGGTGTCAGCATGGAGCCGGCAGAAAGCTGAATTTAGCTAGGATTGCCATTTTGTCGGCTGAATACCTGGTGGGAAAGATGAGCAGGAGAGCTGGGAGATTTTATGGGGGAGGGGGGGTGGATTTTAAACATGGACCATAGAATTTAAGCTGCAGCATGGAAGGAAGTGAGAGCCTGATGAATGTACAAGAGTGATGAGACCAATGATTTGGATATCCTAAGGGAGACAAAGCATTTTTGGAGTTGCAGTAAAAAAAATATTGAGCTGGAAAGATCATCAGTTATAATTAGCAAAGAGATGTCTGAAACCTAAAATTGGAGGTGAAAATTATTGGTGATGAAAAGAAAGATGGTGGGGTCATGAAAGTGAGTGGCAGAGGTGGGATACAGGATAATTCCAATGGCTGGTAAAAAAAAAATCAAGAATCTATGTGGCTATTGAACCCACTAAAAAATATTACAGAGGGATCCCTGGGTGGCGCAGCGGTTTAGCGCCTGCCTTTGGCCCAGGGCACGATCCTGGAGACCCGGGATCGAATCCCACGTCAGGCTCCTGGTGCATGGAGCCTGCTTCTCCCTCTGCCTGTGTCTCTGCCTCTCTCTCTCTCTCTGTGTGACTATCATAAATAAATAAAAAAATAAAAAATAAAAAAATATTACAGAAACGGAAGTGAAGAGAAAGAGAGTGAGCAAACAAAAGATTCTTTCAGTTGGCAGAGAGGAAAGTAGATCATTGCAATGAGAAGTGTAGGGTAGTGAAGCTGAAGTTTGCAAGGCAGAATCAGAAATATTTATCTGGATATGGTAATGAGAAATGAGATCTACCCCTTCCTTCAAGATAAATCAGAGAACAGATAACCACCACTGGAAGGAGCTGCAGAGAAAGCAGTACCTCTAGGATCTACTTGAGATACCAGCTGGAGTGAGAAAGTAATATATTAAGGGAAGTCTTGACAGGCCATGACTTCTGGAAGACCCAAGGGAAGGGTCTGGGCAGTGATAAGGGAAAGGAGAGTGGGTTATATTGAGGAAAGGATAGAGACTACTCTTTGGGGCCAAGAAGACTCCTAAGGAAGGAGTGGATAATTAATTTTAAGCAGAGTCTCCTTGAACTGGCCTCTCTGTCAATGAGCAGTGGTCTGGAGGGGAAGTGGTGCATGAGTGTCCCACCAGGGCTCACTTCAAACCTGCTGTAAGTAGGTCCAGGCCAGGGGCGGGGGATTTTAACTTTTCAATCCTGCTAGTGAGATGTCAAGGCTGGGAGAGGGGCCAATCTTCCCCCATACAAAGTAATCTCATTGACACAGGGAGAAATAAATCATCTAGGTAAAGAAGGCTCTGGGTCAGCATACTTACTGATTTTTGTTTGCTGATCTCAGAAGAAAATACTAGGGCAAGGTCTTCTGTTGAAAAAAATTGTTTAAATCATAAGCAGATGAAAATGCTTTGACACTCAAAGAATATTCTCGTCTTAGACGTTTTTAGCAGCTTATATTTAACCAGCTATAATTCTTTTTAAGCACCATTTTGTTCAATCTTTTGAAACTGAAGATTAGTCTTTCAATGAGAAATCTGCATTTCATTGTAAAGATGGAACACAATGCCTTTGGCTCACTTAGTCTGTGGAGAAGCAAGCTTATTTTGGTAATATATCTTTAGCATATTGTAAAACAGTGATTGTAGCAAATTTATTTCAGGCAAGACAGACTGAGACACACACATGTATGGCTCAAGAGCCACGAGAGCTATAACCTTCATTTCCCATATTTCAAGTAATAAAATCCCAGAAGTGACGTTGGTCATCTTTGATTTCAAGTTGGGTGTCTGTGATGAAAGAACCAGTGCGGGGGTGGGGGAAGGAATTCACAATGCGAGATTATTGTAGTTAGAGTCAGCAGCAGATCTCTGTGGTATAGAGATGTTTCTTTACTTCCTACTTCCTTTGGGAAAATATAAAATCTTAAGAATTTTCCCATTAGACCAGACCAGTGGTCATTTCTGCCTCAGGTTCTAAATATTGTACCTTAGTAGCAATGGTATGTATGGGAAAAGGTTCATCTCCTCTCCATGGCCTTGGCCTCATTCCCAGTCAATTTTCTGACAAAGAAGCATGGATAATTACATCCACCATCAGCCATGTAGCCCTGACGATTTGACCATCATTAAGCGACTTTGAATCTGTTCTCTTTGTACATTCCTGCTGCCCTTGTCCTAACTCAGGCCCTCGGTGTCTTTCAGCTGTCTAATTACTGTAACTGGAAAAAAAGTGGGTACGATGACTTCAGTTTGGATCAGTTATAAGCCTTTTTGAGAGGGTGGGGTTTGAATTAGTTATTCAAAAATAGTCAGAATTTTGGAAGGATATTCTAGGTGAGGCAGAAGTTTCAAGCAAAGGAATCAGGATGAGGAAGCACAGGGCCCATTCGGAAGGTGCTGAGCTGAGCAATTGACCTGAATTTCCCGTTAAGGAAGGTGAGATAGAAAGCTGGGTCAGGGCGGGATTTGACTGAACCCTGATTACCCAGTGGAGGAGACTGGGCTGCATATGGAGAGTTGAGAACCATTGCCCTCCTTTATTTTTGGTAAGAATGAGCTAAGTTTTAGCTCTCTGATGTCTTAGATCACCCTGAGGAAGAAATTGGGGCAGGCCTTAGAGAGGATGGTGGTTACAGTAAAAACCTCTCCTGGAAGAGAATCCTGCAAATAGTACCAATGGGGAGAGGGGACAGCAGCACCAGCTATTGTGCCTCTTAGTGCCTGTGGGAAGACACTTAGAAGTCAAGAGAGAACACTGCCTCTATTCGCCACCAGTGGGACTTTGGAATATTTTTTTTGTTATAATGAACTTTTTGTTGTAATTGCTGTAGAAAGATCTGGCCCGAGGACTCAATTTTGCTGCAATAAAATGTCATAATTTTTAAAAGCCCAAGCCTGATAGAAGCCTAAGTGGAAATGCAAGCTCTAACAGAAGTTCTAATTTTGCCCAGAAATAGGACAGCAACCAATCTCTACAAAAAAAGACTTTATGCTAATGAAGAAGATTGCTTTACAAGGTGAAGATGGCCAGTGGCACATTCAAAATGCTAAAATATAAAATCCCATTACCCACTTTACTATTTTCAGTATTGTGCCTAGTACCAAGCCTGATGGAGAATAGATAGATGCTTGAAAGAATGAGTATGAAATGTTATGGGCTTGGGAAGTGGTACTTAGAATATTTACTTGGTTTACAATTATCTTTTTATTGTCATGTACTAAGACTATAAAGTAGAAATAAAATAAAACAAAGAACACCCCACCATCTCCTCCAACTCTAGACCACGATGAGGAATAATTTGACTAAGAATCCATAAAGCAAACAGATTCCGGAAACTTGATTCTGGCAAAATTATCATAAATTTGTTGAAGGCATCATAGCAAGAAGCAAAGACAAGATACTATGATATATTCTGAGTTCGTAGGAGAATGTGGTTCTTGGTTACCACACAGTTCAATTTGATTTTAAAAATGCAAATGTTACAGCAGAGTGATTTGCATCTCACTGTTGGCCTTCCCTAGAACCTATTATCTTTCTGAGTTTCAAAGTCTTTTCGCTCTTAACAACGTTAATAGGATATACAAGGTCCAACCTTAGATCAGTATTTTGGCAGTGGATCAGGACTGAATCAGGGTAGAATTTCATATATTAGCAGCTACAGGCATTTGGGGTTTAAGGGTTTTACCCTAAAGTCACAATATACCCATGAAGAAATGGGGTTTGGGATATGAAACCAAATAGAGATGGTTCTCAGGCTGTAAATACTGTGTTGCATGCAGGGCCCACAGTATTATAACAACATCCAGCAAAGCCAAAGGGCTGTACATAAAAGTTTGGTTCGACAAGGAACAGAGGCTCCTCTTTAGAAGGCTCAACTTGAACCTGCTAAAGTCTGATTAAAAGACAAAAGGCAACAGGGCTAAGTTGGGAGAATTTTCTCCCTTCAGTGCTTGGGAGAAAAAACTACTCATGCCCTCCAGCATACTGGAGAATGGAATTAAAAAAAAAAACAACCCGAATTTGTAGTTACAAAAAGAAGTTGAAACTATATTGTCGTAGAAGGTATGCTGGGATTCTTCTCCTGGGAGAGAACGCTCCTACTTAGGTGAGGGGTGTACCTGGGATTACAGGTTGAAGGTGCAAAATGAGAAGAAACCTTTATCTGGTGGTTTCTTTATATCTCCTCCAGTGAATTCTGGCTTTCGATCAGAAAGAGAGGATGGATTTTCTTGCCTTACAGCTTCCGGGGAGACATGCTGTGGGAATCTCTCTGCTTCGAAATAATTCGTGGATGTTTTGTGAAACCTTTTGACCTGGCTGGGAGCCTGGGGCTTTTGAGCATTCAAGAATAATAGGCAGCATTGAAAAGGAGTGGATAGAATGTTTTATTAACTGTAGCTATTTTTATTAACTGGAGTCAGGGGAATATCAGAAAGGATCAAAATTTAGGAATTCTTTGAAAGCCTTTATTTTACATTGGTTTTATTTTACATTGCTTCGATGCTTTACTCCATGGTATAACAGACACTGCATTTTCTGCCCTAACAAATGAGAGGGCCAGGATGAAGCTTTGAATTTTTTATTTGTTGTTGAAAGTGGGGGGAACGTGGAGTGGAAGCGAGATAGAGGGAAAGGCGAAGAGGTAACGGACTTTTTTGAGAGCTGTTTCTTTCCTCCAAAGTTTCTACTGTTCAGAATAATGTTTCAGTGCCATTTATTTCTCTCTCCTAGTCATATTCACGTTGTTGTAAGTTTTATCTGTGTTTCAGCAAGTAAATTTTGAGGGTCAGCTATGTATTAAGTGTGTGCTGAGTGTGTAAGGATTTAGAAATAAGTAGTATAGAGCCTGGGTTCATGGTCTCTTGGTTAAGCTTCATTATCTGCCAATTGTAGGTTTATTACCTTCCTCACCCTTTGTCTCTCAATTCCCACACTCCAAGCCTGATCTTTGTTCTTACCACAGGAAACTGATAGCAATTCTGGTTATAAGCAATAGAAACAAATGCTGGCTAATTTAAGCAAAAAAGAGAGGTATGAAAGTTGCTCATGAGATCAAAGAAGCAGGTTTGGAATACACAGGAGACATATAGGTCCAGAAGTTCTGGACAAAAGCAACCATCCAACTGTCTTGTTAGGGCGAAGGCCTACCTCAATAACAAAAGAATTCTAAGTATTTTACTATAATTCTCATGATTCAAACTCTAGGAAGGGAGCACTTGATTGGCCATTTAGGGTATTATGACTGCTCCTTTGGGGATAATGGAGCCTCTTGATAGACACAATGTACTGGGAGAGAAGTAGCTTGTCAAAAATTGGAATCTCTTACTAAATTAAGATGGAATAGATGCTGAGCAGTCAAAAAGCTAACAAAAACACGACATTAGAATAAGGTAGACCAGAGACTCTCTCCCCTAATTCCAACCTGTGTTAGGTTCTGACCTGGGTCACAGAAGTATAGGGCCTTGGAAAAGGATGATGCTAAATCAAGGAATAGGGGGAAAGCTGAACCCATCTTCTACTCCTTCACCCCTATCCCCATGAGAGACCATATCTACCCAGAGGAAGAGGCATTATCTCTAGAGATTGGAAAAGAGAATTCCTTGGTGGAGAGTCAGATGGTCTCTGACAAGGAAATGCACATTCTCAGTTTGAGGCACCATTTGTGGAGTGGGCCATACCCTGGAGAGGCAGCAAGCCAGGTATGGTGGGGCTGACCCAAGATCAAAGGGATTTCTGCTCTTCTGAAGTTGGATAGTTACAATTTAGAATAGTCCACAGTGCTAATGGACAGTACATCCCAAATCTTTTCTTCTGGAGCATATCTGGCTTTCCTACTCAGAATCCAGACAGATCATTCTGTGGCAATAGCTCCCATCTGGCCCATATCCAGATATGGTCTCTGAGGTGACTATTCCTGGGCTTCCAATCCTATTTCAGTGGGATGAACATCCCACACCTTCCCCTCACCATAGTCAATGATCCTGACTACCATGTAGAGATCAAGACAGAACCTGAAAGAAAATTTTGATATTTATGTGGTCTTAGCATTAAAAAATCCACTGATGGAGTAGTTCTAGGCTTGAAAGCCAAGTTTCCCAGGAATGGAGCCTCGTGCCTGCTTTATCTCTCTGTAACTGCCTCTAGACTCCTTAGAGACTGAATTTTCTGCTGTAATCTTCAGATTTTTATGGGTCACTGGTGCCTGCTTATAAAGACCCTCCAGTGGATATAATCTACTTGATTGGATCAATTGGTTGAATTTATTTTATACATATTTAGTGTGCATGTATAATGGAGAAATCCTGGGTTAAGTGAGTTAAGGGTCATAGAAAACAGGGAGTAAGGATGGACAGTCAAGTTTGTGGCCCAGCTTCCATGGCCTATTGTAAGGGAAAACCATGGCACAAAAATAAATAAGGATATATATATATATATAATATATATAATATATATAAATATATATAAATAAATATATTTTATTTATTTATATATATTTATATTATAAAATATAAATAAATACCCAGTATTTATTGTTTACCCAACATATATATATATAATGTGTAGAGCTTAAGTGACAAACTATGCCATGCTGGGGTGAGCTATATTAAGACATTGTATAAACAACATGAATATTGGGGTTCATCCATGGTGCTTATGTCAGAAGAGGTTTGGTTAGAGAGGGATGAATGGGCTGTTTTTGAAGTAGTATAGCAAGAACTATAATGTTTTAAAAAATATATTTTGACTAAAACTCACAATAAAAAATACATTTTATCCTGGGATACAAATACCCCTCCACACTTTCCCACATACTCCTGGGACAAAAGTTTTATAAAATATACCTATTCTTCTATGTGTGATACACTCTGGTATTTTTCTAGTCTATTCAATTATACTCCATTCTACACTTGCCCATTTAATTTTCTAAAAAAATGCTGATTGTGAACCATTAGGCTGAATTCAGGGCCAACTAAAGGATCACAACATATAACCTGATAAGTGTTGCAAAGCAGTTGAATAAAGGTTCTGGAACCTTTTGACCCAGGTTCCAAGCTTGAGTCTTCTATTTCCTAATTGCCCTGAGTAACTTGATGTATTAGTCAATTTGGGTTGCCATAGCAAAATATCATAGACTGAATGGCTTACACAATAGATATTTAGTTTCTCACCTTTCTGGAGGAAATCTGTGATCAGGGCGCTAGCATGGTTGAGTTCCAGGGAGAACACATAGCTGCTGTATGGCTATGTTCTCACATGACCTTTTCTTGTGTATGTACACACACACACACACACTCACACACACACACACACACACACACAACTCTCTCTCTCCCTCTTCT
This sequence comes from Canis lupus familiaris, assembly GCF_011100685.1. NCBI lineage: Eukaryota > Metazoa > Chordata > Mammalia > Carnivora > Canidae > Canis > Canis lupus. The sequence continues at coordinate 54,451,035 of NC_049227.1, read as the reverse complement.
TGTAAGGCCACCAATCCTATTGGACTCTTATGATCTCATTTAACCTTAATAACCTCTTAAAAGCCCTATCTTTAAATTCAGTCATATTAAAGGTTAGGGCTTCAATATCTGAATTTTAGAGGAATATAATTCAGTCCATAACTCTTGAATGAGTTATTTAACCTCTCTACATCTCAATTTATCAGTAAAATGAGGGTAATAATACAGTGTGTATACTGTTCATTCATTAGCAGTATTTATTGTTTACCCAATATGTGCCAACCCCTGGACTAGAGAATAAAAAAGCAGAGAAAAATCCTCACCCTATAGAACTGCTGTAACAAATGAAATGATTGTAAAGTGCTTAGTAAAATGTAGTGCTCAACAAACATTAGTTGTTGTCATTGATAATTGGTACAAGACATACCTGGTTGAACTTGAATCCATCTCCTGGATGTAGAGGAGGTATCTCCTCTGTCGTGTTATGAGTGAGAGGCTGTATACTGTTGTTAATGTGGGTTCAATAAGCCTATCTGCATGGCTTGAATATGCCCTTCTGTGTATTCTTCACTCCACCCGGAGAGTGAGGCCCAGCTCTGTGGGGAACTAGTCTGTATCAAGATAAATGGCATGATTTTTCCATAACTAAGATGGATAGGAATCATAGGGCCTCATAATAGAGATGGATAGATAGACATAAACACAGCTCTAATGCATCAGATCAAGGCTATAATAAAGTTATGAACAAAGAGCTGTGGGAGCACAGAAAAAAAGAGACCAGTTCCGCTTGAGGGTGGGAAAGTCTTCTCAGAAAAGTAAGATTTGAGGTTTTCCCTCTTAATTTTCAGGTAAAAATTTAAAGGGCTGGTGAGGTTGTTTTATGCAGAGGAAAAAGCATGGACAAAGATGCATGCACATACCAGGGGAAGGACAAAGACCCCAGGGTGGCTGGAGCAAAGTCTGAATTCTGTCTTAGGAGATACAAAACCAAACTATCAGGGGTTTGAAGCAGTGAAGTGTCCAGCAGTTGGGAAGAAAGTGGCAGGCCTTTTAGCTCGGAGGCTGTTGTGATTCAGGAGAGAGATGATGAGAGTTGAGCAGGTGGTAGTGAGACGGGAGTGGGCACATGGCGGAGACATCTATGAAGTTGAAATCATGGGTCTCATTGACTTATCGGATGTGGTGGAGAAAGTTGGAGTCAAGATGACTTGAAGATCTTTCACGTTGGCATTCAGTGGGACCATAATCTGGACAGGAAGTATAGACGTAAGAATAAATTTGGGGAAAGAATGGGTTCATGCTGGACATGTTGGGTTTGAGTTCTCTAGACGGTTTGTGTAAGCAATAACTTCGTGGTAAGAAGAGAAATAACCAGACTGATTAATGGTAGGGTGCTCAGCTTCAATTAGCTGCTGATAAACTTGTTAATCCAACTTCTGAAAAAAATCTTCTCGGAAAAAGTTGAGTTTGAAAACTAATTTGAATGTCTGGCTGTGACTGCATTGCCAACAGACTGGGAGGCTAGAGCCTGACGTGTTGCCTGTTTCTGATGGTGCATACACTGTGTCTTTATTTAGAACCTCTTACCAGTATCAATTAAACCCCAGTTAAATTTGACATTTCTTAACCTTGCATTGGATCAAATTCATTGCTACAGCAGTACCCATATGGCACAGAGACAGTTGTAGACATCAGTTCATTGCCTATGTAGAGATATTGGCCTAGTGCCAACCAGTAATCACTGCTTTTTGTTAATAGACATGTTTGCTTTGCAGTCATTTCTATACTCAGGGCTCTGGATTAATTAGATTGAAATCTGTCATCCATCTAAGAAACCACAAGAACTCATTCTCTGTACTTCCAAGGGAAAGAGAACAGCAGATTTTGGCAAATTTTAAAAAATGTGTTTGCTTGTTTCCATAAGAACTTAGCAGACTATCTAAATAACCAGTGCATAAGAAATTGTTGATAATTAATAAGGAGCATAGAGTGGGTTGGGGAGTTGAAGAGATGAGCCCTCAAATGAATCAAGGTGAGATTATTCTCCGGATGTGAATTAGCTGACTTTTTAAAAAGCATATTTTGTTTTGGTATCTGCTTCCCTGAAAGTTGACAGACAGATTTTGTTTGGGTGTGCAGATTTACAAAGAGAGCCCCCACAACCCCCCTCTACCCAGCCATCAGGTCAAAGGTTTGTTCGAGTTGAAGAAATAGCCACCAGGTTTCTTTGCACTCAAGTTTGAGTGGGAAGAGAGGTGACCTTCCAGGTGATTCTGCAGCAGAATCCTGCTGTAACTCTGCCTTTGGGGTCTACAGCACTGGAGCTGCCTCAGGCTGAGATCCCTTTACCTTGAGCCCCTTCCGCTACAACGCTAATGAAATCCCCTTAGACATACCTTATGCTAACTTCTTCTCTGAAGTCAATATTTCCAGACCCAGTCTCTCTAACAGATAGTGTTTATTGTTTCTTGCGCGGAAGCAGATAAAGATTCAAGTAGTATCCCAGAATTTCCACCCTGTGTATATGAGTAATTTAGCCTAGTGCCTGATACAAGTTTGTTGAATGAATGGAAGAAGGAGGTAGAAAGCATCTTTCTATGATGCCTCTGTAATCTGAATTAGAAAAGGCCCCAATTTGCCATGTACATTTGGCTTCTTAATTTAGAGAACTGATCTACGCCATCCAGGATTTTTTTTAAAAAAAGGTAATTAGCCTGTTATTTAGATGACCCAGTTTGTTGCAAACACAAATCTTGCATTTCTAGCAACTCTCCATTCATTTTTTTCAACTACCACTTTATATTTATTGCTCACTCATTATCGGGTCACCATCTAGCTGTAGTGGGTACTCAGAGACTGGCAGGTTGAACTTGATGGGTCTTTGCCCACTTTCCTCAAACAGCGTAAACAGTCTGAGGTCCACATTGTCAGGGAGTTCTTCTAGGGACCCCAGTCTGTTTACCAGCCCTGATCACTGCTTCCCAACTTCCCCAGGGAGAAAGGAGGATCTCCGTTTATTTGCTCAATATCATATGCGACCTTAGTTGTGGTGTGAAGTTACAAGTGAAATTGGCTACGGGAGAAAAGCAGTAGATGTAGGACGGACGAGGCAGAGGCAGAGCAGAGGGGAGGAAAAATGATCAAAGACTTCATGCTTAAGAGAAGACAGGACAAAGATGACTTGGGTGCTGATCCCCAAAGGGGTCTCAGGGCCCGAAGATGCCTGCAGTGTGTCAGGGAAGGGAAGTAGAGCCAGGTGAGCAGGATCCTATTAGTTGGGTATCTGTGGCTGCACCTTATCTTGAGTTAATTGATTGTCATAGACACAAGGGCGCACAGCCAAGTGGTACTCACCAAAGGCTGTGGGAGCAGTGCTCATTGGGGCAAGCTTCTGAGCTAGGGCAGTGGCAGTGTGCGGGTCTGTCACTGTCCCTGGCATTTCAGGGCACAACGCGGAGGTCTGGCAGGGCCAGGGGAGACTGTGCTTTGTGAGACGTACCAGCTGCTTAGGCAGGGAAGCCCTGGGCCCTCCCTTGACAGAATCAGTGGTGTGGATGTGACCGTGATGTGATGCAGCAGAGCTCTGGCTCCCGGTCTGTCTTGCCAGTTCAGTATTAGTGGTAGAGGGAGAACCAGGCCCTCCCCTGTGGGAGCAGGAAACAAGAGTTCCAAGCCTTGCAGGCGGAGATGTGTATCAGGGCAATCCAGGGGAAGGATTCAGCACACCCGTCTCTCCGATGCTAGTCTCTCCCTCGGCATATTGTGTGTGAGTCCAAGCTTGGGGCTGACCTGGATTGTCTTGGAGCTTCTTTCCTAGGAGGCCAGAATGAAGAGGATCAGTCCTGAGCAGTTTAACGCTTACTGCTCACCAGCTGATCCAGGCCTTGTCTTTGTAAGTTATCCGCATGTTCTAGGAAAGACAGAGACACAGAAATCATAGAAACCACCTTTTACTGAATGCCTACGATGTTCCAGACACCTTTGAACAAATTTCATTTATTTGTGAATAAGATCAGTAATTGATTTCACCCAACGTACAATACAGTAGCATTAAAGGTAAGGAGACTGAGATGATCAGAGATTAAGTATCTGGTTCGAGATCATTGAGCTGATCAATGACAGAGTTGGGACTTCTACTCAGAGAGCAAACTTCCATGCGCTCTGCTATTTCGCCTCATCAACTCTAGTGGCTTCTGTCCCGAGACTACAGCATCGGATTGTATGTTCTGGTTGTTCTGTTTTTGGGGAGAATCCTGACAGTTATGAAGCTTGGTAATAGATATCACATTAGGAATGTACTGGTATGCTATGTGAAATATAGAAAATACAGAAAACAAGCAAGTTACTTATTTAACCATTTTCACAAGCTCTTTCTCTGTGTTGGCTCTGTGCTAAACAGACTTTCCGTCTGCCTGCTTATCCCTTTGGTAGTTATTTTTAAATTTTAACATGAATACTTAACTTAAAAGTCCAAAACTAATCAACATCTTGTGAGCCTCCTGAATAGCATATGGAACTGAAAAAAAAATTTTACTGTTGGACTTTGCCTTCCTTGTTCCCACATAATTGTTACCTATATTTTCAATCTGTCGTGTTTTTAACTATCCAATATTAATCTTTTCAATTCTATTTCAGTCAGTGCTTATTTAGAATTACCAAACAATTTGCCCATTTCTTTGCTCACCCTTGTTTCTTGCAACACACTCATTTTTTAAAAAATTTTATTTATTTATTCATAGAGACAGAGAGAGAGGCAGAGACACAGGCAGAAGGAGAAGCAGGCATCATACAGAGAGCCTGACGTGGGACTCAATCCAGGGTCTCCAGGATCACACCCTGGGCTTCAGGTGCCGCTAAACCACTACACCACAAGGGCTGCCCCAACACACTCATTTTCCCTGGGTTTGACTTCCCTCTTAGGGAGGGACACCCTTTTGTCATTCTTTTACCAAAAAACCTTTTTCTTAGTCTTGATCTGAAATGCTTTCTTTGAGAGGCACCTGGGTGGCTAAGTGGCTGAGTGTCTGCCTTTGGCTCAAGTCATGATCCCAGAGTCCTGGGATCGAGTCCCACATCAGGCTCCCTGTGGGGAGCCTGCTTCTCCCTCTGCCTGTGTGTCTCTCTCTCTGTCTCTCATGAATAAACAAATTAAAGAAAATTTTAAAAAATGAAGTGCTTTCTTTGATCTTAATACTTAATGATAATTTGGCTGGATGTAAATTTTCTAAATTGACAGTTATTTTCTCTCAATAATTGTTCCCCAGCTTCTTAGAGATATAATTGACATATAACATTGTGTAAGTTTAAGGTGTCTGATGTGATGCTTTGGTATGCATATCTATTGGGAAGCCATTACCATAAATAATTAGTTAACACATCTATTGCTCTCATTTTTGTGGATATGGTGAGGATGTTTAAAATGTACCTTCTCGACAACTTTCATACACACAGTACAGCATGGCTAACTGTAGTCGCTGTGCCATATATTACATCCTCATAACTTACTTATCTCCCCACAACCACTCTTCTACCAACCCTAGGCAACTACTACTCTCTATCACTATAGAATACTTTGTATTTTTTCCCTACAGTTTCGTATAAATACGATTATCCAATACATACTCCTTTTGTCTGGGTTCTTCCATTCAGCAAAATAATTTTGAGATCCATCCATGTTTTTTGAGTGTGTCAATAAATTATCAATTTTTTGTTGCTGAGTAGTATTCCACTGCATGGTGTGATAGGTAGTTTTATGTATTGACTTGGATCAGAGGATGCCCAGAAATCTGGTGGGACATTATTTCCGGATATGTCTGTAAGTGTGTTCCAGAAGAGATTAGCATTTGAACTGGTGGGCTCAGTAAAGAGCCCTTCCCAATGTGGGTGGTGTTATCCTGTCTTCTGAGGGTGTGAATAGAACAGACATGTGGAGGGAGGAGCTATCTCCCTCTTTTCTTCATAGCCTCATTGTTTGAGCTGGAGCATCTCATCTTTTGCCCTCATCTTCTCCTGGCTGGTTTGGCTTTCAGGCTTTGGACTGATTTTGCAGACTGTGCAATTTCTCTGTCTCCACAACTGTGAAAGCAATTTCTTCATAATAAATCTCTTTTTATATTCTATTGGTTCTGTTTCTCTGGAATCCTAACAAAATAATAATCCTAACTAAAGCATTTATATATGTCACAATTTATTTATCCATTCATCTGTTGATGAACATCTTTGTTGTTTCCAATTTTTGGCTGTTACAAATGCAAGTGATATGTCATTTGTATACTAGCTTTTGTATGGAAATATGACCACATTTGGGTAAATACCCATGAGTGGAATCTCTGAGTCATCTGGTAGATGTGTTTAATATTTTAAGAAACTGCTTAGTTGTTTTTTAGTGGTAGTACCACTTTTCTGACCAACCATAAGTATATGAGGGTTCTAGTCCTTAAAATTCTCACCAATGTTTGGTATGGTCAGTGATCTTAATTTTGGACATTCTAATAGGTATAGTTGTACCTCACTGGGTTTTAATTTGCATTTCTTCAATGACTGATGGTTATAAACATTTTTTCATGCGCTTATTTGCTATTCTTATTTCTTTGGTAATATGTCTATCCAAACTTTGTATCCATTTTTAAAATTGGGTTGTTTGTTTTCTTATTATTTCTGTAAAGGATTCTTTTTGTATTCTGGATACAAGTTCTTTAACACATATGTGTTTTGCAAATATTTTCTTCCTGTCTTTACCTTGTGTTTTCATTCCTTTAACAGTGTCTTTTGAAAAGCAGATGTTCTTACTTTTGATGAAATCAGTTTATTAATATATTCCTTCATGGATCATTCTTTTTGTGCTCTATCAATGAAATCTTTTCCTAACTCAAGATCACAAACATTTGTTATCCTCTAGAAATTATATGGTCTTGATTTTACATTAAGATATAGGATTCATTTTTGATTAACTTTTGCATATTATGTAAGGGATAGTTGGAAATTATTTTTTTGCATAATGATATTCAATTAATTCCAATGACATTTATTAAAAAGACTCATTTTTCTAATTGATTGCTTTTGTTCCTTTGTCAAAAATAAATTGATCCTATATAGAACACCTTGGATGGATCTTAAGAGAATTTTTTTTTATCTTAAGAGAATTTTATGCTCAGTGAAAAAGCTCAAAATATTACACACTGTATGAATACATTTATATAATACTTTTGAAATAAAAGAATTATAGAAATGGAGAAATCATTAGTGGTTCTCAGAGGTTAGAAAACAAAAGATGGAGAGAGTAATTGTGGCTATTAAGGGGTACCAAGAGGGAGCCTTAGTGATGGAACAGAGCTGTCACTTGAATGTGGTGTGATTCCATGAAGATATGCATGGGATCAAACTGCATAGAACTATATATACTCACACAAATGAGATTGTAAAACTCAGGATATCTAAATGAGCCCTGTGGATTGTATCAATGGCAATTTCCTGTTTGTGATATTGCACTCTAGTTTGCAAGTTGTTCCCGTTGCAGGAGGTTGAATGGAAGGCTCACAGGATCTCCCTGTGTATTTTCTTCAACTTTTTGGGAATCCATAACAATTTCAAAATAAGATTTTAAAAAAAATCAAGTTCCCATATGCATATGGGTTTATTTCTGTGCTCTCAATTCTGTCCTATTGATTTATTCGTTATCTTGAGGCCAATGCCAGACTGTTTTATTTTATAATAAATTTTGAAGTCATTTAGTGTAAATCCTCTAATTTTATTCTTATTTTCAGAATTGTCTGATATTATATTTCTTCTGCATTTCTATGTGAATGTTAGAATTAGCTTTTTAGTTTCTACAAAAAAATCTTGCTGAATTTACTGAGTTTGTACTAAAATCTCTAGATCAATTTGGGTAAAATTGATATTGTTTAACATATTCAATTATAACATGACATATCTCTCCATTTGTTTAGATCTTTAATTACTCTAAGCAATGTTCTAATGCTTTCACTGTATAGGCTTTACATATATTTTGTCAGATTTATTCCTAAGTATTGCATTCTTTTGATGTTATTAAAATTATATTACCTTAAAAATATTAATTTCTGGTAGTTCATCATTAGTATACAGAAATACAATTGATTATTTACCTTGATCTTATATCCTACAACCTTGTAAAATTCCATTATTAGGTGTAATGGCTTTTAATTTATTTTTTATGTTTTTAAAGGTTTATTTATTCATTTAAGAGGGAGAGAACATGTGCACTAGTAGGAGAAAGAGCAGAGGGAGAGAATTCCTAAGCAGACTCCCTGCTGAGCATGGAGCCCAACATGGGGCTCAAATCCATAACCCATGAAATCACAAACTGAGCTGAAACCAAGGGTTGGATGCCCAACTGACTGAGCCACCCAGACACCCCAGTTTTAACAGGCCTTTAAAATACTGCCTTGGGTTTTCTACATGGACAATTGTGTTCTCTAGGAGTAGAGACAATTTTGATTTTTTCCATTCTAATGTCAATGTCTTTTTTTTTTCCTCCCTTGCCTTATTGAGCTTTTTATAACCTTAAATGACTAGAGTGCAATATCACAAACAGGAAATTGCCATTGATACAATCCACAGGGCTCATTTAGATATCCCGAATTTTACAATCTCATTTGTGTGAGTATATATAGTTCTATGCAATTTGATCCCATGCATATCTTCATGGAACCACACCACACTCAAGCGAACAGCTCTGTTCCGTCACCAAGGCTCCCTCTTGCTACCCCTTAATAGCCACAATTACTCTCTCCACCTTTTGTTTTTCTAACCTCTGAGAACCACTGATTTCTCCATTTATAACCTTAAAAATAAATCAGAAATGACTGTTGGATTTTGTCAAATGCATTTTCTTCATCTGTTTAAATGACTGTATAGTTTTTTTTTCTTTAGTCTGTTGATATGGTGAAGTACATTGATTGATTTTCCTGTGTTAAACCACCCTTGCATGCTGGGGTAAATCCCATTGGTCACAACATATTATCCTTTAAATATACTGTTAGATTGGCTTTTATAAAATTTTGTTAAGAATTGCAGCTATGGGGGCGCCTGGATAGCTCAGTCCATTGAGTGTCTGCCTTCAGCTCAGGTCATGATCTCCGGGTCTTGGGACTAAGCCCCATATTGGGCTCCCTGCTCAGTGGAGAGCCTGCTTCTCCCTCTCCCTCTGCCTGCTGCTCTGCCTACCTATGCTCTCTCTCTGTCAAATAAATAAATAAAATATTTTTTAAAAAATAAAATAATTGCAGCTATATTCATGAGTAGATGAGTAGGTTTTTTTTCTTTTTGTTTGTTTGTTTTCTTCTCATGGTATCCTTGTCTGTTTTTTTTTATAAGAGTAATATGATAAAATGAGATAGGAAGTATTGTCTCCTCCTCAATTTTCTGGATGAGTATGTATAGAATTGGTATTTTTTCCTCCTTTAATACTTGGTATAACTTACCAATGAAACCTTCTGGGCCTGGAGTTTTCATTGTGGGAAGATTTTTAACTATAAATTAAATTTCTTGAACATATATAAGACTGTTTAGGTTATCCATTTTTTTCCTCAATAAACTTTAGTAGTCCATATTCTTAAGAAATCTGTACATTTTGGATGCCTGGGTGGCTCAGCAGTTAAGCATCTGCCTTTGGCTCAGGGCGAGATCCTGGTTTCCGAGGATCGAGTCCCACATCAGGCTCCCTGCATGGAGCCTGCTTCTCCCTCTGCCTCTCTATCTCTCTGTGTCTCCCATGAATAAATAAAATCTTAAAAAAAAAAAAGAAATCTGTCCATTTTATTGAAGCTGACAATTTTATTGGCATAAAAAAGCATACTTAAAATTGCAACTTTTGTTTATTTTTCAAAGCAGTTGATTTAGTATTTACAGTGTACATCTGTAACTTATCATAGTCTATCTTGTGATATTATACTAATCATGTAATAACATAAGAACCTTACAGCAGTAGACTTCCTCTTCTTCCCTCCCAGACATTGTGCTTTTGTCGTCATAATTTTACCTCTACATGGAGGAGTTAATTCTTGTTTAATGCTCCAAGTTTTTTCTCTTCATCTCATTTTTTTCTTACACACATGGATTTCTTTTCTTTTTTAGTTGGAATAGATATTTAAAATTTAATTAAGCTATTCTGTAGTTTATAGTAAGTGGGGATTGTCCATATCAGCACAAGCAACCATGTTGTTGGAAGGTCCTCAAAGAGCTTACAGTCTGATGGGAGAAACCAATAATAAATATAATTATAATTATTAGGTACAATGATGATATATTCTATGGAGAAATTATGGCAGGAGGGCTTCCTAACTTAGTCTTGGAAGTCTCTAAGGAAAGGACTTTTAAGCTGATACCCGAAGGGTGGTGAATAGTGATTGCATAGAAGAGATGACCTTGGAGTAGAGAAATTGTATTTCAGGTATTGAAGGGAATGTGTACAAACTTGCGTTCAGGGAGTGGATAGAAAATTAGCATGTTGATCAAGAGATAAATAAGTGAGAAATGATAATTTAAGAATTTTGAAAATTTCAATTTTAATTGTGAACTATTAGTGGTGAAGGGTTGGGACTTGGGGAAAAAAAAAGAAGATTAAGGAAGAATAAGATGTGAAGTGCAAAGAGAAATATGCTGACCAGGAGTGGAAGCTGTTAACCCTGACCGGTGTACTATAGCTCAGATAGCCAGCTATTCATTACTTTATGCGTTTTTTTTTCACTTAACATTTATTGCATGTCTGTGCAACAGGAGCTGTGCTTTTGATATAATCTAAGAACAGGTATATAATTAAATGGTTAAAATGTTTGATAAGGAGAAAAATAATTTATTAATTTAGGTGTTAAAGTTGGCACCTTTTTGGATTATTTCTTTTTAATTCTTAGATTTTGGACTTAAAGGTAAAGGGGTGTGGGAGCTCACAGTATTGAAGGCACATTTGAGAGAGTCCGGCTGTCAGCCCCACAGAGTGAAGGTAGGAAGGAGACAGTGAAGAAAATCATGTTCATGTTTAAGAGCTGTGGAGCCCGGGACAAAGCAAAATGTATTTCCATCTCCCTTATGCTTTCTATGCAAGTGAAATTTGGTTAAAAGAAGCACAGAAGGCATTCTTGATCAACAGGTATAGGAGGATCAAGGAGAGCACTTGGTGAATCCCAGAGGGGCCAGAAATAGATCTTGTGAATGGAAGATGGGGGAATTAGGTTCTTTTTTTCAGGCTGAGATCTTAGCTACCAGATACCAGTTCTTCATCTGTACCTCTTTTTGCTGTGGCAATGAATCCCTTCAAAATGCAGGACCTGGGGAATCACACCAATGAATCAGCTTCCGGTGATTGCTCTGCATAAGGTTGTGAGTGTCAGAAGGTAAAAGGGGGTGTAAGGGGAGAATAGTGGTAGGGTTTGGCCTTAGTGATGGGATGTGGTCTTGGAGATGAGTGTGATTAAGAATACCTATTAAGGCAGATAATCACTCTTTCTTTGAATTTGTTCAAATGACTCCTCCATATGACATCATAGACTCATTGAGATGGTCAAAACATAATATGTACTGGTGTTCATAATGAGAGTAGCAGCTTTTCTCTACTTTGGAATTTGTGCTTTATCTACTATTTTCTTAGGGTTTGATTGCCATAAAACTAAAGAAAAGTCTTCAGTAGATTTTACCGATGTGAAAAAAATGTGTATCCCTCCCTCCAAGTAAGTGGGGTGTGTGTGTGTGTGTGTGTGTGTGTGTGCGTGCGTGCATGTGTGCACGTACACACGTGATTGCCTCCCCTTATCCATCATAGAGGGACAAAGTATTGTGTTTTGCAGAACCAGATGGGGAAACTGAGCTGATTGTGTGTTTGGATACTTGTGTCTGGAAGTTATAAGCCAGAACTAATTAGCAACACTTGCGGTTGCTGTGACAGGAGCAAGTTTTATGGCTGCACAGTGAGGAGAAAATTTGCAGATACAGGCTCTGCTTGCTGGGAAACCATGTTCATGTCTGCACAGAGTATTTTTGTGAGGTTCTCCCTATACAGAACAGCATCTCCTATCAACATTTTAAGACTGAATATTTCTCACATGCAACGTGACTTGCTGCTTGTCTTATTAAATGCTGCAGGCCTGAAGGTTCCCATAGATTATGTCCATGGCCTGCCCTGGTGATATATGTGTAAATTACTATGCTCCAAACTCATTTTCTGGCCTGTTGTTGTCCTATAGAGGTTTTTAGTTTCTGCCACAAATAAAGGATCGATGGCTTACACAGTGTGCAGTGTTGCTGAGAATGAGAACCATGTCCCAGAATCTATGGTTGGCCAATGGTGTCCAATGTATGAAATATGTTCTAAGAGGTTCCTACCATGACACTGAGTATAAAAATATTTCCATAAGGACAAGATTTAATAACCATTTCAGATACCACTTAAAGGCCGCAAGGGAATTTGGCTTTAATGGGGCTGAGTGTGTGTGACTAATGTACTCAGACACCGTGGCCAGGAACTCGGGTGTTCAGAGCACAAGTGTAACTAGCTTAAGACCATATATATTTAATCATCAATTGTGTCAGTTATTCCTACCCTAAGTTCTGGGAAGTTAACTGCTTACAAATACATAGGATGGTAACCAGATTGTTCAATATGACAGAAACGGCACAAACCTACCAGTGCGTCTGGGAGAAATGATGTGACACGTGCGCACACACACATATACGCGTGCAGGTACCTATGTATGTATATATGGAGGTAGGTAGGGGTGGGAGAAAGAAATGCCAGTGGATTTAAAGATTGTGAGGACTTTCTCTGGCTATCAATAGCATAGCCTTTCTTTATGTATGGATATAACATTATGATTCAACCAAAAGAAAGAGGTATTTAAAGTGAATACAGAAAACACTGTAATTATTTTTTCTTGCTTAGAACAATAGAGCCAGATAAGCAGCTGAGAGATCAGAGCCCAGAGATCTACAGTGCATGGGAGACCTTGAAGAGGGTGTGGACTGGTTCAGCAGTCATGCTGAGTCCAGTGCTGGCCTGAGGTGGGTCTAGACAGTGACACAGGGGCAACAGTAACTAAAGAGGTCAGTAAGGACCCTAAAGCATATGTGACTAGTGGAGATGTGGCCGACACTGTGTTCCTTAAAACTAGATGCCGGTTTAATATCAGAGAACCGATTTAAAAAAATAAAATCATGTGTTGGGATGCTTGGGTGGCTCAGCGGTTGAGCGTCTGTCTGCCTTTGGCTCAGGGCGTGATCCCAGGATCCGGGATCCGGGATCTGGGATCAAGTACCACATTGGGCTCCTTGTGGGGAGCCTGCTTCTCTCTCTGCCTGTGTCTCTGCCTCTCTGTGTCTCTCATAAACAAATAAATAAAATCATTTAAAAATTTAAAAAATTTAAAAAATCATGTGTTATAAGACTCTCCCTTGATCATTTTCCCAGTGGTTGCAACTCATTTCTTTCCTCTATCTTCTTTCCATCTCAGGTCTGAGATAGAGAATGTTGAGATTTCAGCCATCAGCAGTAGAATTCCAATCAGGAAACTTTGCTTAGAGGGCTTGGAGACCTAAGGCAAAGGCAAATGACTAGAGAAAAAGGTTCTCTTAGAGCAAATAAACAGCCTAGTTTCCCTGGAGGCTCCCTGTCTCAAGCTCCATGGTTGGCTGCTGTCACCTTGACTGTCTTCCCCAAACCTCTACCTCATCCCTTCCCTGTTTTCATCAATAGTTGACACCAATTAGTGGAGAAAATAGAAGCCATCAAGTATAAACTCCCATAATTTCTTTGTTCTTTGTTCTAACTCCATCCATCCTTATCTTGCCTCTTGACATGGATTGGAAAAGCTAAAGTCACCCTACCCCATGTCCTGTTGATCTGCTCCGTTCAGTCCTCAGACTATGACATCCACTCTCCTGAAACTGGCTGGCCACTGTCACCAGTGACCTTATTTATAGATGCAAAAACCAATGGCTATTGTTTAGATCTCTTATTTTGTAACATTTCAGATGATTGATCATATTCTCATTTTCAAAATGTCTCTTTTGCATTGGATTTCATGGAGCTATTTTCTTCTTATTCACCTACCTCTTACTTTTGATTAATCCTTTTTAATTTTTTCTTCCTTTGAATGCTTTTAAATATCAGCATATTCAGCAATTTATTAATTACAAGGGAGAAAGAATAATTTCAGTGGAGAAGCCTAGCAGATACCAACTTAATTAAGTGATCAAAGAGAACATCAGTAATGAGACAAATCAAGATTGTGTGCCCCTTGATAGGACGCAATGAGAAGAACACAGCATCACTTCTGTGATATTCCTGTCAAAGATGTATAACCTTTTTCATGAGAAACATCAGAAAAATCTAAATTGAGGATTATTTACTAAATAACTGGCCCACAGTCTTCAAAAATGTCAAGGTCACAAGAGTCAAGAAAAGACTGAGTAGATTTTCCAGAATGAAGGAGGTAGGTGAGACATGACAGCTAAATACCCTGTGTGATTCTGAACTGCATCCATCTGATCTAGAAGACGTTATGAGGACAACTGATAGAACTTGAAGGGGATTCTGAGGATTAGATATTAGTAATGTATCAGTGTTAATGTCTTAATTTTTGTGGTTATGCAAGGGAATGTGTCTGTTGGAAACACACAGGTAAAGTTTTTAAGGATGTTGGAGCATCAGGCCAGCAACTTAACTCTAAAATCATTCAAGGAAAAAGTTCTTTATATTTGCAACTTTTCTATAAGTTTATGTTTTTTCCAATTTAAATAGAATCATATAAAAAACATAACCTGTGGTTTGAATCAGATCTAGATCTAAAAACAGAGAAGAGGCTGATGAGAAATGTGGAGCACATGGGATGGGGCAAGACTGCTTAAATTTGAGTTGTAATAATTACATACTGAGAAAAATGCAGAAGGAATCTTAGTGACTTGACCCTGTATCCAACCACTTGAGAATCAACAGAAAATCAAAAAGAAGGAAAAAGAAATAAATCCATACAAAGCATGATCATGCAAGAAAGCCAGAACTAGGACTTTACCTTTTCACTGGCAATAACTAGAGATGGACATCTCTATCTCTGTCTCTTCTATCTCTATCCTTATGTTTCTGTGTCTATTTTTTCCTCCCCCAACTTTTTATTATTTTCTAAAATCTAATGTTAAAAAGACTCTTTACTGTGTATGTAAAAACCACATTCTTGAACTGTGGAGATTTGGCTGGTCATCCAATTACAATTTAAGTGTCCTGAAATGATACTCTTCTTTTTGTTTTTTAGGAAATTATAAGTTACTTAAACATATTTCCTAAGGGGGCCTAAAATAGAGACAGTTTCCCGTCTAAGTCTATTGAGCAGAGCAAGTCTTTTAAACTCGCATCCCCCAGAGATTGTTCCCGTTCTTGATGGTCAGACAAGACTTAAGCTTGTCTTTCAGAGAGTGGGCCTGTAGTCTTCTTGCCTTATGAAGACCACTTTTTTTACTTAAAATGAGAATGCAGCCTTCTTGTGTCATATATGGCCTTAGGTCATATTGGTTCATTTCTGCTGAATGGATGTCTGCAGACACACAATTATATTTATCCAGCTATCATGTATCTATGTATTTATTTAAATTTCACACTGACAAATGGTCATAGTAAAAAAGAAAGAAGAAAGAAAGAAAGAAAGAAAGAAAGAAAGAAAGAAAGAAAGAAAGAAGGAAAGAAAGAAAAAGAAAAGGAACAGACATAAACAAAACAACCAAATCATCTGAAATCCCATTCAGAGAAAACCACTGTGCACTTTTTTGTGCATCCTTTTAGACTATTTCCTGGGCAAATATATACATGCATATATATTTGTGTGTGTATGTATGTATGTTTATGTGTTAACAAAATAAGATTATACCAGAGTACTGCTCTGTAACCTTTTTTCTCACTTAATAGTATTATGTGATTACCTTCCTCTCTTAGTAATTGTAGACCTATATATTTTTTAACGTCTGCCTAATATTTCATTGTGCAGTGTTCCACACCATTAAATGCCTATAGTAGTTTCAGTTTTTGCTATTATAAACTTTAGGTCAATAGATATACATATATATTTGTGTATTTGTTTTATTATTTTCTTTGGATAAATTCCTAGAAGTAGGATTTCTGAGTCAGTGGTTTTGGGATGCTTTCAGTATATATTGCCAGATGGCACTCCAGAAAGGTTATATCAATGTATATGCCTGCCAACAACTTATGAAAAGTTTTTTTGAGGAATAAATTGTACAGAGTAAAGTGCACAAACCTGAAGTGTGTTGCCCAGTTTTTTAAAATGTATATATTTGTGTTAACCTCCATTCAGATCAAGTTATAGAACATTCCCATTACCCTAGAAAGTTCCCCTTTGAGGCAATCACTATCCTGAGTTTTGCTGTCATTGATTAGTTTTGTTCTCGAATGTCATATAAATGGAATCATATAATATATACTTTTGTGTGTCTGGATTCTTTTGCTCAACATTGTATTGTGGAGATTTATTTCTATTTTTGTCCATATCAGTGTAGTAGTCCCCTTTATTTGTAGGAGACACCTAGTGGATGCCTGAAACTTCAGGGAGTATTAAACCTCATATATTGTTTTTTCTTATTCATACCTATGTGTAATAAAGTCTAATTTATAAATTAGGCAGAGTAAGAGATAATCACCGATAACCAAGAATAAAACAGAACAATTATAATAATATACTGTAATAGAAGTTATGTGAATGTGATCTCTCTTCCTCTCTAAGATATTTCATTGTACTGTATTTTCCCTTCTTGTGATGATCCAAGATGATAAAATGCCTACAAGATGAAGTGAGGTGAATGTGTGACTCACTGTTAGGCTACTATTGGCCGGCTGACAGTACCTCAGAAGGAGCATCACCTGTTTCCAGACCACAGTTTACCAGGACAACTGAAACTGTAGAAAGTAAATCCAAGGATAAGGGGGACTGCTACATTCCCCTTCCACGCTTTAACAATTTTTTAAAAGATTTATTTATTCAGAAGGGGGTGGGGGCAGAGACACAGGCAGAGGGAGAAGCAGGCTCCATGCAGGGAGCCTGATGTGGGACTCAATCCCGGGTCTCCAGGATCACACCCCTGGCTGCAGGAGGCGCTAAACCACTGCGCCACCGGGGCTGCCCCCCTTGCACACTTTAAAAAAAATTCTAGCGTAGGGTACTTGGGTGGCTCAGTGGTTGAGTGTTTGCCTTTGGCTCAGGTCCTGACCACTCCCCGCACCCCCTCCCCGGTCCTGGGATTAAGTTCCATAACAGGCTTATCCCTCTGCTTTCTCTCTGCCTCTGTGTGTCTCTCATGAATAAATAAATAAAATCTTTAAAAAAAAAATCTAGGGTAGTATTTCATTATATAAATGTTTAGATTTTAAATTTTTAATCCATTCTCCTTCTGAGGGATGTTGTGTTTGTGTTGTTTCAAGTTTGAGGCTATTATGAATAAAGTTGCTGTGAGCTTGCTTTACATATTTTTTTGTGAACATATTCATTTGTTTCTACCGGGTATATGTTAAATAGTGGAATTGCTGGGGCCATGGGGTAGGTAGTTATTTAGCCTTGTTGGCTACTGGCAAGCAGTTTTCTATAGTTACTGAGACGGTTTACACTCCCATCAGCAATGTATTAAACATTCCAGTTGCTCTACATCCTCTTCAACACCTGGAAGTCCTTTTCTGGTCATCTATAGCCTTCACTGTTAAATATATGATGGGAAACATTGATTTCCTCCCCATCTTGGTTTAGATGCTTAATCCAGCTCTTACTAAAGAATTACTCATTCATTCCTTAATTCTTGTATTTAGTTAATAAATATTTATGAAGCAATTTTTATGTGCCTGGTAGTGTATTAAGCCTCGTGGATACAAAGATGAGTAAGAATAAGCTCTTAAGAAACTCATAGCCTAACAGAAAAGACACATAGAAGCACCCGATTAAAGTATGTGATGAATGCCACGGCATAAGCATTGCTTGCACAGAGGCACGTGGTCATGCAGAGAAGGAATAACTCAGGAATGAGAGAGGGGATGGCAAAGGACACCCTTGCGGTTCCAGTTCCACCCAAGAAGGGATAGTGATATGTAACATTAGCCAACACACATTGTTCTAGATACGATGACAAGTCCTTTACAGGTCATACCCTAGTTAGTCTTCAGTGGGGGTTATACTCTTAACTATGCTCGTTGACGGTTGAGTCAACTGAGGCACCCGGAAGTGAGGCAACGTGTCCATAGCCACACGACTACCAAGTGTGGAAGCTGGGATTTGAGCCCAGGAAGTCCGACTCTAGAGCAAACACTGGACCCCTGCCTAGATGGCGTGTAGGGCGACGGCGGGAAGGCATTGCAGGCCCTGAACAGGCCGCCGTGCGAGGCAGGAAGATGCAGCCCGGCAAATTCGAGAAACCTCCAGCGACAGACTCAGGGAACGTGGGAATGGGAGCGGGAAGAGACCCGGGATGAAAGCCGGCAGAGGCCGGATCTGGGGAGAAGGAAAACTAGAAGTTGCGTGAAGGCTTTTCACTGGGAGTCGCCAGTCCCTCTGCCCCATCCCCCAACTCCAAACAATATTTAAAACATTCCACCGTGCCGTGGAGCCAGCCAGGTGGGCACGCTCGCCAAACGAGTGAGCACTCCAGGGGCCGGATGGAGCGGAAAGCCCTGCGTGAACGTGGACCCGCAGCGCCCCCTGCCGGCTGCCGGCGCTGTCCTGCAACCGTGGGCGGAGGGTGGTGGCCCTCGGGTGGGCGGGGCCCTGCTCCTGCGCCCGTCGGGTGGGGGCAGCCCTCAGTTGGGGGTTGCGGCCCTCAGGTGGGTGGGGCCATGTCCTGTGCCCGTCCGCGGGGTTTGGAGGCCCTCAGGTGGGCGGGGCCGTGGTCCGGAGCCCGTCCGCGGGGCTGGCGGCCCTCGGGTGGGCGGGGCCATGTCCTGTGCCCGTCCTCGGGGGCGGCGGCCCTCGGGTGGGCGGGGCCGTGTCCTGTGCCCGTCCGCGGGGGCGGCGGCCCTCAGGTGGGCGGGGCCGTGGTCCGGAGCCCGTCCGCGGGGTTTGGCGGCCCTCGGGTGGGCGGGGCCGTGTCCTGTGCCCGTCCGCGGGGTTTGGCGGCTTTCGGGTGGGCGGGGCCGTGGTCCGGAGCCGGTCCGCGGGGTTTGGCGGCCCTTGGTGGGCGGGGCCGTGGTCTGGAGCCGTCCGCGGAGGCGGCGGCCCTCGGGTGGGCGGGGCCGTGTCCTGTGCCCGTCCGCGGGGTTTGGCGGCTCTCGGGTGGGCGGGGCCGTGGTCCGGAGCCGGTCCGCGGGGTTTGGCGGCTTTCGGGTGGGCGGGGCCGTGGTCCGGAGCCGGTCCGCGGGGTTTGGCGGCCCTCGGGTGGGCGGGGCCGTGTCCTGTGCCCGTCCGCGGAGGCGGCGGCCCTCGGGTGGGCGGGGCCGTGTCCTGTGCCCGTCCGCGGGGGTCCAGGCATAATAGGAGAAAACGCCCACGACGCTCCGATGTGCAGTGCGATGGGCGACGCCAGATTTTGCTAAAATGGGATTAAGTTAAAAAACGCACACTGTGAAGCATTTGTCTGGTTAAATAATTTAACAGGTCTTGCATTCCTGCTTCAGTTGGTTTGAACAGAAATGCTTCTCCTGGGGCTTCTCCTTGCGAACATCATCAGACTAATCATGTGGAAGCCTGCCTGGTGCCAGTTGGACGGGGGGAGAGCGGGTGGGTGCCTGGTGGTCCTGGTGATGATGGGAAAGGAGGCAAGGCAAAGTAGACCTTTGCCTTGGTCTAATGAAAAATTTGGGGAAAATTTGGGGAAAATGCAAACTTTTCTTGCCCGCGGAGAGTGTGTGTGTTAGTATTCAGAGACTGTTGGCGCATTGTTTGCTGCTCCAGCTTTCTCAGCAGAATGCGCGGCAGATGGCTTACATTTGCATTAGCCTTCTGGAGAAGGGATTCGCTACCAACAACATAAGCTGTAGCTTTTCTTTTCAGAATTTACAACAAATTGGCCAGAATGGCAATTTAAAAAAAAAAAAAAAAACATTAGCATCACTATTTCCACATTCCCTTTCTGAATAGGGTAAATGATTCCCTCTCCAACTGTGTCATTTGCACTTTTTTCCCCCCAAATGTTTATTAAAATGATTTAGGTATTTCATTATGCAAAATGACTTTTATCAAAAGACCTTTCTTTTTGCCCCACAGTCACCCATAATTTCTTTTGTCACTCTATAACAGAGTGGAGTTATGTGAAGCTAGGACATATTATTTGTTCTAGTCTGTATTGGATAATTTATTACATTAAGAAACCAATAATTTTCAAATATAATCAGATTTAAGTTTTTAATAAGATTCATCTTCCCATTCACACTTGCTTAATTTAAGGATATTAAATCTGCTCAGGAACGAGCTGCCTCTCAAAGCCTTGTGTGCCCATTAAAGGGCTTTATTCCTGATGTGTTAATAGGATTTAATTACATTACCGTCTTCATGCAGAGTCACAGTGCAATAGTTAACTGTGATAAGCCAAGCAAACAGCCTGAAAAGGAAGTGGTGGATGGTAGTTGGTTTATCGGCTTAGAAAATCAAGACGATTATTATTTTAAAATTGATGGTTGCATGCATTTGCATCATGTTTGGTTCAAATGCTGGAGAGAACAAACTTTCTCTTTTCCTTTAAAAAGAAAATCACTTAAAAGGCCACCCACATAAAAGGTGAACAATAAACACTTAACAGAAACTACTTAATTGCCATTTATCTTTTGAATTGCAATGAGATTTTTACTATCGACTATAAAGAGATTTGTTTCAACAATTTACCCTGCTATTCTTTTGTCTTTTTGCCTATCACATCCGTGATTTGGGGTTTGGAATAATAGCTGTGTTCATTGTTAAAAAGTAACGATTTTAAAATTGCTCTTTTATCCTGTCTTAAACTTTTTTCCCCCACTTGCTCCTGCCCTTATCCCCTGCACCACTTCCTGGGTCCCCCCAATTAGTGTAATGACAGATAGCAGAGCTTTGGGATTCTGTGGCCTGACAAGAGGAGGCATCTGGATACATCCCTCAGTAAATCTTGTCAATTTCTCCATCAAGATCATTTGCATTGATTGGAAGTGTTGACTTCTGTGAATTTCCGTTTCATGTGAACTTGACAGAACTCAGTACTTTTGCTCATCACAGATGCCTGTGAAATAGAAGAATGATTTTTTTAGAGCATTCCAATGAATTAAAAAAAAAAAAAGTAAAAGTAAAAGAACCCAGCAATATGTTATCTGGTTGAACTTTTCACTTCCAGAGTGATTGACAACTTCTGCACATTTTCATGAGACATCACAGACCTGGCAAACAAAATTTGAGATGGTATACAGTCTTGTTTTACTCTGTTAAAAGTCATTATGTAGGTAGGTAGGGGGAAAAAAAAGGTATGAAAAGGCACCGGAGCTAATTTTTTTAAGCAGTAACTTTCTACCTCGGTCTGTCAGGAAGATGTTTCTGATGCCACTTTCTTCCCTGAGCTGTGCTGGTGGGAGGTGGAGAGAATGGGAAGAGAGCTATGCCCACACCATTGTTCTGCTTCTCTCAGAACCATCCACTTTCATCTCTTCTATGTATTGGGGTTTTGTATACATTTTTAAAGCAGCTCCACTTTTCAAAAACAGTTTGAAAATCGAAGAACACCACTTTCCGTTCGGCCCATTTATTTAACATTCCTTCAAATGTCCATTCCCGCATGTCCCTACCATGTTCTCAGACCCTGCGCTCTACAGCGACAATACAAGAGTGGGCGAGGAATCTCTCAGCTTCAAACTCCTATAACTACGTTAGAACCAAGCTGGAGGGAGGGCAGATATGAATGCAGAATGCTCCACGATTCCTAGCTAGACAACAGAGTTTCTGCCATTCTAGCAGATAGCCCTCAATAAAATATTAATGCAGCTCATTTACATAGTTAATTATAAACACGCTTAACATTTTCTCAGAGTTCGCATGTAGTGAAACTAGTTTGAATGAATCCATAAGAGGACAATGAATAGCTGTCCACGCTCACACAGCTTTCAGAAACTATGAGCAAATACTGTCAAAAGGCTCTCTCTGTGACCTGGTGGTTACTGGAAGACTACGTTGTCATCATTTTGAAAGTTGGAGACAGGGACGCCTGGGTGGCTCAGTTGGCTAAGTGTCTGCTTTCGGTTAGAGTGTGATCCCAGGGTCCTGGGATGGAGCCCCACATCTGGCTCCCTGCTCAGCGGGGAGTCTGCTTCTCCCTCTCCCTCTGCCCCTCCTCCTGCTTGCGCTCTCTTTCTCTCTCTCTGTCAAATAAAAATCAGTTAATTAATTAGATCGTTTTAAAAATAAAAAGAAAGTTAGAGGCAGACCCCACAGGACAAAGGGCACGTAGAGTCTGAGGCTGGCGTCCAGGTTCAGAGCTGCACCTTTTTCCTACCCCATGTTCCTCCGTGTTGAGTACCACCTGACCATTGTTCACATCCTAACATCTATTTGGGTGATTACCCTCCAGAATTTTACCCCCAGCTTTCAATCATGCTTTTCTTTCTTCTTTTCTTCTTCATTTCCCTGGAGCTTCCTTTTAGTGTTGTAGTCCCTCGGTCACTCCTCCTACGTTCAAGTAGCTTCTCTTCTAGAGTTTCTCATAGCCAGGGTGCATGTGCGTGCACCCACATATCGCACCCTGATAAAGGGGTAAAGAGAGGCCATGTCATGTGCGGCCGGTGAGAAGCTGTTGGGTGTGGCTGAGGTGCAGGGCGGTAGGGGAGAAAGGGCTGGAAGATGGCCCTGGGCCAGCCCTGGCAGTGGAGAGCAGGTGCATTGGCCTGCAGGCAGGAGAGAATTCTGGATTCACAGTATGAGAACAGGAGCTAAGCTGTACCTCGATTTTCAGAATAGGCATAGTTCCAGAAAAGTAAAGTGAAGTTCTCAATCTCTCTAAATAGTATTTCATTAAAAACAGTAGAGTCATTTCTTTGGAGAGAAATTTGACCTTGGTGTATTAAAAAAGGATCTTTAAAAGTCTGTTGGGGCGCCTGGGTGGCTCAGTGGTTGAGCGTCTGACTTCAGCTCAGGTTGTGATCCCAGGATCCTGGGATATAAGTCCTGCATTAGACTCACCGCAGAGAGCCTCCGTCTCCCTCTGCCTGTGTCTCTGCCTCTCTCTGTGTCTCTCATGAATAAATAAATAAAATCTTAAAAAAAAAAAAGTCTATTGATAGCCACTTGTCCTTTTCTTCTTCAAGGCCCAGTTCTGTGCAAATCTCCAAACTTTTCTCAGCGTTGTTTGTTTCCTCTGAAACTTTGTGGTGCTAGTCAGGTGCCATCTTTGTAATTTTAAATATTTTAAAATAGTATTTAAGAAAACGATTTTAAAAAATTATCCAAACCTATAAATTAGACTATGAGTATAACCGCATAACCATTCTTGAGTTTTTTTTTTTTCTGAGAGAGTGTGCTGTTTTTTTTTTCTTTTTTAAAGATTTTATTTATTTATTCATGAGAGACACACAGAGAGAGACAGAGACAGAGGCAGTGGGAGAGGCAGGCTCCCTGCAGGGAGCCTGATGCGGCACTTGATCCCAGGACTCCAGGATCATGCCCTGAGCTGAAGGCAGACGCTCAACCGCTGAGCCACCCAGGTGCACCTGAGAGGGTGTACTGTCGATCGACTTTGTTATCTACTATTAATTAAGGGCTAGAATTATGTGAAGTTATATGTTGACTCTTAGAGTTGTATCTAGATATTTTAAAAAATATTTTATTTATTTATTTGTCGGAGAGAGAAAGAGAGAGACAGAGAGCACAAGCAGGGGGAGCTGCAGGCAGAGGGAGAAGTAGACTCCCCGCTGAGCAGGGAGCCAGATGCAGGATTCCTGGGATCATGACCTGAACTGAAGGCAGATGCTCAACCGCTGAGCCACCTAGGCCTCCCTGTATCTAGATGTTTGGGTGGAAATCATTTTTGGTAGGCAGATAAGGTAACCATGAAGGTTTTGGGTTAGTGCCTTCTAGGACACTAACCAGTTCTGTATCTAATTTAACAAATTTATTTTAACAGTTCCTTATTAAATTTCCTATAAGTACCCAGCTCCACAAGTGCTCTGTCACCTTCTTACTGTTTTCCTCATTAGCTTATGAGCTCAATGAATCCTTTTACATGGATTTATTCTATTTTGTATGAGAGTCATGTTTTTGGCTTTTTGGCAGAACAGTATGCTTTGATAATATAATCATAAATACTTTATAGGCTTTAAAAGACTAAAATACTAAAATACTACATGCTTGTATACCATCAGTGCCATCAGAGCTGGTTGACGAGTCTTACACTATGATAGCTTTGATTCATTTTGATCTAAAATCATACACTATGATAGTTGGATCATTCTCTTAGGTTAGTAGATATCTTTGTATAGTATTTGTTTTTTTACCTCCCAAATCCAAACCTTTCAAAAGGATGGGAATTTGTTATTACCGAGGATATGTGGGAAAACGGCAGTGATATAGGATCTGAGGGAAGTTATAAAATAGGACAGTCTTAAATGCTTTCTTTAAAGGTGGCATTTGGGAATACATCTACAGCTTTCTAGACAACTATTCAGGGTTTAGTTCAATTCAACTAACTTTTATTGAGCATTTACCCTGGACCAGGCACTGTGAATGGGCCTGGGAATATAAAGATGAATGGGTTATAGTTGTGGGCTTCAGATATTTATAGCAGTATGTGATAAGGTGTATATATATACATTAATACCTAGAGATGGAACTAATCTGTGCTTCTTTCCAGGATAAATTGGTGTTCCTCAAGCTAGGGAATTGGGGGAAGTAAATGTCCAAGTGCAGTATTAAGGAGCTTGACATATATGGGGAATTGAATGTGATTAGCATTAGTGGAGCATAAAGTTCAAGGTGAAGAGATGAGAGGTAAGAGGGGTAAACTAAGAAGGAGCTGGCCCACCGATGACTTAGGAAGGACTTTTGAACAATGTTTTGCCTCCTACTGTTGCTTTAACAAATCACCACAAATTCAGTGGCCGAGAGCAACAGATATATTCTCTTACAGCCTGGGGGTAAGAAGTTCAGACTTCCTAAGATGGGTTTGCAGGCCACCACCAACCCTGTAGTCTCCAGGGAAGAATCTGTGTCCTTACCTTTTCTGGCTTCTAGAGGCTGCCGCCCAACCCCCATCATTCCAATGCCCGGTTCAGTTGTCATGTTACCTTCTCTGACTCTGGGCCTCCTGCTTCCCTCTTGTGATTACCTTGGGCCTGCCTGGATAATTCAGGATAATCTCCCCATGTCAAGATCCTTAACTTAATCACATCTGCAAAGTCCCTTTTGCCTTGTGAAGTCAAGATATCAGAGACTGGGATGCGGGCATCTTT
Source organism: Canis lupus familiaris (assembly GCF_011100685.1). Taxonomy (NCBI): domain Eukaryota; kingdom Metazoa; phylum Chordata; class Mammalia; order Carnivora; family Canidae; genus Canis; species Canis lupus. The sequence continues at coordinate 54,425,657 of NC_049227.1, read as the reverse complement.
GAGAGGCCACTACTCAGCCTGCTACAAACAGTGTGTCAGTGTGTCAGTTTTCGGAAAACTGTTTGAAGATCGTGAACAGATGATACACTGATCTAAGTGGTTCTCAAATTTTAGTGTGCGTGAAAACCAACTGGGGTGTTTATTAAAAATGCTGGTGATTCAGATTCACTATTTCTGGGGTGGGTCTGGCAGCTGCATTCCTAACAAGCATCCAGGTGATTCTGATGCAAATGGCTTCCGAATTATTCCTTGGGAGATGCAGTTCTGATGGCTGGATGGATAATGGACTAGAAAGAAAAAGAACAGCAAGACCTGCGGATAGACTAATGTGGTAACACACAGTAGAAGGTGAATACATTGTTAATGATTAACAAAATCCTTTCCAAACCCCTGGGAGACAGTGTAGTATGTTCGTTAAGGGGCATATGTGATGGAGTCAGACAGATCTAGTTCCATCGCTTACACCTGTCACCATGGCAAGTTACTTCATTTAAGTCTCAATTTCTTTATCTGAAAATGGAAATGATAATATCTATCTTTATGGTGGTTTTGAGGATTAAATATGATGTGTCAGAAAAAGCACTTGGCACAGTGCCTGGCAAACAGTAAGCACTCACAAATAATGGCTATTGTGTTAAGTATCATTATATTTAAAGGACAGATGTTATTTTTTAGGAAAATGCTCAATTTGATTCTAAAGTGAATGTAGACTATCTATGGACTGTTCATCTGTTACACCCTTACCTAAATTTCTACGGAAAACAGAAGAAAAACAGTAACAACAAAACCCAGGAAGAACCCCTGTGAACACAGAGTCGGCCCAACTTGCTTTTAAATTTATAAGCTATTCCTCAGGACATATTCCTTTCTGGTTCTGCAGATCCTGTTTTCTGGCACTTTGCAGGCCTGAAGGTGATGATCGGTCTAAAGGCACAGGATGTAGAAACAGCAGAGGCAAAGCATCAAATGCAACAGAGATGGAGTAGCCCCTAGGAGATACCACTTGTTAGACACACAAGTGTCTACACATGTAGAAATAGTGGAAAATTCCACCTGCCAAAATATCGGAAGCAAAGAAACTTGATAAAATAGGATTCAGCTCAGACACTCTCCTGCTTGCAAACTTGCGGAGAATTTTAGGAACTTTCAGAGAAATAAGAACACAGTTTATCTCAGAAGAAAGATGTTCCAGCTGTGCCAGCTGGGTGACTTTACTGGTCACACATAGGCATTACAAAAATGGGAATAGAATGTTCCTCTGTGGCTATGAATACCTGGATTGAGGAATAAGATTTTTAGCACTAATCTGTGATCCAGTAGAGGAGCTTCCATATTCTGGTTCAAATGGGCACCCTGTTTTATTAAGTGATGAAAAATTGTCCTTAAGAGAGTTTCTGTAATAATGAGGTAAACACATTTGTCCTGCTGAATAAGGTCGTTGGGGGTTCAGATTGTGTCAGCGTGTGGAGGTGAGACAGGAGCGAAGTGAAGCCACTGGTGGCAGATGGTGGCACCTCTGTTCCTTCATTCTTGCAGTCAACCCTACAGATCAAGAATAGTGGGCATCACTGGGGCAGAATGGGTAAGAATGGGAAAGTGTGCAAGAAAACCCTGTAGATGCATGCACTTAGCTTGGGCTGATGTTGATAGCCCACTTGGCAAAACATTGTTAGTTAGCCGAGCAAAGTGATTACCTCTGCCAGAGTCCAAGGGAATGTTTACCTCACTTAAAATAAAAAATTGCTTTCAGGTGTGAACTATCTGTAACCATTTGAATAATTGCCACGCTGCCTATTGACAACCATGCTTAGCTAGTCATTAAACTTCGTCCTTAAAGGGCCAGCACTTGCCAATTTTTTTGTTAATGCAGTTTCAAGACTGCATTTTGAACCATATTAAAGCTATTTTTGGAAAAATATTTCATAGTTCCATTTGAAATAATGTGATTGTACTGAATTGTCTCATTTTACAGGTGAAAAAAGTTGAAGAACTGACAATTAACCTGCTCAAGATCCTATTTTGATCTTGATTCTATCAAGACCTCAAACTTTAGTTTGAGAGTAGTAGTAGTACCCCAGACAGGGAAAGGGAGACAATCCAAACAACATATTTTCTAGTAGAGAGCATGTCAGGACTTTAGCCAGGAACATCTATGAGTTAACATCGTTAAACCGTAGCAGAAATGGGGCTATACCTGTCTTTAATTGTCCAGTAAATGCTCCTCAAAGATTTTAAGGTACCATTCATGGTATTGAGCTTAGAAAAGACATCCAGAAAGAGAACGTTCAGCCAAGATGTATTCTTAGTGAAAGGAGGGTACATTACAGTTTGGCAAATATGACCAACTGGCTCCTTGGGATTTCTGTTTCTGGTGAGTGGATTATCTCAGCCTTTAAGCAACCTTCTCTCTCTACCTCTGATGTTGCTTCTTGATATTTCTCTGTGCATTTACACTTCACCACAGGGCAGAGAAGGAAGATAAGGTGGAAATCAGTATTCATCATGGGTTAAACCTCTAATTGCAGCTCTTAGGGTGACTGGAGGAAGGGGTAAAACGAGGTCTGGGAGTTATTTGTTGCTCTGTGTCCTTGTTCCCAAACCCAGTGCTATCCATCAACTGTCCTTGGCTTGGCAAGGCCCCCAGAAGTGTAGCTGAGCTGATCTGAAATGTAAGTCAGACAAAGATGAGATGTCTCTTTTTTGACTTAAAAGTATTTTCCACTGGAAAATTGAATTCACACTGTAAAGGAAAAAATGTTTTAAACAGACTTAGTAATATTGTTTTAACTTGGCAAATGTTCTTGTGTGTGTATATGTACATACTTGTAACATGTTCTCTAAATATACTTTTAGTGATTTATGGGAACAGATAGAGATGATATCCAGATAGTCTTGTGTGGACAAATAGGCGTAAGACTTCAATTTTGGCCACCACTGCCCACTGCTGATTTTCCCCCTAATTAAGACTTTGATGGGAGTCAAGAATTAGCTGAACAGTATTTTTACTTCTAGAACTGGGAGGTACCTGCTGATCTTCGGTAAAGTCTCGCCTTCTTGTATCATTTTCCGTGGACAGGTGATGCCAAGGTTAGTTAATTTAAGTTGTTTGACAGTACTGTTACGAGGAGTTTGATGAGAAAAACAACAAACTCCGGATTGTCTAAACTGCCTGGAAAATAGCCCTCTTCTTTCCTTCCGCTGTTCCCTCCTTCCTTCTCCTCCTTCTTCCATAGACATTTAAGTATCTACTAAATGCCAAACGTGTACTGTGCACTGGTGATGCAATAATAAATAAGATAAATATGATTTCTGTCACCCTGGCATTTGCAGAAATTGATTATTTTATGTGCATAAGTGATTAATTAAATGAAATTATGACGTATGCTCTCAGGGGTTCTGGGGAGAATATAAGAGGGCAGAGCAGGGTCCTCCTATCTGGTCTTGGGGAGTCCTAAGAGATTTATGTTGTCACAAAGGAAGTGACATTTAAACTAGGTCTTAACAGAAGAGAAGGAATCTAGGTGAAGCTCTGCGGTGGCTGGCCAGACAGGCTGTGTGCAAGGAAGAGAGAGGCTGAGGGGTAAGGAATGGCCTATGCAGTCTCTGAGGTGGGAGAAAGTTTGAGGCGTCCAAGGAATGGAAATGGTGCAAAGATAGCGAGCAGGAGAGGACAGGCTGATGGAGTGGGGGGCGGGGGTCAGAGGCGCCTGAGCATGGTGGCTTTCTGCTCAGGTCCACTACACAGGCCTAGAGGATCTCGGGAGCTCTGGGGAGTCATGGAGGCCTCACACCAGACAGTGACAGCGCCTCTTGCTCTTAGAGCTGGGCCTGCTGCTCTGTGGAGAATGAATACGGAGACAGGCAGGAAGAGAATTTAGGGGACCAGACAGGAAGCTCTTTAATTGCAGAGGGTGAGAGGGCACTGGCCAAAGAGGGTGGTGGTGAAGGTAGATAAAAAGGGAGTGACTGAATGCAAAATCCAGCTGGGCCCTGTGATTGCTCGAGTGGGTGCGTGAGGCTGGGTGGGTGCCCAGGACAACTCCAGCCTTGGTCCAGCATCCTGTCTTTGGACCTGAATGATCTCAGAGAACATCTGTTTCGTTGTCTCCTGCCTTACCTGCCTTCCTCTTTGTGGAAATAAGGAGTGGGGCGCCTTAGAGTTCTTTGGACAACCCCCTGTCCTGGCCACCTTCCTTGCTCTGACAGGGCACAGATGCCATCGTGGCCTCTTCATCTGGGGTTTCAACCATCCCTGGTCAGCTTCCTTGGCACCAGCTCTTTTACTTTCTCCTCTACCAGCATTTTCCCTCCTGCGTCCCCCTTCGTTAGTCTGGAGGCATCTGTTACACAGCTCTTCAATTTGGGCCATTTAAGTAGTGAATCCTCCAGGGGCCACATGTGCCTATTTGACCCCTTGCCTTGGGTCAGCCCCTTTGATTTCTTTCCTCCTCTTTTTCTGTGTCCTCCCCACATGGATACACCTTGCCTACAAAAGAGTGCATGCGTGTATCCCACTTTGGCCCACGGTCGTGGCCTTTCTCAGCAAACTTGTCTGGATTTACAGATTTTATTTATTCATTCATGAAAGACACACAGAGGGAGGCAGAGGGAGAAGCAGACTCCCTGCGGGGAGCCTGCTGTGGGACCCCATCCCAGGACTCTGGATCACGGCCTGAGCCAAAAGCAGACGCTCAACCACTGAGCCACCCAGGTGCCCCAGAAATCTATAGTTTTGAGGCATCCTTGTAAGGAATTGTTTTATAAAATGAACAATCCTTCTGCCCTAATCATTGGATTTCCCACTCTGCCCTGCCTCATCTCTTCCTCTGTCTGGAGTGTGAAGGCTCTGTGTCCCATGCTGGGATGTGTGGGAGAATCAATCACGGGTCTGGGTCCACAGGAAGCTGAGGGCTTAGTGCCGGCTCTGGTAGGGCAGCCCCACCATGTCCTGCACCTCCATGTTGGTAAGCTTGGCTCAGCATCTGAGGCATCAGGACAACACTGTCCCCAGCGGTTGTTGGTGGCATGCTTGCCAGCTTGGTGTTGGCAGAGAATCGAGGTGGCCGCAGAATGAGAGAGGGAGAAGTGGACACCAAACTTTAGGACACATGTGAGATACATGCAGAGAAATCCCAGAACCATCTGGAAGGAATTTGAGGAGTAAGTAGGAGTGGGTGGGGGCCGAGTCCAAGAGGTGCTGTTTGCTGACTGACACTACCCAATGGATGGGCCCAGGACACATGGTTTGTGGAAGACAAAATTACCAGTGGAAGAATAGTGAGCACAGACCAGATTATGCTCTAAAGACTTTCCAGGGTGGCATTTCTCAAATGGGATTCTGTGGTCAGTGTGGGTTCTGACTCTTTTGAGCTGGTGGTGGTTGGGGCAGGGGTGTTGCAATTTCACATTTTGGATGAGGTGCCAGATGATGCCAGTACTGCTGGTCCTTAGGCCTCACTTTGAGTAGTAAGGATCTAGTTAAAAAAGATAAATGGTATGTAGGGCGACTTGGTGGAAATCTTAGATCCGAAGCCTTAGATAGTAGAAACTTTAAGAGATTGCTTCTCATTTTTAAAAAATTAATTAATTAATTAATATTTTTCTTTTACTTATTTATAGGTTTTTAATTTTTTAAATAAATTAAATTCAGTTAATGGACATATAATGTATTTTTGTTTTCAGAGGTAGAGGTCAGTGATTCATCAGTCTGTTATTACAGCGCTGTGGGATACCAGAGTGTTTAGCCTTGGAGCTCATCTGGTCTGAACTTCAGATCTACCATTCAGGGGCTGCATGGCCTTTGGGAGTTATCTAAGCTTGTAAGGCCTTGGTCTCACCATCTGTAAAATGGCAACCTCCTCATAGTACTTATCTCATAGGGGTTGTTAGTTATATTATTCACTTTGAAGAATCTGGGTTGACTAGATTGAAGTTGGTATCTTCGCTGCAGGACTTTTCAGGACCCTTAATTTGCAAAAGTGATACTCCAAGAAGGAGATATGATAAGTGACATTTCCCAAACTGATTTGACTGTTGAATTTCTGATTTTCTTGGAGCATTTGGTGGGCCTCTGGAGCCCCCGTCTTAGGAGAATTGACTTGGTGGCAGACAAAAAGATGAGTTCACTTGGGAAAGACTGCGGCTGGGGCAATTCTCTGGGACCTGAGTCTGGAGGAAAGGGGTGCAGCCAAATGTCCGGATATTGAGTCATTGAAGCAGTGGTGTGGGGTAGAGAGGAAGAAGTGGTCAGAAAAAAAAAATACTCTGAGGTTGAAACAGGCTGGAGGCTTAGAAAAGAGGGTTAGGAAGAAGGAAGAGTCATGTAAGATTCTTTCCCACCTAGAGAGAAACAGAAGGCCAGGGGGGAGTGCCATGTGTTTAATTTTCCATCCTGATTTAAATTCTGCTGCTTGTTGCCCACAAACTAACAGCATGCCTCTTGAGTCTCTAGGGCATTTTACAGTAAAGCCACATATTTTCTGAAGCTGGGTCAAGATTGAGCATATGAAATTCCTCAAGTGTGAAATTCCACTTAACCCCATTAATGCTTATAACCCTGAGTAGGTATTGTTTATAATTCACTTCTAGTTAACCAGTGGATATTTACATTTGCCAAATCTTTTCAGTTCTATCTCAAACTAAGTTTATTTTAGGGGAGAAAATTTGCCTTCCTGTCAAAAAGCTGAGAAGAACCAGCCTCCCCCTCCCACTCCTGTGGTTTGCACATTTAGCTGTAACTCGTGTGTGTGTGTGTGTGTGTGTGTGTGTGTGTGTGTGGTATTCTGAATTCCATAATACTTAGAATACTCAAACCTTCATTTATAAGAGCCTCTACAGTTTATCAAAGGTTTTGACATAATGATCTCATTTTATTTTGACAAACCATGAAATGGGTATTATTTAGCATATCTGTTTTTTTTTTCCCCTTACAAGGCAAAGAAAGTGGGGATGGGATACAGTTTCATAGGCTGATCTATAGATACTTTCCTGCCCCTGGGAATGTTCTACAGCTTTTATACAAAGCTTTCATACTTGGTTGGTACTGAAAATACCAAAGCAATTATTTGAATTACAAGGATAAACCCATTTATGTGTAAGTGCAGTTACTGAACCATGCTCCCAGTGTAAAAAGCCTAGTTGAAATGCAGCTGGAATCATGTTAGCCCCCTCATTCCTGCTCCCAAATCAAATTGTATACAGTAGCTTCATTTAACACCCCACCCTCCCTTGCAAAACACACACATAAAAACACATGCTGATATTAAAGTCACACGAATCAGCATTCACTTTGGGTTTAAAAAAATTTTTAATGGCCTTTGACTTTCTCTAAAGTAATTACTCTAGTTAATATTTTAGAATCACTTGATAAAAGTCCAAGATATAAATCTTTTTGAGTGCCATTCAAGTGCACTCTAGGATGAATATGAAGCTCTACATTTTCTGCAGATAGGGAACTCTTCTGGCCACCACCTAGATTTTAATTAGTGAAAGTCTCTCATCCCACTTTACAACACTGGTTTTGAATTCAAGCTTTCAGATTTTGTTTAACAGTTAGCAGTAAAGGCTACCACTGGCGGCACATTTACTCTGCGTTGAATCCTCAGAGTTCTTTTGTGAAGCCAGGATTCGTGCTCCATTTTCAGAAGAAGAAACTGTGGTGTGGAAGACTAAGAGGAGGAGTCCATTTCCACCTACCCCAGAGCCTGGGTCCCCACTGGCTTGTGGGGCTTACAAAGGTGGTTTGAGATTTTGTTTAGAGAGTTCATGTTACCTAGAAACTCGGAAATATTGCAAAGCATCCGATTTAACTTCCACTCTTCATAGTCTGTTTTTTTGTCTCATACAAAGGGAATGAGGAAAAAAAAACAAGTGATGAGTTTTTGGCAATAATTTCATCTTTTAGTTTTAATGAGGCTGTGGCTTTTGATATGTAAACATAGTGGATGAATATTCACATTTAACAGCCAGGGTGTGGAATTGAAGGAAACTGTTGCTGGGATATATGTATAGGCAAGCACTGAGGTGTCCTGCCCAGATCACCTGTGAGGCTGGTGAGCGCATTTCCCACCTTTGAGAATGGGCTCCTTATGCTTACAGCATCCCCTTCTCAAGAGAAGCACTATCTGCCTCACCCTAAAGTCTCTCGCTCATCTCCAGGTTGGGCTGATACTGAGTATCTCATAAGTGATGAAGATCTTTGTCTGCTCAAGACTGTCCTACTTTTTACTTTTAATGCTGAATGTCCCATGTCTCTCTGTAAACCTCTTAATCCAAGGCAAACCAAGGCAAACCTCTTAATCCAAGGCAAATCCAAGGGAGATTGGTCAGCTCTTTGTCCCAAGGGGCCCCTCAACTCTGTGATGCAGTGAATGGGCCAGAGCTCACTGGGCTGAAGCTGATCTCCAAGCAAGATCCATTCTTAGAAAAGAGGTTGCAGAGCTCCATCACCCTTTTAGCCATGTGAAGTCACAGTGAGAAGATGGCTGTCTCTGAACCAAGAAGTGGCTTTTCACCACATATCAAATCTGCTGGCCTGGACCTTAGACTTCCTGACCTCCAGAAATATGAGAAATACATGTCTGTTGTTTATAAGCCACCCCATTTCTGGTATTTTTGTTATAGCAGCCCAAAGAAACTAAGACACATGTCAAACCAGTAACATTTTTATTTGAATTCTCAGCTGATGCTCAGGTGTGAAGTGAAAAATGGGTGTATGTCTCCATATATTTACAAACCTGGCTCAGTGTTCTAATCATAATTAAACTGTGGTTCATGTCAAGGAGTATTTCTGACTTGCAGAATGTAATGTAACGTGAGCCTCTCTGCATGTGTGAGGCTGTGGTGTATGTGTTTGTGTATGTGCTCTCACAGTGAGGCTCCGTTCGTCTTCCATGTTCTGAGGATGAGCAGGGTAATCCTCAGCTGGGGAGAACAGAGTGTCTGCAGCATTATGGAGGCAGCATGACAGGCTCACACCGTGGCTAGGAATCCTGCTTGCAGTCAGACTCAGATCCTGGCTCTGCTGCATGATCCAGAGCTGCATAATCTTGGGAAGTTGCTTAACTCTTTGGAACCTGTTGGCCCATCGTAAAATGGGACTAAATGTAGTATTTAGGATTCAATATAGCAACACATAGTGCCTTGTTGATGGTGAGTACTCTATAAATATTTGCTATTATGATTTTTCTTGTGGTAGGATAGTTGGCTGAATTTGTTTTATGCCCAATTTTGGAGTATTTTATGTAGATAACCTTACGAAGCACACTACTACTTTCCCCACCTTATACTTACATAAGGCTTTTGTTTCCCAGCAGGCTTTAAATGGGGTATCTCATCTGAAGTTTATAGCCACTCTATATAAAGTCATCAGAAAGGCATTTTAATCCCCTTGGTCAAGGCTACAGAGGTGACTTTCAGAAGTTCATATCTCCCACTCACTGGTGTTGCTTCCTAAGGTAAAATGGGCTTGTCTAAAAGAAGGAATGTTTCTTTTTCATCTGAGAACAATGAGTACAGCAATTTCTCAGGTTTTTCAGAACCTTCTGAACCCAAATTAATCCACACTATTCCTCTGAAAGGAACAAAGGCGAAAAATACATGCTCTCGTATTCATAAGGATTGCCAGTGCTCTTTTTTTTTTAATTAAATGAGGATGGATACCTTCACTCATCCACCCTCTTTTTAATTTCCTATGTTCAATTTGATTAAGATGTGTTTCTTGAAGATATGTGCTATCTGGTTCTTGTTGTATAAAAAGTTTAATATCTTTCCCCCTTTTATTGGACTAGTAAGGCATTTGACATTAAAAATAATAGCTTTGAATTTTCCTGTTGCTATCTGGATTCAGTAGGGGGAATATTAAGAATAGATGGGAAAATTCATTTAGTTCTTTCTCTGAAGGGTCCTTTCAAAGCATTATACTTAACATGATCTACTCTATAATCCACAGATGCACAGAATAAATAAAATAGAATGATAATATAAGTTCCTTAGTGTCTAATCCAGGAAATGAATGTTTGTTAAAGAAATATGTCTAGCAATCTTTTGAAAAGTCACTGAAAACTTATTTCTTCCCTTTGTGTTTAGCTGAAGTGAGCATGTGAATTTATTTCCAAGTAGGGGAATTGCAAGAGAACTTAAAAAAAAAAAATTCTGTTTTACTATTTAAACCTACCAAATTAGCACAATCTCGGAGGTGTGTTTTATTGTTCCACCCCAAGTCTTTGTTTTCAGACAAACACAAAGACTTGGTTTTGGACAGGACTTCTAATATCTAGAGACTGGGGGAAGGAAGGATGATAAACAGGTTGAGAGTCTTGCACTAAAGTACACCAGTGTGCTGATAAGACTTGCAGCCATGCTGGAGTCAAAGGTATTTGAGTAGAAACTCTCGAGTTGAAGCCAATATGTGGAGGGCTTTCAAACATGAAGGGTGGCCCACTAAGTCTGCATGTTTTATTCCGTATTGGCTTATAATAGCTCAGTTGTCCTAAAGGATTTAGGGCTCCAAATAGAATAACAACCTCTAGGTTTAAATCTTGATTTCTTTAGTATGAACTTTACTCTTTGTGCATCATTTTTTGTGTGTGAGTGTGATAGCCAGCTTCCAAGACCGCCTCTGATGATCCCTAACTTCTCATATTGACACCCACATGTAATCACCTTTCATATTTACCAGTTGGTCTGTGTAACTAATAAAATGTGCAGAGATGATGGTGTGTTACTTCTGAGATTAGGTTATAGAATACCAAAACCTCCATTTTAGTGGCTCTTGCACTTTAGAACACTTGTTCTGGGGGAAGCCAGCAGCAGTGTTGTGAACTACCTTACGAACTCATGTGGGAAAGACCTGAGGTCCTCTGTTAAAAGTCAAGTGAGTGAGCTTCGAAGTGGATCCTCTAGCCTCAGACAAATCTTCTCATGATTGCAGCCCCAACCAACATCTTAACTGTAACCTCATGAGATTCTAGGTCAGAACTCTGTAGTTAAGCTGCCACTGGATTTCTGACCCTCCTAAACTATATGAACTAATACATTTGCTGTTTTAAGTTGCTATGTTTGGGGGATAATTTATTATGCAGTAATAGATAACTAATAGAGTTTTCTTATTGACAAAGTGGGAATAATAATGATAATAGTCCTGGTACCTGCCAAGGTACTAAGTGACACAGCATATATAAATGGCACAGAGTTAAATGTTCAAAAAATAGTGGTAGCTGTTGTTACTAGCACTCCTGAGTTGACCATTTGACTCTTCTCTGATCTAGAAATAGTGTGTAAACTGTTAAGTGCTGGGACTTGTTCTAGTGCCACTCTTTGGATCTCCTTTGAGCAAATTTTCTTGTCTCTTTTTTAGCCAGTCCCGCCCTGCCTCATCACTGCTTCTAGTGGAGGGATAGGATTCAGCCAACTTATTAAATAGCATTTGTTGAGTCCCTGCCTTGGTGTGTCCCAGATGCTGGGTGAAATCAGCTTGGAAAATCAGCCCTGAGAACAAGAAGGGTGCTTTGGAGTGAGACATTTGAAATTAACTTTTCTTTTTTGACAACTTCTTCCATCTTGAGAGAAGATGGAGAATAGGTTGGACAATGGAAGGGATATGAGTGTTGAATAGAGTCGAGGTAATGATTCTAAATTTATTTTTTAGTAAAAATGCAAGAAAGCTTTTTGATTCTTTTATAGTTTATTTTAATTTGTTTTAGTGTGAGTATATATTTGTAACACAGTGATTATATAGAACTGATTTTCTTCTCCTAGGGAAGGAAAACAAAGCTACTCTCAAGTATTTACAAGAGAGGCGCCCCGGCTCTTTCGGGAAAGTCTTCTTGGTTCTAACTTCTAGTCCAGGAATTGTAGGAGAGGAAAGAGGCACCTACCTGGTGGGTCAGTATGAGAGAATAGACCTTGGCAATCAGTGAGAGAAATAAATGTCACACATGGATATCACAGACTGTTCTCACAGCCCAGTTCCTTTAGCATTCACAGTTGTATATGCTATGGATGGATCAATACCCTTTGATAAATGTGTTATTTTCCTCCATAGTTAAAGATTTTGGTCTAAAATGGTCTTTGCTGTGAGAGGTGTGGAAGATAATCAAAATAACTTCTCTCACAGTGGGGTAAACTGACCCACTGAACAATTATTTATCTCAAGATAGATAAAACCAAAAGCCAAGTTCTTAGCTTCCACAGTAATCTACAAATTGATACTGTTTCATTGTTATTGGTGTTGGTATTTTTAAATCAATGCAGCAAGCATCCAATGAATGCCACGGGTTGTGTAAATAATAGATTTGTTTTTGTGAAAGTGGTATCATTTTTAATTAGTTTACTTCAATTGAATATATTCAGATGAATCACTTAGATGTCTATGAATCTTTTAATTCCCTTTAGTCATCAAATCTTTGGATACCAAAGGTGTGCTGGAATAGTCTATGGGTTAAAAAAGAGCAGTAGATTTATCAAGGCTAGACCTATAGGGAAGAGATGTAAAATAGTAACCCAAGGAGGCAGAGTGGTTCTCTAACCTTTGTGTGGAGCTGTTGATGGAGCTAGAGCTTGATTGTTTGTTCTTGGAACAGTCTCAGCTATGTTTCAGTACAGCCTAAAGGCTCCTGCTTCCTTTCTCTTTTTCTGAGTCACTGCCCAGTTATTAGGAAGACATATGCCTTGGGGCCCAGGTCAAACAGGAATGAGAAGTGTGAACCTTTCACTTGTGTTAATCAGAGAACTGTAAATTTAATTGCTCCTAAATCATGCTGTGCTATAGCATATTAATTTGCTAACTATAAGTTGAATGTTATTTGAGAAATGGTTCTTGTTCTATCAGTACTTTTCCAGGTTATTTTAATTAACCAATTTTTTTCACTTAATGCAGTGGGCCACACTTTTCAAAGCATATTTACATATAATGCTTGACTGAATCTCATACAACATCTTTGTCCATATAGTTGTGCGTGTACTTTAGGGTATTTCTGAAAAGTCCCCGTCATTGTGATGATGCATTTAAATTTCTTTTCAGGGACTTTCACATGAAATGATCTGGCAAATGGTTTGTACCCTTGAATAAATTACCAAGAGTGCTACCTCAAGTGGTTCCTCGACAGGGCAGATAAAGGGCAAATGTTTCTTATAGAATAACTAGCAACTTCTAGAAATCACTGATGAAATAATTGAATTAAATAAAATCAGAAGTGGAAGAGAAGACATTGCAACCGACACCACAGAAATAGGAAGGATTTTCAGAGACTACTACGAACAATTTTACATCAGCAAATTGGACAAACTATAAGAAATGGATGGATTCCTAGAAACAAACAACCTACTATCAGTTACTCTGATACACCACATTAACAAAATGAAGGATAAAAATCATATGATCATCTCAATAGATGTAGAAGAGCATTGGACAAAATTAGACATCCTTTCATGATAAAAATTCTCATCATGATAAAAACTCTCAACAAAGTGGGTATGGAGAGAACATACCTCAACATAATAAAGGCCATATATGACAAGCCCATTGCTAACATCATACTCAATGGTGAAAAATTGAAAGCCTTTCCTATAAGATCAGGAACAAGTCAAGGTTGTCAACTCTTACCACTTTTATTGAACATAGAAATGAAAATTTTAGGCAGAGCTATTAGGCAAGAAATAGAGCATCCAAACTGGAAAGGAAGATATAAAGTTGAGTCTATTTGTAGATGGCATAATATTTAATATAGAAAACCTGAAAGATGCCACAAAAACTGTAAGAACCAATAAACAAATGCAGTAAAGTTGCAGGATATGAAATTGGTACACAAAAATCAATTGTATTTCCATACACTAAAAACAAACTATCAAAAAGAGAAACTAAGTAAATAATCCCATTTACAATAGCATCAAAAAGAATAAAATACCTAGGAATAAATTTAACTAAGGAAGTAAAAGACCTGTATACTGAAAACTATAAGACATTGACAAAATTTGATAAAATTAAGGAAGTTTACTTCTTTGTCTAAGAACTCTTTTTTTTTAAGATTTTATTTATTTATTTGAAAGAAAGTACATGCACGTGACAGAGGAGAGGGAGAAGGAAGTTTACTTCTTTGTCTAAGAACTTTTTTTTTAAAGATTTTATTTATTTATTTGAAAGAAAGAACATGCACGTGACAGGGGAGAGGGAGAGCATGGCTGAGCAGGGAGCCCAATGTGGGACTTGATCCCAGGACCCTGAGATCAAATTGAAGAAGACATGAATAAATGGAAAAAGCATATGTGCTCATGGGTTGGAATAATTAATATTATTAAAATGCCCATACTACTTAAAGCAATCTACAGATTTAATGCAATCTTTTTTTAATGCAATCTTTATTAATATTTCAATGGCATTTTTCAGAGATAGAGCAAGCAATTCTAAAATCTTTATGGAAAAATTAAAATAAAATAAAATCTTTATGGAACCACAGAAGACCCCAATAGCCAAAGCAATCTGGAGAATGAGCAAAGCTAGAGGCATCACATTTCCTGATTTCAAACTATATTACAAAATTATAGTAATCAAAACAGTGTGATACTGAGATAAAAATAGACACATAGATCAATGGAATTAAATAGAGAGCCCAGAAATAAACTCACACATATATGATCAATTAGTTTATTATCAAGGAGCCAAAAATGTACAATGAGAAAAGGACAGTCTCTTCAATAAATGGTGTTGGGAAAACTGGACAGCCATATGCAAAAGTATGACACTGGACCACTATCTTGCTCAGTGTTCAAAAATCAACTCAAAATGGTTTAAAGATTTTTTTTTTTTTTTTTTTTTTTGGTTTAAAGATTTGAATATAAGACCTGAAACAATAGAACTCCCAGAAGAAAACATAGGGGTTAAGCTTCTTAACATTGTCTCATTTAAAAAACTGATTAATAGAATCTCTTTAATTATTGTGAATATGAAACTATTAATGGTTACATGTGTTTTGAAAATCTTCTCTCATTTGTTACTTGTATATTCACTTTTGTAATGGTGTATTTGATAAATAGAGTTCTTAATTTTAATGTGGTCAAATTTATTAATATTTGTTATGGTAATGCCTTTTGTATCCTACTTAAGGAATATTTATCTATCCAAAGGTCATAGAGATGTTCTTTACTTTTTCCTTCCAGAAGGTTTATTATTTTGTCTTTTCATATTTATATCCATGATAAATCTAGAATTAATTTTTTTGTGTATGGCATATAGTAGAGGTTAAGTGTTTCTAAAGTGGATATTTGACCCAATGTCATTTACTAAAAAGAATATCTTTATCTTACGGTGTCTGTGGTACCAAACTGGGTTGTTAGTTAGGCAACTTTATATGTATGGTTAGATTTCTGGACTCTCTTCTGTTCCAACAATCTGTTTTTCTATTTTTGTACCCAATACCACACTGTCTTAATGTACCCTTAAGAATAAGTCCTGGTATCTGGGAGAGCAGTTTTCTTCTTTTTCTAAGATATCTTTGCTAGTTTTGGTTCATTGCATTTCACATAAAAGTTGAAATTTTCTTGTCAATTTCCATGAAATGTATCTTTTGGTAATTATACTGAGTTTGCATTAAATCCATATATAAATTTAAGGAGAATTATCATGATGTTGGATTAATTAATTCATTAATATGGTAAATGGTTTCATTTGTTTAGGTTTTCTTCAAATTTACCAAGTAATGTTTTATAGTTTTCTGTGTAGTAGTCTTATAGATCTTTTATTAGATTTACTCATATTTATTATATTTTTATAACATTATAAGTTTTATTCTTAATATGCCATTTTCAAACTGTTTTTGACTAACATATAAATAAAACTGTTTTTAAAATATTAAACTTTATCCAGGAAACCTGATACATTTATTTATTAATCCTAATAATTTACTTATACGTTCTTTATTAAAACAGAATAATATCATCTGCAAAATAATGAGAATTTTATACATTTTTTCCAATCCTATTGTTTTTTGTTTCCCTTTCTTACCTTAATGTACTGTCTAGGCCTTCAATCAATAGTGAATAGAAGTAATGTTAGAGGTTTTCATATCTCATTCCTAATGTTGGGGAAAGTTTTCAACATCTAATATTTAAGTATCACATTTATTTGTTCACTGTGAGCTTTGATAAAATTACGGAAGTTTACTTCTTTGTCTAAGAATTTTTTAAAAAGATTTTATTTATTTATTTGCAAGAGAGAACATGCATGTGACAGGGGAGAGGCAGAGGAAGAAGCAAACTCCTGGCTGAGCAGGGAGCCCAATGTTGATCCCAGGACCCTGAGATCATGACAGGCACTGAAGTCAGATACTTCGACTGAACCACCCAGCTGCCTCTAAGACCTTTTTAAGAATAACTGTGAGTGAATTATGAATTTTATCAAACTTTTTCTGCATCTATCAAGTAATCTTATGATTTTCTCCTTTATTTCATTAATTTGGTTAACTACATTATTTTACATATCTATTGTAAATGGCATATACTTAAAAAAAATTAGCCTTTTTTTGTTCTTCAATTGGAACATTTATTCCCTAAATGTATGACGTGATTTCTAATATACTACATTTTTTCCTTTTTTTTTTTTTTTTTTAGAGAGAGAGAGAGCGTGTGCATGCACACACACACAACATATGCCCGTGAGCAGGGGGAGGGGCAGAGGGAGAGGGAGAGAGAGAATCTTAAGCAGGTTCCATGCCCAGCATAGAGCCTGACTGGGCTCAATCTCAACACCCTGATATTATTATCTGAGCTGAAATTAAGAGTTGGACACAACCAACTAAGCCACCCAGGCACCCCTCAAATATAAATTTAAATCAATAATTAACATTTTTTTGGTCTCCCTGTTCTATGTATTTTTTCTCCTTTCTTATCTTTCTTTGTTTTTTTTCTTTTTTTATCTTCTTTTGGATTTATTATTTTTATTATTCCTTTTCTACCTCTATGCATGCAGTAGTAATATTAATATACTCTTTTTCTTTTATTGGTTCTTCTAGAGATTGCAAGGGTGTATTGTGTGAAATATGTCTACCATCTGATATTTCCTATTCTCCTGTGTCATTCTTTGTTGTGTTTAAAACTCCAAAAATGTTTACTGAAATGGTAGAAAAAAATCCTGATGTTGATAGCACAGTTAAAATCTAAAATGGGCATGTAGCTGCCTTCTTAATGCATGCTGGAATGTTCTCAGCCTACATCTCCTAAATGCCAGATAGCAAGGGAGAAAACGTGGTAGCCATCCCCACCATCACCATCACCCCCACTGTGTGGGCCCTTGGTCTCAACTATGATACCTGGGCCTCCTTGGCTCTGCTGTCCTGTTCCATCCTTCTCTGTCAAGGTAATATTTATAATAAAGGCAAACAGAATTATTGCTATTTTCCTGACAAAGATTTCACTCTTTTTGCCTTATTCTCACATATTTTCACTGGTGTAGCTCTGCATCTTTGCCTTTCACTTTTGAAAATGGTCATTTTTTATTATTTTCGATGTTTCCAAAAGTTATAAAAATGCCCTCAGGTGTTGAAATGAACTCTTAGGAAAGAAGTCAAAACAGTCTCCTCAGGCAGTTTGGTCAGACATATTTTATTTGGCCCACAGAGTATTTTTCAACATTATTTGAATTTTCCTGTTTTCTGTGAGCCATGCAGTCTCCATCCTCCCTGTTGCCTTAAGCCCACCTTCCAATATCACGTTATCCTTTTCTGGTCCCAAACATTTGGCAAGGTGTCTTATAAGAAACTGGCCTTGCTCCTGCACTCTTGCAGTGAGAGATTTGTCTCTTCAGCAGGACCAGAACCAACCTAAAACATTCTGAAAAGGACAATTTGATTTCTCTATGGTATTTTCTTAAAGAGAATCTGAAGATATATTACTGAAACACTGCATCTCCCCCACCCCTCCACTTGAGTGATGTTCATCTTTGCTCATGAAGATCTACGATGAATCCACTGGAGTGGGGACATGAATAGAGCTGTTAAAGTCACCTCCTTCGAGAGGTCTTTTCCATTCATATCCTGCAGGGTAGTTTCTCTTGTTACTCGGCTTCTCACCCCCCAGTTTCTTTCCTTCAAGTTTATTTATGACATTTGGTAGTTGTTTTACTTCATTATTTGCTTACTTGCTTGTCTGTCATTCCTTCTGGACCTGACAGTCCTCTCAGGTGTACGCTGTTGTGTCCTTGGCAGAGTAGCCGTGCTTTGGAAGAGGAGACACTCAGTAATGTTTGGCTTAAGTAATGAATGAAAACATGCTGGTGAGGCTGGCGTTCAGCCCCATGGTAATTTCCCCATTGGTGGCTGTGAGGAAAGCAATGAGAAATCTCTTAAAAATGAACCTTGCTATCTTTCCTGGGGAAGATATCTCTGTATGGCGTGCGTGGTATAAACAATAAGAAAATTGATTAGCTCACACACCTGGAAGTAGAGAGGTAGGGGAGGGATTTCAATGTTAGTAACTGATGATCTTATAAAAATCCAGATTCTCTCTGCAGCTCTGCTCTGTTGTCCTGTGCTCGGGCAGGAGCTCCTGGTGGATACAGAGCATAGGACTGGGAGTCCATGCTTTGTCTTTCACATCTGACTCTGTGTGTGTGTGTGTGTATGTGTGTGTGTGTGTGTGTGTGACAGAGAGAGAGAGACAGAGAGAGAGAGAAAGAGAGAGAGAGAGGAAGAGAGGAAGAGAGAGAGGAAGAGAGAGAGAGCATGCTAACCTCTTCCCTAGCCACTTAACAAAAGGCTTTTTCTTTCCTTTTAGCTCCATTGGACCAAATTGGGTCCCATGCCCATGTCTGAACCAATAATCCCCTCTGGCCTTTATTCAAATATCATCTTCTCAGTCAGATCTCCTCTGGCCAAGCACAACCCAACTTTGTGGCTTCATTCTGTCTAACTCACCATCATCTAACTTGTTATGCCTTTTACTTAACTTTTCCTTTGCTTCTTGTTTGTAATCTCCATAAGTGCAGAAATTTTGTATGTTCGATTTCCTGTGTTATCTTCTTTGTCTAGAACAGTACATGACTTAGAAGTCATCTAATAAATATTTTTTTATTGAATTAGCAAATGAAGATGCCAGGGGGATTTCATGGGACCGTTGGCTTTAGCCTTTTTTTTTTTCTTTCTAGCAGCTTAATTGAAGTGCGATTCCCATACCATACAATTCACCAATCTGAAGTGTACAATTCACTGATTTTTTAGTATCTTCACAGAGTTGTGCATCCTTCACCACATTAGAACATTTTCATTACCCCCATAAACAACTCCCATTCCTTTAGCCATTATCCCCTACTTCTTTCATTACCCTCAGCCTTAGGTAGCCACAGATCTGCCCTCTGCCTCTATAGATTTGTCTATTCTGGATGTTTCATGTAAGTGGAATCACACAATACATGATCATCCGTGACCAGTGTCTTTCTCTTACCATATTTTTAAGTTTCATCCATGTTATGTAGCCCATGTCAGTATTTTCTTTCTTCTTGTTGCCAAATAACATTCCAGAGCATGGATATATTGCACTGTATTTATTCATCTATCAGTTGATGCACTAGCTTTGGTTCTTAAACCAGTCACTATGGCGGGGGTGGGGGGACGGGTTTGCCGTGATTGATTTATAGCAATCACAGCCCCTCTTCCTTGTGTCAGTTCCTCCAACTGAAGCACTCCCTCTAATAAGGGGAGGGACATCATGGATGCTGGCGGTCAACCATCAGCAGATTGGTATCATGTCATACAAAGTTTCTTCTTTTTTCCTTCTGTCTGCATTGTCATATTTTCCTCCTTCCCGTCATTATTATTGCTTTACATTGGAGGGTCAATGGCTTGTGGCATCAAAACCATAGTAAGACAGAAGGTCAGCTGGCAACAGGGTGAATCATATTAGCTCTGTCTTCAGTTTAATTTTTTCATGAAAAATTTCTCATTTTTCAATGGACACTGAGGTGTTACTCTAGAGGACTGCAATAAAAAAATATCACCATTCACCTAGGATGTAAAATATTTTCCCAAGGCAGTCTCTTCTTAATTTCCTGTGTTCTGTCTATTGGAAGGCTCGCTGGTGCAAAGCCAATATGAGCTATGCTATATTTCAAACAAATGCCTTTTTGTTCTGGGGGACTGGGCATTCTTTTTTTCTTTTCCAAGTAATTAACTCAGTCAGGGAAAAATATCAAAAGTCATTTTGTCCATTTTTGTTTCCCTTTTCCTCTCTGGTCAAGGTTGGAACATTCTTCTCATCAAGAATATATCCAAAGACAACTTTGTGTAGCCAGGAAGGACATTGTCCACACTTTTTAATTCAGTGGCAGAGGCTTTGGGAAAACAGCAGGCTACTTGTAGTCCAAGCAAAAAGGTGTAAATGGCTTTATTGAAAATCAATATGCTCTTGTGAAGTGCTGCTCATTTCTGAGTTCTTCACCATTTGTCGTTTTGCACCGATGAGAGTTGGAAGGAGGTTTACAGCTGTGGGTCTCTGAGTTTGAAGTTTGATTTTTTTTTTTCCTGTGTTTTCTACCATGAACATAAGGTTAAAGGATCATTTGGTGTTTTATTTCTTTACTCTTTGGAAGAAGATATGTGTGCTTTTTTTTTTCCTCTTTGATCACAGGGGTCGACGAATTCCCTCCCACGAAGGAATATGGCTGTCATTCACAATGTGGTCTCCAAAGTAAGGTCAAATTTGGACAGACTTTGGACGGGTGTTTAGGGTTTCTTAAAAATTCTCTCAGGATGCTGTAGAAACTCTCCTTCATCCCAGAGAGTGAAAAGATGAGGCACTGAGTTCAGTCAGTACAGGAAGGCAAATGTCTTCATACTCTGTCATGAGTTCTCAGGTCCCTAAATTAGGTTTAATTGTGACCATTACTATAAGAACACAAACTGATTTTAATTGGTCACAGTTTTGGCGAAAGATTAGCCATGAGATGAGATTTATCAAAATTTATGTGCTCGTTGCGGTTAACATGGCAGCATCTGAGAAAGATCAGGGTCATTTGTAATGACTTCATTTGATTTGTACAGATTTCGATGACTTACAACATTTCTCCTGTGCTGAGAAACTAGATATTTCCTCATAAATTTCCAAAGACCCTTTAAAAAGTTTAACCTTCGTTTTAAGCCTAGAGATAACATAAATCTGAACAGTGAGGTATGGGTGACGGTAGCTGTGTCATAGCAAGGTCTTAATGAAATAGAGCCTAAGAGGGGTCCATAGGAGAGAGGACTGGAGGGTATGCCCTTGGACAATTTCTTAATGAATCAATGTCCAAGGGTCACTTTATTTATTTATTTATTTATTTATTTATTTATTTAATGCCTTGCATGGTATTTGATGCATTTAATTTGAGACCTGAACTCAATGGGATTTACGGAGAGAATGACACGTGACACAAAATAATTTGAGAACAAATTGTTTGAAAGAGGACAAAGTGTTTTACTTTTTGCTATTTTGAGCCAGGAATGGGGGTGAAGACAAGCCCAGGGGCAGTTCAATAGCTTTGTTTCTTAGCTTCACATTTTTTCCCTATAAAATTCCTACCTACCCCTAAGCAAATAATATTATCTTTGGCCTCATTTGCTACATCCCTTACTCAGACTGGTGCCTTCCTTTCTTTACAGTAACTTCTGAAACCTTTAAGCAATCCCAACAGGGCTTGCTATGTTCCTAGAGGAGGGCTCTTACTACAAAGTATCACTAATATTCCATACTGTAACTTAAACATTGCCTGCTGTACAATTTGATTAGTAGTTAATTAGGATTCTGTTTAATTTGATCAGAACCTCTGGAATTAAATCATTTTATATTAAAAAATCATAAAATTTCATTGTTCCAAGAAAAGATTATTAGAATGCCAATCAGATGGTTAGAAAAAAATTGTCATCAAATAATAAGACTAATTTTATAAACGAGTTGGAAAACAGCCAGAGAAGCTAGCCTAAGTTTGTTCTCAAAGTGTGTCCCCAGGGAACTTAGAGCCAGCAAAAATCTTCCTAATGGTTCTATGGGCTGACCTCTGATAGCTCAGATGGTTGTAATAAAACAGATGCTACAAGTTTGTTGTTACATGGATTGAAAATTTACTTGTGATATTTAGTAAAATAAAGCCTGAGTGTAACCACCATTGTTTTGACTCATTTAATGATGTTATTCATTTACTTACTTGTATGTGCATACCTTTATATCTCTGGTGATTCTTTAGGTGACATAAACTATATTACTCTTGAAAGATCTTCTGGAATATACTCTATTTTGCAAAGTTGAATCATTTATCTGGTAGTGTTTGGGCAACCAGATCATTTCTTTTCTTCTTGTCTGTCAGATTATAGGTGAGAGTTGATGCCATTTATTTAAGGTGTATTGAGAGGAAATGGCATTGCAGGCATCTGTTAGTAAGATTTTAAAATAGTTTCCTGGGACGTTTGACTCATCTCAGTCTGGGTTGACCAGGTGAGAAGAGGCAAAAGGACAGCTAGCACCGGCCAGTGCGTTTGGTTGTCCCAGTTACACATAACTGAATGTCTCTATGGTGAGGGGACGTGATCATGAATTTACTTTTTGTTTTCACAAAATATGACTAATTTTGGACATTTAAATACATATTATATGTTATTAAATAAATGAGGAATACCACATGGAGTTTTAAAAAAAATGATGAAGAAACTTCTAACTACTGAACAGTTTATTTGAGCATGTGGTCTAATACGCTACATTCAGTTTTCTTATGGAATTTCACAGAGCTAGCCAGTTTTGCTTATTCTCTACTGTATTGTGTTTTTGTTTGTTTGATTGGTTAGTTGTTCTCATAAACAAACCTTTTATCTCAGATGAAGGCCCCTATTAATCTAACTTTCTTTCAGAGAGATATTTTTCTATTGCTTCAATTCTCTCTTGCAAAACCTGATAGGTTTCCTCCACCTCTCAAAGACCATGTTTTGTTTCCTTTGTTATTTTTTGCCAAAATTTCACTTAAGGAAAAGAAAAATGAAGTGGATATTTTTTCACAGATATAAAAAGAGATCTTGGAAATTCTGTAGATCATTATTGTTAAGAAATATTGTTACTAGAATGTGTAATATTGTGGCTTTTGTGGAGAATGTATCTGTCCCACTGTCAGGTCCTGGAGATTATAAGGAAAAACACTCACTTATTGCCTCAATAGAGGAAGATTACTGGAAGGATATATCAATAGCTTGAGTATAAAAGAAGTTTTCTCCTGTATCAATTTTCCTGGACTCTGTAATATGCAGTTAGTTTCTTAAATACTAATAATATATCAATAACAGTGTGAAAATGTTAATAGCTAACATTTATTGAGAAGTTACTAGGTGGTACACATGTTCTAGGGATTTGTAATCAAATCTTCAAAGCGGTTCTGTAAGTTAGGTATACTATCTTCATTTTACATATGAAATGTTGACTTGGAGAAGTTAAATAATTATCCAGAGTCACACTATTTTTAAGTGGGCTGGGACTACAGATAGATAGAATCCAGACCTTCAGCTATATTGTGTATGGGGTTCATATACATTTATAAATGGTTAAAATCTCATCCATTGGCTTAAAAATCTAAATGTTATGATCTTTTTTCCATCCTCATCTCTTCTGCGATTCCCAATCCCTCCAAACTGGTTAAGTCCTCTTATTAGTTTCTTTATAATTACCTGGAGTTTTCTTAATGCACATGTGAACAAATATAAATATAATATTCCCTCACTTTTTAAAACACCAATTGTAGCGTTTATACAAAAGACTGTGCATGTTTGTCTGTATCTTGTAGAGCCTAGCCCTTAACTCTCTTACTCTCTCCACCTTTCATGACCAGAATCTCTAAACTGTTTAAACTCTGTCTACACCAACCACCTGATTGATTGGTTTAAGCAATGGAAAGCCTGGTAGGGCAGAGTCTATGCCAGCCTTCTCAAAAGTGGCTGTCCCTCCTAATGTTAGGGCCAAACATGATTATCTTAATGGATTCCTCCACTGAGGCTGAGACTGACTCTATCTCTAGTGAGTGAGCAGCAGTGAGTTGGAAATGCTGCTCAGAAACTAAATGTAAATGACATAGGTACAGGCTTCCCTGGTTTCTCCGTATGTCCTTTTAGTATTTTATATATATATATATATATATATATATAGTTATAGTTATAGTTATAGTTATAGTTATAGTTATAGTTATATTTTAGAGAAGTTTTAAGTTCACAGAAAACATTGAGCAGAATGTACAGAGGGTTGCTGTAGACCCTCATCCCCATACATAACCTCCTCCACTATCAACATCCTATACCACAGTGGTACATTTTTTACATTAAGTTAGATTTTTTTTTGCTTGCTTTTATAATATACTAACTCCTGAACAAGACTTATATTTAGTTGACAGTATATTGAAAGCATTTAGTTTCCTCAGGGCTCCATGTTGTCCAGGCACAGTAGTGAGTGAGAGGAGGATAAGCAGAAGTACTAAAGGCAAGTAAAGCATGGTGGTGAGTGCTCTCAGAAGCCCAAGTCAAGTTGGGAAATCAGGCCACATACATAAACTGACTGGGGAATTCACTTCCTGAGAAAAAGTACATTAATAAGTGGAAAGTAATACCCCATAAAAGGCACATTTACTACTTCAGTAATATAGATCTTGAGATCATGTATGCATGGACTGGGTTGAAATTTACCTTCTATACCACTTAAGATAAAGGGTAGTACCAAGGGTGTAAATCAGTTTATGGAGGCCACACTTAGTCTATTTAAGGCAGTGAATCATTTTCTAGTATTTCCCAAACTACTTTAGCATCAACCACTTCAATGGCAACAATACGCTAGTAATTATTATAAATGGTTCTTAGTCATTTATTAAAACAGGCCCAATGAGAGCTTTACTTAACAATATTTGGCCTTTAGTCAACATTCTTTTTTTTTTTTTTTTTTAGTCCGCATTTTTTGAACTACTTCTTTGTGACCACAAGAGGCAGCATGAGGCCATGAAAAGAACATGGGTTCTGGTGTCAGACTGGCTTTTTTTTTTTTTTTTTTAAGATTTTATTTATTTATTCATGAGAGACACAGAGAGAGGGAGAGAGGCAGAGACATAAGCAGAGGGAGAAGCAGGCTCCTTGCAGAAAGCCTGATGTGGGACTCAATCTCAGAACTCCGGGATCATGACCTGAGCTGAAGGCAGATGCTCAACCACTGAGCCACCCAAGCGTCCCATTTTTTTATTTTCTTACTTTTTTTGTACCTTAATCATATACTAGCCTGTGAGCTTGACCACATGACTTTGTCTTTCAAAGCTTAAGCACTTTATAATGTCGATGTGAGGGTGGATGAGACAACTCATTTCAAGTGCCCTGCAAGGTGACCAGAACATGGTGGGTTCAGCATGAATATATAACCTCTTTGTTCAAAAAATTGGAGAAACCAGACTCTCTTTATCAAACAAGATTTCCAGATCTTAACCATTAGGGAATATAACAAAATGACCTTAAAAATATACATATTATAATTGCAGTTGATCCACCCTCAAGTTATTGTAAATCACTGAGATTTTACTGTAGAATTGAATTCAGTGGGGTTGATGAAGAGCAATTAACTAATTGGGCATGTAGATAGGAAGGCCGTAAGAATCTGCTACATTTTTAGGCCTCGGATGACTCCTTGGGTACAGATATTCCCCATTTAAACATTCAGAGCCATTGTCAACAGCTTAGGCACTGCAGGGCTGCTATGTAGTAGTCCCTCTTGGGAAGCAACCTGTGGATCACCTGACTCTTGGATGATGTGTTTGTCTTTCAGCAGACAGGCAGTGGGGCCAGTTACTGATTACCCCCAGTGAAAGAAAGATACTTGTCCAGGAAGCAGTTGCCAAATCACTAGCCAAGCTTTTCTGTACTTGGAACATTTTATCCACACACTGCTTCCAATGTAGCCTATCTTCTAAAGAGATTTCTGTCCTTAGTTTTGGAGATAGGATTTCATTCTACCCTGCAGTCCCATTTTTTGACTGGTGGTCTTAAGAGGGTTATTACTTTGTTGGCTAAAGAGCACTAAAATTTTATGACATGCCATATGGAACTAAAGAATTAAGGAGGTGACTCCTTTGTATGGTATTATTAATTCTGATTGTCACCCATCTCCTGCTTTCAGCCATTTCTCTGGCCTCTGGATGAGGTATGTACCAGTGGTCTGAAATAATACTGTTTTGGCTTCCAAAAGCTGTAATTTCCCTGAGATGGCAGTTGTGGTAGAGCACTTTTTCTCTCTTTCCAATTTCCTGGATACATCCACACATGGAATTGAAATGGCCTCTCTCTACCTGCTGTGTGCATAGGACCTCTACACCTGTTCAGTCATGAAACCACTAATGAGGCCTCTCCTGTCCTATTCAGGATTTTGACGGAATATGAAATCTCATTACCCAGAGTCAATGAATGACATCTGTTCCCCATCCCCCTCCCAAAACCATCATTTCAGCTGCTTGGTGCTGTGAAAAAGATGTGCCGCTCAGAGAGAGAATTAGAGTCCAGAAAAGAAGGTCTTCCTTCTCTGTCAGCAACAGGGTGGATAGAGCTTTCTAGTGTTCTGGTTCCTATTTAGACCTTTGTCCTAAGAGAATTAACATAATGGAAAATTTCATTATTACAGGCTTTAAAAAAATTCTGACTATTTGCTTCTGAAACAAATCAAAACCAGGAAATATGAGGTTTTCCTGTTAAGGAAGATGTGGAAAGTATTAACCTGAAATCCAGCTCAGCGACTAAATGATTAAATTGATTAAATGTTAAGTTGTTTTTAAATGGGTATGAATACAAAGGTTATTTATATAATTTGGCCTCTCACAGATCCTTCTTTTAGGAAGAGGAGAGCTATAAATAAATAGACATGAATATAAAAAGTATATATATATACCATAAAGTTTTTTATTTGGGGGCTATTCATGCAGAGTGACCTATATGTAAGACAAAATCAACATAAAATACTGTACAATTAATTTATCCAAAATATTTCATTGTTTTCATTCATTATTCATTTATGAAAGTGGCCACTAAGTATTTATTAAACATCTATTATGTGCCAGGCATTATAATTGCTGCTGTGGATACAAAGATGAATAAAAGCTCAATGTTTAGAAAAGGAGATAAGATAAAGTTAATCATTATAGTCTTTGTGGGCTAAGTCCTACAGCTGATGGATTGGAGGAGTGGGATCATCCCTCCCTGGGGTGTGAAGGCCTGAGAGGGGTGGAATTGCTAGCTGGGTCTTAGGGGGCCAGGAGGACACAGGCAGGAAGACATTCAAGGCAGAGGGAGCGTGTACATGTGGGAAGGCAAGCAGGTAGGAAAAGGCATCCCAGGTTTGGAGTCTTACAAATACTTTGACCGATGGGAGACTATGCTCTAAGAGAAATGATGCTGGACAGATTCTTTCAGGGTCACATCACGGAGGGCCTTTGAGGCCAGTAGAAAGTTGGTGCTTTTTGCTGCGAGAGGAATTTTATTCTACTTTGTCAGGAGGAGACTCTCAATAAAAGTTTATTGAGCAAAGCTGAATTGCACTGAAGATTTTTTAATTTTTTATTTGTTTTGCAAAACTGTTATGTGCACATGGTAACAACCGAGCTATAATTGATTGCTTTATCATAAAACAAGCCTGCAATTCTACTCCTTCCCTCCCCAGATAAGGTCTCACTTCCCAGAGGCAAGCTCTTTCTCCTCTCGTCCTCCCCCTCCTCTTCTTCTTTCTCCTTCAGGCAGTTTTTGCCATATTTTAGATAAGATGTTTAGCTTTTATTTCTTGTTTGATCAATCTTAGGTAACACTTAGTGATGCCAGAGGTAAAATATGATGATTTAATTCACGTTTTTATGTCCCTTACTCTTTCTCTTTTGCTCTGAGTTAGATTCTCAAGGTCGTGATTATTTTTATTTCTTCCATTAATTACCATCATAACTTTGAATAACACACTCACATCTCTCGCTCTTGTTCAGGCAGATTTGGGAGTGTCTTTTGATTCGCCACTTTATACAATGGTTACCTTTCCCCTATGCTTTCCTCCCCGCTTCTTCTCAGCTTTGCTTGCTCCGTCTTTGTTAGCTGCTCCTCTTTTATGTTTGCTTTGTCAAGGTGGTCAAGGTTGATGTCTTGCACTGCGAGTCCCTGTGAACGTCAACCACGTTAGTCAATAATGACAGGTGGCCGTGTGCTAGGACACTACTTTGATCTCTGTGAGCCCTGTGTTGTAAGTTAAGCCAGGCGATGCAGACTATTCTTAGTGTTAAGATCAAAGGCAAATGGATTCCTCTTGCTTTCATTCCATCAATTGCTTGAAGATGATTCATTTTCCTTGATAGTCGGAGTCTCACTTCTGTGTGCACTTTGTGTTGTTTTCCGGGAGTTCTATTGGCTTTGTATTGTTCTGGCACGGTTCTCACTGAAGGTAGCTTCAATTTCTTCTTTAAATTCTTAATGTTGCCTTCAATCCTCTTGAGAGCTCATTCTAATATTTCTGGAATCCTCTCTCCTACAAGCCTCCTCTCTTCTACTGGAGCCTGGACTGGTGGCTTCCTGGGTGCACTGCACAGCCGCCTGCTGGGAGCTCTTCGAGTTGCTCCCCTGCGCTGCACCACTGTTTCCTGGTTCCTATGTCATCCTCTGGTTTGTATCCTTGTTTTGCTGGAAACTCTCCCCAAAATAACCTTCCTCTCATTTTTAAGTCTCTTCAGTCTTTATTCTCCAGTCCCTTTTCCATCCCCTTCTACTCAGGCAACAATTTTTATGTACTCATCATGCATCTTTTTTTGTGTGTATACGTTCTTGCAAAACGTTCTTTTGTTTGCATACTTGTTCTTTTTTTTTTTTTTTTTTTTCATTTAGGTAAACAGCATTGTATTACTTTGCTGGTCATTTTGCCTGTTTCTTCTCAGACCCATTTCCTGAATTTTTCTTGCTGGGTTCTGTATCACACACCAGGGCATGACCTACACAAAGCACGTTTCCCACACATGCCTGGCTTTGGTTGGGTTTTGAAGAAAGCACTGGGGTGAGCTTTGAGGAAAGGAGGAAGGGAAAGGGTGGTGGATTCTCCTCCTCACCTCTGCCTCGTGGTGACTTGCACAGTGGCTTCACCTACTGCTGTGCTGCCAGCACCAACCAGGTGGCCCTGGCTTCCAAGCTCTAGTAGCATCCTCCTGACATCTTTTCCCTTTATTCCTCCAACACATGCGTCCTGGTGGGGGAAATTTTGCCTTCAAAGAAGCTAAAATGGTTCTTAAGGGAGGGGAATCTTACTTTGTTTTTTTTATATACACTGCATAAAGAGATATACAATGTATCATGATGGGGGGATGATTAGGGAAAATCAACCTAAAAAAATCTTCTCAGAGGAATGATAATGAAAAAGAAACACCATAGCAGTTGTTGATTTGTGCTTTGCCTTGTATTCCTCTGTCTTTCCTTTCAGCCCTTCTAAAATCTTCTTAGTTTTCCATATTAAATGCCATCTATTTAACTACCTGGCTTAAGTTCTGCTTTCTTGGAAGATCCTTACTGTCATAATTATATATTTAATTTTTTCCTCACATTTCCCCCCACTAAGCATTGTATCTGGTAGATCTATCTATGTTGTTACATACATCTAACCCATTGCTTCTGATTTCTGTACAGTATTCTGTGGTGTTCCTCTGCTATGGTTAACATAACCTCTCTCTTATTATAGATGTTCAGATTGCTTCCAGTTCCCTGCTCTACAGAAAAGCTACACCAAGCATCATCATATACAAACCGCTAAGGACCCGTGAGAACTACTTGGAAGTGAAGATTCATGAGGGGAACTGCTGAGTCATGAGTAAAGTCATTCTGATTGCCAGATTGTTTTCCAGAAAGCCTGCATCATTGTATATTTTTACCCACTTTATAATTTTTGCCAGTCAAAAGATATGAAATGGTATCTCCTTGATATCTTAGTTTGAATTTCTCTATTTATGGTTTTTTAAAAAACCACTCTTCAAAAAAAATCACTCTTCATTATATTTGTTGGTCTTTTGGGTTTCCTCTTTTGCAAATCGCCTATTTGGGTTTGCTTATTTTTCTTAGTGTGGTTGTTGTTCTTTTTCTTGTTATTTTGTAGGTGTTCCTTAAATATTCTGAGTAGTGACTGGTTTAGACATAGATAGGTATCTCAATCTTTCATGTGTCTGTTGACTTTTCAATGGTTTCAAATGGTAAATTGAACTTAAATTTTGAATGTAATGAAATTATGAAATTCTTTTTAGTTTTATTGTTCATGTTTTTTAGTTTATTGTTCCCTACAGAAGTAGGGATGAGATACAAGGGAAAACCTTGTAAAGAAAGAGTTTTAAATAAAACTCCCAAATTCCTTTTCAGCCTCTAAACAGTGAAGATACTTTCCCACATTTTTGCCTAAGTTTATGGTTTTCTTTCATTTTTAAGCCTTTAATTCACCTGGAATATATCTTTGTATGGAGTTTTAGGTAGGGATCAACAATTATTTTCTGCATAATGAGGTCATTGCCCCAGCATCATCTACTGAACACAATAGATGTCTCCATGCTATCTATTCTGTTTAATATTTTTATTAGTCTCTTCTTGCGTGAATACAACATGATTTGGATTACTATGATTTCATAGCATTCCTTAGGGAAACTTTCCCCTCCTTACATCTCATTTTGTTAAGGCCTATTTAGTTATTCATGATGTTTATTCTTTTTTTTGTAAATATTAGAGTATATCTATCAAGTTCCTCACAAAAATCCAAACTGGCATTTTGATTGGAATTATACTGAAGAAAAATAAATTTTTGAGTCTTCACCTGCCCTCAAACTTAATCGATAATTTGGCTTGGTACAGAACTCTTGGTTGAAGATAATTTTCCTTGAAAACTTGGAAAGCATTGGTCCATTGGTTTCTAGTGTCTGCTATATTGGTGAAAAGGTGTCCCTTACAGGTAACTTGTTTTGTTCTCTGGCAGCTTTCTGTTATATTCAGGTTTTGATATTTCACAATGATGTGTTTAGATATAGATTTTAAAAAATTCATCATGCTAGACATTTTGTTTGTACTTTTAATCTGAAGACACGTGTCTTGCTTTAGCCCTGGGAAATTCTCATATTTTTTTCAGTAATTTCCTTCTTTTCAAATTTTTTTTGTTTTCTCATTATGGAATGTTTATTGATTGGATGTTTGTAGTCTGAGTTTTTCAAGAAATATTTTTCATGTCTTTGTCCTTTTGCTTCAATTTTAGGAAATTTGACTTTATTTTCTAGTTTTCTTTTAACAGTTTCATTTCAAGAATGATCTTAAATGTCCAATATCTTAAATTATAACTTTCACTACTTATTCCTTTGTCATAGCATCCTAATTTTGTTTTATGACTGTCATAGCTTTTTTACTCTTCTTGTCTATGGTAATTAGACTTTAAAAATTATCTTTTTTTTCTGTGATTTCTTGAGGTCAGTTTTTCTATTTCTCCTTCATACTTCTGGTTCTCCTCAGTTTTTAGTTATCAATGGTCATCACTTCATCTTTAAGAAAGTAAGATTGGAAGTTGTGATTAATTTCCTCTCCATGATAGAGGTAATGTCATTATTTATTTTATTTATTATTTTATGATGGGCCGAAGGAAGCACCTCATAGCCATGGGCTCCCTAATGTCAAGTAAGAAGGTCTTTGCTCTGGGAAACCAGAAAACATGCTGCAACTATTTGCTATTCCCATCTGTGCAATATCTTTAGAGATCTAATG
This sequence comes from Canis lupus familiaris, assembly GCF_011100685.1. Lineage (NCBI taxonomy): Eukaryota > Metazoa > Chordata > Mammalia > Carnivora > Canidae > Canis > Canis lupus. The sequence continues at coordinate 54,393,909 of NC_049227.1, read as the reverse complement.
GCTTTTGATCTAGGAGAAAATGGTCTCTGTCTATATTCTTCGTTAGTTGGGGAGGTGATAGCTTGCATTTTTATGAATAGAAGTTACCTTGTACATGGTTTTAGAAGCTCCCCAATGAAGACTGTGTCCATGTTCATGGGAAACAGATGGCACCCTCGATATGAAATAATTAGAGGAGGTTTACTTACCAAGGGACTGTATGCTATAATATGAGTATAAGGAAAGTATAAGAAATGATGCAATAACTCAGTGTCTTAGTAGCACCTGAGTAGTTTCCATGCTAACGTACCAAGAAGGGGGGGAAGTTTTTGTAGAGCCAGGTTTGAATGGAGCAGTGACTTTTGATGGACAGATAACAAGCATCTGTCAGAAACCTTGTAAAGAAAGAGTCACCACCATTGTCCTTTCCATCTCTTTCAAGTGCTCCATTAGCTCAACCCAGGTGAAAGCAAGAGAGCATGTGAACCAGTTAATATGTTCCATCCAGATGATTTCCCAGGGCTGAGACTAAGGTGAAGAAGGACAGAAAGAGGTCTGTCAGGGCAACTGAAAAATAACGCAATAGGTCTACATTTTGAAGCTTACCTGTGGCTTCCATATATTTTGAGATGGCTTGGAACCTGAGGCTGCTTTTGTTTGTATACTGGAGATAGAAATGAATTAAGAGGCCTTCTAGCTTTGGGTGAATTTGATGCCACTATTTATTAACATGCCACAGAGGTAACCCATAGTGAGAGTATAGCAGGGTGAACCTAGTTGGACTTCAGGCCCTAAGTCCTGAAGTTGAACAAATATAGTTATTTAACCTGGTGAGATACATGACAGAAGTAGGGATGAGATATTTCTAGACACTAAAATGCAAATTGCTAGTGACTTTATTTCAGTAACTGGTAAGGAAATTTTAGGAAGCTGTGATGAGGAGATACATGGGCATTTGAAACATTTTAGCATTTAGAATTTTGAAGTTCCTAAGTCCAGGTTCTGCTTTGAGTTCTCTTGCTAGAAAGCAGAACTTCCATGCAACTCCTTCTTCTCAGCCCTGGTCTGGTTGCAGTCTCTGGATTTTGAGCCCAGAGGATTTCTGAGATTAACACTCATATCTGAGGTTTGTCAGTTCAATGTTTGGACTGTTGTTGGCTCACTTCACTCTTCAAGTGCACATAGATGGCAACTTCTCAGATCATTGGGAAATAGGAAATGTTTTGTACCCTAATTCCATGACCCTGGAATAATGTGATGTTGAAGGCCTGAGGATGGAATCCTTTTGAAATTGATTGTCCTGATTTTCTCACACTCTAAAATGATGGAGTATGCAAAGACATAAATATTTTTTCTTTTTAAAAAAGATTTCATATATTTATTTGAGAGAGAGAAAGCACTTGCATGAGTGAGAGAGAGAGAGCATGCACCAGAGGGTGAGGGGCAGAGGGAGAAGCAGACTCCCCACTGGGGAGCCTGCATGGAACTGGTTGGATCCCAGGACTGGAGCTGAAGGCACATGCTTAACCGACTGAACTTCTCAAGTGCTCCAAAAATCTAAACGCATACTTCTTCCAGGATTCTTTTTCTCCATACCATTTGAAGGACTTTGTTTGATATATATATATATATATATATATATATATATATATATATATATGATAAAATATAATAAACCACTGCCACCTTTTCCTCTTTTCAATACCTTAGATTTGCTACATCATTTTCTTGGAGTTGTAATCTCCATGTGGGTACACAGAGATACTGCTCTGGTACTCTGCATGCTAAAAAGCACCGGTGCTTTAGAAAATTGGTTACTTAGTTTTCTTGTTGATACAGACCCTCCATGTCTGAGCTTGAGGTTAACAGACAGTAGGGAAAAAACAAAGCACCTTCCTAATTTCTTTCAGGCTATCGGGGGTACTCTGCTGGTAAACTTTAGAAGTTTTTTTTTTTTTCCTAGGAAATTATCCACTATATTAAACTGGGAACAAAATAATCTGCTATGATTCCTTCAATTTTCTTTAGTTCTGAGCTACTTTTCTCCTTTTATTTCTTATTTTGTATATTTACTTGATTTTACTATTTTCTTAGAATTGATAATAATTTGTCTGTTTTTTGGTGTTTTTACCCAGTTTAAAATTTTTTCCTCTATTTTTTCCTCTTTAAATTCATTCATTTTTTCCTAATTTTTATTCTTTATATTGTTCTGCTTTTTAAAGGCTTATATTGAATTTTAAATTTGAATGCATAATTTTCACATTTCCTCTTTTTCTTTCTGTATTCAGTGGTACTTGAGGTTGCTATCTTTCCTCTGAATTCTATTTTAGCTATTTTCCATAGGTTATCATGTGTTGGATTTTTATTATAATTATTTTCTAAGTATTCTTGAGTTTCTGTTTGAATTTTCTCTAGTATCATCAAGATACTTAAAATTAAAAAAAAAATTTAACTTAGGTAATCTCTGTACCCAATATGGGGCTTGAACTCATGACCCCAAGATCAAGAGTCACATATTCTTCTGACTGAGCCAGCTAGGCCCCCCAAGAATATTTTATTAAAAGATTGAGAAAGACAACATAAGGGAATTGTTTTAAATGATAATATTCTAAATAATCAAACTTGAGAAAATTTAAGTTCTTAGTGATGAAAGTCAATGACAATGTGTGAGAGTTGAAGTGATTTCTTCATCAATAGCAAACTGCCTTTCCATGTGGACTTAGAGCCAGCTAAGGCTGGAAGATTCTACTAGGACAACTAAAAGAAGAACTGGAGGGCAAGTTTAGAGAAAACTAAAAAGAAAAACCTTGTTGATGTGTCAGTACCTTAAGACAGTATCCCATCTCCTCAAGCCCTTAAGATTTCTGAATGTTTGACCCACACAGAGCAGCTCTTGACTACATCATGGGACTCTGAGAGCTCATGCATTACACTGCAAATTCCCTGAGGCCAGATATTGTCCTTTGCAGTAATCGTCCTAGTGTTCACTTGACTTTTTTGTACTACAGCTGATCATGGTTTGTGAGACCAAAGTTGTACCAACACTAAACAATTGAATGCCATTAAATGTATTTCAAAAATAAGTAAAACTTTTAGAAGGCATCTGTTTTGAATCTAATTTAGATTAATTGACATACACATCTGCTCTGGATCAATCACTGGTTTTAAGTATTTGGGAAATACTGCCTCCCTGTTATATACACTGATGCAGATTTTTCTCAAATGTCATAGTATTCAAAAGTGAGTTTTTAAAAAGTTTTCAAAGTGTTCCTTACTTTGAAATTATGTCTTCTGTACTTGTATATTCCTTTGTTTGTTTTTCTCAGGTCTCAGGAAAATGCTTGTGTTATTGTCTGACCTTTCCACAATTTATGGCAGTGCTTCATGGTGTTCTTTTCTGGGCTTGGTCTTCTCTCAGTATATAGATATCTGTATCACACTCAGAATGCTTCCTGGATCTGCCTGCTTGGGCTACAGAAGTAGGGGCAGTCATTGCTCTGGGTGTTTAGAAGGCAATGCAAGTGCAGACTGAATGTACCACAAGCACATACAAAGATAATTTATTGCACATTCATTTATATGAAGACGCATGCATAATGTTTAAAAATCCATAGTGGGCAAAACCACTGCATTTAGTGATTATTGCATCTCTTTCTCAATCAATAATAATAATTAATAATAGCAACAACAGCAATAACACTAATATAGCAATTATTATTTATGGAGTACTTAACTCTGCCTCAGATATTGTTCTTAGCACTTTCCATGGACTGACTCACTAAATCTTCACCTCCATTGTATGATATAGCAACTTTTACTTTCCCCATTTTGCAGAAAAAGGAACTAATACACAGAGAGGTTAAATTCCCTAGGTCCCTGAACCAGTAAGTGGCAACTATGGAATTCAAACCCCAAGCAGTACAATTTATAGCCCTCAAATGTTACTATTACAAATTGCTGTGCTTTTTTTTTTCTTTTTTTTTGGATCTCAAAGAAAACTCTTTAATTTAACTTAATTTTATTTTATCCCACTAGAGTTGACATATAGCATTATATTAGTTTCAGGTACACAATATAGTGATTCCACAATTCTTTACATTACTCAGTGCTCATCACAACAATTACCCCTTAGCCTATTTCCCCATCCCCCAATACACCTCCCCTCTGATAACTCTCAGTTTGTTCTCTGTAGTGAAGAGTCTGGTTTTGGTTTGTCTCTCTTTTTCTTTGTTCATTTGTTTTTTTTTCTTAAATTCCACATATGAGTGAAATCATATGGTGTTTGTCTTTCTTTGACTGACTTATTTCACTTAGCACTATGCCCTCTAGATCCATCTATGTTGTTGCAATGGCAAGATTTCATCCTTTTTTTATGGCTAATTAATGTTTCACTACATATTTAGTAATATATATATTACATGTAACATATGTGATATTAGATGTAGTAATATATATATTACATTAGATGTATATGTATATTACATCTTCTCTATCCGTTAATCTATCAATGGATACTTAGGTTGCTTCCATATATTGGCTATTGTAAATAATGTTGCTGTAAACATAGGGGTGCATATATCTTTTCCAATTAGTGTTTTTATTTTCTCTAGGTATATATTCAGTAGTGGAATTACAAGATCATATGGTAGTTCTTGTTTTAATTTTTTGGGGTACCTCCATGATGTTTTTCACAATGGTTGTACCAGTTTCCATTCCCACCAACAGTGCACAGGTTTCCTTTTTCTTTACATCCCTGCCAAACACTTGCTGTTTCTTCTCTTTTTTGATTTTGGCCATTGTGACAAGTGTGAGGTGATATCTCATCATGATTTTGATTCACATTTCCTTGATGATTAGTGATGTTGAAAATATTTTTATGTGTCTGTTGTCTATCTGGATGTCTTCTTTGGAGAAATGTCTGTTTATGTCTTCTGCCCATTTTTTAATTGGATTGTTTTCTTGGTATTGAGTTGTATAAATTATTTATATATTTTGGATATTAACCTTTTATTGGATATGTCATTTGCAAATATCTTCTCTCATTCAGTGGGTTCTCTTTTAGTTTTATTGATTGTCTCCTTTGCTGGGCTGAAAATTTTATTTTGACATAGTCCCAATAGTTTAATTTTGCTTTTGTGTTCTTTGCCTTAGGAGACATATCTAGAAAAATGTTGCTATAGCTGATGTCAGAGAAAATATTGACTATGCTTTTATCTAAGATTTTTATGGTTTCATGTCTCACATTTAAATCTTTAACCTATTTTTAGTTTATTTTTGCATATGGTGTAAGAAAATGGTTCAGTTTCATTCTTTTGCATGTAGCTGAACAGTTTTCCCAACACCATTTGTTTAAGTGTTTGTCCTATGGAAATAGGACATGCCTATTTTTTGGTCATAGATTAATTGACCATATAAGCATGGGTTTATTTCTGGGTTCTGTATTTTTTTCCATTCATCTATGTGTTTATTTTTGGGCCAGTGTCATACTGTTCTGATTACTACAGCTTTGTAATACATCTTGAAATCTGGGATTATGATACTTTCAGTTTTGTTCATTTTTAAGATAGTTTTGGCCATTTGGTATCTTTTGTGATTCCATACAGATTTTAGGATGGTTTGTTCTAGTTATGTGAAAAATGCTGGTAGTATTTTGGTAGGGATTGCATTAAATGTCTAGACTGCTTTGGATAGTATGGACATTTTAACAATAGTAGTTCTCCCAATCCATGAGCATAGAATATCTTTCCATTTGCTTATGTCATCTTCAGTTACTTTCATCAGTGTTTTATCATTTTCACAGTACAGGTCTTTTACCTCCTTGGATAAGTTTACTTCTAGGTATTTTATTATTTTGGGTATAATTATAAATGGAATTGTTTTCATAATTTTTCTTTCTGCTTCTTTACTATTAGTGTATAGAAATGGAACAGATTTCTGTATATTGATTTTGTATCCTGTGACCTTACTGAATTAGTTTATCAGTTCCAGGATTTTTTTTTTTTTTTGGTGGAGTCCTTAGGGTTTTCTATATTTAGTATCATGTCATCTGTAAATAGTGAAAGTTTTGCTTCTTCCTTACCAATTTTGATGCCTTTTTTTTTCTTTTTCCTTGTCCAATTGCTATGGCTAAGACTTCCTATACTATGTTCAATAAAAGTGATGAGAGTGGACATCCTTGTCTTGTTTCTAACTTGAGGTGAAAAGCTCTCAGTTTTTCCTCATTGAGGATGATGTTAGCTATGGGTTTCACAAATGGCCTTTATTATGTTGAGGTATAGTCCCTCTAAATCTACTTTGTTGAGGAGTCTTATCATGAATGGATATTGGATTTGTGAAGTGCTTTTTCTGCATCTATTGAAATGATCATATGATTTTTATCTTTTCTGTTGTTGATGTGATGTATTGCACTGATTGATTTGCAAATATTGAACCACCCTTGCATCCCAGGAATAAATCCCACTTGATCATGGTGAATGATTTTTTTTTAATATATTGTTGGATTTGGTTTGCTAATACTTTGTTGAGGATTTTTGCATTGATGTTTATCTATATATTGTTGCTTTTTACACAAAAGTATTGCTTAAGTAAATATCTTTTCAGTGGCTTAGACATCACTAACAACAACAACCTTCAGTGAAATGAAACAATAGGGGTCAACTATTTAGTCCAATATTTTTTGTTTTCACATTAGAAATTGGAGGGCCAGAGGATTGGAACAGCAGAATCACAGAATTAGAAATGGATAGAACCAGGTTGTGAATTCAGATCTTCTGCCTCCCAGGGCAAATTATCTTTTCAATGATGTTATATTGTCTCTTCTTGGTTTTTATCACACATTGCCTTATCTAGGCAGTGGGAAATTTTGCTATTCTTATTTTTAGTTTCTAGTTGTGCAAAAAAGGATTAGGGACATAATATTTGTTGAGCATCTGTTATGTACTGGCTCTGTAATAATTCTGAGATGCAGATGCTACTATACTCTTTATCCAACTGAGGAAGCTGAGGCTCAATGATGTTAAAAAACTTACCCCAAATCCTAGAAATAGTAAGTGCTATTTTGAATTCTTATTCATTTAGCTTTGGAATTGACAGTCTTTATGCTCACTAGGCTGCCCCCTGGTTAAGGACTTCAGAGTGCAAAGACTTCATCAACTATGTATTTTTAGCTCTAGCTATTTATCCATTTTTTCCTACTGCAAAGATCCTTGTGGCTTTTGGAGATGTGCTCTCATCCAATTTTGCAAATATGCCTGCTTTGTCTATCAGTGATGTGGTGAAAGATGAGGTTTATAGATCTCTTTGTCTTTCTGACTGATGTACCTCCTAAAGAAATCCTCCACTAGCGAGAAGCTCTTTCATTTGTAATTGCTTCTTAGGTAAGACTATCAGAGATCTCTCCCTAGCTGCAATATCTGAGTTATAAATTGTCTGCATTCTGTCTTGCTGGGATTTTGTGGTTTAATTTTTCCATGCTACTTAACAGGGAGCTGCATTTACGGTCACAAGAGCAGTTGACTAATGTTTAGCTGTCTTGAACCAGCTTGCACTCTTGATTATCTAGTATCCCAGAAAAAGGGTTTGTATCCAAGATAATCCTTCCTCTGGCTTGTTTTCTTTCTGTGTTTTGACCTCCCCAGAAGCAGAAGAGAGTCACTTTGCATCTTAGAAAAAGCAGAAGAAAAAAAAAAAGAAAAAGCAGAGGAGGAGAAGGATTTTTGAATTGCCAAGTAGGATAGTATCTCTCACTCAACATTTTTCTTGTTGTGCGTGAGAAATTCTCTCACTACAGTCTTTGTTGGTGGATCACAGACTTCAAATGCATGGAATCTCATATCTGACAATCTCAAAGTCAATCCAGTGCATTAAGTAGTTTAATAAAAATGAGGTAGATTCACTGTGAAATGTCTGTAAAGATTTGGTGAGAAATTCTGATTTTGTTGTGGTGGCTGTTGCTCCAGCCATTAAAATACCTGGTGAGGCTAATGGTGCTTGTTCTTCATCTTTATTGATACTCTCTCTTTGATTCTTTATGAAATCTGTTCTGGAAGTCTGATGCAAAAAAGCACAGTGACCTCCTTTTTAACTCCAATGATTATGGTGGCAGTGGAGAGCTTGAGTAGGGACGGCTTAAATGATGAGGCAAAGGGTGAAAGCCTAGACCTAGTCCATTGATTTCCTTATTTCTCTCATTTATCCATTATCCATAAGGCCAGTGGTAGTCAATCAAGCAACAAGAGGGGGTCCCAGTCTTGTTTAATCTTCCTCATAAAAGCAATTAATTATAGGAGATGAGGAAGTAGCAGAGCTTATATGTTGTCTCTGGGTTCTGTTGCATCTAGCTGTCCTCAGTACCAAAAGGCCATTTCCACCTGAAGGACCCGTGCAGTTCTTTACAATGTACCATTATAGCAGAACTGCTTTCCTACTGCATGACAACCCAGATTAACATAATCTAATCCTAATGGGCCACACTATTTTCAACTTGCCAAATATGTTTAAAGTATATTTCTCAACAGCACTGTCATATCCAGTCAATCAGATAATCCATTTACCCACTCGCTCCTGACTGAAGGAAAGGTCATATGTCTGTCTTCTAATGCAAAAGAGAATTGTTACAGGCTGAGTCCTATTGTAGTGTGTTTCAAATGCCTTTGGCTACCTGAGTAGCCTTCAACTTGACTAAGCTCATGATAGGGGTGAAACTACAAAAAAAAAAAAAAACAGACAAAACAAAAACAAAAATGTTTCCACTCTTTGATGAAGGGCATTACTACAGCCTTTGTTTAGAAAAAGATGATTGTTATCCATGTTCAGGAAGTCTCTGTGAGTTGTTCAATGTGACATGGCAATAATCAAGAATGCGATGTGATGAAATATTGGAAAAGTAATTAGATTTTCCTCAGTTCATTGTTTAATTAGAGGGCAGGTTAAAGTCCAAAGTAATGAAATTAAAATCTAACCATGGTTAAGACTGTGATTTTTTTTTTTTTTTTTTTTTTGCTCAGTGCCACCAGAGTACTTAGCACCAAGGGAACATATGAGGAATCATAGGCCCTGAGGCTAGGAGTATAAGGCTTTAGGTAGAATTTGACAGGGTTTGATCTGAAACAGGGGAGGCTAAGAATGAATCTGCAAGATGCCAGAACATAAGTATAAATCCTTTGTAAAAAAAAAAAAAAAAGAAGAATATTAATGTATAGGAGTCCCAATTTGCTTAGCTTCCAGGTTATTCAAATTATGTTGATAAGACTAATGAAAGGTTACTTTTCCTTTCTTAATATAGTTCTTTAGGAGATGGGCCCATTTGTGGGAAATATGAACTTGCTAGTCACAGCAGTAGCTATGGCACCATTGGCAAATAATGAAATGTGTATAGATTAGAGAAAACCACAAGTTCAGCATGACAATTCTCAAAAGTCCCAGGACTGAGTCCATTACATTCTTAACAGAAGAATAAAAAAATAGAAGAAATACACTTTTACATGCACACATTTATAGATATGAATATACCATAGGATGGAAAGCCATAAATTATTAGCCCCTTTTCTGCCTGGATACCAAGAAAAGGTACATTTCAAGAGGATAGTTTCCTCAGGCAACCTTCCCATTCTCCCCTGGGTGGGCATTTTGATCTGGCAGTGACCAGCCAATGCTGAAAGCCCAAGAGAGCTTTTGTCTTTCTGGGAGGAAGTGGGCTTCAATATTTGGCTTCTTACCAGAGAAGACCTATATACAAAAGGAATAGCTACATTGGCCTGACAGGGCCAAATTAGACAGCACACACAGTTTTATGTCTCCAATATGGTCTGGGGTTGGTTTACTCAAGTGTTCACTTTTCCTTCTTCCATAGGTTTCTTCTCCTATAAAGATATAGGGAAACAGAGGGGTTATTTCATACCTGCTCCTAAATTGCCCACCCCATCATCATGTATTCCTTCTGTCCCTCAAGGTCTCCAGGCCCACCCACTCCTGCAGTTGTCCCTGCCTGAAATTCCTGCTGGAATCTACCATGGTATTGGTATTTACCATGCCTCCCTACTTGAGATGTAACTCCCTTGGCGAGACATCAAAGCAATGAGAATATGGCCAACCATGCTTCCTTTGCCTGCTCATCTCTTGTTTCTGCAGGACTGTTTCACAGGGTTGCAAGATACATGATTAACTACAGGGAATTTTAGGGTAGGAGGTCTATTTAAGCTGGGCTTGAATATGACCTTTCCCATATCATATTTCACGGAAAACCCATCTTTAAAAGAGAATTCTCTTGCTGGTCCCCTAGTTATTAATTTTGTACTGTTTCTTTCTTTTTTTTTTTTAATTTTGTACTGTTTCTAAGTCAGCCATTTCAGCAAGAGTGTGTCCTTTTTCTAATCTCCACCACGTGACTCTCCATGCATCTTCCATCCGCAGAGATGGATCTTAATCTCCATCCCTAGTTCTTAAATGTGAATAACTCAGTTTGGACTAACAGTCCTCAGAAAGATCCTCCCGCTCTCACTCACAGCTCTGTATCTATAGAACTCTGAGTCTGTGTAGACAATCCAGAGTAGACTTGAGCATCCAACCTGGTCACCTAGGAGTTTGTCTTGTGGGTGGAGATGGAAACATATTTCTTTATTTTTCTCAAAATTCAAACTGTTGGAACATGTGTTCATACAGACAGATAGACAGACAGATATGCACACATACGCACTTCCCAAGGACAACTATTAATTCTCAGAGATGGTATGGTTGAAACTCACAGCAAGAAATACTTTCCCACCTGCCCTAGTTTGTACCAACTAGTAGGGGTGTTCTGACGATGGTACCCCTTGCTTTCTTGTATGGCATAATGGGAGTTTAAGCTCCTGTTCTTTTTCTCTTCTCTCACATTCAAACTGTGTTTCTTTTGATCCAAAAGGAATAGAACAAAGAGCCTGCCCTGAGCCACGTATGTCTTGTGGTTGCTCGTCTAGCTGCAGGTAGAGCAAGAACCCATCAGGAGCCTTAGGAGGGCTCATTAAATGCTTAGCCCAAGTCATCTCCCATCCCAGGATGTGCCAAGGGAAGGGGGGGGGGATGGGGGAGTGAGGTGTGCTCACATGGGGGTTTGCTCTTCCAGTCTCTTGAGTAAATGTTGACATCATCTCTTAAAGCATATGACACAAAGCATATCACATTTTAACCTCTGTCAACTCACTTTCCATTTAAAGCACATTTTACAAGATCAGTGGCAAATCTGCTATTTTACTTGATTTTTAAAATTCCCTTCTAGGTTGGCTGACTTGCTCCTTCTCACACTTACTGAGCTTAAATGTCACCTTTTCAGAGAGATCTTCTCTGACTACACATCTGAAAGTGGTTCTGTGTGTACCTTCCACTATAGTAGCCTGTTTATTTCTTTCATTGCTCTTGTATTTATGTATTTACCTGTTTGTTACTTGTTCTTCCTTTCTAGAATGAAAATTCCTTGAGGACAGGGCAGCATTTCGCTTCACCATTGTCAACATACCCAACATACAGCACATATTAGACAACCAATAAAATGTTGCTAATATGACAGAGCAGAACAGGATAGAGGTAAAGAGAGTGTCTCTGAGACATGTTGCCTGGGTATGAATCCTGGCTCTCCCCCTTCCTAGATATGTTCTATTCTTCTGGAAACTCAATGACTAGTGGAGCTCCCAATTCACAGATGCTGTTTCTGGGGTATTTCTCTGTGCCTCAATTTCCTCATTCATAGAACAGATAATAATAGGGCCCACATCAATGATGGAGCTACTGGGAGCATTCACAGTGAAACATAAAAGTACATGAAAAGTGAAGCAGATTAAATACTATTTGAGTTTGCTAGTATTTCTGAGTGATTTTATTTACATTGATCAAAAAGTGTATTCAGTGTCCTATGTGGCAGGCCCTATGCCAGCATAACCAATATGCTGAACAAGCATTCTTATGAGATGTAATCAGTAGGCACTTCTAGTTTTCCTGCTACTATTCCTTGAAATTTTTTAGCTATGGATGTTGTTTTCCTGCTACAGAGTAAAAACTCTGGCAAACTCCATGACTTTTGTAATCTTAGTTCCAAGACTAGAATGCTTGGTCCAATTAAAAAAAACCTAACTCGGTTTTGAAGTAAACATTCTCCTTTTCCTCAGCTTGTGGTGGCTAGCGACCTGCCTTGTTGCAGACTACAGTATACTTTCTTCTTTTTCTTTTTTTTCTTTCCCAAGTTACTAGTTGTGGGTTCTGACCCTTTACTCTTGGAGCACAAAGAGGCAGGTAGGAAAAGTGAGAATGGAAAGTTCTTACTTGACCGGTACTATCATAAGACAGTCTTGCATTTTCTGGCTCAGTTATTCAAAGCTGAGTCCCTTGGACTGGTTTCCATTGATTTTTAGGAGCGTCTCTGCTGGAATCTTGGAACTATAACCTTAAGAAGTACATTTTCTCCTGATAGCCAATATCTAGCTTTCTAGGCTTTCTGTGTAGATAAGACTCTCTCTATTGGCATCCTTTACCCTTGCCAAGGTGGTCCTCTTGGGGAGCACTTAAACTGGCTCCAGGCTATATCCCCCCATGTGGGAAACACTCATGTATTCGTTGCCTAGCCATTGGTGGGGGGGCACTTACTTCTCAAAGACAGCAGTCTATTGCACCTTAGCACCACCTTAGGCTGATAAGCACAGCCTCTCATTTCCGGATTCTTCGGATATGCATCAGGACCAGTCTCCTAAGCCTTGCACCAGGAGCATGTATACACATCAAGGCCTCCTTTCAATGGTTGAGTTAAAGCCCCTCTCACTAGGCTCGAGCTGAGAGATCACACAGTCCCTCTACCACCTTTGGAGGAAGGGAGAACATCAAACTCCAAAGTTTTCCCAAAGAATAACTTCTCATTCATCTTTTCAACTCCACTTTCTTGATGCACTGATATTCTCCTTGAGAGTTCTGGAGTTGTCTGTTTTTTGGCACCTGTTGTGGACTGAATTGTGTCCTCCCCACTGACCCAAAGTCATGTTGAAGTCCTAACCTCCAATGTGACTGTATTTGGAGATAGGGCCTTTAAAGAGATAATTAAGGTTAAATGAGATCATGAGGCTAGAGCCCTAATCCAACAGAACTGGTGTCCTTATGAAAAGAGAAAGAGATACCAGGACTTTTTCCCCCTTGCTTCATGTACACAGAGGAAAGGCTTCGTAGGGACACAGTGAGGACACAGTAGAAGGTTGCCATCTACAAGATAGGAGAAGAGGTCTTGCCAGAAGCTAATGCTGATGGCACCTTGATCTTGAACATCTATCCTCCAGAACAGTGAGAAAATAAATTTCTCTTATTTAAGCCACCCAGCCTCTGGTATTCTGTTATGGCAGCATGAGCCGATTAATACAGCCCCACTTTGAAATTTCTGTGAGCTGCTATCTCATTCTGGCATTTTCCATCATATCATAGAGCCTCTTGAAAACTTCCCACATAACAATCACTATACCAGGAGCTGGGAACACAAAGTAAGCTGTAGCCCAGGTCTTTGGAAAGCTCCTGGTCTAGTGGAACTTCCAACTCATGGGCCCAGTTTCTGTCTGACATACATCAGACTTAATGGTCTCCCCACCTCTCTGTCTCTGATTATTGATGCACATACATTTTATTTTTCCTTGTGTTTTATTCTCCATGCTATTCTTGGCTTCTTCTTTCTCTCATCTTCCTTTTTGTTTTCCATCCTTTTCTTTCTCCTTCTTTACCTCCTTTCCTCCTTTCACACATGTGCCATGTATGTCATTACCAGGCTCAGAAATATCTGTTGATTTTATTATGTTTGTCCTTTTTATTCTTCCTTCTCAGCTTCTAAACAAATGGGCTACTTTGTTCCTACAACAATTTTGTTTTCTATAATAATTATCTCTTGATTATTCCAGTCTGACTTTTGTCCTCAATATTTGAAAGCTGTGTATTTTTTCAACCTTTGAAAGCTGCCTATTTTTTTTAGTTCTGTAAATATCTACATATAATTATTTGATGTCACAAAAACAAAGATCTGTACACTTCCTTCTAGTATACCTATTTACCTTGGCTTTTCTTTGGTAGTTCTTGATAAATTTGGTTTTGGGGATGCCCCTCCTCAAGGGCAGAGGAATACTTGCTTATTTTTATATCCAACTTGAACATCACAACAAAGCACCTGGTAAATATTTGGAATGGCTCAGTAAATGGATGCAAAGCTTACATTTGCACTATCTTTGTTATCCATTTATTTGTTAGCTCTTCTCAGCCATTTTATTGGGTTCTTATTATGTGCCAAATATTCTTCTGTGTAGTAGGGATCCAGAATAGCAGTAGTTCTTGTTTACATGGAGTGTATATTCTAATGGGAGGGGGAAAGGACATAGAAAAATAATTTAAAAATACTAATTTCAGATTGTTATCAATGTTATGAAAGAAAGAAAGTAGGAGGTTGTTACAGGGAGTGACCAGGAGAGAGAGAATTGGTAGGCTATTTTTGTTAGGTAGTCAAGGCAATTACTCTGGAGTGATTCCATCTAACCCAAGATCCATTTTGACCAGAAGAAATAAGCCATAGGAATATTTGGAGAAAGAAAATTCTAAGTAGAATACATTGTTTATGCAACATTTGAAGTGAGATAAATCTCAGTATATTCAAAGAATAGAAGAAGAGCCAGCATGACTGGATTTTAATGAGGGAGAAAGATAAGCTCATTCAAGTCAGAGGCCAAATCATACAGGGCATTGAAGACAGTGTAAGAGGTTTGGGTGTTGTTCTAAGAAGGATAGAGAACCACTGGAAAATTTCAGATGACGGGGGGAGGAGCATGATCTGATTAATATTTTAAAAGGTTTCTTTGGTAATCAGAAAAAACAATTAGGAGGCTATTGTATATTTCTGTGAGCTGCTATCTCATTGAAAGTTGAGCTCTCACTTCATGAGGTGAGAGATAAATGTGTCTTGGGCTAGGGTAGAGGGAATGGTAATGGAGATAAATGATGCATTTCAAATATTCTATGGGGTTAGATTACTGGACTTGATAATTTGATATAAAAGGTGATGAGAAAAAGAGGTTAAGGGTGAATCGTAGGTTTTGGCTTAGAAGCTGGGTTCATGATAATGCCATTTCTGAAACAAGGAAGCCTAAAAGAGGAGCAAGTTTAGGGGAGAAAATTAGGAGCTCTGCTTAGACACATTAAGGTTGACATTCTATTAGGCATTGATGTGGAAATGTCACCTAGGCCTTTGGATAGCTGATTAGAGTTTAAGGGAGATACTTGTACCAGAGATCTCCCTTGGAAGTCATCAGTATATGGATGGTATTTGAAGCCATAGGACTGGATGAGATCTCAATGGTGTAAGGGAAGATAGAAAGGAGAGAATTGCATTCAGTTATGGGACATGCCAGGGTTCAGAAGGAAGCCGAGGATGATGAATTGCAAATGAGACCAAGGGGACACCTGTGTTTAGTAGGAAAACCAAGATATCATAATGTCATAATGTCAAAAATGACAAAAGAAGAGTTTTTCAATGAGGTGGTGGTTGAGAAGTTGAGGTGAATGAGGTCAGAAATATAACCATTATATTTGGTAACATGGAGTTCACTAGTGACTTGAAAAAAGCAGTTACTGTGCCATGGAAGTCTGATTAGGGTGAGGTGAAGAGACATTGGGGGTTAAGGAAGTAAAGATAGTCACTATTATTACTATTAATGTTTTGCTGTGAAATGGTGGCAGTAGCTGAACAGGCACATGGAAAGTTTTTGTTATTCAGTATGGGAGATTTGCAGTGCTCCTGGTAAAATATATATGTTTTTTGGAGCAAGAGATAGATTGGTGGTAGGAAAAAGATGTTATTATGTCTCCTGATCTCTTTATTATTCTTTTCTTCTAAATATTTCTCACACCTTGAATACGTAGTTATCTCTTTTACAATGATAACTATGACATATACCTCTCTTTTTTTTCCAGATCCTTAAGACTTTTTCTATTGCTTTTTTTTTTTGGTAAAGATTTTTTATTTATTCATTTGAGAGAGCACTTGTGCATGAGCAGGGGGCGGTGCAGATGGAGAGAGAGAAACAGGCTCCCTGCTCAGCAGGGAGCGGATGTGGGGCTTTATCTCAGGACTCTGGGATCATGACCCGAGCTGAAGGCAGAGGCTTAACCAACTGAGCCACCTAGGCACCCCAAGACTTCTTCTATTTCTCATGGCAAGCCACAGGACTTTTTTTTTTTTTTTTAATTCATAGAGACAGAGAGAGAGAGGCAGAGACACAGGCAGAGGGAGAAGCAGGCATCATACAGAGAGCCTGACGTGGGAGTCGATCCAGAGCCTCCAGGATCACGCCCTGGGCTGCAGCGGCGCTAAACCACTGAGCCATGGGGGCTGCCCAAACCACAGGACTTTTCAAGGAAATATTTTTCTGCATGTTGGTTCATTTCCTCACAGTCAGCTTTGGGGCCGTAGAGCTTTGGGCCGAAAGATGTGATTCCATGTCCTTTTGGGACTGAGCTTACATCTGAGGCTGGAAGAATATTTTGACAATTGAATGCTGTTGGTTTCTGTCCATAAAATCCCGTTGGGCTAGTCATTACTGTGCCAAGCGACTCAGAGTTTCAAAAGGGGAGACTGTTGTATGATTTTTTTTTTAAATGTAGGGATGTGCAAAGAATGGAATGCAATAGTACGATTTTCACAGCATCCATAGCTTGAGTATGAGAAATGTCTTAAAAGTCTATTTTTAAAAGAGGAACCTATTTTTGAGAGGACTTAAGGTTAGTGAGTTTTTCATATATTTGGAATAAAAGAAATGTCCTAATGGACTGGTGAGTAGTACCGTGGTTTATCCTGAGCAAGCCAAGGTGAATAGGTATTAATCTATTCTCTGCAGAACTGGGTTTTGTGCAGCAAATTGGAATTACCCGGGTTCCTCTCGACAGTCTGTGCAACATGAAAAGTCAGTATAGAAAATCCTTATTGACTTGATGATATGGCTGTGTGATGAAAGCAGTAATCATGTTTAGAACAGCTATGAAACAAAATGCAATCCTCACGCTCGCTCACTGCCTGTGATAGGATTATATTCTGATTGACTGAAAATGTGGTCAGCAGGAGGATCATTTGGCAGCAGAAGAGGCCGATTTTTCTGATGATCCAGAAATCAGATTTTGATTCTGATGATTAGATATTTGGCTTACAGTCTTCTCACTCCTAAAGAATGCTACCAAGGTCAGTCTGTCTTATATACTTTAGAGAATGAATGAATAATGGTTTATTATAACAACAAATAAGTCAACTTAAGCCTTGTGACTCACTGCTGTTATCCTTCACCAAGCAAATTCAGCCCTCCTGTCTGGATGGGTAGTATGAGATTTACAGATGCTAGAGAACTGCTGTTTGGTTTTCATATTTGAGGAAAGAGTATAGACATTTATTTTTGAGTGGAATTTAATTTGAGAATATGACAAATATTGAAATACGTAGGGAATAGTCTTTTAAAATAAATTTCTGATATGATTCTTTAACTTGAAATTTAAATTGAGAATTTTTTATTGTAAATGTAGTATGTTTGAGTTGAAAATCAAACAGTATAGCAAAGTATAAAATAGAAGTCCCAGGCAAGCTCCAAGCCCAGCCCTACTTCCCAGAGAGAACCACTGTGAATTGCTTCTTGTGCAGAGTGCTAACTCTATGTTCAGTATTGTGCTAAGCAATTTACATGTCTATTTTGTTTAGTTTTCACAGCACTAGGTAAAGTACATAGTGTTATTCTCACCTTCAATATGTAGAGGTACAGAGTGGTCGAGTATTTCCGCTTAAGGTCTTGAAGGTTTATGAGTAGGAAACCTGGTTGCAACGTAGGCTGTGTATTTTCAGACATCATGCCTTTATGATCAAGGATTATACTACATATTCTGCTCTGAAGTGATCAGCTGCCCCTGATCATTTACTATTTCCTAGTCATCTTTCTATAAAGATAGATGTAGATCCATCTTGTTCCTTCTCACATTGCATAATAGTCCATGGTATATTCATGTTATAATGCATTTATCAAAATCTCTATTGAAGGTTGTTCTCAGTGTTTTTGCTACTACAAATATCCTTCTACAGATACCTTTACACACATATCAATTATTTTTGTAGGGTAAATCCTTATAGTGAAATTTATTGGTCAAAGAGTATAGTATTTATAACTTGGATTAATATTGCCATAGTGGCCTCCAAAAAGTTTGTACTACTTTGTAATCTTGCCAACAGTGTATGAGATTCAAGATCAAGTATTATAAAACTATTAAAAAGCATTGTTAATCTATAAAATATGGTATCTCATTTTTGTTTTAATTTCATTTACTATGAGTGATATTGAACATCTTTTCATATATTTACTGATCATTAATATTTTCAGCTGTTGGTTTATGTCATTTCCCAATTTTTCTGTTGGATTATTTTTTCATATAAACAGTCTGTTATATGTATTATAATCTTTTTCCAAGTTTACAATTTTTATTTTGACTTTTTTTGTTTAAAGATTCCATTCATCTATTCACGAGAGACACAGAGAGAGAGAAGCAGGCACCATGCAGGGAACCTGATGTGGGACTCGATCCCGGGACTCCAGGATCACGCCCTGGGCCAAAGGCAGGCGCTAAACTGCTGAGCCACCCAGGGATCCCCTTATTTTGGCTTCCGTCAAAAAAAAAAAAAAAACTTTTTAGGATTTATGCATTAAAATTTAGCAATCTTTTTATGGCTATGGGCTTTATTTCATGTTTAGAATGGCCTTTACTCTTCTTGAATAATAATAAAAGAAGGTTATTCACATAGGTATTATTTTAGTATTTTTGTGCTTTCTTATTTATCTATTTGAGTTTTTGTTCCATCTGCAACTTATTTTTGTATAAGCAGTAATTTAATTTTGCAGATGGCTATTTAACTGATTCAATATTAAATATTAAATATTTGCACAATGTTTATTTATCTAGTTTATCCAATAAACATACTATTTAATATGCTATTTATTATTTACCTTACCATGTATCAAGTATCTATATTTATTAGGTCTGATTATACTAGCGTCAATGGCAAACTTTCTACTTAGCATAACTTTACAATATATTTTCATATCTGATAAAGCTATAACTGCTCGTTCTCTCTGTTCTCACATGTTTATTTTTGCAGATGAACTTCTGTATCATTTTATCAACTTGAAAAAATATTTCTAGATTAATTTAAGGGGAACTGATATTTTTATAATACTCTTTTCCTATCCAAGAGTAATATATATTTTCTATTTATTCAAATCCTTTAAGTCTCTCAGGAGTCTTTTATGGTTGCTTTAAGCAGGTCCTGCTTATTTCATATTACTGGAATTCTAATTCTTAATGATAATCATAATATGGATCTGTGGCAATGATCCACTTTGTTTCCCTTCTCTCTCTTGTGTTCTCCACTTAGTTGTCTCTCTTCTGTCCCATTTTCCCACTCTTCTGGCTCCCTATTTCTTGGTCTTCCCATCTGCTCTTCCTATTGCTTGTTTAGCTCAGAGGGAGGACATACTGCAATGGTAGAGAGATAGTAACAGACATTGATAATCTGTTTTTCTCTGACCATTGGCTTCCTGCAAAAGAAAGAAACTGTTCCTTTCTATGTTTCTTTTCCTTACTCCTTCAAATATGTTGAAGAATAAGAAATTGTTTTTTACCAGTGTTAAGGGAAATTTGGGGTTGGGGTATTTTGCAAAGTGTGGTCCAGGAAATTCCAGAAAAAAAAAAAAACACCAGAGATGCTTGGTAAATTATAGCTCCCTCAGCCCATCCTGAGACCTGCAGAATCAGAATCTTTAGATGCAATGCCTAGAAATCTGCATCTTGAATAAGTACCTCAAGTTGGGGCTTCTTAAACTGAAATGTGCATGGGAATCCTGTTATAGTGCAGATGCTGATTCAGTGGGGTTGGGGTAGGGCTGAGATTCTGCATTTCTGACCAGCTCTCAGGTGCAACTGTTCTAGCCATACCTTGAATAGCAAGGCTATAGAAATTTTTTTTGCTCCTTAAATATGACAATCTTTGAATTACCTGGAATAGGGTGCTAAGGAAAGAAAGAAGACTTTCTCTTTAAAAAAAAAAACAAAAAAAACAAAAAACAGTCCTTTTGAATGTACATTCCCGTGTTGAATGTAGAACCCTGCCCCTGCTTCTTTTTCTCTGCTTCAAAAAGTTTGACTTATTTATCATGTCCACGTGATGGTTTAGTTTACCTTGATTCCTGAGCAAGTTCTAACAAAGGCAAAGGCTGTGGAAGATCTGGTACCCTTTCCCCTTCCATCTGGACAAACTGAGCTGGTGTGGGAAGTGCAGTGTGATTAGAGGGCCCCTGGCATTGGGATATTACTAGAATATTATATAGACTACATCTAATAAGCAGAATCACTAAAGGAAGACTAAGAGTCTCTTTTCATCTGTACTACTGACCATGAGGATGAAAACCTGAATGACCCATGCAGTTCTCTCTTCTATGGCTTTTGTCAGCCTTCAATGCCCTTCATCCTCCCACAGGCCTTGCCAGCACTGTTTTGTTATTGGCATCCCATATTTGAGATGGCTGGCCCATCCTACTGGGTTAGCAAATCTATATTCAGAGAATATCACTTGTTTTTAAAAAGATTTATTTACTTATTTTAGAGAAAGAGAGAGCATGATTATGGGGGAAGAACAGAGGGAGAGAATCTCAGGCAGACTCCACGCTGAGCAGGGAGCCTGATGCAGGGCATATTCCAAGGACCCTGAGATCATGACCTGAGCCAAAGGCAGATGCTTAACTCCCTGAGCCATCCAGGCACCCCTATAACTTTTTGTTCTTATATAGCACTTCGGTTTGTTTGGAGGCCACATCTGCCATCTTGCCCTCCATAAACTTTATGCTAACATTGTAAGTAAACAAGCTAATAATGCTCTCTTCAGCATTAAAAACTCCGTCCTGGGTATTAGCAGGGCTGCTGAATATGACTATGTATTGTGCAACTCCAGAGGATGTGATTCACATTTGCAAATAGCACTCCTGAGGTTCTTTGATATGGTGGCTCTGACTCTAAGATGTTTGTAAAGATCATGGAATTGGGAGGCTAATCTTTGTAGTAGGGGAATATTGGTTAGAGAAAAGATAATGGAAAGGAAAGGAACATATTGAGGCTACCCAAGTTTTTTTGAGGAAAGAGAGTATGTCCTCCCTTACAAATGGCCACAAAAATTGAGAACAAATGATAAGATTGTGTTAGGACTCTTATACAAAACAACAGAAACATAAATCAAGCCAATTTAGATAAAAGGGGAATTTATTGGCCTATGTAATCCAAGAAGGGATTGAGTAATGAAATGTGGGGAGAGCAGTGATACAGCTAGACCCAAAAACTATTGTAACCAGGGATTCAAATGCTTTTAACATTCTTCTTTTGTCTCTGAATGTTGGCTTTATTCTCTCTTAGAAGGCTACCTTCCAATGTGCAGTAGAAAACATGGCCTGCTGATAGCTCCTGAGTTTTACATTTTAAATTCTCCTTTCCTAGACACTGATTCTCTTTCTTGGTTCCAGTGTGCAAAATCCAAAGGGAAGGCTCTGGTTGGCCCGGCTTGGACCAACTGACTGTGGCCAGGTAGGCAGGCTCATTGAAAAAAATGGCAGCTCTCCCATAGTAATCACATAGTTAAAGTGGAGTTAGGTTTGGAAAAATCCCCAGAGGAAGGAATGTCTGCTGGGCAGGCTAAAGAGTAAATGTCCACTATGAAGCTCATTTGCCCTTCTACGTACACTGTAATCGCTGGGGATCGCTATAGACCACATGAAACCCCATCCATATTCAGTAAGAATGTAGCTCTCTTCCGGCCTGTGGTTCCACTAAAGGCTTTGCCCTAATGTTGTTAGAAGGGGCAGCTGTATCACAGCAATAGTTGCTTATTTATTCACTGTAGTGACAGTTACATTTCATGGAGCAGCTGTTGAAGCCAAAAATGTTCAGCAAGGGCAAAATGTGATAAAAGCTCAATGCAATTTGCTTGTGCATTATTAAGTTTTAATTTTTGGTTCAGGAATAAATTTTGTTTTCTGTAGCTATTTGCAACTTGTTTCTATAGCTGAAAAAGAAATGAATTACTCCCATTCCACCAATTAAACTGCTAGAAAACCCTCTTGGATTTAAGACCTGAATTAACTTTGAGTTGAAACACAGGCAAAGTAGAGTTTATTTGAGGATGGAAGTAGGGTCCCACTTGTGCTAGGCAATGAGTTTACGATGGAGTTCACCTTTCTGCATCACTGTATCATTACCTGTAAGATGAGAAGAGAATTAACACCTTCCTTATGGATCAAATGAAGTAATGAATGGATGGCACTTTGGATGTGCAGCACTCAATGTTAGCTAATGTCAGTATATTGTTAATGCAACATTTTGTGTTAAATGAGCAATTCTTGAGTCAATAATTTTTATTTACAAATTCAAAAAGTAAGGTTTATTATAAAGCTACATTAGATAATATGGGCACAAAGGGCCTGAGATGAAGTATAGGGAAGCCTCAAATAGACAGGAATCAAAGATGGAAATAATCTCTTTTCCCGGGGCTATGTGGTTTCTTAACCTTCATTCTCTGTTTCTTTCCCATTCTCTTCTCCTCATATCAGCTGCTTCTCTCTATTCATGTTTGCTGCTCTCATGACACATACTAGAACTTGCTCATGGCTTTGGTTTGGCACCAACTCCAACCTCACACCTACGTGGTTCTTAGTTCCAGAGCCCATCACAACTTGATGCATTTTCTGTGTCTTAGATTCATGTTAGAGAGGAGCTGACCAGTCCAGGCCTTGGATGAAAGGTTCCATCTTGGGATATCTCCTGAGCTGTGATCAAAGGGCAGAGCTGTTGAGTCTAACTACCTGGGACTGCCCCTTCAACAAGGGCTAAGGGCCAGGTAATTGCCAGAGAGGAGACTGTGGGCAAGAAAGATGTCTGAGACCATATATATTACAAATGGTTATGAGTGAAATGGTGAGTTCCTAAGGTCCTTCTGATGATAAATCATAAGAATGGGATTGTTTAGTGCTCTGGGGTTACCATGCTGCAAAGAGTGCCAAACACAGTGGTCTAGAGGTTGGTGCCAAGCCAGTCTCTAGACATAAACATCTAGGGTAGTTACATTAAAGGATGATCATTCAGGAGAATAGCTCTTTAACGTGTTTGAACCTCATTTTCATGTAGTAAGGTGACAAGGTCTACCTTATAGGGTATTAGGATTCAGTGAGAACAGACATCTTATATCTAATCCAAGACACTTGGAACCTAGTAGGTGCTCAATAAATGTTATTTTTCTTCTTTTTTATTTCCCTTCAACTTATGCATTGCCCACTGTGAAAATACATCCATCTAAAGGAGACAGTTGAAATGATTTTCCTATTTTGTTGTACTTGAAAATAAATTTAATTATTTGTAGGTAATTGATTTAAGTAATGTCTAGCCAAACAGCTTACTAGATTTTTCCTGTTTCAGATGGTAAAAGGAAAATCAGAGCCACTTAATACTTTTTATTGATTTCTTGAGATAAATGCTGGCGTGATTTTGCAAATACTGTTTGTGTATTGAATTTGTAATAACAGACTATTTCAGGAGTCTCTCCTGGCACGCAGCTCTCTCTTTGTAAGAGAGTGGTGGTATCTTTCAGATGCAGCCCATCTGGAGGGGCAAATGTTTCCTAGGCTGCTTCCTGACCTCATTCAAGACACCTAGTTCTTTTACTTTTCAAGCCCCCTGATAATGTGCTGTCTTCTGGGCCAAGGGGCCTTACTTCTCTGTGCAATTCCGCTCTTAATCCTCTCTTCCCCTTCCTCTGTGCCCTTCCGTCTGCTGAATTTTTCACCTCTCCCTGAGGCCACGAAGTACTTACCCTTGCCCTCATCTTAGGAAAGTCCTCTCAAGCCTGCTTCCTTTTCCAGCTACTCCTATTTCTTTCCTTCTCTGCCAAACTTCCACAAAGCATGGCATAGGCTGATTTCTCTTGTTTTTTTCATGCCTCGGTCACTCTCGAACTGACTGAGCACAATTTTCTCTCCCATCCACTCTACAGATTGTGCTCTCCAAAGCCATTAATGGCCATCTAGTGCTAAATCCTATAACATCCTAATATTGTTACCATCTCTTTCTTGCTGAGATTTGCCACTTCCTTGGATTCTATGACACAAGACTTCACTGCTTATTTTTCTACCTCTAAGTAGACCTCTTTTTCTGCTTGCCACCTCATATTCTATCTCTTCTTTTATAGAAATTGACATAATTTTTTAGCCTATTTATCTAGTATGTGTCGCCACTAGACTATAAGCTAGTCTATAAGGCACAGCCCATGCCTATCTTGTTCACCATTGCCACCCACTGATATTACCTTTCTCCTGCTCTCTGAAAACCTGTTTGTCTTCTCCCCCTTACCAGCTCTGTCTACCCAGGCACTGAGGCCAATTTTACCTCCAAGGCATCTCTCAACTTGATCTGTCCTTTCCCATTTGTATTGCACAGCTTGAAGCCCTCACCATGGTTCAGCAGAGGCAGCTGAGGAATGAGTTGGTACGTTGCTATCCCTGCTTCCAGCCTGTTCTCATGCCCCTCCCTCCCTTGCACTGCTATCAAATTGACCTTCCTAAAAGCATAGCTTGGGTCATCTCACACCCTGTTGTAGACTTCCAATTCTTCATAATAGGTTATTGAATCAAGACTTGATTTTTTTTTTAAGATTTTATTTATTTATGTGTGTGTGAGAGAGAGATAGTGAGAGTGAGCACAAGCAGGGAAGAGAGGGAGAAGCAGCCTCCCTGCTAAGCATGTGGGTCTCAATCCCAGGACCCTGGGATCATGACCTGAGCCAAAGGCAGACATTTAACTGACTGAGCCACCCAGGTGCCCCTCAAGTCTGTATTCCTTTCCCTGCTTATGCCAATCTCAGTTTACCTCTGATGCTTTCTCTCCTGCTGCTCCCCATCCTGCCGACTTGTGTGTACATGAGAAACTGGGCTGTGGTGAGGCTGCCAGGGAGGAGTGATGGAGCCACCTGACACTTCTCTGCACTGGTGTCCATGCCATTCTAAGAGCTCCAGGATGCACCTACTCAATTGGGAAGGTAAGAAACTTAAATAGTATCTGTAGGACAAATTACAGAAAAACAATAGCTAAGCACAAGCAATATACTGTTTTATTCAACTTGGAACAAATACACTTGACTCTGATGGCAAGATTAAACCTAAATGTCTCAAGATAGAAAGAGACATTAAAGAATGGTGATTGAGCACACAGCCTCTGAAGCTAAACTGACTGGATTTGAGAAGCAGTTCTGCCATTTATTAGCCATGGGACTCTAAGCAAGACACTTAAGACCTCTGTGACTCAGTTTCCCCATATGTTATATGGGGATGATGGAATTGTGAAAATTACATAAGTAAATACATATAAGATGTTAAGAAGAGTATCTGGCACACAGTAAGCCCTATATAATTTTTAGGTATTAGTGGTGTTGATTCAACAAATACTCATCAAATATAGGGCATTATATAACTAACTACTGGTAGAAGTAGGAGGAAGAAAAGGGGGAAGGAGAAGGTGAAAGTGGGAAGAGAAAAGCCTAGGATAATCCTGACTTGCACAGTGAAATGGATACCGTTTACTAAGGGAAACGTAGAAAGAGTCACCAGGAGCAGAACCCTACGTGTTTAAGCTTTATGTTATAATTTCCACTGGTTTATTCTTAGACCTTTTCTAGTTGAAAAGGTCATTACTTTTCAGAATAGGGAACACACAAATATATATTATTTTAAAATAGCTTTAAGGACCAAGAAGAGCGTATCTTTAAGTAGATGAGAACAAGCTTTCAGAGATGGGAAGAAGGAAAGGTTTGGGGCCCATATTCCTTTTCCATACAATCCCCAAGAGAAACCATTGGTGAAATCAGGAAATGCTGCCAGAAGAGAACATGATAATGGGCTGCTCACTCTGCTTTCTTGAAGTAAGGTATGGAAGTGAGCACCTGCTTTCCCCCTTTCTCCACAGGCCCAGCCGGGATCACGGTCTAAGTCTGAGCTGCCCAGTCTTTTCTTTTTAAGTTAAAGCAACTGATGTTTAAAGAAAATTGAGGGCAGCCGGGGTGGCTCAGCGGTTTAGCATCGCCTTCAGCCCAGGGCGTGATCCTGAAGACCTGGGATCGTGTCCTGCGTCAGGCTCCCTGCATGGAGCCTGCTTCTCTCTCTGCCTGTGTCTCTGCCTCTCTCTCTCTCTCTCTCTCTCTGTGTCTCCCATGAATAAATAAATAAAGTCTTAAAAAAAAAGAAAATTGATATGATGATAATGGCAGATATGGGAAGTTTATATTGTTATTCGTGATGATAGCCATCACTTCCTCAGCACTTATGTGCCAAGTATTATAGCAGATATCATAGTACTTAATATGTATTAGTTAAGTAGGTGGAATTTAATTTATTCATAGAATATTAGGGCAAGATGGGGCCTCCCTCTCATTTTGCAGATTATCAAACTGGGGCCTCCAAGGAGGTGCAGGAGCATGCCTAAGGTCACAGCACCATACTGTGACTAACAAGCTGGCAGTACAACAAGGCTGACGAATATCCAACTGGACACTCTGAAACCACTCTGATTCCTCAATTTTTCTTCAGATATTGACAAAAACAAGTAATTTCTACACCGTGTGTCTTTGCCTCACAACTTCACTAACTCTGTACCTGACAGTCTTTTAAAAAGACAGAGTATAATCTTCAGAAACAGCAGCATGTCCTTTTGAACCCAACCCACTTAGGTTTTTGAAACACATGAACATTGCATGGAGCTGAATTATTCCTTTTTTTTTTTTTCATTTGCTCCTTTTAATACCCCATTTAAAATAATTTAAATAGGAAAATTGTGATAGCATTTTGTCCGTGTGTATATGCGTGTGTGTTGGAAAGGAATTGACCTAAAGTTTCTCCCTCCTGAAACAATCCACTTGCTGCGCTCTGTGAGCACACACCTTGCCTCGCACTAAAGTTAGACACAAGAATCCCGGGGCTGGAGGTGGGGAGGGGAGGCCGCTGCCCTCCCGCGGGCTCTGGGTCCGCGCTCTCCCGGCCTCGCAGGCTCTGCGCCCTGCTTCTTGCAAACCCAGATGCTCTGGGCCCGGCTCGGCTCTGCCTAACATCTGATTTGAAACACTGCGCCGAAGCCATCTGCTGTACTTGGGGAATAAAGGCGCGGGGGCGAGCAGCTCTTTTTGCAAATGTGCCCAAATAGGGCAATCAAGGGACGGACGGGGTGGGACGGGGATGCCTGGTGGGTGCGGGCCCGCGCGGCCCCCGCGACTCTCCCGGAGCCGGGCCGCCCCACCCAGCCCCTGGGCCTCTTGCGGGCGCCTGACCAGCCGCCTAGCGGCTCTGGCCTCTGACCAAGCTGAGCCTTCTCCCCGGAAGCGAGGATGCGGAAGCTCAGAAACAGACTGCGGCGGTGGTGGTGGTGGGGGGGGGGTGGTCCCTCTTGGAGGCGCTGAGCGCTCAGCACCCTGGCGCCCCGCGGGCCCCCACAGCTGGGAGGCTCGTTCCCCCTCCCCGTGGGCCCACTGCCAGCCCCGGGACCTCGGTGGGCTGTGCGCGGTTTCACCCAACACCTGCAGACCCAGCTCGGGCTGCTTGCAGCGCCCACGTCGTCGCTCTGGGTGCTGGCGGCGGGCCGGGGAGAGGCCCGGGAGAGGCCGGGGAGAGGATGGGGAGAGGCCGGGGAGAGGATGGAGAGAGGATGGGGAGAGGAAGGGGAGAGGATGGGGAGAGGATGGGGAGAGGCCTGGGAGAGGATGGGGAGAAGATGGGGAGAGGCCAGAGAGAGGCCCAGGAGAGGCCGCGGAGAGGACGGAGAGAGGCCGGAGAGAGGCCCGGGAGAGGCCCGGGAGAGGCCGGGGAGAGGATGGGGAGAGGATGGGGAGAGGCCAGGGAGAGGCCGGGGAGAGGATGGGGAGAGGCTGAAGAGAGGCCCAGGAGAGGCCGGAGAGAGGCCAGGGAGAGGCCCGGGAGAGGCCGGGGAGAGGATGGGGAGAGGCCGGAGAGAGGCCCAGGAGAGGCCGCAGAGAGGCCGGAGAGAGGCCCGGGAGAGGCCCGGGAGAGGCCGGGGAGAGGATGGGGAGAGGATGGGGAGAGGATGGGGAGAGGCCTGGGAGAGGCCGGAGAGAGGCCTGGGAGAGGATGGGGAGAGGCCGGGGAGGCGGCACGACCGGGTCCCGCCGCCGCCCTCGGGGCGCCCCTCCCCCCCCCCCGAGGCCGGGTCTGTGCACGGCCCAGGCTGTGGGGTTGGGGCTTGAGTGCGAGTTTTCCACGCCTCGGCTCCCGCTTGGTCAGCCCCCGGGCAGAGCGCACGGGTCCCCCCGCGACGAAAGCGTCTCGCGGGCCCCTCCCCCCTGGGTCTCGCCCCCACCCCAGCCCCCCGCGATGACTGCACCCGGCTCCCCTGCCTGTTTCCCTCAGTCTCGCTCAGGAGGGAGTGTTTGCTGATTTTTTTTTTTTTTTTTTTTGGTAACCATTCTACAGACGTGCAATACTCCCACAGTTTTTCACACAATCTGGGAAGTTCATATATTCTTCTCTAATCTTTGAAGACACCGATGGTCAATTTAGAACTTTAAAATCCCCAAATCTCAAGTCAAGAAAAAAGTTTTTCTTCTAAAAATACCCCATTAATCAATCTCTCAGGACATTTAAGCCTTCCCACCTCCCTCCGTGGGCTAAGAAAGGACAATCACAAGAGTAAAAACTAAAGCTACTTTGGGCTGACCCTGGAGTTTTCTTGCTATAGAATAGCAAGAATAGATTAAAAATGCTTATGTTAATGGGTTTACATTGAGGGCCTCCTCCTCTGGCAGGAGTGCCCTGCGGAATTGTCCTTTGTTTTTGTGTAAGTGGAGAAAAAAATCATTCCTCTCCTTCAAAGACCCCCACAGTGATGTTCAACTTAATAAATGGAAATAATACCACTAACGACTATTATTTACTGACTACCACTGTGGGCCAGACCCTTTATGAAAGCTGCCTTCAATCCCACAGCATCCGTTCAAGCCATTAGCATCATCCCCATTTTGAAAAATAGAAAATCGAGGCTCCAGGTGACATGAATTGATTAAGCTCATACAGCTGAAGTGTAACGGGGTTGGAATTTGAACTCAGCTTTCTCTGAACCTCAATCTCCTGATCTCTATTAATGTCTTTCTCTAGTATTAATTGCATTCTCTGCGAGGACTAAAAGTGTCGAGCACATTGTAGTTGGGAGACACTGATAATTAGGGCAGTAGGGGTAGTGATCACAGCATTTGCTTATTAATTACGGAGCCACAGCTCACTAACAGCAGGAGCCGTTATATGCATGATCATCCTTAGTTCTCACGACAACTCTAGAGCCCGTCTTCTTCGACCTTTAAGTCGCCCTAGCACAGTGATACACTTTGGAGTCCCTGCTAAGTGTCAGAACACGGTGCAGTCAGCTACCAACATTGCCCAAGACCAGGCACCAGGACACACCGCCTTCATGCCTGACCGGCTTCTGCTTGGTTCTAGTCACTCAGTCCCAGCTCCAAAGAACATCCTTCTTCACTTTCAACCCTGCTTCTCTCTTTATGATTTATTAACTGTTATTGTTTGTCTCAACCCCAAAGACTTTGGTTGCCACACCGTCTGATGTTATTTGACAGATCTGCTAGGACAGCCCACCCAGAATCAAATTAAATTGGAAGGTCAGCTCAGCTGGGAAGTTGTCAGGGAGGAGGCCCCATCCAGACTCAGCTTAAACTGGCAGGTCAGCTGGGTCATTTCCTATATTGTCAATAATTTAGAGCGCTAGAATATCCTTGGGGTCTGAACTATCCCTGGAAATTTGAAAAGATGGAGAAAAATGACATTTCTGGAGCTCCTCTCAGGAACAATACTGTCTATATTATAAGAAAAACACAGAGAAGCTGGTTTGGAGGGAAGGTGCTAAGACACCCAAGGTAAATTCTTGAGTATTAATGGTTGGCAAGTGCTAAACTGCTAAGAAAAAAGGGGAGATGGAATTTGGTAGACAGAAGTTGTTCTTTCTCATTGCAGCCCTCAACATCTCCAGTAGATATTGTTGAACAGATATTAAAAAAAATACATAACAATACCTGATTAAAGACCACCGAATTGTTAGCTTGCTAGGTATCCAGGATGTCTTGGTCTGATGCTGACTCCACCAGTCCCAGAGCCTAGTGGTAGAACTAGGCTCGTTGGCTACTCCTCAAGTGTCAAGCTCCTTTCTACTCTTGTGAAGTCAATTTAGACTGGTATATAGGTATTGTCATCATCATCACATTTTCGGGTGAGGTATTCTGAGAGGTTAAGTAAAATACGCAAGGTTTTTCATCCAGGAAAGAGTGATGGCTTCTAAAACTACACCTTGAAAGGCAAACCAACACTACTCAAAAAATCTAACAGTGGTCATGGAGGACTGGAACTGGTCTTCCATGTTTCCTGTGAAATGGGCTACTTCTGCATTTCTTTCTAGAATGTTTTTTTCATAAAAGCATCCTAACTAATGCCCAGAGAAAGTGAATTCTATTACTACTTGTTCTAGAACAGGTTCTCAAGGAATAATAATGAGCACATATGTATCTATGGTGACCACATTTAAGGGATGTTGTCGTATTTTTTCTCAATAGGCCGCTGCCATCATGCTTTCATCTGACCGAGAGTAATGTTGGGTTCCCTTGGTTCAGGAGCATTTCCATTAAAGTGTCCGCAGAGTTCTTTTCTCTAGGACCAGACAGCTGAGAGAGGAGGAAATCAAGATGACCTAGGAAATAAACCCTATATAGTACAGCAAGAGCGAACTTAAGTTTGAATATATCCTCAAAATTCAAACCATATTCAGGCATCCCTGTGGTGTGAGAGTTCTGATGCATTCCCACTGGAGCATTCTAGAAGCTCTAAATTGGAGGTGGTTTGGGGATGGTGATGCCCTTCTTCAGCCACTTTTTTTCTCTCTCCTCTGTGGCTGCGGCTCATTCACACGCACCCCACAGCTGCCTGGGCTGGAGGCAGCGTCCTGGGACCTCCTCTAGCAGCGCTGGTCCTGGTTGTTAGACAAGTGCCACCCGCTGAAATTGTTCGGGGAGAAGCCTATGGCCCCGCCAGACTGTGGGGCTGCTTGTGAAGTCACGGACCCACTGAGGCAATGTCACTCCCAGCTTGTCATTCTTTACCCAGAGAGTAAAGCGTGTCTGGAGCTGCTAGAACTGGAGGGGATGGGTGTCTCTCTTTGTTCCAATGGTTTAAAATGAACCAAGAGTAATAATCTGGGGAAGATTCTTTAAAAAATAAAAGCAAGAAAGAAAAGGGAAGGAAAGAAGAAAAAAGTCAGGAGGAGGCTAAAAAAAGCGGACCCAGGCCTTCCACCCTTGCTGCATCCGATGGGCTCTGTCATTATCCCGTCTTGTGTACTGGGGTTCTTATTCTGAATATGATTTTGATTGAAAAAAGGAGTCTACAACCAAGGGGAACAAATTAAAAACCATTCGTCTCGTTCAATCTCTTCATTACACAGATGAGTAAAATGTGGTCTAAGCAGGTTTGAATAGCTAGGGAATATCGGAAATACCGCATATTGTCTTCTTTTTGGGGGAATTAGGAAAACACGTTGTGGGTTATTAACGATGACCTACTGTGACTGAGCTACGTTAAGGTTAGGTACAACCTATATCCGTACAGTCTTTTCAGAAAATGTTGCTCCCATCCCATGGCAGGAGTGCTCAATTCCCTCGTGCGGGTGAGAAAAATTTCTTGGGAATAATAATATCTTCTCCCTTCGAAGTGCTTCCTGTATTGCAAAGTTGCTGCCATATGGTTCCTATAAAGGTTCTGCCAAGATTCCCGTGGTTCTCACAAGAGCTTCTATCTCCTCTGTTCTTTTAATCTCCTGCTGCGGGCGGCAGACATGGGGGAGACAGACGAGCTGCAGAGGGAAGTCGATGAAATGAAATGAAAGCCCTACAACTGTGTTGGTGTCAGTGTAGACGCGCCCCCCCACCCTCGTTTTGCTCGCAGAGGTGGGTGTGAGAACCCATGGGAGCGTCTGGAAGAGATCCTGTGCAAGTCATTCTGCCCAGAGCTGGAGGAGAAGCAAAAGGCAAGTGTCAAGTCTCTGGAAGGCCTGGGGTGGGGGAGTAGGGGTGCAGGGGGCTTGGGGGTGGCCTTCCAAGGGGAAGAAGCTTCCTGGGATTTTTACTTCCTAGAGGAAAGAGAGCGGTGGCTGGAGGCTGGTCTGCATTTGTAAAACAACGTGACAACGTAGGGAAAGACACCACCATTCCTGGTATCTGTTCTGGCAGGCAGAGGAGAACCGGGCTTGGGGCCCATGTGGCGACTGGGGTTTCCTCCTTATAGGATTGCTTGCAGTCCCTTCTGCTTCTTGGTGAGCTGTGTTATGCTTGCTAGGTTGGGTGTGGAGTCATTTGTATACCCGTGTGTGCACTGGGTTGTTGTTTTTTTTTTAATCTTTAATAATAACTTACGTGGATCATCTGTTTCTATTTGGCTATCACTGTTCAAAGGAGGGGAGATGAAAGCAGAATTTGGGTGTCTGCGACTCAATGCAAAAATTAGGCTAAAGCAATAAAATCTCTAGTCCAGGCTCGCTGAGCCCCAATGGGGCTCAGGGTTCCGACCTAATGTCACTTCCTTCCCAGCTGTCCATGACGTGGACTCGGCCAGAGGAGGCTTGCCACACGTGTCGGGGAGCGGAGGGGTGAAGCAAAGGTCGCCAGGGAAGAGCCTGCACGCGGGTCTGTGGGTGTAAGTCCTGCGGGGGATCTGTGCCCACCTTGGCGAGTGGTTTTCACCGCGCTCCTATCCGAGGATCCCGCTCCTGCACCTGCTCGAAGTGTCGTGTCTCTGATGCCGCTGGTGGGCCTGGGGCTTCTGCTGGGTTGGACTGAGAGGGGGAATGGCTCTCCCTCCCCCCTGCCCCCCTCTCCCCTATTTGAATGGCCTCTGCGTGCTTGGAGAGGAGGTAATTAAATACATCCTTGAAGGATCCGGAAAGCAATAACACTCCTCTCCTTGCCTGGTGCTGGGGGAGTGCAATCCCTTAAACCACCAGGTTGGCTTGTCCAATGAGTTATTGTTTTTCAAAATATAGCCTGAACGGCATCCTTTATAATTAAGGCTCCTGGCTTTCAGTTTAAAGTGATATTTGCCAGTAAAAGCCTGCCAAAAAATAAATAAATAAAAGCAGGCTTACCGTTAAATATTGATTTAAGCTTGGAGACTGGCTCCAAATTTTGTTATACCAGTCTTGATCTCCGTGGCCTCTGGGCATCTGTTTCAATTTGGTCAAATTGAAATGGGGAGGGACAGTGCCAGGCTAACAGCAAGGTGATCCAATATAGTAGGATGAGTTGTATTTGATGAAAAAGAGCCAGGCAGAGTCATCTACAGATCCCGGGGACAGGTGAACTGGGCTCAGATAAAATAAGAGCTGATGGGCATCTTAACTCATCCCCTGGGCTGACCTGAGCCAGTGCTGAGTTTTCTGAAATGTAAAAAAGGTGGAGTAATCTTTGGAGGGGGGGAGCAGTATGTGTTGTTTGTTTTGTGTGGTTGTTGTTGTTATTGTTGTTGTTGTTTGTGTTTCTGCATATCCTGCTAAATGCAGGCTTCTCCTCCAACTGGGCATTTTGCTCATGATCCTTTCATGTCACTGGCAGGGACGTTAAAAAAGCCCAAATACAAAACTTTTTCCCGTGAACTGAATTTCTCGCTCCCTAACTGGAGGTTTTCTTCTATCCCGGAAAAAGGGAAGGTCCTCAGAAGAATCTTCTTCTCCGGAATGTATTTACTTGAGACTTGTTATTATCCACCTCCGTCTGTGACAAGAGAAGGCAAACAGGATAGAGGAGGGTTAAAAGTTCCTGAACAAAAGGACTTTTGATGCAACTGAGCTCTATGGGTGCAAAGTGCCCGAGATCCATTCGTTTTGACAACCTCAGTTATCCCGGTGCCTCTCATCATCTGTAAAGTTAACAAGGGCTGATAAGACACGATGAGGCAGGGTACTGGTTTGTATTTCCAGCCTCATAAATATTTCACAATACCATTTTCTTACAATCAGATACATTAGTTTGCCGAGTGTGGATGCTGCTGCATGTTCACTCAGTGGCTGGTGCCTGACAAAAGCTCTGCTTTTAAACCAGCACATCTGGGGCCTCGAGGTGCACACTGCTTGCCACTGTACCTGGCTTTCAAATGCGTGTTCTAATTCGGGTGAGAGAGTTGGTGTTTGACCTCTAGAAACCGCGGCTGTCTACCTTGAAAAATATATTGTTATGCTCTACAGGCAAAAAAAAAAAGAAAAATTCCATCTTAGCCAGGTTCTCCTATTCTTTCTCCTTCTCCAGCCCTGCGATGCCCTTGCGTTTCTTTGTACTTCACACTGTGGACAGTAGAAACAGGAGCCAAGGGGTGAATTTAATTTGGAACAGACCTCTGTCTTGGTGGAACCGCCTCGAACACAGCAACCTGCAGCTTCCTGAGGCCGGGCCTCAGCCGGGGCTCTCACAGGCTCCAGAAACGAAGTCCAGCCTCCACGCGTGTCAGAGCCCACCCAGCTGCCACCACCAGCCACAGTGGTGTGGGCTCCCGAGGCAGCCGGGGAGCGACGCTTCTCTCCCTGATGTAATCAAACTGAGTGCACGGATATCACTTGATTAACAGCTGCAGTATTAATTTCCCTTTTTGGTTGCTTGACTCACAGCGAGAATCATGTCAAGGCAGCAGAGAAGCAATTAAATTGATTTTAATCTTTGTCAGAGAAGATAACATGCCTCTTTCTCTTCTCATTTAAATAATTAAAGTTTCAGTAGGTATTATTTCTGGCTTTAAAGAAATTGGTATCTTAATGTAATAGAATCCTTGTAATTATATACTTAATGGTTCTTAATAAGTTAATCATGGTTTTTCATTTAAAATGTATTTTTTACTTATTAAATTTTTTTGTTATAGTATCTGCTTTTAAGGAGAAGGGGGAGACACAAAGAGCGATAGATATAAAACAGTTCTGTCATTTCTCATTATTAATTCTTTCAACAGCCATCTCCTCCTCCTTTTGTGGTGCGTTGGACTTAAGTTTGAAGCAATATTTTTACATTTCAGTGCATTTAAAAGAAGCCCACTTCTTTTAATGACAACATATTTAATTTTAATGATGATGGAGTTTTTGGCTTCTGTGAAAATTTCCTTATAGAGCCATCCTATGTATTTCAATTGTGTGGAGGCCTTGAAACTTAACATTTCATTAAGGCCTTAGAGAAATGTTGAGAAAATATTGCGAGTGGTTTCGTTCCTCTTTGGTATTCAGTCACACGTTATACAGTTATTTTACTCCTCACTCCAATATTGTGAAATGTCTTGTAAAGAAAATAGGGGTAGAAGTCACAGATCGAGTGGCCCTCCTCATTAGATACTGCATTTCAGCTGTAATGCATGTGTAGCCCCCAGGATATTGAACATTACACAATTTAACTGTCATCGACCCCCGTCGCTACCACTGGGATGAGTGACTTCTCAAACAGAGGAAGTGTTATCCCAGAGAGATACTAGTTCTCCCGTCAGACCCCCAATCAAGAAATGAATTTTTTTTTTTTTTTCAAAAAAAGGTTTAAAAACCACCTCCTCTTTCAGGATGGTGAATGCTGATCGAGGAGAGAGAGACCATGGGCCCTCGACCAGAAACATCGAGATTAGGGAGATGCAAAGCCAGCATCCTAGAGCTGGCCCCTGTACCCCAAGTTTTGGAGGGATGTAGTCTTCTGTAGAAATTAATTGATAAAGAAGGAGTTCGTCACTTGGTATTTTGAAAGAGAGTTTCTACAAGCTTATATACTATAAATTGCCAAGTGGCACTGCCTCTAGGTGGACAGATTACAAAAGACCCTCTTCCTCCCAGTATGGCCAGCACAGGATAGGCTGGATTCCAGTCCTTACTCTTACCACTCCCCCACTCCCACCAAGCTGGGTGCTTCTCTGTAGTGCACAATCTGCACAACTGTACATGGTTTGAAAACATGTGTAAGCAAGAACTAATAGCTTCTGAAACACACTCTGAAGCAAGGATTGAATAGATCAATGCTGATGGCAAAAAAGGTGAGCAGTATAGACAGACAGAAGTATCACAGAGACTGCAAAAAGAATGCTCTAGACCAGCCCATAGTAGACATTTCTTGGCCAGGCTGATTGAGGATTATCACTGGTTACTTAGGACTTGGAAACTTAGAAACACGGTGAATATCCTTTCTAGTTTGTTATAGCATCTGTATATGCATTTCCTGTTATAGAGTGTAATTCAGTCGTTCCTATTTAATCTTGAGGCTGTTAATCCCTATATGACTGTTACATTGAAGATTCCAAAGCTCAGAATATTCAAAACCAGCATTCTTTTGAATGAAAGGATGGTTACACAAACATTGAGACGTGGAAGGGAGTTGGGGGGAAAAGGGAAGGCACATGTCATTCCAGGCAGAAGAAATCAGTTAGGCAAGGGTGTGGAGGTGCATTAAGAGTATATGGATTCTTTTAGGAAGTGTTATTTTGCACCTGATTAAATCTGAGTGTCCCTGGAGATACCGAGCTGATTATGGTACATTCCCTGTCCCGGAGGAGCTAGAAGTATTTTGACATCTACCCTATTTGATCTTCACAGAAATTCCATAAATTAAGTAGCAAAGATCTTATCAACTGAAAATCACTGGGGAAGATATTGGAGCCTAAAAAAGTACCCAGCACTTATGGTTACACACCTAATTCTAGGTAAGCTGGGACTGAAACCCAGCCTCCCACTCACCAGGGTGCGTCTTTCAAGTAGATCATTCAACTAGACCTGTCCAGGGTGGGTCTTTCAACTAGAGGGGAATAGCTGTTTCCTCCCTCCTGAGGATAGGCAGCAAACTTTTTCTAAGCATTGTTGTGATTATGATTATGATTATGATTTATCAGGCAGTAAGACAGAAGGAGGAGACTATCATCAGGTCCATTCACTTCTCTTTACTAGTAGTGAAAATTAAAGAAAAAATTCTTGTAAAGGGAGTTAGCAGGAGTAAATGCAGTAAAAAGTATATGTGTGAACAGAATAAAGTTGATTAAAGAGTCTTGAGTATTGCATGTCTTTAAGGCAATATTATTTATTATTATAATAAATAATAATTTATTATTTAAAAAATAAATATTTTTTATTTAAAAATAGAGTTAAAAAATAACTACTGATCATGATGAACCCTGATTCATGTATACAATTGTTGAATCAATATATTGTATAGCTGGATCTAATATAATACTGTATGTTAACTATACTGAAATTAAACTTAAAAATTTAATAAAAAAATGAACTTATCCTGCCAAATGAATCTCTTGCAAACAAACATATACCCCCTTCAAGAACACTGACCACAAGGCATATTTCTAACGGGATACTACCCCTGTTCAGGGGTCTGTCTTATTTACTCTTTTGCCCCTAGTCCCTAGCATAATGTCTGGGCTGCAGAATTCATTCATTCATTTAACAGATATTTATTGAGCACCTACTATATGGCAAATACTACTCTAGGAACTTAGGACAAGCAGTGAACAAAATGGATAACTAATGGATACACCAATAAAGCATTTATTCTGGTGAGATAATTTAATATTTACACAGTATGTCAACAACCAAGATGTATTATGAGGAAAATCAAACAGGGAATGGGGTAACAATTAGATGTGATTCAATTGAGTGTTGGGGGGACCTCTTTGAGGAAGTAATATTTGAAATGATATCTGTATATCAAGATTCAAACGTAAGAAAAAGCTTGATGAGTCTTTGAGATGGAAGGAAGGACAGTGTGGCTTGAACCTGGATGGGAGAAGGGGTGCAGGGATGAATGGGAGGAGTTCAAGGTGGTCATGTCAAAGAGTAGGGTGAGGGAGTTAGGCAATATCAGAAGCTGATTCATGCTTCTGGGGTGTTGGAAACACCATGTGACAAAATTTCTTTAAAACTTCATCAACATTAAAAACGTTTGTGCTCCAAAGGACACCACGAAGAAAGTGAAAAGATAGTCTAATGGGAAAAAATATTGGCAAATCATATATCCCATAAGGGACTTATATCCAGAATATAATAAAGAACTAATCAGAATATATAAAGAACTTGTACAACTCAATAATAAAAAGACAAATAACTCAATTAAAAATTAGGCATTTCTTAATTATGTTTTTTTTTTTTTTAAGATTTTATTAGAGAGAGAGTGAGAGAGATCACAGAAGGAGAGGAAGAGAGAGAAGCAGACTCACTGCTGAGCAGGGAGCTTGATGCAGGGCTCAATCTAAGGACCCTGGGATCATGACCTAAACTGAAGGCAGATGCTTAAGTGACTGAGCCACCCAGGTGCCCCTCAAAATAGGTATTTCTCCAAGGAAAGTATACAAATGGCCAATAAGCAAGTGAAAAGATGGTTGGCATCATTAATCACCAGAGAAATGCAAATCAGAATCATGAAATAGCCCTTCATATCTACTAGGATGGCTAGAATAAAAAAGTCAGATAATAACAAGTGTTGGCAAGAATGTAGAGAAATCAGGATCCTCATAAGCTTCTGGGAATGTAAATAGGAGCATAAAGTAGTATAGCCATTTTGGAAAACAGTCTGGCAGTTTTTCAAATGATGAAACACAGTTATCATATAGCCTAACAATTTTATTCTTAGGTATATAGCCAAAAGAAATGAAAGCATATGTCCACATAAAAACTTGCACTCAAATGTCTATAGTGGCATTATTTATAATAGCCAAAAGGTAGAAACAACTCAAATGTCCAGTTTGTCCAACTGACAGATGAATAAACAAAATGTGGTATATTCATACAATGAATTTTAATTTCACCATAAGAAAGAATGAAGCATTGACATGCTACAACATGGATGAGCCTTGAAATTATGCTAAGTGAAAGAAGACAGTCATGAAAGACCACATAGTATATAATGCATTCGTATTAAATTTCCACAACAGGGAAGTCTGTAGAAACTATAAGTAGATTAGTAGATGCCTAGAGGATGGGAGAATGGGAAGATACAGGAGGGATAACTAAAGGGTACAGGATTTCTTTTTGAGGTGATGAAAATATTCC
The DNA here is from genome assembly GCF_011100685.1 of Canis lupus familiaris. Taxonomy (NCBI): domain Eukaryota; kingdom Metazoa; phylum Chordata; class Mammalia; order Carnivora; family Canidae; genus Canis; species Canis lupus. Next base: position 54,354,732 of record NC_049227.1, on the reverse strand, counting down.
CAAACTCATTATGGAGATGGCTGCACTTATCTATGAATATACTAAAAACCATTGAATTATGTGCACCTGAAATGAATGAATCATATGGTTTGTGAATTATATCTCAATAAAGCTGTTAAAAAAACCACTAAAACAATAACAAGAAAACAACTCAAAGGCCTAGGGATACACTTCACACTCACTGGGAGTTTCAGGCTTTTTAGATAGAATTTACTAGCGTGGATTAGAATATCTTTGTGCCCAAGGGACAATGATTAATGAAGCTATTCTTAGAATGCAAAGTTTTCCTTTCTAAAATACTGGAAAGGAGCAACACCTTGAACACCACAGGAAACCCATAAATATCTAATTTGCACCACTGCATGATAAAAGCAGCTTGCTTCTTCCACTCATTAGCAACACTCAAAAATATAGTCTAGCTTTTTGCCTGCTAAAAGTATATTTACATTTCCTTTTTGCATCAACTACATAAAGCCGGTTTATTCCCATGGTTTCTCTGCAGCTCTGGTCCACTTAAACTGTGTTTGGAAAGCTGGCAGAGAGAGCGCTGTTTTGGGACAAACACAGTGGTGAAAAGTGCAAGTGTTGTATGAGAAGTCATTTAAATTAATGCATTTGAAATCATGGATTTTTAAATGAATTAAATTTGGAAGCTGTTTCAGTTTTCTAGATGACAGGAAGTCAGCCATTGTATTCTACTGTGAGTAACAAGCTCTTTATCCTGCAGATGATAATTGCTTGCAGAGGCAAATTTTAGGTTCCTTAAGATAGGAAAAATCTTAGTCATCTTTGTACTTTCTACACATCAGTGCTTTTGTACCTAATATGTGTTTAGTAAAATTTTTAATTGAATTTGAATGAATAGATTACTAGGGTTTGAGAATAAGATCAAGAAATTTTTTCAGTGATTGAAACGATTAAAATTTGAACATATGATGGATGCTTTAGCCATATTAGGTCTGACTCAACCTGGGAGCTAGGTTATAAATATAATGCTATTGGAGCCAGGGAGTATCCAACTGCTAATCAGGAAGCTCTGGTAGTGATGGTGCTATTGTAAGTTTGACATAAAAAGAAAATGGAAAGTGAGACTTTCCCTGCAGGTTTTAGCCCAGCCTAGGAAAGTAGGACACTCCATCTGGTAGATACAAGCATTCAGTTCAGTGGACTGAGACTCTCTGTGGCAGAAGAGTTCACCAGGCTTTGCCACAGCCTACATGAGTTATCTAATTTTCTCTTTCACTATGAGACAGAGTTTCCAGGAGTTGGAATAAATGGGGTTGTATATTTGCCAGTCTTAGGAATCAAACTCCTCTCTTCCCTTTCTCTTGCCTCAATGTTGGCCAATAACAAGGGACTTCTCATGTGCAAAGCCTTTTGGCTTCCCTTTGAAAAAAAATTAACGGTGATTCCAATCAGTTTCTCTCTAACCTTTTCTCTTTCATGCCATCTAGCAGACCAGGGCCTCTTTTCTCATCTTCCCTCTATCCATTCAGGTTACATGGATGAGTCTGAAATGTTCAAATCTCCTAAATGCATTTTTAAATGTAGGAGATGTGCTTTGAAATCCTAGGTGTAGGATACTGATGCCATCTTTACCACACATATGGCTCTTAGCACTTTACAGCTCAATTTTCTGCTTAAAAGGGTGCTGCTTTTAAACTAGCAAATACAGCAAGTGACTAATTAGCCAAATTAATGAGGGCTTGTTTACTCGAAGTCCCCAGTGCCCTTGGAACTTGGGATGTTTCATTATTACAATCTGCAAGTGGTTTCCTCCAATTAATTTTTAACATACGGCTCTTGCCTCTTCTCAGTAATATGTAATATCCTAATACTTCAGAGGAGCTTGCAAGCATTAACTCATTATTCCTCATAAGGGACTATTGGAAAACCAAAACAAAAAAGGAATCATAGTGCTTTTTTTGTCAAGACTGCTTTTTGGTATACTTTATTACAAAGTCTATAGGTCTAAAGCAAAATTAGTAAAGGGCAATTATTAAGGCCCATTGTCAGAAAAGGATGGAAAGGAAGAAACATATGTAAATATGAAAGAAATTTCTCTTCGACACAGAATAAATGATAAATAAGCTAAAAATAGTCATTCCTCTTACAGATCCTTGTCTTCTAACTGGAAATAAACTCAAATCTAATTGGGCACGTGAAAGCATGTATTTGGATGCACATTCAAAAGTGATATATGCATCTAGTTACATATAAAGAAAGAAGTGAGATTAACATCTAGAGCACATTCAGAAGTAATCTGTGCATCTAGAGCATTTACAGAAGTGAGGTCTGCATCTAGAACACATTTCAGAAGTGAGGTGCGTGAGTGATGTCACAAGAGGAGTGAAGTAGAAAGCTCTAAGAATTGGTCCCTCCACTGAAGCAGCCATTAAACTGGTAAAGTCAGATAGAATCATGTTTTTCAGAACTCCAGAATCTAATAATAATAAAAAACAACAACCGGGGGAGAGCTTAAAGAAGAAAAAGATTGCAAAATTTCAGCATTTAGGGAAATCTCTGTGATATCACTGCTGAGAATGAAACAGATTTTAGGGATCACACATAACAAAGAATACAGTCACTGAAAAAGAAATTGTTTGGAAAAAGTCACTTAACAAATGGATGACTGAAAGCCTTAATAATCAATAATAGCAAACCCTGAAAGGAGAGAAAATATGATTTCCAGAGTTACTACATTGTAATGCCAAAATGTTAACAAAATCTTCAACAAAAATTACAAGGCATACAAAGACACAGGAAAGTATAGCTACTCACAGGAAAAAAATAAATTGACCAAGAACAGCTCTGAGCCAGCTCAGACATTAAACTTACTACACAAAAACTTTACATCTAGACATCTAAGTGAAATTATGGATAAAGAACTAAAGGAAACCAGCAAAACAATGAAGAAATAAAGAATATCAGTGAAAACAGAGACATTTTATAAAGAAATCAAATAGAAAGTCTGAAGCTGAAAAGTACAATAGCTGAAATCAAACATTTTCTAGAGAGATTTAGCAGTAGATCCAACCAGGCAAAGGAAAGAAATAGCAAACTTGAAGATAGGACAATTGAAATTGAGTCTAAGGGCAGGAAGAGAAAAAATAATGGAGAAAAATGACACAACCTAAAGGATTTGTGGGACTCTATCAGCTGTATAAACATATACATTATAGGAATTGCAGAGGATAAAGAGAGAGAGGAAGGGGAAGAAGTAATATTGAAGAAATAATGACTGAGAACTTTCCAAATTAGATGAAATACATGAATCTACACATCCAAGAATTTCAACAAACCTCAAGTAGGATAAACTTCAAAGAAATCCACATGAAGACATCTTATTACCAAACTCTCAAAAGCTAAACACAGAGAGAATCTTGAGAGCAGCAAGATAAAAGTGATTCATCATAGACAAATGATCCTTAATAAAGTTAACAGCTGACTTCATGTCAGAAAAGCATGGAGGGCAAAAGGCAATGGGTGACATGTTCAATGTGCTGATAAACAAAAAAAAGCCAAATAAAAATTCTATAACTGGAAAAATTGCTCCTCAAAAATGAAAAAGAAATTTAGACATTTCCCAATAAACAAAAGCTGGAAGAGCTCATCGCTAGTAGACGTACTCTATAAGAAATACTAAGCAGAGTCCTTAAGACCAGAATGAAAGGAAACTAGACAGTGAGTCGAGTCCATGTGAAGAAATGGAAAACTTTGGTAAAAGTAACTTACATAGGTAAATACAAAAGATACTAGTATTATTATATTTTGGGTTTGTAACTTTTAATTTTCCTGTATGATTTAAAAAACAAATGCATAAGATGTTCATTATAATCTATGTTAATGAGGACACAGTATATAAATATGTAATTTGTGATAATTAGAGTATAAAGGGAGAGAGAAATACAGGAGTAGAGTTTTGGGTATTAAAGCTACTAAAGCTTAGTTGGTATCAATCTAAACAAGATTGTTATAAACAGTCTTATAGATTTAGCATATTGATTGTAATGCCCATGATAATCACTAAGAAAATAACTTAAAAATGTACAGGAAAGGAAATGAGTAGGGAATCCAAATGTTACACTAGGGAAAAAAAAAAAAAAGAATCAATCACAAAAGAAAGCAGTGTCAGAGGAACTAAAGAACAAAAAAGATATAACAAATAAAGAAAACAAATGGCAGAAGTAGTTCTTTCTTATTAGCAATCATTTTAATATAAATGGATTAAATATACCAATTAAAAGACAGACTATCAAAATAGATTAAAAAATTGTTCAACTATATTCTGCCTACAACAAAAGGTAGAAGTGGGGTGTGCCTCTAGAGCACATTCATAGTGAGGTGCACATGTAGAACGTGAATAGAACCAAGGTCCATCCCTAATAGCATATGCAGAAGTGAAGTGAGCATCTCCAGTCCATTCAGAAGGGAGATAATTGGCATTCATGATTAAATTCTAATTTATTCAAGATTATCATTTCCATTTTTACCTAAAACTTAAAAGAAATTAATCATTCTATTTTTGTATTTTGACAAATGATAATCTTATATATTCAGGTATTGAGTTTGGAATGAGTTTTAAAAAGAAAGGGAAAGGGATTTTTTTGATCACCAACTACAAGATAATAGTTCTAAAACATGACAATAAGGTTGGGATAACTTGCATTTGAGTCAATGGAGATTTCACAAAAAGGCATATTTGGCATCTTGAAATTTGTGGAAACATTAAGAGCAGGAGAAAAAAATTCAGCATGTGTACATGCCAGTTATTTACTTAGGATATAGAGAGAATGGGTTTTGAGGTTGTGTTTGATGAAAGATAGCCTGGTTGGTTGACTTGGTGAGGAAAAAGAATATTCCAGGTCAGGGAGGAGGTAAAATGCACGTTGAACAGAAAGTGGCTTTGAAGGCTAAGAAAACAAAGGAAACAATGAGTCCAAACCTTCCTTGAAGCAGCTGATAAATGCAGGTTCTTAGGAAAAGAAACAACAATTTCATCCTTAAATAAGTATAATATTTCAAGTATCATTCTTGACACAGAGAAAGATAGCAATGGACTATTAGTGGCCTCATATCTTTCTCTCCTCCAACCATTGGATGTATTATTTTTTAAAGATCTTCTCTTCTTAAAACACTCTGATAACTGGCTTTCCATTGATAAGAGTATAAAGTTCAAACTTCTTGGCTTGAATTCAAGGCCTCCCACAATCAGGCTCTTATCTGCCTTTCCACCCTTTCATTTTTTAATCTTCTACCTTCTCAGGTGGTAATTTAGCTAGATGACACAGGCTCTACATATTTTTGATAAATCCCCTGTTTTAAAAAACTAGGTATTTGGATCTTATGATTATATGAAGACAGAGGTAACTAAGAACATTCTGAGCCTTTCCCATACTCTCATCTGCAAGAAATGGGTTTTGGCTTTGCCTGCAGTTTCTTTTCCTTTCTTGCCTCTTGAGGCATGTTCTGCTATTGCCAGGCCAGATTCCTGGGGATTCATGATGCAAAATTAGAAAGATAGGTGGGGAAGGTAGAACAATCAGAGTGTTCAGACAAGACATGGAAGAGGAGATATTTTTATTTATTTTTTAAAAATTTTAAGATTTCATTTATGAGAGAGAGAGACAAAGAGAGAAGAGGAGAGAGGGCACATAAGCAGGGGAGAGGGAGAAGCTGGCTCCCCACTTGAGCAAGGAGACCAATGCAGGGCTCAAGCCCAGGACCCTGGGATCATGACCTGAGCTGAAAGCAGAGGCTTAACCAATTGAGCTACCCAGGTGCCCCAGGGGAGAAGATATTTTTAGTCTCAAGGACAGCTGCATGAGGAGTGTTCCAGGTTATGAAAAAAAATAAATGGGAGAAGAAAGTAAGGTTTTAAAAAACATAACTATGAATTGTAATTCTTCAACTGTAATCCAAAAGGATTGAGTGATTTCAAAATTACTCGGTGTTGAACCGCGTTTTGCTGTGTGCACTAGACTGAATCACATGGCTTCTGGCTTCAATAGGCTTACATGTATGACAGTCAAGTTCTGGAAACTAGTGAACATTAGGTGGAATTTGGATTAAAGGCACTGGTCCTTTTCCAATCCTATTTCTGAGACTCAAGTTTTTGTTTATTTATAGTTCTTTCAAAGTCATCTTTCAAGACTTAGCTCTAACATGACCTTCTTTGTGAAAGCTTTTCCTGATATTCTTCATTTCCTAATGGAATGGAATCCCTATCCTTCGGGTCTTTCTTCTCCTTTAGATAGATTTCTCTCACTTCAACTATGAAACTAAATTTATTTGTCTGTCTTACTAACTGTGAGTTCTTTGAGGGCAGACACTACCTTTGTATCTTTGGATCCTAGCATGGCACCTGGCACTTAGGCGTTTAGGGCACACTTGTTGACTAAGCAGCTTATTAGCCATTGTTCCTGCTAATTGTTTCTCCCCACTTCCATGCCTACATATCACTGACTGATGAGTATTCCTGAAGAACAGGATATACACAATGGCTCCACACTGTTAAAATGAGAGTTCAAATTCATTAGTGTAGCATTCAAAATTCTTGATAATCTGACTTTAAATTATTTTTAAGGCTTCTTCTCCCTTTTGAACCTCTTTGTTCTATCCAAATTGGATCACTTGTATAGTTTTTTTTTTTTTCAAAATGGTTCTTTGTAGTGTGAAGGAAGAACTTTATAAAATATCCCAGCGCATTCCCTGCCAGCCTCAGAATTTGTACTTACAGTTGTTATAGTAAAGAGAGCTGGGACAAAAGGACAGGAGACAAAAGATGACACAGGAAAATGTAAGTTATTGTGAATGTTCCAATTTCTATGTTAGGCAATGGGATCACTGGTGTTTATATATTTTAAATAAGCAAGCAAGCAAACAAACAAATAAACAATAGCCGCATAGACCAATGATGAAAGTATGCCATAAAAATCAAGAGTATGATGGATCCAATTCCATGAATTTGAAATAAACAGAAGGGTAGCTGGAGTTTGTAGGGTAATGAGGAAGAAGACTACAAGTAACATACCTAAAACTGACTGTCCCTTCTCTCACATGTCTGAGATTCTTTCTGCTTTCTCCCTGACACCTTCATTTGTGAAACAGTCACAAATAATAGTGGACAATTTTTTAAAAAAAATTTTGTGTCTAGGTACCAATATAGAAAAGATATTTAAATTTTATGCTGAGAATTTCTCCATGACTTTTTGTAGACAGTCGTACAAAGCTTTAGTATGCCTAAGTATAACCTGGAATTTTTTCTTAGTTTGACATTTTGAATTTCTGTACCAGCTTCCTAGAGGTTCTGATTCATTAGGTTTGGTTGTATGATCCAAGAATATCATTTTAAGTAATTTTTCTTGTGTCATTTTGATGCAGATGATCCAAGAAAAATATGTAATTATATGACTTTGGTCAGGCTTTTTTTTTTTTTTTTTTTTTGACTATCGGGTGGAGCCAGACTTCTCAGTGGTGTAGAAATGTACAAAGACCCCAAAGACAGTTAAGAAGAACATCAGAAATGGTTAGAGTAATGGAAGGATTGATTTGAGGCATTTACCAGGTTTAAAGGATCTAAACGTGTCTAATCCTTAAAGCCTAGCTCAGTAACAACTAATGGGAGATGTGATAATGCTCTACAAATATTTGAATGGCGTAAACATCAAAGATGGAGAGAAATTACTTAGCTTGTTAGAAGAGAGTATGATTAAGAGTAACTAAAAATGACCTCTGGGCTGAATCTAGGATTAGCTTTATGGAAGTAAAGTGATTAGATTTCAGGGTAGACTTAACAGAAGTGATAAATCAATAGAGATAAATGTGAAGAAAAATTGATCTGTAAATAAGTTGATCTCACTTTTATTTAAAAGCTGGGAATGAGAGCTCCCAAATTTCCTCTAGTGTCCATTTCTTTTTTTAGTATCCATCTGGCCCTGTCTCCCATCTGCTTTCATGTTTGGCCTTGATAAATTTTGAGTTGTCCTTTTTCTTTTTTCTGGGGACATCACAATGATAGCCACACTTGATTTGACAGACAGTTGCAGGAGTCGCTTTCTTGCAATAAATACTTGTTTGTTTGTTTAGAGGTAGGGAGGGGCAGAGGGAGAGAGAGAGAGAGAGAGAATCTTAAGCAGCTTCCATGCCCAGCGTGGATCTCACAACCCTGAGATCATGACCTGAACCAAAATAAAGAGTCAGATGATTAACTGACTGAGCCACCCCAGGCACCCGTGATAAATATTTATTAATCATTTACTGTAAGTCTAGGCACTAGGTAACAAGAAAAACAGAGGCTTTAGGGAGCTTATATCCTAGAGGATTACTGATTATTATGTACTGAATGTTTTTGTCTCCCCAACATGTGTATCTTGAAATCGTGACCCCCCATCACTTTGCAGGCTTAAGATATGGGGCTTTTGGGAGGTGATTAGGTTGTAAAGATGGAGCCCTCATGAATGGGATTAGTGCTCTTACATAAGAGACCCCAGGAGCTCTTTAGCCCTCTTTCTCCGTACCATTTGAAGACACAGTGAGAAGTTGGCAGTCTCCAACCAGGAAGCACACTTTCACCAGACACCAAATCTATAGGTTCCAGCCTCTAGCATGTTAAGAAATAAATGTCTGGCTTTTAAACCAACAAATCCATAAGACTTTTGTTATAGCAGCTTGAAGCAAAACACTGATGATGCCCCACTTGATATGTTTCTAGCTGGAAGTGGTTGAGTTCTTTCTCCATTTCTGTTACACGGAGAGAACACAATAGCTCTCGGTTGTAGCTAACCCTATAAGACAGGTAGCTGGGAGAAAAACCATTAGAACAGAACAGAATATGAGCCTCCTTCCTTCCTTCCTTCCTTCCTTCCTTCCTTCCTTCCTTCCTTCCTTCCTTCCTTCCTTCCTTCCTTCCTTCCTTCCTTCCTTCCTTTCTCTTTCATTCTTTTTCTAAAAAAATTGTATCATATTATCTAAACAAAAAAAATCCCATGTCTGTTTACACGTTTCTACCACCCCTCATCCCCCATCTATTGCAACCACTTATTCTGTTCTTTGAATCTATAAGCTTGACTTTTTTAAAAAAGATTTTATTTATTTATTCATGAGAGACACACACAGAGAGGCAGAGACACAGGCAGGGAGAAGCAGTCTCCCTGTGGGGAGCCCAATATGGAACTCCATCCCGGGATCCTGGGATCATGCCCTGAGCCGAAGGCAGACGCTCAACCACTGAGCCACCCAGGTGTCCCTTGATTTATTTTTTAATATTCCATGTAGTAGAGATCAAATCGTATGTCTTTCTTTATCTGGCTTATTTTGCTTAGCATAATGTCCTTAAGGTCCATCCATGTTGTTGCAGATGGTGAGATTTTATCTTTTTTATGGCTGAATAATATTCCAATGTATATATACCACAATTTATTTATCTAGTCATGCATCCATGGACACTCAGGCTGTTTCCATATCTTGGCTATTTTAAATAATGTTGCCATGAACATGGGGGTGCATATATCTTTCTCAATTAGTGTTTTTGTTTTCTTTGGATAAATACCCAGAAGTAGATATTACAGTAGCTCTATTTTTAATTTTTTGAGAAACCTCTGTATTGTTTCCCACAGTGATTGCACCAATTTACATTTCCATCATAGTGCACGTTCTTTCCATTCTTGCCATTGTTTGTTGTTTTTTGTCTTTTTCATACTAGCTAGTCCAACAGGTGTGAGGTGATATTTCATTGTGGTTTTGATTTACATTTCCTTGATGATTAATGATGTTGAGCATCTTTTCATTTACTTGTTGGCCATCTATATGTCTTCAGAAAATTTCTACTAGATCTTTTACTTTTTTATTGGATTATTTGTGGGTTTTGCTATTAAATTGTATGAGTTCTTTGTATGTTTTGGATATTGTCCCCTTACCAGATGGATGATTGGCAACTATTTTCTCCCATTTAGTATGTTGCCTCTTCATTTTGTTGATGGTTTTCTCTGCTGTGCAGAAGTTTTTTAGTTTGATGTAGTCCCACTTGTTTGCTATTGTTGGTTTTACTTTTGATGTCAGAAAAACAAAAAAAAACAAAAAAAAACCATCACCAAGACCTATATCAAGGAGCTCACTGACTAGGTTTTCTTCTAAGCGTTTTATGTGTTCAGGTCTCATGTTCAAGTCTTTAATCCCTTTTCAGTTAATTTTTGTGTGTGGATTAAGGTAGTGGTCCAGCTTCATCTTTTACATGTGGCTGTCCACTTATCCCATCACCATTTATTAAAGAGCCTATCCTTTCTCCACTGTATATTCTTGGCTCCTTGGTCATATATTAATTGACCACATATGTGTAGGTTTATTTCTGGGTTCTTTTTTCTATTGATCTATGTGTCTGCTTTTATGCCAATACCATACCTTTTTTGTTACTATAGCTTTGTAACATAGTTTGAAATCAGAGAGTATAATGCATCCAGCTTTATTATTCTTTCTCAAGATTGCCTTGGCTATTCTGGGTCTTTTGTGGATCCATACAAATTTTAGGATTGTTCTATTTCTGTAAGAAAAAAAATGCCATTGGAATTTTGATAGGTATTGCACTGAATCTGTATATTGCTTTGAGTAGTTTGGACATTTTGACAATAGTACTTCTTTCAATCTATGAGTATAGAATATCTTCCAATTTAATTATGTCTTCTTTGTTTTTTTTCACCTAATGCCTTATGGTTTCCAATATACAGGTCTTTCACCTCTTTGGTTAAGTTTATTTCTAAGTATTTATTCTTTTTGCAACTGTAAATGGGATGGGTTTCTTAATTTATCTTCCTGTAGCTTGCTATTTGTGTAAAGAAATGCAACAGATTTTTGTGTATTGATATTGTATCCTGTAACTTTACTGAGTTAATTTATTAGTTGTAACATCGTTTTGATGGAGTCTTCAGGGTCTTCTATATACAACGTCATGCCATCTGCAAATAGTGACAGTTTTATCTCTTCCTTTCTAATATAGATGCCTTTTATTTGTTTTTCTTGCCTAATTGCTCTGGCTAGACATGGAGTAAGAGATGACTTTAAGGTAAAGTGGTGAACTTATTACCACTTCCCATCCTTCCTTCCCCCCAAAAAGGGACTATACTTTCTTCTTCTAGACTTTCTCTCCTTTCCATCTTAGACTGAAATTGTTCTTTTGTGATTAGCTCTTTTAAGGCTGGTATTCAGTTAAAATCAAAACACAAACATTTACTTAATCTTATCTATTTTTAAATGTTCTGGGGGGAAGGGCAGGACAGACAGATGAGAGATTTGGGCAGGGGTTTGTTGTGGGCTACACCACACATATCCATTCTCAGAAGTGTCCTGTGATTTAATCCAGGCAACCACTCCATTGGGTTTCATTTGGGTTATTCTAGTATGGCTTCTGCCTTGCTAACCTGAATCCAGTGAGACTTAAAGCGCTGGGGCAGGGACAGAGCCTTCTCGTTCTTTGGTAATTCCTTGCTAGGCTGATATTTAAAGGCTCTGATGCTTTTCACACATTATTTCCTTTAATTTTCAATACAATTCCATGGAGTACCTACCTCTCCCAGCTAGGTGAGAACACAGAACACTTACAGTCTTGTCTTCTCTGATCTCTGAGTTTTTTCCCTTCTTATAGGCAGATATAGCACAGGCCTAGTTATTGGACCCCAGGATTTATAAAGAAGTTTTTTTAAAAAAATATGTTTTCAGGACTCCTGAGTGGCTCAGTGGTTGGGTGCCTACCTTTGGCTCAGGTTGTGATCCTGGGATCTAGGATCAAGTCCTGCATCAGGCTCCTTGCAAGGAGACTGCTTTTCCTTCTGCCTATGTCTCTGCCTCTCTCTCTCAGTCTGTGTCTCTCATGAATAAATAAATAAATCTTAAAAAATTAATTTAATTTAATTTAAAAATATGTTTCTGGGTTGAAGTTAGAATTGTGATCATCTCAATTGGATGAAAATACTCAGCTGCCCTCTGTGAAGAGGACACATGCAGATATTTCAGAGTGATTAATGAATTGTGGAGAGCCTTCCGAAGGATCATTGTCTCTGAATATTTTTATAAACTGCTAGCAGAGATTAACTATTGTCCTTTTCTAGGGAAAAGTCTAGAACTGTCTGTTGATTATGGTAGCCACTAGCCCTATGTGGTTATCAAGCAATTGAAATTCATCTAGTCTGAATTGAGATGTACACTAAGTATGAAATACCAGATTTAGAAAACTTAGTAGGAAAAAAGAATGTAAGATATTTAATCATTAATAAATTCTTATATTAATTTCAAGTTGAAATTATATTTTGGATACATTGGGTTAAAACATATTATTACAATTAAGCTTGCTTGTTTCTTTTTACTATTTAAAAATGTGGCCCCCAGAAAGTTTAAAATCACATATGTGCTTGCATATATTTCCATTGGACAGCGCTGGGCTAGAAGAAAGATATCTAGAAATATGTGCTTCTAATTAAGCACACCTTACATTTTTACACCTTTTTTTTTCTGCTGGGACTGCTTATATCTACCATTTAAACAAGCTTAGAATTAAACTGCCACCTTTGCTTTAAAAACATCTGGCATGTAACACCAAGACACAATTATTTTTCTGCTGCAGCCATGTTGCCATAGGAGCAAAGTTATGGTGTAATAAAGAACAACTTGAGCTAATAACTTGTATATGAAAATAGTTACATCTTCATTGTGAGAACCACGAGGCACCCATACTGTTTCATTGCACACACAAATCCCTTTTATAATGATGCTTTTTCATTCATTTGGCATGCTTTTATTATTATTAATACAACAGTGAAAACTCTATATATATCAGGGTAAAAGCATCTATTTTGGATAATCAAACCTATAAATCTTGTGGCTGCTCAGATATAGCCAATTAACTCCCCTTCCTCAGAACTGCAGTATACCAGATGGTGCAAAAAGGGTGGCCACATACTTTTTGCAGTGCTTTTGACTGAGTGACATAGTCACAAAAGCCATGGAAACTAGTGGGGAGGGACAAGTGTGTCAGTTGCCAAAGACGCACATTTTAAGCTCTGATAAGAAATGTTTCTATTTCTTAAAATGTTGACATCTTCATTAGCTAAGTAGATTAACAGAATCCTTCATGGTGCACTGGCAGGGCCTTTATACCTCTGATATTCTATTGTTTGAGATTTTTAAAAAAATAAATAAACAATGGGTAATACTTTATAAAGAACTCAGGTCATATTTCATAGCTATTCTGTGATATTGCTTTATTTCTTTGCTTATAACACCAGGTGATATTATTGTTTTATATTTGGGGGGTGGTGAGAAAGAGAAGTAGTCTGTATATAAAATGTAGTGCATGCAGTAGGTAAAGTAGGATTGTCATTGGTGATGCTCTTTTATTTTCATGAACTATTTTTTATATCTATATAAAAATTCCTGGTTACCATGTTTAAATGATTTGATTGACACTACCTAAATATTTATTGAATTAACCAGTTATATCACCAAGGTAAAATACACACTTTGAAATTTCAAAGATTAGGGAATCATGCTTCATGATCACATGAATTTTGACTATGTGTGTATATGAGTGTGTTTTTCCTGGGTTCAATCATTTAGGATATCTTGGATCTAGGTTTTATTGAATTAAAATTTGTCCCATGATTCTAATGTTTTTTTCTTAAGCTGTGTTTTTAGATAGCAGTTGCTTCTGAATTATTTGGAGCTTTTAATGGCAGACTTTTGAAGGGCTTAGACACAGTTTAAAAACTGAATAAAAATAGACTGAGAAAACTTTCATATTTGTACACTTCTCATTCAATATTGTTTCTTGCCTCCAAATCTCCAAAAATATTTCAGATTTTGGTTTCTGTTTGAGTTGTTCATCATTCCTACAAACTATATAGCTGACCTTTTCATAGATTTGATTTTGGATAAAAATGATGACTTAGAAGATATTTCACCAAGTGAAACCCTGCCAAGACTTGATAAGTGGGGTTCAAAAAACCCAATCCTATAAAGTGAAGGTCTAAGATGTTGTGAGGTTAACAAAATGAGGGGGTGAGCCATTCAGCTGGCTGCCACAAAGTTCCTGGGATTTGGGGGTGAGGGATCCAAATCTGTCTGCATCCCAGAGGCAGTGTGACCACCTAGCAATGGTTGTCCTCTGGCTTGAGTATTAGTGGCATTTGATCCAGCATCCTCTACAAGGCTGGTAATTCTACGACAGCAGCAGCAATTCCAGGAGTCTCCTGGTTAATTTGTGCCCATTTCATTGGTCTCATCTGTGGTGACTGAGCCAGAAGAACCCCAGGGACCAGAGATCCACTCTCTTCTGACTCTCAAGAAGACGCTGCCTGGCACTTTCAAGAAACTTCCCCTTCCCTTTTACATTCCTGTTCCATTCCTTCCTTCTCCATATAAGAACTCTGGTCCACCCACCAGATCTGAGAATAGGTTAAGACAGAGAGAAGGAGTCAATTACCCAAATCTTTGTCATTGCTGGGCCTGTTCGTGTGGGGTTGTGCTGCAATTTTGTTATGTTCAATGGGATACCATTAGGAATGAATTTGACAAAAGCTGCATCCTTCACTTACATGAGCAGTTTTAGATTTTAGTTCCCATATATTTTTAACTGCTGCCTCTAGATGATTATTACACACGTAGATTTTACTTATTTTAAAATTTTGGTTATATATTTAGCTGAGGAATGTTACCTTCATTAGGGCATGCAGATAGTGTTTTACTAATTTTCGTTTTGTCCCCAAAAATGACTGTTTGAAACATTCCCCTCCAGCTTTGATTGGTATGAATGGGAATTAAGGGCTATTCATGTCATGATCACAGATGAAATAATATCTACTTTTTAAATGTAAGGTAAATCTAATGTGAAGGAGCCCTTCTGCTTTCTTAAATACCTACGGCATTTGATTTGAAACAATTGTACTGCATTTGCAAAACACACAAAAAAATATACTGCGTTTGAGTCTTATCTCCTCTACTAGAATATGAAACATTATCCTTAATGACCTGATCCGATTCATCTTTATATATCTCACATTGCACACAGTAGGCTTTTAATAAATATTTTAAAAAGCAAAGAACATGCACATACACATGTACTTGTAAAATATTCTTCAAAAGACAAACACTAGAGACAAGGCATTAATCATTGCTTTTCAATGTCCTTCAGCTTGAGTGTATAAACAACTGGGAATGAAAGCTGTTAAATATTATGTAATCACACATAGCACATATGCGGCATGGAGAGCCAAAATGTTTTCCAACCTCCTTTGTAACTTAACTTATTTGAATATCTGATCTAGGCATTAGAGATTGAAATCAGCTGATTTCTTGGTGCTGTAAAAGAAATTGAGCTGTAGCCACAGCCTTAATAAGTTTTCATTCCGGCTGAATGATCCTATCCAGAGAGACAGCTTGCTTTTGATGGGAAGTTTACCCAATTCTCAGTAATTAAAACCTCCTATACTCCAGACAAAACTTTGGAAAGTTCTCAAAGAAATTCAAACACTTTGAGGTGCTGTGGGAAGGTCACCTTATATAGCAAGCCACTTAAGGTATGTGGGTTCTTGTTCCACAGTGAGGAACAAAAGGTAGTGATTTTGCTTAGTCTCTTCTTCCAAGAAGATTTAGGCAGTCACACAATGCTCAACAAGACAGAATCTTTTCTTAGAGCTAATGAAATTGTCTCTCCAAGTCCCAATTGTGTAATCATCATGAATTTAATTTTATGCCTGGATCCTTAGCTTGAGAGTGATGGAGAAAATATGCTACTCGGCTGTGCGGGGAGGAGGACGCTTTAGGAGTTGAAATGTGATTCCAAGCCTGGGTCCAGAGATGGGCTGCAAAAGAACACAGAATCCATCCATATCTTATGCAGAATTATTTGTGGATATGCATATATGCATTTTTGGGTGGATGCACAGCTTTTATCAGATTCTCAAAGGAGTTCAAGGCTAGCCTCAAAAGTAGAACTGCTAATTCAACGGACTCAGCAGGTTCATTCTGATGATTTGACAAATTTAAGAAGTAATGTCTCCAGGACACCTGGATGATTATAACAAACTCCTTGTGGATATTTTGACTAATCTAGAAAATAGGTAACATTAGGGCCTTTGTGTATAGTCATGCTCATTTAGAATAGTGCTCAGATCATGACTGTCATGAGCAAAGCCTTAGAGGGGGCAACCATCTGGGGAGTAAAGTTGGGTGGGAAAAGAGAAAATTTATGTGGACAGTCAAAAAAATGGAATACGGTCAGAGAATAGTATCTAGGGTAGTAGAGGGTCTAGAAATTATGGAACAGGTTAAGCACAACAGAGCAGAGAACATTTAGAAACAAAAAAGCTTTGCCTGAGGGAGGGAAAACATGAGAGCCATCTTCAAACATGGCGAAAGAGAAGCTGGAAGGTTTTTACTCTGGGTGTCAGAGAGGAAAAATCCAGGCAAGGGTGGGATTTGTAGGTTTGGAATAAGCATAAAAAAGCTCTCCTATTAGAACCCTTTAACTGAGATGCCCTGCGGGAATGAATGTGCTGAAGGAGGTTGGACAGTCATCTGCAGGCAATGTGTAGAAGGGACTCTTGCGGTCAGGAGACTTGCACTGGATGATTTCCAGATTCATTAGTTCACTGCCAAGTCCTCATCTCTACTTGGATGTCTGGAAGCCATCTTAAACTCATATCGACATCAAATTTATGCATTTCCTCTTCAAACCTGACCTTCTCTAGTTCTCTTTTTTTCATTTTATGGAGATTTATTTTGTTTTATTTTGGTTTTTTTAATTAAAAAATCAAGTTTTTATTATTTCCAGTATAGTTAACACATATTAGTGTCAGGTATATGACATGGTGATTCAAGAATTCTATACATTACTCAGTGCTCATCATGATAAATGAACTCTTGGTCTCCTTCACCAATTTCACCTATCCCCCTCACCCACCTCCCCTCTAGTGACCATCAGTTTGTTCTCTATAGCTAAGAGTCTGGTTTTCGGTTTGTCTCTTTTTTTCTTCTTATGTTTGTTTTGTTTCTTCAATTCTACATGTGAGTGAAATCATAGGGTATTTGTCTTTCTCTAACTGACTTATTTCACCTAGTCTTATACCCTCTGGATCCATCCATCTTGCTGCAAATGACAAGACTTCATTCTTTTTATAGCTGAATAATATTCCATATATACCACATCTTCTCTATCCATTCATCTATCAGTGGACATTTGGGCTGCTTCAATATCTTGACTATTGTAAATAATGCTGCAGCAAACATAGGGGTGCATTTGTTTTTTCAAATCAGTGTTTTTGTATTCTTTTTTACCAAGTAGGAGAATTACTAGATCATACAGTAATTCTACTTTTAATTTTTTGAGGACCCTCCATACTGTTTTCACAGTGGAATGGCTGCACCAGTTTGCATTGTCATCAGCAATGTGCATAAGAGTTCATTTTTCTCTACATCCTCACCAAGTCTTCTTGTTTCTTGTGGTTTTGGTTTGCACTTCCCTGATGATGAGTGATTTTGACCATCTTTTCACTCTAGTTCTCTGTCTTAATGAATGATACCACCATCCACTCAGTTATGCATGCCAGAAACCTTTCTATTATCTCTCCTGCAATCCTCATTTCTGACCCTCACCAAGTCCCATTCATTTACCTCCTTTATCTCAAAACTGATCCCTTTGTTTTATTCCTATTGCCACTCCTGTATCATGCCACTAACATCTCTTCCAGGCCACTGCAGTAGCCTGCCTAGGGCTTTGTATGAATCCTTCCTTGCCCTTTCAGCCATTTTTCATACTTAGCCAGCATGGTCTTATAAAAAATCTGATTAAGTTCCTTCTCCAACCAACTCTCTCCTCTGGTTACTTCTTAACATGACAGTGACTTCCTACTGCTCTTTCTGGCCACAGAACCTGTGTACATGCAGTTTCCTCTGCTTGGGATGCTCTTCTCCACCCCTATGCCTCACCCTGTCTATACTCCTTTACTACTTACTATCTACTTTTTTTTTTTTTTTTTCCAGAATTCAGTTCACCCATGACCTGTTCAGTTCATTTTCTGACCTTCCTATTAGGCAATTCTCTCACTGTACCTCTCATGGCAGCATGCTTTTCACAACATCTTCCACAAGTACCATTTGTTAGAGTGAGTCTTTGATTGACATGGTCTTCACCAACAGACAGAATTTCTGTGGAGTTGGGGACTGTATATTTTTGTTGACACAGAGGTAATAGGTGCTCAGTAAGTAACTCTGGAATTTTATAATTCTGGTCCTGGAACTTGGGGATAGGGCTAATGTAGAGGAGCACTGAGTGAGCCAAGGCTTGGGGAAGGGGCCATGAAGAGCAGTAGTAGTCGAAGAAGCTGATGGCAAAACTGGCCCACTTCCCAGATTCATGGGGGCTCCTCAATAATAGCAGCCTCAGAATGATTATGAGTCTAGTAATTCTTGAATCTGCTCTTTGATCCCTGATCCCATCAGGGGTTTAGTGCTATGGAAGGTGAGACCTTTCCTGTTACCCTGTTAACATACAGTGCAGCCCCACGTGGCCCCATTTAAGTTCTCCCAGACCCCAAGAAGAGAGGGTCTTTTGGCTGCCCTGGGTGTAGCCCTGAAAGATTCCCCTGGCCCAGCTCCACATGTCTGTTCCTCTTTTGATTGCTTGCCCCAGACCAAGGCTTCTTTCTGCTACACATCTTCTTAGAGTCTTAGATTTCCTGTAGGCAAAACTTCCAGCCAGTGGTCTAGCCTGGTGGTCAGGACCCAGAATCATCCTGCCAGAGCCTATCACCAGCCCCTCTCCATTTCACTATATACCTTAGCCAGATGAAGATCCATGGCCATCCTTTCAAGTCAGCTCATATAAGGTGCTCATTCTGAGAAACATATTCCATTTAGACTTTGTTAATAAACAGGGACTTGAATGGGAGACTGGATCACTGGAGGCCACTGGGGGTACTGAGGTACACCGAGTTCCATTTGTTTTTTGAATGTTACTGTAGGATAGTAACAATTATGGTGAACTGCAGTCCCATTATTCATATCTTATTTTTGGGTTTAAAGTGAATCTTTCCCCAAATTTCACAATGCAGTGAAAATCTAGTACAGCACACTGGAAGTCATTCAATAGAATCTGTTGCTCACGTTGGAATGCTGTGAATTTTGGATTACATCACTCAGAAATGAAATGCCAGCCCTAGGGCAAGATTCCAAAGGCTCCGCTCTCTTAGAGGAGACTTTAGGGGAGTTTATTCCTCCCCTGCTGGCTGCATTTTCCCTTGCATCTGGTCTGATGGAATAATTGGCTTTGTCCTTGGAGAAGTAGGAATTTGACCAATAAAGGAGCATCTTTTGCTTCTCTGGGAGATCAGAGATGGTTCTTTGGAGTGAGGAGGAGCTCTGGTGTGGGTAGGACATAGCTATAATGCTGAGGCTCTAGGGTGATGTTCTCTTAACAACAGACCTGGAGACAGTGGTTTAAGTCAAGTAGTTCATTTAGGAGGCCATCCCAGGACATGCTATGAGGCAAGAAAGAAAAGTGAAAAAAGAGTCAGTACTGTGGACCCCTGGGGCTCAATCCCACTGGAGAGCCCCGAGACCCTGTAGACCGTCCTGTAACCTCGGACTCCTGCCCCTCGGCAGCTGAAACTCCCCCAGGCTGGCACACCCATGCGCACTTGCCTTCCACATCTTTGTGTGTGTCTAGGGCAAGACAACTGTAACACCGCAGCTGACAGAGACGGGATGTCTCACTGGGATGACGTAACCTGGGCCCATGCTTCGGACCTCAGACTCTGTGGCAGGGGCAGTAACAGAGGAAGCAGGTGGAAGGACAGATTGGACTGAGGTGATGCTCTCAGGCAATGCTAAAGCGAAGGTCATGAATGGAGATGGAGCTTTGTCTCTCCAGCTCACTGCCATCATCTTGCTCCCAGGCACCAGGGAGGGGCTTGTGGCCTGGGGCCTCTTCCACACACCCCCTCAGGTTGTACTTTTTGTAACTTTGCTCTTTATGGCCCTGATATTCCCTTTAGATTCCCGGAACTACCAGGGAGCCAGGGAACAAAGAATGGGTGATAAGGGTAGAAGCTGTTTTGTGCTTTACCACAAGCCTGCATCTGCCCTGCTGGGCATGGTCCTGCCTGTACTGAGCTCCCGGAGTTGACCTAATTGCATTTTATCCAGGGAGTTCCGGGCAAGAAAACAGGCATATGCTCGGCTGGATTCTGGTTTACCCATGTAGCAGGTCAGCTAACAGAGTTTATTCAAGCTCCTTAATAAATTTGTACTAACAACTACTTCCTCCTAAAATTTGGACGAGGAATCAAACCAGCTTCAAGTGGGCCTTGTCAGCAATGTTCATTTTTCTTGTTGCTGTGGGTTAAGTGTACAAGGTGAATCAAGGGGGTGGAATTGGCCACATTAGTTTCATCTGGACGGCCTTTATACTTTCCCCCCCTCTGGCCTCACACCTTGCCTCTCTCTTCATGTGCCTCCCTTCGCTCCATCCTTCATTTAGTGATCATTTCAAAGAAAATATTGCAAAAAAAGTGCTGACACATAAAGCTGGAATTCCGTGTCACTCCTCTCGCTCCACCAAAAATTCGACTGCTCAATTCACTTAAAATTCAGCTAATAGCAAGTCAGCCCCCCACACAGAAGAATATAAAAATATTTCTCGACCCAGCTTTCATTCAGGTGAGTAACATAGGGTGGAACGGTCTTGAAAACTGGACAGAAATTCGAGTCATAAAAGCCAACCATGATTTTGCTTGTGTAATATGGCCTTCTAAATTTCAGTCCTTCTGACTGGCTTCATTTTAAGTAGCTGAGAAAAATAGAATCTGCCAAAAATGGTTTCCAGTGTTCAAAGTCAACCGAGACCGAGCCGCTGTTCAGTAATTACAGCTTCGCAATTTCTAGGAGATTCCGTCCCCACCAGACCTGCCATCTCATGTCCCCATTTGTAACATTGTTCATTATATTCAACCTGCTGCCATCACTCTAGAGCTTTCAAAGGTATTCTGGGGGCTATCTTGCTGTAGGACACGGATAATGAAATAGTTAGATGTGACTTGTATTATAATCGCCTCACCTAACCCCCATTTAGCTTGAAAAGTAGACTTAATAAAAGCAGGAGTGAAAGGCACTTTATGTTTTTAATAAGGAGTCTCATATGGTATTACCTGCTGTTTTTCATTGTGTGTCTCGTCTCGTGGTTTTCCTTTGAGATACATGACAGAAGAGAGCCAAGCACATCTCTTAATCTTAAAGCACTTTAAGAATCTATTGCAGTAATCTACCAAAATCGATCAATAACTTCAAGCTAACAGGGCTGATTTCTAAAGTACATATGTGTACTTATGGAGACAGGCTCATTCGTTCGCTAGCAAGTAAGGGCCATCTTCTGTCCAAGAAACGAGAGGATTCCACTGTATAATAATTTAATGTTCTGTTTGCAAAAGGTAATTATAAAACTCTCATTCCATCTCCTGCTCTGATGGGCTCAGGATGAATTTAAAATGGATTAAGAGGAAATGGATAAGACGTTCTGTATTGCTGAACTCTGCCCGGTGTCATGATATGCAAACAGTGAGCAGAGCGCGGAAACTACTAAATACACACCGAAGAGATGACAGGCTCAAATGCGAGAACGCCTGGATCTGCCGGAGGAAAGGGTTCCTAAAAATAGTGCTCACGATTTACAGAAGAGAAAATCTAGCTGTGGTGTAAAAATCTTTGAAGGCAGAGCTGCTTGGAGCTGGATGCTATAAACATATTCATGATGTTATGTTTGGAGAGGCATCTATTTTCTATGCATTAATCTCAGATGAGAAAGGGTAACGGCGTCTATGGGCCTGTAGTATGTGCTGGATAAAGGATGGGATGAACCTTTGCCACTAATGAGCTCTGGGACATGCAGCAAGCACAATACTTCTTTAGGCCTTACCTATAAAATGGGTCTGTTAAACTAATTCCTGGAGCTGTGCTGTGCTAAATGATGTGGGCAGACTGAATATTCAGGAGTTTTCTTAATTCTCGTCTATTTATATGATGCAAAATGGATGGTTAAAATCTTGGGACCACATTTCTCTAAAGCTGTTTGCATCTCCCCTTTTCTTCTATGTCATTATGAGTTTTAAAATCAGAAAATGATGTATGCTCTTTGTAACAGGCCAATAATATAGAGATGTAGAAAGAAAAGGATTCAAACTGACTGTCCCTCCCAAATCTTCTTCTAGAACCACTTTCTTTTCTTTTCTTTTTTTTTTTTAAATGTTTTATTTATTTATTCATGAGAGACACACACACAGAGAGAGAGAGAGAGAGAGAGAGAGAGGCAGAGACACAGGCAGAGGGAGAAGCAGGTTCCATGCGGGGAGCCGGAAGTGGAACTGGATCCTGGACTCCAGGATCATGCCCTGAGCCTAAGGCAGACGCTCAATCATTGATTAGCCCAGGCATCCCTAGAACCACCCTCTTTTACTCCACCTAAGGTAGTCAGTGATAACAGCTTAATATATATTATTCCATTGTTTTCACAGTGCTTTTAATATATGCTCATATGTAGGTTGTTCTTTAAATACTTTCTTTGATTAAAACGACATCATTGTTCTTGAAGATTAATTTATTTATTTGAAAGAGTGTGAGAGAGAGGAATAAGCATGCATGAGTGGGGGGGGGGGGGGGGAGTGAGCAAAAACATCTTCAAGCCGACTCTGCTCGGAGCATGGAGCCCAACTCAGGGCTTGATTCCAGGACCCTGAGATCATGACCCGAGCAAAATCAAGAGTTGGCCATTTAAACAACTGAGCCACCCAGGCATCCCTCATTCTTCTTTTAGTAAGGTATCATGGACATTTTTCTAGGTTAAGGGTAGGAAACTATGGTGCAAATCTGGCCAAATCTGGCCATATTAAAGAAAAAGTTTGCCAACTCTTTTCAATATATGCAGTTCCATCTCCTTGCTTTTAGAAGGTTGCATAATATTCCATAGAATGGCTATGCATCATCGATTCAACTTGACTGGCTCAGGTAGTCAAAAAGTACAGAGGATTATATAGAGGCTTCAGGTCCTGTTAGATCCAGGGACTGAAATGATGTATTCAGGAGTCTGTCTCCCTCTGGTCCGAATGTCAGCTTTCTTCTCTTGTAATCTCAATGCTCAGACAGTCCTTCCTCGTTTAGTTTTGACAAAATGGACATCCTCAGTTCCAGTCTTAAACCTCATTCTATGGTGGTAAGAGAGCTTTTCTTTCCTGGTAGTTTTATCAGAAATCCTGGGTAGGACTTTCATGGGCCTGGTTGTTCAGCCCTGAACCAGGCTCTATGGCCAGGGGCCAGTATTCCATTGGCCAAGCATGGAGCACATACTCTTCTCTGGGTCCTGGAGTGTGAGGCTAGCTTTACCAAAACAAATAGAGTGAAAATGAACAAAGTGTGGTTGTCCAAAGGATAACTGGGGTACCATTGTTGAAAGAAGAGAGTGAATACCAGGAGCTTGAGAAAACAAATGCCCGCTATAAGCACAGATTCCCCACAGTCCTTTGCTGGGTTGGATTTTGTACTTTTAAGATTTCATTGACCACTGCAAGAGAAGTTTCCAGAAAGTTTGTTTTGGTTAATCATAGTCTCATCAGTGATCCTTAGAGTGTTGTGTTTTCTGTATTGTTACTTGCACTGGTTATTACACCAAAAAGTTTTTTTTATTGATGTTTAGAAAAGGTATCTCATCATTTAAATTTGTGTTCCAATGACTACTAGTGAAATTGGGTATCTTTTAAAAATAACCCTATTATTTGTGACATGTGTTTATTTTTATATGGAATGTTATTTTTACACCCTTTGCCCATTTTTCTATTGTTGCTTATCTTAACATATATGTAGAAGCTCTGAGTATATTAGGGATATGAATCTTTTGTCCATCATGTATGTTGGAAAAATGTTTTTTCATCAATTATCTCTTGACCTGATTTATGGCATCTTTTACTATATTTAGAAAAGTATATGTTAAGTTCTGTGAAGGAGTCTTTCCAAATGTAGAAATCAATCTCAAGGCCTGAGAGAGTTGAGTGAAACTACTATTCAAAGTTATGTTCATCTCTATAAACACATTTAAAATGCTCATATTCAGAAGTTACATGATGTAGGGCACAGAAATAGAGCACCACTTAGCTTGCTCTATTTGCTGTGTGATGTTCAGAAAGAGATCTGGGCTCAGATACTCAGTCCCTTTTACCCACATGGGGTCATCTGTGCCTGGCCTGCTCATCTCTTCCTTAATCCACTAACAGAAGCCAAGGAATGTTTTTGCTTAAAATTAAAGACTGGAGATCTCTCAGCTCTCATTCAGATTTTCAGTCCAAAGAAACAACTTCTAATTATGTAACATTTTTGCTTAATCATATTATAAGGCACTTTTCTTAAACTTATTTTTTCATATAACTGTGAATTAAAAACTGTAATAGAAAAGTGTGTTTGTGTGTTTTTGTATACTAGTAAACAGTTTTGAATCATTACTGTAAAGGTTCAACTAGAGCATTTCTGTGTGTAAAGTAGTTGTGCAATAACACATGATATATTTACTTTAAATCTGGACTGAGGGGCACTTGGGTGACTCAGTGGTTGAGCATCTGCCTTCAGCTCAGATGGTGATCCCGGTCATGGGATGGAGTCCCACATCAGGATCCCCACAGGGAGCCTACTTTTCCCTCTGTCTATGTCTCTGCCTCTCTCTCTGTGTCTCTCAAGAATAAATAAATAAAATATTTTTAAAAATCTGGACTGAACAACTGACGTCACTGAAAACACACAGCAAACTGACAGACAAAAGGATTGTGGATCATTTTATTTTTCTATTCTTAATGACCTAAATTTCAAGAGTCTTCAAGTAGTTTTAATTATCCAGCATAGTCCTACCATTTCGGTTTAGATTATAATCTTTGGGAGGTGACACAAGAACTTATTGAAGTATTTTTTTCCCCTAAGCAGTGCCCAACAATAGCTTATAATTAGATGTATCAAAAGATTTAGTTTTCCCTAAATAGATGAAGTCCTCTTTTATATTGGGTATTATTTTCCTTGATCAATTTTTTTCAGTTAAGCAACTTGGTCAAAATTGTGAGTGGACATTTTCTCTACTGAAAGGAAACACTGATTTGCCATCAATCCCAAACCAGCAAAGGACAACACACAGGGTAGCTGGCCAAAGGTCGGGTCTTGGTAGCTGTAATCAGCCATTGGTTAATTAATTAATTAAGTGATACATTGTATGTATTAAGTGAACTCTATGATGTACTATGACCAGATATTAATGCTCTAGTCCATAGAATATCATATAAAGAAAGAATTATTGTACAAGATAATTGTGATTCATCTACTAGAAAGAACTTGGTAACTAAATTCTAAATGTGATAAATGTGAATACATTTTGCTTGATTCATAGCTGAGGGTCTCACGGTGTCTATCTCAGAGTCCTCATCAGCATAAACATCTGCATTTAGTGTACTTGCTGCAGGAGATGGTCAAAAGAAGATTCTGAATATTAGGATACTGAAGCTAAATGTGCCAATCTTCAATCAAATTACATTCCTCCAATGCACATGCCTTCTGCTTGAGGAATAGTAATAATAATAAATATATGAATACACACACACACACACACACACACACAATTAAACCCATTAATCCTCTCAACAACTCCGTAAGGGAAACACTGTTGTTTCCTCCTTTTTATGGACAAGGAAATGGAAGAGAAGATAGGTAAAGACAGGTAAAGCCCCTTGTCTAAGGACACCATCCCAATATGGAAAAGCCAGGTTCAAATCCAGGCAATCTAGCTCCAAGCAATTTTAATTCCTACATCAGGTTTGCCACACAAGTCACTGTAATGGTCTGGGATGGAGACTTATGCTTGGCACTTTTAGGAATATTGTCTCTCTCCCTCCAACACACATTTGTTTTTGCTTCTGGTGGCGATGACACATTTACCTCTACTGCTGCCCTACTTTACAGATTGTGTGGATTGAAATATCACAACTGGTTGTTATACACACTGCTGCTCCTGACTTGCTAAACTGTTGGCAGCCTTAACCTTCATATTTAGTTCCACCTGTTTTCTCTTATTCTGTTCACAGTGGGAATGAAAAGCAGCCGAGTTTCTATTTTTGTCTATTAATGGTTCCATTACTTGGAAGCCATTTTTAAATAGACCTCCCTCCTTTTCCAAGTTCAGCAATCTGTTCGTTTCTGTCCTGGTCCAACCCTTTAATCATCATCATCAGGGATCACCTCCCAACTGCCTCTGACATCTCTATATTCCTGTGGAGCCCAGGATGGAATGAATATTCCAATAAGAGAATGGGACATCACTTCTGGCCCTCACAAACTACATGATTCTTTGCAGTATCCAGGCTTCCAGTTTGCATTCTTTTCCTGCCTCCGTCTTCTGTACCTATGGCATTCTTATTCAACAGTAGCCCTTTAACAATGAAATTAAGATTTGCTGCTTGGGACAGAAGTTGCTCTGCTCCTCAGTTCTCTACACAAACCAGATATAAACAGTGCCTACATTAGATCCTGAATTTTCCTAAAGAGGTTATCAGCAGAACATGTTTCAAAACAATAATTGGAACCCCAACTATTCTTTTTTCAAAAAAAAAAAAAGTTTTTTTGAGGGAGAGAGAGAATCTTAAGCAGGCTCCATGCTCAGCGTAGAGCCTGACAGGGGCTCAATATCATGACCCTGAGATCATGATCTGAGCTGGAACCAGGAGTAGGGCCCAGAAACCACAACTATTTTAAAGTCAAAATTGGGATGTTCATGAATTTAGATTCTCTGTTAGGGTTTTTATAAGATTTTTAAATTTGAAATAGTTATTTTGAAAAAAAAGTGGCTAGATAAATGTGATTTATTTTTGCTTAAATTATCTAATTTGATAGCCAATAGTTATGTAAAAGGACTAAAGTTTAAACTCTTATTTTGTGCTTATAAAATTTCCTATTGTTACTTAAGTTTTGGGTTTTTGTGGGGAGGATGATCTATCATTGGTGAAATTGGTGAAACACTAGAATCTGTCTTTGTATAATCTAGGACAAAGTAATTAGCTTCAAATCCCGTCAGGAAAGTGTTCAGTGTAAATAAATAGCTACTTGGCTTAATGAAGGAGGTTTTTAATACCTGAGAAAGTTGAGTGGAAAGTCTGAGAAATTTAAGAGACAGTATGTAAAATTCTATGCCACAAGATGAATCTATACTTGTAGATAGCAGAATCTTTAGTACAGAACTAAAGAGACCAAACAGATTAAGGGATGATCATCAATCCACATAATTTAATATGATTCCCCATATATTGTCACTAATTTTTATTAATTGTCCTATATTTCATTTGAGAAATGAGAATATATATTTTCCTTCTCCTTACATTCACATCATTCTTGGTTGAAGGATCTGGAATTTACAACATCAGGTACTTAGAGATTAATGAGCAGTGCAAGATATATGGATCCTTTAAAATATCAAAGATAATCTCTTGATAATTATATTGGTTATTTGGCAACTATCCTGTAGATGACAGAGTAGATTGTGAATTTTTACAGAATAAAATAATTCAGCATTAAGGACAACTATAATGTTTCATGTCTTTAGAAACTATTTATTTTGAAAAATTTGCCTGTACAGTATAAAGCTACAATTACATTGATCAATTGTGTTAGCTTATCTGTGTTGGTTTAATTTAAAAATAGTCCATTGAAACAAAATAAAACAACACCTAGGTATAATTAAGTAAAAAAAGGAATTCCTCCCTTACTCTTTTAATTTAAATTGCCAAAATGAAAAAACCCACTAAAAACAGATTGATAATATCCACTGTAGAAGAAAAAGGACTATGCATCATTGGTGGCTATATAAATTGATGAAAACAATTTTGGAAATGGATTTGGCAAAAGAAAAAAGATCAAAACTTTAAATGTATGTACTGTTTGACCCAGAAATTTCACCTTAGTGATATATCTTACAGAAAATTCCAAGGATGTTCATTACAGCATTTGCAATAGAAAATAGACAGGGATACATGAAATATCTATCATGGAGTGATGTTACATAAATTAGAATATATTCCGAGAAAGATATATGGCTTTAAAACACATGGTAGGTTTCCATGTACAGATGTGATGAAACATCATGAGAAAAAAGTACCTAATTCATGGAATATGCTATACTTACTTTTTCTTTCTTGCACAACTCTTTGTTTTTCTCTTGGGTTAATAATTATCTTGATTTTTTGTTTTCTTGGTGTTCTGGGTCCTTACCCTTCCTCTGAGGAAACACATCAGGAGTCTATCAATTTCATATTTTGGGGGACATCTTCCCTGGGGCTTACTGGCCACCCCAACTCTCAGCTGGCTGCTGTTTAGTTATCATCTTCTCTCCATTTGCCAATATTCCTGTTCCTTGCACTTTGATGAAACCTTTGCATCTATAACTTTGTAACTGTACCACATGTTGTTGGTGCCCTCCCCAGATTCCTTCGATATTCAAAATTCTGTTATCTGTTGCTGGCTATGACTACAAGCACCTCAGACTCTCCACCTGAAGGTTTCTCTTGGTTTATACCCTAGGGATACTCTCAGCCAGTGAGGGCAATTTTAGTGCCTGTTCTAAATGTCTCTTGAATTTCTCAAAAGGATTGAGTCCCAGTTGTCTATGGAGATGACCAATCTGATAAAGCATTATTATTATTATTATTATTATTATTATTTTGCCTCCTTTCCTTCTTTGTCTTAGTCTACCACTATCCCCCCCATCAGTGCTCCCTGGGATCACCTCCCAAATAAACTATTTGTACTAAAGTCCTTGTCTCAGAGATTGTTTCTGAGGAAACCCAAGTTAGAGATATTTTGCATGTTGGAAAAAAAAATCTTTAAGGTTAACCATCATGCTTACTTGCTAATTCAGCTTGATATAAAAATCTAGGTTGTAAGTCATTTTCTGAAAGTTGAAATCGTTGTTCCCTTATATTTCAGTTTTCATTATTTTTGAAAAACGGAATACCATTCTGATTCCTGATCCTTTGCATATGTAACTTGATTTTTTTCCTCTCTGGAACTTGTAGATCTTTCTCTTTGTTTCTAGTTTTCCAAAATTTCATAATAATATGCTGTAGTGTAAGGTTTTTTTTGTTTTTTGTTTGTTTGTTTGTTTTTTATGGTGGTAGGCATCAGATGAACTATTTCAATTCTTGAAACTCCTACCCTGCAAGTCTGGGATATTTTTATGTTTATTTATTTTATTGATAATATTCCTTGTTCTATTTTCTCTGTGGTATCTATCTGAAATCTATTATCTGATATTGAAGTACCTGACCCATCCTCTAATTTTCTTAATATTTTATATTTCTTTTTCATCTCTCTCTCTCTCTCTTACTTTGCTTTTATGGACATTTTCTTATTCCAACTATTCTATTGAGTTTGTTATTTGTTCTACTTGAGGTTTAATTTCAAAATTTTTTGAACTCTGATTTTTTCCTTTCAAAATTCTGAAATAGTATTTATTCTTAGTTTGTGGATGCTATTATCTTTCCACATATCTCTGAGGTTATACATGATACTTTTTTTTTGAAGCTTTCTTCTTCCATAGCCTCTTTCCTCCAATCAGTTTTTTTCCCTCTCTTTGTTTTGAGTTATGCATTTTACGTTAAAACATTTTCTCAACTATTTGATAATCCTCAGTTGTCTCCTTAGGGACACTCAAAAGTTGATTGAAAGCTTTCGGAGCATGAAGGGAGTTTTCACCTGTGTGTTTTAATGTAGTATCACAGGGTCAGGCCACTATATAATCTTTATGTTTACTACTTTTGATAACTGAAAAGTCTTTCATAGAGTAAATATAATAAATTAATGATTGATATCGAGCTACTGATTGATGTTGAGTATGGATTTAAAGTTGTTACTAGAAATGATTCTCAGATGTACATCTTTTTACATGTATTGAATGATTTCCTTAAAAGAGACTTTATTTTTCTGAGTTTGTCATGAAGATGCAGCAAAACAGGAAAGGATCCTCTCAGGCTCTATGATGGAAAAATTGTGGTAAGGTTATTGCATCTCCTCAGATTAAACATTCCTGTGAGCCCCAGTCAGAGGGTGTATGTCCAAGTCTCTTCAGACGTTTTCAGATGCGAAGCCCAAACTCATCTTAATTTGATGCATTGCAGTATCATCCTGTTGTTCAGCTTTAGAGAAAAAGATATTTTGCTACTTTTTTAGAATGCCTAGGAATGTCACTGATAGAGAAATTTTAATGTAGAATTCAATAGTTTCACATTATTGGAACCTAAACATTTGGTGAGTTGTAATGGTTATAAATGACATAGCACATAGATGTTATTTACCCTAGTCAGCTTTACTGAGGCAATAATGGGGTGTGTCTACAAGGCAATTGCCTGTTAATATTTTTGTCCTTAAGGAACCGGACTGGCATTACCAACTCACTCCTCTCAGCAACTGAACTCTGTGGTAACATATCTCTGATTTGTCTTTTTTATCTTGTTATGTGGGGAGAGTGGATAGCGGTTAACAGGTAAATGGATGGACTTGAAGCCATTCATTTGCTCTCCTGAAAAGATTATTCTAACCATTGTTATGGATTGAATTATGTCTCCCCAAAGAAGAAATGCTAGAGTTCTAACCCCAGGTACCTTAATACGTACCCTTATTTGGAGATTGGGTCTTTATAGTAGTAATCAAGTAACAATAAGTCATTAGGTGGGACTTGATCTATGATGAATGGTGTCTTTATAAAACGGGAAAATTTAGGTACAGACATTCATAGAGACAAGATGATGTGGAAAGACACAGGGAGAGACACTCATCTGGAGGCAAGGCGAGAAGCTCTCACAAGGAACCAACCCTGCTGACATCTTGGACTATTAGCTTCCATAATTGCGAAATGATGAATTTATGTTGTTTGATCCATCTTATTTGTGGTGTTTAGTTAACGGTAGCCCAAGCAAATAAAACCACCATTTATTCCATTCCAGTTTGTGAATCCAGCTCTTTGTGCCATAGCCTCTGAGCACAATTTCATGGAAGAAAATCTTAGCTTTAGAAGAGTATCAGGTTCATTTATGCTAAACAGATAATAGTTTTGTAACCTCTAAGTATGAAGATATTTTGAAATGTAACTGTTGCTTTTTTTCCCTCCCCTTATTTCTGAATTTAGAAAAAATTATCTCATTAGAAATGTTGTTTTCAAATATGTTATCAAGCCAATTAAAATATAGGCTTCTGGGTTTTGCCTGGATTGTAATGATAATGCTAATTATGAACCCAACACCCCAACTTTCTAGGCTTCCTCTTCTGAAATCAAGCTGGCAGTTCTGTGATCGTAAAAGCACTGAATGGTCATTACCAGTGTGGGATGAAATCACCAATGAATGTTTGACAGTTCGTAAGGCAGAGTAATATTACTCAGATGTTTTGTTTCCTCCTTGTGATGTGAGCGAGATCATAATTACAGCATATTTCAAATCATCACTTACAAGGAAATGACTCACTCTATTATACAGTACTACATTGGGGCCCCTGCCATGGATATAGACAAATATTGTTCTGTTTATGGTTTTCTTTGAGATATGAGAAGACCAAACAGAGGCTTATGTTCTTGGAAATCTTACAGTATATTTTTCCTTTTAATAAGATGCCTGGTTAAATCCAAAACTAATATTTTACACTGATGCCGGGTATGCACTGACATGTCATCATGTCATACACATGCTAGTCAGGACTTATACAACCACAACACCAAAGCAATCCCAGAGTCTCCAGATAGCTATGAAATGAGCATTATGCATGAATAGGTGGAGCTTCTTTGCTTGTGCTCTTGACATTTTTTACTGACCTTGTTTGGAGCTGAACACTGCTGCAGGCACCCTTAAATTGATGCCTTATGACAGGTTCTCAGTTGGGTAGTCAAACAGCCAAATTTACTGTAAGTTCTTTTTCTATTCTTTCTGGGCCATTTGCCCAACTAATAATAGTTACTGTTATTCTTCGACTCTACTAGTGACTGAACAGTCACTTTTTATCCGTTTTTTTTTTATTCAATAAAAAACTACCCAATTTATGGGAAAACTGATTGCATGAAGAAAGGAACTAAAATTTGATATTTTTATTATTCATTATGGTCAAAGGCCTATCATCATTTATATCATTATTAAGTGTTATATTTATGATGACATTGAAATTTACCATTCTGTGGGGCTGGTCTGCCATTAGAATTTTCAAGTTGGCCTCTCTTCTACCAACTTCTCACTTTCTAATGCTTCTAACACATGTCAAGCACTCCAAAATATTTTTGTCTTTTGGTGGGTCTCCAGCTTCAGAGGCTAGCATGGCTCCGATCACAATCATCTACTTCACCCAGCAACACCTTAAATATCAGAGTTCCCAAAGGTGTCCTCGTCTCTTCCTGTTTTTCCCTTTGTTCTATCTGGGCAATTACAACCCTTTCCCTTGCTTCTAATAGATGTTGATGACTCCCACAACATTATCTCTGCTCCCCACTTCCTCCTAAACTCCAGACCTATCTCATGATTACAAAAAACATTATTGGAGCTCCTTCTGTGTCCCACAGATATGTCAAGCATAACACGTCCACACCAAATACGTTATGTTTTCCCCAAAACTCCTCTCCTCAAAAAGCATACCTCCATTAATAGCATCACTACTTCTCTAGTCTCCCACACTGGGGTAGCCAGCTCATCTTCACCACCTCTCTTTCTCTCACCCCCTCACATGCTTATCATAAAAAAATATATTGATTCTTTTCCTTAAATCTCTGTTCTGTTCTTTCTCTTGGAAGCTCATCATGGCTGGCTTAGTTTCTGACCTTATTGCTTGCCTGGACAATTGCAGTGATCTCCTGTTTCATCTTTAGTCACTTTCTCTTTCAATCCTCCATCCACTGTGTCTCCAGAGTTATCTTTTTACATGAAACGAGATCATGTCAATCTCCTGCTCTGAATCTGGCAGATTTTGCCTTTCAACCTGTTGCCTTAGCATCAACATTGAAAGGCATGTGCGATCTCAGCTTAGAGCAATGTCGAGTTTCATCTGCCCCCAAGTAGAGCTCCACTGCTTATTATGCTGAGTGAATCTGGTTCTATGCATGTGTGATTCATTTTTATTCGCAGTGATTTTGCAAATCCTGTGTCCCCTATCTCAGTGAATGGCACTGCTATATGTCCGTTGGTCAAAACTGGAAAGCCAATATTCATCATGATCCTCAGCTCTTATCTCTCTCTGTACTGAGCTCCAACCTAGATTACATCGCTATTCTAGATATTTCCCAGACTTTCTATCTCTACTGTTGTTGCTGACCTAGTAAGCAACATTGTCTTTCTCCTAGATCCCTAAAAAAGCTTCTGACCATATCTGCCTGTCTCTGGGTCTGCTTCTTTTCCATTCTCCTGTCTGGCCACACAAGCTGTCTTCTAGAATGTACAGTTTATCATGCTCTCCTCAAAAAAACAAAAATAAAAACAACAAAAAAACAATTCAAAGGCCCTCCACAGACTTTAGGATAAAAACTACTCTATAGTTGACTCCTGCTCTTTCCCCAGGGGTGTGTTCCTCTACACTCCTTCTGGTCTTTCCTTCTCCATGCTTTAGCCATACTGGACTTCTTCCCTTTTTTTTTTTTTTTTTGTAGCATCATACTCTCTCTCTTTACTTGCATACACTCTCTATATAGGTGGGTCCTTTTCCCTGGAAACACCTTCCTTGTTCTTGTCACCTGGCTAGTTTCTATTGAGCTTTTATTTATTTATTTTTAAAGATTTTATTTATTTATTCATGAGAGTGGGAGAGACACAGGCAGAGGGAAAAGCAGGTTTCCCGTGGGGAGCTTGATGCGGGACTCAATCCCAGGACCCCAGGATCACGACCTGAGCCAAAGGCAGATGCTCCACCACGGAGCCACCCACGGAGCCCCCACTGATCTTTTAGATCCCAACTAAAGGCAACTTCTTCTGGGCAGTATTCATTCCTCCTCGTCCTTCAACCACATTAGGTGCCCTTGCTACGTTCTGGCGTAGCTCCCCCGGTCAGAACCCATGTCACAAGAGACTGCAATTGCTCGTATAATCAATTATCTCATGTTTCCCCAGCTGGAATGTAAGGTAAGGGAAGGATAGCTATATGCCCTGAGTCTCGCACAGTACCTTGCAGGTAGGAGGTGTTTGATAAATACTTTCTAGCCTTGTAGTGAGATGAATACACAGAGCACTTTAAGAAGATGCTTACACACACACAATTGATGTTGAAACAATGAGTAAAGAATTGATATTCTTTCTTTTAAGATTTTATTTATTTATTCATGAAAGACAGAGAGAAAGAGAGGCAGAGACACTGGCAGAGGGAGAAGCAGGCTCCATGCAGGGAGCCTGATGTGGGACTCGATCTTGGGTCTCCAGGATCACACCCTGGGCCAAAGGCAGGCGCCAAACCGCGGAGCCACGGGGGATCCCCCAGGAATTGATATTCTTCTCCTTGATATATCTTTCTTTCCCTTACCTGTGTGGTAAATAATCCTTGAAGAATCTGCTCAAAAGTCATGTTTTTGTTTTAAAGGGATCTTGTCAGATCCCTTCATTTCTTATTTACACCCTGCCCTACATGCAAATTAACTCTTTTCTGCCTTGAATGTTTCTAGTAGCATGAATGTTTATAATAAACTATGAGTTTACCGTACCGGGATCATTTGTTTATGTGAACCCTACAAAAAGATGATATCTTAGATTAGTGATCATAATTCATTTATCTTTGCTTTCCAAGCATCTGGCTAGCAGAATTCTTGGCTTGTAATTCTTACTGAAGACATGATAAATGAATAAATGAATGAATGAATGAATGAAGAAGGATAAGTGTATTAATATTGATGCTTGAACTCCTTTGTTTGGCTTTTGCATCCCCCCTTCAATTGACTTTTCTTGCCCCTCTCAAGTATTTCTATTCTTTGTTGCTCCAACAAACAAATCAAATGTGGCTTTGCTCATGTGACTTGTTTATTTCCTCCTCTGCACCTTTACACATACTCTTTGCCACCCTTTCCTATTCTCCATGCCTCCTGGACACATTGGAATTCTTGCCTATATTTAACCACAAACATTGAAATTCTTGCCTATATTTAACCACAAACTTGTGATTATTCATTGATTTAGCCATTGCTTTGCTCTCTCGTTTTCTGCTTACATAATCTAAAATTTCCATTTATACTTAGTCCTTTTTAAGCTTTTTTTTTTCTTGGTGTGCTTTGTAGAGTTTTAAAATCTCTTCAGAGATTTAAACGGTCAGAGAAAGTTGTATCAGTCAGGATACAATTCCCAAGACTCAGTGACTTAAAGCAAAAGATAGTTTTTGTTTTTAATCATTCATACTGTGTATCTATTGCAGGTCATTTAGGAATTCTCCCCATTTGGTTTTGCTGTCTTGCTTTAAGACCTAAGTGAAAAAGCAGCTATTTGGATCACTGCTGATCAGTACCACCGAGGGAAAGAGAGTATTGCAGAGCAATACTGGCTCTTAAAACTTTACCTTGGAAGTGACCCTACTAATTTGTGAAGCAAGCCATTTTTCCACACCTCACTCCAAGGGGTGGAGGAATGCAATGTTACTGTGCACCTGGAAACAGTAGAAGTCTTTGATGAACAGCACTAATGATCATGTAAGATTTCTTTCTATTCCTTTTGAAGGTTTATGTAGGTTCTAGTTCAGAGCTTTGAATATAGGAGAGGATCAGTAAATGCTAACTAACTGTTTGCTTCACCTTAGGTGTGTTCATTCCATAGTTCTGCCTTGACTTAATTTTGAGTGGTGGTTCTCTTGGAGATGAAAGCTCTGCAAAAGCAAGAAAATGAACTGCACCCAAAATATAAAGGCAAAAGCCCATTTTAAATGCTTTAGCACTTTCTGAACTTGGCAGTGATAAAGACCTCACTAATAGTGTAGATGAACTTGATATTGTGGCCCTATTTAAAAGCACTAAATCCTCCCAGCTGGAGATAATTGATGAAATGGCTATATCTCAAAGTTTCTCTGGCCGCCACTAACAATGTTAAATTAGATAACTAGAGGCAGCATTTTGAGGAGATGGAAGCCATCTGATACCAGAGAATAGAAAATAGAAACAGATAAAAGCATCAGAATCCTGAAAGCTATTGTGTGAGTTTTCTGAAGTTCAAGCTGTACTGCTTTAAGAAGTTGGGTTGTAAAGGTAATGAACATGGAAAAGATGATATATATTGTATAGGCCTTTAATTGTGCTCCATGTGGGAGGATAAACATGGTGTGAATAGAAATCCCCAAAGATGTCTATCATGTTTTGTCCTCTAATGTGTCCATTAATAGCTAGTAAGTTGTGGTGAGAAAAATTGGGGCACTGTGGACAATGTGGTGTACTGTGGGGTTAACGTCCTCAATTCCATTGTTTGTAAAATGGAAAGATGTACCTTGGGAAAAGTATCTACCTTGTAGGGTTGCTGTGATGATGAAATAAGATAATGAATGTAAAGAATTTAGCTCTGTGCCCAACACTCATTAAATGTTACCTGTTATGATTACTGTACAACTATTTTCTTGTGCTGGTTATTGGTATTTGATTTTTTTTAAGATAGTGGCATTTGTTCTATTTCAGAGATGGAAAAAATAAATATTTTACCTTTGTTGGGGGAAAAAAGAGAAGAAGGCAATTTTATATTGCCACTCAAAGATCAGTGTTTTTTGAACTGTCATTTATGACCAGTTAGTGGGTCATGAAATTAGTAAGTCATGGCCAGTATTTAAAATAGGAAATAAAATAGGGGTACCTAGATGGCTCAGTTGGTTAAGCGACTGACTTGATTTTGGCTCAGGTCATGATCTCAGGGTTGTGCGATGAAGTCACATCTTGGGCTTTGAGCTGGGGAGCTGGGTGTGGAATCTGTTTAAGATTCTCTGTCTCTTTCTCTCCCCACCTCTATCCCTCACCCCTCCCTGTCTCTTTCTCTAAAACAAACAAACAAAAAAACCCAGGAAGCACAATAAAAACATGAGAATGCATTTGACATTCATGAACAAATATTTTTTTCATGAAAATTTTATTTCATGTGTGGAGTATGTGGCTTTGTTAATGTGTATAAATACTGGGTTAAAATGTAAAATGTATTTCCAATTCTGGAATGTGGTCATAAAGTCTGAATGTCATAATTCTAAAGAAACGTGCATGGCTTTCAGCTTATTCTGAAAGACCCCATGCCCCAAGGCTACTTTTCTAAAAATGTTCTTAAAAACTACATTTGACTTGTGTAAGTGTAAAGTATTATAAATGATGACAATTCATTTTATAAGGTGTCTGAGGTCAAAAAAAGTTGAGGAATTTTTCCTTGTCCCCTTTCACATCCCCCAGTCCAGCGAGATTTCTTTCATAACAATGCAAACTGTTAACACATTTCAAATATAAGAGTGTGAGCATCATTCTGAAACCCTGATAAAATCCACCTGGTTTAAAGCCTTGGCCTAGCCACCCAGCAAGCATGCTGGTCTAGTCCGCTTCCATCACTGGATGGTTTAATCACTGCCGGTGCCCCACGCTTCCATTTGAACACGCAATGCCCAAATATAAAACAAAAGCAAATGAAATGAAAAAGTGATGTGTCACAACTGGCCCCTGACTTGCCATGATCTTTCACTGTGCTTGCAAGACTGGACGTTCAGGCTTCAAATTTTCCATGGCTTCTCTTCCTCAGAGTCTGAAAAGCAGGAGAAAAGGAGTCTCAAATGGCTTTGGGGTCTTCTAGCATGTTCGAATGCACACTGAGTGGTGGAAAGCATCGTGAAGCACCATTTAGTGGAGACATCCTGCCAACCCATGAAAGGCTCTTCATGCAGAGAGAACACAATGGTCCATCGTTAACAAATCTGCTGTTTTCCTCTAAAGGTGCTGCTTCCTCTGCAGTCTACCATTTGGTGTTTGTTTTCTCTCACACACCTTTCCTATGCACTTGTATTTTCATTGCTGTTGGCAAACCATTCTTACCCCTCAGGAAAGGAAAGCTCTGGATCTCATGTCATCAGACTCTACCTCCTGCCCCCAAGTGTCTGGTTGTCTCCTGAGTCCCAGGTCCTTGTGTGTCTTTAGTTCCTGACTCCCTCTCAGTCTGCCAGCACTCCTCTTGCCTTCCTTCTTTGCAAATGGATGATTTATAATAGAATCTTCCCAGTCAATTGGGCTCTTAGTTGCTTGCCTTCTCTTTTCCAACCATCTGGTCCTTGGTGTCATCCTGGCCATTCACCCTGTGACCACATCCTGGACTTTGTCTTTACTGTGACCATCCATCATCAGCCACCTCCCCCTAGCTCTACTGAGGTACAACTGATGAGTAGAAATTGTGTATATTTAAGGTATAGGACACAATAGTTTGATGTATGTTTACACTGTGTATACATTGTGGTAGTGCAACCAAGTTTATTAACACATAAATCACCTCACATAGTTGCTTTTTTTTTTTTTGGTGTGTGGTGATAACACTAGGGACCTGCTCTCTCAGCATTATAGTTTTAAATGGCCCACTCACTGACTCACACTTTTTTTTTTAAGATTTTAAAAATTTATTCATGAGAGACATGAGAGACATGAGAGAGAGTCAGAGACATAGGCAGAAGGAGAAGCAGACTCCCTGTGGGGAACTTGATTTGGAACTCAATCCCAGGGCCCCAGGATCACAACCTGAGCCCAAGGCACCCAGGCATCCCTAACTCATACTGTTGATACCTGCTTCATGATATTCATGTTTAAATAATCACAGTTGATAAAGGGTGTTTCTGATATCTATCAAACATAGGTTTTTTGTGTTTACATAATCAAACTTTTCCCTTGTGCTTCTTTAGTTGTGTTTCACAGATACCTTATTAGCTCAAAGTTAAACTATAGAAGACTTTCCTGAGACCACTATTTGGTTTGCTGATTCACAAACCAAATGTCCCTCACTTTATATAATTTTTTATCCATCTATCTGAAGTTTTACCTCCTTGAATTGGAGACTGAAGTGCCCCTGCAGCAGTCATTACATTTGAAGACTTATTTATTTTGGTTGATTTGTGGGATTTGGATTTATTACATTAGCTGTTTGCTGCAGCATATGCATGTAAACTTCACCTGATAAATGCTTCTTCTTTTGTAGCAAATAAGGAAATTACCAATTCATTGTATCATTAAACATTTCCTACATGTTTTTGTTCTCTTAAGAAAAATGAGAGCATGCTTATGTTTTGCAGTCTTTACCATTGCTTTTGCATTCAATAATAAAACAAATATTGAAATTCACTAACTCAGCTATTATTTGGAGTAACCAATTATGGGTTCATTGTATTGCAGTTATTTTAATAAAAATATAATCAGTTCAAAAAAACTTGGCTTGATCTTTTCATTGAGGAAAGAGGTTATTTTTCACTCTGGTAGCTGCATTAATTTGCCTTTGCTACTAGAATATAATTAAGTAAATTAATTCCTTCAAGTTTTTCTCAAACAACTCGTTGCAAGTGAAGGTGCTAAGAAAGCAAAGATGTTTAAGCCATGTTTTCTGTCCTACAGCTACTTGCAAGCTGAATGATGAGATAGAGCTGAGCCAGTGGTTAACTGCTCTGCAAATGTTTCATATTTTTGTCCTTAAGCCTTTAGCTAGCACTCTAATTGTGACCAACTGGCTAGCTGTCCACCGAACCAGTTTCCCCTA
Source organism: Canis lupus familiaris (assembly GCF_011100685.1). Lineage (NCBI taxonomy): Eukaryota > Metazoa > Chordata > Mammalia > Carnivora > Canidae > Canis > Canis lupus. Next base: position 54,314,959 of record NC_049227.1, on the reverse strand, counting down.
CCCTCTTTAGCAATTGGCTAGATTGTATTTTCCAGATTTGCTTTATAATAAGCATGAATATGACTGTGTCCAGGCCAATGGAATGTAGGTAGAAGTCATGAACCCTACTTCTATATCTGTCCTTTATTCTCTCTTAATGCCATCTATTGACGGAATATATACTCTACACCTGAGGCTACCTGAAAGTCAAGTATTAAATGAAGATGATAGAACCTGTTAGCTTAGGTCCCTGAATGAAGCTGAACTGTCTCTGCCATCATTCCCTGCTGAGCAAGCAATAAATCTTTGTTGGGCCAATGAGATTATGGGGTTTATTTATTATAAATTCTAGAGTTACAATAATTAATATGCTAATGGACTTAAAGAGGTGATCCCGCTCATCAGAGTCAAGACTGTTCCTTTATATTGTGAGAAAATGAGGCTCCAAATATATTTGAGAAACATCATTCTGGAAGCTAAGAATGGACTGGTTGTACAATTGAAGACTGCTATGAAATCTAGGAATCACAGATTATTTGTTATTGTTTACTAGAGATTCTGAAAAAAATGAAGAGAGTGAAGTAATCTAAGAGTCTTGGGAGTAAATGGGAACATTAGACATGTACTAAATTATTTCCATAATGATGTTTCTGTATGTTCAAATACCCATAGTTGGGGCTCCCTGGTGGCTTGGATCTACTCTTGGCTGCTCTTATTCATTGTAAGAGAGGGTGGAATTAATGAGCTTTAAAACCTTTAATCAATAACTCAAAGGATGCTTAATTAAATAAATGTCATTGCCAGGCCCCAGCTGACTCTCTTTCTGAGTTCTGATACCTTTACTTCTGTATTACTTTTATATTATTAAGATTTCAAAACATTTACCTTCTGGTCTATAACTATAATTAAATTTTCTATGTGCTGTATATAAGTCGATTTGAAAACTGAATGCCAGTAAGTAGCATTCACAATTTTATTATGATATGCATACTATTCACTGAAGAACCAAGTTTGATTATATACCAAATGAAGAAAATGTAATCCCATGTCATGAAGCATGTGCATTTAATGGTAAATGCCCCAAGCATAAAGGAAAAGATAATCTACAGAATGGGAGAAGATATTTGCAAATGACCTATCAGATAAAGGGCTAGTATCCAAGATCTATAAAGAATTTATTAAACTCAAGAGCAAAGAAACAAACAATCCAATCATGAAATGGGCAAAAGACATGAACAGAAATTTCACAGAGGAAGACATAGACATGGCCAACAAGCACATGAGAAAATGCTCTGCATCACTTGTCATCAGGGAAATACAAATCAAAAGCACAATGAGATCCCACCTCACACCAGTGAGAATGGGGAAAATTAACAAGACAGGAAACAACAAATGTTGGAGAGGATGTGGAGAAAGGGGAACCCTCCTGCACTGTTGGTGGGAATGTGAACTGGTGCAGCCACTCTGGAAAACTGTGTGAAGGTTCCTCAAAGAGTTAAAAATAGAATTGCCCTACAACCCAGCAGTTGCACTGCTGGGGATTTACCCCAAAGATACAGGTGCAGTGAAATGCCGAGACACCTGCACCCCGATGTTTATAGCAGCAATATCCACAATAGCCAAACTGTGGAAGGTGCCTCTGTGTCATTGAAAGATGAATGGATAAGAAGATGTGGTCTATGTATACAATGGAATATTACTCAGCCATTAGAAGAGACAAATACCCACCATTTGCTTCTACGTGGATGGAACTGGAGGGTATTATGCTGAGTGAAATAAGTCAATCAAATAAGGGCAAACATTATATGGTTTTATTCATTCAGGGAATATAAAAAATAGTGAAGGGGATTAAAGAGGAAAGGAGAGAAAATTAGTGGGAAATATCAGTGAGGGTAATGGAACATGAGAGACTCCTACCTCTGGGAAACGAACAAGGGGTAGTAGAAGGGGAGGTGGGCTGGGGAGGGGTGACTGGGTGAAGGGCACTGAGGGGGGCACTTGACGGGATGAACACTCGGTGTTACGCTATATGTTGGCAAGTCAAACTCCAATAAAAAATATACAGAAAAAGGAAGAGTGGCATCTTTTTTCTTGAACTCGGGCAATAATTCAAAATCATGCTATATTATAGTTTTATTCATACTTGAATGACTTTTAGATAAAGCATTTTGTTTCCCTTTCTAACTATTCTCCTTTTTCTGGTTATTGACAGAAGAGGCATATGCTTTTAGCATGGCATATTTTTACAGAAATGCATATGCAAGTAATTTTTTTAAAAAAAGAATGTATGTGGGTGGTAGCTTTTAAATTTCCTGCATGTCAGAAAATGTCTTGGTTTTGCCATTACACTTGATTGATAATTAACTAGTTATAGAAACATAGGTTCAAAATAATTTCCCTAGGAATCTCGAAGGAATTGTGACATTGTTTTGAGCATTCAGAGTTCATTTGTGTAGAAAACTGCTCCCATCCCAATTCCCAAATTTTAGGTTTTCTTATTTTGGATTCGGATTTATGAAACTTTATCAGAGTATTTCTAATTATGGATCTTTACTCTGTGCTTGGCACTAAGATGAAATATTTTAATATGAAAACTTAAGTGTGTGTGTGTGTGTGTGTGTGTGTGTTTAAGCTCAGAGAAATTACCTTATTTCAGTGCCTTTCCCCTCCTATTCATTTATCACTTTGCTTTGCTCTTTTTGTAACTCTCTTAAATAGTTCTTGGGTTTTCTGGGTTTGTTCATATTCTTAACTTATTTTTTATCATATGTTTTCATTTCATCTTTTTGCTTCATGTTTTGGGAAATTTCCTTGTCTTTATCTGCTGTCATTCATAATGATTTTGTCTATTAAGCCCTTCTATTTTAGTTTTTAATTTCAGCAAACCTCTCTAATGTCTGAACTCTCTTTCTTGTTTTTGGATTGCTCCCTTTTCATAGTAGCCTATTCTTGTTTTATTAATTCCAGATCCTCTTGAATGTCTGAGATTAAAATGATCCTAAAATTTTTTTCTGTTATTACATCATTTTTGTTTTCTAAAGGACCAGTCATTATGTTTATTCATCTTGAATTTTTTTTTTCTTTTATGCTCTTGGTTTTCTACAAAAACTAGCATTTTTGGTTCCATATATATCATATATATATATGTCATATATATATATATGGTATATACATGTATATAGCTGTGTTGACTTTAATAATTCAAAATGTACTTCTTGTGCTTGGTTTTAGTCTGTTCACTCAAAGTCCTCTCCAATGAGTGGAAAGACTGCCTGCAGACTCTGTGTATGTGGGTGGAGTGAGTCAGAAGATAGTAGAGGACAGAGAATATATTGAAATACTAGAAAGTCCCATAATAGCTAAAGGAAGACTTTATTCTGGAGGGGGAAGTGCATTCACGCATTTCACTCCTGGATAGTGTGACCATACTTCTCAATTGTTATATCATAGCTACTCACAGTGCCCCCCCCTTCTGTACTGATTTAGATGATAACTTGTACAGTCACCCTGTCCCTAAGTAGAATGGTCTCTTCCCCCTCTTCCCAGTCTCTGGGGAGATCTGGAGTTACCACAGGCTCTGCTGCTATGTATCTTTCCCTATTTCTGGCACATCATCTTGGGCCCTTTCTAAATAAAATATCACTCTGTTAAAAAACTATTTCTGATGGTAGCTGGGAAAAATGCTGCTACTAGCTGCCTTATGTACACAGAGGAAGGGGAGAGAAGCCCTGGCCCAGCTTTCTCATAGACATTGCTCTATAGCCACTCCTGATTTCAGCCCCTCAGCTCTCTCCTGTTCTCTATATATTTATTGATTTCAAATTTGGAATCTCTCTGAGATTTTTCCAGGGTAACAGTTTCCTATTTCTTTGCAGCCATCTTCAGTGCCTATTCTGGGTCTCGGCTGTCATTATTCTGTTTTTCATCAATATGTTTGACAGCAGCCTGTATTCTTGTATTAGTTTTCTGTTGCTGCATAACAGATTACCAAAATGTTAATATCTTAAAATCATATCCATTTATTATCTCAATTTTTGTGGATCCAAAGTCTGGACTCTGGGCTAAAATCAAGACTAAATTAAGGTATTATTTAGGTTGTGTTCACCCTGAAAGCTTGATTAGAGAAGAATCTATTTCTGAGCTCATTTAGGTTGCCAGCAGGATACAATTCCTCATGGCTATGGAACAGGGGTCCCTGCTTTCTTCCGGAATGTTGGCTGAGAGTTGTTCTTGGCTTAGGGGCTGCCTTCAGGTCTTAGCCACATGAATGTGCCACAACATGGCAGCTATCTTCTTCAAAGCAAACATCAGGACATCTCTTTCAAGGACCCGCCTGATTAAGTCAGGCCCACCCAAGGTAATCTTCCTTCTGATTAATTTAGAAAGAACTGACTGTCTGACATCTCTTTCAGATGTAACTAAGTGACCTTAATTACATCTGGAAAAATCCTTTACCTTTGCCATGTGGTGTAACCTAATCATAACAGTGATATCCCATCACATTCACAAGTTCTTTTAGCACTCAGCAGGAGGGGATTTTACAAGGTATGCACATTAGGTGGCAGAAATCTTGGGGAGCCTCTTAGAATTCTGCTTATCACAGATACCTAGAAAGTAGAACTCTGAAAAAGAGAAAGAAAGAAATAAGAAAGAAAAAAAGGAAGGAAGAGAAAAAGAAAGGAAAGAAAGGAAAAGAAAAGAAAAGAACAAAACTAGACTCTGGGACAGGAATCCTCATGCAGGAAGTTCACTCCCAAGTGCTGGAAAGATTAACATTTGTGGAGCACTGAGTGAGGGGAGAAGTTGGCTATGTTATAATCATAAGACCTTGGCCAACAGCATGGGGGGTGGTTGCATAAGCTGGGATGGCCCTTTAGTTGTACTGAAGTGGGGGAAAGTCTGTGTTTTTATACCCTGTCCTTGGCTAGTCACTGGATACAAGCTGTCCTGTCCTGATTGTGTACAATTGAGAGTGGAGTGTACAGCCTTTGCAACAGCTGGTGGAATAAGGTTTCAGTCCTAACAGGGTTTTGCGGTCTGAATGTGTTCCATAAAGTTCATGTGTTGAAATTCTAATGCCCATTGATAGATGGTCTTAGGAGGTGGGGCCTTTGGGAGGTGATTAGTCGTGAAGGCATTAAGTAAGATTAACACCCTTATAGAAGAGGCTGGAGGGAGTTTCCTTGCCCCTTTGGCTATGTGAGGATATGAGAAGTCCCCATGCTGGAGGCAGGTCCTTATCTGACCATGCTGGCACATTGATTTTGGACTTCCAGCCCCAGAAGGATGAGAATAAATTTCTGTTGTTTATAAGCTACTTAATCTGTAGAATTTTGTCCTAGCAGCCTGAATAGACTAAGATACAGGGGGATCTGGGCTGTGCAGTACGACATCCATAGCTTAATCCTATTAGTTTCATTGTCTTCATGGCAGTTATCCTTATGATCTTACCTAATTTATTCATTTATGTCTATTTAATTCCTGTGACCTTCACTAAAATATAACCTTTACGAGAACAGGATTCTTATTTGTTTTGTATTGCTCAAGCCTCAAATCCTATAACAGAGGCTGGCACTTAGTAGATGTTCAATAAATGTTTGTTGATTGCACAAATGAATTGGCTTTCTATGGTTCAGTTCAGAATTTATTAGAACTCGGTGGTCTTTGGGTCTTTTTTTTTTTTTTTTTTTAACATGTCTTTCTTTTCATTTCACAGAACATGAGAGTATAGGAAAACAGTGAGTCAGCTATCTTGACCTAGCCCCTGGCCCCTCTTTCCAGAGCTCTGTGATGCTGCCACCAGCCTGTTCATGGTCTCTGACTTCCATGGACTGGGTTCCTCCTGCCTCCCATCACCTGTAGCTGAGTCCAACCTCAAGAACTGGATTCTCCCCAGCATACTTGCTCAATTGATAGACCTAGGCTCCTCCTCATAATTCCTGCTTAGATCTTATCATAATATGATGATTTTGTACCCTAATTTCTAGAAATGAATACTTTTGTTGTTGTTGTTGTTGCCTAGGCCTAAGGAGTCATTTGGAAAACCTGCCTGAAGTTCCAAAATACTAGATAATGTGGCTGTACTTGTTATCACTTATTGAGAGCTACCTAGAGAATTGGCTTTGCGGTAAATTGTTCCATAAATCATTTCTGGTTTTTATAAAAAACCTCTCAAAGAATGGCTCATGAAGAAATGGAGGCTTGGAAGGTTTTTGTAGAGTTTAATATGACTTCTTCAAGTCGAACAGGTAAAAAGTGTTGATGCTTCAAACCTCAGTTTAACTGACCCCCATACCAAGAGTCTTACTCTGCTGTTTCAGCTCTATTGGCTCCGCCAGAGTCTGAAAGTCTGCTGCTCACTACCTGCCATGAAACACATTCTTACAATTTCATGCTTATCAATGATCAGATGCGCAGATATAGCTGAACACCGTTCCTCCTCTGTGGAGGAAGAAAGCGTGGATCTGTTAATGACACCAACCCCTGCGGCCCTGTGTAAGAGCTGTTGTTTATGAATGCCATCATTATGAAAGGAGCTAAAGTTCCTTTTTGAGGGATCCTAAGTGGCTGAAAGTTCAGGAACCTTTTTTCCATGTTGAGCCAGTATCACTAACTCCTAATACTTAACATTTCAGTGTATCATACTGATTTGTACACAGGTGCCTATTTTGCATTGTAAATCCAAGATCTCAGACATTTGATGGAAGCTTCTCCAATTCCAATTGAAACGAACAGTAGAGTAGCTCAGCAATAGATGATAGTAGAACTTTTTATGAGAGCAGAGATTTAACATATAAATTGTACCATGAAAAATTAATTGTTTAGGTAATAAAGATAAATGGAGACTAATTTCTGAATGGCCTCCCTTCCTTGCTCCACCCCCATGTCGTGGAAACAGACATTAGTAAGAGCATCTATTTGTCAAATTTGCTTGGTGTGTTGCTTCAGAGCTACAACAGTATTACCAACATTCTGAAAAAGCTCATTGATTGAAATTGATTTAATCTTAGTTTTCTTTTTTCTTTTTTAAAGATTTTATCTATTTATTCATGAGAGAAAGAGAGAGAGAGAGAGAGGCAGAGACACAAGCAGAGGGAGAAGCAGGCTCCATGCAGGGAGCCTGATGTGGGACTTGATCCCGGGTCTCCAGGATCACTCCCTGGGCCAAAGGCAGCGCTAAACCACTGAGCCACCCGGGCTGCCCTCTTTTTTTTTTTTTTTTTTAAGATTTTATTTATTTATTTGAGCAAGCACGAGGTGGGGAAGGGGCATGAGCTGAGGGAGAAGCAGAGGGAGAGGAGAAGCAGACTCCCCACTGAGCAGGGAGCCTGACCTGGGGTTCCATCCCTGTATCCTGGGATCATGATCCAAGCCAAAGGCAGATACTTAACAACTGAGCTACACAGGCACCTTCTAATTTCTTAGTTTTATCATAAATAGTTCTAAAGCAGTGATAGACACTGCTTTATCCAGCATACTGATACATCTGAGTTTAGTATTTGGTAAAAGAAATGACTATCATAAACCGAAAGACATATTTTATGGGGACTTTTTTGATTCTACAGTAAATTAGTGTGATCGCTGTGGGAAAAATGGCCAATGTCCCTCTCTGTAGTTTACATCAAAAAATGGTTACACTGGGCAACCCTGGTGCCTTAGCGGTTTAGCACCGCTTGCAGCCGGGGGTGTGATCCTGGAGACCCGGATCGAGTCCCACATCGGGCTCCCTGCATGGAGCCTGCTTCTCCCTCTGCCTGTGCCTCTGCCTCTCTCTCTCTCTCTCTCTGAATAAATAAATAAAATCTTAAAAAAAATGGTTACACTGAGAGTGTAAGCAAATATGATCAGCTGTTCAGATGTCAGCAGCATTTTACTCCTAGAATGCTTGTCACAATGTAGAACATGATTTGCAATGTTTTTTCTGGAAAGTGCAAGCCTTTTCTTAACCTATCTATCTAACAAACACCACTATATATACAGTAATTCTCATGAAATAATAAAAACTTATTTTGGAGTCAAATAAAAAAAATAAAAAGATCTGAGAAAGTATCAGCAATTAATTAATTAGAAAATATAAGATGTAAATGAGTGCGTGCATGAACACGTTTAAGTTGGTAGCTGCGATCTGTACTGTGAGCCATCTTACTTAGAAAATGAAAACAGTGATTCATGATGTGGTTTTGGCAAGTACTCAAGCTGATACAAAATGTTCCAGAATGTAGTCAAAGTTGAAAAGGCAGTTTGAGCAAATACACAGGAAACCTGGAATTTTCTATTGGCAATATGATCTGGAAAAAATCCAGGAACCTGAACACACACTTCCACATTCTTGATTAGGAACTTAAGAAGTTGTTCAGCACAGCTCTTTCAAATGTTGGGTTTGCATTGTAATTGGCTGTCTAGTCTTGCTTTATTTCCACATCAGTCAATAAAAACCTTGAGTTTTTCGAAAAAACTGTTCTGAACATGTTAGTTACCGTTTTCTCTTTTGGTTTTCGGGGCATTTTCTGGGCATTCAGATTTTTGTTATATGCCCAGCTCATTTCTTTGGATAGCATGCAAGTAGGCGAAGGGCTATGAGGAAGGTCATAGTAAGACCATGCAGCACCTTGACCCGGGAGCAAAATGCACAAATTGTAACTGCCTGAGCAGCTGCAAGGGAGAGGGCATTTGACAGTGGATCTCACGTTTATTTCAATTAAGGTTTTTATTGAGAATTTATTACAGAATTTAGTGATTCCATTTCTGCCCAAATTTAGTTATATAAGCCTATGAACTTTATGGATTTGCTACTGAATCTGGACTTACTGTGGAAGTCAGTTCTAATGGTTCTCCATGCACACCCTGGGGTAGGAAACAGGTCAATGCTTGGATTTCTTTAAGAGAGCATCAGCCCAAATGCCGACCTCTGCCTACCTCTGGGAATCCATAAAGCATTTGTTTGTGACAACCATATATGAGTTTATATACTATGCCAGAGTGGACCTCCCACATCTGGGACCAAATCTCTACTCTCTGGATTTAAGCAACAGAGGATGTTTTCTAATCATAAATGTTTCTGTCAATATAACTTACCATTTAACTGACATCTGCATGTTGGTGCATCCACCAAGGTGTGACCAATGAAAGCACATACTCTTGTTTTCCCACGGGACTAAGGGCCCTGCTCAGCCCCAGCCCATGAGGAGAAAGTAAGCCTGGTAGATATGATGACTGCCAATGCTTGGTCTTCTAGCAGCAGCTTCATTTTTCATTAACGATTGCTTTGGTGTAAATGGTTGAAGGAACCCCAGTGTCTCATGTGATATGTCTCACTTTCAGAAGGCAAAGTGTGGTAAATCTAAGCAATCTGCTCACTTAGAACTTTGACTTGTATTCGTGCAACACATCTCATGTTCTTCTGAAGAAATAAGCCTTAAAAGTTTTTTAAAAGTAACAAACAAAGTAAAGTCTGATTTCTAAATCTATGTTGCTGGCTCAGACTTTGTTGACAAGTAAAATTAGTTTTCTGAGGAGAAAGTAGCTAAAAGACTCTATTTGTGATTATTAAAAATTAAATTATATATGAAGTGATTCACCTTGGAATCAAACTTTATTCCCAGGTCATCCAAACAACTCTCTAAAATTGCCAAAGGAACACGATAATACAAGTTCTTGGAGAGTGTCATTTGGCAAGCTGACCAATAAATGAAATGAAATGTCAGGAGTTTAGAGCAGTAATAAGGATATCAATATATTTCAGATTGTATAAAAACTCGCCAGGAACTTTCACTGGACAGAAGCCAAAACAAAGGAAGAACCATGATATTAGGCAGCACAATGTCTTATAAAAGACTGACAGACAAGAAAGCAAGACCTGTAGTAGGAAGTTTCAAAGGTCTTCCAAGAAACTCAATAACTTTAATAAAGAAGTATTTTCAGGATTTAAGGCAAACATAAGGTCTGCAAAGCATTCTTTTATGATTTCTTATAAGACACTGAGTTCTGTACCAATTACACTTCCATTCTTTTACTTATTTCTTCACTTATTAAATTTGTATTGTGTTTAGGGGACTGTGACAAGGATAAGTGATACATAGTCCTGGCAATCAGGGGTTCACAGTGCTGTGCAGAAGATATATGAATTATGATTTTGTGTTTTTTAAAGTATAGTTTACATAAGATGAAATTCACCATTTTTTTATTTGAATGTAGTTGAAACCAATGTTGCATTATTTTCAGGTGTGCAACATAATGATTCGATAAGTTTATACATTATGCTATATTCACAAGTGTAGCTACCATCTGTCCCCATACGTGAAATTCGCCAATTTTAAATGTACAATATAAGCTAACAAATGTATACAGCTGGTAACCATCACTAAAATCATATTAGTCACATTTTTATCACCCCAAAAGTTCTCTAGCTCCTCCACACAGTCAATCCTACCCCGCTCACCCTATGCCCATAGCACTCACTATTCGACTTTTTCTCACAATAGTTTTGAGTTTTTAAAAATTTTATATACAGAGAATAATATAATTCATAGTCTTTCATATCTGGCTTTTTGTACTCAGCGTAAGGTTTTTGAGATTCATCTATTTTATTGCAAATATCAGTAGATATTTTTATCTATTGTAGAGCAGTGTTGTTTAAATGGATGTGCCAAAATTTGTTTATCTACTCATCAATTTATAGGCAATCAAGGTTGTTCACAGTTTGGGGCTGTTATGAATAGAATTGTTACAAACATTCTCATATGGGTCTTTGTATGAAAATATGTTTTCATTTCTTTTGGGCAAATACCTAAAAGTAATCATTTATGGAAATTTTTTTTCATGGAGTTGTTGGAGTTTATTGTACTGCCCTCAAGTTTCATTTACTCCCCATTTAATCTCCACGTTTTACACTCAACCTTCCTCACTCACACCGTGTCTGTGCGTCAGAGCTCTTTAGACCTCTGCAGGGTAGGTCAGCTCCCCACTTACCTCTAATTCCCTCTGTGCTTACCCTGTAATGTGGCTTGCTTGGGCCCTTTTCCTCAGGGATCACTTCTCTGTGCCCTTTTCTAGTCATATCCAAGGATCAGCTGGAGTCTTTTGACTATCAATTGTTCCTTTCCCTTGCTTATGAAAAACTCACCTCAATTAGCCTCCTCTGACTACCCATCCAATATTAAATTTTCCTCATCACTGACATGTTTTCCATCTCTCAAGATACTTGTAACTTTTGAGATGATTTTGTTTGTTCACACATTTCTTACCTATCTCTCCCATCAGAATGTAAGCTTCAGGAGGGCAGGACTTTATAATGTTCACTTTATGCTCCTAGCACTTAGAACTGTGCCTCACACATAGTAAATACTGCATTGATATTTCTGATGATTCAGAGGTGTGTGGATCCTCAACCTGAGAGTAAGAATGCATCAGAATCCAGTGTCCCTTAATCTCTCTAGTGTGAATTCCTGGATTCCCTTCAAGTTCATATTCTTACTGGATTTTACCATGAATCATGATTTCAAAACATATATATACTTTGTTTTTCTTTCTATATAGTAAAATTATACTTATCCTTCAAGGCCTGACTCAAGTCTTCTGCATCAAGTTTTCCATGAAGATAACATTGCTTTTCTGCTTCCTGGATATGTTGACTGTAGAGATGGTCTAAGTAACGGTTTCATGATTTACTTTATATTTCTCTATTCTCTAATTATCTCATAATTTATTTTTGCCTCCCTAACAGAATTATAGCTCCTCAAAGCCAGGATCCCCTTTTATATCTGCTAAGAAGAGTTGATCCAAATTAGGCGTTAAGAAAACTTATGATGCTCAGTATCTATGTAGATATATGAAGATTATGGATTACTTTTCCTAGGTAAAGCTATACAGGTAAGAGACTACTTTATTTATTTTTTTTAAGAGGCTACTTTAAAAGCATCATCCATCCATTCATTCCACAAATATTTATTCAGTGCCTTCTATGTGTCAAGTAGTGCTTTACATTTTGAGGATACATAAGTGAATAAAACAATGATAAAAACAAAAATCCCTGACCAGTTTGAACTTATGTGTTTTGAGAGTTAACAGATAAAAACAATTAAATAAGTAAAATATATTATATGTTAAGTAGCCATGTGTAAAACAGGACCTTCAAATTTAAAGGAGCAAAAGAACTCAATAACTTAATTAAAATGTAATCATTAGGCTCTCAAAATCTTATAAAAGACATTTGCCTTATCTTCTATTTAGAATGGATTCTCTGTCCTATTTTAAAACAATGAAGAATAACCAAGTGGAGTCAAAAGAGAAAGAATATGATTGCATTTGCTTCAATGTGGAGTAATTTGCAAACAATGAAGTCTTCTAACTTGATCTGAATTATCTTTGCTTCATTGTGGGTCACAAAAGTCGACTTAATGTAACCCTGAAAACTGCTAAGTGGAAATTTGATTCTTGACTCTAAGTCAACACATCATCAGGAGAGAAAGTTTGTATCTTGAATTGCTTGGGGTACTTCGGTTTAGGTCATTGCTTTCTGTGTCCCCAGCCCATTCTCTCCTAAATCTCTTAAATATAAAATATCAAAATAGGGATCCCTGCGTGGCGCAGCGGTTTGGCACCTGCCTTTGGCCCAGGGCGCGATCCTGGAGACCCAGGATCGAATCCCACATCGGGCTCCCGGTGCATGGAGCCTGCCTCTCTCTCTCTGCCTATGTCTCTGCCTCTCTCTCTCTCTCTCTCTCTGTGACTATCATAAATAAATAAAAAATTTAAAAAAAATATCAAAATAATCCTCTTAGTGTCTTCTTTTCCAAAATTCCACTCAGAGTGGGGCACATGAGCAAACTTCCTTGTGGAATATCTCAATCTCTTCTCTGGACCTCTGTCCATTAAGGCCTGTTAACAAGCATGTAGCCAGTAGGTGTGCAGGTAAAACTTTTGGTCCAGCAGTAATGTTTATATAATTACACATTTCTGATCATTTACATTGCTTAAATATCCTATGGCTTCTCTAACCCTACCCTCTCAACAGCTTGCTACAAATTCCTAGAGTATAATGTTTATTTTCAGAAAGTAGCCCTTGGAAGAAGTTTAAAAATTGAGTATTAAAATTTTTTTTATAGTACAGGCAAAGACTGAAAAAAGAGTATTATTAGATTAGCAAATATATTGGTTGCAGAAATATTAATGATTATCAAATATAAACATCCATTGATAGAAAAATTCTAAATTATGAAGTAGTAATGGATTTTAAAGCTAAACATTATATGAACTTTTAAAATGTATGATGTAAATATAGTCCATGAACATTTATAGGATTCATATTTTAAAGATGGGATTAATTTCTATTTGTTTTTAATTTTTGTAAATGTCAAAGTATAATGTATTATGAACAATGCAGAGAATAGAATTTTTGAAATATCCTAGGGCATTCATAATTTATCAGGGCTGTCTGTCTTCTCCCAAAACACTTTGGTATTTTTGAAATAAAATTATAATATAGAGTGTATTCACGATCTAGGTAAATGATGGCCTGGGATAAGGAAGGAATATTTGAAGGCTACATACTGTATCTCTCTGATGTTTCTCATTTCATGGTGTGTTTTTTTTTAAATTAATCAATTAATTAATTAATTAATTTATTTATTTATTTTTAATAGGCTCCATACCCGATGTGGAGTCCAATGTGGGGCTTAAACTCATGACCCTGAGATCAAAACGTTACCTGAGAGCAAGAGTTGGACACAACCAATGGAGCTACTCAGGTGCCCCTTCATTTCATGTTTTTAACATGATTGCATATCCATTTATTCATTCAGCAGATATTTACTGATCTGTTGTATGCCAAACACCATTCTAAGGGATAAAGATATTGTAATGAAAAAATTATTCCTGTTCTTGCAGAGTTTATATAGTCCAGCAGGGGAGATATACAATGGAACAAAAAGGTAAAACCTACGATATGTTAGATAGCAATATGTACTGAGGTTGGAAGACAAATAAAGCAGGGAAGTGGGTTGAACTTTTAGTTTGGCTGACCAGGGAGGGCTTCACTGGGAAAGTGACTTGAAATACTTGAAGGAATTAGAGAGCAAATTATCTGGGGAAAGAGTGTTCATGGTGAAGAAACAGCAAATGTAAAAATCTTAGGTGGGGACATGTTTGGTGTGTGAACAGGCAGAAGGAGGCCAGTGTGACTGGGATAGAGTGATTGTGTCAGTGAAACATTGACCTTTCTCCTCTGCCTGTATGGCTATAGGAACATGAGCAATCTAAGAAGTAATATTTTCCCACCATTCATTCGTGGTTCCCTGTCTAGGGCAATTGAAAACAATGTATGATCGATCAGTTCAGGCCAGTGTTTACTTTTTATATATTCATTTTTTAAAGACTAAAATTTTAAGATTAGTTTTAGGTTTAAAATAACATTGAGAGGGAAGTCAAGAGATTTCCCACTCACCCCTACCCCACACCTACATAGCCTCCCCTGTTACCAATATCACATGCCAGAATGGAATTTGTTTGTTTGTTTGTTTGTTTGTTTTCTAGCCAAGAATAAACCTACACCAACATGTATAAACATTCAAATTCCATATTTACCTTAGGGTTCACTCTGGATGTTCTATATTCTATGAGTTTAGACAAATGTGTAATAATATGTATCCATCATTGCAATATCATACAGAGTATTTTCACTGCCCTAAAAATCAGGCATGCTGTATCTATTCATCTCCCCGGTCCCTGCTATTAACATTGATTTATTTACTGTCTCCATAGTTTTGCCTTTTTCAGAATTCCATTATAGTTGGAATCAAAAAGTATGTAGCCTTTTTAGACTGGCTTCTTTCACTTTACTAATATGCACTTAAAGCTCCTCTATGTCAAAAAAAAAAAAAAAGTTCCTCTATGTCCTTTTATGTCTTGATAGCTCATTTATTTTTAGTGCTGAATAATATTCCATTGTCTGGATATACCACAGTTTATTTATCCATTCACCTACTGAAGGACATCTTGGTTGCTTCCAAGTTTTGGCAATTATGAGTAAAGCTGCTATAAACATCCTCGTGCAGGTTTTTGTGTGAACATAAATTTTCAGCTCTTTTGGGTAAATATCAGAGTGTGATTGCTGGATCATATGGTAAGAATATGTTTAGTTTTCTAAGAAACCGCCAAACTGTCTTCCAAAGTGGCTGTACCATTTTACAATCCCACCAGAAATGTATGAGAGTTCCTATTGCTCCACACCCTTGCCAGCATTTGGTGTTGCTTACTTACTTTTTATTTCTGAGAGAAATGTTGCTTCTGATATGAGTTAGCATAGAATTAATTCGTCAGTCTATTCCTTGGCTTTGATTAAAGAAAGGATTTGGGGAAATGAAAAGCTCTAATGTCTTTGCTAAATTAATTGAAATATGTAAAAATTTAAAAAGCAAAACTGAAAAAAGTTTAATTGACATTTTGCCAATTCCAATTTAATTCAACACGTTTATTGAGATCCTCTAATGTGAAAAGTTTGCTGCTTGTTCCTTTGGGGGATATGATTAGCAAAAAGCCATGGACGACAACTTTCTCAGTTTTGGGGCTCTTTAGCAAAAGAAACTAATAATCTGTTCTAATAATATTGTTCCATTTATCTGTCGCTTTGCTCTGAGGGTCTTGCTCAACTTGCTTGCAAGCTGTGTTTTCTTAATATAGAAACTTACTATGGCTCTGTGAAGTAGATGGATATTAAATACTACTATGTTCTGTTTCGTTTTCAGAATAGTAGAAATATTTCCAGTGTTTGTCCTTAGATGTCTGTGAACTCCCAGTTCTGCGTCGCAGAGTGGGTGCTTGTAGACAGCCCCTTTGCCCCTGTAGCATTAGGCAAACTGATGTATAACTCCCACATAGCTTCTTCAGAATATGGTTCCTCTATCCCAGAAGCACTTTAGTGTTAGGCCGATGAGCTTTCTTCAGAAGGAATTCTCTGTATTCACTATTAGAGCTAACAGATATCTGTGATAGTTCTTCCCCTGCCTACTCTGGATACTATGGATCTTTTCCTTTTTCACCCAGATACATTTAGATTTCACTTCCTACTCTTCACTTTTCTCCTGCTTCCCCTCATTCAGTTTTTATGATTTCTAGCTAGCTAGCGGCCTTATGCCTGGATTCCCTCTGTTTTGACAGAAAGATTTATTTCTACAATGGATTGGTGAAGATTATTTGTGATGCTGTGTTTGGAAGGATTCTGAGACTGAGTCCAAGTTCAGTAGGAGAGGGTGTTGGGATTAATTAGATTAATTAGCAGTGAGAGAGAGTGAGGATGTAGTAGTTGTGGCAGGACCTCACTGTCTGGACTGTTGGCTCACATGGATGGTACAGTCCCCTTGTACCAGACGTACCATTCTAATCTTCCTCCTTAATCCCACAGATTACAGCATGAGGTCACATCATGCATAGTCCAGGTCCTTGAACTACCGTATCTCAGCAACTGTTTGATATTTGGAAGGAACTACTTGCTCACTTTGCATACAGAAGATACTCAAAACATGCAGATTTGTGATATATGAATTTTAACAGGATGAAGCCTTTAATAATTGAAATCACTTGGCATCATCTGTTTTGGACCTTCTGTTTGATGGATTATCCAATAGTCAATGGTACCAGCAGGCAGGCTGGGTATCTAAAAAACACCATTAAGTTGCAGGTCCCTAAAAACTTGGGTATACTTCCCACTTTCTGGAATGCATGCTACTAAGGCATTTAAAGTTCCTACTAGTTCCTGTTCATAAGGCTCAGTAAGCATGATGTCATCAGATGTTTGACACGATATTCCATGAAATTCCAAGATGATCAAGATTTTGGGGTGTTAGATTTTGTCAGGCAATGGAACAGTTGATTTAGCCCTGAAGCAAGAGTGTGAAGATGTGTTGCTGTCCCTGCTTCTGGTGGGATTTGCAATTTGTTATAGACAAAAAGGCATTTGTCAAATCAATAGCTGCATACCAGGATCTAGAGGTTGTACTAATTTGCCCCTTTAAAAATTCTATGTCTGGAGTAACTGCTGCAATGGGAATAATGACCTGCATAGCTTTATAACAACTCACGATCCATCTGTCTTTTGCATAGGCCAAAAAAGAGAATTACACTGGAAGGTGATATGAGATATCATCCTTTTGTTCTTCAAATTTTTGATGAAGCCAATGATCTCTGTACTTCCACCAGGGGTCAGTTGTGGCTTACCACTCTGGTTGAGAGAGGAAGCTTTAGAGCCATGACCTCATCATGGCTCTAACATAACAACCCTACCTCCAGAGGTAAGAAGTGTCGTACAGTGATTCTGTAAGTTTCTAAGCATGACTATTCAAATTATATATGCAAGATCTGAGGATATAGCTAGAGGCCCAAAAATCCACTTTATCAATTGACCTCCATAAGTCCCACATTGTCTGGTGGGCCATGGTGGCATTATAACCTCAGAGGAGCTAGCATCTAGTAATCTCAAATTAG
The DNA here is from genome assembly GCF_011100685.1 of Canis lupus familiaris. Lineage (NCBI taxonomy): Eukaryota > Metazoa > Chordata > Mammalia > Carnivora > Canidae > Canis > Canis lupus. The sequence goes on along the minus strand of NC_049227.1, from coordinate 54,297,505 downwards.
GCCTGGATGTTTTCCTTTTCCAGAACATGATCACCCTATTTATATAAGCACCTTATAGAAGGCTTAGAAAATATTTCAGAATATATTGTGGTGATGCTGAATGAGCCCCCTGCACTCTGAGCCTAGGAGTTTGCTTAAGGCTGCAAGGGTAAGAAGATGTGCTCCACTGTTGTGGTGATCCAAGTCAGATTTCTGTCCTCTTGGCCTAGAATTTTTTAATTACAGTTGCATACATATATAATTATTTATTAGGCTGCCTATTTGTTTCATGAAACACTGTGATCAGGTTAGCCTTATAGCAGATACCTGCAGGTCAGACATAACTGATTGTGGTAATTATGCATACTTTGTCTTTAGAGGTTAAGTTGGCCCCTAATATTCCAGAATTTCACTGTCTATTTTAAAATCAGGAAACTCATTTCAGTGGTGGCATTTCTCATCATCATCCCTCGCTTATAAAAGACAGCCATCCACCATAGAGCTCTTCTAAGCATATAGTGACCCCATTGTTAATGTATTTCTCAGTGTTTTATTGAAGAGAGAGCACTCTGGACTCTCAAGGGAATTATTTGTATGGATATTCAGGTTTACTCCAACATTCCTATCTTTCTAAGCCTTTTGGTTTTGTCTCCTATTTTATGCCAAGGAAGTTCCGGCATTTCATCCTGATTGAATTAGGTCACGTTGGTGTCCATGTTTTAGTAATCATCCAAGCAAACTCTTGAAACTTCTCATAGTTACATAATTCTCTGTTAAGTTAAATCATAATAATATATTTGTTTTAATCCAATGTTGTATTAGATTTTTGGTCTAATATCCATTGAGAGTACTCCCATATCTATTCTCCAAGTTTCTGCCAATGTATACTTCCAAAATCTTGCTGTTCTTTTGGAATATAAACTCTCTTCTCCCAAGCATGTTTTGGCACTTGCCTCCCTGGGGTGTGTTGAGATACAACCCTATTTGCAGGTTTTGAGGCAGTGAATGATGCTGAGGAGAATAAACATTCTTTTTGAAGGCAGGAGTTTATAGGGTCTTCGAGTAAGGCTACTCTCCTTAAAACATAAGAAGCTGCTTCTGCTGGCAAGTGGCTCAGAGATATTAGATTAAAAATACTCAACTTTGTCTAAGCTGAACAAAATTTCTTCCTTCCAAGTTCAAGCATCCATTTCTTCCAAACAATTCCTAAACTTTTACATAAGAAACTCTGTAAATTCATCTTATATTGTAATTATGCAACTCACAAAAATATTTTGATTAGTCATACCTGTCTTATGTCTCCAAGAAATAAGAGGTTCTTTCATAACTACTGAAGATGCTTTCTGGTTTTCTATGACTTGATGTCAGAGAAAGCTCATTCCCAGTTCTTATTACCATAACTGTCACGTACTTCAGCAACTTTGTTACTTAAAGTCTTACCTTCCATAGATAATTCATCCCAACCAGCCACAGGGAATAATTTAAGTCATTTTGCTCTGTTGCCTGTTACAGATTACCAGCATCCCAATTGTCGTTGGCAAGAAAGTTATCACTGTGTTCAGAGTCGAAGAGGTAAGCAACTCAGTTGCAGAGTCCTATCTTTGAGGGTCAGTTTCCTGGGTCCACTCATGCTGCCAAGTCTTCTACCAATCAAGATCCAGCAATAAACCATGATATATATTTCAAATGGAGAACTTTAATGTAAAGAATTGGTTACTTGGATTTTTAATTATCTGTTGTAACCAATAATTTAGTAGCTCGAAACCAGATACATTTAATATCTCACATTGCTTCTGAGGTTCAGGAATCCAGGAGAAGCTTAGGATCTCCTATGAGATTGCAGTTAAACTGTCAGATGGGATTGCAGTTATCTGAAGGCTTGGCTGAAGATGGAGGATCTGCTTCCAAGATGGCGCACTTACGTAGCTATTGGCAGGAGGCCTCAGCTTCTCTCTGGTAGTTGGCAAAAAGTTTCAGTTTCTCACCACAGGGGCCTCTCCACAAGGCCATTTGAGTGTCCTCATGACATAGCAGTTGGCTTCTTTCAGAGAGTTATCTAAGAGAGAGAACATGATGAGGCTGTGATACCTTTTATGACCTAGCCACACACCATCATGTGTGTCATGGTCTACTCATTTGAAGCAAGTTATTAAGTCAGGCCACAATCAAGGGGAGATGAATTAGAGTCCACCTTTTAGAAAGAAGAGTGTTGAGGAATCTGTGACATATTTAAAAATCATCACACACCAGTATTAGAAGCCTGAAAGAACAGAAAAGGAATGACAAGCTAAGTCCAATATTAGTATGTGTGAATGCAGCTACTACTCTTGGTGTCAAAGAACAAAAGGGCACTGGTTTATGTAGTGGCTCAGAGGACTGGTCTCTGTCGCTGGTGCTTTGAATGATGAATACCATGTGGCTGTTGTGTGAATTTTCGGGAAGGCTACCACTTGGCTATTGTCCAACTCTCTGAGGAAGAGACGCTATGGGAATGGTGCTCCTTGAAAAGTGCATGGTGTCGCTGGTACTCTGCCACTGAAAAGGTATAGCCAGCCCTGAGGGGCTGAAGCATTGTTGGTATGGTATTTGTTTTCTGCTGCTGGAAGAAAACTTATAGGAACTGTAAATAGAAAAAGAGTTCATTCTTCCCTCCTCCTGTCTTTCAATTTCACACTAGTGTCTTTCACTGACAGAAACTAACAGGAATCCATCTGGCAAGGGAATATTGAAAATATAGTGCAAAGAAGCAGAGTGCGGATGGGTCGACTTGGCACTGAGAGATAATAGGTAACTAACTGGCATAGCCTGATTTTGGCTTATGTTTTTCTTACAGGTACTAACTCCTCAGATCACCCTTCTTAATTCTTTACATTCAACTATGAAGGTCCTCATATCTGGTCCAAATCCTTGTCTAACCTCTTCCCAGTAAGTGGCTGGTATCTGCATGAATTGGATACTCTGTATTTTAAAAGCACTTAAGAAGATTTGTGGTAGGTGGGTTTTAATAGGAAAAGTCTTGAAAAGTTGAAATCATTTGAGATCATCATCTATTTCAGGCCTCTAGCAGCCAGTTGTGAATGGAGGCTATACATAGTTTGGATATCTAGAAGTCTCTAGCAGGCCACCAATAATGGTCCAGTGTCTCTCTCTTTCCCTCTTCCATGTCCTCCTGGCAAATATGGTAAATATGCCCCAGTTTACAGTCCTCCTGTACGGTTTGCTTCGGGCCAGAGCTGGACCTAGTGACCTCCTGAAGGTTTGTAGCTTTGGAGAAGATTGTGAATTGGTCACAATTTTAGATCTCTGCAAAAGAATGCTGTCATTGCATAAGTAGCTCAGAAACTTGCCCCTTCCCAGGTATTCTTTGAATAAGGTGCCCCAAATGGGTAAGTTCTTTCTACTTGCTTTGCCAAGCACCATCCAATCCCAGCTGCTTTTCATATCCCGAACAGGTTTTATTCCCAATCTAGATTCTAGGAGCTGCCACCAGGAACTCTAAGTTGCTCTGGCATTTGGTATCCACAGAGTTTCTGTAGTCCATGTGAGTAGAACAGTTCAAATAGATTTCTACTATCTTATTTTGCACCATTCTCTCTTTACATTCTCATTGCACAAGTCCTAAAGAATGTTTAATATTAAAATAAATCTAATAGACACAATCAGGAACTTAATGGAAAAATGAACATTAGAAACTAGTGACTAGGGGATCCCTGGGTGGCTTAGTGGTTTAGCGCCTGCCTTCGGCCCAGGGCGTGATCCTGGAGTTCCCTGCATGGAGCCTGCTTCTCCCTCTGCCTGTGTCTCTGCCTCTCTCTGTGTGTGTCTCTCATGAATAAATAAATAAAATCTTAAAAAAAAAAAAAAAAGAAACTAGCGACTGAATAACATTATGCAATTTCTCTTCTGGTTTATGAGCTTTCATTTGGTCTGGCCACCCACTTCCTGTCCAAACAACGAGGAAGGCAGAATTTATCATAGTCTCAGCCTTTCTCTTCCCTCTAGACCTCTCTGCCTCCTTCCCTCCCAGGGAAGGAGCTATTTTATGCCCCCCTCTAATGATGCCTTTGTGATTGGATGACCTCATATAATTCATAGCGTCCCTGTATATACATTTTCTCATCTGATTATTTAACTTAGTCAACTCCTCCCTTTGGATGTCCACTAGGTATTTCACACTTAAGATGCCCCAACTGCCTCCTGATCATACCAACTCCCCCAAACACACACTATCCTCAGTCTTTCTACTTCAGTTGATGAAAACATCATCCTCCCAGTTAGTTGCTCAGGCCAAAAAGTCTCCGCTTTTCTTATCTGTTTTCTTTCTTCCATTCCTCATAATCAGTACATTAGCACGTCCTATTGGCTCTACTATCAAAATGTATCCAGAATCTGTCCACTTCTCACCATCCACTACCACTACCACTGGTCCATACCACTGTCACCTCTCACCTTGACCAGTTCAACAGCCTCCCACCTGGTTTATCTGCTCCTGTCCTTGCCTCAATTTAGTCTTTTCTCAACATAGAAGCAGCATGGTCCTTTACAACAGAGCATGTCGCTCTTCTGCTTGAACCCTCCAGCTGCTTCTTATTTCACTCAGCCTAAACTTGTCTTTAAAATGTCCACCAGGGTTCTGTAATAACTCGGCCCCTCGCTAATCCTCTGACTTCATCTTGTAGTTCTCTTCCCTTCGTTCTCTCCATAGGAACCACACTTTCTCCCTAGGAGCCACCACTGGGTGGCTCAGTGGTTGAGCATCTGCCTTGGGCTCAGGTCGTGATCCTGGGGTCCTAGGACTGAGTCCCATATTGGGCTCCCCGCGGGGAGCCTCCTTCTCCCTCTGCCTATGTCTCCACTTCTCTCTGTGTCTCTCATGAATAAATAAAATCTTTAAAAAAAAAACTAACTTTATTCTTTTTCCTCTTTTTCTTTTAACAAATCATACAAATTCCTCCCTCATGATGTTTGGACTAGCTTTTCCCTCTGCTTGGAAATTCCTCTTGCTCTGGTATTTGCATTGTTTGCTCCACCTCTCCACCAGTCTTCTTACAAATATTACCTTTTCAATGATGACTTCCCGAATCACTGAATTTAAATTGGAAGATACCTTGGCTTTCTGCCTGGCATGTTCTCTCCCTCTTCCCTATTTTATTTTTACTCACTAATCACTATTTGGCAAACCCAGGCACCCAAGAGAAAAATACATTTACTGATGTATTGCTGATTGTCTACCTGTCCCCAATATAACATAGCCATATGAGGTCTTGGATTTTTGTCTATTTTGTTCATTTCTGTGTCCCAAGTTCCTAAAGGAGTGGTTGGCACATAGTAGGCCTTCAGCAAATATTGCTTGAATGAATAAATATATAAGTATATGCATGAAAAAATAAATCTCAGAAACAGAATGTGGGGGGGTGGGGAACTAGATGATCTATAAAGCCCTTTCATTTCTAAATGTACAAAAATGAGGCTCACAGTTGGGTTCCTTCTGGGTTGCAGTATAGGCAATACATTTAACATCTGGGAATATAGTAGCACTGAATAATGAAAACCATTGCCAGACACAAACGACCACCCTGGCCTTATTGATCATGCATATAGGCTAGATACCAACCCTGCTTCCACCCAGGAGTATCTGCATTTTAAAAGGATTCTCTTAAAGATTGAGAAGCCAAAGGTTATCATTTTGTAATAGAAATTTCAGCATTCTAGGGTGCCAGTGGTAGTAAATTTTTGGCAGTTCATTGCACCTCTGGAAAGTATGTCTATTCTGCACACTTAAAAGGTTAACTCTGAATTTTTATGTAAGTGTCAGAGATCTAAACACACTAGGAATTGAATTTGTATGATGTTTTCTCCCTGGGTTAGTAGAATTTTTCCTGCCTTGGTTTTGTGGTTGTTCAGCAGTTGAGTAGAAAAACAAAGTAGTTTTTGTTTTGTTTTGCTTTTTTTAATTTTGAGTCCTTAGGAGTATATTTGAGGAGGTTGACACTAAGAAGAAAGCCCCCAAAGAGCTTTCAGTAGTGAAACAATTAGCCAGCAAGGTCATTTCCAATCTGTGTCAGCATTTGATAGTGGTGTAATGTACACTGCTTTGGCCTGCTGTAGGCATTGTCATATAAGAGAAAAAATATGTATGGAGAAGGATGACCTAAAAAAAAAAACAGTGACCAGATTTCCAGTTCAATGACAAAATATGATAGGATTTGTTCATTCATTCATTCATTCATTCAACAAATATTTATTGACTGCTTAGAATATGCAAGCCACTTTTTCAGTCTTTTGTGACATTCTTTTTGGTAGAACGGGTTTCCTATTTTATTCATTCACTCGCACAACATCAATTGAGTGTCAATCATGTGTCAGATACTGTCTGAGGTTCTGGGTATACAAAGTAAGCCTATGTGGACCTTGTCATTGGGAGCTTTCTTTCCAGAAGAAAGGAGACATGCTTTAGATATCTGGGCAAGGTGCAGGAGGAGGGCACAAAGGAAGGGGTAGTCAATTCTTTCTTAAAGTTCTGGTAAGATAAATAAAGAGTTCCTAGAGAAGGGAATGTCTGGAATGAGTCTTGGCAAATGAGGAGGTGTTTGGACAGGAGGCTGAAGACAGGAGGCAGACTTTTCAGGCACAGAGATTCAGTAAGAGCAAAGGCAGGGAGTTATGAAACCACATAGAAGAGTCAGAGTTATAAGAATCGTGAGGTCAAGACAACTGCGAGGACAGATGATTTAGGGTCTTCTATGTCATTTTAAGAATTTTGCTCTTTGTTCTGTAAACTACGGAGAGCCTTTGAAGGATTTTAAGAAAGAGGGTTATATGATCTTCCTTAGCTTTTAAAGATCACTACCACTTTGGTAGTATTTGGAGAATGAATTATAGGAAGTGAGATTAGACACAGGGAGACAGTTAGGGGGCTCTTTCCAGACTGAGATAAAGGGTGATGCCACTGAACTCTGGCAATCAAAGGAGGAAGGAGAGGAGGGTATAGGTATGAAAAATGGTAAGGACACGGGATTGACAGGGTTAGTCAATGGATCGGAGGGAGATGACATAAAGGGAGAAGAAAAGAAGAATTTCTTGCTTTCTTGCTAGAGTAAAGGAGTAAGTAGTGATATCATCTACAGAGACAAGAAACTCAGGAGGAGAGCAGTTCTCAGTCTCAAAGAGAAGTCTGGTTTTGGAGTTGCCTGCATGGTCTGGCTAGAGATCCACACATAGCACCCACCAGTAGCCAGTGGTAATCTCACTCAGGTGTTTGCAGGCGAGACAAGTTTGGGGATTGCTGGGGAAGAGTCTGCTCAACACTGTCTCTGCAGGACTTCTCAAACCTCTAAACCAGATAGAGGTTCATCGTCTGATGTGGATTATTTTCGGTTAATATATTTGATACAAGATCCAAAAAACGTAGTTAATAAATGGTATAAAATTGGGGTGCCTGGGTGGCTCAGTTGGGTAAGTGGCTCACTTCAGCTCAGGTCATGATCCTGGGATCCTGGGGTTGAGCCCCATGTCTGGCTCCTTGCTCTACAGGGGATCTACTTCTTCCTCTCCCTTTGTACTCCACCCTGCCCACCCCACTGCTGTGCTCTCTCAAATAAATAAATAAATAAATAAATAAATAAATAAATAAACAAACAAACAAACAGACTCAAGATGGTTCTAACCATTCAATTCCATGGTTAGAATCAGAGAATCTGCATAAACTGCAGTGATTATGTCCATGTGACTTGGAGGCCCTGGGAAGGAGCTGACTAGGACATGATGGTCTTTTTAAAGCGTATATATATATATTTTTTTAATATATGTATAATATATAAAATATATATAAATATATATACAAATATAAATATAAACCAACAAAGTTTCCATGACTTACCTCCAGAATATTTAATTGCTTCCATATCTGTAGCTCCATAACACTTGTTAATACTCTATTATGGTTCTAATCTTATACTCTTAATATTACACTTCCCATGATACTCTGTTAGACCGTGTCTCCAAGTGCAGGGGACTCAACACATTCATCACTGTATCCAGCCTCAAGTGCGGTAGATATTCAGTTACATTTTCAAGGGCATGAACAGCCACTTAGGGAAATAGTAACTGGTCCCTGAAGTTTCAAAGCACTTTAATTCATTTCTTTTGTGACTGTAACATGTGTACCCTCGTTGGGAAGGAAGTCATTTTATTATCTCTATTTTACATCTGAGGAATGGTGCTGAAGAGGTTAAGTGTATTGGACAAAGTTACCCAGTCAGGAAGAGATGGGACCCGAACCTGGATTTTCTTTCTCGCCCAATCTCCTTTCCTTTGCTTTCTGCATTGCTGTGCCTGCACAAGAAGAGGTTTTAAAAGAGCACTGGGCCCTTCAGAGAAGTATGGGGTAAATGAGATTTCGTCTCAGAACATGGAAGCTGGGAATAGAGGTGAAAAACTACATCCACTGCCAATTTTGTCTAGAGTAGCCTTGAAAGCTAACATTTTATAAAGACACCACTGAGCTCAGATTTCCACAGAGGGCAGGTCGGCAGTAATCCTGGCATTATGTGCTCTCAGGCCTGTGACCACAGCATAATGCTGGGGAAAGAAATCTCACAGTCAGCTTGTGAACTCCATTTGAAAAAGCAAAAAGCAGGTGTGGTTGTAGAGAGCCGGGGACACAGGGAGTGCGAGTTAGAGGCAGATGTTACATATTCACCTCCAGGAAGGATCACTGGGGTATATAATGGTATTGACTACACTCTAGTTTTATTTTCTTGGTGCAGGAAAAGACTTCTGTTGCTGCAGAACTCCAAGTGCAAGATTGAAAATTTCTGTGTTAAAGGGAAATAGGCATTATTCATGGTGTCAGAATTTAGTACACTTAGGGTAAGTGCTGCGATGGTTAAATTTGTCTAAAAGGAGATGTGCCCCCTACCATTTCTAGGGCAAGAGCTTTTTCACTTAGGGTCTGTGGGGTGAAGTGTAATGGCCAGGCTTAAAAAGGAAGGAAGGGAGGGAGGGAGGTTGGGTGAAGGGAGGGAGGGAGGGAGGGAGGTTGGGAGAAGGGAGGGAGGGAGGTTGGGAGGGCGGGAAGGAGGGAGGAAGGAAGGGATGGAGGGAGGGACGGAGGGATGGAAGAGGGAAGGAAGGGAGGGAGAAGGGAGGAAGGGAGGTTGAGAGGGAGGGAAGGAGGCAGGGAGGATGGAGGGAGGGAAGGAGGGAGAGAGGGAAGGAGGGGAGGGAGGGAGGAACGGAGGGAGGAAGGAAGGGAAGGAGGGAGGGAGGGAGAGAGGGAGGGAGGGAGGGAGAGAGGGGAGGAGGGAGGAAGGCAGGGACAGAGGGAGGGAGGGAGAATGTGGTGGGAGCACTTCAGCTCCCCCGACGGAGGGCCTTTGGCCTGTTGGCTCGGGCGCCCGCCGAGGGCCATCGATCGCACGGGCTGTGACTGTGACGCAGGAGGGTTTCGATGGCGGAGCCGCGTGCACACCTTGCCGTCCTGCAGCCTCTGAGGAGCCGGCATCCCGCCCTGCTTCCCGGCGTGTCGGCGCGGGGGCTCGGAGGGGCCTCTGTGATCTCTCTGCGAGAGGGCAATTTGTTACAGCCCCGTGCATCCGGCTCTTCAGTTACATGTCCCGGTGCAGACCCTTCCTTTCAGAGACCCCTGGGAAGGCGGATGCCACCACGCGCAGTCATTATCCTCCTACAAGGAGTCCCCGAACGGTGTCACCCCATTTCTTCCCGCTGCCCCCGCCCCCCCGGCGGCGTCCCCCCGCCCCCCCCCCCCCCCCCCGACTGCGCTTTCCGGGCACGCACCTGCGCTCCCTTCCCTGCTCTGGCTCCTGCGTGTTGGGCCACGCGACCCCTCCGCGGTCTCAGCGTCTCGCCCGGTTCCCTTCTGCGGTGACGGGGGTCCTCGAAGGCAGGTGCCGTGCTCACCCGCAATCTATACTCAAGACCGGGCAGCTTTAGGAGTTTTACTAAATTTTACGCACGAAGCGTCAGATCCGGGGTGGTTTGAGGGAACGGCCTCCGAAAGACTTTATCCCCCCCCCCTTTTTTTTTTTGTTTTGTTAATGTTTTCCTTTCCCAGTGGCTGGTGAAAATCGGAAGAGGTGGGGTTAGTCATCTGGATGGGGAAAGACATTTCTCTAAATGTCAATACTTATGAAACACCATCTTAAACCTTTATAAATGATTATCTTCCCCAGTACTGATGAGGCTGTTTCACATGCTGCTCAATTTATTTACTCAGGAGACCAATTTATTCCACTACCTCTGTACTAACTGTTTGCACTGACATCTAGGTCTGCTTCGAGCAAGCAACTGTGACAAGTTGTTTATTGAACTGTAAACAGGTATTGTCTGAATCTAAACAATGGCTTTATCTAATTAGGAGACCCTGGGCATCATCCCAGCCCCATGTGGCTATTCTAACCCAGTCTAGCATCTCCTGCAGATTTCCCATGTCTTTTAAAAATCCTCATGCTCACGTTAAAACCCTTCATCCCAAAGTGAAGAATAATCCTTATTTTGTCCCATAACTTTACATACTGGCGCTTTGTGCAAAAAAGGCCTGGCTATAATAAGCCAAACAAGGATGGCCCAATTTAGAACGGTTGAATAAGAAAAGGAAGACATGAATGAGACATAAAAAGAAAGAAAAGGATGAATAAAGATGAACTGGGTCTGTTACTTAGGCTGTAAAAATATCTTGTAGAAATTAGAAAACATTTTCCTACCAAAAGGGGACTCACTGAAATGATGGCTATCTGAGCGTTTCAGACAAAAATACAGGTACGATTCTGGAAAGCATGGTGGGAGAGCCGAGGGGGGAAAAGTTAATTTCCCCGGGCTCAGATTGAAATAGAACACGCTGGAAAGCACTAGGGGACCCTCATCTTACCCGCCATTGCTTTGTGCCTGAAGATGCTAATTGGGTGCAGCAATCAATGTCTTTTGTTTTCAGCTGTCAGCACTTTTCTGAAAGGCTTTGCCCAATAGTGGAGAGAGGAGCTCTTAACGAAGCTTCCCTTTTCGGTTGCTATGATTATTACAGTTTCCTCTTGGAAGGGGAGAATTAATTGCAATTTTGAAAAAAAAAAATGTCACCACGGTGAAGCTTTCAAATGTGAGGCCAAACATAGATATCTTTCTAAAAAAAAAAAAAAAAAAAAAAAAATTGACAGGGGGGATGCCCCACTGGCACGCATTAAAAAGAAAAAGCTGTATCAAAGCGAGCAGGGACAGGAGATTTCTGTTTCAGTCACTGCATAGATACTCTGCGTATCTTATCAGAAAGCCAGACTTGCACGTTCTTTTTGTCTCCTCCCAGGCGTCCAGAGTTGCTGTCTTGGTCGCCTCCTTAACGACTTGTGTAATTGGTTTCACTCGCTGAGGCCCAATCGGTGGGTTCATTGTGAGCGCCTCATGAAATATGAATCTCTTTAAAAATTAATCGTAAATCAATATTAATTCAATAAAATATTTTAATCTGAGCCATGAATATTTCATACGTTTCACCCAGACATGCAGATTCCAAAGGCCGGTGTCACGTTTCTGACAGGCTGTCCGCTTCGGCCCCGACGACGCCGAGGCGCGGGCCGGGCTCTCCGGGGCTCTCCGGGGCTCTCCGGGGCTCTCCAGGGTCCTCCGGGGCTCTCGGGGGTTCCCCGGGGTTCTCTGGGGGCTCTCCGGGTTCTATGGGGCGGATCTCCCGCGCTCTCCGTGGATCTCCGGGACTCTTCGTGGTTCTCCGGGGCTCTCCTGGGCTCTCTGGGCTTCTCCGGGTTCTCTGGGAGCTCTCTGGGGGCTCTCCAGGTTCTTCAGGGATCTCGGGGTTCTTGGGGTTCTCTGGGCTCTCCGGGGCTCTCTGGGGTTCTCTGGGCTCTCCGGGACTCTCCGGGGCTCTCCAGGGTTCTCAGGGTTCTCTGGGCTCTCTGAGGCTCTCCGGGGCTCTCTAGGACTCTCCGGGGTTCTCCCAGGTTCTTGGGGTTCTCTGGGTTCTCTGGGGTTCTCTGGGCTCTCCAGGGTTCTCAGGGTTCTCTGGGCTCTCCGGGGCTCTCTGGGCTCTCTGGGACTCTCCAGGGTTCTCTGGCTCTCCGGGGTTCTCCGGGTTTCTCCAGGGTTCTCCGGGCTCACCGGGGCTCTCTGGGGTTCTCCGGGTTCTCTGGGACTCTCCGGGGCTCTCCGGGGTTCTCGGGGCTCTCTGGGCTCTCCGGGGTTCTTGGGGTTCTCTGGGCTCTCTGGGGTTCTCTGGCTCTCTGGGGTTCTCTGGGGTTCTCCGGACTCTCTGGGGATCTCCAGGGCTCTCTGGGGTTCTCCGGGTTCTCTGGGACTCTCCGGGGCTCTCCGGGGTTCTCTGGGTTCTCCGGGCTCTCCGAGCTCTCCGGGGCTCTCTGGGCTCTCCGGGGTTCTTGGGGTTCTCTGAGCTCTCCGGGTTTCTCTGGGACTCTCCGGGGTTCCCCGGGGTTCTCCGGGCCTCTCCAGGGTTCTCGGGGTTCTCTGGGTACTCCGGGCTCTCCGAGGCTCTCCGGGGCTCTCCGCGGTTCTCCGCGGTTCTCCGCGGTTCTCGGGGTTCTCTGGGCTCTCCGGGGTTCCCCGGGGTTCTCCGGGCCTCTCCGGGGTTCTCGGGGTTCCCCGCGGCTCTCCGCGGCTCTCCGGGGCTCTCGGGTCCGCCGAGGTGTTCCGCCAAGCCGCGGGCCCCGGAGCGTTGCCGGGGCTTGTTTCCCGGGGTCCCCCCCAGAGTCCCCCCCCCCGCCCCCGCCGGGCTGGACACGGGCCCCTGGCGGCTCCCGCTGCGGGCGCTGTGCGGCTCCGGCCCCGCCTCCCGGCCGGGTGAGGCCCCCGCCGCCCGCCGCCACCGCGGGTCAAAGCTGCGAGTTCCTGGAGCACAGGCCGCAGCTTCGCGGCGCTGCTCTCTCTACCGAAACCCCGGGTGTCGCCTGCGTCTGTCGTCGGCCCTGCCGGGCATCATCAGCCGTGTGAGCGCCGCGGGACAGGGCGACGTCGCCCAACAGGCGGGAGTGCGCTGCTCTGGGCCGTGGCCGGGCCCGCGTGTCCCCCGTGAGTTCTCAGAGGGCGGCTGCCGCTGCAGGTGCAGAAGGAAGCCGAAGGCCCTGGGCTCAGCTAGTGATGGTGAACCAGGAGGCGGGGCGGCCCCAGGCCCCATGCAAGGCCAGACAAGGGAGGGGATGGCCCGGACCATACTTTTCTCCCCGTTGGGGTTTCCGCCCTCATTTGTCTTTATGTCTCGCTACCTGACGCCTAAGCTGTGTCGGTGGCCAGAAATAAGCTCCCAGGGAAGAAAATGTAAGCTGGATGCATTCGACACTCCTTGGCTATGGCTCTTCTTCGGGGAGCGATGGTAAATGAGGCAATTGAATTACTGAATGTTTTCTGTGCATGGCCCGCACCCTGGAGAGCAAGTCTATATAGGTTAGAATAGCCCCGAACTAGGAAGTGGATATTATGAACACAGTGGAGGGTTTAAATAAGATGCCCAGCAGGAAAGAACCGAGTCCTCGGCGTCGCTGTGGGTCCCCAGCGCCCGCGCGGACACCAGTGTGCAGTGGGCCCCACAGACGCTGCCCAAGGAATGAATATGTATGTAGTCATTTTGGACAGTTATTTGATTTGCCTTCGCAGTGTTCTCTGGACACCAAACGGAGCCCCGGAATGATATATATGCTTAAGTGTTCAGTAATTTACTATTGTATTTTCCTGTTAGGAGAGAAGTTTGAGGCTTTGTAAAAATGTATTGCTGCTGTATATTGAAGCTCGGGGAATGTCACACACCAATCAGTCCTCATGACAGGGCTCTCTCTGTTCCGTGTGTGGGAGGGCGCTGGCAATAAATGTTCCTTCTGAGGTGTCTCCTGGCACCGAAATTACTTTCCTCTTCCATTTTCCTCGTATTTGATTGGCTGGTTTATTTCTGAGTGTACCTAAGTAGGATTCCTTGTCCTCCTTCTTAAACCTGTTGAATAGGGGGGTGTGGATCGGTGCACCCCAAGGGCCCGGGTCTGCTGTGAAGTCTAGAGATGGCCTCGATAGGCTAGCCAGCTGTTTGGGTTTACCCAAGACTGTCTCAGTCTTAGCTGTGACGTTGGTTCATCCTGGGAAGCTCCTCAATCCTGGGTAAAAAAGAGTCAGTAGGTCACGCTAGCCTTGGTACTTGGGATATTGAGTCTTTGACTTTTATGTTGTTGTGGGTTTCGGATGAATGCTGAGCTTCTGGAAGTTACCAGGGTTGGAAGATTGAGAAGCTCTCAATCTTGGATCCATAATGATACACGTTATGATTTCGCTACTAATAATGTGTAAAATAGCAGTCGTGTAGTGGGAAATCACCCAACTGGTGATCCTTTGGACCTCCATTCAGGACCTCCATTCTAACCACATTTAGAGTCAGTTTATGAGGAGGACCAAGCTTAGGAACCACAGCTTGGTAGCAGAGTGGGGTCAGCAGTACTCGCCCACGGAGGGCCAGACAGCTCCTCTGGTAGAGCCGGGGTCCAACCCAACCTCCTTGCTTCCAACCTCTCTGCTGAGGCCACTCTGTGGTTAACAGATTAAAAATATCAATTGTAGTGTGCTTACTATCAATTGAGTGTGTAGAGTTATTTATTGGTATTTTCCCACTACACTGTGACTTCCTTAAGGGGAAGGATCTGGCCTTTTTCAGCCTTACAGTCTCCCCCAGACCTTGTGGCTTTGTGGGGTGGGGCAGTGTTGGATTCTTCAGGAGGTTGTGTCCTCACTTGGCAGTGGGCTGGTGTGTAAGAGCCTCACATTTTTTTTTTAAGACCTTATTTATTTATTCAGGAGAGATGAAGAGAGAGAGGCAGAGACATAGGCAGAAGGAGAAGCAGGATCCCCATGGGGAGCCTGATGTGGAACTTAATCCCAGGACTCCGGGATCATGACCTGACCAAAGGCAGATGCTCAACCACTGAACCACCCAGGTGCCCCAGAGCCTCACAGTTGAAGTGCTTGCCATTCTCCCGTCGTCTCTGCTTCATCTTTCCCCACTCCACCATTGGGGTTTACTTTGTTTCTCATCCCAGGTAAGTTGATGGGGGAAATCTGTGTCACTCATATAAGGATGAAAAATCATCTTCCTGATTCTTGTTGTGTGCATAGGTATTTGTGTGTGTGTGTGTGTGTGTGTGCGTGTTTGTACATAAATGAGAAGAGGGACACATGGCGGCCCTGTTCATACTCATGTATCTTTGCATACAGACAGATTTTAATACCCAGACATTTGTCTATTTCTTCCAAACCCTTCAGATTTACTGGGAGTTAAAAAAAAAATATCATCATTCTGTTGCTTGAAAGCAACCGTTCCAGCTGTTTGGAGAGAGGGCGTATATAAATATCCCAAAGGTATGACACTTTAAAGGATGACACTTTATTTAATAGTTAATGTTTTGATTTCCAAGAATTTAATTTCTTTGTTGTTGAAAGCAGTGTGGCATATTAGGGAAAACCACAGTGGGTGCAAATGCTAGCTTTGTTGTGATCTTAGGCAGGTAAATGAAACTTTCTGAGCTTTATTCTTCTCAATTAGGAAGTGGGATAATGTCTAACTACAAGTTAGACATCAGGGTTTTTGTGAGGCTTAGATGGAAGTACTGTATGAAATGATAATCTTTGGCATGTCATGATAGCTCTATAAATGATAGCTATTAAAAGTAAGAGAGAGAATTTAGTTCAGCCTTAGAAAGTGCTTTCAAATATTAACACTGTCTAGCAATGAAATGGCTGCCTTGGGAGCTGGTGAGCTCCACATCATTGAAGGCACTGAAAACAAGGCTGGATCATTATCTTTCTGGGATGTAATAAAGGGAGTTTCTATACAATGTTGATTTCTATTATTTAGTAAACCACATTAAGAGTTTGGTCATTCTCACCTAAAGTTCTTTTAATAAAAACACTGGAATTAAAAGAAACACTTTATGATAGTTTTCAATGTAAATATATGAAGTTGGTAGACTCATGGGGCAAGAACCTGTTTCCCAGAGTGGGGAGACCAGGCAAGTAGCACTCTTTATAGAATGACATTTTGTATCCTACTTGTCTAGGCTATGTTAGGAGGAGGTGGAGAACAGAAGACCAGAGAACCTCGGATGGCTCACTTCCAGTTTATCCCCATGGCCTCCTGACCTCTTCAGGTCTATCAGAAGGCTTGTGAAGGACTTTCAGAAAGGAAGTCTCCAAGGAGTATGTGGTCATTTAGCCATATAGCCTAGGAAGCACCTGGTGAAGTGAGTGGTTTTTCTAGAAAGGTTGAGAAAAAGCTTCAGCAAGAATGAGTAATAACTGCCAATACTTAAATCATTGAAAGTTACTAACAGAACACTGTTAGCTCAGCTATGACAGTGTTCAAGTGACTTCTAATCATTGTCTTCTTATAGGGGGCTCAAGATAATTCCATGTTGGTTGGCTTTTGAGTGTTTGTGTATGATGTGGGGAAAAAAGTGAGTTTCACTGAAATTTGAAGAACAGTGTTTTGCTAATTTTGATATTCTGCATCCACTGGACTATAAGCAATTGGGTTGTTGGCTTAATGTTACCTGCAGGTTTGTGTGTGTGTGTGTGTGTGTTTAATATTAATTTATATAAAATGTAACTTCCTTTTATTTTTTAGATTTTATTTATTTATTCATGAGAGAACAGAGAGAGAGAGAGGCAGAGAGAGAAGCAGGATCCATGCAGGGAGACCGACGTGGGACTCGATCCCGGGACCCCAGGATCATGCCCTGAGCCGAAGGCAGGTGCTAAAACGCTGAGCCACCCAGGTGTCCCTGTAACTTCCTTTTAAATGATGATGCTTTAAAGATTGTCAAGAAACTCAAGACCTCTTATCTACGGAAGACATTGAGGGTTTTTTTTAATTGTTGACATATAGCATATTAGTTTCAGGTGTACCACACAACAATTTGATACTTGTATATATTGAGATTAAAGTTTTTAACATAAAAATTTGGCATATACGAGAATTTTGTTTAAAACATCTACAGTGTTTAAATTTTTTTGAGTAAAGTTGACACACGATGTTACATTAGTTTCAGGTGTTCAACATAGTGTGAATCATCATCTTTGTATATTATGCTCGCCATAAATATAGTTATCATTTGTCACCATACAACACCATTACAATACGATTGACTATATTCCCTATACTGTATCTTCCATCCCCATGACTTATTCACTCCATAGTTGGAAACATGTGTCTCCCACTCCCCTTCCCCATTTTGCCCATCCCCCATCCCCTTTATTCTGGCTACCATCAGTTTGTTCTCTGCATTTATATGTCCAATTCCGATTTTCATTTGTTTATTCATTTGCTTTATAAAACATCTAGATTCTTAAATATTCAGAAAATTTTGGAAGGACAAAAGCTTTTTGCTATTTGGCTAAATCCAAAGTATTTGAAATTACTCAGGACTAATAACTTTCTACTTGAAATAATATATTAGTTTCTCTGATATAAGATGCAATAGAGTCTTAAATCTGGGCTTTCCAATTTGCTCCCAGATTCTCTTTCCCATTTATCCTGTGACTTCCATTTTAAGATTTTAATTTGTAATGGAATTTTTATTAAAATATGAACTAGAACTACGTTTCTTTCACATTTAAAAAAAAAGTGCAGAATGGAATTCCAAATAAATATTGCAGGTTGAAGGGATAGAACAGCTACTTTACACCAAGGATTTAGGGTATTTCAAATATTGTTTACTTTAAAAGATTTATTCGTTGAACATTTTGGATTTTTCCAGATATATTAAGTAGGGTCCAGTCAGGAAGAAGTAAGCCTCTCTAAGTGTTTCAACAGAGAGAGTTTATATTGAAAATTGCTTAAGATGATGG
Source organism: Canis lupus familiaris (assembly GCF_011100685.1). NCBI lineage: Eukaryota > Metazoa > Chordata > Mammalia > Carnivora > Canidae > Canis > Canis lupus. The sequence continues at coordinate 54,279,670 of NC_049227.1, read as the reverse complement.
CAGGGCTCGAAAACCATGTAGGGAATGTACAGCATCCCAGACAAAATAAGACAAGAAGCCAGTATCATCCCTGGAGCTGGAATAATAAGAGAAGTGGGTGTTGTTAAAATCTACAAATTGGGCTGTGTGGTGGGAAAGGGAACCACAGCAGAAAAAAAAAAAAGTGCTCTTTGGTAAAATCTAGCTTTTAGGACTTATTCCTGATGCCATCCAAAGGAATCTGGGAAATATGGCTTACTGTGATTCAAAGCAGAACAGGAGAGGAGTGGCCAATTTATCTCAGAATATACAGGCTAATAACCAGGACAATGAATGGGATTCCGTGTAGATATTGTTTCACACATGAAGGTATCTGACTTTTTTGGTACCAGAGATGAGACAGCAGGCCTATCATCATCTTACACCATCTCCAGATTGGTATCTGATTTGTACTGGTTACTCCTTCCTCACTCCATATTTTGTAAAGGTGCAATGTAACCCATCCATAATGAGCATGAAATAATTAAAGAGTTTAAGCCCACATGGCTGTAGCCAAGTGTGGGACAAAGTGTAAAAGTGTAAGACACCAAGTATTATGCTCAGTATAGATAATGCTCTCCTCATTCCAATAATGTGAATATTAAAAAATCCGCTGAGTAGCAAGCATATTTATTCCACCAAGGTATAGGCCAAATGGACTCAAAAAGAGACGTGTGACTCAGGGAAATGGACAAACTCCATTTGTAGCTGAAAAAGGCAACGGACATCTGAAGAGAGACAGCAGGGGAGAAAGTCTCATATTTCAGCACTGTGTAGATCTGAACAAGAGCCGGTAGGAACCAGATATGCCAAATCTACAGAGATACAGTTATTAAAGACTTGACACTTCAAGTGTAAACGCTGAGCAATTGCTGACAGAGGGGCTCAGAAGTCTTTACAGTTGTAATAAAAGCTCTCATGAAAGAAAACAGCAATTCCAATTTTTGATAGTATAGGATGCAAAAGAGGGCCTGTGGATAATTTAGAAAAATGATGAAAGATAAATAATCCAAACAGATTCATCAGTTCCCTGGTGGGAAGAAGGAGGAAGGAAATGTCTGAACAATGCCATACATTTTGTTTATATTTTTAAAGATAATTTAACTACTTGGTTCATTTATACATTCAACAACTGTTAAACACCTATTATGTGCCGGAATAAAATGATAAACTGGATTAGCATGGTCCATGTCCTCTGGGAGCTTATAGTCTAGAGGAAGATGCTAACTAGCGAGCAGAAAACTCCAGAAAAACTTTAAGTGTCATTAGAGAGGAAATGAGGGTTCTGGGGAAGAACCTCAGAGGAGCACCTAATCCAGGTGGGATAGAAAGCAGGGCAGGGGGATGATGGGGAGAGGAAGCCAACAAAATCGAGCCCTCAAGGATGAATAGGAGGTGTTTGGGAGAAAGATAATTGGGGAATGTAGCATGTATTATAAATGAAATGACTCAAAATAACTGGTGGGTACATGATTTTGTAGAAGATATCAGAAAGATAAGCAGGCTCCATTCAGGTCCTTATAAGTCATATGAGGAATTTAGATTTAATCCATCCATCCATTCATTCTTTTATCCATTCCACAAATAGTTTTTAGCTACTCTTATGGGGCCTATATGCTAGGTGCTTGACATAAAATGTAAAAGTAAACATGCCTTCTACATTCACAGAACCTAATAGTCTATCCAGGGAAATCCTGAAAAAACATTTTTAATCAGGTATGAATAGTTCTATGAGGCAGCTATGCTAACATGTGGGGTTGCCATGCAAACACGAAGTAGAGGTGCTTAATCTGATTTTGTCATCAGACATGGTGGTGAGGGTGGTGGCAGAGGAAAGAAGGAAGATGTTCTGGGAGAAATGACGTTTAACCTAAAGTCTAAAGAATTATTAGGAGTTAGGGAAGGAAGACAGAGGTAGCAATGTTCTAAGCATAGGAAAGAGCAAGTGTTAAGAGCTCAAAGAGAGCCAGAATGCACCTTTTCTAAAGACGTAAAAGAATTTCCATATGGCTAAAGAGTAAAATGTTTGAAAACATGTTAAGGAGTTTTGATATATCCTAAATGCATTGGCAAGAAATATTTAGAGCATTCAACAAAATTACTGGATATAAATTTGCATAGATGAATAGATATCCTATGTATTACTAATAATCATCTAAAATGTAATAAAAAATGTCAACAATAATATTAATAGTAATAGCAAATACATATGAAGTCCAGTGACTGGCACCAAAGCCTCTACTCTGAAGCTCTCTGCAGGAAATATAAATCTCCTAGTCCAGTGCTCTTCACTGCCCTGCACTGTTTCAATAAACTTCGCTGTGCAATTCATATCTGCATTGGATAGTTTTCTCATCCAGTAGCTTCTCGGTCTACCTTCCCTCTTTCAGTGGGGAGACAGGCACGTAGCTCTGCACCTGCACAGACACAGCCTGGTGGCATGTGGTGAGGCAGCATCTCTCAGCACAGTTCCTCGGGTTAGGGTCTGGGGCCTGTCCTCATGCCCTGTCTTCAAGCCTGCTGGCTTCCTTTCCAGTGTATTTTTCCTACCTGCCCTCATTCTTGCTATTTACAATTCTCCCCCATTCAAAAGCTCATTTGCTTCCCATTGTTCCTGGATCCTTTCCATTCTGCACATAATATGTTGGCCAACATATTGACATTTTAAAATACAATTTTATGATTCTATGGACATTCTATGGACAATTTTATGATTCCCGTCATGCTGGCCTCGATGAACACATTTCCAACAGTAAAGGCAAGGTTCGTGGACAGCCCAGATGTTAGCTAGTTGAAGAAGCTCTCAAAACCTTAAATGACCTAACATGCTACTTTGGAATTACCATGATGCCTTTGGGAAAGATATTCATCTGACTATGTTTAATTTTCAATGGCAATAGCAAAACAAAAAACAAAACAAAACAAAACAAAACAAAAAACAAAAACAAAAACCCAACCTGGGAGGATTTATTTGCTTAATACTTTCTGTGGTGATATTTTTATTTTGTATTAAACAGACGCACTATATAAATTCAGTGCTTCCACATTTTATCATAGTTTAGGTATATTTAAAACATCACATACTATCAGCATAAGCGTGAAACTTGTTTACTGGATTTCTTCCTGAGCTGAGTCCAGACACTCCTTAACTTAGAACAAATCACACATACAAAATGAAGATAAAATGCCAACATCCAGAGCAAGGCGAGTAAACATTGTCATGAGCACCGGGCTTGGAGTAAGGAAAACAGGGTTTGTTACTTGGCTTTTCTCATTAGTAGCAGTGGGACCTCAGCTAAAGCCGAGCCTTGCTTCCCTCATACAAAATTAGGACAGTGGATCTTGCCTTGCTTCCTTTTATTTGTTTACTTATGAGTTCATTACTCATGAAACCAACATTTCCTGAGTGCCTACTATGGGGCAGGTGGTTTTGGTGGCTAAACACTCTCAGTCCCTACCCTTACAGGTTGTTATAAAGGCAAATGAGACAATCATAGCAAGTGCTACCATTCATCATGTGCCAACTATGTGCCGTGGACCTGACATTATTATCTCTACTGTACTGCATTCCAGGGACTCCATATATTACCTGGCAGCCTCACTTAAACCTTTTCTGATAGTTCTTACCTCCAGGTACATGGGAGGTAACTGATGCTCAATTGAGAAATTTAGATATTTTTCAAAGTTAGATACTCATAGAGGTCTGACTGAGATTTGAATCAAGATGGGTCTCATTCAAAGGATCCTGATTTTGCAGTAAAGCCTATCAATATTGAAAGGTCTTTACAACATAAAGCATCATATTAAAAGAAATATTATTTTCTTCTATTGTTATTCATATCATTATGTGATGCTGTAAAAACAGACCAGAACCAAAACCTAAACAGGAAGCGAGTTTACTCATGTTACTATGGGAATTCTCATTATGGTTCTTTAGATTCCTGGTTTTATAGTCTGAAATGTCTTATTCTTTCTTCCCCTGTGGGCACACTGTCCCCTTGCTACTGTCCCTTTTCTGTCGACAGACTATGGCTGGGCTCTTGGTAAGCACAGTATTTTGAAAGAAAGGAATAGTTTTGCTGGAGAATCACTGTGTCAAGAAGGTTGTGTACCTCCTTGATGATGAAAATGCCAATTTCTTATAAAAAGACAAAAATTCTCATTTTAAAAGGTTGAATATAATGTTACTTTGCTAATTTCAAATGACTACTTTTAGGTCACTGAAAAAGTCTAAATATAAGAATAATCTCTAGGGTCTGTAACATTTTCATTTGATTCAAGAGGGGATAAATTTTAATTCATTTTAACCTCTTGCCTTTTGGTATTTGGCTCTTCTGACAGGAAGCATCCATCGTCTACTGTGAGGTTTGTGTCCTTACTATGATAGCCTGCCTTAACCAGGAATCTGTTTTTACATATCTTTAAAAGGTAAATACGATCCTAAGTTTCCTGACACAAAGTACATATGCTGTTTCAATAGCTATATTGAAATTGTAATTGAAATATGGCATACATAGAAAATTACAAAAATTGTAATTCTATTTTTACAAAATAGAACATTATGAATACCTCAAAAGCATAATGCATGCCATCTTTCAAGTATTCAGTGCCCCAAGGTAACCACTATTCTGATTTCTATTACAAGAAAGTATTAGTCTTGTCTGCTTTTCAGCTTTATATGAATGGCGATGGACTCCTATAACATATACCTTTTTGTCTCTGACTTCACTCACTCAACATATTTCATGAGATTCATCTATATTATTCTGTGTAGTAGAATTTTGTTCATCTTTCCTGCTGAATAATAGTCCTTGTGTCAATATACCATAATTTATTTCACTAGATGTAGGCATTTAGTTTCTAGTTTGTGACTTTTAAAATTACTGCTGCTTTGAATATGTCATTTGGTGCATGTATGTATGCACTTCTCGTGAGTGTAGATCTAGGAATGGAAGTTTTGGGTGTTAGAGTATTAATATTTTATGTTTTAGTTTTCCAAAGTGGTTGCATTAATTAAAAAGATCTCACTAGCAATATATGAGAACTCCTGTTTTTCTACATCTCTACCAGACTTCTTAATATTAGCCATTCTGGAGAGGTATAGCGGTATATCATTGTGACTTTAACTTACATTTTCTGAAAGAATTATGAGGTTGAACACCTTTTCACACTTTTATTGGCTATTTCTATGTCCTTTTTAATGATGTGTTTTGTAGGAGGTAGAAGATATCTCCCTAAGGATCTATAATTAGGATATGTGTATATGTCTGTATCCTAATTCCTGGAATCTGTAAATATATTAGGTTGCATAGCACCGGGGACTTAAGGCCACAGATAGAATTAAGTTTGCTGATCAGCTGGTCTTAAAATAGGGAGATTATCCTGGAATATCTAGATTATCCCAATGTAATCACAAGAACTCATAAGAGTAGAAGATGTTGTTGAAAGAGAGAGCCAGAGATGGCAGTGGGAAGGACTGGCCCTGAAGTGTTGCTGGCTTTGAAGATGGAGGAACAGTGCCAATGGGCCAAGGAATGCTGACAGCCTTTAGAAACTGGAAAAGGCTAGGAAGCATTCTGCCCTAGAACCTCCTGAAGAAATGTAGCCCGATTTACACCTTCATTTTAGCATGGGGAGACCCATTTCTTACTTCTAAACGATATGACTGTAAGATAATAAAGTTGTATTGTTTTTGTCAATGAATATTGTGGCAATTTGTTACAATAGTAGTAGGAAATTAATACTTGTGTGTTCAAGTCTTTTGACTATATTTCTATTGGGTCTATCTTTGATTTGTAGAGGTTATTGATATATTATGGATATTAGTGCTTTGGTTTGCTTAGTATTTCTTACCTATGTTTTAAGAGAGAGTCACATAATTTTCTTTTCTGCCAACATCCTCATCAAGTTTTGGTTACAAAGTTTTCCTGGCCAAATGAAAATCACTTTAGGATTGTGGCCTCTCCTTTCTCATTCTGTCATAGAATAAGTGTAAGATCACTGTGCTGTGTTTCTTAAATGGTGGACTTTATCAATGAAGCCATATGGGTCTGGGATCCAGGTTTTCTTTCTGATAAAATTTTTTAATTAAAGGATTCTATTTGCTTAGTAGATATAAGATTATTCAGATTTTCTATTTCTTATTTTAGCTTGATAAACTATATTTTTCAAGGAAAATCTTTTAATTTCTCACATTTATCTGCATAAAGTTGCTCATAATATCTTCTTTTTTAAATGTTTGTAGGAAGACACCTGGGTGACTCAGTTGGTTGTGTCTGGCTTTGGTTTCCACTCAGGTTATGATCTCAAGATTGTGAGATCAAGCTCCATATTGGCTCCATGCTCAGTACAGAGTCTGCTTCGGATTCACTCTCCCTCTGCTTCTCCCCCTGCTTATGCTTTCTATCAAATAAATAAAATATTAAAAAAAAATGTTTACAGGATCTGTACTGATGCCCCCTCTTCATTCTTGAATTTGGTAGCACTTTCCTTCTTTCTCTCTCTTTTATCTTGATGAGTCTTGGTAGAAATTTACTAGTTTTAATTTTTTTGAAGGATAAACTTTTGGGATTTTTTTTAAAGATTTATTTATTTATTCATGAGAGGCACAGAGAGAGAGAGGCAGAGACATAGGCAGAGGGAGAAGCAGGCTCCCCGCAGGGAGCCCAGTATGGGACTAGATCCAGATCCTGGGATCACGCCCTGAGCCAAAGACAGATGCTCAACTGCTGAGCCACCCAGGCATCCCTGTTTTTTTTTTTTTATTGTCATTATTGTATGTGAATTTTCTATTTCATTAATTTCTTCTCTTTAAAATTTCCTTTCTTCTAATTTCTCTGCATTTAACTTGCTTTTTTTATTTTTATTTTTTAACTAGCTGTTTTTTAAAAGGTTACTTAAATCATTTAGTATTTTAGTCTTTATTCTCTAATATATATGATTTTTAATGCTAAACATACTCTTCTAATCACTTCTGCTACAAATCACAAGTTTTGATATTTTTATTTCACTCAGTTAAATTTTTTTCTAATTTTCTTTCTTTTTTAACTTAATTAAAAAAATTAAATTTAAATTCAATTTGCCAACCTATAGTATAACACCCAGTGCTTATCCCATTAAGTGCCCTCTTTAGTGCCCGTCACCCAGGCACCCCATTCCCCCACCTTCCTCTGCTTCCACAACCCCTTGTTTGTTTCCCAGAGTTAGGAGTCTCTCATGGTTTGTCTTCCTCTCTAATTTTCCCCCACTCAGCTTCCCTCCTTTCCCTTATAGTCCCTTTTACTATTTCTTATTTTCCACATATGAGTGGAACCATATGATGATTGTCCTTTACCGAATGACTTATTTCACTAAGAATAATACCCTCCACTTCCATCCATGTCTGTGTAAATGGTAGGTATTCATCCTTTCTGATGACTGAGTAATATTCCATTATATCTATATACCACATCTTCTTTATCCATTCATCTGTTGAAGGACATTGTGGCTCCTTCCATAGTTTGGCTATTGTGGACATTGCTGCTATAAACACTGGGGTGCAGGTGTCCCAGTATTTCACTACATCAGTATCTTTGGGGTAAATACCCAGTAGTGCAATTGCTGGGTGATGTCTTCTTTCATCCATGGATCAGTTAGAAGTACAATCCTTAATTTTCAAGTATTTGAGAATTTTCTAATTATCTATTGTTATTGATTTCTAAAACAATTCCACTGTATTCGGAGTAAAGATTCTCTTTGATTTCAGTCCTTTGAGATGTGTTGAGATATGCTTTGTAGCCAAGCATGTTGGCTTGGCTTATTTATGGTGAATGTTTATTTTACATCAAAGGATATGCATTTTGTAGTTATTGTGAACAGTGTTGTACATAGGTCTAGTTTGTTAACCAGATTGTTCAAATCTGTGTCTCTGTAATATTTCAACATTTGCTTGTTCAATCAGATATTGAAGGAAGTGTGTTAAAATCTACTATGACCATATATTATATGACTTTTTCATTCTATTGGTTTTATTCAGCTTTTTGAGACTATGTTAAGTATGTACAATTATAGATTATAGTATTTTCCTTGGGGATTGACCTTTTTAACATTACAAAATGCCCCTCTTTATCCTTAATAATCCTTCTTACTTTAAATCTACTGTGTCTGGTACTAGTTTCACTATGTTAGCTTTCTTTGGTTAGTGTTTGCATGGTATATTGGGTACCCCTTGTGCATGGCCTCACATTCTTTTGGCTTTACATCTGATTCCAGTATTAATTCTGATTCTGGAAATGATTATACAGAAATGAAATTTTAAAAATTCTTTCTGTTATAAAGATTTGAATCAGCATATCAATTGGTCTCATATACTAGGAAAATATTGATAGAGTAATTAATACCAGTATACGTCCTGCTGAAGTTACTAAACCTGAAGGCTGAAAAGTAAATTGGGCATCAAGACATAATTCAAGTCATGTACAAAAAGGAAAAATAGCAGCTTGATATTAGATTCTTCCATATATAATCAATGCTAGAAAACAGTATGTTGCCTTCTGGGGGGAGTGTATCCTAATAGTTTTTGCATAAGCAAGTTGTTCTTGAAACATAATGAATAAACATGATTGTGTTCACAATCTTTAGGAATCCAGAACTTACAAAACAAATAATCCAAATTAATTGGATTTACATAAGCAGAATTTAAAGTTTTGAAATGATGAAAATATAATTTAAAAATACTAATGATTAATCCACCAAATATAGAACTAAAATCTGAAATATGCCTCAGTTAATAGATTGTGAATACTATAAACCTTAACAATATACAAACAAAATCAAATGATCAGAAGGGGGAAGAAGTGTGTGTCAAATCCATGCTACCATTTGGGGATGGTAGGTTTTGGCTGATTTTTAAAAATTTTTCATTGTTCAGGCTGCATGGATGCCTCAGTCAGTTGGGCATCCGACTCTTGGTTTCAGCTCAGGTTGTGATCTTGGGGTCATGGATCAAGCCCTGGGTAGTGCTCTGAGCACAGAGTCTGCTTGGGATTCTCTCTCCTCTTCCTCTACTTGCATGCATTTGCAAGTTCTCTCTCTCTCTCTCTCTCTCTCAAAAAAATTTTTTTTTTACTTTGCCTTCTTTTATAGTGAACATGGGCCATTTTTACAAAATCTATAAAGTCATTTTTCTAAAAAAAAATTAAAGAGAGACAGCAATAGAGCCATCTTTAGGTGAATTTTTCTCACCTTTTTCTAAATTACTTTCAGGAAGAAACTTTATATTTTATCTTTAAAGACACTACGGACTGAATTATTCTTTGTTATGGTGAGCCTAATGTGATCAATTTTTATTTGGGTATCACTAATGAAGAGTGAATCCTTTTTCTCTGCCACTCCTAGCATTCTCTATCATTCAGGATAACCTTTCATATCCCAGCCTTCCCTGTTTTAAGTCAAGTCTGTCATCTCTTCTTCTTAGATCTAGGAACAGACAGCGTCACCCAAAAGGACACTCTCTCAGGAGCAGGATGGCGGTGGGGTGCTACTGGTTTGAAAGCTCATCAGATTGACAGCCATCCTGCCATGTTCTACAATCGAGTAAAAAATTAAAATGCAGAGTGTCCTATTTTAAGATCAAGGATGAAGAGGACAGGAAAAATTGGCTCACAATTATTGAGCACCTGATGTATTCTGGGCATGGTCGGAGCAACCCTGTAAGTTAGGTGTTCCCGGTCTCACTGTATAAGTGAGGAAGCAAACTTGGGGAGGGCAGATGAATGACTTGTGGTCATGGGGCTGTCAGGGAAAAACCGTGTTCCCCGGTGCCCTTCTCTCTCTTTCTACTGCCATGGTGGAAATGCTTCCATCAGCCCATTAAAAATTATACAATTTTGTTTACTGCACTTAAAACAATCTTAAAGTTTCACTTTTGAGACATAGAGTAAATTTTTGCTCCAAGTTGCTTTTATTTTAACAATGTCTACAAAGACAGTAGAAGCAGACGATTCCAGCCAGAATCAGAATTTCAGGGTGAAACAAGATCAAGCACGCAAAGAGTTAATTGTTCTAGCTCTAATTAAGTGTAGTCTTCTTAAAAAAAAAAAAAAAAAAAGCCTGCTTTATCCTGGCAAGAAGCCTGTAAAAAAGGGACGATCTGTCACAGACTCACAGAACACAGTAATTAAGGGCTGAAACGCTTCCCAATCAAAGAACGGGAAGAGTTCACTCAGAGTTAACTGTTTAAACAGCATCCCTTGTGAAATGGCATTGCCACTGTATGTTTTTAGATTGAATTGATTTAATTTCTTACTGTTTGCTTCTAAGTAGGAATTAGAGCCTCCATCAGGACTGGCTAACGGGGCTCATCCTAGACTGAGTCCCCCGGGACAGGAGCAGAAGGGCTGCAGAGCAGGGTGCGTGCTGGGTGCGCTGCGGCCGGGCCTGGTCGCGGGGCTCATGTTTGCAGCAGGCAGCAATAATGAACAATTAATGAACCCACATTGTGTTTACACGTCTCATTTCGAAACCAATCATTTCTATGCTCTAAGTAAGATGTTATGCTCTCACAAAAGCATTAAAATTCACAAGTAAATGAAAATGTGTGTATTGTTCCAAAAGTATGCTTAAATTTCACATGTTTCGTTTCACAGCAGAGCCCTAGTCAGTCAACACATTCATGTAGTGACACCTGTAACTCACACATGGTGGCTTAATTTATAACAGTTGATTTCCTTTCATAATCAAACAATCACCTGCACCCAGCTTCACGTATTGGTCCATTGTTCTTCCTTGCTGTCACCGTTAGCCCGTATGTAGGCTTCACCCAGGACATCTACTCCGCTTAGAAAGTAGAGCAAATGAGCAAAAATGTTGAAATTGTCATTTTCTTCTTACCAAGGACAGGAGGGTGGCCATTTTTCTCAACTCACCGGGAATTTGTGTTTATATGCACATCACGCAGTCATTTGTTGCTCATATTAAGGGACAGATTTGGTAAATCCTATTTAGGTCTAATGTGACTTGTGAACAAAATGTGTTATTCACTTTTTAAAAGCAGTTAACTATTTCAGCTACCTGATAAAAATCATAGCTGTTATTTGTTGCGATTTTATTTTTTTATCAGCTACTAAGCCCTTTTGTGCACTGCCTTTGAAAAATATTTTCAAGAACCGTATGAAGAAAGTATTTTAACTATTCCTGTTTTACATGGAATAAATAAGTCGCCCAAGGTCACGTAGGCCGGGGTTTCTCACCCAATAGCTTAACCACGAAGACTTGATTGCTGTGCCGTATGTCCTTTTTAGAGATACGAATGGCAGATGCTCTTAGTTTGTGCACCAGAAGACTGTTTAATGATTAGAAAGGAGTAGAGAACCTTTTGAGAGTCTAACATTATGTCTGGATGGTGGCAGATTAACTAGGAGGATATATCTCACGTCTATACTAGCAAAATTCTGAATCATTTAGATCAGTGAAATGAGAGCAAGATACTTTGGGTTTTCGAACTCTTAATCTTCTCACTTCCAGCTCCTGGAATGTTTTGTAGAAGCAGAGCAAACAGAAAAGCCAGCCATTTATGAAGCCAGATGGATATCCTCTTCCTCCATCTCATTCCCCCTTCGTTCTGCTACTCTTATAAATTTATTAAAAATCTCATCACCTGGGGCGCCTGGGTGGTTCAACTGGTTAAGCCGTCGACTCTTGGTTTTGGCTCAGGTCATGATCTTAGGGTCCTGGGACTGAGCCCCAAGTCTGGCTCTGTGCTCAGTGCTCAGACTTTCTCCCTTTGTCTCCCTCCCCTTCTGCTGCTTCCCCTGCACATACACACACCATTTTTTAAAAAAATAAATAAATAAAATCTTTTTAAAGAATCTCATCACCTAACTATGGATTTATCATGTTACTAACGCATGCAATCCATTTTCCATTCAAAAAAGGTTTCTTACACTGGAGACATTGTGACAGTCGATGGACCAAGACCACAAACCATTTTATACTTTTCAGTATGATCCAAACTCTTTGGAGAAACTCTGGCCCCTGGCACAATATTTTCACAGCCATAAGAGTTTGGTTTCCTGTGATCTCAGTGGTATTTAACAATAAATCCTGAACTACATGTTTAGCAAAGCAAAGGGAAAATGGATGTCAAGTCCATTAATCACAGATAAAAAAAATTTTCTGGGTTGGAATGTCAACCAGGCATTAGCTGTGCCTTGCACTATAAAATCTATTCAAATGACCTCCTGATTAGGTCAGCTTGTCCTCTTGCCCTGAGATATTTTAAAAACAGAAACTGGCAGTTAGAGCTATAATCCTCATGATACTTCAGGCTGTACATAGTAGATATTTGGTCATAAGGACAACCATAAGCAACTTCTCTGTAGCATTTCGCTTGTAGCTGTCAGCTTGACCAAATCACATACAAAATCGATATCAAACTGCATGTTCTGTAAAGTAAATATGACTATTAGATGAGAAGTGTTTCAAGGTAATTCTAAATAGTCTGAAAATACACATTTGTAACTGAAGGATTTATTTAAGATTGATTTTGGGAAAAGTAAAAGTAAGCAAAACGGTGTTTACTTCTTACATTCTAGATAAAAGGGAGCACGAAAAAAATCTGAATTGTACCTCTCAAAATTGATATGGTGGAGAATCTGATGTTGGCAATTGTGACTATATTAGAAAGGGAGTGGTATTAACGGCCAACCATTTGCAAGTTGCAAATGCCCATTTAAAAATTCCTAGTGTAAATGCACAGCCGTACAATCAAGTGCATTTACAACCTGTGAATTACTAAAGACTTGGGAGGCAGCCCCTTGTCCCTGGCAGATGCTATCCACATTCCTCAGCTCTCCTGGTGGCGTTCAGAAACACAGGCTGCTTCTGGAGAAAAGGAGAATAAAGACTCCAAAAGGCTTAGATTAGAGCAGCTTTGAAATGGAATGCATTTTAAAAATGTGCTTTAGTGTTGCTGTAAGATGATGCTATTGTTGTGTTTGTCATACTTCTGTTAAAAATGAGGCCATTTATACAGCGTTAGAGACAGTGAGGTGGGAGGGAGAATTGGGAGATGCTGGAGTGTTTGATGATATTCTTTTCCTTCCTGGGCGCCGGGAAATTGTGCAGTTGTCATTCACATTAGCAGAATGTAGAACATTAGCTGAGTGATACCAGGATGACCTCCTGGGAGGAACCAAGGCCACTTTGCCCATCATGTTAACCTATTGAGTGCCACATCACTGAAGGGTTTAATGTGCATGAAAGAGTTAAAGAAAACCATTTAGTGGGAGATGCGATTCTACGAAACAAAATGGATAAATCCAAAGGATAGGAATGTTATAATGTCAGAAGACAGCCTCTGTGGTCCAGCAATCCTGGTAGCCAGAACACATCTGTTTCACTTCCTGCTTTGTATATTCCAGCCTGAAAATGAATCTGCCTATGTCCCCACCATTCCCAACACTCCCATCCTCCTCTACCCTCCTCTACGTGCACCCTCGGAAGAAACCTTTGGGAGACAGAGAACTCCACAGCCAACCTATTCTGATCCATGCATTCAATGAGTGTAGTTTCACTGTTTACCTCAAGACCCATTTCTTTCAGATTTTTAACTCTTAGGTATATCCTATGCATATCCTTGAACTCTTAAGTTTGAAAATGGATGGACTTTATTTGAGGGGTGTATGATTTGCTAGTAATTATTTTTAAAAATACATCAGGGATTAGGGTGCCTGGGTGGCTCAGCCCATTAAACAGCTGGCTCTTGATTTCAGCTCAGGTTGTGATCTCAGGATCCTGGGATCCAGCCCCATGTTGGCTCTATGCTCAGTGGGAAGTCTGATTAAGGATTCTCTCACCCTCTCCCTCTGCTCCTCCTCTCCCCACTCCTGCCCTTGCATGCATGTACTCGCTCTAAAATAGATAAATAAATCCTTAAAAATATATATATATATTGGGCATCTCCAGGGAACAAGAGCTTTGGGTAGAGTACAGCATGAACAAAGTACAATTTCTGTCTTCCAAGATCTTACACTGCAGCTTATTTAAGTTAAGCATATTTGTTTGCAAAGCAATATGTACAATCCTTCCTTCCCTTTCCCCCAAATTAGCAGAAAAATATGTAGGACACTCCATTCTCTACCCCAAGGATCATACATAGAAGTATTTTAAAAATAAAATTTTGATTAGGAATTGAGAACAGAAAGTTGTTTCTGTAAAAAAAAAATAGCTCAGATTGAGCACAGTCTTATTCTGTTTAAGAGAAAATTCATATTTAAAGAATCCAACCTCCTCACCTTATGCATTCTCTCTTCTTTCTTAATTTGAAACTGTTTAGCCCATAGGTATGTCAATTTACTTATCAAGTTTTCTTGAATTTTTGTTGTCCCCGAAATCAAGAACCCCACCATCTAATGGAGGAGAAAGATATAAATGGAAAATTATAGCACTAGTTAGTTTCTATCAGAGAAGTAGGAAGAAAGTGCTGTTGAGGCAAAGAGGAGGCACAAATTAACATGGCTTGGTTAGGAAGGGAGAGGATGTCTTTTCGGAGGAGATGATAGGAGTTTTCCAAGTAAGGGAAACCAAGGAAAGTATAAACTAAGCAGCAGGAACAGCAGATACAAAGACACGGAAGCTAAAGTAGTCTTGCAAGGTTGAGGATATGCAGTTGGTTATTCAGAGGCTTCTTGAGAATCAGGCTACAGTGAGGTAAAAGGAGTGGGAAAGTAGGTAGGAATGTGAGCTAAAGCATCTTATATGGCAGACAAATGAATCTGGATGGCTCTTTTTGGAAAGAGGGAGTTATGGTAAGCTTTTAAGCAAGAGCATGGCAGGATCAGTGTAACATTACAAAGATCACTTCATAAAAAGAAAGGCATTAAACTGAAATAAAAAGAGTTGCCATCTTTGTGATGTTTGGGAAGTAATAGATGACCAGCTGTGATCTCATGAGGATAACCTGGAGAAGAGATGGCCAGATCCTAAACAGAACAGTGGTGTTGAGGCTGCAGAAGAGGAAGCACATTGGACAGGCTGTCAGTCAATATATTAAATAAAAAGTGGTGACTAACTTGATATGAGACAAGATGGAGAAGACAAGAAGGATTCTAGATTTATCAGATTACTCAATCGGTAGCTGGTGGCACAAGGCAAAAGAACAAAACAAGACAAACCAACCAAAAACCACAACTGTCAAAAGGAGCATGTGTTGGAGACGAGGTAATGAACTTGGCTTGGGATATGTTGAGTTCTGAGTGTCTGCTGGGATCTCTAAACATCTGCCTAAACCAAACTTGAAACAGGGAGTCTGTCACTATATCCCAACGCATAATGCCAGCCAGCTGAGCACTCTCTTGCTTTCTGTATGCTTCTATGTTGCCTCTTGTTCCAGACCTGTGTAGAAGATGAGGGAGAAGTAGAAGCACACCATGAGGGGTGAGAAAAGAGGCTGGCCATGGCTTCCTTTTGCTTTCAAGCTGCACTAACTCTCAGGTAAGAGAGGTGAGAAACCAATACTCCAAATAGAGTTTGGAGCATCAAATAGTAGACAACATCAGATATTTTGATTATAAATATGGCTGAGTTTTTCTATTTCAGTGACTTTGGGACTTTTTGGTGGCTAAGAGTAACAAGAGGATAACTGGAAGGTCATCCAGTGGCAGGGAAAGAACTAGTGGTGAGGAGGAAGTTGAAAGGGCAGTGAGTGACAAAAATAGAGTGCATCATAATCACCACTTCCAAGTCAGGAGTCAACACAGAGGAAGAAGAGAAGGCTTTATACTGAAGCATGAATAACACCAACATTTATGGCAGAAGAAGAGCCATCTCTGGAGGAGAAATTGCTGGGGAACAACACCCTCTACTTTGTTATGGATTGAAACCTCACAACAATGACTTTTTTTTAAAATTGCCAATCATCTTTCCAGATAAGTAAACTGAAATGTGTAGAGGGAAAAATTAGCCCTAAGGTCACATAACTCGCATGTGGCAGAGCTAGGGCCCAGAGCCTGAGTGATTGATCTCAAGACCACTGTGCTAACTATACCCTAAATCTTCAAAAAATCACCACTTTAGAATTACAAGGGGAACATGAATAAAGACCTGAGCAATACTAGAACCAATAATAAAGTGTCGAACCTTTCAAAGACAAGGTTGGTAAGAATGTGATGCTGGGTCACAGCATTGCAAATAAAATTGGCATATGATTCAAGATACTGTAAATCTTCAATACCAAACCGTAAACCCTAATAATAAACGTGTCTTCTCTCTGAGCTTTCCCACACCATAGGCAGATGCTCAACTCAATTCAATGACTGAGGTTAGCTAGAGATCCTGACCAGTGTTAGTGACCTGCTGTTCCTCAGGGGCCCTAGAGGAGCCCCAGGGAGACCTGCTCCTTGTTCCTCCCTGCACCAACACCTCCGTAGTAGGCTTTGTTGTTATTGTTGTGACTCATCATTACGGAAAATCCTCATTAAAAATAATCTTACATTTGGGTTTCAATTATGTACTGAATGACATTCTTTAAGGAATGTATTCACTAAAAAGCCTGGCTTTTATGGGTTACTTCGCCTATTTATTTACTTATGTATTTTATTTTTAAGATTTTATTTCTTTGAGAGCACTAGCGGGGGTGGGGTGGGCAGAGGAAGAGGGAGAAGCAGACTCCCCACTGAGCAGAGAGCTGGATTTGGGGCTGGATCCCAGGACCCTGGGATCATGACCTGAGCCCAAGGCAAACGCTTAGCCCACTGAGCCACCCAGGTGTTCCCACTTTAGCTACTTAAAAATATGTTTATAAGTGAAGCTCTAAACTGATTTGAGAAACCTAAGATTCACTTACTGTTTTAGTTTTCGAACAATGATACGTAATAAGAATAAGGACATGCCCCTAACTGAAAAGGTGCCCTGGTGAGATGGATTATGGTTTGAGACCAGGAGGCTCCAGCAAATGTTCAGCAGTGGGAGCCATTGTTGGCAGAGGCTGTCATGCAGTTAGCATGATTGTTTTTTTCTTCTTGAAGACTTTCTTTTTGCTTGACCTAGTCTTCACTTAAGCTTTAATTTTGGAATTTTTTTCTGATAGAAACAACATATAGAACAATAAAAATAAGATTAAATTGTTCTTTTTGAAGGAAGGCTGATTGCTGAAGTGAGAGAGGCCAGCCACAGTCCAGAACTGCAGAATTATACTATTCAACTGTAAATAAAAATCTGTAACATCCTGGTTTTCTGTTCTCTAGTATTACATGTCCATCCTTTCTACTCTTGCAACTTTGCAAATGCCATCTTATTCTAATAGAGTGCCTTATCGATAGAGCAATTTTCCAGTAAATTGATATCTTCCCTCTCCTTTTTAATCTTCTCTTTCTCTCTCTCCTTCTCTCTCTCTCTCTTTCAAACACACACACACACACACACACACACACGCACACACACACATACAGACATACACAACAGTATTAATAGTATAGAAAGTCTGCTTTGCCTGCCATTTGCCCTGGGTATAGACCTGACCACTGAAGGAAGACTCTGTCCTGACCCTAGTGATACTTGTTATTTGATTTCTTAAATTAATTTTTTATTTGTAATCTCAGGTTTTGTTGACCTTGGAGAACTCTCTGAAAGAGCAATCTGAGAACCGATTTCAGTGTGTAGACAGGACTATGGAGAATAAGAAATAATGGTGTAGTCTGATAGGTCAAATTTTGGATTCACATTTCAAAGGTCAGAAGTGCAAATTTCATTAAGGTTGTATTTATGATAAAATTTCCTTTTAACCATATTTTTTAATCTGTAGTTTGAAAATTGAGAAGATGATCTATGATTCAGAATATTTCCTATGTTGGGAAAAAAGGCTGAGTTATAAAAATAAATATAATGATTATGGCTAAAAATAAGATCTTATTACACCAGACCTTTACTGATGTCAATATGAGACAGGGGTTCAGAGGTGAATGGACAAATTTGCCATTGAAAATTCTCCTTTGGAAAAAATTTGGACCCTAATATCATCAACAGAATTTCTGCTAGATTTTTGACATGATAGACTGGTTTGGGTTTGCACACACTCTGGGATGTGGGTGTGAATTGGCTCAGGTAGTCCAGGATGTGGAACGGTATCTACGTTAGTTCATAACAATGGAGTCCATAGCGCTCTGCCCCTGGCCCCCCAAATTCGTAGCCTTTTTTACATACAAAATATAGCCATTCCATCCCAACAGCCCCCAGTATTGCAACTCTTTCCAGCACCCACTATAGAATCTAAAGTCCAAAGTCTCATCTAAGTAACATCTGAAACGAGTATGGGTGAGGGGTGTGTGGTAGGATTCATGCAGAGGCAGAAATCCTCTCCAGCTGCAGATCTGTGAAACCAGAAAAATGATGTGCTTTGTCTGGGGCAGGTATAAAATGGGTATTGTCATTCCAAGGAGAGAAATTGTAAAGGAGAAAGGGGTGATGCATTCCGAGCAAGTCCAAAATCCAGCAAGGCAAATTCACTGGATCTTACAGCTTGAGAATTTTCCTTTTCAGCTCGATGTCTTATTTTCTGGGCCTACTGGGGTGGCAACTCCACTTCTGCTCTGCCGGGCAACGCCGCCCTTCAGCTTAGTGGGATGCCATCCCTGAGGCACTAGATGTGGGGAGCCCTGGCCCCAGAAGCAGAAGAAGCCCCCTTATCTTTTGAAGTCCAGCCCTGCCCCCGGACCTTGGTGAGGGAAACAATGTTATGACCTCTGAATCCCTTTCAGGCTCGCTCTTCCCTTCCTTAAGGAATGGTGCACATTCATAGCTGAAGAGCCTTATGGTCTCGTCTTGTAAAATCTAAGAATTCTGATAGATTTCCTTCATTCTGTCCTGCTTCTCTGTCTCCCTTAGTTCAAGTTGGCAGTGTCTTTGCTGGTATAATCCTGTTTTCTTTTTATTGAACCAGGCTGGTGGTGTTCTGTTCTTTCTTTCTTTTCCTCTTCCTCTTTTTTTTTTTTTTCAATTTAGACAAGCTGAGAATTTTCCAAACCTTTAGGTTCCTTTTTGCTTAACACTTCCTTCTTCACTTCCTCTTCATTTCTCTCTTCTCACATTTTACTTTAAGCAGTCAAGAGGCTCCAAGTAGCTTCTTCAACACTTTGCTTAGAAACATCCGAAGCTAAATATCCAATTTCATTGCCTGCAAATTCTACCGTCCACGAAACAGGGGAATGCACTTTGTAACAGAGACTGCCTTTCCTTCCATTGCGATTAACATGTCCCTCTTTTCCATCTGAGACCTCACCAAATTGCCTTTATTGTCCATATTTCTAGCATGCACCTCAAAACTTGTGCAGGCTCTACCCACCACCCAGTTCCAAAGCTGCTCCCACGTGCCTCGGTGCTTGTTACAGCAGCTTTCCACTTCTGGGTAGCAAATCTGCTGCAACCTCATCAAAACCTGATTATCTTTCAAAGGCCCATCTCCAAGTATATCAGATTAGGGGTTAGGCCTTCAACATATGGATTTGGGGGCATGGGGTGGAGGGACCTGGCTCAATCCATAGCAATAGAGAAAAGAAAGGGAAAGAAGCACTTTTTCCTTTGGCTGTGGCTTTCCTGTCTCAGCTCTAGTTGACTCCCATCATCTGTGGAGGAGGAAGAGATTCAGAGAGTCCTGAGCTCACACATCTCCACTCCTAACTCCTATTCTCATAAACACATGCTTTGTTCATTCTATCACACTGTAATCTTGAACAAATTATTAAATGGGCCTAAGGCTCAGTTTTCAGGAGTTTTGGGGGCTGAGTGAACAATGTCAAAGGCCAGGTGGATAATAATAACAGGGCGAAGCTAGACCATAAAGGCTGTGGCAAATCTGATAGAACATGACCCAAGTAAGCCTATTTCAAGTGGCATCCATTCATTTTAAATGTCAGAGGCCAAATCTAATATGCTAGGCAAGAACTGGCCACAACTGGACTAGCTCTCTAAATTATCTTCAAGATTGAACTATGTGAATTAGCTGTTGATACCAAGTACATTTTCTCCTACTCTTTCCATTCCCTAAGACTCAGTGAAGATTAGGAAATTTGTCCCATCCTGTTTCCCTTAAAATATTTATTCAAGATTCTCTACAGTTGTGGTCAATGAGCTTGAATTCTTTTCTCCCACAGAAACTTCTTTGAGATAGTGAGACCATGTTGAGACAGATCAGATTTGGGAATATGATAAGTCAAAAGCACCAACTGAGTCATTCAACTCTAATGAAGTCATGGCATTTAAAAAATGTTATTATAGTTAACTGGCCGGCTGTATGTCTTCTGGAATACTATCTTCTTTCGTTCTCCAATCAAGGTGTGATGATCACATTCTGCTGTTGTCACTTTTTTTTTTTTTTTTTTTTTGTAGGAGGCTCTTCATGTGGGAAAGAGAAGGAAACCCATCTGAAGGTCATTTGTATATTCTAAACTATCAGACATTATTGAAAATCAAAGGACCAGATTATTGATGTCCAAATTGATCAGTTTTACTGGCATCATGATTCCAAAGACACTAAACTGATAAACACAAAAGGGTATTTAATATTATATGTGAACATTTTATGCAGAATCAGATGATACATGAAATGTAGGCTCATTGTCTCTTTAAAAGGCTGTGGGATTATTTCACAAGATTTCAGGTCATCTTTTAGGATTTTATCTGCAGTTAGGCCTCTTGTTTGGGTATTTTTATGCCATATATAAACCTAAAATCTGGGGCATCTGGGTGGCTCAGTGGTTGAGCATCTTCCTTGGGCTCAGGTCATGATCCCGGGGTCTTGGGGATAGAGTCCTGCATCAGACCCTCCGGGGAGCCTGCTTCTCCCTCTGCCTATAACTCTGCCTCTCTCTGTGTCTCTCATGAATAAATAAAACAAAACAAAGCAAACCCTAAAACCTGGATCAGTTTAGTTCCTTATGAGTGGTGTGTGTATCTGTGTGTGTGTGTGCGTGTGTGTGTGTGTGTGTGTGTGTGTGTGTGTGTTGATGGTGGTAACCAGATCCTTACAAGAGTCAAGGTATTTTCCTATTGACGTGTCGACTGTGACCTCCTGGGGGCAGGATTGTGCTTCTCAGGTTTTTGGTTCCCTTGGACTTGGTGGTAATTTAGTGATGACCCTACTGTTTTTTTCTGAGTTATAGCAGAACCTTGAAAAGAGGGATTCACTGAAGAAAAGGGGATCCAGACATTAAACTCTGAATCATATTTCTTAATCAGGGGCTTGCTGAACCTCAGCTCCATGCATCTCTCCTCTGGATCAGTCTTCCTTGGAGAGTCCCTATAAGGATAAGGATTGTGTGAGCATTTTTGTCATGTTAGCTTCTTCTGGTCGTCCCTGCTGCCCTCTGGCACAACAGCCCTTCATCCCATGGCTCACCAGTATCACAAGGCCCTGAAGCCTCTGGCTGTGACTGTGAACCCTAAGTGGCTTTGGGACATCCCCAATTGCCAAGGGTTTACTACTTTCTATCTTAATGATTGCCTCCTAAAAGGAGAATATGCTCCTTTTCTCTTCAATACTTCTCATTCCTTAGGTCACAATACAGACAGGATTTGCTCCCTGAGTTCTGTTCACTGGCCCTAATGGAGTATTACTTCATTTTATTTGAAGTTTGGACAATTTCCCTTAACTGAGTTTGGGAGAAAAATCAAAGGATTCCGTACAGCACAACACACATATCATTCCTCCCAACCAGTGTCCTTTAGAAGGGTCCTTGATAGAGTGCAGACCCTCAATCTTTCTTCTGTCGAGTTGATTTATGGTGCCATCCCCCTCCCCTTTCCCTTTCCTCCCTCTCCTCCTTTTTCTCTCCTTTGCTTCCTTCTTCCCTTATCTCATCCTTCTTGATTACTGATGGATCTGTGGAGTCCAGACCTTGAGGAAACAGTTGAGAACTGGCCCCTTGTTTGGGGGCAGGTGGGGAGAACGAAGACTAGGAAGTCGCAAAGAAGCATTGAGGGACATTTACTTGGCCAAACTGCCTCCTAAGAGAGTCACCCACTAATCTCCCCAAGGTCGGGCTCACAAGTATTTGGCTTCATCCCTTCATACTTGGGAGACTGGAGGCTTGGAGGTAGTTTTCTCACTGCCAGACAGGATACTTTTGGAACATAAACTCGAGGGAGGCATCAATAAGAGAGGGGGTTGGGGTAAGAACTGTTTCGTTTATTTATTTTTTTCTACTGCAAATAACCCAGAACAGGGTGTGTAATATAAGATGAGGAACTAAGGACAAAATGTCAGCCCTGTTTAATTTACCTGTTTGTCTTTGTGGGTTTCCGTTAACCCTTATTATTGAGTCCTCGTAGTACTATTTTCTAATTAAAACATATATGTGGCTAATGAGTTTTCAGAATAATAAAGCATTTATAATACTCTAATGAAGGGCATTCTTTTCATCTTTATTTACTTAGCAGCATAATCAAGACCAACTTAGAAAGGTTAGATGTGGTCAAAAGAAATTTATGAAGAGTGGCTATTAAGAGACAGAGCATATGTATGCAGGCTGTGGTTAAATAGCGGTAAGTAGGACGTGTTTATTAAAATGATGCAGGGATTTTATCCCTTCATTCTTGATGTCTCTTAGTACCTGACATTATACTGCTATGGTTTCCATGGAAACAGCACACACTCTTCCTTTCAGCTGTCCTGAAGTTCAAGCCCTGCTGTTGCAATAGAAATTCTCAGAAACACCTCCACTTTTATTAAAAACAAAAATACTAAATCTATGCAAAAAGTAAAAGCAAAAAAAGAGGGCCAAAAAAAAAATCCATTGACTATATTGCAGACAAGAAATGAGAATGTGCGATATTTTCATTAAGAGGGAATCAAGAAACAATTTACTATGCTGGAGGTCGAGAGCGTCTGTCATTTCCTTCCCCTAAATTACCTTAGAATTGATCCTCCTGAGCCTGCCTTAACATCTGCACCTTTCATTTCTAATGCAACATATTCTACTATTTTTAGTTTTCTGGAAGTATCTCTTTTACTGATTTAAGAAGTCGTTTCTCTGTGACTCATAAAAAATGTTGATTTTTGTCTATGAATTGTGACTTTAATAAAGAGAGGTTAAATTTAGAATAGGAAACCCGGAACAAGACATTTCACATGTGTTCGTGAGGTGGGTCTCCAGTCCATAGCAGCCTCTTGTCTGGTTTATTAGCTAAGATGCTTTGGGTTGCAAGTAACAAAAAACTTAACTTCAATTGGTCTGTGTTGGAAATGGATTCGTTGACTTATGCTAACAAAGTGTCCAGAGGTATGATTTGATCTGGGCCCCAGGTCTGGCCCTCTGGGATTTTTCTTAACTCTGACCTCTGTGTGCTGATAGAGTCCTTAGCCTGGCTGCTTCACTGCTAAATGCCTAGGGCAGTTACCCAGATTACATCAGGTATGGCCTGATGCCATACAAGAGCCAGGAAATGAGGTCATCTTTTTTAGGATCCACCTACAAAATAGCTCCTTTAGATTTATAGTTCTGATTGAGTCAAGGACACGCCCTTGAGTCAATAACTGGGCAGGACAGAGAGTTACATTGATTGTCCTTAGGTCTGAGGCATGTGTTGCCTTTCTGGGCCAGAAGGGCTGGATGGCAGAGGTATGGGCATCAATGTAAAACCTGGGAAAGTTACTGAGAGGAAAATGAAGAGATGCTGGGGAAACAGCCACTGTCCCCGGTGGTTTGGAAGAGAGATGCTTAGAGCACAATCTCACCTTCTTTCCTATTCCCAATTTAACCTTCCTGATTTATTTTGATTTAATACTGCAGCCAGCTCTCCTAATCACACTATCTTGTATTACTCTGCTTTTTCCCTTGCATAGTACTTAGGACTTTTACCATACTATAAAATTAATGTTTATGGTGCTTACTGTTACTACGCTTGCTGTTTGTTTTGTTCACTGGTGCATCCCAAGCACTTAGCGAGTATCTGGCTTTATAAATATTTGTTGAATAAATGAATGAGTTGGATAAATGAATAATTGAATCTGGCAGATACTTTCTGGCCATTTATTGAGCCAATTTGTTTGCTCTGATTTGTGACAATTGGAGAGAGTGCCCCAGTCCCTAGTTCTAAGATATCATTCCCCAGGGATTTTCGTTCCTACAGGCTGTTGTGCTCCTGTAAGCAGGTGGCAGTAACACCAGCCTGACTGCGACATCCTGAGAGAGATCGGTTCCTTGATCTCTGAAACCCCTTTGCTGGGTTGGGAATCAGAATGGTGGGATACGTGAATGACCTGGTTCCATGATAAGAGCTGTGTGTGTATCTCTGCTTCAAGCAGCCAAGATCACTTTGGTCTTGAGAGTGCCTTAGAGGAGTTCTCATCTGGCCACTTAAGGCACCAGTGGGGGTCTGGAAGCACTTGCCTTCAAGCCTCTCTGGACAATTTGAAGTTTAATATCAACTTGAAAGCAAGATGTTGTCTTCAGTTGGGGGTAAAATCCATCTCTTTTCTCTACAGTGGCTTTTCAGCCTGGGTAGCGTGGTTCATGAGCCACCTAGGCAGTTTCTTCACAAAGCAAACATTGAGAGCACCAGACACAGAGGCAAGTTGGGGAAGGGCCCTGGCAGGTAAATATTCTGCTCTCAATGACCTAGGAGAACAGGAATGAAAAATCATACTGCCCTCCTATGAGAAAGGCTAACACTGCCACTTAGTTTGTTACTGACCCTTGCTTGGCACATTTTGATGCTAAGGGCACAAATAGCTTTCAGTTCAGCCCTGTCTGTTGGCCTGTCAGACTTATACCGGTGTCATGCTGTGGGTCCCACTTCAGTACCTCGACTCAATTCTCCACCACTGGGG
Source organism: Canis lupus familiaris (assembly GCF_011100685.1). Classification (NCBI taxonomy): domain Eukaryota; kingdom Metazoa; phylum Chordata; class Mammalia; order Carnivora; family Canidae; genus Canis; species Canis lupus. The sequence goes on along the minus strand of NC_049227.1, from coordinate 54,254,853 downwards.
TGTCAGAGTAAAGGATTGAGGAGACCATCCACTGGAGACTGTGTCCGCACATCCAGACATAACTTCATCTAGTTATTCCGAACAAATGCCTGTTCTGTGAGCTCTCTTGCCATACACCTGAAGTCCCAGTGACTTCCAGAGATGATAACCACACTAATCAAAATGACCATTGTGTTAGATGTAGCACTCCCTGCAGAATCAGTCTCACTGTGATGATTATATAAGAGGTTCTGTTTAGATGGTTTTCCCACCACAATCCTTACCTCTAGGGTTAGATAGCTACCTGAACAGTTCCCCTTACTCAGGTAACTGTATGTGAGAATCATCTGAGGCCAGGGTGGTATTAAACATGTTTCATACACTACCCGGCACAGACACCAGGCAATCTGAAGGGAGGCTGGCCAGTGAACATCTCAGCCCTGTCAAAGAACTACCTATGCGAGCTATAATATCAGCCTCCAGTTCCCCTTCACTATCTGCGGATTAAATGATCACTTTTCAGAGCTTTCATCTGTCATCTCATCGTCTATTTCTCCAGGTTAGACATTTTTTTCTAAGTGTGGTGAGTGACTTGCTTAAAGCCATATAGGTTATCCAAATGTAATCCAAATAAATTCTGGAACCCCATGTGGTCCAATCTGTGTATGTTGTCTCATACAAAAAAACACACTCCCGCCCCCAAAAAAAGAAACACAACCCAGAAATCAGAAGTAATTATATATATTTCAAATCTTTTCAGTCTTTCCCAGGAAATGACAAAGAAGAAAGTATTTTTTTCAAAGATTTTATTTATTTATTTGAGAGAGAGAAAGCATGTGCACATGCAGGAGGGAGGGGAGGGAGGGACGGAGAGGGAGTCCAAAGCAGATTCCCCACTGAGTACAGAGCCAATGTGGGGCTGGATCTCAGGACCCCAAGATCATGACCTAAGCTGAAACTAAGAGCCAGACACTCAACCAACTGCACCACCTAGGCGCCCCAAAAGTGTATTCTTAATAAATGGTTAAGGTCACCTTTTGTCTCCACTGCTTTCTTCCTTAGCCCATTTTACATCCATTGCAGCTGCTACTCTACAGGCCTCTCTCTTTTCCTCCTGTCACTCTCTCTGAAAGTCTTCCACAATTCCCATATAGTGGGCTGAACCATTCCCCTTCCACTGCTGAAGGGAGCACAGTGAGGTCTTGTACCGTGGCTGTCTTGGCTGGGCTGTGGGAGGGACTGAGGGACCAGAAGCCTTATTCCCTGTGACCCCCAACCTAGACATTCTTATTTGTTATGAAAGCATCTGGAGCCCACTGAGAAATGCAATTTTGCAATCTGGCAGATCTCGTGACAATCATTTTTGGAAGTTTCAGTTGAATAAAATTCTGAACCTCTTTGTACATATATCCACAAGAGCTAGAGCCCAGACCAAACCCCACAGTTTCTGGGGTATGTGCAGATGGAGAGTATGTCTCATTTACACCCGGAACACAGTCAGTACACAGTAAATATGTATTAAACAAATGAATAAACCAAGGATAAATTGAGAAATAATTTAGGAAGAAAATGACATTAAGAGGGATGAGGTGCTGGATAGTTTTTGCCCGCCTGTCTGCCTGCCAGCCTGCCTGTTTTTTTTCCCTACCAGAATGATTTGAATTGACCATCTACATTGAAAAAATTCATTGATTGATGGTTTCATTCTTCCATTCGCTTTGTGCAGGCCCTTTGTAATTTACTTTTATGTTCAGTTTCTGTTTTCTCTTCCTGTCACTTTGCCCCTCTCTTTTTCACTGTATGCATGAGAGTAATTTTCCATTATATTGTTATAGCCAAAGGTCTCTGACAGGGTGGCAGTAAAATGACACAGCTAAGTGATACAGATTTTAATGACTTAATGCTATAATAATTCCTAACAGGAACATAAGTAAAGACAGGGGTGATGTTTTAAAAGACATCAGAATGGGAAGTGGTCCATGGAAAAGTCCTGTATGAGAAATGACTATGGCAAAGAAGGAATCGAAACAAGTGTAGACAAGTGGGTGGAGGTGGGCCCAGAGAATAGACGCTGTTAGCAAAGGGGAACAGTTACAGCAGAGAAAAATAGCATTTTGAAGGTATTTGGCAAAGAGAAAAAAAGGATGACAAAAAGAAAATGTGGACTGGCTTCTTAACAGGGAAAAAGAGCAAATAGGAAATTACAGAAAAAGGACAGAAGGCTTGGCCTGTCTTAGGAGCAGGCTTGGTGACAAAAGTAATAGCAAGAAGAATACTTCCGGTAATAATAGGCAATGAGGAAAGAGCACGGAGAAGCAATGCATCTCAGAATGCCCAGGGTAGGAAAATCGCTGCAGAGCACAAAAGGAGAGAATGGAGGGAGTGCAAGCCAGCTGGCAATTATTTTTGAAACCTCGTGGAAGACTATTAGGTTCCTCGGAGTTTGAAAAGGGAAAGATACCAAATTTTTTTTTGACAGCATGATAAAAATGTGTTAAATGGGTCACAGAGAATCTGAATTTGGTAGGCTTCTTCGGTACGAAGATAAACTCTTAGTAAAAATGAGCAAAAGGGCTAAATGATAAGTGCCCAGCTAACTTGCCCATTGGCCCACATACATGAGTGTCAGATGTACACCTGTTTCCATCCCCGCCCCTCTTTGTGTAAGATCTCATCGTCTGTTATTCTGAAGTTGACTACAAATGCACCTGTGGTAGACGTAAGCACTGTTCACAATCGTTCCGGTTCCCTTTCCTTCTGGGCGCACAAGGAAGGACTATACCTCCTCATCGTGGTACAGATGGACGTGAACTTGTCTGGATGGAAGCATTCAAGGGCTGAGGTATGTTTTGTCATGTTTTTTCTTCCCCTGTGTTTTAAAATATAGTGTATTAACAGAAAATTTGAGATAGACTAAGGCCAGCAGATAAGGAAAGGATCACTTGTAGTAAAGGAAATTTACTATTTCCAGTTTCCAGGAGAAAGAGGCATATGTCGTGTCATACAGGATCACACAGGAAGCCCCAGGGTGCATCACAGGGCAGAGGGAGAGGAAGGATTATGGACAAGAACCTTTTTTGTGGTTCCTATAGGAAGGAATGAGCAAGGCAGCAAAGGCGGGCCTACTGTGGGCTGGTCTGAATTATTTCAGCAGATCCTAGGGCATAGGAGCTGTCCTTTGTTGTCTGGCTCCTAGCCTTGGAGTGATTAGGGCAAGTGGATAGTGGTCCTGGGTGTGAGAGCCCAGACAGCAGAGGTGGTTGTGGTGTTATTTAGTTGGTTTTTAAATGAGAATGCGTCCTCGGAAGGAGGACTCTTCCCAAGGAGAGGGTGACAAGAGAGACAGGAGGCCAAAGCAATGTGACTCAGGCATATCACTGGGTTGCCCAGAACAAGGCATGTCCAGCATATGCCTGTAGGGCAGGTGTTAAGATACCAAGTTTACAGAAGCTAGAAACATGGTTAGTGTGGCCTGCCTCAGGGACCATGGTTGCATGTTCCCAAACAGTCAAAGCAGCGTGGAGTGCTGCTGCCAGTGGCTCCTACCCATCAAGTGACCTCGTGTGAGTAAGAAATAAACCTGTATTTTATTTAAACCTGTAGAACCTGTAGTTCTGTAGTTACGAAGCCACTGAGATCTGGGAGTGATTTCTACCACAGCATGACCTACATTGTCCTGACAATGGACCACCACGCCACTTGTGGTGGGAATTCAGCGAGGTGACACAGGTAAAACACTTCCCAACATAGTCTCAACAGTGTTAGCTATTATTATCATTCTTGGCTAATATGCTTCTGCTAAGTCTGCTCTCTTACTTGTTTTCTGTCATCGGAGAAATTAATATATATCTCAAATAAGATGAGCTGGCTTGTTATGATACGTGGGTATGTGTTTTACATTCCTGATCATGTTTATTCCCAGAATAAAAGAGTAAGGCAGTTATTACTGTAATGACTCATAATAACAACATTAATAATTATGTTGTTGCTATTTTTTCACTTTAAAGATGAGGAAACTGAAGACCAGAGAAGGTACGTAGCTTGCCCATGGTCACACGGCTGAGATGAGATTTGTTCCTCCTGCCAGATTCCAATGCCTGGTCCTAACCACCGAGTTACACCACGTCACACTTCCAGGATGCCTTAGATCAGGGAGATTCAATACAGCGAGATATTTAGCTGAAAAATAAAGAACCCTCTTGGCACAGAAACAGCTTTCCATCAGCTTCACTGTCCAGCTTGCGTGTAGCCTACTCTCTAGTCCCCAGCCTTGGGAGAAATCGAACATCGATCCTGAGGCTGGGACAAGATTGGAAAGTTCTCCTCCCCCAACACACTGCCATGTTCAATGTGGCTGCTTCCACCTCTTTCTCATGCTGCAACCTCCCTCCCACCCAGCTTCAGTCTCTCCCCTGCACACTATTAATTGACTCCTTCCTTTGGCCATTCTTGCTTCTGCTAGAGAAGACGCAAGGTCGATAACCACTTGCTCAATCTCCCTGAAAGCTAGTGGTGGCCGTGAGAAAGAGCGCTGGACCGTGGGACACGAGTGGGGTCTTTTGGGAAAGATGTTTCACTTCTGGCAAAAGAGACAAGCACAAGAGGAGACATTTCTGATACCACCATTTTCCCCTTGTCCCTGCCCTGAAAACAGATGTGGTCACCTGAAGCCACAGAAGTCATCTTCCTACTATGAGGGGATGAGCACAAGAATAAAAAGCCAAGGCTTGTCAGTGACACACTGAGCCACCCGAAAGAGCCAGAGTTCTGATGTTCTCACTGAGCAGCTGTGCTAAAAATAGCAACCACTGGCCCCCTGGCCTCTTGTTATGTAAGAAGAACAAATCTCTTTTGGCTAAAGCTACTGTTGGTCAGGTTTTTCTGTTATTGGCAGCTACGTGTGTTCCCAAATTATATACCATATCATCATAAATCTTCATATACATCATAAAATACCATACTTGGAATTTATTCTAATTTGCATATCTAGTCCTCAATTTTGGAGAATTTAGATTATACCATTTTAACTACTTTAAATAATCCCATGTTGAACATCTTTGTATATAAAGCCTTTTCCATATTTATGATTACTTTCTTTACTCAGGATAGAACTTCCTGGAGTAACTTCAGGCTCTTGACACATATTAACAAAAAGCTTTACGAAAAGTTTGTGTACCAGGGGCACTTGGGTGGTTCAGTTGGTTAAGTATCTGTCTTCTGCTCAGGTCATGATCCCAGTGCCTGGGGATGGAGCCCTGAAGCATCAGGCTCTCTGCTCAGCGGGGAGCCTGCTTCTCCTTCTCCCTCTGCCCATCACTCCCCCTGCTTGTGCTTTCTCTCTCTGTCAAAGAAATAAACTCTTATAAAAAAAAGTTTGCACCAATTCTTAACACTTTGTGTCTTGTAAAATATTGTAATATATGAACTCTGCCCTTGTTTCACAAATATTTTTTAAAAGTGGACAGTCTAAGCAAGTCAGAATGAAGCCCTACATTCTAAATTTTGTGTATTTTCTTCTTAGAAAAAGAAACTTGATGTGTATTTTCAACTTGTTTGAAAAGTATAAAAAAATCTTTCTATAAAATAAAGCATTAATATTATATATCATGGTTGTCTATGAATGGGTTTTTCTTATATTTACCAAGGTGGATGCCCTGATGAGGGGTTGCCAATGCATTAGAGTAAAAAACTAGAATGGAATCTCACAGCTTTTGTGTGGAATCAGACGTTGGCACACTATTTGAAGCACATAGGAAGGGAACAGGTGAAATGAGCTGGGAGACATGGGCCTGGTGCATGTACCTTCAAGGCTTCTTCCCATGCATTATCTCACTTTAGTGTTTAAATGATCTCGTTATTGGTTCCATTGTACAGATAAAGAAATGGTAGCTTGGCAATTTAAATGTCTTGCCAAACTCACATAAACAGAGGCATTGCTAAGACCTAGCGTAAGTGTCTCTGATTCTCGCGTCTCTGCACATCCTATGCTTCCTCATCTCTAAAAATGCAGAGAACAGTGCATGGAGAGGTGGCATGACTTGCCCCACGCAGAGATGGGTCTAGAACCCAGTACTCCATGCGCTTTACATTCCATGTTTGACCTCTGAGGAGAAGCAGTGAAAACATAGTGAATGAGATTTAGCAAAGGCACAGCCAATCCTGATATTTTTCTTCCAAATGACATTGATGCTGTTAGATTGTAGTGGTTAGGTCACATGTCCCTTACCCAGTTTGGGGGATAAAGTTAACCTGATGAAACATCATTTATGATGATGAAAGATTTTCTTTTTTTAAAAAAGATTTTATCTATTTATTCATGAGAGACACACACAGAGAGGCAGAGACCCAGGCAGAGGGAGAAGCAGGCCCCACGCAGGAAGCTCCACGTGGGACTCCATCCCAGGACTCCAGGATCACGCCCTGAGCCAAAGGCAGACGCTCAACCCCTGAGCCACCCAGGCGTCCCAATGAAGGATTTTCTCAAGGAAAAGATACCTGAAGGAGATACTACTGTGAGGCCGCGGGGTTAAAAGTGCAGTCTCAAGTCCAGCAGCTCTGGACTCAAGTCTTAGCTTCACTCTGTGTTAGCCATCGGACCCTGCACAAATTTTTAAAATTTCTCTGTGTCTCAATTCTTCCAGCTGAAAAATTGGCAAAAATAATGGCGTAACACAGGAGGTTTTTGTGAGGATTAAATGCAACAAAAAATACAACCACCGGCTTGGACATAGTAAGTGCTCACTAAATCAGACAAGTCCTAGATTTTAATGATTTTTTTATTTTTTATTTTATTTTTTTATTTTTATTTTTTTGATTTTAATGATTTTGTGATTGCCTTTCCCTTCTTCATTTTCGCAGTGAGCTTTGTCCCTGTGCTGCATGTGTCCTTCACTTCTCTGGCCACCATCTGGCTGAATGCCTTGAATCTAGGTTCCGTTCAACAGACTGAGTGGAGCTTAGAAGTTCGGATTCCAAATGCTATATTTGGACAAAGGCGTTTCACACAGAAGTTTTAAAGTAGATCAGTACAGTGGACTTCTAGTTTGCCAGCCTCCCTTGCAGTGGGTTGGGGTCATTTCTACCTTAAAGATACAACGCAAGGTTTCAGCAGAGACTTGTTGCTCATTACCCTTGCTTCAGATTCAATTCAAATACCTTCAGGAGGGCAGCCCAGGTGGCTCAGCGGTTTAGCGCCGCCTTCAGCCCAGGGTGTGATCCTGGAGACTCGGGATCGAGTCCCACGTCGGGCTCCCTGCATGGAGCCTGCCTCTCCCTCTGCCTGTGTCTCTGGTTCTCTGTGTGTGTGTCTCTCATGAATGAATAAAATCTTTAAAAAAAAATATCTTCAGAGGTTTCTAATTGCCTGAAACCACTTAAGGTTCTTTTTCATACATCCAGTCACCAAACACTTCTGGCACATGAATCATGAGTAGAAAGGATATGTGCGCTTCTGGATCATAGCAGTTAGGAGCCAGCTAGGTGCCCCTTCCCTTGTAGAGATGAAGCCACATGTTCCAGATTGTATAGCTGAAAGATGCACAAGACCTGTCCAGGCCACAGTGGGCTTTATGTTAGTAAAAACAAATATTCATTGCGTTAAGTCATTGAGAATTTGGGGTTTATTTGTTACCAAAGATTAAGAACGTGGTTCGCAAAGTGTGGATCAGGAACCCCCTAGGTATCCCTAAGGCCCTTTCAAGGGGTTTGGCAGGTATAAATAATTTTCATAATAATATTAAGATACCATTTTTCTTTTTCACTCTCATTCTTTCATGATTGCAGCGCAGAGCTTTCCACATGCTATGTGTGATGATGTCATTGCTCTGATGTCTAATGGAATGTGCCTTTGTGTATTCTTGTATTAAAAATGTCTCCGTTTTAACTTCTAATATGGCATATATTGACAGGTATAACCCACACTGACGAAGAATGTTAAAGGCTCCTGGACCAAAGAGTTTGAGGACCACTGGATTAGTCTACTTTGCCTAATACAGATATTATATGGGCAATTTGGAGTGGGCTGTGGTAATCCCAACCCTTTTTCTCCTTAAATTTGATTTTCAAAGTTTTATTTATGAAGAAAATACAGAATAAAATTGAATGAACTTTTAATTCAACAAAGTACTTGATAAAACCAGGGACTGAAAAAAATTGGGAGTTGATGGGATAGTCAGAGATAGGTGCAGAATTTGAAAGCGTGGATCATAGAAAAATTAATGAAACATAGCAGAAGGAATTGTATAGCAGGCACATTTTATTCCTGAGCATGTTAGTCAAATGTTGGTTGATAATTTCTACTCATAACATTAGGAAGAATTTTAGTGAATATGAAAAAAATTGGCAGGTAAGTTTAAGAGGCTGGCTCTGCTCTAATTAATTATTAAATCAAAGGAACTAAGATTTTATAAATACTGCTCTCCACTAGATATTTTATATACATTTAAATTTTTTGATATTTTATATACATTAATAATAATTATTAATCCTTAAAACCCATAAAAAGAATTTTAATTGCAATTTCATTTTATAGATGAAATCAACACTATTATAATCAGAAATTTAACTTTGATATTTTTTAAATCTAATGTCCTTACTTTTTCCATAATGCCAAGCTGTCTTGATAAAATTATCAAGCCAGAGAAAACAGAGATGCAATTATCATGGGGTAAGGGAAGAAGTCATGGCATTTTTTCTGACATTTTCTTTTTGAACAGTTGCCCCTGAAATGCCATTTCTACCCCAAAGACACAATGCAAGTTTTTGGCAAAGGCTTGTGGCTAATTTCTCTTTCTTCAGACCTCAAACATCTTCGGTGTTTTGTCACTGCCTAAAACCACATAAGGTCCTTCCTTGTACATTCAGTCACCAAATATTTATTGAGTTCATATTACATAAGAGACACTGATTTGGATGCTAGAGATACAGAGTGAATAAAACCCACAAACATCTCTGCCCTCTTGGAGCTTACATCAAAGAGGGAGGCTGAAAAGAAACATGATAAATATATAAATACATATGATAAGTTGCAAAAAAGAAAAAAAGAAATCAAAGAGGATGCCATTCTCGACAGGGTGGCCAGGGTAGGCCTCGATGGAAAAGTGACCTGTAAGCAAAGGGTATGAGAAAGCAAGGGAGCTGTGGATATCTAGAAGAAGAGCCTCCAGGGCAGATTGAATGATGACACAAAGGCCATGAGGTGCTGCAAGAGCAGCAAAGAGGCCGCATTGATTGAAGTTGAGGGAATGAAAACTTGTCCCTCCATTGGAAGAATTTGGGGCTCTCCTGTGAGCAAGAGGACAGCTTTTTCACTACTGTGAATGGAAGAAAGACATGATCTGCCTTGGATTTTAACGGAATCATTATGGCTTCTGCCCTGAGAATCCTATGTGTACAGGATGGGAAGGTAGAAGCTGGAAGGTCTATTAGGAGGATGTTGGAACCCAGGTGAGAGATGACATGGCTCAGTCTAGAGTGTAGCAGAGAAGTTGATACAAAGGGGTGGCCAAACTCTGGCTGAATTCTGAAAGGAGAGTCAACAGGATTTTCTAGTAATTGTGGATGTGAGATAAAAGGGGTGAAGGATGACCCCAAGATTTTTTGCTTGAGCATCTGGAAGGAAATCAACTAGAAGGGGAAGGTTGAAGGAGGAGTAGACCTAGCAAAGAACACCAGGCAGATTTAGGGCTCATAACATTGTGATGCCCATTAGACTTTTTGGTAGAGATGCTCTATGGGCCATAGGATATGCAAGTATGGAGTCCAAGGAGATACAAACCAGAGAGTCATCAGAATAAGGGTAGTACTCAAAGTCATGAGAGTGGGTAAGCTCATAAAAGGTATGAGTAGGAAGTAGAAAACGTCCAAGGAATGAGCCCTGGGCTCCATTATTTAAGGTGGGGGCAGGAGATGAGGAAGAAAAAAGGCTATGGAGTATGAGATGGAGCAGCCAGTGAGGAAAGAGCTCAACCCATCTTTCTCAGAATCTCATCATCCCGTCTACTTGTCCATAGGTCCCCTGTGATCTGGTTACATGATGCAAACTACTTATAGTGGTTCCAGCCTTCACACCTCATTAACGTGGTTCCTATGTGTAGCCTGATGCCAATCAGCTCTTTCTTGACATGACTGTCCTGGTCCATCTTTTTAATTTTTAAAATTTTTAAAAAACATTTTATTTATTTATTTGAGAGAGAGTGAGAGCACAAGCAGGAGGGAAGAGGCAGAGGGAGAGGGCGAAGCAGGCTCTCTGTTGAGCAGGGAACCCGGTGTGGGGCTCGATCCCAGGACCCTGGGATCATGACCTGAGCTGAAGGCAGCTGCTTACTCGACTGCGCCATGCAGATGCCTTTGTCCTGGTCCTTCTTCAAGGATCATTTTAAATGCCTTTCTTATATCACCGAATGTCTCCCTTTTATTTGTAACCATTACCACATTTTAAAAACAGCTTGTGTAGCAATTCCATATTCCTCCTATTATGTGTCTTTTGTGTGCCTGTATATTACTTGTCTGAACTCTGATCTTTTTGTAGGTAAGGGCCATGCCTTCCCCGAGACTGAGGAAGACTGAGCAGGACTGCATTTCATTGAACAATCACTGGGTAGGTACAGACAGAAGGAAGATGTAAAGAAGCAATGGAGGTTTTATACTAAATAATACCTTCATTGTTATTATGTGTTGCTGTGGGAACAAAGAGATTATGCTTCCATAATAATAGAAAATCTAAGTAGTGACTCATCTGCTTTTAGTATAGGATGGACCTTACTGCTGTACTGCCTTTTGATTTAAAAATTCTCCTCATATCAGGTGATCAAAAAGGAATTTTAAAAATCCTCCCAAAGCAGACATACTACTGAAACATAATAATTCTAATAAAACGGGAGATACAATTCAGTTTTCTATAGATGAAGACTTCTTTAAAATAATTCTGAAATAAGATCATGAACTGGTGATCTGCAAATTCAGCTTACAGATAGATATGCATTTGCTTTGTTTGCAGGATTCTGTGCCCTCCAGTTGATGACAGGACCCTCTGCTTCATACTGTTTCGTCCAGGGCCGGTTTGCACACTGACCTTACCTATTGCAGCACCACTGCGTTTTCCAGCTCCATATAGTTATTAATCCCAGCCCACAACTAATGTGGAATGCAGCATGAGGGAGCAGTGCCTTGCCATTGTGTGATGCAATAGGCTGTCAGTTTGTCTCCTGAAGGCATTTGAGTGGGTGACCTTTGTTTAAGTTAATAAATAACATAAAACTATTTTAATTTTTTAAAAAATCAAGTCCTACCATCGCCCTGTAAATAATGCATCTTCGTAGTTAGCTGGGCTAGAAAAACCACTAAAAATGAACAAGAAGATTCTGACCAGATGTAAGTAGACTCAAAACAAATAAATAAAAAAGGACAAACGTAAAACTTTAAAAGAGGGTTATTTAGGAACAAATGTTTTTAGTTTTGATCTTCATTACTGACTGGCTTGATTTTCTTGTTTCCACTTTAGGCTCTTTCTTGCCCTGGAGACTCAATGATTTTATGTCTGAAGGTTCATAAGTCACAAGATATCTGGAATTAGGTGGTGAGTCTTTTTCTTTCTTTAGTGTGAGCCTATAAAACCTCAGCAGTTTGTATTTTAAGGCAATCAAAATTAAATGGAGTCTTGCATAATTGGCTCCCTCTTTCTAATGTTTCCATAAAAGCAAAATACTATAGACAACCCCTGAAAATGTAGAGACTTTTTTCTTCCTGAGTGTAAATGGAATGAAAATTATAATGGGTACAATCTTTCTACTTTGGTATATATACAAATATATACACACACAAATATATACCTTGTATATATACACAAATATATTTCATTACATGGAATATACACACACATGTATGCACACAAATATATGACAAATACCACTTTTGGTTTTGTGCACCTACTATAGTGATCAGAAATTTAGAGAATAATTGGAGTAATTACTCTTCTTAAAGACGAAATGCCAATGGAAGACTTTTGAATAGCTTGAGCTTTAGAGCACCAAACTGATGATGGATCATTACTATTGTATGAACTCCCTTCAAAATATCTCAGAAAATAAAAGGGATGGGAGATAAGACCAGCAAAGCTTCAGAACTTTTATTAAATCACCCATCTTTTCATTTTTATATCTTAAGAAGAGTCAGCTCTTTTGCTGCTAGCACAAAATGACCCATATGATGTATGCAATGGAGTTTCTTATCCTTTTTTTTTATAAGAAATATCTACCCTTGCTTTTCACCTTCTGCAGGCTTTTGGCCCTAGAACTTATAGAAAACTGGAAAGAAATACCTGAAGGAGCAATGGAAGTTGACTTGGCAAATCTGGCCATGGTTTGGGTGAAAGGCTCTGACACTGAGTTCAGGATTTTTATATTGAAGGGAGATATTACTTTTAGAATCAAACACATTACTTTAGAAGAAGTGGAAACACATAGTGTCTTTCTCCTAAAGTGATGGCACTGGGATTGGGCCAGGACAGCATTCATGGGAGAGGCTTGGAAAATGCAACTGGATAGGAAAAATCAGCAGGACAAAACTCCTAGCAGAAGTGGGCTTCCAGAATCTAGTTGAAGATGAAGATGGAGCGAGTGAGGGTAGGAGATTATTCTAAACATAGGGAGGCAGCCCAATGTAAGGCACAGAGTACAGACCTCAGGAGCCCAATGGAAGTTGTTGATGGGAAATAAAAATGACAGAGGAAGGTCAAGTGTAACATGTATGGAAGAAAATAAGGAGGAGGAGGAAATGAGGAGGAATTAAAAAGACTTACACCTGGAGAAGGCAAAACAATTAAATGACTTGGGAAAATAAGTGACTTATCCTAATGAAATGGCTACCGCTTGAAGCGTCATGTCTGTATTTTCTGGAATTGTCTGCTATGCAGAGAAGGGATCATATAATATAACATAGCATGTTGACTTAATTTTTCACACCATCTTGCTTAGTTATTAAGTTAAAATAACTCAGAGGTCTTTACCTCTGAGTGAAGTGCCTTGGGCCAGGGAGCATTAAGGTTGTCTGCTACGTACAAATTTTACATTGGAAAGATTAAGAAGAGGGGACCATTTGGCTAGCTCAGTTGGTTAAGTGTCCCACTCTTGGTTTTGGCTCAGGTCACGATCTCAGGGTTGTGAAATTGAGCCCCATGTCCGGCTCTGCGCTCAGTGGGGGTGACTGGTTGAGGATTCTCTCTCTCTCTCTCTCTCTCTCTCTCTCTCTCACCTTCTGCCCCTCTCCCCACTCACACACTCTCTCTGTCTCTAAAATAAATAGATTTTTTAAAACTCCGCACACATTATGAAGAGGATTTTTGTGAAAATGCCTAGAATATGAAAATAAACCCAGTTAAGTTATGGCTTAAATATCTGGAATATATATGAGGGAAAAAAGATTATTTATAAACTTGTCAAAGTGACAATATTACTGGAATAGAAATGAAAATTTCCTGTATTTTCAAAAGTAGGTGTTATTAGTACCTGAAAAAGACCAAGAAGAGGCTCAAGATAGAACAAGGGAAGAGAAAGGTATGATTTTAAGTCTAATTGGTACATGTATGATTTGGCCATTAGGAGAGAAATTGATAAAATTTAATCATCTATCTATAACAGAAATAATGCAAATAGGACTTAATTAAATTAATTTAAAGGGCTCAAATGGACACAGCATAATTGTGGAATACTTTCTGAAATGAATAAATTTAGCACAATTGCATACATAAAGTGGAGAAATTTAAAACTAATGAAGATGTGACTTACAAGGCCCCCAAATCACATTAATCCATTTGCTTATTATAATTGGTAGAAATACTCCTTGTCTAAACAAGAATGGGGCTAGAAGTTACAAAGCCTATGAAGCCAATAGGTGGCATTTTAACTTCATGATGTCCGTTTGAAAACATAAGACCTCCTGTATTTGCAGTGTGTTGAAACAGGTCCATATTATATCTGCAAAGCTCTTGGCATTGGGTGGAATTTTTCCTTCTCTCTCCATATTAGAAATTTTTCTAGCAAAGTTTCAGATTAAAGAGATAGAATTTAATACTAAAAATTGGTATGAAAGTTTTACACTTAAGCTGATGAATATTTAATGTCTGGATGCTGTTTACACTGATATGTTGGGAGATTCTTCAAAATACAACAGAAAAGCTTAATGACTATACTGCTAAAAATATTTGAAATTTTCAACATTACTAACTTTTAGGTGAATAAATATTTTTTAAAAAATGAATGCCTATAACTATTGGCCTCTCTTCTAAGGAGTTTTTTTCCATTCAATTGTTACTTCTTGCTCCAAAGGGGTTGGGAGCTCAGTGACGTTCACTAGAAACCCTATGAAAGAGTCAAATATTTTTATTCTCCCCAGTGTCTCCAAGACAACTCTGGCCATGGCCAGAGCCCACAGGGCCTCTTCTCCTAAGTCCTTGACTTGTTGTGCCCCTGCTATCCAAAGCTGGAAGCTACCCAGCCAGTCCTTCTTACAACTAGTGATGAAACCACCTTGGGGTGGGGTGGGGGGGTGGTATGAAAGACTGAGTAAATCTGAATCCTGGAAGAATAGCAGAGGAGAAAGGCAAAGACTGGTGAGAGAGAATGAAAAGTGTGATTAGTGAAGTTCCTGTCCCTCTAATCCCTGCCCTTTCCACACTATGTAAAGTAGCTGCATGTGGCTCTCATCCCTACACCTGGCTCCCCTTTTCTTCCTTGCTCTTACCTCCACTCTGGCCATTATAGATGTATCCATCTCCTCCTCCACAAGACTTGTCTTGTTCACTGCCCTATGTGGATGGCTTAAGGCATTGCCTGGCAAGTAGTAAGTGTTAAATTATTGTTATTGTTACTATTATTTTTTGATAAATGAATGAGTGAATGAATTAGGCAGCTGATATCAGATCTTAGAGTAGAAGGATGGCTTCCATGCTTTAGGCTACAGCCTTAAATATCTTGTCAGGGAGATAAAACCTTGTTTCAAATATACAGAGTATCTGTATTTGATGCCAATGGATATTTACTAGACTTATTATGGTGATTATTTCACACTATATGAATAAATTGAATCATTATGTTGTACCTGAAACTAATATAATGATGTATGTCATTTATGTCTCAATTTTTAAAATGTGAAATTGAAAGAATAAAGTAAAATTTAACAACAACAAAAAAATACACAGCATCCCCTTTTTCTGCCAAGCAAAATATCCCATGGTATTATATACTATTAAATAATAGATGCTCAAACATATTAATGTGTTTGAACGAATTTATTGAAGGTGACAAAATTAAAGGAGGAATAGGAGGTGATTAGGTGGGATACCAGAAGAAAGGAAAATGTGTATCTGTGTGAAACTAAGGGACCCATGGCCAGGGGAAAAGCTGATGAGAGAAACACGTAGCAGAGGTTGTAATGCATTGTTCCCTCCATGTGAGTCTAGGCTGAGACTCTCTCAGGTAGCAAATATTTGTCTCACCTTCAAATAATTTTTTTTAAATGTGTATTTGGTATCTATTTGGAAGCCAGGCTGAGGACTCAGGGTGGAAGGATCAAAAGGGAGGTGTGGCCTTGGTGGCAGCCTTCAGGTGTCCTCTGCTGCCCAGCTCCAGCCCTAGACTTGCATCTCCATAAAACATGGGCTCTGGGGAGCCACCCACCTCTGGAGGCAGCTTACTGAGGCCATGTGATCTTCTTACCTCCTCCCTATGTCTCCGTACATCACGTCCCAAATAGCTTATGAAAACATCTGCCAACCACATGCTCTATCCATCTCATCACCCCTCCAGGGATGTTTGGGGTTCACTATAAGTTGTGTTACCAAGCAGCTGTCTGGCTTCCATTCATCCTGACTCTTAAACTTAGCAATGCCTTTTTTTAAGAGTTGTGTGGAAAATGAATTAACTGCAAATATTTGGGAGGAGATTTCAGGAGCGTTAGCAAAGAATATTACTAAGTGTGGTTATGTGCTAGGTAATATATATTTAACACAAAAGGAAGCCATATCTTTAGAACCTGACCATGTAACACTTGTCAGGCTAGGACATGACATACGTTATTATCTCATGACCGCCTGATGTAAAAACAGATATCGATGTTATTCAGGAGGCAACTGAGGTTTAGAGAGGGTAGAGAACTTTCTCAAAGTTAGAGTGCTGGTTAGTGAAGGAGTCAAGCCTTAAACTGAGACCTTTGCTCTCTCAGTGGGAATTTATTCTTAACGAGAGAAAGGATGGATATAGATAGACATCAAAGAAGTAAGCATATCACTGAGGAATTGGTATGGGCTGGTGCCAGTAGTTACAGAAATGGGGTAAAGAACTGCATGGTCGGGACATATCTCTGTCCTGTTTCCGCTGATAGTTTCCAAATCACATCCTGGAATCATTTATATGTTCTCAAATTTTAGTAGCTATTCTGAGTCAGGTGTCATTTCTGAACTTGGGATACAGTGGTGAAGAGAGCAGAGAGCTGCTGAGATTATTCATATAACTTCAGCTTTGCTATCCTGTGGGAAACAGAGCTCTTTGTGTGGCCTACAACCTCAACCTTACCAGCCCCTTTGTCCGATGAACACACCCCAATCCACACCCCCACCCCCCACCCCGCTTTTCCCTTCTTCCCTCTGACACTCAGCTGGCTCCTGCCACTCACCTTGTGGCAGCTACTCACTTTATGGTCCTATGGGAAGGGTCTAGGCAGGGCCACATAATCAATTCATAGGATCTAGCTGCTTCTGCCTTAGTGGACCTTTTGCTCCATTAAAATTAAAAGTAAAAATTTTATTTTAGGGCTGCCATGGTATCTAGATGAATGTGATAATATTATATATTAAAACATTGTCTTTGATCTAAAAGTTTATTTTTCCCTGTGCTTCTAAAATAAATGAAAACATTGTCCTAGACCCTTAAAAGTACCACAGGTCCTGGGTGCTATGCCCACTGTGCCTCATGCAGATTTTGATCATGGGCTAAAACTCCATTTGCTGAAAAGCTATCAGGAAAAATATATATATATATATCGTCTTTGGTTTATTGTGATCTGACCATGAGGGACTTTCCTGGGATTTAAGACTCTTGCCCTTTTGCTTTGATGCCATCATCATCACTCAGTTATCACTTGGTAATTGCCTGATTATATTATTTGGTGATAAGTGAAGTTTTTAAGCCAAAAATCCTTCTAAACAGCTGTGATTGGATTTGTTTTTGATACCTTATTTAATTTACCATTGCATTTGTAAAATCACAATTAATCTAATTTATTTAACGACCCCCCCCCCCCCAACACAGGCTGTAGGATATTTTTTTGAGGGTGTTTCACAATTACACATGAATCGACACCATCATTTTAGAGGAGTTTCAGTGAAACAAACACATAATTCTCACTGTTGGTGGATTTTGTAATTTTCCCCCCACAGTGAAAAGGTTCTTAATGAATATAAAATGTTTTTTCAAAAGGTTGAATTCACTTAGTAATTTAGAGATATATCTTTCTCTTTTAAAGTTTTGGAATCTCGTACCTGACCTTTTCTATTCTGTACCCAGGATAAATATATTTCTTTGGATAAAGTTAATGATGTTATAACTGATCCTGAACAAAAGGTTAAGTTCTTATAAGAACCACAATTGAATTTTTGGCTAACCTGTTCAAAGTGGTTTCATCTGCATTTTTGTTTTTCCTCTAAATGTGGGGATATCTCTTAATTAGCCTTTAGAGCAAATTTGTTATTTCTCACTCTTTGGGAGACTATGATGGTGCTATTTGGAAGAACCTAAGTAGGGAGGAGAAAAGCTCTATTATTTTTGTCTACTTTGCTAACAACTAAGAGTTCTGAAAAGTCTGGATTACACTATGAAAAGTTTGTGTGCTTAGTGAAATGTTGTTCAATTGGCCAATCCACTTGGTCTTGGGAAATGTCCTAGAAGCTTGGCAAGAAAATGTTCTCAAGAGAGCCCAAGTGCTGCCAATTTCCAATTGGCCAAGACACATTACAAGGACAACCTTCTCCCAGCAACCTGGCATTTCCACTCCAGTTGGAATCTTCTGCAACACAAAGATGCACGCGGGAGAAAGACTAAATAAACAAACCTTTCAGATTTCCGCTCCAGGTGAGTCTTTCATTCTGGTCTATCTGGTGAATCTTTCATTTTACATCTGGTCAGCTCCAATCTTCTTTTGATCACTGACCATTGCAAATATTAGGGAACAGTGGGAGCCTATTACAGGTTGGTTTCAGAAATGCGAAAGAGCCAGGGCAAATGCAGGAAGAGCGAACAGATCTATTTTTATACATATACACAACACGTTGAGCCTGCCTGAACAGTCCAAATTGTTGCTAATAAAATTTTAGATTTGCTATGCGAGGAAACCTGCCTGTCATATTGGCCCTTGCTCAAGGAGCTCCCAAGCTCTCGGTGCCTGTGTGGGAAATGATGACAGCTGTGCTCTTTGCCTGGCTGCTTCCATTTATGAAAACATGGGGGTAAATGGAAGCCACCCCCACAGGTCCCTTTACCGTGAATCTTCTTTTGTAGCTGCAGCCAAGAGTAAAGGCCCCCAACAGAACTGAATAGCATTCAAGCCCTACCTCAAATAGGTTTAATTTGCTTTTTACAAAAAGGAATTTAGGAGACTGGGGGAAAAAAGATATTTACCAAATTGGAATTTCTAAACTATATATATATATTTTTTTTTTGCTCGTAAAACAACACTCACTTTTTGTTATTTTAACACAATCACTTGTGATAGTTTAGGTAAGCAGGACAAAGATATCCAATTATGCCAAGTAAAATTTTCTCCTGAAGTTTATTTTTGGGTGTGGCTGAGGAGGGATTCGAAGGCTTGGAAGCCCACACATGTCCCTTGGCAAATCTGGCCTTATTCTGCTTTTAAGCACTGTCAATGATGTCACCTCTGAAAACAGAGCCTAGTAGCAGATTAGTTGAGATGGTTCCTTCATGGGTTAACTTTTCCTTGTCTCTAGATTTCTGGTTTCCTTTATCACTGCACTCCTCAGTCCCTATGTCTTTCAAAGTGCTTCTGGGATGTGGTCATGCCCTGTGGCTCTATCTGCCTGTCTACAGACAGCACAGAAGGGAAGCCGAGGGTACTCAGAAGCAAGCCCAGCCCCACCCCTTACATTATCCTCTTAGACCATGTTCCTATAACCTGAGAGCCATTCTCTGAAGACCTCCTCCATACTTGCCTCTTCAGTTTCTATTCTAGTCACATCATTGTAAATCCCTTGGCCACTGTAGAAATTCTAGTCTATAAGGGTGTTAGCTACTGAAGGTCTTTATCAGATGACTGGAAGTCAGTAGAGATTTTGTGTATCCTTCCTATTTGGTCTCATTACTGGTATCAGAGATGTGACTCCACCCTCTGTAGGGATGCCTGGGGCAGAGCTGTCTTAAACGTCATAAATGATGAGTAAATGAGTGGAAGGAGAATCCCAAGGGACACATACTTTCATGCTTTCCATGAATGCCTAGGAGGCCTTCCCTGGTTTTCCACAGATTTTCATTCCAGTGTTTTATCACTCCATTTATTCGTTTCCATCAATACATATTTTTGCACCCCTCCTTGGTGCCAGGCATTGTTACAAAGGCAAACTACAGTCCCATAACCCGGTGTTTTGGGCATCAGCAATCAAGTTGAAGAGAAGGCAGCTCAGTAGACATTTAAAGCAGGTGGAAAGTGCTTTGATAGGGACATCCACAGGGTGTGGTGGGAGTGTGGAAGGAGCACCCAACCCTGACTAAAGGGGTTAGCAGTCTGCCTGGAAGAGAAAAAATTTGTCGGCATTAGTGTAGTCAACTCCTTCATTTTACCCAAATAAAACATCTGCTGTCTTCCTACAGCCATTTCCTTTTGCTGAATCATCTTTGGAGATGAAGATTCACTGTCCAGCGCTTCCCACATAATCATCTTCATATTTCTGTAATCAGTTCTGGGCCCTGTATTTTAAGAGAAAGATGGGAATGGTGACGATTGCTAAGAAGAAAGAAAACAATGTTGTGAGAGAACTTAAAACTTGGGTTACCAAGTATATTCCTGAAGGAGCTGGTGGTGTTTGGCCTGAAAAAATGAAAATTCAAAGGGCTCCAAATTTTTTAAGGGTTCTCATTTAGAAGATGGATTCATCAAGCTTTGACAACCCCTCCTGGTGCTGCCATGTTTCCTGTCAGATGTCAATGATTAACTAAGCTCCAAGTGCAGCCTCAGGACCCCACGAATGTGGTCCCATCAGCAGTCATTACTATGTAGGACTCTGGATGAATATTCTGATGCTGGACATTGTCAGTGTGCTGCTGAGGGTTCAATGGAGACCAATGGGTAAAAGACAGGGACTCAACTTTAAACACAGTCATAGGAGTCAGTGATGGAATAGGTTGCTCCCAGAGGTGGCAAGTCTCCCAACATGAGACATTTTCAGAGGTTTGCTTTAGGAAAAATTTCAACTTATCAATTCCTGTGATGGCTCTACCCTCCCACCCCTACCCCTATGGTGAAAAATGCAGAAGAAACTATCTCTGAGAAATGGCAAAGGCAGAGATCAGGCCAGGGGTTGGTGGGGGGGCTTCTTTGGGTCATGAAGGCTTTGGACTCCATGAAGGAAGATGCTCTAAGGAAGCCTGGACCCCAAGCAAGGCGTTTCTACCACAGCATTCACGTAGGACACGTCAAGAGCCCCCATCTTGCAGGGAATACTGGTGGCTTGGAAATTTGGGCCCTTAGGGGCAAATGTGACAAGCTGGAGAGTAGTGAGCTTCTAACCATTATGCCTCCCAAATTCTAAAGTGACTCTGAGAGTGGAAAGGGACCTCTCAGAGTGTCCATTTCTCACAATTTGCAAGGGTCTCTCTGGACACTTGCCTGGGGAACTGTCACACAGATACAACAGAACTCTATTTTAGCTAAGGTTGTGTTTACTTAGATACACCCTCACCTGCCAGGTTTTCGGTATTCCACCCCCAAACCTAACAAATCCAGTAAATCCTTGACGGGACATGGCCAACAGCTCAGAGTTGATAGAGGCACCTCCCACCTGTGAGAAGAGGAGGGTCCTGTTTCGCAGCATCTGGGCTATAGAGGGCCTTCATTGTGCTTAAAAAAAAAAAAAGAATAGGTTTTCTTATCAGTTTCTTAAGGTTGCTTTGGCAAGCAACTAGGGAGCAGGCTTGTAATATTTCTTACATACTATGCTCGAATCGCTAATGCAAAATCAATTATCCCACCATCATTTTAGACACTGTGTGAAAAGTACAAGAGTTATACTAATGATTCAGAGAATACAATTTGCCCCCATGGAAGTGGTACTGCTTTATCACTGATAGTTCTCACCCTGTGCTTAACCTTGAACGATTTTCCTTTTCCAACCAGTATCCCAGTGCCATGATGTCACCCACGACTGTTTAGATCCGCCCGCCAGGTCTACATTAGCAAATACTCCAGGGCCAGTAAAGTCACTTGGTTGCCAGCAGCTGCAGTTATTGCTGCATTGGCCAGCCGGCGCTTTGCTTATCATCAAACCCAGTCCAGAGTAAGCTTTAGAAAAAGCCCAGGTATTGCCCGTCATTGCAAGACACAAAGACTGTTTCCCACGGCCAGGTGTTTTTCCAGGGCCCTAGTCAGACTGCTACGACAAAAAAGTCCTAGGACAATGTCACGGGATGAGGAAAATGTCCTGTATAAGCACTGAGAATTAATACTTAGTTGCATTTTTTTTTCTAAAGGCGGCACAGCACTAAATGACTGCTAGTCTTCAGCACTTTTACGACTGATACTGTGGGAGCTAGCGTATTTTGAGGGCTTTCTATCTGCCAAGCTCTATGATACAGAATTTTTTGCATTATCTTATTAAATCCTCATCACCTGATGAGGCATCAATTTTTTCCCCATTATAGAAATGTGGTACGGAGTGTTTAAGAAATTTGCCAAAGTCATAAAGCCAGTCATTTTGGAAAGAGTGGATGAAAGGTCAAAAAAGATTTGGTGAGTTCTGGCTTCCAGAATCATTTAATTTAATCCAATTTTGTAGCAATTGTAAGACTACCTATGCTTGAATCCTGGATCCACAGTTCACTTAGATTGTTTTGACTCAGCTTCTTTGTTGACCAAATGGGTCCAATAACAGCATTTACATCAAAGGGTTGCAAAACTTAAAGGGATGATAATAACATTAGTTAATATTTATGGATGCTTATCATGTGCCAGGCACTGCTTCTGAGTTCATTGAACATATCTGCTTATTTATTTCTTTTTTAAAAAGATTTATTTATTTATTTTAGAGAGAGAATGAGTGCTCATGCAAACACGCACAAGAGAAAGGGTAGAGGAAGAGAATCCTCAGACGCACCACTGAACGTGGAGCCCAATGTGAGGCTCAGTCCCCTGGCCCATGAGCTCAGGACCTGAGCTGAAACAAAGAGTCAGATACTCAACTGACTGAACCACCCAGGTGCCCCTCTACTTATTTATTTCTGACCACAAATTGTGAAGTTGATAGAATACTATCTCCTTTTAGAGATGGGGATGCTGAACCACATAGAAGTTAAGTAACTTTCCCAAGATTATGTATGAAGTCAATGGTAGAGCTGGGATATAAACCCAGGAAGCCTGTGCTTGGAGCCACCACCCTGTTACCTTCAGGAATGTAGGTAACCCACCACATGGCAACTGATCAATAAATGTTCATCATTTAAGAACATAACTATGCTAGATGCTATGCTAGCACTTCATAAATAATTTCAAAAAATTCTCATGAACCCCTTATAAGGTAGCCATGAACCCACTTTTGCATATTTGGACACTTACAGATGAAGTACTTTACCCAAGATTACATCTCTTTTTAACATCACGTGTGAGTAACTCTACTGGGATACAGACCTTTTGCCTCTTGAATCGCAAAACATATGGTTTTGATCGTAGCCAAATAGCCAGACTACTGTCTGGCTTTAGGAATAACATCCCCAGATAATAGCATATTTTTATGCAAGCCTTCTGCATTTTCTGTGTCGCTCAAATGGCTCCCATGTAATCTCTCCGATGTTTATTTAGGTTTGGTTTCTGGAGTTATGAAATTGATCATCTTTTGCTACAACTTTTTTTTTCTTTCTCCCCTCTGCTTTAACACACAAAGTCTCCACATTCAGTGAAGCATTGGCACTGCATGATCCATTTCACATTCTAGGACTCTGCTGCTCCTCACTTTGGGGTGATATATCAGACAATCAGTCACAGCAAGATGCTAAATGCCAGATGTTGCTTTGTCAGCTAGGATCATCCTTTGAACATCTGTCTCCAGTCCTGAGAGGGGAAATGCCCTAATGTGCCAAAAACATGGCTATTTATAAGGAAGTGTCTGGCTGTTAATTAGGTATCAGGAGTGATCCAAAGAAGTAAAGTTACCCCAAAGGAAACTTGCCACATTCTGTAAACTCTGATCATCTCAGTGGGTGAGCATCGTAGGGATATTGGCATACTGTAAGGAAGAACTTACTCGGCACCCTTTTCTTGCCTTCTTTCCATCCCAGTGGTTATGCAGTGTTCCTAGGATCTTCTTTGTTGTTGATTAATTAAGTAAAAGAATGTTTAGACAAGGCTTGTTTTAGGCAAGCCACTGTGCGATGTACTGGAGACATGTTATTAAAGGTCTTTGCCCTTAAAGCATTACTGTTAAACACAATCTGGTCTGTCTTTGTATAATTGAAACTATTTTGATTCCTTTATTTATCCATTCACTGAAAAGTGGTATTGAGTACATAGCATATCTTTAAAGTTAATTAGAATCATAACAATCTTAAAATAAATGTTTGGTTTTTAAACATTTTTTTTTTGTCTTTGTCTTTAGTACAACAAGCCTAGGGGTTACCAGGGAAAACTTTCTCTTCTCTTAATTTCTTATTGCTGCTCTAACAAATTACCATAAACCTAATGGCTTAATACAACAAACACTTACCATTATCCTACGATTCTAGAGGTGAGTTTCCAAAATGAGTTTCAAACCAGACCATGAAACCTTCATGGGCTCTAGACAGGAACCTATTTCTTTGACTTTTCCAGTTGCAAGGGGCCTGCTGCTTCCTTGTCTTATAGCCCCTTCCTCCATCTTTAAAGCTGGTAGCATATTATCTTCAGATCTTGTACAAATCTCTTTTTAATGACTCTGGCCCTCTGCTTCCCTCATCATATGTCTCCTTCTTTTCATGACTCTGTCCTCTCTCTCATAAAATCTCCCTCTTACAAGGACCCTTGGGACCCTTGTGATTAAGTTGGGTCTACCCCGGTAATTTTAAGATAAGCTTCCCACCTCATGACCCTTAATCACATTTGCCAAGTACCTTTACCATGTGTATTAGTGTCTTAGGGCTGCTGTAACTACCACGAACTTGGTGGCTTAAAACAACAGAAACGTACTATTCTAGAAACCAGAATTTCAAAATCAAGATGTCAACAAGGCCATGTTGCTCTGAGATTCTCAATAGAAGTCTTCCTAGCCTCTTCCTAGCTTTTGGAGGTGGGTATACCCCTCAGCATTCCTTGGCTTGTGGCGCTAACCTGCTGTGGTGGGCATGTGGTTCTCCCTGGATCTCTCCATCTTTGCACAGCATTTTCTTCTTCTTATGAAGACTCCAGTCATATTAGATTAGGGCCCACCCTGATGACCTCATCTTAATTTGATTACATCTGCAAAGATCCTATTTCCAAAGTAGGCCATGTTCATAGGCACAGGGGCATTAGGACTTCAACGTGCCTTTTTGGAGGTTACAATTCAACCCATAATACCATGTAAGATAATCATATGCCACAAATCCCTAGGTTACAGATAATAAAATTAATTACCCGAGTATAAAGGGCTTCCTTGAGCTCCAGTGAGGGTCTGAGCTGAGTCTAGAATCCAGATCTGTGGCTTTTCCAGCCTATGCAACTTCTACCTGGGTAGGTAAGTGCTTATTCTAGTATCACATTAAAGAGTCATTGAAACAGAAATTGTGTTCGTCATTGACAAGGACAAAGGTTTAGAGGTTCTGATAGCTATTTTTAGGGAATGCAATGGCCTGGCTTTATGGGCTTGAGGAAATCACCTTTTAAATTTGACCTTAGTCACCTGAACTTTGAAACAGGATTATTGTACAAATTTAAATTGAAATTGACCGGTGACTAATTAAAGGATCCTAACAAACCCAGTGAGTAGGGAGCTCCACAGAAGCAAGGAGCGGTGCCTTGTGTTAAAAGCCTACAGGCACAGCATAGGCATGGGCGTGGGATCAAACACAGGAGCTGGACAAAGTTTTTGCCGACTGGCCCCTGAACCCTTCCTCTGCATGTCAAACCACTTAGAAGCTACCTTCTTCCCTTCGATGATAGCATTTAAAATCTAAAGCCCATATTCCTTCTTTAGCATCAATTATTAAAGAGAAAAAATAGAACATCTCAGCTATTTTAGCCCTTCCTGAATTTCGTCTACTTTTCATCTGTTCTTAAAACTCTCAAGACTCTAAGATGAAAACTTTTCCTTTAATTAATAAAGACGGTCGGAAATACTTCACACGCCCCATTGTCAAAGCCATGGTTTAACTTGGAAAAATGAAAAAAAAAAAAAAAGTGAGATTTGGAATCTCCCCAAGCCCCAATTAGGTCAAGTGGAACTACATTTTAGAGAAAGAATGAGGAAAGCCTCCATCACGGATCTGTATCTCTAAATAGATTGGGGATTTGCTAACGCTCTGGGTTAATCATGATGAGAAGGGAAACGGCTAGCTTCGCTGTCACTTAATACACAGGCAGCAGGAAGAGTTTGGAAATGTGAACTTGATATTTTTCTTCGGTATGCCATGTGTATGTGATATAAGGGGCATACTTCTACAGAGAGCCCACATTTTCTTCTGAAAGTTTTTTCTGTGCAAAGTGGGAGATAATGTTGGACACATTCATGCACACGTGCAGGTGCACTTCCAATCAGCTCTGCCCTCCCCACCCCATTTCCTGGGTGACCTGGGGAATCAGTTGACCCCTCTTGCCATTCGATTCCTTACCTACAACTAAAGGATTGGGTTAATCTTTGAGGAACCTATCATTCTATGGTGTTCAAAGAATCAGCTCTTCATTATTATCTATATCCAAGGACATCTGTGGAAAACCGAAAATATCACCCCTGCACAAGTGGTTCACTGTGGATTTGCATTGCCTCGTGGGCCCTAATAAGAAATATATTGTATGAGAAATGATGCAGGAAGGAAGTCCAAATCCTTTGAATGGTATGCTAGGTGGAGCTACCTTCTAAATGGCTCATGGAAACAGGGAGCTTGATGATGAGAATCTTCAGAATTTCCCTAAGTATTCTCCCTAGAAGAGGAATTCCAGAGGATCTAACAGTTATGATGGTGTTCTGCTGCAAAGAACAGAAAACCCTATTACCTTACTACTCCATGTGTGATTAATGGACGAGCATCTGCATCACCGGGTAGGTGGGTAGGGGCCCCAACCCAAATCTACCAAATCAGAATTTGCATTGTAACAAATCTCTAGATGATTTGTACCCATATTAAAGTCTGAGAAGTATACTGCCATAAACAGAAAGTGTTTATGTGTTTGATCTGGTAAGAAGTCCAGGAGTAGGCAACTCTGGCTTAGAGCAGTGTTTTCGTGATGTAGTCGGGGACCCAGACTTTTGCCATCTTTGCGCTCTACTCTCCCCAACATATTAGGCTTTGCCCTCATTCACTGGCCCTGGAAGCACAAGGTCTGGCCAAGAGGAAGAGGGGAGGGCAAAGGCAGCCAGGAAAGAATGCTTGTTTATTCTGGAAGGGCACCTGCCTCTAGGAGTTCTACATCTTACTGGCCAGAACTATGGTACAAGGCTAAGGTTAGACACAAGGCAGGCTGAACTATAAAGTATGTAATATTGCAACCTCTGCACTGCAGAAACACAAAGTGGGCTCTGAGTTGCCTTGGGTGGCCAATCCATCGCATTTGCCATATCTGTTAATACGTGTTCATAGAGAAAAAAAAATTCGGTTTGGGAAATGAATCTAAATAGGTTTCCTTTATACGAAACTTCTTAAAGTCTTTCATATGCCAAGATGCATTTTAAATCTCCCAGAAGAGAATAAAGTATGTAGTGTTTTCCACTTATCTGATCACAGAACTTTTCCTAGGAATCCGTTTTCTGCCGACCAACCACCACCCCGCCCCCACCTGCCAAATGGCAAAAGAAGAAAAAAAGGAAAAGGTAGATTGTTATCATGTGATTATTTTAAAGCAGGGGTCATCAAACTTTTCTGTAAAGGGCCAGATAGTGAATATTTCTGACTTTGCGAGCCATATTTTCCCTGTCCGACTACATAACCTATTGTTAGAGCATAAAAGCCTTGGACAATACATAAATGGATTTGGCCCTCTGTGGGCTGGATTTTGCCAATGGGCCATCATTTGTTGACCTCTATTTTAGAGCTAACTGGAACAAAAACAAGATTAAAAGCAATACAGCCACAATAGCATCTACTAATACTGTAATGGTGCCCTAGGTTCTATAAAACATTTCAACATAAACATATTTATATCACATTTTTATATTTAATATAAATAAATTTATGTATAACATGAAATATGCATATGTTTACACACATGAACTACACACATAATCTTTTCTGATTCTAACAAACCTGTGAAAGAGATTATCACCATTGTATGGTCTCCTGAAAAAAATGAGAAGGTCATGGCATCCATTTCCCTAAAACCTGAAAGTATTCACCAGGGCTCTCGCTGTCTTTTTTAGGTAACTGTATAACCACTACACTGTTTTGAATTTATACTTTTTTCCCCTCAGTATGCTCAGAGAATTTCTTCCATTTAATCTTCATATTTATTCTTTGAGGGAGTCCAGAACCCATCTATTTATTCACATGGGCCTTTGAAAAGAAAGTATTGCATGTACTTTGGATTTAGTATTGGGTTCTTAAATTTCTAGACCATAAATCCCTCCTCCATCTCCCTTTCCAACCATACTGGACATTTTTAGGCAGCTCAGCTCCCTCCTATTACTGCTCTGCCGTGCTACCGTTATGCTACATTTGTGGAACTATTTCGGCGGTGTCTTTCGTGCTTTAGTGCATTTGCTTATTTAAATGCTGAAGTGTCTCCCCCTGAGCAACAGTAAGCCACTTGAGGACCAGGCCTGTGTGTGCTCTATCTGTCGCTGTGCACTCAGTGCAAAGCAGAGTGTGGTCAGTGAACACTGTTGAGCCAAGCGTGCCCTGTGACAGCAGGGGCCTGGGGGGCGACGTCACCGCTGCTGGGCGGCCCCAGGGCTTTCAGAGCCCACATCTCCTGCCCTCACTGCCGCACCGTCTCTGCCACTGCAGTTCTTCATCCATTCAGGCTCTGCTGGCATTTCCTGTCACATCTCGGCAATGAGAACAGATCCCGAGGCGACCACAACGATGTACCTGTGGATTGAGTTCAGGCCATTAAATTGCCATCATGCGACCTATCTAATGTCATTATGGTCCAGTTCCAGCAAAGCAGAGAAATAGAGAAAAAAAAAAATGACACAATCACCAATGGACATATTCTCAGACTTTTAAACGAGCCTGAAGGAAGAAGCGGCTGTAATAGGTGGAGTGGTACATACCCAGGCACACGCACACACACGTACACACACACACACACACACACACACACACACAGTCGCCCCTTTGGAGGGGAAGTTTGGAGAGCACAGGAGGAAGGCGACTACCAAACTGAGGCTTCACTTGCATGTGAGCCGAGTGCAGTGTCTCTGGGAAAGCTCTAGAGCCAGTCTGTTTTCCAGGGGCTCATGAAAGAATGTTGCAAATTCAGAAGGGAGGCTTTTGAAAAGCTGAGACCCTTAACTCGGGCTCTGTATTCACCTGGTGACATATGTTGCTTTGCATTTTACTTGGGGTCAAAAAGAAGAGAGAACAACCAGCATCGCTGAACCACAAAATTGGGTGAAAGCACATGGTCAACGGCATTTAATAGGCCCCTGTATGATTTTATATCGAATCCCCTGCCGGTGCTAACCACAGAGTGAGTCTCAGGGACGCTGCGATGGTGGCTCTGATTAGGGCCTTTCCCCCTGAAAGGGTGCTTTAGGGTCATTCGGGTAGCTTCTGGCCCGCAGGTTTCCCAAGGCCCGCTCCGCACGGCGCGCTGTGGGCTCTCCTGTTCACACGCCCTCTCTTCTTTGTTTGGTCGTGGTCGTACGTGGCTCCCGTCTCAGGGAAAGACTTGTGCAAAATGTCCGCTTCTCTTGGCTTCTCGTACTTTCTGGAAGAATCTCTCTCTCGTCACCTGGTCTCACAAGCAGGCCTGGGAACTTTGGAGTTCTCGTGCCTTAATATCATTTAAAAAATGCCTCCCGCCTCCTCTCTAATTAGCTGTAATCAGGAAGGCTAGTTGGTGGACACATGGTGTCGTCGCTCTGTGAAATGCCGCCTGATGGCTATAAACACGGCCATATGTTCTCGGTGAGGGATGCTGTAATCACCAGCAACACGAACAGCTGATGGAAGATGAAGGCTCAGCCCTGCACTTCCTCCTGCTTTATACTCAAAACCTGTGAGGCACTTCGCAGATCAGCTTAATATTTTCTCTTCGCCTTCACCGCTTCTGCGAAAATTTCCTTTGTATTTTAGCTTCAGTTCCCTGCGATACACATTTGAGCTTGAAATTGCAGTTATCAAAGGACTATGTTTAGCACCTTCCGGTTTAACATCACAACACTTTAATTAGGATGGCCTCTCTTTAAATCCTGCACTACGCGCATTACGCGGGTTTCTAAAACTAAGTGGTTATCAAGAAAGAGGATAAAACCATCAAAATTTTCACAGTGAATGAACAAGAATTTCTCAGCAGAGTTCAATAGATTTGCCCTGAACTGGTGCAGCTTATAAAACCCTTGAGCCTAATTGCTTTCCTGTATTTTGGCAAGAAAAATAGCTGACTTGCAACGGAGTAGAAAGAGAGGTTTGGAAGAAAGTGTCTTTTAAGAAAAGCTTCCAATGAAAATTTCAATCAATATTTTTAATCCCAGAAGACTAGATAAAATATGATATTATGTTCCGTGTGCTAAGAGATGGTGGATAGGCTTGTTTTTCAGAGGCGGGAGGGGAGCAGTTGGAGGACAGAGAGGCCAGGGCCCCACTTCCCGCTGCCCAGGGCCTTGCGGCCCGGCCTGGTGTCGGAGGTCAAGGGCGGTGGCCCTCGGAGACCCCATCCTCACGCAGCCTGAGGGGACTCCTGGTTTGGGGGCCCGCTGCGAGGACAGATGTCTGGCTTTCCCGTGAAACAGGGTGAGGGGAGCCGTGCAAGAGACGCGCAAGGTACTGGACGTCTCTGCACTGAGCCTCACCTGGCTGCGAGCGAGAGCAACCAGAGTGGAGGCATCGATTGCTTTCAAGGCCTTCACGTTCCCATTTAGAAATGTTTTAGATATCAATTTTTCCACCTTTAAGATTTCATATCTTGCATATATATATTATCAAAGGCTTCTTTTATGGCCCTTTTAATGCTTTTAGGGCTTTGTTAAAACAAGGCTCTCACCCTTTACCCTTTTTTGCTTTTTTTTTTTTACTTCGGATGTACTGTGTGGGCTATTAAACTGTGTGCAGGTGATTGATCTCTTTAATAAAAGCAAGTTCTTTAGTAAGCAAAGAGTGATAAAGATAAACAAATGTACTGGTTTGTCCAGTGCTTTGGAGATTATGGTAACACGAGGGCATCAAGAAAGCCTATTAACAGATAAGTTAGATGAAACACATCAATTCTGATCTCAGTAAGTCGGGAAACCATTCCCTTTAAGTTAATTTTATCCATGTTTTCTCTTCATTTGTAATACTTTGTGGGTTTTAACAGGAAATATTTAATAGTGTGCAGTGCAGTCCATAGATAAACGATGTTGGCAATTTCTCCACCTAACTGCTTGTCAGGCCCTTCAGCGAGGTACACAACGCCCTGCAGTTTATCATCTCACTTTCTAGATTGTTTTGGAAGATCATTGAGAGGGCTGAGACTCCCCAGAGTCCTGTGCTCTAATCCTGTCATATTTTTTAAAAAGCTGGAAGGTATAAGGTTACATGGTAAGATGGTTTTACATAGGCATTTCTTCAGCTCGTCACCATGGCACGTCCTTTCCATGGTAACCACTGTTTCCATGGCACATTCTGTAAGCTCCTCCAGAGTGGCTGAGGGGTTTATGAAGATGCTCACCCACCCACAAGTGTGCACACACACTTGCCTTCTTTCTGTCTCACAGGCACAGATTCAGCCCGCCATGGATGTGACTTTAGGCACATTTTCTAACAGATTCACTAAATGGAGCAAAGCTCACGTTAAAATAAAATCTGCTTTTCTCTCTGCTATGTGATGAGACGAGTAACTACCGATGTGGCCTTTTCAAATGATGTGAAAATATAACAAAAGACTGGCGTTGTCCTCAATGACATGGAGTAACAGGATAAAATCTTGGAGGCAAAATCTGACAGAAAAGACAGTCAGCCCTGGACCAGATTTTCTAAATTTATCTCCATTTCTTAGATCCTGAGCTAAGTCTATACTCAGCACCATGTTAGATCCTGTGGAGCATAAAAGAAATTTATGTCCACAGGGACCTTGCATTTTCTGCAGGCTTGGGGGCAATGAGATTTAGACACACGTAATAATTAGAAAACAATATAACACTGTAAATAATGACAATACATTTTTCATTGTGGGATAACTTCAACATTTTTAGGTTTGGGGGCAAACAACACAGCTGTTATTTATTTTTAAAAATTCCCATCACTCCTATTCTTAGGACTGGAGAAACCAAAATGTTTTAGGAAAATGTACTGGCTCAGGTAAATATAATGGTAAATGACTTTTTGGGGTGCTGATTAACATTCAAGGCTAAACAACAGTTCTGTTCTCTTGTCACTGATTTCATGATTGGTATCTTATCCCTTCTTGGTATAGGTGGTTGCTTCTGAAATTAACCTCCAAACGCTGGAAGTCAGATGTGTTCTCATCTGGTCCATGCAAATCCAGTGAAGACGAATCCTCATCCTAATGGCTATCTTCCCATCAGCCTTTTGCTTTGATAGAGCAGAACATAGCTTTGGGGTTAAACAATTGCATTTGAATTCTGGATCTTTCACTTGTTGACTTGTGGCCTTGGCCATATTAACTGACCTCTGAACCAGAGCGGCAAAATGTTATTGATATGAGGGTGAGTATATATGTTCCTCTTATGGCAAGTGTGAGGGTTAAATGAAATATTGATATGTTCAATCAATGGTGGCTTATTTGTTCACCAATATGCACTAATGTTGCAGGCATTGTGTTGATGTTGTGGATAAAACAAGATTACTTTCTGGCCTTTAGGGATCTTGCACACAGATACTGAAGTGGGAAAATATGACAACATGTGATCCACTGGAATGGAAGCTCCTTGAATGCATGGTGGTGCTTTTTTCCGTTTTTGTTCACTACTATATCACAAGCCCTTAGAACAAAGCCTGCACATAGTAGGCACTGGACAAATATTTGTTGAAACATTAAATACAATAAGAGAAAAATACAAAAGTGGCCAAACCTTAGATATAAAGGAATGTTAACCAGAGTAATTGATATATATAACAACACCCTAAGGCATAAGCGAGTTAGCCTGGAAAAGTAAGGAGATTTGATTTTATGAGTATGAGCGAGTTACTCTTCGCTTGTCTTTTAGTTGAGGTTTGTACTTTTACCATGATGTCTTGATGGCTAAATTCTTTCATATTTATTTGTGTTTCTGACAAATCAATGTGCCATAAGCATGGAGCTTTATTTAGCACTTGCAATATCCAAACTGGAATTCTTAACTGAGGTAAATACTAACTTTTTACTATTTAGGTCTCCTAAGATCCAGGTCCTAGGCTTCCTTACTTAAAGGTGTCACTTGTATGTATGCACGCATGTACTCATTCAGTAGACACATATTTATTCAGCACCTATCATGTACCAGACAGTAGCTATGTCCTAAGGTGGGAACAAAGGCTGATCAGCAAGTGGATCTGTCCTCAAGGAATTGACAGTTCCTCAGATTTGGGAGTTCGTGTAGGGAATTGATAGAAGAATAGGGTCTCTAACAGCTGTGGGCTGTGCCCAGTCCATAAGCAAGTGATTTTGGCATAAAAGGCATAGAAGTTAGCAGATCATGCATTCAGATCTTTCTCTCCTACAGTTGAATCAAATTATCTGTTAAAGTGAGCCCTACTTGAATATGGTTCTTGGAAACTGTTCTTGGTAAAGAAAAGTATAAGTATTCATTACTTTTTTCAAGGAACATTTATTTATTTCCCAAATGTGTCTAACACTTTCCATAAAGAGTTTTCATTTCTCTCGGCAAGAAAAATAAGATAACTATGTGAAGCAACTAAGGAAGAACTGAAGCCTGGAGTCCCCTTGGAGATACAGAATAACGACAATAGAAATTGTGGGTTGAAATGAAACTAAGATAATGTTCTAAAAGTGCTATGTCTCCAATTGTACCTCAAAACAACAGCATCAACAACAATAATGCAGGATTGGGTGGGTAGGGAGGAAGGGGAAAGGTATAACAGAGAACCTACAAAGGATAAAGGGAGAAGTGAGTCTAGTACGCTATGTTAAGTGAAAGAAGCCACATACAAAAGACCAGGTATCTTATAGTTCCACTTATATAAAATGTCTGGAAAAGTCAAATCTATGGAGACAGACGATAGGGCTGCAGATAGGAATGCGGTTAACTATAAATGAGCACAAAGGATCTTCTTGAAGTGATAGAAATAGCCTAAGACTAGATTATAGTGATGGTTGTATGACTTGGTAAACTTACTAAAAAAAATCAATGAATTATAAACTTGAAGTAGGTGAATTTCATATTACATAGGTTATGCCCTACGTGTTTTTAAAAAATATAGCTGGAAGAAATGAGTGTAGCATGAGTAGGGGTTGGCAAAGAAATTGATAAGGTTGAAGTAGGGGGGGTCAGAGTCTCAGAGCAGGAAAATAAATTGACCAAAGTCACATAGCTGATAAGAGGTAGATCTTGGTAGAAGGTAGAGCTCCCTGATAAGATTGGATAAGTGAAGTGGTGCCAATCAGGGGACAATATTAGATTAATTGGGAGAAGAAGATGGGTTTTATTTGAAAAGCTATCTGGGACATTTTTGACTCTTCAGTAGAAAAGAAGCATGCCCAAAGTGCCATTTTAGGAAGCTTAATTTAGTGGCAGCATTCATAGATGGAATATATTTTAATGAGTGTAGTTATCCAGGAGAGGTGAATCTAGGTAAAAGCTATAGGTAAGGAAAGGCTGAGGGACATGTTGATGGAAAATTGTCGGGTTATGGTGACTGATCCCATAGGATTAATTGTATATGAAAGTGCTTTATAAACTAACAAGTGTTAAAACATGTAAATAATGAATCTTTGCTATCAGGCATACTGAAAGCCAGAATCCAATAAGCTTAGAAGCTCAAGATGTTGGAGAGAAAAGTGGTAAGCATAGGAATAATGTCTTTGGAGGCATTATGGGTAGAGAGGGAGGGGTTCTTCAAAGAAGGTGGCAGAGAAATTAAAGCAGCATACCATGCACATGTGATACTGTGTGTGTCAGGACCCTGCTGGATACTGCAGATGTTTCTTAGAAGTTTTGGTTGCATGTGACAGAAACCCAATTCAAACCAACAGAAGAAAAATGGCCCATATATCTTCACAAAACTAGAAACTCCAGGGATTAGGTGCTTGAGTAGTGTGAGACTTGTGCCTATTTAAATCTTTTAGCTCTACTTTTCCTCTGTTTTGACTCCATTCTTAGACTGGCTCTCCTCTTTCTATGCAAAAATAACCACTAACAACTCTAGATTTGCATATTCCTTATAGTTAGCAATCCCAGAAATTATAAGAAGTTTCTGTCCCAGTCATTATCAGATGAGCCACAGGGTGGACTCTGATCAGCCCCACTTGGATTATGTCCTCGAGCCAACTCCTGTGGTTAAAAGGTGTTGGTTCTACTATTGGCCAGGCCAGGGCCTTTTGTCCCACCCCACGAGGACAGTCAGCCTCATTTGATCCACAAGGAGAGTGTGGTTTTATTGCTGAAGATGGAAAAAGGACCAGACGAAACTTCCAAAATGTGTCCACTACAAGATGTTGTGTTGGAATCACATAGACTCTTTGCAATAGGCTTTGTTCTTTACTTTTTAAAGATGTGGAGACCAGAACCTGGAAAAGCTAAGAAATTTGCCTAAGGGTATATAGCTACAAATAAAATTGTAAAGCTGAGATTTGAATTCAGGTCCCTTTGTTCCAAAGCTTTGCCCTTTTGAAGAGAATAGTTGATATAGAGCAGGTATATATATAAATATATATATATATGAAAGAAAAAAAATGAAAAGAGATGAACAGAAATGAAAAGAGAACATATGAAACTCTCTCCTTTGAAACGTTAAACACAAATACAAATCAATGTGAATCAGGAGGCAGAGTTGAGGAAGGGAGAGGTGGGAAAATCCAGGGGGCGGGGAGAGAGAATTAGTCGTTTAGCTACTAGTTGTTAGAGGAGAAGGTTTGGAATGCACTTCAGGTCATAAACCAGGATTTCAGTGACAGGTGGTAATAGACTTGCCAAGTAACAGAAAAGCCAAATTGTAGTTGGAGCTGGTTATTCAAGTTATGGGGTTATTTCAGGAAGCACTCTCTTGCCTAGAGACAACATAAAAGTAGAAACAGTGGACATTTTAAATGACCAAGTTACGATACTTTTTCACAGGGAAAGAGCCATGAGCTTGGCTCTGTGGCAGACGCTAATCCTTGAGGATGAAATGGCAGGTACAGTTTGGCCAACACCGTGGGAGGCAGCGGGACAGGTTTTGATGGCAGGTCTAATGCAATCTGACCACAGGTACATGCCGGACGGGGTGGAGCTGAAGAGCCTGCATGGAAGGTGGCCACTGATAGCAAGAAAGTTTGCTGAACCAGGGGTATAAATACAATGAGTAGAGCACCTGGGTGGCTCAGTGGTGGAGCATCTGCCTTCGGCTCAGGTCGTGATCCTGAGGTCCTGGGATCAGGGCTCCCCACAGGGAGCCTGCTTCTCCCTCTGCCTGTGCCTGTGCCTCTCTGTGTCTCTCATGAACAAACAAATAAATAAATCTTTTTAAAAAATACTATGAGTAAATGATTGGAGTTCAAAGAGCTGCTGAGGAAGGAGAGTGGAAATCAGGAAATGGAAGCAAAGTGCAAGACAACCCATACTCATCTGAGTGAGTTGTAAGGGTAAAACATGGTGAAAGATGTCAGGTAATCTGACACAAGCCCGGTCTTTTTCCAGGTAAGGACATAGAAAAACTTCTGATGGATAGAAGTGTGTTTTGCCCAACTGATGATTTAGACAATTACAAAGAACATGGACTTTGGAGTCAGCTAGACCTCGGTCTAATGCTGCTCTGTTATTTGCTACTTGTATAACCATTGGTAAGGTATCATCTGAATGTGAGTTTTCTCATCTATAAAATGGAGATAAGTATATATGTACATGAGAGAGAGAGAGAGAGAGAGAGAGAGAGAGAGAGGATGCCTAGAATTCACAGATAGGAAATAAATGGTAGCTTGTCATAATAACAGCAAATTGTAGGATGCCTTGCCCTTAAAAAACTTCGTTTTATTCTGAGGTAAATAAAGAATAAAACCCTGAGTTCTGGTTTGGCCTGAGAAGTCAGAAGTGGGCTGTCCTCAAACCAGATTAACTAGCCTAAGTTATTTTATCCCTTCTTCAAATAACCTAAATTATTTAACATATTTTTAACATAAAAATGTCCAAGCTCCCTTTAAGTTGTAGAATGCCATATTAGAGGTGCAGGTACTGTGAGGATTTATTGGATAGTTTATGTTGGGTAGTCTTGCATTGCCTGGGTCTCCATCTTTGAGTCCACCTTGGCTCTGCTTAGGGGAATGGCTACCACTTTATATCCAGTGAACTGATTGTGTCCCACAAATATCCAACCATCCTTCTATCCTCCTTGACCTTATGAATATCTGATTTTCATGCTTAAGAAGCATGAGCCATATCTTCTTGTTAAAAATCTTCTCATACTTGGGGTGCCTGGGTGGCTAAGTCTGTTGAGTGTTGACTCTTAATTTCAGCTTGGGTTGGGATCTCAGGGCCATGCAATTGAGTCCTGAGTGGGGCTCTGTGCTCAGCAGTAAATCTGTTTCTCTTTATCTCTCCCCCCTCCCCTTACTCCTCCCCCTGCCCTCCTGCTCACACCCACTTACTCTCTAAAATAAATAAATGTTTAAAAAAAATTTTTGGTACATTACATCCAGTCTGTATTTGCACAGTAGATGACTGATGTGGATGCAAAGAGAACAACAATCATTGAGATTCATTCACTGATTGTTCATTCATTCATTCATTCATTCAACAAAATTTTTTTGAAACTTCTTTTTTGTTTCTTTTTCTTTTATTTTTTTCTCATTTGAAACTTCTTATGCAAAGCATACCAAGGTGCTATAAGAAATACACATGAGAGGAATACATGTTCCAAGGCCTTAAGGACCTGAGAGTCTAGCTTATTGCCTGGGAGATATTAAGCCTTGTACAGCAATAGGGAGAATGTTTCTCCCTTCAACTGGGCTCTGCAGTGTATGCTGAACAATAGTTCTTTCCTTAATCAGCTTTAGAGGGAAAAAAGTCAACTGGGCCTTTCCCTTCTTTGATATTTGAGATATTCTTGGAATGGTATTTCATCGCCCTTTGGTGGAATAGCTCACAAAAGCCAAATAATACTTTGTGTAAACTACAGACTTCCCTGAAAGAGTGTGTTTGAAATTTTTGACTCAGCTAAGTTTTTGTCAAGTTAAACACCCAATGTCAGGAAGGAAGTTAAGCTTTTGTAGAAAATTCTAACAAATTAAGGAAAAATTAAAGAAAGTTCATTATGGTTAACAAGCTTGTGGGAGCTTTGTTTTATTAAATGTACTCCCCAAACTGATTTTTTTCAGTTTTATTGAGATATAATTGGCATGCAACATTTTATAAGTGTAAGATGTGCAGCATAATGAAAACATACATCTATATTGTGAAATGATTGTGACATTTAAGGTTAGCTGACATCCATCACCTCATATTGTTATAAACATTTTTCCCTTGTGATGAGAACTTTTAGCATTTTAATCTCTTAGCATCTTCCAAATATACCTTACAACATATAGTCATCATGTTGTACATTACATCCCCAATCCTTATTTATCTTGTAACTGGACATTTGTACCTTTTGACCACCCTCACCCAATTCCCCCACCTCTTACCCCCTGCTTCTGGCAAGCACAAATCTGATCTTTTTTTTCTATGACTCTGTTTTTTTGTTTGATTCCACATATAAGTGAGATCATACAGTATTTGTCTTTTTTCTCTCTGACTCATTTTACTTAGCATAATGCCCTCAAGATCCATCCATGTTGTTGCAAATGTCAGGATTTCCTTCTTTTTTCATAGCTAAATAGTATTCTGTATATATATATATAATATATACATATTATATATATATATACAGAATATTCATTTTCTTTATACATTCATCTGTCAGTGAATACTTAGGTGGTTTCCATGCCTTGGCTGTTGTAAATAATGCTTCAGTGAACATGTGGGCACAGATATCTCTTCAACACAGTGATTTTGTTTCTTTCAAATATATACTCAGCAATGGATTTGTT
Source organism: Canis lupus familiaris (assembly GCF_011100685.1). Taxonomy (NCBI): domain Eukaryota; kingdom Metazoa; phylum Chordata; class Mammalia; order Carnivora; family Canidae; genus Canis; species Canis lupus. Next base: position 54,216,120 of record NC_049227.1, on the reverse strand, counting down.
GGGTCATATAGTATATGAGGAAAAGATTTAATGTTTTGAGGAAACCCCATACTGTTTATCTATCTATGATGATTGTATTGATTTACATTCCTACCACTAGTGTACAAGGGTTCCCTTTTTTGCACATTTTCACCTCTAGACATTCTAACAGGCCTGAGGTGATACCTCATTTTACTTTTGATTTCATTTCCCTATTGATTGGTGATGTTGTGCACATTTTCATGTACCTGTTAGCCACTTGACCATCTTCTTGGAAAAATGTCTATTCAGGCCCTTTTTTCATTTTTAAACTGAACTAATTTTTTGGTTTTGGTTTTCATGTTTTGTTTTTTTTGCCATCAAATTATATTAATTCTTTATATATTATGAATATCCAAACTGATCTTTAAATTATTATTGATTTGGATTACACGATGCTCACCCCAATTTTGTATTTCTGGCTCCCTACATACTATGGAGGCATAATGTGTATAGGCCTCTTCCATAAGTTCTCTCTCTCTATCTCAAATCAGCTTAAAGGGCTTATTTAATACATAGTGTTCAGGTGCATTAAGTGTTTTTCCTCAAATTCAGAGGAGGAAGTTGAGAAATAGAATGGTCTAGAAACCATATCAAAACAGTATACACAGTAGCAGTATCAGAATGCAAAACCAGGTCTCAACTCATTTTTATTGGACATTCCTGGATCATTTGTCTTTAATTTCCTAGCAATTTATAATTTATTTGTCAAACTATACCCTCCCCAGTACTAAGAGAGGAATCCTATTTTTTTCCCATTCACCTACTTGCGCACCAGTCACTCTTCAAATATACATGAATTTTGGAAAATATTTCTAAAAGATTAGCTCTTAAGTTTCACCAAATTTCCACCAGTTCCCTTTAGCCCTCTCTGATGAATCAGAATGTTATAAAGATTTAGAGCAGGAGTTTTTAAAAAACAAAACAAAACTGGGTTTTGGTTCCAGTTCTTTTATTTATTATTTATTTGTTAGTGACCAGAGCAACTTATTCAATATTATGGTAGATTGCATTGGTGCTCTGTAGAGCTTCACTTTTTTCCACTTCTTCCATGGGGTCTATGTTTTTCCACAAGAAAGATGTCAGTTTTGGCTGTGTCATTTACTTTGTTCAGCTATGTCATCAAGAAGAAGCCTTGATTGAATGTTATCAACACAAAGTATCATAAATGTACTTAATGTTGGTTTGATGTATTGTACTTGTGCCATTGGCCATGAGCAGCTATTGGTCCCAGAAGAAAGAAGGCTTGAGCAGATTTAAACCCAAACTGCAGCTTATAGCCTGGGGCCTAGTTTGCTAATCTTAGTTTAGCCCACAGAGTCATTTTAGCCAACTTATAAACTTACTGGTAGGAAAACTGAATGTTTGTAAGTCATTGACATTTTTGGATTGCTTGTTATGCATCATCATCATAGTAATAGCTGACTAACACAATTTCTGTGTCTCAAATTCCTGATCTATAATGTGGGGTAATATTTATACTATATTTACTTCTTTAATGTTTGAATATTCATTGAGATGATAGATATATAACATGTTTAGAACATTGTCACACTGTAGAAATACCTGCCATTATTATATATTTTTTAGTAACTATGCTCACCCCCAGGTAAGTGCATCAATAAATATATGTTAGTATGCTTATATCACTTTGATATAACAGAGTAGCACCTGCCAATAAAGAAGTCCAAGCAAACACTATGAGAGAGCTGAACTCATCAGCATTAGTTTCACCTCTCCCCCAATTCCCTAAATCCTTGCTTAGATAATGGGCAGCATGAGCCCTTTGGTGGGTAGTGGGTCTCTTCATTCTAAAAAATACCTTAGCACTTGTGGCTGTGTCTACTACTCCTAGAGCAGATTAAGAATGTATTGGTGGCTAAAGCAGGTACCCTTGCTGCTCAGCTGACATGCTCTAGACTCATGTCTTAATTGCATGCACAATGAAAGCTTTCTGCCTCAGAGACTTGTATATCTCTACTTCTCAACCTGAGAACTTTCTCTGGTGCCAGGTCAGCATGGTTAGCAAGGTAGCCAAGAAGTGCCTCTGGGGCAGTCTTTAAGCCATGAGAGACGGCAGTTAGCTGATTAGTTCTCTAATTTTCCTGTTCCTCTATGAGACATTTGAGTAATATTTTACTAGATTCCAGCAGGATTGCACCCCAGTTTCCAAAAATGGTAACCTGCTTACTGGCATACCATTTCTTGGGTTTTTTTCCCTTTCCTGTCTCACTGCCCTCCTCTCTCACTTGTACTTCCATTGATCACAGCTCAAGAAAATTGCGTGAACTCAGATCTCTTTCTCAGAATGTGCTTTTTTTGGGTAATACATTCAGGTATGAACCCACCTTTCCTTCTTTTATGTATCCTGCCTGTTCATGGTCCAGAAGGACCACAGCAGACATCTACATTTAGGTTGATAAATTAGTAATCAGTTTTAAGTATCTTCTCCTTAATTCTGCAGCTAATAGATGTCCATGTTTTTGTATGGGTAGGGTTGTTACCTCAGTGGAAGAAAGCTGTTTCACCCAAGGCTGTGTGCTCTTCCTTGGGGCAGTCCACATCAAATAATTGATTGATGCAGGGGTTCAAAACTTGGCTGCCCTCGCCTCAATTTGATACACCGCTGATTCCTCTCTACCCAGCCGCCCATAGAACTGGGGTGGCTTAGGCATATAACAATTGCATTACAACTCAACTTCTCATTCTGTCTATTTCTGCTTCTCTTTCTTTCCCATAGCTGTCATTCCCGAGAGCACTTTCCAGTAAACCTCCTGCTTACAAATCTCGGTTTCAGTGTCTACTTGGTGCCAGGAGTGACCCTTGGAAATAGACTTTAAAATGGAATTTTGGAGCTGGGGCATCCACTGGCCAGCTGACAATTGAGTACTCCATCACAGATAGGAAGTGGGGTACTGATTGCCCTTGACCTGCTATTGCGATGCAGGTGTTGTAAGTGGTAATGAACTGTGATGGGACACCAGTGGAAGAGAATGCCTTGGCTGGTGCAATATCTCAGGGATTTGAGAGGTGTGGGGAAGTGGTCACTACAGACTACAGAGTCAGGTACTGTTAGCTTTGAACTGTTCCTGATTTAATGAATGGAACAGAACACAGACTTCAGAAATAGACCAACATTTATAAGTCAATAGATTTTCAACAAGGATGCCAAAACAACTAATGAAAAAAAATGGTTAAAACAACAGCTTCTGGAAGATGTGGATTCCAGGTAGAAAACCACATACTTTGGCCCTATTTCATAACACACACAAAAATTAATTCAATATGAATCTTAGACTTTATTTTTTAAAGCGATTTATTTATTTATTTATTTATTTATTTATTTATTTCTTTATTTATTTATTTATAAATAAGAGTGCACAGAGGGAAAAAGAGGGAGAAGCAGACTCCTCACTTAGCAGAGAGCCCAATGTGGGGCTTGACTTGAACAGAAGGCAAACAATTTATCTAGTAAGCCACCCAGGTACCCCTTGAATCTTAGACTTTAATGTAAAATCCAAAACTACAAAACTTCTAGTAGATAATACAGAAGAATAACAGGATAGGAAAATATTTTGTAAGCAGGATAAACAGCAATAATAATTTTTTAAAAATTATAAATACTTTATTAAAATGAAAAACTTCTGCTTATGAAAAGATACCAGCAAGAAAAATATTAGACAAGCCATAGACTATAGTAAAATATTATATACGTTACACATTAAAATATTATATTAAACAATTTAATAAAATGAGTATCATTAGGTAAAGTCTTCAAATACAGATCCACAAAAAAAATTCCTTCCACTCAATAATAAAACAGTTGGCAAAAGATTTGAAGAGTTCAGACATTTTACAAGGAAATATGGTCAATAAGTACCAGAAAAATTGCTTGACATTATTAGTCACAAGGGAAATGAAAACACGGTCAGAATTAATTACCACTTCATACCCACTAGAATGGCTAAAATTAAAAAGACTATAAACATTAAATGTTGGTGAGGGGCTAAAGCATCTGAACCCCATACCTCTGCTAGAGGGAGTGTAAAGCACCTAGAATATAGTTTGGCAGTTTCTCATAAAGTTAAGCATAACCTACCATGACTCGGAAATTACATTCCTAAGTATTTGCCCAAGAAAAGGGAAATGGTATGTCTGAAAAGACTTAACTGTAATTTCATAGCAGCTTTATTTACAAAAGTCAAAAACTAGAAACAACTCAAGTTGCTACCAACAGGAGAATGGCTAGACTAATTTTAGTTTATTAGTCTAATTTAGTTTATTTAGACTATTTTGGTTGATTGAGAACGCTACTCAACAGTAAAAAGGAGCTAAATCCTAACACAGGCAGCAATATGAAGGAATCTCAAACATGGAGCTGAAGGAAAGAAGCAAGACATGAGAGAACACATTGAACATCGAGAACACGCAAAACAAACCTATAGCGGGAAAGAACACAATAGTAGTTTCTTCTGGGCAATGGAGGCTGCCCTGAGAAGGGGCCCTTAGGAACTTTCTAGGGTGATGTCAATATTCTATAAAGTGATAGGAATTGATAGGGGTATGATATATGGATATAGTCATTGGCCAAAACTCATCAAACAATAACGCTTAAAACCAGAGCATTCACTGTGTGTAATACATACTTGAATAAAAGAAAGAGATTAAAAAATAAAAGCCAGTACACTAAGGATTTTACCCAAACTTTAGATACAGGCTGTTTTGAGCTTGATTAGGTCGGTTTCATATTCTCTCCTTTAAATTATTTGTTGAGGGAATAATCTTGTTGGAGACTGTTTTTACATAAATAAATTGCTGTCACAAATTCCTAACCTAGAAATCCTTTCTGGGAACACAATCAGAAGTATGGACCAAGGGACGCCTGGGGGGCTCAGCAGTTGAGAGCCTGCCTTTAGCTCCAGGAGCTAGTCCCACATCAGGCTCCCTGCATGGAGCCTGCTTCTCCCTCTGCCTATGTCTCTGTCCCTCTCTCTCTCTGTCTCTCATAAATAAATAAATAAAATCTTAAAAAAAAAAAGAAATATGGACCAAAATTATAATGTAAAGTTGTTTATTGAGGCGTTTGAAATTATACTTAGAGATAAAATATTTAATGAACGCAAAATGTTCAAAAAATTATAGCATGTGGGATCCCTGGGTGGCTCAGCGGTTTGGCGCCTGCCTTCAGCCCAGGATGTGATCCTGGAGACCGGGGATCGAGTCCCACATTGGGCTCCCTGCATGGAGCCTGCTTCTCCCTCTGCCTGTGTCTTTACCTCTCTCTCTGTGTCTCTCATGAATAACTAAATAAAATCTTTTAAAAAAAATATGGCACGTTTGTATGATGAGTTATTTCGTAGCTAAAAATATTAAATACAGGTATTTGCCATTTTTCAAGAATTCACATTACACCATTTCAGGTTTACCCAAGATCTACATTAGCACCATTTTTGCTAACCAAAAGTTATCCAAAGAGGATTTTTTTACAGAAGAAGAAGAAGAAGAAGAAGAAGAAGAAGAAGAAGAAGAAGAAGAAGAAGAAGAAGAAGAAGAAGAAGAAGGAGAAGAAGATATCCAAAGAGGATTTTTTTTACTTGAAGAAGAAGAAGAAGAAGAAGAAGAAGAAGAAGAAGAAGAAGAAGAAGAAGAAGAAGAAACAAAAAGAGCATTCAGTGTCTGTTGTGCAGTGAGCCCTCGCAGAGGCAGCTCCCAGCAGCAGAGCAGCCCCACAGCCTCCTTCCCGGGAACTACTCTCAGCAGAGGGGTGTCAAGCCACCATAGCTTTGAACTGTGTCTGTGAGCATCATCTGTGCTTTAGCTGGATTTATTTTTTGCATCTGTTAGCAAGATGTGTCCTAAGGTATTAGAAAAGCCGAAAAGAGGTTATTTTTGGGGTCTGGGAACTCTCACAACATTTTTCCATATGAATTAACGGTAACTACTTTTCTGCTTTATACCATTTCAGCTTACAAAAGTTTTCACGGGAATGCTCTCCTTTCAGACAGAAAGGGGCACCTGTAACTGGTATATAATGAGGAGGTACTGGTAAATCACCGGGGAACAATTAGAATATAGAACCAAATGGGTACCATGATTTCATCCTTACAAATAATATGTGAGTGGAAAAATCCTAGACAAATACACACCAGATTATTAATAATGGTTATTCTGGGATTGTGGATGACTTTTATTTTATTCTTTTTCAACTTTATTATCTGTATTTCTACTTACCCTTTTCTAATCTGCAATGAATCACAAGAGTTATAAAGTTTTAACAGTAAAACAAAAGTAAAACCTAATAAAGCCCAGAGCTTTTTTCCTTTGCTCTTCTGCAGCCACGCAGTAAATCATCTATAGAAGCACATGGGAAACCCACCACGCTTTCTCAGAAAACAGCTGCTCAGTTCTTGCATAAAGATGATACTAAATTAGATTTTTTTTAAAAAAAAAACCTTCCTGATGAAACCACCTCTCCTCTCTCCTCTGGCTTTCTCCCTCATCTCCCCTCTCCATTCAGCTCCAATTCTGCTAGCCTCTGAACCATGAAGAGCAGTGATGCTCTTTAGGAGATTCTAGCAAACACTGATATCACCAACTTCCATGCCATTCTAGAAATACATTTAATTTGGCTCCATTTCCTAGTCTGCAAACTTGTTTTAATCAAAATTGGAATCAGTGCGATAAGAAGTCATGTACATCTCAGCCCCACTGTTGGGTATTTTGCTGAAATTAAGTAAGCTCAGGATTCTGTAAGAGATCGTCCCGCACTGGAAGCATTCGTACAAGCTTGCAGACGTTGGGCACGGTGATTACTATAAAAAAAAAACAAAACAAAACAAAAAAAAAAAACACTTTTCAGCAATACATCAGGTCATTAAAACCACGGGAATGAATAATTGCATATGTGAAGAGGTGAAAAGGGACTGAGGGAAGAAGAAGGAATATCAAAAATCTCTCCACAAGGTTTTATTTATCCAAAAGCAAATCCAAAGGTTACCACAGGACAGTGCTCATAAAACAGGTCTGCAAAGAGAATCTCCTACAAAAAATGCTGCCTGGCCCGCTTCACTGCCAGTTGAGTTCACAGTAGAAATACATTCAATTCCACATAGTAATAGTGCTTTAATAACAGATGAAAATATGTTTTATGGCGTGTGTTGATAACTAAATGCTTATCCTATATATAGAAATTCAAATAATTGGAATTTCTCATAGCCAGCATCCAGTTGAGACCACTGGAGAATACCTTGATATAGAAGGTTAAAATCAATAGACTGTGTTTTGGTTATTTTTCAGAAGATGTCTGCTGTATGTTTAATATACTATATTTGTATTATGGGCTCTGGTTCCTGTAAATCTGAGGTCTCTCTTTCTTGAATGAATGAGGAGATAAGCAATTGAATTTGAAAGATACTTTATGCAACAGAAAAGCAATTTTGTTCCTGGTTATCAGAGGGCAAGAAGTGAACTAGCAATTGAATGCTAAATATTTTTAACCCATGCGATTCTGGTTTACTCTTGAGTTCAATCTATCCTGGCTATAATGTTCCTTATAATGGAGGAGGATTTAGCTGAAAGTTTAGTCCATTTGAATTATCTTCTACTGTTAATGGATATGAATTTATCTTAAAGAATCTCAAATTACCATTTTGAGAAAGGAAGAAAAGGAGAAAGATTTGCATTTCTTCCAATGAGGACCCATGAAGCATAGAATACTGTTTTGCTCTACTTTGTGATGAACTGGTGTTGGTTTTAAACATCATTTGTGACGGTCTTTGAAGGTTTTGGTGCTTGGGAGGTGAATGGGGTTGGTATTTTCCTACCACACTTCATGTTGAAAATCTCATTGTTCAGCTCTATTTGTTCTCAAAAAAAAATGTTTAAAGAAGTATATGACTTAAAAAGTGCTTGTTTGAGGGCACCTCTGTGGCAAAGTCGGTTAAATGTCTGACTCTTGGTTTTGACTCAGGTCCTGTGATGTCATGGTCCTGGAGTCGAGCCCCACCCACCTCAGGCTCCACGCTTAGCAGGGAGTCTGCTCAAGATTCTTTTTCCCTCTCCCTCGGCACCCTTCCCCCTGCTCGCTCTCTCTCTCTCTCTCTGTCTCTCTGTCTCTCTCAAATCTTTTTTTTTTTAAATTACTTGTTTTAAATTCTTTACTTCTGAATCTTAGATAATAATGGTACTACGTTGATTATTTATGGATATATCTGGTGCTTGTTTTTGCTCAGTGTTTCTGAAAATTGTATTATGTTAAAGGGTGATATTGTTTGGGTTGTCAGTTTATATCACGCTTGTGATATCCAGCTTCCGAAGTGAAGACCAATGATCTTCCCCTCCTTGGAAGTGATGTCTTTGTGTAGTTCCCACCCACACTGCATCAGAGTCAGCCTTTGTGGTGGGCAGTAGTGTCAATGTATGTCTTCTGAAGCTAGATCATGTAAGACATTGTTACTTCTGTCTTGTTCTCTTGGATCACTTACCATGGCGTGAAGACACTCAGTATCTCAATGGACAGGTTGGTGTGACTATGAACTGAGTGAGACCTCTTACAACAACTAGCACCATGAGAGTGAGGCATCTTAGAAGTAGATCCCTGAGCTCCAGTCAGATCCTCTAATAACTGCTGCTCTGGCCAAAATCATGAGTGTAGCCTCCTGGAAGATCCAGATCCAGGACCACTCAGCCAAGCCACAGTTAGGTTTCTGTCCCATAGAAACTCCGAGAGATAAACAAACAAATAAAAAAACTTGTTCCAAACTCTGTCGGGGGTAATTTGCAAATGTAAGCATTGCTTTTAGTACATTAATTGCTAGGGTCAAAAGCCTCCGTGGGTTGGCTGACATGCACCTGCCACTTAGCTTATGCAAGTATATTTGCCTCAACATTTTAACGACCATCAGAGTGTGATAGGGGCTCCAGCAGTCATTAAAGAGACAAATAAGTGTTGAACTATGTGGTGAGTTCCTCCTGACTTTTGAATAAGAGAAGGAGGAACCACAAATGGTAGACTCCCAAGAATTATGATACAGGAGGGTAGGATGTAACGAATAGTGTCTACTTCACAAATTCAGCTCTCCTCACACTGACGAGCTTTTCCTGCCTGGAAAAGCAGCCTGCTGACCTGTCAATCTTAGAAGAAACAGAAAATCTATAAGAAATGATACACACACATACACACAACATATATGTCTCAACAGCCCAACTGAGTGTGCATTTATTGAGCCCTTGCTGTGTGCAGTTCACTCTGTTGTGAATTCCAATTAATAGAAGACATAGAACCTGATTCCTGGCCCATTCTGTTCTATGACCTTTAAGATTCTCACAAGTAATCTCGGAAAAGCCTACAATCCTTCCTACCCTAACCCTCTGTCATTCAATTTATTCGTAGATCTCTTGAGTTCCTCCAACTTAGGTCTGAAGCCATCTGTTTGGAGATGTGATATAAGCATTTACTAGTTGTCCTACCATAGGACTACATTTTTTGTTTCTAAAATTTCTCACCCTTGGTCACTTAGTCCTTTTATCTTCCTAGTATTTACTATTGGCATACTCGACCATCTACTCTGGTTTCTTAATTACTGATTGACTTTCTTCCTTCTTAGTTCTCTTATTTCTGCTCTAATTTATTGAAATGCATTCTATTAATAGGACAAGATCTCTACCTTAAAGAAGCTTATAATTAAGTAGAGTACAAGATGTGACAGAGGAATGCACAAACTCTCCATTTTGATCCCCACTCCTATAGATACCAATTGTCCATGAAGCCACTCTGTTTTCTATTCCTGGGGCACTAGGGGAGAAATCTTAACTATCTACAATCAACCAAACATAACCCTTCAGGTCCAGTTGGTTCAAAAGTAATTGTTCAGTTCTCATACCTGATTTCATGAGATTTATAATTTACTTAAAGAGGCAAGACCAAATGAGAAAAAAATTAAATAGTAGGGGACTTCAAAACTATAACAGTAGAATAGATCTAATGAGACACAGAATGTGGTTATTATTGAGTGATGTGCATGGGCATTGATTGTTGTAGTGTACAAAGGAAGGTAAGACTTCTCCAGATGGGTCATCAGTGAAGGCTTTTCAGGGGAAGTAATATTTTGATTTTGGTCTTAGCTGCCATGTAGGATTTGGGTATGTCAACCTGAGGAGGAAATTTTAACTGTATGAAGATGAGGAGCACAGAAAACGTTTCAAAGCCGGTAGTACATAAGGTCTGGTAGGGACCCTGAGCTGGGTAAAGGAAGAGTTGAAGAGAAGCCTGCAAAGGCAGTTTGGGGCATGTTGGGATCAGCGAATGAGATAATATATGGGAAAGAGCTCCGTAAACTTTAAGGCACCATAGAAATATGTGGAAGTACAATTACAATAGCAGAAAATGTGGTAGTTGTGCCAGTAAAATAATATTTGACTTAAGCCTTTGTTATTTTTTTCAAAGAAAATATTTTTGAAGATCATGCTTTGAATCGCTCTTCCCCATGTTCCATTGCCTGTAGCTATCTTTCTTTCTTATTGACTTCTTTTAAGCCACCTTTAGTGCAAATGGTGAAATGGTAGAAAAACTTCAAGGCTTTGCTCTCCACTTCCTTTAAAGGTTCTTCATCTCTTTAAGAGCTTAGGCTTCTTTTTATAACTGTAGCAGCTGCAACTCCCAGAGGTCCTGCTTAGCCCCAAGGTTTGTTTACCACTCAGCAGGGATTTGTTTACCACCTGATAGGAGAAGAGTCAAGAAGATAAAAGCCAATCAGGGAAGTAGAAAGACAGAACCAGGCAGAAAATACCAAGAAGACAAGATTAGAAACACTAGACTCAAGTGGAGTTGACTTTAGCAATATGGTGACCCTGGGAAGCCTGCTGAATGAACATGTTAAATCACTTTACTGTGTAGGTTGCTAGAGACATGGTACATCTTCCAAAATCACTTTGTGTCTGTGAACATGCACCACCATTTTAGATTTTTATGTTAACAAAATCCCCAATCACTTCATTTTCTTTTAAGTTCCCAAATATTGCATGTTTCTGGCTCTCAAATTTTAGACTGGCTGCTCATATTGTATTTGGGGAGAAGTCTTACTTGGTCTAATAAATCATTGATAAAGTATCATTCATCTTGAAATACCAACAAGGTTTTTCTTTAATACAGTTTGTCTTTAATAAAGTTCCCACTGATAGAGTTGAGATACCATGATATCCTAAAGCAAACTCTGAATCCGCAAATGATTTTAAACCAAGCATAAGTATATTTTATTCTCTTTCTTTGGAAATTGGTGATCTGGTGTGATTATGGTTACAGTTATGACCATTGGTTCTGATGTGAGTATAATTTTTTTCACTAATTAGAATAGCCAGTGAGTCAGAAATTCTGGTTTTCAAAAAGTCTGGAAATGCAAGGTTTCAGTGTAGGAGTATTTTATAGGTTAATGCATACTATTTCTACTTTTGGTGAAGAGAAGATTATTAAATTATTTTGCTCATGAAATCATTTCATATATATATTTTTATAATCTTTTTTTAGCCACTTAGAGATGCTACATATGATACTTCTGATCTTGCTAATTCACTTGAAATGATTTTTAAGTATTTAAGAACTAGAATTTAAAATCATTGATTGAATTAGTTGATTATAGCTAGAAGCAATTTTTTCTTAGAGATTGGGTATTTATTGTATATGAATCATATTAAGAATAAATAGGGTATGTAATTCAGAATACTTTAAACTGAAATTTGAGACTATCCAACAGCATTAAAACATATTAGTGAATCACTCATTCAACAGACATTTATTAAGCACCTACAAGTTTTTTTTTTTTTTTTAATTTTTATTTATTTATGATAGTTACAGAGAGAGAGAGAGAGAGGCAGAGACACAGGCAGAGGGAGAAGCAGGCTCCATGCACCGGGAGCCCGATGTGGGATTCGATCCCGGGTCTCCAGGATCACGCCCTGGGCCAAAGGCAGGCGCCAAACCGCTGCGCCACCAGGGATCCCCAAGTTTTTTAAGAACTATGTTAGCCAGAGGTGTTTTGCAAATATCAGCATCTAGAAATTAGGTAAAGAACAATGAACTCATTGCTACAAATTGAGCGGCAGGTAGAAAAATATCTACCTGCATCTTTCTAGAAAAATAATGCAGTATTATTTGTTTTGATGGGAGAAACATCTCTTTTTATTGGGAGTTCAAAATAAATGTCATTCCAATGGTGAGTCAAGAGCAGTCTGGGACAAATCATGGAGAAAGCAGACACACGTTGAAAGCAAGGAGGAGGCTCACACTTAGTAGCTGTTCTTGAACTATTTTATTAACCATTGCTACACTTCAAAACCTGACAGCTGCTGGGCAAACTGTGGGTATTTCAAAGATTCTAGGTAGAACCAGCAGAAAGGTAATTGTATCCTGTGGAGCTTGTTGGAGGAGGTAGGAAGGATTATTAGAGTTTATTAACCATCCTAAGGGATGTCCTACACACTTTTCTTAAGGACTCTGAATTTTGTCTTTTACTCTTCACTGACCCCTTTAACCTTTAGCCTTTTCTTTCTTCCAATTAATTTTAAGTGTTTCTACAAGAAACCATATTACCAAGCTTCTACTTTGACTAAAATATTGAAATGACTTCCCAATACACTGTGGATTTGACCTTAGGCATCTGAGTTTTTTCCAACCAATTTTTATTATTTGCTAGTAATTTCTACCCCTGTCAGGTAGACAGGGCACACCTTTCCTTTATATAGCCATTGACCCCTTCTACCTGGAGAGTCATTCATTCATTCTACACAAGTCTGTGGCTACTCACTTTTTGTACCATGCCAGCCTGGGTGCTTGTGATACCAAAACATTGATTTAGATTTCATCAATCTCAAAGAGGAGCCCGTAGCCTAAAAAGAACATAGGCACATGAGTAATTACAAAAGCATAAATACTGCCATATGTTTGTGATGAACAAAGGCACGGGAGCACAGGGGAGGGAGTTATTAACTTTTTTTGAGGGCTCCCAGGAAGGCTTCACAGGAAAGATGATGCTCCAACTGTATTGTGAAAGGTGAATATATATTTTCCATATGAAAATAATAGAGAAATAACAAAAAATAAATAAATAAAAGCATAATTTGGGAGACAGCAGATAACTTAACAGAGTTAGAGAGCTTGCTGTGATAAACAAGGCATAGAGAAGTAAATAATCAAAGCACCTTTAAGCACACTTTTGAGTAGAAATAAATTCAGAGATTCTTTTCAAGAGGGCAAAATGAACTGATGTATGAGAAGTTCCCAGTCCAAGCTAAGTAAACAGAGTGTTTGTAAAAATACCTTTCCGAGCACAGTAATGAGAAAGGAAGACTCTAGTGCCAGGGGTGAAAATGGATCCCACGGTGGTGAAGGCACCTTGACGTGCCATGATCTGTAAAGGTGGCTCATCTGAAGGGCTGAGGCTGGGACTTGAATCATTTTTATGTCAAAGAAACACACACACACACACACACACACACACACACACACACACACACACACACTGGTTCCAGCACAAAGTCAGGAGAAATTCCATGTAAATAAGGCATAGAAGCATCCCATAGATGTCGCCCCATAGTTCTATCACTGTCATTGCTTTCTGAATTATCTATATTTTTGGTTTTGATTTCCTCCTTACCCCATAACTTGTTTAGGAAAAGAGGTGTCATACTGCTTGGTGGGATTTCCTATGGGTGTGACAAGAATTTGTTTTCTGGGTTCAGGGGCACCTTATTTCTTCCTCATGGTTGCCATAATGTGTTTCCAGTCACAGAATGTTCTCTGACAGTCTTTGGTGTCAGAGGTCTTACTTTAGAAAACTGAACAGGCTTTGATGTTCTGCGAATGTGTGGGGCTAGGGGGGCAGGACTGTCCTGGATACAGTTGCTCTTTTGCCAGTTCTACCTGGATTCTTTGAAATATCCACACAGTTCTCCGGCCAACTCTTATCATCCTCTTTGTCTATGTTGCTTCTATTGTCAGTTTGTTCCCACTTACTTCTTACGTCTCCTACAAATTCCTCACTATTTGTTTTTCTGGCAACTTCGCTCCACTCCACTTATTTCTTAGCTTCCCAGTGCTGTTTTGGATCTATGTTTGGATTCATTCTGTGATTTCACTGGAATTTTGCAAGGCCGAGAGGGTAAACTGGGTGTTTGGCTGGCTTTTATGAGGATGACAACGATCTCTTCTCTCTGTTGTCTGGTTCACATCCCTAATTCTTTAAAAACCCAGGGAAACTGTATTATTTATTAAGGTTGCTCCACAGCCACTGAGAAAAAGTTAAATTGCTTTAAGTACTGGAGAATAGGAAACAGTTGTTTTCTCTACACTTACTTGATATTTCAGGATAGCACTAATCCCTCAGGAGTAAGCTCTAGAATATCATAGTGTCCCTTTGTCTTAGAGATTCCATCTGCTAAACTGCTCCGTCCTCCCACATCTGCCGTCTTAGTGAGCTACTTCAAGGATAGCTTCACTGATCGTGACTTAAAGGTAATTTTGTCAGTTTAGCAAAGGGAGGGCTTTTGTAGTAGCCTATGAGACAACTTCGATTGGGATGGCTGTGTAACACTATCTTTAAATATCTTTTTTTTCCATCTAAGTCCAGAGGAAAAAAAAAATTCAAAGACATTACTTAGCTTTATGAGTGGTTCTTGGAATCAGGGAGCCTGGTAAATTTGATTCAAAGCTGAAAAAAAAAATCTATAGATTGGAGACTAGTTCAAGTGACCTATGGCAGCAGAGCAGGGGGCTGTGTTTGAGAAGGGACTGCTTTTCCCCTGACAGCAGTTCACCAGTTTCCCAGGGACCAGATAAGCAATCCATAGTATAAATGTCTGTTTTGGGCCCTTTAAAAACGAAGCCCGAGAGGGCTTCTGCATTTCTGCAAGGACTGAAGGAACCTCAGCCAACATAGGCTGCCATGTTCTGTTCAGGTGCAGAAGCTGAGGGGGAGCCATGGGCTGCGAGCCAAAGGAGGGAGGCTGCCCGTGTTATGTGTGCCATCCGAGCACGCAGGGGAGAGCACTTCTATTTTTTTTTTTTTTAAGATTTATTTGTTTATTTGTGAGAAAGAGAGAGAAAGCAGGGGGAGGGATGGAGAGAAAGGGCAAATCTCAAGACTTCACACTGAGAATGGAGCCTATGGTGGCTGGGCTCGATCTCACGACCCTGAGATCATGACCCGAGCCTAAATCAAGAGCCAGGCACTCAACCGAGACACTCAGGCGCCCGGGACTTTAAATCAAGAGTCTGAGGAAACCAACATAGATAATACTGGTGCCAGTAAAGTGGGATTTCCTTCACAACATCTTTTCTCCTTCCTCCGTGCCCCTTGACCCTTGGGGATGCCACTGGCCACCCACCCGGTGGCGCTAGTGGAATAGAATTTTAGAAAGAGAAATAGCGAAGTCACTTGTGCTCCTCTCCTCTGCTGTAGGTTTCCAACCTGAAAAAACAGACATGAGCTGGAGAAATGGGGAGAAGCTTGAAATCTAAATGCAGTACAGAGCTCGGAATATTACACGGTACTTGGTAATTTAATTATCACTAGACATCCTGGAGATTCATGTGTCCAGAGGACATCTGAATAGTCAAGAGTGTCCACAGAGTCTTTGGGACCTGCCTGAGATTTCCTTGAGGCAAAAAGAATGAAAAAAAAAAAAAACACAGGTTGTTTTATGAGTGCATCTTTCTTGTTATTTCAATGTCTTACTTGTTCAAAGCAGCATCATTACAGATGCAAGCCCCGCCCTGCCCCAGGGTTGGCATTACTCTGCTCTGAGCCCCTCTGATCTCTCTCTGGTGGAATTTTCTTGGACAGAACTGAGGGCATGATAATCTGGAGTCCTGGTCCCACCATGTTCTGTTGTCACAGCTTTAAATTTTTGATCTATTACCTGGTGCCTTATCATTCTCATTAGTTCAGGAATCTGAACTAATATGTCATTTTTCTAACATTAAACCCTAGGTATGAGGGAAGAAAAGGGGACCATCAGTGGTTTTTAAAGTAAGTTCCCTGGGCCAGCAGCAGCAGCATTACCTGGGAACTTGTTATGAATGCAAATTCTGTGATTTACTGAATAAGAAAAGCCATGCCTGAGATCCAACAATCTGTATTTTAACAAGCCCATTTGGTGTTTTCCCTAACACACTAAAGTTTGAGAGCCATAGATACTCAACAGAACTTCATTTTATTAACCTATATTACAATGTCAGTATTTCTAAAATTTTTTTTATACCTTTAAAAACTGAAGGATATTGTTTGGCACACTATAAGCCATTTGGGAAAACCACTGCATATGACTCCTTTCTCATTTTGGATGAGTTTATTAAAATATCCCTCGAGTTCATTGAGTACAGAATTTCTGAGACATGTTGCTTGAGCAGAGGTGAGTCTCTGGAACTCTGAATTCTAGCTGAAGTATCTCCCAGTGATCCCGATGGAGCCCAGAGTCACCAAGACCTGTTTTTAAGTCCTGTTTTTAAGTCCTGTTATGTGCCTCCTCCTAGTTGTATGACCTTGAGTAAAGTATTCAAAATATAATGAATACTTGGTTTCATAAATGTTGAGACTGGGTTTCCACTAAAAGTACTAACCTTATAATGACTGTTGAAAGGATTAAATGCTATGCTGTATATTTAATGTCAGTAAAGCACTGAATTCAGCACCTGATGCAGAACAGGCTTTCGACAGATGGCAGTAGTTATTACTGTAACTGGGATGTCCTCCTCACAGCTTGGGCTGCACCTCAGGTATCCTAGTCTGGCTCCAGGAAAGAAGATTTGCCACAGATCCGCCACTATCCAAGAAGCCCAGAAGTCCCCTAGTTTATTCTGCTTCAAGGCCACAACTGTCCCAGAGCTTCCCAGAACTCATGAAGATCTTCAATCAGAAGTTGACTTTTCTTCTGTAATGTGTGTGTGTCTGTGTGTATGAGTGTGTGTGTGTGTGTGTGAGAGAGAGAGAGAGAGATAGAGAGAGAGACACACACACACACACACAGAGAGAGAGAGAGAGAGAGAGAGAGAGAGAGAGACTGAGTGGAAGCCAGCCTCAGTGAGATGTCTGAAAATGGAAACTGAGCAACCTTCTTGCCCTTCCCAGCAGCTATGAGTGTTGGAGAGACACAATCCCCTGGCTAGTCTTTGGGGACAGGCCATCCTTGGCTAATTTTCTAATAAGAAATATTACCAAACAAAACACTTAGTTTCTCAGTCTAAAAGCATCTGCATTCTAGTTAATTATTATAGAGTTCCCTCCTAGAATAGGAAGTACAAATTGCATTGCATTTGGGTTACTAAATGGGCCATTTAGGTGATTTTCTCAGGACAAAGAAAGTATTCAGCTTTTCTGTGTGAGAAAAAAATTGCCTCCAACTTTAAAATGAGTCTTTCTAGTTGTTATCAGTCCCATCAAAGTTAAGAAATATAACAAGCTAGTAGAGTAATTCAGAACAATGGGTTGAAAACACCCATCATCAAATTGTAGCTCTGCCTCATGCAACTTGTTTGATGTGGGAAGGTCTGTAAACCTCCACTGCATCATCTGCAAAGTGAAGAGAGGGCAAAGGGCAGCTCCTTCATTGCCGTTGGGAGGGTTCTAGGAGAAATCAAAAGTGAAGCACGCAGCTAGATGTCTGGTACATGGAAAGACTTAAGTTTTAGTTGCTGTGTTGGGTCTTCTGAGAAGCAGACATCAAGAGAGGATTAAATGGACAGGAGATTAATTGGGAGATATAGCTGGAGGAGGAAGCCAGTGAAGGCAGGGAGAGCTCATCTGAACCCTGGAGAAGGAAGGAAAGGAAGGACTGGCAGGAGGGTCTCCTTCTACAGCACAGTTCGAAGGGAGTTGGATCAGGCTAATGGCAAATCTTCCAACCACACTTATCCTTTGGAGGGGTACTACCTCATATAGGGATAGGTCAAGACTAGTACCCTGTCATGTTTAGTTGTTGAAGAGACAGCTAGGAGAAGTGTAGCCTCGGCACAAATATGATACCTGGGGCTGTCGATACGCTACATTTTCTGAAGGATGAGAGCCGAACAGTATATTTTCATGGCCACCACAGTTGTGTTGGTTGTTATTTAGGACAGATGAGAACAGCCTCAGACAACTGTGCGTGCTGGGCCCTGCCAGAGGGAGGGGGTCCCGGGGTGAACAGAGGGTGGCAGTCGAGCCCTTGCTCCAGTTGCCAAGCTGCGTACCTACAGAACAGAGCCTGCTGCTGGGGGCACCTGTGTCCAATGCACACACACGTGTATCCGTGCAGGGAGGTCTGGCCGGGGCACTTCATGCCACCTTGCACCAGGGGACCTTTAAGGTGACTAGTATACACGCGGGCATGGAGGGTTGAGCAGGAGAGGGGCGCTCTGATGAGACTCCCCAGGGAACTGGCACCGTAAGCCAGGAAGCCATTAGCGTAGCGTTACCTTAGTCTCTGGGGGAAGGGGAAGATGTGTCTGGAGGATCCCTTATGACCAAAACTGTGAGTTTTGGTAATTAATCATTTGAATATAAGAATGTCTCTTCAATTGAAAGCAATCAAACTCATCACCTAGTGAAAGGGGTCAAGTTCTAAAGGCTTCATTTATCTCAAGGCCTTTGTACTCAGCAGCATCTGTGCAAATTGCTTATAGAGTGAAAGGCGTGGGGGGAAAGGCACGTGGAAGGTTTCTGAGGAAAGCTTTGTTTTAACTCTAGGCATTTTCTCCAGTTATTATCAGAGGGAACTTACATCAAATATTCCTGAGCTGGAAACAATGATTAAAAGCACCCATTTCATTTGATTCCGAAAAACAAAAGAATGTAAGCCATCACAACACATGCACACACACCCCTCAATCCGTGCCAGGCCTCCTGACCCCGAGGAAGGGACCGGGCACAGCACATGACGTCGGGACCTGGGTGCCAGCTGTGGTTCTGGGTGCCTCGGACACCTGGAGCAGGTCCATCCAGGCTGGGACCACACACCCCGGTGACGAATTAGTTAACGGTCTACATAATCTTCACGTGTTGCAGCTAAGATTTCAGGTATTTTAAATCTAAATGAAGGCACTTTGCTTATCCTGTGTAAATGGAACTTACAAACAGAACTGCAATTTCGTTTAATAGCTATAAACCATTACTCTAATGGTTTGACAAATACCTGTGAGGATAGACTGCAATATTTCATCCAAGAAGGAACGGAATATTAAATAAATGTAACCTCCCAATGGGTTCTGCTTTAACCCCCTACTAATTTTGGAGGGTGGATTTAAAAGCTGAAAGCATTTCAGAGTAAATGTTAGGGATGGCTGCCGCAGGTTCTGTGGTGCAGATTAGCACTTTATCCCGGTAATCACAAATCCTCTTTGCATCTTCCATTATCACTTCAAACTCATCATTGGAAAGTGCAGAACTTAACTCAGAAGTTGGAAACACCATCGCCTCCTGTCTAGCATCCTGCTGGGGGACTGAAGCAATTAACTAATTTCTCTGCTCATGCTTATTATTTTTCTGGGGACAAAACCCCTAACAGTACTTTTAAGATCCCGTCTAGGTTGCTATCCGTGGAGTCAAAAGGGCAGGCCTCAGTAAAAGGGAGAGAAGAGTCGCCCTTCTGCAGTCAGAGAATACATCAAAGGCACCATCTCTTGACTCAAAGGATAAAGTGTCATCAGGGGACTTTCAAAGAAGAGGCCTCATAAGTTGGAAAATGTGAATGGAGTCTAGAACCAGAAAAAAAAAGTTTCTATAATTATCTTCTGTAATTAAAGATACCTTTGATGTTGGCTGATTGGAGAGTGAGAGAAAATAGGACAATGCCCCAAGGACAATGTGTTCAAGGAGAAATCTGATAAGAAAAAAGGGACAGTTTCCATGTTGAGCACAATACAGATGGAGTTTCATTTGATTCATAAACTTTTTGTCTTCTGAAGACCCACCACTTAGAGGCACCACAAATGAACTTTTATCCTGATGATCAGGGCAAAAAAGTGGGGGACTCACAAAATTGATCATGTTGGTAATGAACCGAGCAAAATGAAAGCGGCTACAAACCCTTCAGTTATAACTGGCTTTAAAAAAGCAAACAAACAAACAAAAAAAACCCGCAGCTGCTCTAAATGGCTGCTTTCATTCTGTTGTTTTGTGTTTGACAAGAGAAAAAAAAAAAAAACCTGCTGGAAGCCTCCGATTACCTAATAGCAATTACCAGAAAACCAATCAAAAGGCAATTGGATTTTTAGAAAAGTGTGACTTATCAATTTATCCAATAGAGTTTTTCTTTTTTTTCTTTTTAAGCTAATTGGATGGTTTTTTTTTTTTTTTAATTCCTTTTACAGGAACACAGATTTTTACTAGTCGTGTAGCCTGATAAGCCAGACCTGAGACAAATCTCAGTGTGGGAGAGACACCCCCCCCCTCCGCCTCCGCACCCACCCATTCCGTGACCCTCATCGGTTCCCAGATTCCCCAATATTCAGCTGCTGCCCCTGCAGCCTCGTCAGAACCTGCTGTGAGGAGACCTGTTTCCAACCACAGATCAGGCAAGGGGTGCAGCTCTGCCTTCTGATGAAAAAATAACCTCTATGAATTTTCTAAATTGCATAATGTTTCTCCAAATGACAGGAAAATGATACAAATACATATAATGAACTGATTTGAGGCATAAATTAGCCTCCTTCGTGGCATGATGGTGCTTCACAAAAAAGTATGTGAAGCAGGAGCGTCTGTCCTCCCCTCAGCTCTCCCCCACCACTCCTACCCCTACCCCCACCCCCACCCCCACCCACCTAAGCTCAACAGCACATCCCATTTGTCTGCAGAGGGAACAGCAGCCGCCACCCAGAAGCCCCTAGTGTCTGTTGTGTGTCTGCTGTGTGTGTGTGTGTGCGTGTGTATGCTAGTGTGAATATATAAATACGCTCAGGTGTTGAAACAGCTTTCCTCACATAGGAAGCTTGCGATGCATGTGAGCACGCGAACACACACATACACACACACATAAAGAGGAGTGGAAGGGGGGTCTTTTAGATTGAGACTACATGTTCTCTTCAAATTTTGGAATGGACTGCTATAGACAGTCTCTCTTTTTTTTTAATTCATTGTATTCACAGGTGTGATTCCTAATAGTGAGTTGTTCAAGAGAGGATGGGTTGTGGTACCTGCAAGTTGAACCAGCTCTACCTTGGGAGGGAAAAAGAAAGAAAAAGCAGCCTCTGCTCTATTGAAACTTGCTTTTCATTGGAAAGATGCTGAAGGCAGAAGTGTACAATTGCTTGCCTTTCAATATTCCATTTGCAAGAACATCTTTTCATTGATCTCTGTCTATATGTCCTGAAAGTGTGTGGTGTTAATTTGTTTTTTGAGATATAGATCACATAGTGTTACCGACACTTACGCTTCCCATTAAGGTTCTTGTTACGTGGTCTCTTCTGACTTCTTTTGCAGCAAACTCACATCTACCATTGTAGACAGAACTCTCTACAAATCCAAACAAAACAAAACAACCAGTTCCGTGAAGGCCGAAGTCCAAGTACCTCTGATGGCAGTTTATTTCACAGTGGAAATATGCTTTGTCATGACGTGTGTGGATGCTTTAGTGATCACTGAAAGGTAGTTTTATAGACAACTTCAGGGTAACACATTTGTTTCTCATTCACTGAATGCCAAAGAAAAATGGAATTTTCACATTGATGTGCTTTGCTAAATTTTAAAATGTAAGGTGATTTTAAAATTAAAATTCTATTACCCCATCTATTCAAATATAACAAGTCTTAATAGATGAAAAGGACTTTTCTTTTTTTTTTTCTTTTTTTAAAAGATCTTTGTTTATTTGAGAGAGAAAGGTAGAG
Source organism: Canis lupus familiaris (assembly GCF_011100685.1). Lineage (NCBI taxonomy): Eukaryota > Metazoa > Chordata > Mammalia > Carnivora > Canidae > Canis > Canis lupus. Next base: position 54,194,255 of record NC_049227.1, on the reverse strand, counting down.
ACAGAGCACAAGTGGTGAGGGGAAGGAAAAGGGGGAAAGAGGAGGCATAGGAAAAGGGGGAGGAGGAAGGGGAGGGGCAGAGGGAGAGGGAGAAGCAGGCTTCCCACTTGAGCAGGGAGCTCTATGTGGGGCTCAAACCCAGGACCCTGAGATCATGACCTGAGCTGAAGGCAGACGCTTAACCAACTGAGCCACCCAGATGCCCCTGAAAAGGACTTTTCAAATTACTTTGTTAATGCTACTGTTTTTGAGTGCTTCTACCATGCAGCTAGCCCATGTGTCAAGAACTTTATTAACACGGTTGCATTTCACCCTGTCAACGAGCCACTCAAATGTGTATTTCCCCATTTCATATTGATGTGGAAACTAAGGCTCGGAGATCTTTGGTAGTTCACCCGGAGTCAGGACATAATACAATGCCAGCCCACTGGCTCAGTATTTATTCAAAATAATTCCGAATGCTTCAGGTAAAAGAAGGTCATGATTTTAAATCTCACTGGGCTGATAAAACAGGCATTACACTGAGGGTTTATATTACGATTTCCATGGCACTAGAACTTCATATGCATAAAGTGTTATTTTGTGACATTATGTAGCTTGATTTATTTTTATGGTAAGTCCATTGTAGGGTTTGATACATATTTAAACAAGAAAAAGGAAATTAAATCTTAAAAGATCATTTATATAAGATTAGAGAGGCTATCCTAAATACACACATGTGGATAAGGGAAATGTTAACTAAACTGCATTTCATATCTGAGTCGTATTCTCTTCTTGATCTTTTCTGTCTGAATGAAAAGTTTTTCAATCACTATGTTTTTACTGAGGGAAAAAGGCATTTGGCTCATCCTTTTCAGTAGGCCTTGAAATACTGGCAATGTTAGACTTCTGTGAAAAACGGTTAATTTATTTAAAGGTATCCAAGGAAGGTCTTGCTGTTTAAGAGCTTGAGAGGTACCTGATAGATATGGGCACTTGACAAAAACTTTTTTTTTCCTTTTTGTCAAATCGAGTATGTCTCAGACTTTCAGAGCAAGATTCAGAGAGCAAATGGTTCTCTTTTTGGTTACCTATACCCACCACCCCCTCCCCCCATCCTCACCCTGACCTTATGGCTGCTCTAAGTCCCGCCTGCCTGCCCTGGAAACTCCTGAGATCTGGGCACACATATAATGTCTTAGCTCTGGTCCTTCCAAATCGTTTGGGAACTCTGGTTCTATTTGATAAGCACGACTGACCTTCCAGAGTGCAGGCCAGAGAGTCTACATGACAGCTTGCCCCTTTAGAGCAAGCACTGCCTGACTTTGACTGCCCCTTCGTCTACATTTTACTGAACAATAACATTTATTTTATCATCTCAACATTTTAGTTGTGCTATGGGCCTATGTGGCAATTCTTGAGAAGGAATCGGGAAACTTCATTCCTGATTTTTTTAATATTTGGGATTTTGACTTCTATTTGCAGTAAGAGGTTATGGATTGGAGTCATAGAATTATGGCAGAAAAGTTAGAACGATGAAGTTGGTAAGATTTTTATTTTTTCTTTCTTTGCCTTTGGTCTTTAGAGACTATTTTCAGCGATCAAAAATAATTTTTTTCTGCAAATGTTAAAGGTGTATCCCCATGAAAGCCCCAAACATACTGATACTTGAAAAATAGTGGTTGAATAAGACAACAAATGTTCTGGGTGCTCCTGCACCAGCTCAGATGCAATACAAAAAAAGAACACATCATGCCTCCCCATGCAGCCTCTCACATCCTGCATTTCTCGGGCACCATCACCCTCTCAGGGTAGAAGGATCTCACATCACAGTCTTGCTGGACTTTTCTCCATCCTTCCTATTCCATCAGCCACCGGGCCTATTGATCATTCCTTTCTATTCTCTCTGCTGCTACTTAGCCTGTTCCTCATCACCTGCTGACCTGCTGTCCTAATTTCCTGCCCTTTTCTGGATCTGCATCTCATATCCCTGCACACATACCCAAGATGGACCCCCATTCCCCATGCTCAATATGACATTCAAGAATCCCCAACATCTACTTCACTTTTTCCTCGCTGGCCATGGCTTCCCATTGCCCATCCATCTGGTCATCTGACTGCCTCCTCATCTCACTTTTTCTTAATACATACTGTGGTCAATCCTGATTTATTGTTATTAATAATCTTTCCTACACATAGAAGCCATTCATTCATACAACCAGCATTTATTAAATGTCTACTACACTTAGAGAGTATACTAGAAGCTGGGGACACAGTGAGCCAGATGGACACAATTTCCAACCCCAAGAAACTTCTTATCCAATCTCTTCCCTCTCTGAGTCTCAATCCTATTCACACTATTTACCTCCATGAGGCACCTTCCTTCCCTTCAGCTTATAGCAATCAACCTTTCTTTGAATTTCCTCAGCACTTACTGTTCTTATATCCTGTTTTGACAATTGGTCCATTCAGTCAACAAACTTTTTTTTTTTTAAAGCACTCACTTCATGCCAGAGACTTTGCTATTTTCCATGGATACATGACATTGTAAAATACATAATTTCTTACTTTGAGCCAGTTACAATATTTACATAACTGACAATAGTAACAAAAGGGGGCCGTGTAACAGGGGCAAAGAGTGCATGTCACTACAGCACTCATGCACTGAGTGTCCTCTCTATGTGATTTTCATTTTAGTGCTACCTAAGGACACACGGTAGGCAGGAGAGCTAGGATTTGAACTGTGTCCACCTCATTACAAAGTCTGACTCCCTGTTCACATAGTTGGAGGCAGCCCGGGTCTGTATCATCTCTCTGTATTCTCCTGAGTGCCTAAAACTAATTGGGACTTGAGAAATATTTGTTGAATAAAAGAATTTAGTCTTGTCTTCATAATATCTTGGCCCAAACATCAAATAAGCCTTCTCAATGGGAGCAGAGGAGGCAACTGGTCTCCAGAAGGTGCAGTGGCCTCTGGGTTACCGAGTAGAGATTTGTTGGGGGCAGAAACGTCTTATCTGCTCAATAAAGGGACATGGCAAAGAGACGGTTAGAAAATACCATATTCAGTTCCAATTGTAGACCATCTGAGCTGGTGAGATCTTGCTATAAAATGATAATAAATTTAGAGATCCTTCTGGGCTGAGGCTTGCTTAAAAGGGTAGAGTCAAAAGGTGAAGCTCAAACAATCTGAGTGTTGAAAAGCTTTTTTTGGTTGCCTAGGATGTAAAATTTCACAAAGATCATTTTATTCAATAAAACAGACGTATAAAGAGCACCTACTTAAAATACACACACATACACACACATACTTTTAGGCATGGTCAGAGGGTCAAAAAAAGAAAAATAATAAAATATTCACTAGCATTACAAAGCAGCTATCAACAAAAATAATAATATAAAGTACTCTAATTAAAGTATAAGGGTGTATTATAGACTGAGAAATTAATTCCAGCTGAGGAAGTTTGGATGACTTAATGGCCAGGGTAGGTTTTAAGTTGAGTGTAAAATACAGCTAACTATCATGGCTAACATTTCTTTGAAGATGTGTCAAGTAGAGAAAATAACCAGAACAAAAGGCATTGCATCCAGAGCCAAGAAGGGACATAGTATCCTCTTTGTAGGAGGAGCGAAGAAGTCACCTGACATTTAAGGGCCCCAACCAGAAAGATGTCAAATGGGATAACTCTGATGAGTGATTAAGACAGAGTGTCCTTTGTAGTTAGGGGATGGAAAAACATGGAAACCTCCATATTGGCAAGGTCACAGCACAATGGCCACGCTTCTAGGATGATGGCAGGGTATGCAGTATACTCCTAGATCACTATATCATTATTGCTGTTAGAATTAAAATATGTCAAGCAGTGCAGCCCGGGTGGCTCAGTGGTTTAGCGCCACCTGCAGCCCAGGCCGTGATCCTGGAGACCCGGGATCGAGTCCCCCATTGAGCTCCCTGCATGGAGCCTACTTCTCCCTCTGCCTGTGTCTCTGCCTCTGTGTGTGTGTGTGTGTCTCATGAATAAATAAATAAAATCTTTTAAAAATATGTCAAAAAATAATAAAAAATTAAAAAATATGTCAAGCATTTTCCAAGATAATTTATCAGATCCTCTCAACTTAAATTTTTCCATTATCTTCTACATTTCCTCCTAGCACTCCTAAAACTGTGAAAGATGTGTTTTATTGTATTAGCTCATCTTTTAATTGTATTTTACACTTTTTAAATGATTTGCAACCACTAATAGTTTGTGATGACTACATAGTCATCTGGAACCATTATTTATTTTTAGCGTTACAAAATCAGAGCACAGAGATATTTTTGCAATGAACCGAAAGGTTCCTATACATGGAAACTTCTTTAGGAAAACAACAAGATGTCAGAGTGAAAACCAAGCTTTCTTTCAGATAAAGTTAGAGAGATGACATTATGCTTGGATGTCTCTTCCACGAATCTGCTATTTGACTAGTATATGTTTGGTTGTTTTTGTTTGTTTTTTAAATCTACAAAAATGCCAAGAATTGGTCTCTCTGCTCTCTACGGCCTCATCTACCCCTAAAATCTGTTACTAGCATAAAGACACTTGAGATTTAGAATTCAGCTTTTCTTAGAAATAATACTACATTATTTTTCCTTCATATAATATTTGTAAATTAAGTCTTATATTAACTATATTGAAAGATGCTTACAAAACATGACAGCACAGCATTTTTTATTTTAAGAAAGAGGCATACCTTTACAATATAAACTTGAATTAAAATTCCCTAAAATAGGGCAGCCCAGGTGGCTCAGCGGTTTAACGCCCCCTTCAGCCCAAGGCGTGATCCTGGAGACCTGGGATCGAGTCCCATATTGGGCTCCCTGCGTGGAGCCTGCTTCTCCCTCTGCCTATGTCTCTGCCTCTCTCTCTCTCTCTCTGTGTGTCTCTCATGAATAAATAAATAAAATCGTTAAAAAAATAAAATAAAATTCCTTAAAATAAAGTGGGAGGCTGTTGAATCACTCAGACCTAAGTTTGTGTCTCTAATCTGTCACTTACTAGTTTTGCAACTTGGACCAAGATATTCAACCTTCCTAAATCATAGTTTTTTTCATATATAAAATGGAGGTAATAATAAGATTGTGTACAGATTTATTAAGTTAATTAAAATAAAATATGCAGGGACGTCTGAGTGGCTCAGTGGTTGAGCGTCTGCCTTTGGCTCAGGTCGTGATCTCAGGGTCCTGGGATTGAGTCCCGCATCAGGCTCCCACAGGGAGACATTTATTCATGTCTCTCATGAATAAATAAATAGAATCTTTAAAAAAAGAAACAAACTATGCAAAGTCATAGCATAATATTTTCTTATATAGTAAGCACTCTGATATTACCTGCTATTCTAATAACTACCTGACAATGCTGTAAAAATGAATTAGGCATGGTCCCAGCCCTTAAGAAAACAAGGGTGGACAAGGAGAAGAGGCATACCAACAACCCTTCTATACAGGAAGGAGAAATACTTTTGTTATCATGGTAACAACGAGAGAGAAGACTGGGAATTCGGAAGTGGTATCTGCATGTTTCCTATTTAGTATTTGTACCCTTGACCTTCAGCCAGTGGCTGAACAGCTTGCTTTCTGACAGCTTTGTATTATTTCTTGCTTCTTGCTCAGAAGATGCTCAGGAGAGGATACTCCCCAGAGCATGCTTGAGGCCTGGGTGCAAAAACAACTCTTGCCATAACTTCTCTGGTGGTGACCTGCTGCTGTAGGAAGGTGATAGGGCAATGGGATTTGGAGGATCTCAGGGTTTATCCTCCCAACTGCTACAAGGCCGAAGGATTCTACCGTTAAAAGAGATAGTTCTTCAGAATGAAACTTTGCATCTCTACGAATCTTTCCTCCACTCGTAAAAATATACTATTCCCTTGATTCTAACATACAGAAGGCATACAACTGTCTTTTTTTTTTAATTTTTATTTATTTATGATAGTCACAGAGAGAGAGAGAGGCGCAGAGACACAGGCAGAGGGAGAAGCAGGCTCCATGCACCGGGAGCCCGACGTGGGATTCAATCCCTGGTCTCCAGGATCGCGCCCTGGGCCAAAGGCAGGTGCCAAACCGCTGCGCCACCCAGGGATCCCCATACAACTGTCTTAATAACAGTTTATGTGTGGCAAAGAAGAGAGATGAAGAACCGGTTACATTAAAGTATATATCCCTTTGTCAAAAACATCTGAATTTCAAAAATGTTAAGATGTATATCATAAATATGCTTCTAAGAACTGAGAAGTGTTCTGTTATCAATAAGCCATTAGGACGCACTACACTTAAGTACAGAGTAAGTCTAAAGTTCCTTCATTCACACACCCAGTCATTCAACGACTCATTGAGCATTTGATATGTAATCTTCAGGACTGTGAATGAGGTTGGTTAAGGCATAGTTCATGCAGACAGGAGCTCTGTATGCCAGTCACAACATAGTGAGGTTAAGTGTTGATACAGGTAGACACAGAGGGATGCCCCAACACCAAGGATGCAGTAGCCAATTGCCCAGGCCACAGGACTGGAGAGGGCTTTGGGAATCCTTGTACAGGAAGTGATCACTGAAGGACCACGGGTCTGTGTGTCCACAGATGGAAACCAAATGGACTAAGAGCACAACTGTGCTGTGGAAGCCCAGTGTGATGTCTCTGTTTCCAGAATCTGGCTGGACCAATGATCATTTCAATCATTCTGACCCACAAATCTTTTCTCTTGTGTCCACAACCTCTCTCTGCTATTAAAGCTCTCAAGGCTCATCTCAGATTCTCTTTTTCAGACACCATCTAGGACCATAGATTCTTGCTCCAACTCCAGCTTTTCCCCTCACCTGCATTTAATCTCTTATTCCATTCTTCATGTTTAGGTAAAACCCACACATACTTTCTGCTATATGCTGAAGTGACCCAGTATCACTCTTCTCTCTTGTGATAGGGGAGAGTAGAAAATCTAAAATACTTCAGTTTGGGAGGATTGGCAGAGAAGGGAGGGGAGGAAAGAATTCTAAGCAAACAGAGGAGCAATGAGGAAGAGCTGCAGGGTTTTATACTTTCCTTGATCTATAACAGTGGAGATGATTATACCTCACTTATAGGCACAGTGAGATGGAAATGAATGAGCGAGAGTATATAAAGAGTATATACTCAATGCCAGGGCATTGATGGCACATAATAAATATTTTTTTAAAGATTTTATTTATTCATGAGAGAGAGAGAGAGAGAAGGGGGGGGGGCAGAGACACAGGCAGAGGGAGAAGCAGGCTTCCTGCAGGGAGCCCAATGTGGGACTCAATCCCAGGTCTCCAGGATCACACCCTGGGCCGACGGCAGACACTCAACTGCTGAGCCACCCAGGCATCCTGGCACATAATAAATATTAAATAAGTGTCTTTTCTTCCCAAACCTATGTGATAGGCAGTTTCTGTAAGAGAAGTTCTGTTGTCTCCAGTAGAAGCCACAGAAGACTTCTGCAGGTTTGTCCGGATCTGGCCTCCAGAATGTTATCTGGGTAACTGGCCCAATGGTAACTGAAAATGTCTTCATGATTTCATGAGTATCTGACTTAACTGCCTACTCCCAACACACCTGGACAGAGTTCAAGCATGAGGCTTGTTCTGAGAAGCTCCTGTTACGTGGAGAGCTGTCATATACTCTGGCTCACGAAATCTTTGGGACTGAGAATTCTTACTAAATAATGTGTGTGTGTGCCTGTGTCTGTGTGTGCACACATGCTTGCATGCAAGTGTGTGAATGTGAATGTGTGTGTGTGTGGGGGGGGGGTGGTTAGGTAGACTATTTGGGTAAAAGGAAGCCAGAAGGAGGGAGGAAAATAAAGGATCATGCTAATAATTCTCAAAATTTCTGTATGGTGTAGGTCAGAGCTGAATAGAATATATTATCTTTGAACATTACTTTTATTTTTAAATTATTTTTAATCTATTAAACACGTTCTGCATAAACTAGAGTATATATAAGTTCTTATGCCAATGTCTAGTTCATGGGATTAGGAGAAGCTCGGCCCTGTATGCACTGTAGTGTGGTCAATTCCTGCCACTAGAATGGATTCACTGGCATATCTACCCAAAGCAGCCTGAAGAAGACCTAGTTGAAGGAGTGAGCTGTAACCCAGAATGGAAACTGAGGTTAGTATCATGGAACTAGTACTAGATGTCAGGTCCAATGGCATGCACAAAACAGTAAAGAATGGACAAAAGGCAAGAGGCCAAAAAGCTGAGGACATCAGAGACACCGTGGAAAGTAGTCATCAGGTATGATTTTATTATTTTAAGAAAGTGTCAGGCACCTAGGCACGCATATATGGTCCTTAACGGACTATAGTTTTAGAATGTTTTCTCTGGGATTTTGAAAATGGCACAAGTACTTTGCTTGAATATAAATGTTCTTGATTTATTTTGAATCAAAAAATAATTAAATCATAGATCTCCAGGGTTTGGAGAAGGGGCATTTGAATTCAATTAACAGAACTACTGCTGGTGCTCAATCTATTCTTGAGCATCTGAACAATTGACTAATTTGTATAGAAGGAAACTTGCTCCTTCTTGAAATAAACTATTATACCTTCCTTTGACTCTGAGGGAATGTGAGACTATCTCATTTCACATTTCATCTAATTCCATTGACTTCATGTTTCCATCCAATAACTCTAGATTTCCTCTCTAAGTCATGAGGACAATTCTTGTTAATCTTGTGTGGAAACTATGTAATACATTATGTGTCATATAACTTCATTATGTTTATCAACATAGTTCAAGTAGAGCTTTGGGGATGAGATACGGAAAATTTGGTGAAAACTCAAGTTTATTCACCTATCACAATGTATGTGATATGCCTATAATAAATGAAGGACACTGGCTAATTATAAAGTTGGTCTCATTAGTTCAGCATAATTCTATATACACTGGACAAACTCACATGGGAAATGACAACTACCTCTTTGATGAAACGATTACGAAAAATTCTGAATCAAAATCAACTATCATTTCTGTCATCTACCATCGAATTCAGAGAATTTCCAAGTTGAGTTGACTTCCTTGGGTTATAGATTCCGTGAGGCTGGATTTATAATTGCCCTGCCTTAAATTTGGAAGTAGTTAATTGCGACTGGATTCATTGTGTATGTCCATTTTGAATGCCTTCATCTACAAATCTCTGTGACGGGCTAGCCGCCTTTCGTAAATAATTCCCTATGCAGAGGTATGTATTAAAAACAGCTTGTCAGATTGACTAAGAGGGAAACTCGATGTTGCCCAGTCCATCTCCCTACACAGACACATTTTGACACAGTGTATTTGAGTGCTAATAATGACATTAGAAGATGTTGGAAAGAGATCTAATTCAGCATGCAGAAGTGACTTTGCTGTCATCTCCTATTTTCTGCGCAATTGACAGCAGATACTTGGGGCTGAATTTTTATTTCAGGTCAAATTTCCAAGGCATGAGGCTGTCTGTTAGAAACAGATAAGACCAAAACCAATACGAAAGCACTTGTTGGAAGTGTCAGTGGTGCTGAGAATTTGAAAGGGATGCTTCAGTTTTCTGTTTAGGACATGACACAACAACATATGTTTTAGCATCAAGAAAAACCAACCAGCAGCTCCCTGTCACTTTTCCATGGTTCCTACTGGGAAGATTTCAGAAGAGAAGTCTGATTTCTTTGGGAGATGAGATGATTTTTTTTTTTTTTTAAACCCATAGCCTCTTTTGTCATTTTATTTTCTCCTTGCCAATATTTCCCAGAATATTTCAAGTAAATCCAACTGACCGGTATTTTTTTTTAACACAAAGACCAATAAGCCATACTTTAAGACTTCTATAATCAAACAACAGTGTTTGCCTAACTGTTTCTAATGGAAAAAGGGTTAGAAATCAATGAAGTTGAAGATGTATCATCATTCAGATGTGCTGACTCATTGAATTAAATGGCAGTGTGTCTTAAAGGCTATTTTGTACCCGTTCTGGGTTAGTTTCTGCCTAATTCAGGTTCCCCTGTCTGGAAAACACACTCCTGCTTCCTTCAGTCTGAACACGCTGAGTTAACATTCACCCAGCCAAGCTATAGCTAATGCCACTACTTTATTGCTAAGAGCTATTGATGCCTGCGTACATTTTATCACTTTAAGTTTAAATTTGAACCACTTCCACAAAAGTCAAGAGTTTATCATTGGACCAGAAGCTTCAACATCAGAGTCAAAATCTGAACATGTTCACAATCCTAAATCGACAGAGTTCTCTCTCCTCTGCTGAACAGAATCCCAAGAGCATCCTGTGTTTCTTACATACACCTCAAATGAGACTCCAAGGGTGTGCTTCTCTCTTCCCTTTTTGTGCCTGCCTTATTTCTATTAGTGTTACTACTTAAACATTTCCTGTGGCATCGAATTAAAATTTGTCATTTTATTTTTCTCCTCAAGAAAGAGTGATTTAAAACCCAACCATGCACATAAAGATATGATTTGATGTAGTACCCTCGACCATTTGTCATCATAGATGGTTCGTTCTTCGAAATAGAAGCCTTGGGGAGCCCTAAATTCCATACCTGAAACTACCTCACAGGAGACCTGATTTGCAATTTGTAACAAAAGTGAACCCTCCTGGACTCATTAATCTCGGGAGACTCACGCCTCATATTGTTCCCATTTCCCAGCAGCTTTGCCTGAGGGACAAGCACTTGCCTTCTTTTTTGCATTTCTTCTGTGTGGTTGGATTTCTTTGCAATACTCTACATAAACAGTAGATTTTACAGCATCATTGCCACAAGGTCTTTCTATGAACAGATCTCATTCACGAGGGCTGTGAAATTCTCATCACTTTGATCTGTATTTATGCAACTTGAAGAAGGTAAAGCCATAAAGCTACAGTCCTTTTTACTTTTAAATAGCAAACATTTTTCCTACAAATGAATGTTGTCTTTCAAAACTGATCTCTTTTGGAGGCCATGTACCAATTCCAGGAAAACTGCCATTGTTCAAACTTTTTCAGAAATTTCTCCATTTGAATTTCCTTTGGAGTCAGTGTACTGTTTCTAAGAAAATGTTTCATTGTTGTTTAAATTATCTGCTCAAAATTTATTGTTTTTTTAAACCATTGTTTGCCAATAACACTATTATCTTTTCTTATTAATTATATGGTTATAAAATTGACTGCACCATTGACTGACCATTTCAAAATAATAAAACCTGCCCTCAAAGGCAGAGTAACCATACTGTGGTAGATAGTTAAAAGAATGGATCCCCATCTCTAGACACAGTTCTGAAAAAGGAGATCCTAAATTATTTTCATCTGTGGTATTACCAGAAGAAGTGAGCTACCTCTCATGATCCTTTGTGTATCTGAAATTCGATGTTATTATATAAACTTTATATATCTAATAATATGACTACACTTTATTGTCGATGTAACATTTTTTTCCTTTGTTGATGTTTTACCTGCCGGTGAACACTCAGAGCAGTTAGGGGCTTATAGGTTACTTGGTTTTCTTAGTTCCATTGGAAATGTTTTGCATGAATCAGTTATTCCCAAAGTAGATCCAGATGAAAGCATACATGCACCCGTGTGCACATGCATACATGCATATAAAAAACATTCTTTTCATCAATAAATTCTTTAATGCCTTTTAAGCCAATTTCTGTATATTCATATAGCTGACACGTATGTCTTCCATTTAATGTGGTTTTTCCCTGGAGCTCCTCCATCACTAAATTGTGGGAGGCCACTTCTATGCTTGCACAGGAAGCAGAAATTCCAGAAAATCCAGGAAGTTCATCATTGGAGAATTTCTTTTGTTCTAGGAGCTTGGTGCAATCATTTGCAGGATGAGTCTGGATTATTTAAGTCATTCAATGGTGCACTTTAAAATATCATCACTTGAAGACAAGACAAGCTACTCTTTTTTTTTTTTTTTTGAGAAGAGTAAGATGGAATACCCTTTATTGTGTGAGGCAATGGTTTACAAAGCATTCTCTAAATAGTTATAATGGGATGTTCTAGCTACTACATAGAGTATAACATGACCTTCTTCCATTTTTTTCCCTCCAAGACCTGGTGAGGGAGGAGGGGCAGATTAATTATCCATTCTAGTATGACTGTTTCCCCAAGTGACAAGGAGGAGCAAACAGTGCACAGATTATTTGAGCGCGTTGCCAAGTCATCTTCTCACTAAAACTATTTGGAAATCTCTGGATGTCTTAAACACTGCTGAGCCAGAGATTAAGTCAGGAGGGATTTCTGTGTCTCAGATTCAATACTTGTAGGCACAGAAAGGATAAACCTAGCAAGAAGGGAAGTGTAGCCATGTAGAGAGAGGCACAGAAAGGATAAACCTAGCAAGAAGGGAAGTGTAGCCATGTAGAGAGAGGTCAAATATCCCTGAACGAATCCCTTCTCTACCACACACTGTCTTTGCCACAAAGAAATTCCTTTGTCCTGAGTAGGGTATCTGCTACTTTTACCCCAATATTAAACCTATGAGAAAATCTGATTTAGTTCAAGAAACTCTACTGCCCACGGAGACACTGTGAAAGCATAAACCTTAAACAACTGATGCCAGTTGTGATTTTTAACCAGCTAGAGTGGTTTCTTTCAAAAGTTAATATTTATCTTGCCATAATATTTACCTTCACACAGTAAGTGCTATTTTCCCATGACTGCAATGAAGAATTGTGGTAAGATAAACTCACCTCTATAAGATAAATGTCAGATATTTAATGAAAATCACTGGATGAGCATCTCAGGTTTACTTTGAATTTGCTGAGGTTCTGGACTTCCAGTAAAATTTAGCTCACAAAATTTTCCAAATATGAGTCCTTGTGATCAAAACTGGGGGTTGCAAGAAATAAATTCTGAGAAGACATGTACCTTAGCAAACAGATGGCTGGTCTCTGGTCTAGCAAGGCAGAGATGTGAATTCTCTTCACTGTTCAAGTACCAATTGGTTGGGAGATTCTCTTGGCCTTCATTTCATCTTTTAAACGAGTGGATTTAACCGGGTGAACTCCAAGATCCTGTCCTATTCTAAAATTCTGTGATTCTATGTTAATATATGCTCATTAACCATCATAAATTTCATATTCCAATATTTCAGGTATAAGACATTGGAAATGATTTTAAAGATAAAAGAGACGTGAGGTGTGTCATCTACTGGCAAGAAATCACAACATATTTGAGAGAAAGGGGTAGACACATGAAGAGCTAAGAACAGTACACTTTTTGTTAAACTTAGGTAATTTTCCCGGAAGAAATTGAAAAGAGATGGAGTGCTTGGTTGGTGCTGGATAATTTGATTGATGATTACAAATATTTAGGGCTGTTTTCCATAAAGTGCTCTGATGGCCCTCTTGTGACTCTCATTGAAGAGGTAGTGTGCAGTTGAAGTCCTGGAGTGGAGTGAAGAGCCTCTCACCTCAGCTTGAAGGAGAACTACTCCATTTTCACCTGTTTAATGTATGGGCTTCCTTGTCAAATCTAATTTGAAGGTAAGAGTCTACTTCTCTAAAAAGTTTGAGAGCCTTTGGCCTAGTCAATCCAATTTCTCGTGATATTAAACACACCTCAACTAACACCTCACCTTCCACTTAATCAAGATCTTTCCTTTCTTTATTGAAAACCTCCCATAAAGCGTGCTTCTTGTAGAACTGCTGTGGACTGAATTGTGTTCTCCCAAAATTCACCTGTTGAAGCCCAATGTTCATTTGAATTTGGAGAGTTTTAATGAGGTAATTAAGATTAGATGAGATCATAAGCATAAGACCCTGATTTAATAGGATTAGTGTTCTCAGAAGAAGAGATACTAGACAGCTTGCCCTCTCTTCTTTCCTCAGGAGTACACATTCAAAAAGGCTACAGGGGAACATAGCAAGAGGCAGCTGTCTAGAAGCCAGAAAAAGAGTTCTCACCAGAAAAGGAACCAGGTGGATCTTGAACTTCTAGCCTCTGGAACTGTGAGAAAATAAACTTTTGTGGTTTAAGCCCCCCCAGTCTATAATATTTTGTTATGGCAGCCTGCACAGACTAAGACAAAATTCTAACCTGGGCCAGACGAAGGGCAGAAGTTTCTCTTGAAATCACTTCCTAGGCATAGGTTTTTCCCTAGGGCAACGAGTCCAATATGAAGAACTGAAATGAAAACATAATGCGGTGTGTAACTAACTTTCAGCAACCACTGCTGTGTGTGCACGTACTATGCTGGCGTGCTCAAGATTGAGTTGTTAGGAAGTGGCTGTGGGAATATAAACTCTGTAGATGTAAATAGCCACACGAAAACTACGATGCATGTGCCCTGTGCATATTAGCTCACCTATGAACTTCACCTCTAGAGAGCAGTTTTGTGCACTCACCAGCACATTATGGGAATGCAAGGAAAAAAAAAAAAGAAATAACAAAATCACTAAGAGGTAGGTAGCCAAATGTTATTATTATCATTTTATAGAGGAGTAGCCAAAAGGTCAAGTATCTTGTTCAAAGTGACACAGAACAGTAGAGTTGAGCCCTGGAATTATTAACTTCTGTTTTCTAATCTAGTGAACCTGAGGTTATAGAATCCAACGGGGAAGGTCAAAACTATCAGTTTTATGTCATGCAGTAGTTATGAGGTGCTACACGCATCGCTCCTGTTCTTTTGTCCCCTCACTAGGGAGTCACTTGATGACTGTAGCCGCAGCGACTTCCCCCCATCCTGGGAAACCTGAACCTGAAACCAGAGACTATATTAAAAATCAGGACTGCTGGCTGACTGTGGATTTCAGCTCTCCTGCTCTCGGCCGTTCAACAGCGGTGTCTAATCAGAATCCCTTTCGCTCAAAATGTGTTTCCTTTGTTGGAAAAAGGCCTGGTGATCTCTTGAGAAGAGTCCTGGGGCTTCTGGTGGGGAGCCCCTGCGAAACCTGTTCCAAGACTAAATACTGGAAGTGGTCAGCCTGGCCACACTCTGCAGCCAGCCCACAGCTTCGGAAATAGGGGTTCCTGTTAAGATCTCCATTTGAGAAAGAGACTTGATAAAAGGATGCCTCCTGTAAAAAGGCTTTGTAATAATTCATCAGTGGTCACCTTCTTTTGCCTCCCCAAGTATTTGGCACTGTTGATCATGCTTTCCCTCAAGTTCTTTCTCTCTCTCTCTCTTTCTCTCTTTCTCTCTCTCTCTCTCTAGCTCAGGGACAATAGGCTGACTTCTACAATAGCCACTCCTGTCCTTCATTCACTTCTGTTTGATACCTTCCCTCCTCAAATGTGGAGGGGATTCTCAAATTTGGGGGTCTGTGAAGATTACATGATGAGGCTGAGGGCAACAGGATTCACCTCCTGAAGTTCAAGCTTCATGCCATGCAATTTCAAGTTAAATGAGGCACAATCCATACAACATAACAAAAAGGGCACGTAGTAGAGCTCTGGTGTCAACTTTCAATTCCTTCTTCCTGGGATCTGTGAAGAAACTTTATCTTTTGTGACTAAAGGAATAAGCGTTTTTTTTATTCTGGTTCAGTTTGTGATTATTATTCTAGATTTTGATGATCCTTTCTACGTGTATCTTTATGTATGTTGCCGAATTTGTTACCTCTTTGCTTCAGTGTCATTACTATTCCCTCATGAATCTCAAATTCTATGTTAGGTGATTGTTAAGAGTTAGGGAACGGAATCTATTTCTGTTGTTTTCGACCTCAATTCCCTGATACCAACTGGAAATCTTACAGTCCAGTTAAATTCTGACGCTAACCACCTGAAGTTAGCGCAGACTCCACAGGTTAATGGGTTCAGACCGCCCTTGGTTCAGCTGCCATCTGCAAGCACCAGGTGTCTCCAGCACTTCTGTGCACCCATACTTCTGCTCAGTCAACTACAAATTTGGGGGTTCTCATAATCTCTCAGGCTTAAAAATTCCCTAGAATGGCTCATAGAACTCAGGAAAGTGCTATGCTTACAATTACAGTGTTATTAGGAAGTATACAACTCAGGACTAGCCAGATGCAAGAGATGGATAGGTCAAGGAATAGCAGGGTGGAGCTCAGAGCTTCTGTGCCTTCTCGGGGCATGCCCTTCTCCTAACACATCAATGTGTCTGCCAACCCAGAGACTCCCCAGACTCATTGTTCAAGAGCTTCTATGGAGGTTTTATTACTCAATCAGGATTGACTAAATCACTGGCCTTTGGTAAGTGAACCTAGTCTCTAGATCCTTCCCAGAGGCTACCTGTGGGCCAGACTGGAGTTGCCTCATTAGCATATCAAAGGCATTCTTGTAATTCAGAAAATTCCAAGGGGTTTGAAGCTCTTGTGCCAGGAATGGGGACAAAGACCAAATATGTATTTTTTATACATATACATATACATATACATATACATATACATACACTTAATTATTTTTCTCCCCTCTTACATGCTCAAGACACTGAGAGTTCATTATTCTAAGCTATTGAGTTTTTTAGTGAGGTAAGCAGAATTCTAAGGTGGCCCTCAATATTCCTGTCCCCTGGTGTATTCTTGTTATATCAACACCTCCCCTGAGTGTGGACAAGACCTGGGAATATGATGGAATTTCACTCCTATGATAAGGTTATATTATATGGCAAAGGTGAAGGCACTTTGAAGATGTAAATGAGGTGCTTCATCAATTGACCTTGAGTTAATTGAAGGGAGATTATCCTGAGTGGGCCTGAGAGAACCAGGTACACCCTTAAAAGACAGTCTAGAGAATAGAAATACCCTCCTACTGGACTTGAAGGGACAAGCTGACATGTTTCACAGCTGAAAGTGAATAAATTCATCCAGTGACTACATGAGCTTCAAAGAGGATCCCAGCAGCCCCAGGTGACAATACACCAGGGCTGAGGCTCAAGTCCTGTGATACATTAATATCTCCCTTCAGTAATTTCACTTTAGTGTCTGGACTTCCAATCATATCTCAACCATATCAGAATCCCTAATCGATTGAACTTATGGTCTTTTTAAGGAAGACTCGTTATAAGACTATTTGGTAATCTGGGTGAGAAATAATGGTGATTCAGAACAGGGTGTAAGAAGTGAAAAGGAAGAGGAGTGGTCACATTCCGAGTGCACATGGATGGAGGAGCAAAGCATCTCCTGATGCTGAGTAGGAAGGAAAAAGTAAAGTCAAGGTTTCAAGACTAAGAGATCCGAAAGACAGAGTTGCCAGCAACTGGATTCAGAAAAGCTGGGCTGGGAGCAGGTTAGGAGGCAGGAGGATGGTCAGAGTCCAGTCATGGATATATTGAATCTGAGATGCCTAAAGACATCTAAAAGAGGTCCAGAGACAACACCCTGGGAAAGTGCAATGTTTAAGAAATCAAGGAGAAGAGGAAGGAAACTAAGAAATGATGACTAGTGGCATAGGAGGAAAACCAAAGAGACCTGATTTCCTGCAAGCCAAGTAAAGAAAATGTATGGAGGAAGGAGTGGCCATCTCTTCAATGTTGCTTAGCAGGTCCAATAAATATGAGCCAGAATTAACTACTTGATATAAGAATGCGGATGGCATTGGTGACCATTACAAAAGCAATTTTGGTGAACAAATGTAATGACTTTAACAAAGAATGGAGAACAAATTAGAGAAAAATATCCACAGTTGTTCCAAGGAATTTTGCTTCTGGAGCAGGAACTGTTAGGGCAAGTGGAGTAAAGAAAGTTATTTTTTTTTAAATATGGAAAAAACTGGCAATATTTGTTTGTTGGTGGAAATAATCTTGTTGAGAAGGAAATAGGATGTAGGAGATCATGGGGAGAATAGCGGCAGCATTGTGTTTAGGGTGAGAGTAGATGGACCCTAATCACAAATGGAAATATTGGCGTAAGTTACGAACATGGGAGTTCATGAAGGTGGGAAGGCAGGTTGTGGTAGGCGGGAAAACGTAATGGTGGGAATCTGCAGAACTTCATTTCTCACTGCTCCTATTTTTTAGTACAGTAAAAAGCTGGAGTCAATAGTCAAGAATGAGGATAGTGAAGGAGACGTTGGAGTTTCCAGATAAAAGTGAAGGTATGAAATAGTCATCTAGAGGAGTGGATGAGTGTATGCACTAGGGTATATAATATGATTGAGGTATATGCTTTTAAAATATAATCTATGGTGTGATAAGATATATATTCTGATACATAATACAATCATGTATAATAATATGATTGCCTAGCAGCTTTAAGCAGCCACTTGAAACTCATAAATTAGTAGTGAGACCCATCAAGGTGGTTACATAGTTTGTTCCAGCCACATTCCACTTAATGAGTACAAGGATGGAGCAGTTGGTGCAGTTTTGTTAGGGGAGTATGTCAAAGCAAGGAGTCAAAAACAAAGGAGTATAAACAATTCACAACAGAGTGGTGGGTGAGGGAGTTTAAAGTCAATAAGGAGAGAAGTGAAGACATTAAGAGGTGAAAGTCATTGAAAGGTTATAAGACCATCACTATTAGAGGTCGTGGTGGAATCAATGAATTGTTGGGGTTGTGATACTAAAAGGAATGAACTGGAAAGGTTGGAGATGGTCAGCAAAGGGAGGAGCATAAAGCAGGGCCAACAGAAAGCTTTCCCTGTTGGTGATGACAGGGTCTACGATATGACACTAGGGACAGGGGAAAGTTAGGGGGGAGCACCAAGTGAGTGGAGGAGAGAAACCCAAAGCACTAAGAGGTCCAGTTCTTACAGGGATCATTTACATAATCATGAAGAAAAGCAGGTAAGTACTAGAGTGAGGGACTATGAGCTGGGAGAAAGAGAGGAGAAATGACCTGGGTGTGTGTGGTGGGGGTGGGGAAAGTTGTCATTGGATGACAGCAATAAGGAAGGGTAGGTGACAGTATGCTGAGATTCAAAGCTGGGGCGTTTTCTTAAAGGGAAGGAGAACCGTCTGAGAGCATCAAGGAAGAACACAGAGATCGTTCATCCATGGATGACCTGGTGGTACAAGAGCCATGTGAGAAAACCGCTGACATCATTTAAGAGGGTGGCCGTGAAAGCAGCCTCTGGGGAAAAAACAGATTCCAGTGGAGCAAGAATGTGAAAGGAATGTCCAGAGAGAGAATAACTTCCGATTACCAACTGGACTTCCTGGTGACCTTCCTTATAGTATGCAAGGAGAAAGGCCAGCACAGCCTATGCATTTAGAAGGCAATCACCTAGGGCAGCCCGGGTGGCTCAGTGGTTTAGTGTTGCCTTCAGCCCAGGGTGTGATCCTGGAGACCTGGGATCAAGTCCCACGTTGGGCTCCCTGCATGGAGCCTGCTTCTCCCTCTGCCTGTGTCTCTCCCTCTCTCTCTGTGTCTCTCATGAATAAATAAATAAAATTTTTAAGGGGAAAAAAAAAAGAAGGTGATCATCCTCCAAATTATTTATTTCATCTGCTATTTTGTTTGTATCCATAATACTAGCTGCAAGAGGATATTTATCCTTGGGACATTTTCTTCTTACACATTCTGGCTGAAATGGGCCATGGAAATGGTGTTTATGTAGCTAAGATTTTGACTGTGCAAATGATCTTTAACACCTTAATTGCCTTTGATAGATCAAAAGTAGGAAAAAACAATCTGCATGCTGGGCTGTGACTTTACAGGTTTATATATTTGGGAGGTGTTAGTAGGGTAGGAAACTAAAGCTTGTGGATTACTTGATATGTTATTATCAAGGTAAGAAATAGACATTGTGAAGGAGTAATGGGTTATGTAAACCTAAGAGTTTCCTGAGTGGTTAAAAGTAGTTTAAAAACACAAACAAAAGGAAGGACTAGCCTTGTAACTTGTGAGTGTTTGTTTATTTCGTTAATTTCTTTGTGTAATAAAATGCCTTTCATTTGGTCAGCCAGTATTTAAAGTTTTAGCTTTCTTCCAATTGATATGCCAAGGGCAATAAATTATGCACAGTGCTGCTAAAAACAAGCCAGTTTGGGGGGGTATGGGAGGGGAGAAAAAAGAAGCAATAATTACCAAAGACCAGAATTACAGTCAACATTAAAACAGATAATGCTGGCCCACAGCTCTTCCCCTGCCTCTGTTGCTACCACAATGGCAATTGGTATTTATAAGCTGCATAACATGCCCCCAAATTATTGGCTTTAATGTGCCAAGAACCTTGAAGAAAATAAAATGCTAGAGTAAACCATACTACTCCCTCACCCCTTCCATCTTCCACAATCCAGGGTTCTGATTGCCCTATGCCTGATTTCTGTCTTCCTACTCTAATTCCCACACATCTGTCTGTCTTCTTGCCTTTAACTGGAATAGCCCAACTCTGTTTTCCAAATTTCATGAGATGGTAATGTCCCCAAAGCTCATTTTTCCTATTGTCATTCTTTATTTTGTGTAAATGGGGAATATGAAAGTGAAGTTAAGGTCAATTATAAGGCAGAGATTGAATAGCTTAATGTGAGGCACTGGATAACCTAAACTGGACCCACTGATAATTTCGCAGTCCAGTCTTCTTGTGCCCCTGGGTAGAAAGTGGTCGAAAACACCTCTCACAGTCCCCATTTACTCATCTAAGATAGAGCCAGCTGGCTGTGATCTGCACTTCCTCTTGTCTCTGTACTTTTACAGGCTCCATTGTGATTAGAGTATAGTTGGGTAGTTAGAGATGAGGCTCTTTGACTTTGAACTATTTACTAACTGGATAAATAAACTTTTTTGCTTATCTTCTTTACCAGGTGGAAGCACATATAGATATAAATGGTGTTCTTACCACCAAGGACTTGAGACAACTGTATCCATTTGGAAGTATTTATGGTGAAATACTATGATGCCAGTAGCCCACAGAAAGAATATAGGAGTCCCCAAGAAGAGAATTACAAAAATCTCCAACCTCCCATTCTTCACAGCCTCTTTCTTGCATCGGTGAGGTAATTGAGGTAGTAGTATACTGAGAGAGAAGGGTCTTTGCCTTTCTGTAGCTAAAGAAAGT
Organism: Canis lupus familiaris; assembly: GCF_011100685.1. Classification (NCBI taxonomy): domain Eukaryota; kingdom Metazoa; phylum Chordata; class Mammalia; order Carnivora; family Canidae; genus Canis; species Canis lupus. The sequence continues at coordinate 54,173,354 of NC_049227.1, read as the reverse complement.
TTCCTTTTGTAAGCAGGGCTTGAAATGTTACGGTGTTTGCCCTAATGGTTTCAGTGGAAATGTGAGGTAGTAAAAGACTCTTCAACCATTTGGTCTTAATTCTAACAAACAAGTTTGAGTGCATTTATTACATTATCTTGACATTATAGGGAAATTACAGTAATACAGAAGTCACGGTAAAAGATTATAGGCTAATGGAAATTTTAGTTGTTTTGAGATTGAACAACGATAATAAGCATACACCCAAACTACTTTTGAGGTTAGCTTCAAGGTCTCACTTCAGAACAAGACTAGCATGAAGTCTTTAAATATAAAATCACGGATTACCTAATCTCTGGAAGGATCTGAAACCCAAGTTGGGGAACCGTTTGGTGGAAAACCTCAAATAAATAGAATGTTCAGGGAATAAGGGTATTCCAGTCAATTAAACTGAAATGAGTACTGACTCACTACAATTTCAAACATAAAATAGTTGACCTTCTTTTCACAGTGTCTTTAGTGTCTACAACAGAATCTACTTGATGATTAATTGTGGCCAAGTTCTCAAAGTCCTCATGCTGAACATCATTCTTCACTGAGGATATAGTTCTTCACTATTGAGGTGTAGTTTCTAAGCCTTTCAAAGAGCATTCACATCTACCTCATTTGATTGTCAATAAGGTTAAGACTGCTCTTTGTAGTCCAACTGTAGGTACAAACTTAATAGGAAATTATACTGAATATGTCCCTGTCTCTAGCTTCCTCTTTTTTATCCCTCTTTTTAAAAAAACTATTGGTATCAACTTATTTCCTCAGCATATACCACCAGCACATGAGCATATACTGTTTTCTTTACAATTACCCCAGCTTTTGATGTACATGTCTATAATGGTTTTCATATTGATAGGAAGAAAACAGACTTGGCCTCAGATGAAACTCCAAGAAAGGAAGAATATAATAAATTTATGCTTGTTAAGGTAACCAGATAAATTTTAAATTGTCAAGTAATTTATTCAGTGTCTTTTAGGTGTCTCCTTCTCTTATAGATACTATGAGAATTATATAAGAAATGCAAATTGTGGTCTTTTCTCCAAAATGCATTAAGATGTAACATATACACATGAACCAAATGACCTATGTATGGTTACAAATGCTAAAGGTATTGAAATTAGTGGTATATACCACTGGATGCTCGTGTAGAAAGCCTGAGATTCTACGTTTTTAATAAGCTGTCAGGTCAAATGATTTTGGCCTGTGGACCACACTTTGAGATGGAAGGATGTAGATTAGTACTATGCAATAGAAATATAATTTAAGCTAGGCATGTGAGCCATACATGTAATTTTAAATTTTCTAGTGGTCATATTAAAAAAGTAAAAAGATATAGGTGAAATTAATTTAATACTTTTTGATATAAAATATTTCAACAAGTAATAAAAATTATTAATATATTTATATATAGTTGATAGATTTTATGTTCATTTTTCACCTTAAGTCTTCAAAACCCAGTGTTTGTTTTATACTTACAGAACATCTCAATTCAAACTAACTATGTCTCAGGTGTTGAAAGCACATGTGACTGGTGGCTGCGGATGGGACAGAACAGATACAATATATGCCATGGGACTATAAACAGGACAAAGGAAAATCAATGATCACAGCAAAGGAAGTGGCAGGAAGCTTGACAGTGGAGGCTGGACATGATTTGCAAAAAAATGCTGGTGGGATTTAGAGCAGAACAGCTTCAAATGAGAGTATCTGATAGATTTAGCTCATTCAGAAGTTTAGTGATCCCCAGACTTCACAGTTTTCAAGGGAAGTGAACTAGATTTATGTTAGAGCCCAAACCCCACTGGGACAGGTAGGGTCTCGCCTTACTTCTGCCTTGAACTGTGGATGAGGTATTACAAAGCAGTGGTGTCTTAATTTGTCAGCATATGAGGAATGGAAACAATTTATGATGTTGACTTTTAATATGCAAATGGAAGGTCCATCTGGCTCTGTATCTAAATAGAATGAGCCAATGCCCAAGAGATGTCTCTGAGATCTTCTCGCTGTTCCATAAAAGTTTAGGTCTCCACCAGTTCTGTCAAATTCCATTGCCCTTTTTAGAGCATATATTTCTAGAAAGCAATTTGTTGGAAAGAGGACTTGATGGATCCTGAGCTCTGTGGCCATCAATGAAGGTGATGTCCTTTAAACTGAGGGTTCTAGTGAAAATGTAAGGTCATATATATATATGAGGAATAAAGGGCCTAGCACATAACAGATAACCAGTGGGTGATTGATGCTATGACTATGATCACTCTTGTTGGTACCATTATGGTGACATTAAAATTTGTTAGAGCGCAATTGCATTAAATGGCACAGTGCCTGGGTGTATGGTGCACACCAAAAAGTACACTCAAGTGCTACAGCCTTACCTGCGGCAGGCAAAGCTTTCTCTCACTCTCATTTACTGTTAATGAAGATTGAATCCTGTTTCCTGAATGCCCTAAATCTACAAAGATTCTTCACATGGTTGGTTCTCCCAGAAGTCATTCCTGGAATTCAAAGATGCCCAAGCTGACTCCAACAGACCTCCCAGCAGGGTTTACTATTCCAGAGAAATTGCTTTGAGGCTAATATGATTTTAATGGCAGGTTTTTGGGTTTTTTTTAGGATTTTATTTATTTATTCATGAAAGACAGAGAGAGAGAGAGAGGCACAAACACAGGCAGAGAGAGAAGCAGGCTCCATGCAGGAAGCCCGGCATGGACTCGATCCCAGGACCCCAGGATCATGCCCTGGGCTGAAGGTGGCACTAAACCACTGAGCCACCCTGGCATCCCTAATGGCAGTTTTTGATTTGTGGTCACAGAGTTTCTCACTGACTATTGATTGTTCCTAGGAATGTGTTTTTGAAGAGGGGGACCCATAAAGATCTGCGTAGAGTATTTTGTGGCCCCCTTTTCTTAAATTTTCTTATATCCACAGTGATGTTACTATGGGGCAGCTGAATGACTTTCTCCCTTTCTTAATAAAAATCCTGGACTAATTCTTACCAGACTGTATTCTCACCATCTGTAGTTGGTGTGTCTTGTATTCAGACTTTCGAGCTAATGCTCTTACCTCTCCAGCTTACGTTCAGAGTGACTTACCATTAGCAGTGTTAGTGCTCAAGATTGTTGAAAAAGAGATTCAAGTTACCTATTAAATCAGAGGACGATTTAGGCGAAAATAGGAATTGCACACTTCATTGAAGAGCTGACTTACAAAAGCATCAGTTATGTTTACTCCATTGAACTGCTCTAGGAAATGTCACTAGGGCACCAGAACTGGGCAGTTTTCGGCTCCCATACAGGACAAAATTCCTTTCTTCACCAACATGTCTATACAGTTTCAAGCAAGCAGCCAAATGTCAACTGCTTTCACCATCTCTGTACAATGTTTTAATTAACCCCTTCATTGGGAGAAGGCCGACCCTTTCACACACATTCCCGGATAGTATTTTTCTAATGGTGAGAAAATGGGCCACTCTGTTCCCTGAGCTGTGAGAGGTGCCTGACTCCGCCCAGGTGTGACCCAGGCACCCGATGGCTATCCTCTGTCACATCCTTCACTTTCCTTACGAAGCGTGACCACCTGCGTCCTTACTTCCTGCTAACATGCCTTCTCCTCTTGCTTTCGTGACTTTCTGCACTAATAGGCTCCACATTCTTATGAATTTCTTAAATCACAGCGATGACAAACAGTTGAATAAGAAGCTCATCTTAGCTGGCAATGAAGATCTCTTACGTGTGTGTTCTGTTTACTTACGTTGGTTTCTCTTTTAGATTACATATTGTTGGAACTCCCTGCAACATGTGGCTGAGGGCAGTTTTGAACAAAGAAACAAGAGCTCCATTTTTTCCCTAGTTGATTTTTTAAAAAAGATTATTTATTAATGAGAGACACACACACACACACAGAGAGAGAGAGAGAGAGGCAGAGACACAGGCAGAGGGAGAAGCAGGCTTCATGTAGGGAGCCTGACGTGGGACTTGATCCCTGGTCTCCAGGATCACACCCTGGGCTGAAGGCATCGCTAAACCGCTGAGCCACCCAGGCTGCCCATCCCCAGTTGATTTTAAAATGATTTCTTACTCAACTATGTACAACTCTGCTAGATACAGCGGAAGATATAAAAGAAATATAAGATAGAGCACTGGCATCAGGGAGCGACCAGAGAGGTCAACAGTTTTGAGCACCTGCCGTCTGCCGAGCACTGCGAAAGAGATAAAGAAATAAAACACAGAAATATACAAGGAATATTTATATTAAAATGATAAATGACATGTGATTACATATTCAGTGAATGATACAAATGATCAGAGACGAGGTGATTCTGAGCGAGGAGAGAATATTGTAGGATGGAAGAGGACCCAAGAAGGGACATCTGGAATGATCTTTCCAAAATGCCAGTCTGCCATCAGCCTGTCCCACTCCATTGAAAATCCATCCCAGGAATCAGTAATTTTTTTCCAGCTCTACTTCTGCAGCCTCATCTCTTGGACTCTTTCTCTAGAATTTGATGCTCCAGCCATACTGAAAATTGATCTCAGTTTATCAAAAGTTCTAGTTTGTATACCTCAGAACTTTTACTTAGACTTTCCTTCTGCCTGGGGGATTAAAAAAACAATTTCTTGCCTTACTAATCCTTACAGATTCTTAGAGCATTTCTGAGATATGCCCTGGGTTCCATATCTGGGTCAGGAGCTTCCTTGTCCTCCTGTATTAATTTTTCTGTAATGACTGTAACATCCTTGTTCCCCCCTTAGACTCTGTTCACTGAGAGGTGAGAAGCCCATCAGCTGCTTCACGGTCCATCCCAGGACAGTGACTGAGGTTGGGTAGAGCAGGGCTTTGCAGGTTTGTGGGATTCTCACAACCCAAAAGGAGCAGGTGGGGCTGGAACAAGGCAGGGAATGACTGACATTTTCCTAGCACCTTCCTTGGCCTTGTGACAGGGACCCTGAAGCCATCACCTCTTCGTATCTTCATGTGAACTCTGCGAAATCATTACTTTTATCTGCATTTTAGAGAAGAAGAAACTGAGGGTGAGAAAGTTTAACTTCCTAATTTGAGATGACATAGCTGGTCAGTTGTGAAACTAGAATTTAAATCTGGGTCTCCTTGACCCTCAGGGTTTGTTTGGGGAAATGTTTATTCATATATTGAAATTTTTTTCATCATATCAATAAATTGAAATTTTAAGTTGATGTGATGCTAAGCACTCAGGATGGATATACACACAAATACTAGATGGGAGGTACCATATTTATGCTTGTCTCACAGGGAAGGATACTGAGGCTCAGATAATTTGGCCAGTCCAAAGCCAGCCCACTAGCAGGGGAAGGGTGCGCAGGGCATGAATCCTGGCAACATGACTTGGGGCTCTAGGCTCTGGAGGAGGGTTAATCACCCAGCCTCGCAGGTCAGCTGCCTGGATTTCAGCCCTGACTCTTAGAATTCGTACAGCTCTGGGTAAGATACTTCACCTCTCTGAGCACCTATGTCCTTATCTGTGGTTTGGAGGACTAAATATAAAATCCTTTGGACAGAGTCTGATGTAGAGTAAATAATAAATGTTAGCGTTTATGTCTGTCTTATTAGTTATTATTGTTCAAGGTCTCATTTCATCGAAGATCAAATCTTTGCTGCCTCTTTTATATATCACAATATTTTGGGGAGCAGCTTTATTATTAAATAAATTTTGAGTTAAATTTTATAAAGAATGTTCCAAGGAATCAGAACCTGCAACAACCATTACTCGATTTTGTGATGAATTTCATTTCAAGTGAAATTTCAGAGGCCATGAATTGAGATAGTGGGAGAGAAATATGCTGTTTTCAATTAGGAATGTATTAACAGGTTTACACAAAGCCTTGGAGAAAAATCTAGACAGCAGCTGCAGGGGTAAGGAACGGAGTAAGGGCCCATGTCTTGCTTTCTTCACAATTGAATTTTTGCATACGTGTTGGTAGGACTATTCAGCTGGCTTCATCACCTTGTCTGTAGCAATTTGAGTACCCGCCTCCCCTAATTCTTGATTTGACTTAATGAGATGTGTTTGGGATTTTTCTGCTTGGTCTTGGAGCTCTGTGTACTACGGCATCAATACAAACCAGGTAAGCAGAAAAGTCTCAGTTCAAAATCGGCTTCTATTGAACATAACTATCTGTAAGCGACTATCATAGTTTCAGGTGAATTTTACCTTTGTTTTAATATGAGATATTAAAATCTGTTACCATACTAACTGGTGAAATCTCTTGAATTTCATGTAATTAAAAGATTACAGGACTGAGACCCAGAGATGTTTCATCTTCTTTCTAATACAGAACAGCAGTAGAAATACTCTCACCTTTCTGGGCTTTAGTTTTCTCACATACAAAATGAGTGAAACGGACAGGATTAGAGGTCAGCAAACAGCAGACCACATCTTTCCTGTACATATTGCAAGATGGCCCATTGGTGTAGGCAATATCTCTGGCTCCTTTGGTGATGCAAGAGCAGGGTTGAGTAGTTGCAACACAAAGCCTGAAATTTTTATGGTCTGGTCCTTTACAGAAAAAGTTTGCTGAGCCCTGTGTTGGATTATCTCTAAGAGAATTTCAAACACACCTCCACTGTTTATCAGTGGAGTAACCTTGCACAAGTCACTTAAACTTTCTGGGTCTCCGTTCCTTCATGTGTAAAGAGGAAGGATAGTAAGAGAAATGACTTCATAGTCTTGTAGATTAGCTTAATTGAGATAATCCATGGAAAGAGCATAGTGCAGTCCAAGTACATCATAAAGACATCCCAAAACGTAGCCATCCATCGTCATCATCTTCCTTCTTACTAAAAGTGGTGCTAAAAAAAAAAAAAAAAAAAGTGGTGCTATCATTTTCTACTTTATTAAAAAAATAACAATATATTTCAAGTTACATGTAATCTACACAGTTTTATTTTAATATTTTTGGGGCTTATATCTCATGGTAAATTTAAAGCTATGACCAGGAATCTCTAGAACCGCTGCAGTAATGTCACTCCAACATGCTGGGCCCACCTCCCATTGACAGTTCTGAGGCTTCCTCCAATCTCTGCACAATGACTGGAAAGAGTTTATATAACAGGAAAGCAGCGACCTCTCCACATATTTTACATAGTTAAACAGAGCCACCATTCTATGGGTTTGAGCAGGGAAATGGCATAATCACAAAGCTTCTACCCTGATATTCAATCCATAAAGCCCCATGTGATAGATAAGGAGGATGTTACTTCAATAGCTCAGTTGTCTACGGGCTTAATCTTGACGGCAATAAATCTCGTTGTCCTTTACAGTTGAAATTCATTTTCCCCAAGCACAAGAAGGTGCAGGGACACTCTTCTTCGTTCTATTTTAGCTTCTTTGACCAAACACAACCACAGATCTCTGGGGGTGGAACTGGCTTGTTGAGTCAAGAATCCAGGTACCTGGCAGCTCCAGTATTTTTCTCTGTGTGCCCAAGGTCTGGGGAGGGGCTACAACTGCTCCAGGGCCACCCCAGGAAAAGCTCCTCCACTTTCATAGAGGAAAGCAAAATACTCCCCTGCTTGTCTTCCATCTCAGAGTCAACTGCTGAATGCTAGTCGGTGCTCATCTCTAGAGCTGTGTTACATCTGCCTCCATAGACAGAGCTACTGTTTGCATCAGAATAGATGCTAAAATCCTTTCCAAAAGAGCAAAATGATAATGAGCCCAGATATAAATGAAGTGCAATATCCAACACATGATTTTATGTCAGTGTTACTCAGTTATGAGGCTGTAAAGAAATGAATTCTGTTGTGGTGAATGTCAATACTTTACACTGAAGGTTCAAAAAACCCACAGTTTTTGAAGTGTTTCAAACCATAGGGAATAAAAATGGAAGTTTCCAGTAGCTTGTCTCTGCAACGAAGAAGTGGAAATTGAAATAAAGAGAGCAGGCAATTGGGACTCCTGACGCAACCAGGCTTATGTTCCTGATTCTCAGTGCCTTATTCAATTTTAATCAGACAAAACAAGTTCTTCAAATGTGAGTCAATAGCATTAGCTTCTTAATTGCTTCTAAATTATTTTTCTTTTTTCTCCTAGACACTCTTATTTGATGTCATGTTGAACCATGGTTTTGTTTTTCAGAAATATATTTATGCAGACAGCTCACCACGGTGGTACAAATGTTGCTGCGACTACAAACTGGATGTCTAGATGTACACATACACAAAATGTCCTTATGTAGAATCTGATCTGCTGGATGAACAAGCACTGTGGTATTTGGCCAGATGAAGGGAGACTAGGGATGATTCACATGTGAATGAGGCACACATTCACCTTTTGGTGAATCTCTTTACCTTTTGATTTAATCTCTGATCTGCAATGGATGTTCCCTCTCACGCCTTTTGCTCTCTTCTGTGGCTGTGATCAATTTACATGATGGTGAGTGGTCAGAAGCTGAAACTGGTCACACTATCGTAAAAACAAAACACAACAAATACACAAAGAAAGTATGGATACCATTTAATACCCACTGGGTTTGAGAATAGTTTCCTTCTTATTATTTCTTATGATAATTAAGTATCTGATTGGAAATTTAATTTGGTCATTTAGTCATTCACTCAGCAGAATTCCACTGTGGCCTACATTATCTTGACCACTGTGGATACAGAGAATATGAGAGGTCCATTTCCCTGTCCTCACAGATTTTATAGGTCAGAAGTAAAAGCAGGCATAGAGACAGGTAGAAAAACAAAACAAAACAAAAGACATAGAGAGAGGTCCTTAGTGAAGAAAGTGGAGAAAGAAGATTCAAGACTGAAATAGGCTTTTTCTACAATTATTTTCCAAAAAATAAAGTATAATATAATGGGATCTCAGTGTCCCTCCTTCTCTCCCTTACCTTCACCACTACATACACAAAAATTCTGTTATTTCTTTTCAATACCTGATTCTACCATAAAAGTTTTATTGCTGTGGCTTCAATCATAAGAGCTTTATTGCTTTGGCTTACAGCTTTACCTATACAAATGCTGCATATCTGAGTGTACGTGTATAGGCATCAGAGAAAGAAGGACTCCTTAGGTTGTTATATGACTTTTAATTATGAATGAGATCCAACTCCTTTCTCAAAGGATTAGATTAAAAAATAGGAAAGAGAGCAATGATATCTGCCATGCAGGGAAGAGTTGGTGAAGGAGAATATAGAACTCTTCTGCAGAAATTGGGCAAGGGATTTCTACCCTCCACCTTTCTCTATTCTCAGGATCTTCTCTTGAACAACTGAGGGTTCAGAAGAAGTCTTTCTTCATATCTTTAAAGTTTCATTCCCAGCATAAGACCCATATTCTGAAGTGATTAGCCTATAACATTAACTGCATTAGCCTCTAGAGCTTCTTTCTATTACAGCATTAGAGAGCCCTGAACCTTACTTCATAGACTTCATTTATTTCAGCCCCCTTCTCTTTCAGCTTTAGTGTCAAGGGCAAATGGCAGCTTGAGCATCATTCTTACAGTTGCATGAAACAAAATTTTCCAGTAAGCCATGTTGCTCTTTCATGCTATGAAGCTGGCTGTGCAGTATTGGGTCCAGACTTGTCCAAATGGAACTTCCATCGTGGGCCAAGGTCACAATTTCTTAGACTGGATCCTACTTTCTAAGGTGGGTTTACCAAGTTGCTTCCTACACACATATTCAGAAGACTGTGGCTAGAGCTTCTTGGACATGGTTGCTGACTCATTTTTTCCTAATATTCGTATGGGAAATCCTAGAAGAAGAGCACAAATTGTAATTGCCTCCATTATATCCAAGTTAACTGTATATATTAGACTTTTAGCAATGTACTGTGGTCCAAAGAAAGTACTTCTAACAGGTTTTCAGAAATGTATAATATCGTTTTCTTTTTTTTTTTTTTAAGGTTTATTTATTTATGATAGACATAGAGAGAGAGGCAGAGACACAGGAGGAGGGAGAAGCAGGCTCCATGCTGGGAGCCTGACGTGGGACTCGATCCCGGGACTCCAGGATCGTGCCCTGGGCCAAAGGCAGGCGCTAAACCACTGAGCCAACCAGGGATCCCCTAATATCGTTTTCATGTGTTTACTCAGACTTACAAAGAAATTTGTTTTGCTTTTGGGTTTTTTTTGAGAATTTTCAATCGGGATGTAGGTGACTAGTTGTTTTTCCATCATAGTACTAAGAATTAATCACAAGTGTCTTGGAGAGTGGCCTTATCCCCACTGTATGCACATCACAGTGACAATTTCACCTCTCCATGACCTCTGGAAGTCGTTATTAGAAAGTGGATAGTTTTGCCAGTCATTTTTGTGTGTTATATCTAAGGAGAAATAAAATGGAACAATTTTTTACTTCTGTGGATTGTGACCATTAATACCTGCAGTAAATATTACCTTATGCCCTGAGTCAATCACATTCTGAAGGTGGTACTTGTAGCTGTCCCTTGAACTTCTTCATAACAATGCATAGCCCCAGGGCCTCAGGTCAAGAGGTCAGCAGAGAAAAGAGGATATAATTAATTTTAAAATACCTATGGCTTCTGATATATATATTTTTAATGTCTGAAAAGCCCAGGTGTTAGTAGTTGCAATCTTACTGAATACACCCCAAAATGTACTTGATTGAAATAAGAAACAAGGCAATTCATTTCAAAAACTGAAGTCATACTTAAAATGAAAAATAAGTCCAAAAGGTATAACAAATAAATAATATATGAAAAAGTTGTTAGACTTCTGTATGATTTAAATATCTCAAACCAAAAAAAAAAAAAGTCAATGGCTTTATCCTTTAATGGCATGTAAATCTCAAGATTTCCTCGGAGTAGAAAGTTGCTACCATTAATGGTAAGAACAAAATACCCCATATAAAAAGGGAGGTAATGTAGCTTAATTTTTCCTTAAAAGTATGAGTCAAAAAGCTAGAGCAAAAGTGCCACAAATATTTTAACAACCTGCATATATATAAAATACAAATGGGAACAAATTAAGCTCTCCTTCATAAAGGTGTCTCTGGACAATTACTTGCAAGTCAATTTGTGAAGGACATAGAAATATTGCTTTCTGGTTTAGGTCTTTCTGGAAGCCACAGTTTTGTTAGTAATTTTGAGTAATTGTGAAGACTGCTTCATAATATCTAGTTTAGTGTGGCAACTTCTAAGAGGCCACCATCGTTACACAAGCTGAACTTTGCCTAGAAGGGAGCTAGGAGCTAGTTCCTCTCTTAAGATTAAGCTTTGCCAAAGTGGTATATTCTCCCCACCACATGCATTTTATATTTGCCTCTCTTTCATTTATCTCAAACCATCATTATCAACCTTACTATTAATTCAACTACCAATGTCACAAATATTGGCTGCCCCAATTTATGGTCACAACTTTCTGGTTAGCAGCACCCCCTACCCCACCATTTAGTCTTGATATGCTCCCAGAGGTGACAAGCACTTAAGTAGAATTGCAGGTAAAGGGCATGGGTGAGAGGGAATTGGGTTTAATTCTCAATCTTGCAACTTGCTATTTAAATGACTTCGAAGAGTCTGTGCCACTGTTTGCTCATCCATAAAATGGAGTTAAAAAATCTTCCCAAAGGATTGTGAAAATTAAATAATACAATAAATGCACATAAAGTACTTGACTCTGTGCCTGAAAAGAGTAAGGACTAGATAAAGAGTAGTCAGATTAGATATTTTCGTTGCTCTTGCTGTTATCATAGGCTACCTGAGGTCCAGGACCTTCCTTTTCATATCCTTTCCCCCGTTCTACCTGAGTCTAGCAGCTATGACCTTATCAGAAAGCTTTTAAATCTGTGGACCCTAGGATATCCTCACCCGGCAGCAGAAAAATAGCTCAGAGTTATCTTGAAGCTACTGACTTGGTAAAAATCCACCTTCAGAAGGAAAACTCCAAGGCACAATCAAGTCAAGGAGGTAAATGTCAGGATGCTGAATCTTGGGGCAATAAATCTCGTATCCTTAGTGAGTAGACATTCCAAGGTTGTGGCTGGCTCACCTATATCTGAGTGTTTTACTGGTCTTGGACGCAATTGAAAAACTGCCCCCCCCCCCACTGTCTCCATCCAATTCTCATATGCCCACACTGAGAACTTGGCACCATGGGCCTTATCCTCAGCCATAGGACCTGAGCACTGGGTATGTCCTGAGGGGAGCCTGGTTCTAGGGTGGGAACCTGAGGATGAGGCTGGGAAAGGCCTCTCCTATAGTTTAGGTGCGAGGTAAGCAAGTCAAAAAAGGTAGCACCCTTTCATTAATTTCTTTGTAAATTGTCTAGTTTCAGTTTCACTTTCTTTTCTCATGAACTCTAATAAGGTCAATATATTGTCTTATTTTTTTTAAGGCTCCACTTTTTGAGAGTGTGTTAAGAGAGAGGGATTATGTCTCACTTCCTAATAGCTAAGCTTTTGAAGCCCCCACAGGATTTAAGGGGAACTATCTGAAAATGGACATCAACAAGGCTGTCCCTTCTCCCCTGGGGTTTCAGAACAAGGGCAAAGAGAAACAGCTGCTGGTAAGCTATGACTTTTCCAGGTCCATCTGTGTAATTCTCTTGATTCAGCCCTAGGAGACCCAGGACAACCCTTCATTCTCTGGTCTCTGCTAACACCTATTACCCCACTGTCTTGGTCGTGTAAGTGGAAGCCTAACACTTATCATGTCATATCCAAAGCCCACACCAAGTATATCTGTTAGAATCTAGGGGAGATTTCCAGAGTTTCCCCAGCAGTGTTTCCTTTCCACAAAATTTAGAGGGGAGGAGCTACTTCTGATTTTCCAGTTAGCAGAGGATTTAAAATCAGGCAAGGCATTTATAAGGGAGGAAGAGGTGGATTTACCACTGTCACATTCCAGTGTGAGAGCTGAGTGTTGCTAGGGGACCCTTCATCTGGATTGGACACCAGCCCATTGGCAATGAATGGGCTTGTGGCATGGAAAGGCAGGATATAGAGCAGTAGAGGCTTGCACTACCAAAGGCTCAAAATTAAAGGCCCTGGGCCACTCTGGGAAATATAGCATTCCCTGTGGGCTGCAAATCTCATGCATAGTCTACAATTTCTTTAAATCACTGGATCAACTGCAGTAGACAAAATTCACAATATTAATTCAAACATTTTTTTAAAAAAGATTTTACTTATTTCTTTGTGAGAGAGAAAGTGTGTGTGTGGAAGTGTGAGAGTGAGAGAGAGATAAGAGAGGGAGCAGGAAAGGGAGAGGGAGAAGCAGACTCCCCACTGAGCAGGGAACCCAACACGGGGCTCAATCCTCAGATCTTGGTATCATGACCTGAGCCAAAAGCAGACGCTTAACCAACCGAACCACCCAGGTGCCCCTATTTCAAAATCTTGAATGTACCACAGGTGTTTACTCTTACTTTCATTAACTTAAATTATCAACATGGTTTAAAATAATAAGATTTTTTTCCTTCTTAATGCTTTTCCTTATCATAGACAATGGTTTGAAATAAAATATCATGGCTGCTATGTGACTAAAATCTACTTTTAAACAGTCATACTGAATTCCTGAAAACTCTAACAAACTGAGTTGCCTTCCAGATTTAGCCTTCACTATTGAATTGTGAACAGCATGACTTTGCCATTGCTAATAATACACACACTCAGACACACACACACAGACACACACACACACACACCGGTGTATACATATATATTTATGAATGATATTATATATTGCTTTAAGATCTTATCTAAGAAATTGGAAATCCTTTGTAACTTGCTCCTTTGCTTTTTTGGCATTCTGACATTTTTACAGATGAACAATTGCTCAATATGTAAAGTTTAAATGGCTCTCTTTATTCAATAAAGTATTGTATTATTGAATGAATTACAAAGAGGCAGTATCCTTTGCACATTAACTTTGAATCTGCTGCTTAGAGCAAAATCCTGGTTTTCTTTCAGATGCTAATAACATACTGTCCAGGCAAAGGAAAGTTATTCTCTAAAAGGATTTGGTAAGACTTGGTTTGCTTTCATTTTTTATTTTGCTTCATAATGATTTCTTAACAATAACAGAGTAACTTTTTTCCTTACTGTCCATTATGGTAATTTTAACTCGGTGCTTTTCTGCCTTGGGTAAGTTAAAATATTATTGATTGTGAAATAATTCAATGAAGAATATAATCCTCTTCTGATGGGTCCTGTTGATGGAGATTTTATTTTTTTTATAAAGAGAATGAAACAAGTTAGTCCTTTCTTTGTGCCCTGATTAACTATGGTGACTGTAGAGGGTTTTGGAAGATGAAGTTTGAAGAAATCTGAATCACTGTTAATAGGTTAGAATAATGAATAATATGAGTGCAAATGAAAGGGAGTCTGATCATCACCCTTTAGGAATCTTCTGGAATTAATTATAGGAATACTCATTCACTCTTCCCTATCAAAGTGCTGTTTGTGGTGAAAAATAGCAGACCAGTGAAGGTAAATCACACATGGTATGTCAGCAAGAGCCAAGTCTTGAAAACTGAAACCACAGTATGTATGTCAAGAGTGGGAATTTAATACAAGGAGATGGCTACACAAGTGTTGAAGGAATAAAAGCACAGGGTGAAACACTGAGAAAATACAAAGACAGCTGTGGACAGCCTCAACTCCTGGGCTTAGGGAACAAAGGGAAAAGGACAGACTTGCCAGAGCTAGCAGCTTTGAAGAACTGGAGCTCTGACTTCTGAGGATGGGATGTGCAGAGCTTGTGGGAGTACCTCTGAGGTAGCAATATAGGACCAGTTCCTAGATTATCAAAAATACCTAGAGGTTGAAAGAACTGCTGCTTTTGGAATAAAGTATATTGCTGAGGGAATACTAATGGGAATAGCAAGAAAGCAGGGAAAAAGAAATCCCTGTACTCCTCTTCCACTCCTCCATTCTCTTTTTATTTGCTCCCTACTCATGGAAAGCTGGGGAAACTATAGGCAAAGGAAAAATGTAGTTCTCAGAGTCCCAAATCCCACATCATGAGAGTCTGCAAAGGAGGATCTGGAGTTGAGTGGCAGTAGCTTAATCACTAGTCCACATGGTTTCATAGAAAGGTAGCTTGTGCCTAGTCTCAGGCTTAGGGTCATAAATAGTGTTGGGGGAGAAGGAAGCATGGCAAAGTGACTGGAACCTACACATCTTTCCCTCATTGTGGCAGTGCTAATAACTCCTGACACAATGTGCCCAATCAAATGTGATTCAGTCTTGAAGCTCCAAATACTTAAGGAACACATGGGTCCTTTCCTCTGTGTGTCCCTTTCATTTTAGTCTCTAATGTCCATCTCAAGCTGTCAGAAAATGCAAGAGGAGATGAGATGTAAATTTAAAAAGTCACCTTAAGTTGGCTTTTCACTTCCCTGAAGCTTTGCGCCATGGCTCCATGTTGATGTATCTTAAGATAAAAGAGTTTCAGAACTAGAAGTGAGCTAAAGTTCTGGACCAGACATTTTTATAGATGGAAATCTGAGTGATAAGCAAGTTACGTAACAAGAATATATTTGTTAGCAAAGTTAATATTGGCTTCTTGGATTCCTAATTCTTAGGCTCTGGCTCATTGTACGCTACCACACCACCAGCTACGACAAGTTATTTCATGCAAGTTTGTACATGTATTCGCTGACCTCAGACAGTATAATGAAATCACACAAAACTGTATTATGATTATTGCCGTGTTGCCAGTCGCTATCATTTCCAAAGAAGATATCAAACCTAGACCCATGTCTCTTTGTCATCTTATTGTGCTATTACTTTTGGCCATGATTTTTATTGAATTCCAGGTCTCTATAGGTAGTAAAATGATATATTGTGCCTCACCAGCTGAGAAAACAATGTTCATTGCTACTAGAGCCGAATATGAAATATAATTTTGCTAAACTAGGGCCAGCTGGCCAAATCAATTCTGCTGTTGTCCTAAATATTACAAAGAATATGGTTGACTCTTTTTACACTTTAAAAAATGTTGTCTGAATTTGTTTATGTATTGCTGTTTTGCTGTGTGTGTGTTTTTTTTTTTTAAGATTTTATTTATTTATTCTTGAGAGACAGAGAGAGAGAGAGAGGCAGAGACACAGGCAAAGGGAGAAGCAGGCTCCATGCAGGGAGCCCGATGCGGGACTTGATCCCGAGACTCCAGGATCACACCCTGGGCCGAAGGCAGACACTCAACTGCTGAGCCACCCAGGTGTCCCTGTGTTTTTATAGTGTATATTTAAAATAATTTTTTGTTCTTCCTTCCAATATGTATACTTACAGAAACTATAGCAGAAACTTTCATAAGACCAATACGTATAAAAATTTATTGCATTTAAAAGTATTAGCATTTGATTAGGTTTCTAGCCCTTCAGTTTCCTATAATTTGGTTCAATAAATTCTTATAAATTACTTATTTTAAAGTAGCCTAGAATTATTATTATTACCAAAAGCAATGGTGAAATGTGAGCAAAATTATCTTTGTCTCAGAGTAGATAATAGTTTCACAAGGTTGTTCACATTCAATTTCTATTTGTTATGTAAGAATTTCTACCCATCCCATGACCAGCTAAAACTTTTCCTCCACAACATCAGCATTCTTCATCACCCTGAACATAAAGGGTGTAATAATTAGCTTTGGGAAAGTTTTCACAAAAAAGATGGCCTTTGAATCGTGTTTTGAAACAATGGAGAGAAGCATCTGTAGCAGGGGAATCAGCATGTACAATGCTCAGAAAGAGGATACTGCTCTGAAATTAAGGAACCGCATTGGTGGGGTGGAGATTCAGGCAGAGACGTCTATAACCAATTGGGTAAATACACCTGAAGCACATGAGAATGCAGACTCAAGATGAAGATCTGGCACTTAAGATGCCATTAAAATCAAGGGAGTAGGGGTACCTGGGTGGCTTAGTTGGTTAAGCATCTGCCTTTGGCTCAGGTCATGATCCTTGGGTCCTGGGATCGAGCTCCGCACTAGGCTTCCTGCCCAGTGAGGAGCCTTCTTTTTCCTTTCCTTCTGTTGTTCCCCCTGCTTATGCTCTCTGGCTCTCTTTCTCTCCATTAAATAAATAAATAAATAAAACCTTAAGAAAAATCAAAAACAAAATAAAATAAAAGGAGCAGATATAATCACCAAAGGGGAATAAAAAGAAAAGAGGCCAAAGACAAAAGCCTGAAAACCATCAACATACTGGGTGACAAGAGGAAGAGAAACCAGCCAAAGAATCCGTGAATAATGGTTGCAGGAGGAGGACTAGACCTGGCACATCCCCGGGTAGAACTGGGAAGATGGCCATTATTATATGGTATGGTACATCTGGAATGCTATATCCTACCAACCTAGAAAGGAAAGTGGAGGCCAAAGTTCTCCTCATCAAGGCAAGAAGAAAACTGAGAAACTGACTCAACTATCACAGCTCTGGAAGGATGGCAGCATGTGTATTAAACAAAGTATAAGAAGAATACAATATTCTCTATGCTAATTCTGGAAATGGTGTTTAACCTATTTGGCTAAGATTGAACAACATCCTGACATTAGTCAATATTTGGAAGACAAGTGACCTCATAAGTATCCTTAAGAATTTTATCCATGGGTAACAAAACCCTAGCAGAGAACCAGGGACAAAGGAACAGGCTATATCTCTTGAGAACTTAGAGAAAAGTAGGTGGGAACCCAGCACATCAAACAATGAACTAGGGTTCCTGAAAGGGACTCAACATGGCGAAGAGAGTGAGGAATATCACAAGGCATTGACCAGCATTAAGACCAGGTCTGAGGCCGTCTCATAACCAGGCATGTGTGGGAAAAGAAGACTGACATTTTATTCTGTGGATGCTCAATTGATATTTATTTAATGTAAACTTCACCAGTAAGCTTTAAAAAAAAACCTGAATTTAATGCAGTCTAGCTAATTATATTGATAACAGTGCTTTACTACTACCAAATTTATGAAGTATGATGTTTATACTTCTCCTTTAGCTCAAAAATGACTTTCTTTAAAATAAACACATGTAAAGGAAATAAGCTGGAGGCCTCAGAAAAAACAGTTGGATGCATGAAGGTAAAGTCACTCATGGTACCTTGTTTAGGTGTGATTTTCTTAATTATCCTTGGAGAGACTCAGTTTATACTCAGAGGGAAAAAAGCTTCAGTTCTAGTGGAAACATGAAAGTGTTAATAAAGAAAAGAAGAAAACAATTTATTTGAATATATTCAAGTAGAAAGATATGTTAGTTGAAGGCAAACCATTTTGATTAAAAATTTCAAGATTAAAGTCAGATAAATTGGCACGGGGAGGAAAAGACCTTTTTAAAAAGCCAAATAAACAAGAGTTTACTCTTTGAACAGGAACCTGTCAGGTACAAAGAGGACATTTTGAGGCCAACCTGTTTACATCAGAAGAAATGTTGATCAAGTTTGCCCTAGAAGGTAAGAGGAAAATTGCTGATTTTATCCTGCCTGCTACACCCCCAGCTAATACAAATATTATTATCAAGTCTCTTAGGTGGACTAAGAAAATTATGAATGTGTATTAAAATTTCAAAGAAGAATCTAGCCCCACTTCCCCAAATTAGTAAGTTCTTTGATTTCTAAAATAAGCTAAACAAAAGATAGGTGAGGAGATACATCTATCATTATGATAACAGAAATTTGTAGGTAAAAAAAGAAAATGAAGTCTGTGAAGCAAAGATACCTCCCTTGACTTTTATCTGTCTGCTTTCTGCCCTCTTGTCCTCATGTCTGCTACATACTCATGGAAAAGAATATCCTTTGAGCCACATTGTACCTTATATGCCAGGTTCAGTGAGGGAAAGAAGTTATCTGCATCTGACCAGACAAGGAAGAACCATATTGTTTTATTACAGCAAAGCTCATTTGGGTCCTAATGGGTAGAGTACCAATGGTGCTTCCACTAGAAAGTTCTGTATTTTTTGGTGATGAACTCAGCAGTGGTACTTTGCTTCACCTTTATTCAGAACTTAATACCTAACAACCACACAAGTGCTGTCCTTAAATCTTAAAACATAACATTCTGTTTAAATACTTTTGCAGTGGTATGAGAAGTAAAACATAAATTCATCTATGGTACTAAAATAAGAATTAAAAGCACAGTATCATCCTCTACTTTTGGCAATATGTTCACTCACATTCATTCATTCATTCATTCATTGTCTACAATGAACTACTCTTCAAGGTGCCAAGGGCATAGCAGCGAACAAAACAGAAAAAAACAAAAAAACAAAAAAAAACCGTGCAATAAGCTTACCTTTTAGAGGGAGAGGGAGAGATAAATAATAATCAAAATAAGTAAATTGAAAAATATATTAGAAGGTGATAAATGCTTTGGAAAGAATTAAAATGGGAGTGCAAGAGAGAACATTTAGGAATTGCCAGGGCCCCGGGTCTGGCTCCAATTTTAAAAAGACTTCAGGAAAGGCCTGAGAATATTTGATTCGAGGAGATAAGGGAGCAAACCATGCAGATATCTGGAGGAAGAGCAAATCTGACATAAGTGTTCCTGATGTTTTTGAAAAACAGCTAGTTGGGCAGCGTGATTGGAATGGAGTTTTTGGAAGAATAAGAAACCAGGTCAGAGAAGTAAGACGGACCATGTACATTTTTATTCTGAATGCATTAATAACAAATTGGAGGAATAGTAGCGAAAGAAGAAAAGCTAGTTAGGAGGCTGTTGTAACAGTCCAGGTGACAGATGATGGTGCTAGCAAGAGAGGTGGTGAGAAGTTGTTGGAAAAAAAATCTATTTGACAGCAGAGCCAAAAGGATTTCCTGAAAGAATAAATGTGGAATAAAGCAAGGTATTTTGCATGAGCAACTGACAGAATGAAGTTATCACTCACTCACAGGAGGAAAGCTGTGAATGGAGCAGTTTGGAAAGGTGAGAGATACCAAGGATTCTATTTTGGGGCATGTTAAATTTAAACTTTCTATGAAACAAATGTAGAGATGTGGCACATATATTTGGATATGGGAATTCAAGGCTGAGATCCAGGCTGGACATGTACATTGGAAATTATCAATATTTGGACGACTAATTCAAGTAATAGTACTGGATGAGACAGCCAAAGGTGTGGACTTAGATAAAGAGAGGGGGTCCAAGGGACACCTGGGGGTCTCAGCAGCTGGGCGTCTGCCTTCGGTTCAGGGAGTGATGCCCGTCACAGGATCGAGTCCCGCCTCGGGCTCCCTGCAAGGAGCCTGCTTCTCCCTCTGCCTGTGTCTCTGCCTCTCTCTCTGTCTCTCATGAATAAATAAATAAAAATCTTAAAAAAAAAAAAAAAAGAGGAGGTCCAAGAACTAGGACATTCTACCATTCAGATATTGGGTTGACAGAAGCAAAATAGAAGAAGTGGCCAGTGCCGTAGAGGGAAATATGGAAGCCATGTGAAGAGAACTTTTCCAGGAAGACGGAATGATCAATTTGTCAAGTGTTGCCAAGAGCTCTTGGAAGGTGGGAATGGACAACTAATGAACTTAGCCACATGTACTAGAAATTTCCATGTGACAAGGATTGCTTCAGATCTCAAAAACCAGGTGTTATGATTAAATAACCCTGTTTAGTCACTGCCAGGTTGCCATGATATAGGAATGTTGTGGTGATATATTTTAGGAATAGAGTTTTTCCGGTTGTACAAGGTTAACTATTTCATTTTAAGTTGCCTCTTTTTATTTTGTTATAGCTTTATGAGCTATAATTGATGCAAAATAAAGTATATATATATAAAATATAGTAAAATAAAGTATATATATATAAAATAAAGTATACGTTTTACATAGTAAAGGGAGTAAATATTACTATGTAATATTCCACTTTACTATGTAAAACGTATACTTTATTTTATATATATACTTTATACTATATATATATACTTTATTATATATAATTATAGGGCACTATATATTTATATAGTGCATGATGTGATAGGTTTTGACATATACTATATATACCTGTGAGACTATCACCACAATTAAGACAATAACATATCTATTTGCCCCAAAGTTTTTCTTATAACAAGTCTATACCCACCCCATGCCCAACAACCCATAGATCTGATTCCTGGCACTTTTATGTTTACCCAAATATTTTTTCCAGCTTTATTGAGATATGGTTGACAAAAATTTTATATATTTAGGATGTACAATGTGATTTTTAAAAAATTCTATTTAAATTCAATTAATTGACATATAATGTATTACTGGTTTCAGTGATGGAGGTCAGTGATTCCTGTCTTATATAACACCCAGTGCTCATTACATCACGTGCCCTCCTTAATGTCCATCACCCAGTTACACCATCCCCCTCACCACTCCCTTCCAGCAACCCTCAATTTGTTTCCTATGATAAAGAGTCTTTTATGGTTTGTCTCCCTCTCTGATTTCATCTTGTTTTATTTCTTCCTCTCTTCCCCTTATGATCCTCTGTTTTGTTTCTTAAATTCCACATATAAATGAAATCATATGATAATTGTCTTTCTTTGATTGACTTATTTCACTAAGCACAATATCCTCTAGTTCCATCCACATCATGTAGAGTGTGATTTTTAAAAGTCTACAATGTGATACATATACTTGGTGAAATGATTTTCACAATCAAATTAATTAACACTTCATTATCTTACATAATTACCATTTTTTTCTTTTCTGGTGAGAACACTTGAGATCTACTCTTTTAGCAAATTTCAAGTACAAAACACAGTATTATTAACTATGATCACCACGCCGTACATTAAATCTCCAAAACTTATTTATCTTATAGCTGAAAGTTTATACCCTCTGATCAGTATTTTCCCATTCCCTGCTCCCCACCCTGCTTTTATCCCTAGGAACTATCATTCTATTTTCTGATTCTTACGAATTCAATTTTTTTTAGATTCCACATATAAGTGGAATCACTCAATGTTTGTCCTTTTTCATCTGGTTTATTTCACTCAGCATAATGTCCTCCAGATTTATCCACATTGTTGCACATGACGGGATTTCTGGGTATTCTTTTTTATGGCTGAATAATATTCCGTTATATTTATATAATCACATTTTCTTTATCTATTCATCCACTGACAGACACAGGTTGTTTCCACATATTGGCTATTATGAATAATACTGCAGCAATGAACATGAGGGCATAAATATCTCTTTGAGATACTGATTTCACTCCTTTGGATATATACTCTGAAATGGGATTCTGGAGATATACTGGTTCTTTTTAAAATTTTTTTGAGGAAACTCTATACTGTTTTCCATAGTGGCTATAACAATTTATATTCCCATTGATAGTGTACAAGGGTTCCCTTTTCTCCACATCCTTGCCAATACCTGTTTTCTCTTGTCTTTTTATAATAGCTATCCTAACAGGTGTGAGGTGGTATCTCATTGTGGTTCAGGTTTGTATTTCCCTGATGATTAGTTATGTTGAGCACTTTTTCATGTACCCGTTCACCACTTATATGTCATACTGTATACCATACTGTTATATGCATACATCATTATATACATATATAAATACACACACATATATACATATCATACAGTATATATGCTGTATACATCAAGGTACACCACCAAAATACCCAGAACTCTCTTTGGATGTAGAAATATTGTAATAATCAAGTATCATCCCTTACTAAAGATGTAAGGGCCTCTAGAGTTGTTATGCAGCATATTACACTCCCCTGGAAACCATGGGCTCCAAAAATTCACAAGAATGATTCAAGAAGTCTGATCATATGGCCTGTGTGAGATTAGTCCAGGGCGTTGAGACCCATTCCCAATAAATGTGCAGTGGGACTTTTACATGCCAGTAAGGAAAGAAGAGACAAAGGCAGGCCTGTTTTATAAAATCAAACTTGTTGACGCTTGATTTCTAGGAATTAAGAGGGGATAAGGTATCTATAATCACAGTGATCTTAAGTAATTTGAGAAACTTAAGCCATAAAATATATTTATTGAATTATGAATTCATATAAAGATTGATAAAGTGGAAGCATTTCTTTCCTAAATGATTTTGCTTGTAGAGCTTATCAGCTTCTAATGATAACTAGCTTTACCTGTAAGCTGAAAATTGCATTGCAGAAACCTACAACCCAGTGAGTTAAATGTATTTCATTTAGAACTGTTCAGTGAGCAAGGAAAGACCCAGGGGCATTTAGGAGTCAGAAAACCTGCCTTTCTCCTGGATGTCGTAATTGTAACTACAGTACAAAGAATAAATGATAAATGAGACAATGATAGATGAGTATGGTATGAATTATATTTAGAAACTCAAATATAAACACATCATATTATTTTGTGCCAGGATTTTTTTTTCCAGCCCAGAGAAAGGAGCCTATTCTTACAAAGCAAATTGAAGAAGAAAAATTGAAGACACTAACAAATGAAAAAAAAAAATGCTTGTGGAATTCAAATATGCAAACGATAACTATTCCTTTTGTACACACCGTGGATGGGAGAACAGAGTACATGATCACAGCTGGAATTCACACTGGGATCTTATACAATGTGATATTAGCAGCCACCTTCAGATGGGGCACACCCAGCTGTTCACTTTACAGAGCTTGCCTCCTCCTTTTCCTCTCCTGTCCCCTGCAGTAACCCTTCACACTAGCTTTCCTTGTTTTTTTTTTTTTTTTAAAGGCAGAAATGAAGCTAAAACCTTTTGTGTAAAGAAAAAATGTGATAAAATGGAAGGCAAACCCTAAGCAGTTATTTTTAAAAAAAAAAGATTTTGCTTTAATAATTAGAAATTCTTTCCCTCCAAACTGGTACCACTTCAAAACACTTATTCTGCATTTCAAAGACAGCCATTGTCTTCTGTGCCTGCTGGAGCAGCTGATATGACCCTAATGTTTTAGTGGATGAATAACAGGATAAAAACTTTTGCATTGTTTAATCTCCCCTCTCTTATGCTTGATTTTTGCATTTTGTTTGAATAAATGTATATCTAGTTACGCTATCACAGGAGGAGCATGCTTTGCAAATTTTACAGAAGTATCTCCTATAAAAATACTTCCTCTTCCTAATATTTAATTGATTTGCTAGTATAAGCAACATTGTTTCTTCCCATGTGTAGCGAGGTGGACAATGTCCTCCAGAAAGATATGTCCAGGTCCTAATCTCTGGACTTGTGAATATTATTACTTTATTGGCAAATGATGTGATTGTTTTGAGAGGAAGAGCGTGTCCTGGATTGTGCTCTAAGTGCAATCATATGCATCTTTATAAGAAAGAAACACAGAGAGTTTTGAAGGGTTGGAGGCGATGTGACCACAGAGGCAAAGATTAGAGTAATGTGGCTATAAACCAAGGAACTCCTGAAGCCACTGGTAGCTGGAAGACACAAGGAAGAGATTCTCTGCTAGAATGTTCGGGAAGACTGCAAATCTGCTAACAGGTCGATTTTGGATTTCTGGCTTTCAGAGCTGTTAGTGAATTCATTTCTGTTGTTTTAAGACAACCAGCTTCTAGTAATTTGTAAAAGCAGCCACAGGAAGCTGATACATTTGGATTCCTGAAAATAATGTTATTAGTTAGCTAAAGTTTGTGTCTTTGCCTAGATCCTATAGAAAACAGAGCAGAGGATAAGGATTAAAGTGTGGATGCTTATGTAAAGCATACAAGCAGGGCAAAGAGAAAAGAAAGTGAGGCATGGAAGAATGGAAGCAATGTAATATGATCTGTTACCCTACTGGCTACTGTATGACTGACTGCTAAGAGGAGGATACTTGCCAATCAGCTCAACATTTGGACTTCTCTGAAGAGCTGCAAGGAGGAACCTTGTGGTAGTTCATGGAAAGGTGAAAGGAAGGAACAGGTATCTGCCTGGCTCTATCTCATCTCCTGTTTCCTTTGGTCAAATCACACTGGTAACAGCGTAGTTCTGTGTTGAGTGATCCAGCCCCTCGGTGGTGGCTCAAAAGCCAGATCCCACGGTATGCACTATGGTATTTCACACATGGCCAGGAGTATGCATCGACTTGGCATGTGGGGCACGGAGGCTATGCAGGCTGGGTCTTTAATTTGGAGACATGGTGGCCACATGGGTGGCGGATGACTGTGGTGGCCTGGGTCTGAGAAACGGAGGAAGAAATCTGAGGAGAATACAAGGTTTGTGCCTGGGACTCTCTCTGACACCTGGGGCAAACTGCTAGAACTCGTGATCATTACGGAAAGTGATAGACGCATAGTTGTGATATATTTGACACTTAGACTGAGGTCAGAAGAAGGTATATCTTAGGCTGCTTTCCAGCATGAAAAAGCAAGAAATAAAAATAAAATTATTTGGGGATCTCTGGGTGGCTCGGCGGCTTAACGCCTGCCTTTGGCCCAGGACATGATCCTGCAGTCCCAGGATCTAGTGCCGCGTTGGGCTCCCGGTGCATGGAGCCTGCTTCTCCCTCTGCCTGTGTCTTTCTCTCTGTCTCTCTCTATGTCTATCATGAATAAATAACTAAAATCTAAATAAATAAATAAATAAATAAATAAAATTATTGATGGATAGAGGTTATCACTCAACAAGCACTGTTTTTCCATTTATCTTTTCAATCTCGTTATTGTCATTAAAAGATGGTGGTGTGATGATACATGATGATAGCTCTTTTCCAAAATGTATTATCTATACATATGCGACTTCATCATAAATTTTACTGATATAAGGAATGCATCGCACATATATTACAAATAATAATTACATATACTCTTTACTATAATACTCTATATAGCCAATTGATTCCCACAGAATGCTTTCTTTGATTTTTGCCAACTGTTGTAGAGTGGTTGATCTGTGGTTGATAAATGACTGTAGTTCTGTCATGGAATGTTATTTGATACTTTCATTTATGTCAATGAGTAAGACAAAAATGAAACAATGAAGACATATATCGGAACATCACTCATTCATCAATGGTGAGCGACTTCTTCCCTGAGGGGCATAAGAGCTTACAAGTACTAGAAAAATACTTCCTCAAGTCTTTGTTCAATTCACAGCATATGGCTATAGACATGACACACATTTAAGTTTGATCTTCATTATTAACATTTTCTCCATCATTGTCTTCAGTCTAGTCTATTAACACAGCAATGAATCAAGCCATGATTTGTAGCGTTTGCCAGTTATAGCGGTGTAAACACTCTCATCATGGCTGATTTCAAGCTATCAATATGATGCCACTGAAGGCAGAGTTGTCAGCACACTATTATGTGGCATTTCCACTACAGAGATGCAATAAACGTACGTAAACTCAAGAGCAGAGACTACGGTAAAATGCATAAAATAATTAGGAAGTGATGGGTTCTGGGTATTTATGAACATCTTAATAAAATTTATCTATTTCTAAGTTTTACATATGATTTGTATAATTTAGTTTTTAATATTGTCTGTGCTTAAAAAAAGCTTGCAAAATTCAAAAAAAATTCACTGTTGGCTCTAACTGAGTGAGCTGGTTCTAAGTAGACTACTGGAGATACCACTGAATTAAAGGAAAACTGCTAATGGCACCTCCCTGGGTGGTTGTGAGAATTAGTAAAGATATTTTAAACGAAAATATTTTGACACATAGAAAGGTGCTAAATAAATGCAATATATTCTTACTGAGAATAATTATCAAAGGCCCAATTCAAGTATGTTAAGAAGTAAATATTTGGTTTTGGCTCTTCAGGGAAAGAAGTATGGATCAAATTGAAACAAAAATTTGAACTCTACTCACTCCATCCACACAGAGAAAATTCAATACCTAGAATTTCCCATATTTACTGAAAAATAGAACATTAGATATTTTCAACTTTCTTGAAAGTAATTGTTACTTTTTGTTCGGCTGAGTTTATTAAAAGTAGTCATTTATTATAGATTGGACAGGAAAGGGTGGGAAGATAAAATCACAGATTTAGTTTTGGTGACCTAAGTATGAACTGCTCAGTTGTATCATCTTTTTGTTTACTTTTTAGTATCTATTTTTTATTATTTTGATTAACGCTTGTAATAACCACTCATATTTCTATATCCTTCTCATATATTAAACACCTTATTTACATAATAGGTACTGGTTAAACAGTTATTAAGTATATATGCTATTTCAATTAGGAATCATAATAACTTTGGTGGAATAGACAGAGAGTGTGCACATTCTTAACAGCTGAGAAAAACACTGATAGTAGTTAAGTGATTTTTCTCCAAAGTCAGAACAGAACTTAAAAAGAACTGACCACCTGTCTCCCAATCCTGTAATTCTAATAGCTTCCATGTTAAGATTGAAATTTAGTGTTGCAGTAAGGTAGATTGTGTTGAATTGCAGAGACCTTTTAATGCCAACATGAAAATTTTATTAACTTTAGTTAGATTATCTTTCTGATTAGAAAAACCATACCATAGGCCCTGGTTTAAAAATATGTATACACACATACACACACACACATATACACACACATATACATACTTAGGAGAAAAGCATTAACAACAACAACAATCACAAATCAGCTTCTTTACCCAAATACCTCTGCATAATCCATAATGAAGATTTGAATGTCTTTCCTTTCACACACAATACATACACTCAAATATGCATATCCATATTATATGATTGGCATTGCTGTACTTATTATTTATATACCACCTTTTATATAATCAGTATAAAACAAATATTTTATGCTTCCATATATGCTTCAAAAGCACTGCTTATATACTTACATAATTCATTGTGTAACAGTAACATAAATTAATTTAGCTGGACATGAGGTTATTTCCAATGTTTCATTATTATAAGTAATAACAATGAAAATCTCTACTAAATATTTGTCAAAACATTTGATTATTTCCTCATACTATTTCTGGGAAAGAGATTTTAAGTCCACAGGGCAGGAAGTTTTAGAGGACTATTGATACCTATTTCCAATTTTTTTTTTTCTGAAAGCATGAAC
The DNA here is from genome assembly GCF_011100685.1 of Canis lupus familiaris. Taxonomy (NCBI): domain Eukaryota; kingdom Metazoa; phylum Chordata; class Mammalia; order Carnivora; family Canidae; genus Canis; species Canis lupus. The sequence continues at coordinate 54,145,448 of NC_049227.1, read as the reverse complement.
CAAATTGCTCTCCCCAACAGTCCTATATAGAAACGTGTATTTCCTGCATTCTTGCCAACACTGAACATTAATTTTTTAAATTTTGCTATTTGATAGTTAAAAGATAGACCCTGGATTTTGATTTGATATTCTTTGATTACTAATAAGCTTGATTTTTATATGATTATTTGTTCTTTCTATGTCTTTTCCAGTTATTATTTCATTACCTCGGTCCATTTTATTTCTTTCAAGGGGCTATTGAGATATTTCCATTTTTCTCCCCTATTCTGAGACCTATAGAAAAATTTTGAGCAAGGAGGTGATATACGATCAGATCTGTTTTCTCTTTCGACTGAACAGTGTAAAACATTTTGAACAAAACATATGGGGATAGATTTAAGCATATTTACATAGTACTAATCTCACATGTACTGCATTTCTCCCTTTTTAAAATTAAATTAAATTAAATTTTTTAAGCTGCCAAGTGGCACAGACTGGCAATATACATACTCCTTAAGTTACACAACAGTCAAGCAGCTAAAGTCACGATTTATGTATGTGTGCCCAATTAGAAAAGAGGCTAGTGCCAAGATAATCACAAATTTGCCATAAACTAAAGTTTATTACCATTACACACGAAGAGATATTGGAAGAACTTCTTTTATTTGTTCCAGTTGTCCTGAAAAAAGAAAAAGATTATGTGAAACACAATTCAGATAAAGGTACAGGTGACATTTATTGGGTGTTGGCTAGGCATGTAGGCACTTCGAAATGTTTCACATGTATTAATTTAATTTTAAATTAAGTTAAACAAATGAATTTAATCTTTACAACAACCTAAGATAGCCCTTATCTTCAACCCCATTTTATGGATTTGGAAACTGAGGCACACATTCAGGTGACTTTCACGGGATGACTAAGTATGAAATTTGATCCCAGACAGTCAGGCCCAGGAGGTTATGTGTGTCACCGTCCCTGTTAGAAGTGGAAGAAATGTTTCAATTACATGTAACTACATTTACTTAACATCTGCAGTATACTAACCATTTGTTTAATACATAGTGTATTTGATATATGGGGATAAAAAAATAAGATATGGTTCCTGACTCCTAAAGTGCACAGGTAAATGAAGACACATGAGCATAGAGAGTGATAACTACTGAAAAAAGAAGAGTTCTGTGGAAGCACAAGGAAGTGTACTTAGCTCTGTCTCTGGGGATGAAACCTGAGCTGAGGCTTGAAGAATCAGGAGAGGTTACTAGGTGAGGAAGGAGGGATGAACTGTCTGGGGGAAATGGAACACTTCAAGCAAAAACACAGAGGCATAAAATAGTTGTAGCTACTCCTTTGAGGGTTTGGTGGAACTATGACATGTTTGGTATTATTGGTACGTGAAATACCAGGTGTCCAGTGCTAGGAAATGAGCCCATGGAGGTAGGTAACTAACAAATACATAGTCAGCACCTCTCATGAGTTAGCTTTCTGCTGAAAACTGAAAATATTACCAAACAAATCAGAAACGTTCTCTGCATGAAAGCAGAATGTATCAATCCTACAAATAAATAAGAAATGAACAAAATATAGGTTGTGGAAGATACTGTGAATGAAGCAAACAGGGAAATAGGGTGTTGGAGAGCGAATAACTGGGAATGTGTTTTAAGTGGGATGTTCAGGGAAAGACTAGGAACCAGTCATGTGAAGATTAGGAGAACTTTCCAGGTAGAAGGAAAAGCAAGTATCAAAGCCCTGAGTTAGGAAGGAACTCCATATGTTTTAGAAAATGAACACAAGCCCAAGAGACTGCATCATACTGAGCAAGAAGGAAGATGGCAGATGTTAAGTTTGAGAAGTAGGCAAAGCCGAATCTTGCAGCCTCTGTAGTTCACGGTCGGAAGACTGTATTTTGTCTGATGTGCAATAGAAAGTTATTAATAGGCTTTTAAGTCATGGCCATGGCTTTGTCTCATTTCTCACTCAGACTGTTGTGGGGAGAATGGTTGAAGCAGGACACAAGAAGAAGCTGCTAGATCCTCAAGGAGTTTCTGATTAGTGGTGCAGCTGAGAGATAAGGAGGGATCGGAAGTCACTGTAAGGACCTTGGGCTTTCTCTTAGAAGTGAGAGAGTGTTGAAGGGTATTTTTGAAGAGTATTTTTGCTGGGGAGTCATGTGGTGAAATTTGGGGTTTAGATGTATCACTTTAGTTAGGTTATAGAAAACAGGGAAAGAAAATCACTTGTCAGGAAATTTTTTTCAATATGTGTGTAGGAGTAACTACAAGTCTCTATGTGTGAATATAAATATGTATATTCTTTTCTCAAATGTAAATTCTTCCTGGAAATACAGAGGACTCTCAAAAGACATTATGAACTGTTTGATCCTTTGACTTTTTTCTCTTTCCTGAGGGTGTGGGGCTCCATGGCATACTTCCAAAATAGATTTTCGATCATCTCTGAGCAGATTATCTAGACTTCTACCTCAGAGAGGAGCTGATGTTATTCCATAGGAGGAAAACCAGTGAAAGAAGATGTTAATACATTTGTTCCCTGAGTAGTGGACAATTGGCGATGATCCTCCCTCTCATGGCTCATGAGGCCCTTGACAGTTGTCACCATTATCTTTCATTTGGTGATGGGATTCCTAGAAGTGCCCTATTACCTTGCATCCCTGACCTGGACCCCTGGTTAGAGGGCCCCACATGTTCAACTTGTCAGATCATTCCTTGCAGGTAGCATGAATGCTGTAGAGTTTTTCACAATAAAGTACTGTTTCCCAGGAATTCTGAGCATCCGTTTGCCTGCTTCTCTTTCAGATTCAGCTTATAATTCTGGAAGCACTCATAGAAGATGGTGTTGTGTTCACCACAGTTGTATACAGCAATAGAGGAACATTACTCTTAAATTTGTTATCTATAGACAGGTGTAGCATGCATGCAGCATGACACATGTTTTGTATTGACAAATAGATGGACATGAAACCAGAGTTGTCAATAGTTTCATTTTGTGAAAATATTTAATAAGATTTATTATTAAAATCTAAAATTATTTTTAAAGTTAAAATTATTAATTTTAATTAAAATGGTAATTTGAATAACATTTAGCGTTAAATACATTTCATGAGAATATTTTTTAAAATCAAATAAAATTTGCAACTTTAAATATTTTGAGTTACAATTTAATGTTTCCTAATAATGATTTTAATTTTAATAAATAAAATTTTTAAAGATTTTATATATTTATTTGACACAGAGAAAGAGAAAGAGAGCAAAAGCAGGGGAAGCAGCAGAGGGCAAGAGAGAAAGCAGGCTACTCATGGAGCAGGTGGCCTGATGCGGGGCTCAATCCCAGGACCCTAAGATCATGACCTGAGCTGAAGGCAGATGCTTAACCAACTGAGCCACCCAGACACCCCTAATAAATGATTTTTAATATTTTAAAAAGAAATAATTTAGAAACATTTGCTAATAATTTTTTCAGTCTGCATTTTTGATGAAAATACATTTCATTTTTTAAACTTAGAGTACAGTTGCATTTAATTTTTTACTTTTTAAGTTATTAATGGAATGAATGCAAATATGTAAAAATCTTGTTCACGACATTGTGAATTTGCTGAATTGAAAGCGTAAATGTCATGAAAGATATATAAAGTAATTTATTGTCTTTATTTTTTTGCTATTGTTTCTATTTTTATTTTGCCTCTTCCCCAGAAATATTCGACAATAATTAAAGCTAGTTGCCTTTACTATTTTGCCAACTTTTAGCTATAAAAAAAACCCCATAGCTTTACACATATATTTCTATTTTATTGTCATGAAGATATGTTTTCAGGGTAGGAAATAGAATTGCGTATTTCAATCTTTTAAGCTTGATTTATAATTTTTAAATATTTAGACATATGATATAGGGGCCTCCATCTGTATCCTTGTCCTAGACCCTGCAAATGTTGGAGGAGGGTCTGTTGATCCCCGCACAATCTCTCCTGTGTAAAGTCTTCACAGCTGCCTGCCCACCCCGTTTCCCTCTGCTTGGCTCACTCTCTCCTCATCCTTCCAGACTCAGCCCCAAGGTCAGTATTCTGTGATCCCTCTATCTATACTTAATCACTCCCTCTCAAGGTTCCCACTGCACTTTCCATGTTTTCTTATGATTATGCATTTACATGGATGGGCCGTCTCTTCTACTGCAAACTCATTGAGGCCAGGGATTCCTTAGTCATCTCAGTATTATTAATGTTTGCCACAGAGCCTGGCCTGTAGCCTGTGCCCTCTCTGTTTGATGAGAAAACACTCGCTCCCACTCTCCATGTGCAGAGCAGTGCTTGTGTCCACATACTGCATTTTCTTGTGTGTGATGGGACATAGAGAGGCACATGCCCAAATACACGTACTCTGACAACAGATACAGAGTTCTTGGAGTCTGCTTCCCAAATCGAACAATATGTTGTGCTATATAGATTTTTTAAATTATGATCTTATTTCCTTTGTAGGGCAAATTCAAACTTGCCTCTTCCTGCTTTTAGAATGGCAGATATAAAGTTGGCATTATCATCTGTTCTTAAAGTTGAAAGTACTTGCCTTCATTTTTTGCTACTTTTGCTATTAACAGCTTACACTTACTTTTGTTGCAACTTAGCTCGTTAACACTATACAATAAAAATTTAAATTTAAAAAAATTTTTATTTTAAATTTAAATTTTGCAGTGTTGGTTAGATTTAATTCAAAGACATTTATTAAGAAAGAGTCTTTAAATGTGAATATTTCAGGACTTTTCTCTATACCAATGAACACCAAGACCAAACCTACCTTGCTTCCCTGTGTTAAACAATTCTTTGACCAAGCTTACTTTCCTATTCCCATGCCAAACAATACTGGAGCCAGGCAAAAATAATTTAACTACTTGCTCCAGGAAATACCTGCTCCTGGAAGATAAGACTTGAACCAACTAAAAGAGATTACTTATCAAGACTAGCAGCTTGCTCATCAGGGCCTGTTTCAAAACTCTTACCTCACTGTACCCACCAATCCAAATCTATTATATCATAAAATCTGCAGAATCCCAACTAATATGCCTCCTTGCAAGACTTCCCTTAAAATCACCTCATAAACCTTATAAATATCCTTCTCTGACACCCTCCTTCTTAGTGTAGACTAAGACTCTATCAAGGAGACGGTCATTACTGAGATACACCTAATAAGTTTAGCTCTGTTTCATCAACAGGTTTTTCAGGCCATCTTTTGGGGATTCAACAGTAAAAATATATACAAAATATGGCATCTCAAGATTCCAGAATTGAAATAGCATACTTCTAGGAGACTCCCTTTAAGCTTCGTGTCTAGGGTCTCTCTGTGATGGGTGCTATGTTCCACAGTGGGCCAGAGCTGTGATTCATTTATTTTCATCTTCCAAATGTCTACTAGGAATAAGAAGTCCTTGTTTAGGAATCCTTTGCTCCTCTGATCAGATTGAAAACTCTTTTCCTTGGAAAAAAAAAGATATCTTGTGACTAAAAAATACTACTGTGTGTCTCTCTGTCCTCAACACTTTCTTTTGCAAGTATGTTAAGATGATCAAAGGAAGAAGGTGGGTGTAGGCCTGATATGTCCATCTCTGGAGAAGTTCACACCAGGCTCCTTATAAGACAAAATTTACCTTGGGTTATCTGTGAAAGTCTCATGAGATCCTTTTTTTTCTCATGAGATCTTGACTCAGCCTTGGTCTTGACTTATTCATGAGAATCTGGTTCAGGGTAGATTCTTTATTCCAAACCTTCTATCTACATTTGAGATGGCTAATGAATAGGTTAGGGACTATAGTAGACTGAATGACTGTGTCACCTCAAAATTCATAGGTTGAAATCCTAAACCCAATATGACTGTATTTGGAGATAAAAGCCTTTTTGGAAATAGTTAGGGTTAAATGAGGTCACAGGGTAGATCCCTGATCCAACTGGATTAGTGTCCTTATATGAAGAGACAGGAGACAATTTGTTCTCTCTATCTCTCTCTCTGCCATGTGAGGACACAGTAAGAAGGTGGTCATCTGCAAATGAGGAGAGCTCTCACCAGGAATCAGATTGGATGGTGCCTTGATCTTGGACTTACTAGCCCCCAGAACTGTGAGAAAATAAATTTTTGTTGTTTAAGCCACAAAGCCTATGATATTTTGTTATGGCAGCCTGAGATGATTAATACAGGAGCCTAAAATACAAAGTGCACAAGCAACATATTCAGAAGATCAATGTTTTCATGATGGTGTCTCAGTCCCATTCCATGTCCCCTTGCAGTCAGAGAGACCTGAGAATGACAGGCTCAAGGGACTTCTGGAGAGAATGTTGTGCCAAATCAAGGTCTTTGAGCTCTTGGATCTTGGCAGAACTTTTGGAATTTTTTTTTCTAATTTTTTTATTTTCACTATAATTCATTTATTTATCCATTTCAGTAGCATAGTTTTGCCAAGGATAATTTAGAATTACAGTGGTTACTTTGGCCAAATTTCGCTTGAAAAAATTATTCATTTGAGAAGCACTTTACAAGGAAAATGGTCTTTATTTTTCATTAGCGTACAGAACCTTCCAAAAGAAATCCAGTTTCCAAAATTAATGCTTTCAAAAGATTCTTTAGACAGTCAAATGGGAAGTATAAAGAATTTGAAATCATCTCTCTTAGATTCTTCTAAACTGTAATTTGAATATAACAGCCTTGATTCCTTTAGTCCTCCTCCTCTTTCTTAGGATCCTATATTACCCATATTACTACCTTTCTTTCTGACTCATCTCCTTTCCCTTCTAGTCAACAAGAAACTCCCAAGTCTCAAATGTTGCTTAATGTTAAACCCACTTCAGAAGAGATCGAGTTATTTCATGGTAAGATGTGAAACCCTGGTCTTTGAATTGGGAGCCATTTTTAAGCACTTTCTAAAACCTACACTCACAGAAATTTACAAAAGAATTGAGAGTTGTTCGAAAAACAGATTATTTGGGAATCTCAGATTGAAATCAGTTGGCTCATATATTAGTAGGAATCTCAGATGCCAAAAATTGGATGAAAAAGAGTGGAAAGTCAGATTCTGAGAATAACCTAATAGACCCTGACTTGCAGAGATTAGAAAGCTACAGATGTTGAGCAAGAGCTGTAAGAGGCCATCCTCAAAGTCTGTTCTGTGAAAATAGATTGCACTGTAATCTTGTCCTGCAAGCTAAGAAAGGATGAGTCTATCAGTGACTTCAGGAATAGGATCTTTAACCCTTTAGACAGCACTCAAGAATAGATCCTGAAGCAGATGTGACCCCCAGCTCACTTTCTTTGAAAGCTTCCAGGCAGAACCATGGGATTTAACATGAAAGCAAAAACAGGAATGAGAAACAGCTCTGTTGCCACATCTTCAACTATACAATACAAATCCTGATGTAGCCTTAAAACAAAATCAGAATAAAGTCTAGAATAAATTAGTGGTCTTCCAGATAAAGCAATTGGATGCTCTCACCCTAATCAAAGAATGTGCGTAGAGTTCATCGATAAAGACACTCATAGGCAATAGAAGCAGAAAGAACAATGAAAATTATTTAAATTACGCTAGTGAAGAAACTATAGAAAAAATTAAAATGGGTGGGCATGACAATGTTCCCAAAGGGAAATCTCATGTTCATTTTCCCATTTTTTTCTCTCAAAATCACATGGTGAAATTTCTGCAAATATTAAAGGACAGTCTGTCAAATTGTTTGTTCATACCACAGACTGCCACCATCACCCAACATTTCTCTTAGGACTAAGAAACTAATAATCTCTAGATGTTTCTACATCTCAGTCTATAACCATCACCTTTGACTTTTAACCAAAGAACATTTTTTTTCCTCCTTTGTAATATCACACCTGTGAACTTAGTAAGGAGGGGTCTAGTGGGAAAATGGAATTCTTAGATTAAAGGTTCTACTGTTCACCTCTTTCATGAAATCTTGAGGAACATCTTACTTATAAGCAGATAATAGATAACTTGAATATTAATATATTGGAGTTTATGTGTTTTAAGTAAAGTCCTAATTGAAAATCTTCTCAAGATATAGGACTACTTGTGGTAAAAGTAAATTTAAAAATATATAAATATTTGCTGTCCTTAATATATATATATATATATATATAAATTCTTCTTGTGCAGGCAAAATTATTGGTGCCAAACTCATCAGATCAGATTGACCCATACAAAAAGCTCTATCCAAGCTTGCACAATCCTGTTTAAAACGCGAAACTAAGCAAGAATAAATCAGTGGTTGAAAGACTACTAGGGAAAAGACTCATCATACTTAGTATCAACCTTTGTAACTCTCCTAAACTTCCAGATATTAAACCCAATGGGAAAGGATGCAGACTTGTTCAGAACTTCAAGACATAAATAAAGTAATCCTTCCCTCTTTTATTCCTTGTGGTATCAAATACATCTATTTATTTTGTCTTTGGTATCCCTTCAGGCTTTTTTTTTTTTTTTTTTTTTTTTTTTTGACAGTTGTAGATTTGCGTTTTGCTTTTTTGGATTGTCTTTAGCTCAAGATAGTTAGTACCTGTTTGCCTCTTCCTGGAAAGTCAAAAATATACCTAGGCCTTTCAATTTCTGGTAAAGATGAAGTAGCCCCACTCCTGCTAGGTCCTCCTTCCTACTAAAAATCTGTGAACATTACAAAACAAACAAATGTAGAAAGACTAAAAGGTGGAAAGAAGGTAGACCGTTTAGGTATATCTCTACATGAGGAAGGATGCGGTGGCTTGTCACCTGGGTTTCCATATTGCCTCCTGTAGATCTCACACGGGAAGTTGCAAAAGCCCCCAACCCAGAACCATTAACAGACACAGACAAAACAATTAAAAAAAAAAAAAAAAAAAAAAAGATCATTGCCCCTAACCCAAGTTTCAGGAAAAAGGCAGCCTAACAATGAAAGAACCTTTTTGGCAATTCCTGCCCTCTACCGGGCCACTGACCGACACAAATTAACATTCTTCACTGCAGTTCCAGCAGGACTGAGCAGACAGCTGATCTTCCATGCCACCCTCCAACCCTGGGGAAAGAAGTGATATTCAGATTCCCCTGGGTGAAGTATGAGCAGACCAAGGGGAAGCTAATCTATCCCCTTCGCAGTGGAAGTAAATGATGGCCCTCCAACTCTCCTGCTGGGGTGGTATCAAAGGGGCTGAGGGGATGACTGTCTGACAGAGGTAGGCAACACTCTATTTCCCCTCTAGGCAGTGCCCTCGGGTCCAGGGGCAAGCTGAGATCAAGTGAGAAGATGCAAGACGGCTAGTCACCATTATGTTTCACCATCCATCTCCAGCATCATCAGGGCCCAGCCAGGAGCTGAGCCTCCACCCACTCCTGGCATCCAGGAGACCAAGCAAGGTGCTGTGAATGGGGGCTAATCCCCACAGCATTCCACTTTCATTCCACCTCTGGTGTTAGTGGGTCCTGCTGGGGCCCTAAATGTCTACACCCACCTGGAGGCAATGCAACTCAACAAGGCAGAGTAAAGCAGGGCTAATCAGCACTCTGGTTCCCTGTCCTATCCCAGTGCCTGCAGGTCCCAGGCACTCCTCCACCCCCATGTGGCATCAGAGGCTGATGGAGGCCGCACACATGAAGTGGGGGTCAGTTCTCCGCCTCATCACCCTGTGTGGAGCTGAGTATCCATGGCCACCCTGATCAAGACAAAGTCAGATGATAGGAGGTGAGGCTAGCTGGCATCCATGGGTATGGTTTTGTGCCAGAAACTTTTAGAGTGGCTTATTAAGTAACAATAGATAATGGAAATAGAATTTGGATGCTGGAAGCAGGGTGCAGCTATACTAAATTGTAAACTATGAGACATTGATTTTGTGAGTAGGTATCAGGCAAAAGCCTGGCAACTCAAGAAGGCTGCCAGTGGGGGCAGGAAGGCATGAAGACATTGGTAGAAACTGTCACTTGCAGTAGCAAAGAAAGTAGGAAATATCCCTGATGAACTAACTCCATGGCAGTGGTAAGGAGATTTCTAAGCAGTGTTGGAGGTACTGTGTGTCTTCTTCTAGCTGCTTTTAATAAACCATGAGAGGAGAGAAATGAAGAAGTACTCAATTTTCAAGTAAGATTTAGAGAAAATCTGGCGGCTGCAGATACTCTTTACAGCCAGCAGGTTCTCAAAGTCAGAAATAGCCTATGGCAAAGATACATTTCAGGGTGCCATCAGGAAAAAAGAAAGCCAAGAATATGACTAACAAAACCCCTTGTTAAGACCTCAGAAATATTTAAGCCCGAACATCAAAGACCCTTTACACTAGACAAAATGGCTTCCAAGGGTCTTAATTGTAGGCCTTGCACATCTTCTCCGTTAAATCATAGGATTTCTAGGCATCTCAAGGGCATTGTTCCATAGCTTCAAAAAAGATCCAGGGAGAAAAGGGCCTATTCTGCAAAGATTTGAAGGTGTACTTTTGTCTAATGGTGTGGATTATAAATGGAAATGTAAGAAACCGACAAAGTGGTTGGGCCTAAGGTCACCTGGAGAGCTTGTGTGTGCCAGCCTGGCACCCTGCCCCCGCCCCAGTCACCAGCCCCTCCGCCGTCTCCAAAGACCACATCATCCACACCATCTCCATGCCTTGTGGCTGACTGTCAGAGGCTCAGTGGACACACCCTAGTGCTCCTCAAAGGGGTACAGGCTCCCTGCTTTTATTATTAAAAAAACCCAAAAGGTAATAAACACTCAGCTCTCTGTTTGTGTGCAGTGACTGACTCTCATTTAGCTTGATTTACCCAATTTATTCATATCAATTAATTGGATAATGAGTCACCAGCAATCTTTAGGTTTTGCAGAACCATTATCCTCATTTCCTAATTTACTTCAAGGGAAATGATGTATGTAAACATTTTCTGAAATATTAGGAGAGTATATCCATTTTTCAACACACATAAATTATTACTTTTTTTCACTTCAATTCCCATCTCAAAATATGCAAAAGTGTTTTGTAAAATCCTTTTAGGACTGTTGTCTATTTATAGCTCCCCTTCCGCCATCCTTTTAACACTGTTTTGATGTGCTCTTTCTAAAATGCAAATCTGATTCCCTCATCTTCACTTCCTGGCTTAAAAGCCTTCATGGCTTCCCATTACCTTCAGGATAAGGATCCTAAATGTCCTCCCTGCTCTGTGTTCTGCCCAGGTCCGTCCATCACTTAATATCCAATTCCAAACTTCTGGCATTTTTCTGAACTGCATTTTCTCTCCTGTCTTTCTTTTACAAAAGTAGCTTCCATTGTTTGGATGGCTTTTCACGGTGTTTCTGGCACAGTCTTTGCTTGAGCCCAACTTCTTAGAAGGAATTCCTGATACCTCTTCTTTCTACCTTCTACCTAGGTATCCCTCTTCTGAATTGACACACAATGTGGCTCTCATTTTTCCCAACTGTCCCAATTTACAGGGAGTGCTTTGAGGACAGGACCTGCCTTTCATTTGTAAATGCTCAGAACTCCAACTATTGCCTGGCATCTAAGGGGGCTCTCAGCTTCTTTTCTGAATGAGCAGAATGAAGGTATGAACACTTGATGGGATGAGCACTGGGTGTTATTCTATATGTTGGTAAATTGAACACCAATAAAAAATGAATTAAAAAAAAGTGTAGATTTTCACAAGTGACATCTTGTGAAAGGACAGGAGGTCCTCATTCATCTTTTAGAGAGGGGAGGGAACTGTCTGTTTCCTTACTTTTGGAGAAATCTTCAGGCATCAAACTTCAGATATTTCCAAGGAAGGGTTTTTTAGGAAGACATATCCTATTGGAGCCTAGAAAGCTGCAAGAGGTGATAGGGCTGCCAGAGAAAGGTCATCTTTTCAGGAGATCATATGGGATCACCACTGCTCCTGGTAGAGAGGCATGAAATGATTGTTTCTTTGACTCCTTTTCAGTGAAAATTTATTAATTTAACATAGAATTTTTGAGCACTGACTATGTGCCTGGTGCTGGGGATTCAATCATGAATAAGATGTTTGATCTATTCTCACCAAATTAAAGTGGATCATAGGAGAAAAACACACAAAAAAAATTGCAAACAAATGACCACTAAATTCCAGTCATTTGAGATAAAGGCCATGAAACAATTAGCTACATTTGTTCATTCAAGGAAATGTTTGATGCAATTTAACTTCATCTGTGGAGGCAGTAAAAGCTTCCCCAAGAAGTCTGAGGGTTTAGAATAGTGGGTGGGCAAAATGAATTCAGGAACAGCATGCACAGAAGCCTTGCAAAACAGAAGAATGGAAAGAAGGCTATTATCAACAGACTGTGGTAAGCAAGGAAAAGTAGCCCTAGATCAGATTGGAGAGGGAGGCATGGGTTGAACTGACCCCTGCCTTTAACCACTCCATGAACAAATTCTGGTCTTTTGAACTTTCGTTGCCTTTGCGACAGTCTTACAAATTTAATCCACAGAGGAAATAGAAAGGCTCTGAAGATTTCTGATAGTTAAGTTTGAAGTTCACATTTATGCTCATGCCGAAGTATCATTCTGGCTATTGTGAGAATAGTTTGGAATGGAGCAGCAGGAGGTGTGGGCAAGTCATGAGAGAGAAAATTTATCTAGGCAAACCAGTGAACATCTCTGTGATTGCCCTTGGCAAACAATGGCAAACTTTCTGTCCTGGATCCTCAGCGGTTTTCTATGTAGTTCTTACACTAGAGGTAATTCAGTAGCTGAATGCCAAGTAACAGAGCCAGTGGGGGAAGTGGATACATGTTAGAGCTGGGTTTCTTGGTGCCCAAGGCTACATTCTTCACCTGCTAGGCCTTGGTATCATTTACAAGACAGGATATCATAGGAAGAAGGGCAATGTCAGTGAGCCAACTCAATCACCCATGAACAGCCATTTGGAGATTCCTGAGTTGATGGTATCTACATAGAAAAAAGTGTTAATAATCAAGTCAAATTCTACCTTGAACAATTAGATTTTGAGAAAGGGAAACCAAAGAGATGCCATGAAAGAAAAAACTTGGGGATTTTTTTCTTTTGCTTCTTTCCTTGCATTTTTTTTTTTTTTTTCCGAGAGAGCGAGAGAGTATATGTGGGGGGCAGGGAGAGAGAGAATCTTAAGCTGGCTCCATGCTCAGGGCAGAGCCCAATGCTGGGCTTGATTTCATGACCCTGAGATCATGACCTTGAGATCATGACCTGAGCTGGAATCAAGAGTTGGATGCTTAACCTACTGAGCCAAAAGGGGTCCCTTCCTCCTATTCTTGTTAGGGCCTACACCTCCACCTTACACATGCCTTAATATATATCCTCCTTGTAAAGGTCAAGGAATTAATGATTTCTTTGGAGTCTTCCAGTACAATAGACAACATCTAAGGAGTGACCGGGAGGGGTCATCATGAATGTTCTCCAAAACCAATCACTCCAAACACCTTGATGCAAGACCTCTGGCTCTGGGGCATAAGGAACTTATGGAAGACACCTGAGCTCTTGTCTCTGTTCATTCAGTTCCTGGATGCCTGAGAGGACATGTACACTAGACATCGTCCTCAATAAAATCTCTAGATCCCAAGCAAAGATGAAACTCATGCTCCCTTTCCTTTCCAAGTCTCCCAGACGCTCTGTCTATATCAGCTCTAAGTCTTCCATAAACTCTGCTCTCACTTCCTGCTGGCTCGAGTTTCATTTCCATCCTGCATGAAACAGAGGACCCTTTTGGCTGGGACCCCCTCTGGGTCCTCAGGCTTGATCTGCCTGCACCAATCCAACTTAAGCAGTTCTCCCTATGTTTAAGAGGCTGTCTCATTCTGCTGAAATTTTGGCAATCGAGTGGAAAGGAATCTCACCAAATGGCCCCTGCTCATTGCAAGTGTCTGAAAGAGGAATGCAAGTTTTTTTCTTTTTTTTTCTTTAATTTCCCGAACAGCAGGTCCTTATTCATCTTTGTGTTCCTAGCACCTAGAAATGCTTGAAGCTTAGTAAGTCCCCAATAAATAGAAAGCCTTACAGCATAGTTAAGAGCTTGGGATTTGCCAGCAAATGAGGGTTCAAGAAAGAATCCACTACTTCTCAAGAGTTTCTGGGGCAAGTTAATTAACCTTTCCAAGCCTCAAATTTTCTATCAACAAGATGATGATTCAGTATTAACTTCTTAGCTCATCACCTAGCAAATATGAAGGACTTCATATATTTTAGCACTTATTATTAATGTTTGTTGAATGCATGAATGAACTCATGATGAAACAATTAAACCATTTATGAAACTGATGATGAAAAAGAGCAAAATGTGCTACCCTTAGGGGCTCATCACATTTAATAGGTTCTTCAAGGTCTGTAGCTGTTGTGTTTCTGGGATAAGATGTGATGTTTTTAATGTATTAATTTACATAATAAAAAAGCTTTTGTGGTCGTCAGGATATGGCCAGGATGGAAACCCAACCAGGTGCCTACAGCCTTCTAGAGTCTGGCTGAGGAGCCAAACTTCTGCTGCTTGGATCCAGATATGGTTACTGGGGTAGCCATGGCTTTGGAGGAATGGAATGGTCCAATCAGATGGGAAAGGCATTCAGCCAGCATAGACAGTATGTATTGGGAGAGACACTGATGATGGGTCTACCAGAAATTTCAAAATTAAACACAATTAGATTTTCTGCGACCTATGTTATTGTCTACCATGCGGAGAAGCAATTAAGCCTAGATTTCCTAAGAGACAACAAAGCTTTAAGTCAGAGATTATTGCAAAATTTTCACATCTGAATAATTTTCAATAATTTTGGCTAAGGCACCTGCATACATTGCATCATTAATGTTTTGTATCTGCTTTTTTATAAGTTTCTAAAACTATATGTTTTCAACTTTTATAAACTAAGCACAATAAAATCACCTATAATCCCATCATCTTAACACAACCTTGGCCAATATTGGCATTTGGATATATTTCTTTTTAAAATCTTTTTCTTGGGATCCCTGGGTGGCTCAGTGGTTTAGCGCCTGCCTTTGGCCCAGGGCGCAATCCTGGGGTCCCAGGATCGAGTCCCACATCGGGCTCCCGGCATGGAGCCTGCTTCTCCCTCTGCCTGTTTCTTTGCCTCTCTCTCTCTCTCCCTGTGTCTATCATAAACAAATAAATAAATCTTAAAAAAATAAATAAAATAAAATAAAATAAAATAAAATAAAAAATAAAATAAAATATTTTTCCTAGCTACTCTTTTCATTTACTTGTAGCCAATGTATACATAAATGGTTATATCCTATCTTTCTACTTGGCATTTATTATAAATATTTTCTCCCATTATTTTATAGTAATCATAAGCATCATTTTATTTTTATTTCTATAAAAGCTTATTCCCACTAAAAAAAATGCATCTGGTGCTGAATGATTTTATTTTGTTTTATTTGTAAAGATCTTATTTGAGAGAGAGAGAAAGAAAGACAGCTTGAGCAGGGGGAGAGGCAGAGGGAGAGGGAGAAGCAGGCTCCCCACTGAGCAGAGAGCCCAGTGTGAGCTAATATCATTTCCCTCAGGTCTCAGGATCCTGAGATCATGACCTGAGCTGAAATCAGATACTTAACCAACTGAGTCACCTGGGTGCCCTACCAAACAATTAAATTAGAGTTATAGCTTCCATGAGTTTAAGTTCTAAAGCCAGAATACAAGTAAGAAATTACTTTTAGATGAATTATTCTTGGGACTTTTTTAAGACTGCAAAGTGAGCATACTAAACATGAACTTCCTCAGCTAATACCTTTCTATAACTCTCAATTAATTCTTCAATTTCATCCCCAAGGATGTTGACAAAATCATACTTTTTTATTTATCTAATTACAGCAATATTTGAAGTTACATTCACAGGGAAGAATTTAAAAACATGCACACAAATTTTCCCTAAGTTTCCATGTAGCAACATTGGTTATCTCAGGCATGATTGTGTCTCCTGCTGGAAGGAAAGGTTCACTGAGAGAAATGGCTGGAAAAATTACCAGTATTAATCAAATATCTTCCCCTTACCCCCTGCTCCTGGAAAGTTGAGGTAGACTTTATGTGACTTAAAGAGAAGTACTACAAAACTCTGTCATTGAAAATATTGCCTACCTTTCCACCCTCTGTCTGGATCTAAGAAGTAACCCAGAAGTAACCACCTTTGAACGTTTCTAATATGTAGCCCTGGCTTTTAAGACCCCAACAATCATTTCATATATAGTTAAGGATCTAACAACTAATTGAACTACTCTGTATGCTTTTCACATAGTATTTTCTGCAAATGCAGTAAATGGTGTCCATAACAAATAACAGTAATGACTATAATAATAACACAGTTCCTGAGGCCTTCTTCTGTATCAAGTTCTGGACTGGTCATTTTACATGCATTATTTTGCATCTTCTTCACAAGGACGTAATGAGGTAAATATTATTACAAGAGGGTAGTAATTTGCTCAACATTGTGGAGCTAATAGTTGGTAGAGATGAGTTTATAATCCTTATAATCCTAAGTCAGTCTGACTTCTAAGAGCAGTATGCTAACCCTTCTTATTAATATCACTGTACACTTAGATAATATGCTCATACTTCTAAGTTCTTTTTAATCTATTTTTATTGAGATATAATTGACCTATAATATTGTATTAGCTTTAAGTGTATGATATAATGATTTAACATATGTATATACTGTGAAATAATTACACAAGCTTAGTTAACATCCATCACCAGACATAATTAAAATTTTTTTTTCTATCTTTTTCATATGATGAGAACTTTTAGGATCTAATCTCTTAGCAACTTTCAAATACACACTATAGTATTATTAATTGCAGTCATCCTGCTGGACTTATTTATCTTGTAACCAGAAGTTTGTGCCTTTTGACCACCTTCATCCTTTTGCCCGCTCCTCTGGTACTCACCTTTGGCAACCACCAATCTGCTCTACATACCTATGAGTTCATTTTTTAGATTCCACATATAAATGAGCTCACACAGTATTTGTCCTTCTCTAACTTATTTCACTTAGCATGATTGGTCCATCCAATAAATATCTTATTTCTTGATTCAGATTTTTTTTTTTTTTTTTAAGGACTCCTTGCTATTAAATCTGAGAAATTTAACTTGTTTCTACGCCGAAGGTACCCAACTTGCCCAGGTTTGTCTGGGACTTTCTCTGCATCCCAGAAAACTCATCAATCCAAGGCAAACTGCTTCTTGGCACATCTGCTCCACATTCTAACTATTACTAAGCCTGTGCTACTTACAGGAGTTTGTTCCTTAAAGCGGTTGGTTTCTTGAAGCATCTAAATCAGGTGTAGTCATTTTCTCTGTCAGTTAATGGTTCAATTTGTGCTACATTTCCATTTGTTTCATTTGGAAAATTACTTTATTGCTCAAATTTTTGTTTTTGTTTTCTGCGGAATTCCTAATTGTCTTTCTTTTCCTTTATTGGAAAAAAAAAGGCATATGCCTCTCTCAACTTATCACTGGTATCTCACAGCTTCCCAAACAATCTATCTGAGGCACTGAGTCTATAATGTTCTTGATGAGGCGACCAGGGCCTCAGATGGCCGCCTTCCTGTTCCGATTGAGCTGACTGTGCTATAGGGTGTGGAGCATGGGATCCCTGGGCGGCTCAGTGGTTTAGCGCCTGTCTTTGGCCCAGGGTGTGAGCCTGGAGACCGGGGATTGAGTCCCGCCTTGGGCTCCCAGCATGGAGCCTGCTTCTCCCTCTGCCTGTGTCTCTGTCTCTCTCTCTGTCTCTCATGAATAAATAAAATCTTATTTATTTATTTATTTATTTATTTATTTATTTATTTATTTATTTTTTTTATTTATTTTTTTTTAATAAAATCTTTAAAAAAAAAAAAAAGGAGTGTGGAGCAGCTTCCTAAAAATGCATTTTGAAGTCCTTCTAGATTTGTTCTTGCTGTTTGTTTCTTTACTTTGCATGTTCTCCATACAATTTCATCTCTGTCTTCATTTTGCTAAACTTTAGGTAATATTTCAGAACATGTACATAGAGGTAAGAATCTCTTATTTCTTGACTAGCTTAAAATGTTTATTTTCACCGGTCCCTTTAATTGACAGTTTGAATGAGAATGAAACCTAAATTCAAACACATTTTCCTCAAGACCTTCAAAGACCACGTTACCATTGCTGATAATATCATCAATATCATTCCTTTTAAGATAGCTTTGTTTCTGCTGCCTTCTTACCCCTCCACCCCAATATTATTTTCATCTAATGTAATTTTCCTGTTTGATCTCAAGATGTTTATGTTTTTGAGTATTTTTAAATGTCACTTTGCTTAAAGAGCTTGAAGAGAATATATATACATCTTCTATATATATATGTATATATACACACAGACATGCACTCATCCTCATACATGTACGATTTTTTTCCTGTCAACTAGGATAAAATGTTCAGTAAAGTTTTCCTTTAGTGAGATCTAGTTTCAGAAGACTATTCCCATGCATGGCTTCAGACACTATTCTAAATAAAGCTATGCCCTCCTCTTCTCTCATCTCTGCACCCTTGTGGGTTTATCATACACTCATATTTCAACATGTATTTTATGACTGTAACACTACAACTGGCAGGGTGCTCTATTTTTCTTCCCTTTATGTACCATACTTTTTAAAAACATTTGGAAGGATACTAATCATTCAACTTCTCATGACATTTTTGATGAGTGATATAAAGAAAGTAGAAAGAGATGTCTTTCAAATGGAGAGAGGTAGAGATGTGTGTGTGTGTGTGTGTGTGTGTGAATGTTTTAATACAATTTCTCCCACACCCTTCCCCATATCCTCACAATTTTCCTAGAGTAATGACATGGATATAAAGGCTCTCCTAGATGTAGCAATTTTAAGAGAATACTTACATTGTGAGATTGGAATGGCCTGGAGCAATGCCTTTATTTCCTTGTCAAATCTCATAAACTGAAAAGGTATTAAAGAAATGGTGTTGGGGACTTTGAGAGAAGAGTGTCTTCTTTTTTTCTTTTTCTTTTTTTCTTCCTATTCCCTCAATACTGTTCTGGTGGGCATGAGACCAACACAGGGGTTGGTCTTTGAAAAGCTAGGCAAGTGATAGTCCCCTTCCACAGACATGCTTGAGGTAGGTGTTCTGAGAGACTACATGGCTTTCTTATGGCCAGAAGGCTTGACCATTCTGCTGCCTTAGAATTGGGGATTAGCATACAATTTCTCTGAGAGAATAGGATAGAAAATGTGCCAATAGCTCTCATGAGATGAGGAGAAATCTGATACATTAAGCAATGATGATAATAATAATAATAATAATGGTAATAACAATGGTAATAATAATTATTATTAACTCCATGGAACACTTCTTGTGTGCCAGCAACAATGCTAAGTATTTGACATCTATAATTTTACATAATTTTTATAATAATGTTATGGGGTTAATGGCAATTATGGTCCTCACAGAAAAAAATCTAGTTTAGAGATGTCAACAAACTTGCCCAAGGCCACAGATAACAAGTGATGTAGCAGTGATTCAAAGGGAGTCACTGAATCACAGATCCTGAGCTCATAAGCCCTACTGTGTCATTTTCAAATGCTTACTACTATTTATCCAATTAGTTCACCGGATAATTACATTAGGAAAAAATATATTTTTTAAGATTTTATTTATTTGAGAGAGAGAAAGCATGAGAGAAAGAGAGATTATGAGCTGTGGGAAGTAGACTGAGAAGCAGATTCCCCACTGAGTAGGGAGCCTGATACAGGACTCCATTCCAGAACCCTGAAATCATGACCAGAGCCAAAGGCAGATGCTTGACTGACTGAGGCACCCAAGTGCCCAGAAAAAATTTTAATAACAAGATTTATGCCAAGAATTAGAAGTCTAAGCCATCAGATTATGATCACTACTTTCTGAGAAAGCCAAAAAGAAAAACAAAAAACAAACAAAAACTTTCCTCAGAGCCATTCTGATGTAAAATCTAGCAATATTTGTTACTCCTCCAACCCTTGAATATCTTAACAGGCAAGAATGCTTTTAAGCATTTTTACTTTTGGAGATCTCCCCACCCCTAATCATATCAAATGTATTCTAATGTATTCACATCCTAGGCTCAATTTAACTTCTATATAAAAAATAAGAATTGAGTTGAGGAAAAGTTGAACAACAAGCTGAGTAGTTGACATGTTACATTTCACTGGCATTTAATTAGTTTTTTATTTTGTTGAGATTTTTTTCTTTTTTTTTAGCTAAAATTTCCAATCAGTACATGTTTTTTAGATTCAAATACCTTCAGGCACCTCTGCATAGCTCATAGGATTGAGACTATAAGAAAAAGAGACAAAAGCAGGCACTCTGGGGGTGGGGGTGGGGGGGCGCATATTGAGCAGGACAGGCGATGGCGTGCCATGGTTACAAGCTCTGTCTATTCTTAGCTGGAGCCTTAAGGAAATCAGATTAACCTCTCTGTGCCTCAGTTCCTGTGCTAAAAATGAAAGGCAGATATTCAGATAATTAGAATGATAGTCACATTAATAATTGAAAACTGTTTTTCTACTCAAAGACATCTTTATTGAGGACTTACTATTAGGCACCAGGCACAACTCTAATGTTGCGATGCAGCAGCTCTCCGTGACAAGTGGGAGGAGGAGGACTACAAAAAGCCTGCCCTCTGGGACATTACACCCCAGGGGAGGAAACATTAGTCAACACTGTATGCACACTCAGGCAGTAATAGGCCTGGAAATAAAAGTGAACTCATTGAAGGGGATAGAGAATGAAAGGAGTCATTGTTTCAGAGAGATGGTCATAGAAGTCCCCTTTAAGAAGGTGACATTTGAGTCAAGGTAGTCAAACCCGTGTGCCTAATATTTCTCTAGAGGACAAGGGAGGATATAAAGATTGGAAGTAGTGAGAGGGGTATTATGGCAGCATGACACAGACATGACACAGATGTTTCTAGAACTTCATGCCATTTTTCTGACTCCCCAGGCTGGCTCTGTTCTGAGTGCTTAGGAACTAAAATAGCACAGAATCCCATTTGGTGTCCATATTCTCCTCAAGAAATGTGTTAGAAAATTACAGAATTACAGTCCTGTGCAAAAGAGTTTTTTTTAAAAAAAGTTTACCTGATGCAAATTCAAGTCTGTGAATTTACAGTAAATGCCAATCTAAGTTTGCAGTAAATTATTATGGAAGCCATAAAGTAGTACATAATAAGGCTGAAAAAGACATGAAGTGATGATTTAATTTACCTCTACTGTACGGTGGGGTTGTAGATAAATGTCATCAACCCTATTGCATGGATGACGCCCAAGGCCACACGGATATTAAGTGAAAGACACTGAGTTGTGATCTTGGCCTCACCCCAGCACAGAGTGTTCAACCTTGCACCTTAGCCGCTTTTCAAAACATATACTTTGGTTTTATATGCAGACTTTAAAAAAATTGAACATCACTATGAGTGTGAGTCACTTACTGACAGAGGCAACCAGGATAAGGTTCCCTAAGGGAATCCAAAGAATGCGTCAGCTAATAACTGTTTGTGACAGCTCCAGCCAGTGAATAGAGGTGGCAGAGATATGGGAAGAAAGGGTCCAAGTCCTCAGGGAGCAAAGAAAAAAAGGAAAGTTCAGCAATAACAAAAAAATCACACATGAATAAGTATCCGGAGTATTTCTCTTCTTCTGCCCCTTAGGGAAAATTCTGGCTTTAAATGCTTCGCATTTCCTCACTTCCAGCCCCTGAACTTTATTATAATATTTGGCATGGAAAGAATAAAAGAAGCTAGCCTTTCCCCTAACCAGTGGTTCTTAACCTATTGGAATCACCCCGGGAACTTTGAAAAATCCTGATGCTCATGCAGCACTCTCGACCAATTACTTCAGGATGTCTGGTGTGGACCCAAGGAATCCGTGTTTTTAAAGTACTCCCATAGATTTCCAATTTGCATCTATGTTGGGGAAAAACTGAACAAACAAAAGAAAAACAAAAAATATATATATAAGAAAAGGGAAAGGGGTTAGACTGGTGGACTAAAGGACCTGACAGTTTGGGTTTAGGAAATTTTGAAGATTGAAAGAATATGGTGGCATAAAGAAAGAATTTAGGAGAGCGTCTGCCATCCATAAGGATGATCTTGAGAACAGCAGAGCTGGATAGAGATAGGAATTTGAAGATGTTTGGCTCCACAGTAATAACATATTCTCTCTTCTAAATCCAAATCCTCCAGCAGTTTTTCAAGAATTTAAATAAAAATCAAGATTCTAAGTTGTTTTGTTTTTCCCCTTCTCTCTCCTATAAGATTGCTTTTTTCTTTTCATACCATGCAGAGGACACATGATGCCTCATTTATTTTGGGGTTACAGAAATTTGAGGGGGTAAATAAAAGTGAACTAAAAATAAATAGTTATGTAAAGGCCTATTTGCTTCCTGATTTTTTTTTTTTTGCTTCCTGATTATATGAGAATGAATGATTAGGAATGATAATAATGATAATCATAGATAGAGTTATTGAGCGGTGAGCTTGCCAGTATTCTTCTATTAAACATACTAGCCTAAGTTGTATGTCCCAATAACTATATTAGTTCTACTTTCAAAGGAGAAAATGAAGCAAAGAGAGATTTAAAAAAAAAATCTCTCCAGATCAAACAGAAAGTAGTAGAGCCTAAATTCAAGTCCAGACAGTTTCATTTCCAGTAACTGCTTTTAAACATCAAGCTCTCTGCCATGAGAGAGAGAGAACCATGATAACTCAGGAAGAGAGTATTTTTGGAGGATGGATAGGAGCCATTCAGGAAAACAAAGTTCGGAGACCTGCAGGGGAATGGGGTTTAGGAGTAAGAGGATCAAGAGCTGGGAGGCAGCAAGAATCTGTGGAATGGAGAACCTACAGTGGAGGCTCCAGGCAGAGTCTCGTGGTGGGGCAATTAGGACGAATTCATAAAGTGAACAAAGAGGGACAGCCCAGGTGGCTCAGCAGTTTCAGTGCCACCTTTAGCCCAGGGTGTGATCCTAGAGACCCGGGATCGAGTCCCATGTCGGGGTCCCTGCATGGAGCCTGTTTTTCCCTCTGCCTGTGTCTCTGCCTTTCTCTCTCTCGGTCTCTTATGAATAAATAAATAAAATATTTAAAAAAATAAAGCAAACAAAGAAACTGAAAGTTATTCTTGCCACTATCTCAAGTCATTAATTCCATCAACTTTTTTTTTTCCCCCATCAACTTCTGATAATGAAACAGTGACCTTGGGTCCAAGGAGTTTAGGAATTTAAAAAGAAAACACGAAACATAACATGCTATAGAAATTAAGTGAGAGAGAAGTTTAGAGAATGCTACTCAGCCTTCTTTAACAAAATGAACACTGCAGATAAAACCAGATAGGTCATACCTTTCTGCATTACTCGTCCATCTATCTATCATTCAGGGGAGAGAGGAGCCTAGAAATGTATCTACTGTTACGCAGAATTTATTTGATATCAAAAAAAGAACTAAAGAGTTTAAATCATCAGTAACACTCTTAGTTTATTTTTAAAAAGAAGATAAATACTTTATGGCCATCCTGAAATTATTTAGAGTATAATTAAAAGTATGCATTACATTGAGTTCCTTTCGAAATTGACTGAGGTATTATCTCATTTACAGTGGGTTGTCTCTGAATTACATGAATAAAAAAATATATTCACGCATACAGTGAGCAATGAAAAATGAATAATGAAGTAAATTCTTTCTGACTCAGGACATCAGTTACCTTGTTTGTAAAATTAAGTGGCTGATCGTTCTCTTTCTGATCTCGAATGCTCTTAGCTTATGTTTATCAGTATCTTTTACCTTTATTACATACAGCTCAAAATATTCTGAGCCACAGGTAAACAAAACACAAGTCAATAAGCAATCAGATGCCTTTTTATTTACAAGAGGCGATTTTTGATTTCCAAATTTTATTCCAGGTGCTTCAGAGAACCTGTGCATTGTGTATTTCATTTTCATTGTTTTAATACATATTATTAAAAAATGCAATGAACAGCAAACATGTGGGCTTGAATGATGACACCTAACTCGCTCATCTGGTTAACCAGATAGTCTGCTGTCCTTGGCTGAACTGCCTCATGACATTCTTCTGCATTTGAGTCATTTGTTGAGTCACTATGAGGCTGCTTACACTCGGCCTGTATATGCCGCTTCAGGTAACACTGTCCACAGGAGGCCTCAGGACAGCACTTGTTCATCCCAGCTCTTGGAGATGCTCACTGGGTTCAGAGGCTCGGCCTCCACCGACGCCTCTCCTGGGTGTGGCCTGGGCAGAGAAAGCGAGCAAGGACCACCGCAACACAGTAATTCTGCCCTGGGGAGAGTTTTAGCTCTTGTTCTTGTTTTGAGGGCTTCCTGTAGGATTTCTATTGTACTAAGTATATGGGAATCCATAAAGAATGATTTATTGTGATTTATTTATTTATTTTAAAGATTTATTTTAGAAGGGGGGGGGGTGTGCAGCAGGAGGGGCCCAGGGAGAGAGAGAGAATCCTCAGCGGACTCCCCTGATGAGTGCAGAGCCCCGAGCAGGGCTTGAACCCAGGCCTCGGAGATCATGATCTTAGGCTAGTCAAGAGTTGGCTGCTTACCCAACTAAGCCACCCACGTGCTCCATGAGTGGGCTTTACAATCAGTGAAACCTGGGGGCACTGCGGGGCTTAACTGGTTAAGCCACTGACTTGATTTCGGCTCAGGCCATGATCTCAGGGTCATGAGATCAAGCTCCACATTGGGCTCCATGCCGGGCATGGAACTGGCTTAGGATTCTCTCTTTCCCTCTCCTGCTAATCCTCCTCCTCCTCACTCCCTCCCTTTCTAAATAATAATAATAATAATAATAATAATAATAATAATAATAATAAAAGAATTAGCAAAACTTGTAATTCAGGTTCTGTGTCCTTGGGGAGCTTCTATAACCTCTTCTGCACAACAGGGATAAGGGCAGTGTTGAAATATTTCAAAAGGCAGTAAGTTGTAAGATGGAGACTATTTCCTTCTATGAGAAGGAGCGACCATGAGAAGCCTCTTCTGTGATCAGCATTCATCAGGCTTTTATGGGAGTACAGGGTCCAATTTGAGGCCCTTTGTTTGAGGCAAGATGTAGAAAACTTGGGGAGAGCTCAAAAGAGAGTGTCTAAAATGATTAGTTTAGAAAATGGGTCCTTTGAGGAAAAGCTAAAGAGATTTAGGTTATTTCTCATGAAGAAAAGTATCGTGGGAGGTGGGGAGAGGGGTGGGGAAATGCGAACACAGTGGATTTTATTTAAATTTTTATTTAAATCATTAGGCACAAAAACTACACTTTAAAATGTGATTCTTATGAAAAGCCAACTCCTGTAAGCTCATGTTGTTTACAATGTAGAAGGATGCCTAAATGCCGAGTTTTTTCTCAGAAGATATGCGCTGTACATTTTAAAGCAGTAATTTATTTTTTTCATGTTACTCTTGCAGTTACGAAGAAAATGGAGTAGTGTGGGTTTTTTTTTTTTTCCTTTTTTGAGAAATTATTAAAATCGATTGAAACAGACTTTTAAGTTCTCTGGGAGGAAAGGCAAGTTATGTCTTAATTCAGAGGTTGTTTTCCCCTGGTGTATTAAGATGTATTAACAACCATCTCCCAAAATAAGGCATGCAAAATGTTTATTAAACAAAAAATAACAAGCTTTATATATTAGGTGTACATTTGTTTTTGTCAGCAAATGACATCTTTAATTACTTCTTAGCAAAATAAGTATGTATATTTATTATTTTAGTAACACTTGGGAATTGTGCTTTTTAAGAAACAAAGTAAAATAGACATCATTTAGTCAGGTCAGTGAAGAAAAAGTTGAAATATTAAGCTGCATGCTGTAGTCTTGGTCTCCTCCTCCTTTTTATTCCTGTCCTGGGAAAACAGGAGCCTCTTTGTTTTTTCAATTCCTAAATGTTTTCTCAATTTACAACAAATTAGTTCAATGGAAGTAAACATTCTTCCTACACCTGTGAAGGAGTTGCCACAGCTAAAAAGTAGCTTATTGCTTTATAGATCTGGGGTGAGTTCAGGTGTTTAAACACTTTTCCCTCATCTACTGTATAAGTTCCTTTCAAATCTGATCAACACATCCCGGTCTTAAAGGGTTCACCCTCAGTCATGAAGAGCATTCTCCTTGATTTCAGAGACTTGTGTTCCATTTTCCTCTCCTAGTCAGTTCTGCTCACAAGGAATGGTTAGCAAGAAAGGAGATGGAGAGAGTGGGAGGCACCTTAAGACCTATTAGAATAATTTTTTGCAAAAGGTACATGAATAAATTATACTTTATAATCTCAGTTCCAAGAGAATAATCTAATTTTGACTCCTTTTTGATAGAAATTGGTTTTGCATAGGTCTAATTTATTTTTAAAGAACAAAGAAAAAATCAACGAAATCTCAAAATCACGATATGATTTTTAAAAAATAGCATTTTAATTCACCCCAAGCTTTAACAATATGATCGTAAGTATTCATTTACTGGATTCCAGTGAAAATAAGAAAAATGAACACTTATAATCATAAGTTTAATTAGATCTTAGCTAGAGTCGTCTTTTCATATCCTGTAATATGTTAGAGGGAGGGAGTGCTCTTTCTAAGCTTTCTGTGACCTGGTGACTCAGCAAAGGCAAGGGGTTGGAGTGCTTTGCAGCTAGTTAGGGGGTAGGGCAGGTGTGGTATCTCAGAGTAGTGGGAATTCACTGGGAAATATTCTTCCTACCACCCAACACCTTTGCTCCAGTAGAGGCTGCAAACTGAGTCTCATTAGATTTGAAAGAAAATGAGGGATGCTCTGCTACACTGGGAATGAATTTTTGTGATTGACCAAGGTGGTTGATACAAGCTCCTTGGCATTAGCTTAGGTGGTACTTTCTCCAAGAGGCCCAGGATAGGACCTAATTTGGGCCTGAATGTACTGGAACTCTCCTCCCATCTCTGTTTTGGGGAGCTGAAACTGCTCTTTGACGAACAAGCTTTAACTTGTCAACACTGCAAATGCCTACAGAGCTTTAAAACCAGCCGCTGTAGAGGGTTTTAGCAGTTGAGTCAGGTGTAAAAAAAAAAAGCAATCGAAGTCTGTCATTTCTGGTATCTACCCACACAATGAGAGCTATTAAAAATTCACAGAAACATAAATAAAACCATCTCCTTGAAGTAAATAATTAAAGGTGGATTATGATTTGAAACCTTCTAAACCATACAGGTGGCACATTTGCAAATTAATATATTGGGCTCACTTTGGTAAATTCCACAGAATAATTGAGAACCAGACTTTCAATGAGGTGAGGCTGTGTAGTGTATTAGAGTTCTCCAGGGAAAGAGAACTAGTAGGATATATATATATATATATATGAAAAGAATAATTATGAGGAATTGGCTCACACAATTATGGAAGTCGAGAAGTCCCACAATCTGCCATCTGCATGCTAGGGACCCAGGAAATCCAGTGATGGAATTTAGTGCAAGTTCAGAGACCTGAGAACTAGAGGGACCGATATTATGAATCCCAGTACAAGGATAGAAAGATGTCCCAGCTCAACAGGCAGGGAGGAAGCAAGAGGAGCAAATTCTTCCTTTCTCTGCTTTTCTGTTCTATTGATGCTTTTGAGAGATTGGGATGTGCCCAGCCACACTGTGGAGGGCAATCTACTTTACTGAGCCCACTGAATCAAATGTTAATCTCATCTGGAAACACTGCTACAGACACACCCCAAAATAATGTTTATTCTGGCAACCCCTTGGCTACGTCGAGTTGAAACATTAAAATTAGTCATCTCCTGTAGTAAGAAAACGGATGCTAAGGATGGAATCTTCCTGCAGGAGAGAAAGGAAGACTTCTCCTTTAGTGTTTACAAGTGTCTGATAAAAATATAGAGAATCTTCAAGGCAACTAAACTAACTTGCTAAGTGCAATGAGCATTAATTATATATTTTGCCATTTAAATGCTGTCATATTTAAAATTAGAATATTTATTATTAGGATAATTTATTATTAATCTTGTTTGATTTTACTGTCAGAGCTTCCCTTCCCCTAATTTCTTTCCTCACATATACTATCCAATCAGCGAACCTATATTTATTGAATATTTGTATCCCTGTATATGAGAAATTTCTCATTTAAGTATTTGATGTTGAAGTCCATAAAAAGACCATTAAAAGTTCACCAATATTGTGATGCATTTGTGAGGTGTATATTGGGGAGCATCTTACCAGTGGCACATGCATGTTTCCTCTAATTTCTCGCAAAGGAGTTATCATAGCCACACAAAAGGAAAAAGATGGGTACAGTTTTAGAAACTTTATCCTTTCCCAAAGTTAATGAAGAAGACTGCTTTATAAGACAGGATCGAGATATGCCAAGATGCCATTAGACTTTTATTTTAAAAATCTTTCTATTTTTATTACTCTTCAGATTATTTGAAAGAAATATTCCCCTTTCATACTTTTGTTTTCTTCTTTGAAATTAAAGAATTTTTTAATTCTTTAATTGATTCTATTGTTTCAAGCCTGCAGCCATTTAAATTAATTTTTATATACTGTACTCAGTTTAGTAAAATATTTAGTGTTTTTATAATGATGTAAACCATTAGGCTGTAATTACACTAACCTGGTACAGAGACTAATAGTTCTATTGGAATACAGCAGTGATGCATGATGGCCTTATTAATATAATAGTCCTGAAACACTAAGAATATTAAAAAAATTAATCATTGTTACAGTCTGTATTTAGTTACAGGTTATAAAGAAAACTACTTAGAATTTTACTGCTGTTCTTACAGCCTCTTGGAGAGGCCCTAAACAATTTCAGTAAAGGTTCAGAAAGTTTTGCGCATGGCTTCAGTACACCTCGATGATCTGGCTGTAATTTAGTGAATTTCAAAGCATCAATAATATTACAAATAGGAGCCAGGCTACTTGAGTAATGACTTAGCATTGATCTAGGCAGTCAAATATATCACCTCATGGCTCCTATATGGCTGTGAATGAGGCAGATGGCTATCAGTAGGAGCTGAATTCTGTACCCTACTTTGATCTCTATCCCCACTAGGTTCTAGGCTTTGATGAGGTCCGGATACTTTCAGTGTCTTCTTCACCTGGAGCATGCGATCCACGGGGGGGGGGGGGCGGGGGGGGGGGTTCATGTGTTATATGAATAAACATGTATTATATGAATAAATGCTCAGAACCCAATACATTAGTCAGGCCATGCTTTTAGTATGATCACTGCATATTCGATGTCTTCCTCTCCCTTTGTTGCTTCCTACTTCTTCTGCTCTGCTGACCCAGGCACCTTAACTTTCCTTTTTCTGTTGACATCTTTCCAGCAGATAGTGAAAATGGTAAAACTCCAAGACTTCTATTTTGGATATTGAGGGAAGTATGCACATCCATTTTACTTGATTAGAACTTTTTACTGGAGTGTTTAACATTCTCTATGCTATTAATAAAGTGAAACTGGTTCTTAGTAGTAATTCTAAGTAGTTTTTGCAGGTGGCCAGATTTGACTCACTAGACACCCTGTCATCCTGCTAAAACCATCTGCCAATTGCATAGTTTTTGGACTTGTTAGCACCACCACGTGTGCAGATGACCCACCTGCTTCTCTGAAAATCTCCCTTCTCTTATCTAACCCTCTTGTCCTGCCTTCCTATTTCTGTCTGAACTCAGTATGTTTTGGGTTTGACAGTTCTAGCCCATATGATTAGGGAGGATTTATGTTTCTAGGGAAGAGAACCAATGCTTATTTCTCCCCTTTGCACTATTGTATATAGGAACTAGTGCCTTTTCTGATTTTAGCTTTTAGCTGTCATTAATGTGGGCTAACTGATTCTTGAAGTTTTGATCAGGGTTCTTTTTTTTTTTTTTTTTTTTTTTGATTAGGGTTCTAAATGAGAGAATCAGACCTTGAGGATTTAGAGTTTAAATAGCCTGGGATACACCAGTTATTGTATTCAGCATCTAAATTATTTTTTCTAGAATCACTATATAAAACCCATCTACTGGATCCCTGGGTGGCGCAGCGGTTTAGCGCCTGCCTTTGGCCCGGGGCACGATCCTGGAGACCCGGGATCGAATCCCACGTCAGGCTCCGGGTGCATGGAGCCTGCTTCTCCTTCTGCCTGTGTCTCTGCCTCTCTCTCTCTCTGTGTGACTATCATAAATAAATAAAAAATTAAAAAAAAAAAAACATCTACTAACTACTTGTAGCAACTAATAAATGTAAAATAAAACAGCATAAAATATCATAAGCCTCATTATTACCTCAAAGACACCTGACATCAGGGCGTTACCAGCAAGGATAGGTAAACTGGATGGTTTTCTGGAGAATAACCTGCTGATGGATACAGAAATGTATGTTTAATTATTTAAACATAGACTATTGAGCTACTGCTGTGAATAAGGTGCAAATTTGCTGGAGATTAAAGGTAAATAATGATGAATCTGAGAGTGATCTCATCATTAAGGACTCTCAATCTAGAGGAGGAAGGAGGTATATTCGTTAGTATAAAAATATGTACAGTCTGATAAAATAAAGCCTATTAGATGATAGCAGTTGCCTTGAAGTAAAATATAGAAATCCAGGATTGGACAGAATTTAAAATTTAGTTCATCCATTCTCCCCTTAACCTCCCCATCATGTGGCTATCCAGCCTTGACTTAAAAATCATAGGAGATAGGAAATACGCTTCATCCCCCAAGGCAGTCTTTTCCAATTGTATGTCTTAGAGTTCAAATCTGTCTTCCTGTGATTTCCACTATGGATCCTACTTTAATTTATAGGATCTATCCAAGGTTAAATCTGACTTCTGACAATTCCCAGTATTTGCCAATAGATTAGGATACTATGCTAATATTAATTGAGCAAAGAAAACAAAGACATTGTTTAAAGCCTTCATGTGTGTTAAATTGACTTAACTTTCATAATAACTCATGAAATAAAAATTACTTTTACTGCCATTTTACAGATGAAGACATGGAAGCATAAGGAGCTTAAGTGAACTGCCCAGTATTGTCCCCTGGGTGAGTACTGGGCAGAGATTTGAAGCCAGACATGTGGCTTCAGAGCCTGCACCACCTCCCTTCCTTCTGAGTTATTTTTCAAGAGAAATATCCCTCATTTTTCTATGGCATGTTTTTAATTCCCTCATTATCCTATTGCTACTATCAGAGTTTTTTTTTCCTATGTAATTTGAAGTTTAAAGGCATAGTTTAAAATCTAAGAACTAATCTTTACATAATTTGCCTTAAAAAGTTCCACAATGTGTTTAAAATACAAAAGCTTCTCTTTGAAACTATGATTAACTACATACCATACTTTTTGGTTGAAGCTAGGGTGCTGATCAATATTTAATAATGATTTTATGGTAAATGGGTGGGTATGCTCATTAGAACAGTGAGAAAAAGATGCATTTTAATGAAGAATTAACAAATGGAGCTAGAGGGCAGGGGATATTTGCTTTAGAGATTTGTTGAAGTTTAAAATAAGGTGTCTTAAATATAGCATTCCATGCATTTCTTTTAAATGACAAATTGTGTCCTAGATCTAAAAGTGTTATCATTATTATGATGGATGTGATCTGAGATGAGGGCTGAACAGCTTAAATAAATTAACATTGTGAAAACATGGCTCAAAACAATTTGGAATGGCTTCAGCTTTTAATTCATTCAGAAACAAGATGTATTTCCTACGTTCTTAAATTCAGCAGCATAATTAAAAGTCTAGAATTTTAAGTAAAACTTTTGGTAAGTCCTCTACTTTTTTTTCTCCTTTCTTTTTCATGGAGTAAAGTTAGCTCAAGATCTCCTTCCCCTTGGCTACAAATTCAACCTTGAGAAGGTCTTCTTAGATCTAAAGAAGATCTCCACTGGTCAAAATAAAAAAAATAAATAAAAAAAAAAAAAAAAAAAAAAAGGAACCACTGTAATACTCTGGCAAACCAAAAGAGCAGGCTTGACCAGTCATCACTGTATAGCACAGTAGCACATGCTGAGTAACAATAGTTGATCTGAAAACAAAATCCACATTCCGTGTGAAACCACAAAGACTCTGAAGGAGAGACTGAAAGTGTACAGACTATTGAGAGCCTGAATTAGCTTCTATCTATTAACTTGCGGATAAGTACAGCCTAGTTAGAATGGACAACTCTGAAGGCAAAAGGATCCCTATCACATGGAAAGCAAATTGTCCCCAAGGTGCAACCAGAGACAAAATGGACCTTGAGCCCAAGATCATGTTTATATTTTTAAATGCTGGAATAATAAATATGAAAGGAAAAATGATTTACTTTATCTTCATTTTGCTTTATTTTGTTCATTTTTGTTCTAAGTGAAAGAAAAGTGGTTGAACTACTTTCATTTGCAATATTTGCTGTGTCTAAACAAAAAATTAGTACATATAGATTAAATTTCTAATAGCGAGTCATCTATTTTTTATTATTATTTATTTAAGAGAGAGAGAACACAAGCAGGAGGGGCAAAGAGAGAGGAGGAGAATCTGAAGTAGACTGTCCACTGAGCATGGAGCTGGACAAAGGGCTCAATCTCACAACTCTAAGATCCCGACCTGAGCCAGAACTAAGAGTCAGCAGCTTTACCAGCTGTGCCACCCAGGTGGCCTACAAGTCATTCTAGACATCATTTTTAAATCTAAGCAGATATATCTACCAAGATCTTATGATCTGTTATTTTTATTTGTGACCAAGATTGTTTAATTTAAAGTACAATTATGTTGTTTTATTTACAGTCAAATAAATTTAGGAAGAACTACACAGCTGTTGGTATAATTCTCAAATCAGTAAAAATGTTTAAGGACTTTCTGGGTGTCAAGAAAGTATGACATAATAGAAAGAGTTCAGGGATTATGTGGACTGTGGTTCAAATCCCAGGTCTACCACTCATAAGTGTGCAATCTTGGAAAATCACAATCCTCTGTAGCCTCAGTTTCCCTGTCTGTAAATGGGGATAATCACATTAACATAGCAGAACTGCTGAAATAAATGTGGGAGGAATTGTCAGCTAGTGTGTCAATTTTACATGGATATTTCATGTTAACTGTATCAGAGCCTGGAGTAGAATAAATTGGTGAAGACCCTACTTCATTCATACAGAAGAAGAGTCAGAGGAGTGAAGGAATGTTTTGGCAAAAAAAAAAAAATCCCTGAAAAACAAAAGCATGTTTGAATTTTTCTCAGGCAGGAGCAGGTC
Organism: Canis lupus familiaris; assembly: GCF_011100685.1. Taxonomy (NCBI): domain Eukaryota; kingdom Metazoa; phylum Chordata; class Mammalia; order Carnivora; family Canidae; genus Canis; species Canis lupus. The sequence continues at coordinate 54,112,278 of NC_049227.1, read as the reverse complement.
ACCACTTCTTCCCCACATCTCAAGCCTTTGACTATGATAGCGTGCAGAGAAAGTAATGGCAGACGTTTGCTGTGAGGGAGCAGGCTCTGGGATAAACCTTCCATCTCCAGGCTTCTGGAAAGAAGCGAGGTCAAAAACTGACCAATCCCATTTGGACTCTGTTATGGGCTGATTGCACCACCTCAAAATTTACATGCTGAAGCCCCAATTCCTAGTATCTTAGAATGTAACTGTACTTGGAGATAGGCCCTCTAAAAACTGATTTAAGTTAAAATTAGGGTGGCCCTAACCTAATCTGATTGGTGTCTTTATAAGATAGGAAATCAAGACTTACCATGGGTGTGTGTATAGAAGAATGAGCACCCAGTGAGAAGGAAGCCATATGTAGGCCAAGGAAAGAGGCCTGAGAACCTCAGAACCAAACTGCCAACACTTTGATCTTGGACCTCTAGCTTTCAGGGCTGTGAGAAAACACATTCTGTTGTTTAAGCCACCTAGTATGTAGTATATTGTTACAGCTGCCTTGCAAACTAATAAAGACTCCAAGTGTTGATACCTCTCCTCAGCACACTTGAAACTTCACCTACTAGCATAATGAAAAATAAAACAAATTTGACCCTGGACTCTGACTGATGCATGAGGGAGAGTGTAATGAGAAAGAAGGGAAAAAAGAAATTGTCTCTCTAACCCAGGAAGTAAGGGGAAGTCTTCTGAAGGAAATCATGCCTGAATTAAGTCATGATGGATGAATAAGTTTTAGCGCTATGAGTAAATATGGAAAGGTCATTATAGACAGAGGCACCTGAGTGAACTCACAGAAGTAAGAAATAACGTGATTATTTGACAGACAAAACTATCTGTAATTTGATATTAATAGACAATAAAAGCATGAGACAGGAGAGATAGGAGAGCCTGGAGAAGGAGGTAGAGGCAGTTGCTAGAGGATTTTCTTCTAAGCTATAGGAAACTGCATCCGAGTTTTCAGCCAGAGACACAGGTGTGCAACACCTGTGTGTCTCAGAGAGAGCTCTCTGGCTGCTAGGATGGATTCAGAGTGGGCATGGTTAGTAGAGAATGACTTAGGCATCTCCTGCAATCGGACACACTAATGAGGCCTCAGTTGGGCAGTGATGCCACCTGTGGAGTAGAGGTCATGTATTCCAGCCATGCTTCCAGAGAGGCCTGAAGAACCTGCTGTAGTACAGGAGCTGTGAGGCTGCATCCTGCCACTGACAGAGGAAAATGTTTAAAGGAGCAGTTGACTTATTTTGAAGCTAATATGTTGAGTTCTCCATTTCTTCCTTTCTTTTTATTTTGTTAAATTTGATAATTTTTTTTCAGATGTTTAAAATTTTATTCCATCATCAAATATATCCAAATTTCTTTAAACTTTGTATCGGCACACTTGATAAGCATACTTTCTAGGTCATCATTGAAATCATTGATTTCTCTTTGAGTGAGAGAGGGCTGCACGCACACTGATCTGTTTCATACTGCCTTAACCCTTTTCAGGTGATATTGATTCAGTAGTGTACACTCTTTGGATATAAACCAATTAACCATAATATTTCCCAGCTCAGAGTTTCCTTTCCTATCAATGTCCTGCTGAAATCCAGGTAACTATACCTTTGGTAATCTTCCCTTCATCCCTCCACCTCCCACCCCTCCTGCAAAATCTGAGTAATCTCATGACCTTATTTACAAAAGAAATTGTTCATGTACTATACTGTGTCTTACAGACAACTGTGAAAGACATTTATGTCTAGCCTATAGCTGAAAAGATAGTTTGTTAGTAATTATGTCCATTTCAATAACTGGAAACAGAGAAAAATATTTATATCTTTATGATCAGACTTTAAATATATATTGGTAAGAGCTCCATTTGGAAAAAAATATCACAACTATCTCTACATGATTAATTCTGTAATTCTGTGTGAAATAGCTTTGCTATTAAATAGGTAAGGATTTCTTTAAAAAGTATCTTGTCTTATGAACCAATATAGCATGAAAATAGTTTTGCTTCCATGGGACATCTAATAAGGTCTGGAGACCTTTTTGATTGTCATGACTGGGTGGGAGTACTACTGGTATCTAGTAGGTAGAGGCTAGGGATACTGTCTAACATCCTATGATGCATACAACACCTTCCAACAATAAAGAATTATCTTAAAAAAAAAGAATTATCTGGCCTACAATGTCATTCTTGTAGAAGTTGAGAAGCCCCACTATAGAGGTGCCTGATTATTGTGTACTGCTTTGCAGGGTGTAGTGCTAAAAACCACATCTATGCTACCATAACACACTTTTCTTAAAAACAAGTTACTAACCCATAGCCTAGAGCATCTGATTGCTTTCCAATGGAAATGCCTATTTACTTAAAGGCTGTACTGTAGTTTTCTACTAAGTCTTTTTTTATTCAATCTTCTAATCATTTTTCTTAAAAATGCTTTAGTTTCAATTCTATGAATCGTTCTATCAATTGATAACTTAAATTTTACGTAATTATATAATTATTGTTTTGTTAGAATCAAAACAACCCAACTGCTCTAATCCCACCCCCAAACTTTATTTTTGTTATTGCTGTCCAAGCTTAGTCCTAAGTCAGGTTTTTCAGAAGTAAGCCATGAAGGCAGATTCCTGTGCAAATGATTTATTGAGGAAGTGCTCCTTGGAGAAACTAGCAAAGTAGGAGTTGGAAAAGAACAGGGGAAAAGGGAAGCAGCCAAGAAAAGAGGCAATTTCAGGACAAGTACTGCGGAGGGTTGTTTCTGTCTCTTCTGGTAGTGGCATCTCTGGAGTGTAAGCTCTGCATCAGTTATCCCCCTGCAACAGCCCAGAGCTGAGCTTTCATCTGGCCTCACAGATCGGCCATTGGCTCAGAGCCTCCTTCATGGTTATAAATTCCCAGCACTCCCACTCTCTGTGCCTGTGGGCAAAGCTACTCCACTGGCATGAGAAGCCCCTCAACAAGAAAGGGAAAATGCAGGGAAGGCAGGAGGGAGGTTCCTAAAAACCGTAAGAAGGTGCAAAAGATGTCTGGGAGGACTACCGACAGTGCTTCCTACATCTGGAAGTAACCATATGGGGAAAGGTTAATCCACATGGGAGTGCCAGGTACTCTCCATGTGGGACAAATATCTGTATAAATGTGTAGACTCACAAGGTAATAGCTTCTGAGAAAAGTTAGCTTAAATTTTACTGCACGACTTGCTGTCACTTTATAATAATTGCATTTTATATCATAGTTTTAATATGAATTTCACATTTCCTATTTCTCTTCTTATATGTTCTTAATCATAATAACCATAACTTCTGTACTTCAGTGGGATTAGTATTCCCCCATGAGCTAGAACTATTAAATTGTTAACAGTCTCTCTATGATTTTTCTACTCGACTTGTTATGACATGTTAATAATTTCATCAGAGTTTAGGCATTGTGAAATGTTACAATTTATACTGCTGGGCTTAAAACATAATGCATCAATAAAACAAATTGTTCACCGAAAATAAAATATTAAGTAAGTTAGTACCACATGAATTATTCTATATTACTTATTTATTTTTTAATTTTAATTTTTAAGTTTTCTTGTTACTTGGTTGCACAGAAATTGTGACGATATCCTTGATGCTTTTTATAAGATTATTTTTGATTCTTATATTTTATATAAACATCTTTTTGTTGCTCTGACCAGTACTTGCTTCAAATATTACATAAGTTGAAAATTAACTTACAAGCCATGTACATTTCAGCTTTGATTCTATCACTTGTAAGAGTTTAATACATCTGGGGAACAAAAAGTGATTGGCTTTTGCAACCATGCAAGGCTCCAAATGGCTAGATTCCAAGTCTGCTTCTACCGGAGGCCATAGACAAAAAGCTCTTTTAACTTTTTTCTCAAAGTTCTCTTCTACTTGTAGACTGAATTGTTCTATCCTGAATTTATCTCTTTTCTAAAGAACTTTGCTGAGAGTGAGGAAAAATTGTAACCACCACCATTTTGAATCTTCCCTATATTTCTTCTTTGTGCTACATCCTTAAGAATACTGTCTACCTTCTAAGATATGGCTAAAGTTGAAAAAAATTTTTAGCAGCAAAAGATTCATCATCTTTCCATGTTCTGATATTTGAGATCTTCTGATCACCTTATATTTTCAGGTTTATTAAGAGAGCTACCCTAGTATAGTTATCAAATTGTATAATAGTATATAAGTTTGGCAGAAAATAGAGATCCCAAATCACTGGTTGGGGGGTGAACAATACAGAAATATTTTTCTTTCTCTGTATCTCTCTCTTTCTGATAATAATCTAATAATTAGTCCAGGGCTAATATATTCCACATTGTTCCATAAGGATGAATAAGGATCCAAGCTCCTCCCATCTTGTTACTTTCCCTTAAGTTCAAGCAACAGTATGTTAGAAAGGAGGAAATGAGAGTATCTTTTCTCTTTAAAGATAAAAGGGGAAGTTATGCTCATTTCATTTACTACCCATTTGTCAAAACTTTACCAAATGTTGACACTTAAATTGAAAAGTCCCTGGGAAATGTATACTTTATTCTGGGCCACACACCAAACGAAACATTCTTTACTGTGGAAGAAAGGGAATATAGTTCTCAGAGGATCTTAAACAGCCCTCACCACACTATAGCCATACCATAATGGTATATAGTTCCATTAAACAGGAGTCCATAATAATAATAAGCTATACAACTAATCACATGGCTTCCAAATATATAATAGAAAATTGAAGAGAACTAGAAGAATAGATAAATGAAAACATCCTCATAAGGGGAAATGTTTTATTACAGTTCAACTTACACACGTTTAAAGTGTACAATTTGAAAAAGTTTTGATACATATATATTCCATGAAATCATTATCACTATTAAGATAATAAATATATCCATTGTCCCCAATGTTTCTTCATGCCCCTAACTGCCACCCCTCCTGTCTATTACACACCTACCTTGGTCCAGGCAGACATTACTCTCTGTCACTACAAATTAGCTTTCATTTCCTAGAATTTTATATAAATGAAAACATACAATATACATTTTTAAAAATCCAGCTTCTTACATTCAGTATGATTATTTTGAGTTTCATCTATATTGTTGCATAGATCGGTGAGTTAATTCCACTTTGCTAAATAGTGATTACCTTGGTCTGTTCATCCATTCGCCTACTGCTGGGTCTAAGAGTTGTTTCAGTTCTTGGCTATTACAAGTAAAGCTGTTATGAGCATTTATGAACAAGTCTTTGTAAGGACATATGCTTTGCCTTCTCTCTAGTAAATCTCTAAAAGTAGGATGGCTGTATATGTGGCAGACTGTAAGTTTAACTCCATAAGAAACTAAACAAACAAACAAAAAAACCTTCTCCATTTTACATTCTCACCAGTAATATATAAATATTCCAGCTCTTCCATATCTTCACCTGCTATTGGTATGGTCAGCCTTTTTAATTTTAGCCATTCTAACAGGTTTCTAGTGGTATCTCATAGTGGTTTTAATTTAAATTTCTGTAATGACAAATGAAGATGAATGTTTTTCAAGTGCTTAATAGCTAACATATGTCTTCTTTATTGAAGTTTCTGTCCATATTTTTACTCTATTTTTTCGTTTGTTTTCTTCTTGAATTTTGAGAATTCTTCATATATATATATATATATTTCTCTCCCAGGAGGTATAAGTGAATTTTTATTGGGAAGGGAGGTTGTTAATTAAATTAAACAGCAGCAAATGAAGAATGAATAAGGAAACTTCCTGTTGTCACAGATAGACAAGACCTCCATTATGTATGATAGAGGAGGCATTTCAATTTGTGAACCCCAGTGCTGAAATGCCAAAGGCTTTTCCATTCAATCTAATTCTTCTGGATTCCTACCAAAAAGGAATACATTGAGAACATAGGAAAATTGCTTACTGAAAGGAAAACCTTTGAAGAATAGGGGAGGGAATGTAGAAAATAAGAAGTTATGGGGAATACTTTTTAAATTGTAATGACTACATTTACATATCTTCACAGTAATACAAATCGCAGTCACTTGCAGAACTGGTTCAGATTATTTAAATACCAGATACACTTTTAGTCCTCTATATAACTGTTTGGAAGTTAACTTATGTTTATATGAAATGAAGTCATTAATACTTTCCTACAAGTTCTTTATCAGATATCTGATTCACAAATATTTTCTTCAAGATTATGCCTTGTCTTTTCATTCTTTTAACAATGTCTTTTAGCAAACATTTTTTCTTTTATAGATCTTGTTTTGGGTGTACATCTAAGAAATATTTGCCTAATTCAAGATCACAAAGATTTTTTTTTCTAGAAAGCTTACAATTTTAGTTTTTACATTTAAGCTTAAAATCCACTTTGAGTTCCTTTCTTATATGATGTGAAGTATAGATTGAACTTCTGCTGTTTCTTCTTGCATATATATGTATTCAATTTTTCAGGACCATTTATTGAAAAAACTATTACTTTTACAACTGAATTGCCTTTCACTGTTGTCAAAAATCAACTGGCTTGATTGTGATTCTATTTGTGAATTCTATTTTGTTCCATCAGTCTATTTGTCTATCTTGACCCCAACTCCATGCTGTTTTTACTATTGTTTGTAGGTTTATAAGTAAATAAACTACAATAAATAAGCCTTATAAGTATATAGGTTTCAAGACTTTAGATAAATCTTGTAGTGCATTAAAGTCCTCCAACTCAATGTATTTTTTGGCTTTTCTATTTCCTTTGCTTTTCCATGGAATTTTTATTTATTTTTATTTTTATTTATTTTAAAGATTTTTTTTTTTATCCATTCATGAGACACAGAGAAAGAGAGAGAGAGAGAGACAGACAGACAGAAATACAGGCAGAGGGAGGAGCAGGCTCTCTCTGCAGGGAGCCAAGTGTGGGACTCAATCCCCAGACTCCAGGATCACGTCCTAGGTGGAAGGCAGGCGCTAAACTGCTAAGCCACCCAGGGATCTGCACCATGGAATTTTTACATTTTAAAATCAGCTTTTCAACAAAAGGCTGCTAGGTTTTTGATTGGAATTGCATTTAATCTATAGATCAATTTGGAAAGAACTAATATCTTAGCAATATTAACCCTTTCAATTCATGAAAACAATAAAATATCTTTTATTCTAGATCTTTAATATCCCTCAAAAACTTTTACAGTTTTTGTTCAACATGTCTTTCATATTTTCGTATTTATGACTAAGTATTTCATTTTTTAAAAATCGGAAATGGATATAAATTTTGTCAACTAGATTTTTTGCATCTACTGAGAGAGTCCTATCAATCTTCCCTTTTAGTCTGCTGATATGGTAAATTATATTGATTGATTTTCAAATGTTAAATCAATTTCAAATGTTTTGATTCCTGGGAAGAATCCGATTTGGTCATGATGTAATAGACTTTTCATGTATTGTTGGATTGAATTTGCTAACATTTTGTAAGATGTTTGTATCTTTGTTCATGAAAGATACTAGTCTAGTTTCTTTCTGTTGTTTTTGTCTAGTTTTGAAATGAAAGTAATGCTGGCCTTGCAGGATGAGTTGAAAGTATTATCTCCTCCTTGATTGCAAGAGTTTGTGTAGACTTTATATTACTCCTTCTTTATGTTTGGTAGAATTTACCAGTAAAGGCATCTGCAGCTTTCTTTGTCAGAAAATTTTTACCAATTCACTTTAAAAATATGTATAAGTCTATTAGGTTATTTACTCCTTCTTTTTTTTTTATTTATTTTTATTTTATTTTATTTTTTATTTATTTATTTTTTATTATTTTTATTTATTTTTTTTTTTATTTACTCCTTCTTGAGTGAGTTTGGTAATTTGTCTCATTCAGAGAATTTGTCTACTTTGTCTCAGTTATTGAACTGACTGGCACAAAGTTGTTCATAATATTGTCTCATCAGTCTTTTAAAATCTGTAATGATGTTACTGCTCGTTTACAATACTGGTAACCTTTTCTCTTTTTTCCTAATCAGCTTGAGCAGAAATATGTCAATTTTATTGATTTTATTTTAAAAAAAACTACCAGCTTTTGGTTTCACTGATTTTATCTATTGTCTTTTCTATTTTATGGATTTGTGCTCTGATCTTTATAATCTCTTGAGCTTACTTTGTGTTTTCAATCCCAATAATTTAAGTTCCACCTAAAATAAATGGGAACCCCCTGTTTATTTTAGATGTAACTTAAGTTATTGATTTTAGACCTTCCTTTTTGCTAATACTGGCTTATAGTGCTAAAAGTTTCCCTCTTGGTATTCTTTAGCTATATCTTGCAAATTTTGATATGCTGGTTTTTCATTTTCTTTCAGTTAAAAATATAGTAAAAAGAAAACAAGGGAACAATAATAATAGAATTCAGATGAATGATTACTTTGGGGTAAGGAGAAGTAAGGTCATGATTTAAGGGGAACATATTCTTCACATTCAAGTTTTATAAGGAAGTAGTTTGAACTAACCAGATAAAAGTAAGTAGGCATGAACAAATCATAATGATGAGAGTGTATCATTAACCAAGGATGTGGTTAATTACATTCTATATAATATAGGTGGAAAAAAACAGAGCCAACAATTTCACTGTTAGATACATATTCTAAAGAAATTCTTGAACATAAAAAAAAGAAAGTACTAGAATGTTCAGAGCCCCATTATTCATAATAGCAAGAAAATAGAAACAACTTAAATATCCAGTAAGCACAAGAATGTTCAGAGCACCATTATTCATAATAGCAAGAAAATAGAAACAACTTAAATATCCATAAACAATAGGTACAATATGCTATGTTCACCTAGGAGAATTCTTTATACTAATGAATACTCTATACAATTGCAGTTATAGAATCTGTAATTATGATTTCCTGGGAAAACTAGTAGCTTAAGAATATATAGAGTATGACACCATTGATTTGAAGTGCAAAGCTTTGTAAAAAAAATTTGTATACATTTTTGAGCGATTAGCATATATGTAGTCGAAGGAAAATAAATTAATGGAAATTATAAACACCAAATTCAGGAGGGGGGTTATCTCAGAGAGAAATGGGAAGAGAAAAAGAACTCAGAAGGCATGAACTATTTAGCAGTAATTTATTTCTTAAACTGCTTTATATGAACAGAAAGTCTGGAAGGTTACTCCTAAAACTACTTTATCTTTCTGCCATACCCATTCAAACCTGCCCCCAAGAGTTCATTTATCTCTGATCTTAGGGTAAAATCTAAAGTGAGTGCTATGACTTTTTTGGTCAGAGATAAAAAAATCTTCCTGTTACTTCTAAACACTAAAAAGGTGTCTCTTTATTAATTGGTATATCTAGTTCAGTGCAATAATAAAGTACCGACTTTATGTGAGGATCAAATGTCTTCCCTCCCCTTGCTGGGGTCTGCTTCAGGTTAGTGTTCTGCAGGGAGTGACTGAGATAAGCGAGACTTCTCATTGCCTTATTAAGTACAGGTTCTCCTCTTCCAGAGACCAGGTTGCTTTTGGGTTCTCTAGGATTGAATTGTTCTTGTGGGTGGGAAAGGAGGGAAGAGTAATAACTTACTGGATTGAAACAGTTGCTGTGATCTAGTGTTGGAACTCTCTGGGATTGAACTGTGATTGAAGCTGACTTTCTTGAGGCCCTTTTGTGTTTCTGTTGGTTGGACAGACTGCTCTTCAGTTCCACTACTGGGAATCTTTGACTTTCAATTACTTTGTGTGAAGGAACTCTCTTATCCCTTAGGCATCCTGTGGGACACACCCAGCTTCTTTCAATCCTGCTGTCCTGGGCTTTGGTCAGGCTCTCAGGGTCTCTCAACTTCCCAGCTGGTTTCTCTGCCTTCACCTTGTCCAGCTTCCAATAATTTCTCCATATTTCCATCAGTGTTAGGATTATGCCATTTTTCTATTTAAAATTTGAAGGCTACTTCTTGCTGTATAATATTGCCCATATTTTTAGGATAACATACAGCGACATTCACAATCTACAAAGAACTTAACCTTTTTCCAATTTTATCTCTTATCCCTGTATACCACGCACACTCCACTCTAGCCACACTGGCTTCTTACACATTTACTTTCATGAATGCACATGCTTATACATGCTGGGATTTAATTGTCTTCTATTTTCTGTATCTCACAACTAATGCTGCCTTATGTAACACACATTCATTAAAGTGTTATCTCAGAAATATTTTATATATTCATGCTCCTACCTTCTTTATATCTATCTATCATCTATCTATCTATCTATCTATCTATCTATCTATCTATCTATCATTTAATGTATCGATGTGACTGATGACTAATCTAGCCTCTCAGTCAATGAGCAGTAAGGAGCCTTCCACAAGATGCTTCAGTTTAATGATGCTATGCTGTTTTACTTTTATTTTATTTTTTAAAAGATTTTATTGATTTATTTGAGAGAGAGGAAGAGAGAGAGAATACAAGTGGGGGAGAGGGCACAGGGGGAGGGAGAGGGAGAGAAAGAGAATCCCAAGCAGATTCTATGCTGAGAGCAGAGCCTGATGTGGGGCTCAGTCTCACAACCCTGAGACCATGACCTGAGGCAAAACCAAGAGTTGGATGCTCAACTGACTGAGCCACCCACTCACCCCTATACCCCTATCTGTTTTATTTTTAATTCCACCTTTACTACTCCCCAGTCTCTCTTTCTACGTCTATTTCACCTTTTGGTAAACAGTTCTGACCATTCATAGCTGACAATGAAGTGGTACTACTAGAGGTACTGCAAAATTGCCAAAAAACTGTATCATGAAGTTTTATATATTCTGTGATACATTCAAAGTAATAGTCAATTAATTAGAAAGCAAAGATCAGCAAAAGTTAAAGACTGGGATAAGTACTTTTACCTTATAAAAAACATATAGATCCCCACAGCTTGGGAGGATTGCTCTACTATTGTATGAACAGCATGTGAATAAAATTATAGCTTGAAATTTGCCATGCTTGAGGGCATTTAAAGAGAATTCCACAGCTGGTTTGTGTATGATGCATTTCCATGGGGACCATGACACAAAGACAGCTCATATTGCTTAATCATTCATTAGTTCATTCATTTCCAGAAACATATAACCTCCACTAAAAGGAGGTATGCCCATATTATCTTCTCGATTTTTCCAGGTCCCATTAAAAGTGCCCTTTCTTCTCTGCAACCTCTGTTCCTGACTAGCCTAGGCAAAGCCAACAATTGCATCTTTTCTATTACCATACCATCTCCATATACCTTTACTGTAGCGTTTACCATATTGAAGTGTGTATTTGTGTCTCCCTAAATGTGTTTTGAGCCCCTTTGGGGCAGGGATCATGGCTTATTCATCTTTGTGTCTCTAACACCTAGCATAGAGCTTGACACATAGCAGATGCTCGATAAATATTTGTTGAAACAAAATAAAATATTTACTATAGTTTTTCATTGAAACTCATAAAATTTGCACTCCCTTCCTCCCCAGACACTTAACCATCTATATGAAGGGAAAACTTGATTCAGAATAATAAATAGGCAATATTATACTATGTAGAGCTGGCCCTGAAATAAAAGACAGCTCCCTGGCTTCCACTTTTTTTTTTTTTTTTTTTTTTTTTTTTTTACTTCTCTATGGCTGTCATCAAAATCATGTAGGACTTAAATTTTGAATATAATGATAAAGATTTTCCAGCTCTGGTCCTACCTTCCCACTCTGCCATATTGACACAGTTAACTGTTATATTTGCTTGCTCTTGAGTTCTTTGTCTTTCAAAATTCTTTCCTGTCATGATTTCCTTAATGTTGTTCTGCTCTGGGTTGTTTTTGTTTTATTTTGTTTTGTTTCTTTCTAACTCTTTTACTGCCCCTTCTTACTGTCTTCTCACTGTCCTTCATTGTTTTGCACTCATCTCATCTACACAAGCTTTGCTGGGAAATCATTCCTGCTTGGGTTTTAATTATTATCTATATTTTGATCCCTCTCAAATCACTTTCTGTAGCCTAAATCTCTCTAATGAGCTCCAGAATTATATAATTACCATTTATCTCTACTTTCAAAGAGAACTCCAATATAACATCTTCTCCAAGAAAGAGAAAAACTTCCCACAGTATTTTATATCCCTGTTTAGTTCTACCAAGGTGGAACTCTTTATCACTGGAGGCAGTGATAAATCCTTGCATCCCCCTCATGTGATCTTTCTTACTTGTTGAAAGACCCTTTTCTCTCTACTTTCACATCCATGGCCTCTGTGCATCATGGCAACTTCTACTTCACTCTCCCTTCACCTATGCTCCACCACTGTGACAGACCAGTCCCTCCAGAATGTGAACTGACAATGTCACTCTTCTGCTTGCAGTCTGTTCATGGATCCTTGTTGTAAACAGAAACAAATCAAAATTCCTTAGCACAATATAAAGATTCTTTGTAGTTTAGGCCATTCCCTATCTAGTCTTACCTCTAGGCTTCCTCATGTCTTGCTCTAAGTTTCTTCCAAGCCGAAATACTGGTGACTCCTTAAAGTGCTCCCCTCATCTCCTGCCTTTGAAGATGCTGCTTGTCCACTTGGAGCATCCTTATCTCACTAGCATTGCCTTTCTAAAATTCATCGATCATTCACATTTATTCAACACAGATTTATTATGTGTTTGAGACACAGACATCTAGAGATAACTGCTGAACAGATTTAGTTTCTTTTTTATGAAGCTAATGTTTTAACAAGGGAGACAGTAATTAAACAGATAATTGTACTAATAAATATGTAATTGCAAGCTGAGGTAAAAGTCATAAGGAAAAGTAAAGAGTTTGATGAAAAATGACCATAGTAGATTTCTTTTCCAACAATAGTTATCACATTGCATTGAAATTGTTTATTTGTCAAGATCCCTAACTAGGTTATGAGCTCCTTGAGGGCAGGACTTCTTCATTATTTATCTTTATATTTGTACTTCTTAAAAAGGATTTGGGTCCTAGATGGTGATGAGTGGTTATTCCTTGGACTAATGAAACCAGACTTGTACCTGCTGAAATAAAAGTTGACAGGGAGCTGGCTGTCTCTGGAAATATCAAGCATTGTGGCATAAGTGGACAGTCTACTGCTTATGAGTCAATAAAATCAATTCCCATATTTTGGAAGACATGAATGAACTGATCTCCAAGCTCTCTTCCAAATCTAAATATTATGAAATGTTAATGACCCATGGTGTAAAAAATAACTTAGAGGAAGGAACTTGCTTTGTGTATGTTACTGATGCAATATCTAGGACAGGCTTCCTATGAGCAAACCTTTACTCTGTAGGATAGGAGATTACAGATGCCTGGTTTTTTAAGATCCATTGTTAACTTCAGGATAATCCAGAATACAAGGAGGTAGTCCACAAATAGACTCAGATGTGATGTGGTTTGGCAAGCTAAATAATAGCTTAAGAGCTCAGCAGCTATTATTATTTTTAATATTTTAATGTTTTCTTTGTTAATTATAATATTTGCTCAATTCACAGCTCTAAACTGCCTAAGGGGATTGTGCTTTACATGATATAAAATATTAAAGCAAAAAAAGAGGCAAATTGCAATATTCTGGGCAGACTCCAAAGTGCAAAACTAGGTGACATTTAATAAGCCAGCTCGTTTTCTTCTTCCTTTGCTGCTTCCCTCACCATGGAAGCACAGGCCTGCTTTCTGAAATTGACAAGAATTGAACACCCTTTGTTAGAGCATGAGACGCCTGATCCTATTCCAAGATTTTCTGTCTTGATGCCATAATACCCACCCCTCTTTTCTTTGAATGGCACTTAACACAATGCATTTGTGACTTGCCATGTTCGGGCATGGAAATGACTATTGCCTGGTGGAGGGAAAAATTACTTTTCAGTGGTTTTTGTTTTTACTTGTTATGGCTCTGAATTTTTCCTGCTTTGCCATGACGGCTAAAATGTGCACAGCATTTCTGTGCCATCCGCAAACATATTTTCAGCATGCCTGTTTTCATGAAGAAAGTGAAGGAAGCATAAGCTTGGCACGACACTAAGTATGGGGTGTGTACATGGCGACCATCTGTTCCACATACACTCTGCTCTGCTCTGACATGCAGTAGAAAAGAAATCTGTGAAATCGGAAGGTGGATTTTTTTTAAGGTGTTAACCACCGAATAATTTGGGTAATGGGTTTAGGGACACTACTACGGTTATTTATTGGGAGCTCTTCCTCCCTGTCAACTTCAATCCCATTTCAGTTAGTCATGGTCAGATCAATATTTACCCATTAGGTCAATACTTCTTAAGACAAAAACCGTGTCATTATTTCTATGTGGGGATTGGAAGAGAGAGGGATGCAGAGTGCTAGTTGTAACATATTTTAGTTTAAAAATGTGTCAGTTAGCCATGCCATTAGGAAGAGGTATTGCTGCTTTTTTTTTCTATGCCTCTCCTGGAGCTAGGTGTTTATAACCCACACTCTGGAACCTGACTTGCTGCATCTGAAAAAGATGCCTCAGTTTCTTTTTGGGGACTGGAATTCTGGGGCTGCTGCCAGATGCCACCAGAAGTGACACTTCTCATTGACTTCTTCCTATGGGAAATCGTACTCATTCCACAAAACTACAGGACTGGTCTCAAGCAGGACAATGAAGATTTGTATCCTACTTATCAATACTAAACATGGTGAGGAGCCAACACAAGGTGTTCCTGAAACTGGTTTCTCTAAGCATTGGCTTAATATTAGTAGTCCCAACTTAATATTTGTGATTCAAATGAGAGTCCTCATTCTTCTGGGCTAATTCTTGATCCTGATATAAAAATAGAACTGAAGCTCAATGAAAGAGAAAAAGAGAGAAAATTGCACCCCCATGAGGATCTTGTGTGATGTAAATGGAGGCCTGATTAAAACCTTTTTCCTTTTGTTTTTTGCAGACAGGAAAACAGTGGGGCTGAAATCAAAGGGACTCCTACCAGGCTCCTGGTCACAGAAATTATGATCAGATGACTACCAACCATCACCACTTTCTCTAGGGAGTCAGTTTAGGAAATGGATAACTGGCTGATTTGCATGAACCAAGACTGAAGCAAGCACACATGGGGCTGTCGTCTGTGGAGAGTCAGATCCACTGGGCTGGACTCGACATTGCAGAACTGCCAATGACATCTTAACACCTCTGAGAAGTAGGGGCACCTGGGTGGCTCAATCGGTTAAGCATCTGCCTTTGGCTCAGGTCAAAATCCCAGGGTCTGGGATCTAGCCCCACATGGGGATCTCTGTTCAAGGGGGAGCCTGCTTCTCCATCTTCATCTGCTTGCTGCTCCCCCTGTTTGTGCTCTCTCTATCAAATAAAATCTTTAAAAAAAAGTCTGAGAAATAACAGGGCTGCCCCCTGAGATGCCTGGACACTGCTCTCTTGCCTCATTTAGCAGCTTTTTTCTTCTTCTGTAGGAGTTGGATTTTTGTTGCATTCCTGAGCTCACCCACAGCTCTTTTTTGAGAAAAAATATGACTTAAATACAAAGAGGCAAACTGATAAGTCAGAGTCTGTCCCCAGCAACCCATAATTTGGAACATTATACTAAACCATTACCAAAATCTATGTCTACAATCCTAATGCAGGTGGAGAACTTACCAAGTAAATGTCAAGGGTGAAGAATGGGCCCTATCAATTGGATTGAATCAACAAGCACTTTTTTTTTCCTTTGGCTAAGAAAGGAACTGGTATCAAATATAATATAAAGAGAAAAAAAAAAGCAACTCTTTAGCTCACTAAAAAATGTATGCTTTGGAGCATCTATTGTGTATTGGCTGTTCAGGATGAAAAGACGAAAAATTAAGGTCTTGTCTTTAAATTAATTAATAGTCTTTCAAATAACTGTCTATTATGAACTGGCTGGAATAGATGCATTCTCAAGATACCAAGGGTGCAGATAGGAGAGAGCACTGAAGTCTGCCTGGTTGAAGAATTTTCTGGAAGAAAGAGTGTCTGGGTCACATCAGAGGACCAGAAATATAGGGTAGTGGAGGGGCAGGGTAGCAGGTAAGAGGTAAAACAGGTAGGTTTTCTTCGGAACCAGTAAGTGCCCACCACAGAGGAAAGCAGGGTTGATCTGTTTGGAATTGTAGGAGCTGATAAGGGGGAGAAAAATGAAACTGAAGAGAGACATCCAGTGGCCACATCACACTGGCCTCTCATGACTATTCAAAGCTCAAAATCTCCTTAAAAATGGAAATAACAGACATCTCTATGTGGGGATGCTGGTCTGAAGGACTGTATACTCCTTGAGTCCATGGCTCTTCTCTTCTTCACTCTAAGATGTTGGACTGTTGCAAAAAAGCAGAAAGAAAAGGAAAATTATGCCCCAATTCCTGTTTCCTCCCCTTTTGACTGCTCCCCCTTGAGAACTAATCCTGAATGGCACTTCAATGCTCTGATTTTTACACAGAGCTTTGTTAAAAAACAAAATTCAGCTGAGTAAATTTGAAAATCTAATTGGCTGTATTCAAAGATTCATGACTCAGGCAGCATCCCATGTAGCAGACAGAAAGAAGCTCTGAGAAGCTGAGCAAAATACTGGGCAGAAGGGGGTAAAGAATGGATTGTTTCAGGCATGGTCACCTTCCTCCAAGGGATGAAAAAGGTCTAGAAAGTGGATTACTTCCTTGGTACTGACCAGGAAATTTGAGACTGACCAGTTAGGATTATATTCCCAGAGGAGGTTGAAACTTCAATTAGGTTAGGTATTAAGTCTTGGTCTGGGCTTGGCATGGATGACTCCATTTTGGGCCTGTTATCTCTTTCTAACAGCTTCAACCTACAGCAACTGTTACTGGGGAGAGGGCGGGATGGCATCTCTTGAGCAAATATCCTTAAGAGTGTGAACCCATGGAAAGGGACATCACAGATGTCCTTTTTAGGTCTGGCTACCAGAAATAAGCCAGTAATAATAACTTTCCACAATCAGTGCAGAACGGTGTGGGATATTCTCTATCCCTCTTATTAATTCCACTGTCTCCTTCTCCTACCCCAGTGCTTCATCATTTGAGGATTTAGTGAAAGGCATAGATTCCAGACAAAGTAAGTTTTTGCATTTTATTTTCCCCGTTGTTGCCTGACTGACATTGGGGATGCAGATCAAGCAAGAGAGAGTGCCTCTCTTTTCCCCTCTGCACTCTCCATCATCCTGCAATCCTATTATCTTTAAAGGAAAAGAAATGATTTCTTTGCCTAGGTACTCATCCCGTATCTCTCCGACATGGGACAAGTAGGCCTTCTATTTTCTGGCAGATTAATGAAGAGGAAGCATCTTGTTCAGCAGGCGTCCCTGATTGGAGGTTGGTTACTGAATGTGCTTATTCACATTTTCACTGTGCTGGCTGGGCTGCCTGCTGTCCTACATTCTGTTTCTATCACTAGTTTCCTTTTGCCTTTAGCTCCTTCATTTGGCTTTATCTGTCTGTTTTAGCTGCTCTCTATTTCTCCTCTATATCCAGTATAGATTGCAAATTATATTTGTGATGAGGGGAGTTTTCATTTTGATGGTTTTGATTTTATTTCACAACAGAACTGAAGCAAAATGGCCTTTTCTGCACCCCCCCCCTCCCTTTTTGGATTATTGATTCAAACTAACTTCAGAAGTAACCTGTTTGGTATGATCTAGCCACATCACACATTCTAGCTTATCAGAATTCAAGACTCATGACTAAATGCAATAAAAATGTTCAAATATATCCAAACAGAGTTAGGTTTCGAATTTAGATGAAAACCTTATGGTGTCAATCAAATATACATGACATATGTAACTTAAATCCTTAGCTATTTCAGAGACTTAGAGAAAAGAAATCAAGGATCATGTTAGTTTCTACTGACCTCTACCTGGGGCGAGGCTTATAGAACCTATAATTGCATCACTCATGTTTCTATCATGAAATGGAAGAACATAATTTTAATATTTGAACAAAGGCATTGCATCTATGATCTAGAATTATTTAGTAGGTTTCAACAGTCACAGACAGTCACAGAATATTGCCAGGGTTTCACATGGTTTCACATCATTTCTCTTGATGTGTGATGTGGGGTTAATCATGTGTTAATATTCAATGAAAATTCACTGGTGGAAAGAAATCTTTACCAATTAATGACTAAGCTAACGATTTCCTAATCTCTATGCGAATACAAGAAAGCCATGGAAAGAGTGCACAATTAGGCTTACAGGAGAACCTGTAATACTCTGAAGACAAGTTAATTGTATCTTACAGTATGTCTAAATTTTACCGACTATTTGATATTGATGTTTTAAGCTTCTGATATATGGATAACCTTTTCAAAAGCATTTCATCTTTATCACTCTAAAAATTTCTTTTGTTCATTCACCAAAGGTCTATACCTTAATCTTAAAGCATCCTTTTTTCTTTGAATACAGTACAAACTTAGAAATTCACTGATTTAGTTCAGGTATTAATGCTTTTATTTTCAGTTAATAAAGGTATTGGGGGATTTAATAGTGATAGATATTATATAATGATGACTTTGAGAATAACTACACTAATAAGCGTAACACGGGGACTCTGTGCCATGCTATATCTTGACTTTTTCTTTTTGCTTGCTCTATAGTACAATCAATAGAGAGGCTTATACAAGCCGCAGGTAACAGAGGGCTGACTTAAGGAGGAGGTTATTTTTCTATAATTAGGAGCCTGGAAAACAGGGTGCTGCTGGCATTGGTTGAGAAGTCCAACCATGGGAGAGCCACTGTCTCTGTATCTCTTGGCCTTCTCCGCAGGTGTCAGTTCATGGTCACAAAAAGATGGCTGCTGCACTTCTTCTGCTGATGATGGTATTTACAGTCCATGCAGGGAAGATGGGTGTGGCTGAAAGAGCTTGCCTCTAGGGGCAGGCCACTAGAGTCTTTTTATTTAAAAAGACTTTTATCCTAGAAGCCTCACTCAGATATTTCTGCTTTTACATCTTATTGGCCCTGATGGCCTTCCAGATCAGAAGGGCATCCCTAGGACAACCATTGAAACTGACTTGGGGGGTTAGGGATGGGGTCTAGGATCAGTTACCAACAGCATCTCTCATGCACTGTGCTCAGCACAAGCACAGTGGTATGATTTATTTATGATAGAGAAAGGGAGTGGGAGCCATCTAGCTGGTCTTTCCTAGGTCCCCCTTTAATGTGCTACATCTGTCAGCATCTCTCATGATGGTTCTTTGGTATCTGGGTTGAGCTTAACCAAACATTCATTACATTAAGTATAGAAATCAATACAAGGTGTGCTACATAGTTCAGTGTGACATGCTGTGATTATAGTCAACTACTGCTGCATGCCAAAAATGCTGTATAACAAACTTCTAAAACTCAGAGGATTAAGACTAGCATCATTTACTCTCAGGTGTCTGTGTGCAGCCGATTAGCCTGGGCTACCTTAGGAGCTCTGCTGTGCCCGGCTTCTCTCCAGCCTCCTGCTGGGGCCATCCAGCAATCCCAGGCATGTTCTTCCAGGCTGAAAACTAGGCTCAAGCAGCACTCCCGTCACAAAAGCATTCTTTGAGCCTCTGCTTGTACCCTGCCTCCTAACATCTCCCTGGCCAAAGCAAGCGCCACAGCCAAGTCACGAATTAAGGAGGCTGAGAAATAAATCTACCCATAGAATAAACCTTTTTTTTTTAAAGATTTTCTTTATTTATTTGACAGAGAGAGGGAGAGAGAGAGAACAAACAGGGGGAGCAGTAGAGGGAGGAGAAGCAGGCTCCCTACTGAGCAGGGAGCCCTGATGTGGGGCTTGATCCCATTACTTGAGTTGCAGGCAGACGCTTAACCACCTGAGCCACCCAGGTGCCCCAGAGTGAATTATTTTTTTTTCAGAGTGAATGCTTTTGAAGACAGACCTTATCTGCCACAATCTTTCCACCAGCTTTGGGCACAATGACTGTAGCAAACAGTGATTGTTCTCGCATATCCAGAATAGTATAGCACCATTTTCATCATGTATTTGAAAAACAGTGGTAAAAGGATTGCTTCATATTCTAACCTTCTATTCTTAATAAATTATATATTTTAAACAATGGAGGTAATAATAAAACCTACTATCCTGCCCAGAGTCACTATAAAGTATTAACAGCAACTTGCCTGGCTGACATACACTGACTCCAATGAAGTTGGCAGAGTCCCAGACCTCTTAAGGGAGGAGCCCCCAGAAATGCCACTCTCAAGGCAGATACATATTTCCAAATCCTTGTGCAGGAAAGATCCGGCTTGGAAAAATAAGTTCAATATTATATAAATCTGCAAATGTCATGAAGAGTTCTTTATTTTCCAAAGGTTAGGGCACATATCTAAACAGGGAATGACCCTGAAACATCACGCTGACAAGATCTGCGATATTTCATGACCTCAGTGATCCTGTCATAAGGAGCTTTGTCTTGTACTTTAAAATTCTTACTCTCCTATAATCACCGGCCTCTTACACAGCCCATAACCCATTATTGCAGATATGATGACCTGGAGCATCCAGTCTAGATGCTCCTTATCGTTTCCTCATGCAGAGTAGGGCCACTATGCTTGGGGACACATTTCAAGATGGACAGCAAATTAATAATAACAATAAGAGTAAGAATCAAAATAATAGATAACATTTATCCAACACTTCAGATACTTTATTACGTGGGATAAATGGTATTGTTTCCCCCCTTGTGATAGATAAAGAAATGGCTGCTTTGTATATTTAAGCTACTTGCCTAAGGCCATACAGTGGGTTTTATTTACTTAAAAACTAGAAAGAGTCTATAGGTTTTTAAGTTCAAGCTAGAAATAAAGGATAATTAATGTATTTTACCGTGTATTGAATGAAAAATATTAGCATTGAGGATGATAGACATGTTCTTTATTACGAATAGATTAACTACATCTGGTACACAATACCACCTACATCACATAAATAAAGGAAAAAATTATCATTGACCTTTCTGGTGCTTCGTGAGGAATAGAAATGCCAGTGAAGAGGTCTTCGATGTGATCTTGAAAGAAGATGAACAATTTTAGAAAGGAAATGTAGCCCAGAAATACTTTCAAAACACTGCAATGCAAATCACAGCACTGGTTCATGCACTCATTTGAGGAGGAGGTGGTCTCTGCAAGATGATGGGATTGACCTGAAGAATTACGACAGAAAGAGTTCACAGTATTAAACTACTTTTGCAAGTGGAGGAGAGACAGAACTCCATTTTCTGGAGAATTGATGTGCACAGTGCACTGAGTGAATATCATCCATAAAGTCAAGAGGAGCTGAGCTGGTTGAACGGATAGGGCACATATTAAATTGATAGTGATTAATTAGTTTTATGTCACTTTGGCGCTTTTCGACTTGTTCATGGTGTGGTTTTCAATTATTTTAGTATTATTGGAAGAGCCAAGATTAGACCATAGTTATTAGAATTAGATGAGTTACCTTATTTGCAGAGTAGGATAACCTTTGCTATTTTCCTTTCACGTGATCAGTGCCATTTGCAAAGAAAAAAAAATGAGGTAGTGTGAACATATACAAAGGCTTAGCAGAGGACTAGATTTTTTAAAAACAGGATCAGATAAATCATGTGCTCGATTCAAAAGCATATTTAAGATAAGTCGTTTAAAATTCGTATTGTCACTTGCTATCATTTTTAAAGTTGGTCATAGTAAGATGCAAAAAGACAAGCAGGAACTGGACATCTCAATTTCTGAGAAACAATTAGATTATGAAAACATCCTGAAATCCTCACATTTAATTAAAAAAATAGCTTCCCTGTGAAGTCACACAAGAGACTAGGCTTGCAGATCTCTCTCTATCGATTTCTATCTCTATCTTTATCTGAGAGACTCTTAATGAGACTCTCAGAATTACCAAAGGGATCAAATGGTGTACAAAGCTGGAAGTCATGTTTGTTACCAAGCTTTATTCTATCACATTGTCAGTTGAGGGTGAGATCAAAAGGGTCAATAATCCTTTGGATGTTATTAACAAATGTGGCAACATAATATCATGCTCCACATAGACAGAAGGTCCGAGAGATTGTGTACATGCCAAGAGGGTGGGCAGGGTCTGAGGGAGGGAAATAGACTGGAAAGTGACTAGTATAGAAATCTTTCTATCATAGTAAACCCTGGTGAGGGACAGTTCAATCTCCTGATGTGAATTCTATCCCCTGTCACTTCTTCTGAATTCTCATTCCACTAATTGATCTATTGTCTTCTGTACAAACTCTTTCCCCTTAGCATTTAAATAATATCTCTTATTTTAAAGAAAAATAAAGGCCTGCCATGGATCTCATGACTTGCATCTCCCTTCTTTTCAGAGGCACTTTTCTGGAAAGATTATTCTCTGCTTCCATGTTTCCATACAGTGAAAAATGTCTGTATGTTTCAGTCAAGATTATTGTTGGTTTCTGAATCCATCTTTTAACTCTTATATTAAACTCACTCTGCCTTTCTCCCATTAGAATGTAAGCTCCAAGAGGGCAAGCATCTTTGTTTGTTTTGTTCTCTCATGTATCCTTAGATTATGGAATGGTGCCTGGTACATATGGTGCTCAAACCAAATCTATTGAGTAAATGAGTAAATTAATGAGAAGGGAGATGTGCCCTGTTTAAGTTGCTAATGCTGTTACTGTCTCTCTTTCCCATCTGATGTTCTCTGAGTAACAAATATCCAATGACTGGCTATTTCTCTCATGGAGTGCTTTGGTATGTTCTTTACAGACCCTATTAGAACCCTCTACAGTTCACCATCTGCAGACGTGGATAATGCATTGTCTGGTGAATTGGGCAAAATCCTTTCATGACAGCTCTAATCTGGCTGCTAGTTCTAGACATAGGAATTCATAAACCCTTGCACCCTCTCACTCAAGTCAAGAAAGGAAAAAAAAATATAATTTTGCTAGAATAAAGTGAAGAGAAAATTGATCATTAAAAAGAACTGAGAAATTATAAGAATAAGTTTATCCTCTAAATATTCAGCTTTAAAACCTACACATGAGTCAGAATAGAGATAAGCAGACTCACCTAACTCACAGGCCAGTGAATGAAGGTATTAACATATCTGAAAAAATAATATGCTACAGAGCTATAGGAATGGAAATACAGAAAGAGTCACATGCAAAATTTGGCAGTAAACATCCAAGGGTGAGCAATTTTATTTCCTTCCTTGATCAATGAACATTTTCTCCTAAAAGCTTAAGTGCCTTTGAAATGAGAACAATACAGTGTCATTTCTTTTTAAAAAGTCAAAGAGCTTAAAACAACAGACATTTCTATGAACATCAGAAACAAACAAAGATAGTGTGGCAGGTCAAAGAAAGTAAATAGAAATCATATATATCATTTCAAGTCTAAAAATCCTCCCACGGTCTTGTCTAGTTTTTCTCTTTCTTCCTCATCTGCCTCCCCAGTACAGGACTCTGAAATATTGAGGAAAGTAAAACCTTCAGTCTTTGAGTCATACCTTGGAAGAAAGCTGTGCACAAACAGCCACATTATACAAGGGCCTTTTTTGAATTTTTGAATTTTTCTTACAGCCCTTAGACCAACCTGAACACAGAAATTGTGAGCTTGAAGGGATCCCTGGGTGGCTCAGCGGTTGACTGTCTGCCTTCGGCTCAGGGTGTGATCCTGGAGTCCTGGGATCAAGTCCCACATCGAGTTCCCTGCATGGAGCCTACTTCTCCCTCTGCCTGCGTCTCTGCTTCTCTCTCTCTCTCTCATGAATAAATAAATAAATCTTAAAAAAAAAAAGACATTGTGACCTTGAAGTGAAGTATTAATGTAACAAAAGGCTTAAGATTTGTAACATTACCTTAGAACTAGTTAGCAAAAAATAGTTGGAAAGTTGAAAAGATGGAAAGTCATGTTATGTAATGGTAAACATTTCATACTATCACCCATAATAAGTCAGAAAGCAGACAATGTACATTCTGAGCTGATCTCTCTAGATTAAGATTTCTCCACAAAAGCACAACTGACATGTTAGGCTAGGTAATTCTTTGCTGTGGGTGGCTGTCTTATTAATAGTAGGATGTTTGGTAGCATCTCTGGGGTCCACTAATAGATGCCATCACATCTTCCTAGTCATGACACTGCCAAATGCCCCCAGAGGGAGTAAACTGATCCTGATTGAGAACCACTGCTTTAGAAAAAGTGATTGGAAATAATAAGACTGTTTATATTGGCCACTTCCCCTTTGGTGAAGTATTAAAATAGATCAACTCAAGGAAGAATTGACTGGTTTATAAGCAGAAATAAGAGGGAATAGAGAGACTATACATTTGGAGTTTCCAAGGCTAGGAAAGGTGAATTGTTCCCGGACTTCAGACAGTAAGAGATAAGTTTGAAAAATACTTTGAGCATCAAAGTCTCAGTAAAACTTCTCAGAGAACAAAGAGAGTTAGTCCTACAAAAGAGATCAGATAGAGTATGATCTTTCCACCTTTTATTTCAGATGGCCTAAAGGTATTCATCATTATATTAAAAGAGAGGGGCAGGGAGGCTAGAAGAAAATAAATCAATTTGGTTTCAGAATTATGTCTAAGAATAAACTCTGAGTGTGTTTCCTGGCACATGAATTGACTGGAAGCAAATAGATCAGGAACCTGCTGAGGGTTTTTTTTTTTTTCTTCCAGGCTTTATGAAGACGATATTTTACTGGAGGAAAACAGATAAGAAGTTATCAAATAGCAAATAAATAATAAAACATCACCAAAATTAAATATTATTTTATACTCCGTTGTTTGGCAAAAATTAAGGAGTCTTATGATGCTGTTAGATACAGTGTGGGCTGAAAGAATATCTTAACTATGGCTGGTTCGAGTATAAATAGGAAGATATTTTGTTTTTGCCTCATAAAGTTGAATATAACCGAAGACCCAGCAATTCTATTCCTACATACCTACTCAAGATAAACTCTTGCACATTTGCACCAGGAAATATATACAGAAATGTGCACACCAAGACTGTCAGTAATAGCAGAATATTGGAACTTACCATAGAAAAGAGGGGGAAATTTGGGCCCCTGGGTGGCTCAGTTGGTTAAGTGTCTGACTCTTGATTTCGGTTCAAGTCATGATTTCAGGGTCATGGGTTGGAGCCCCAACCTGGGATCACTCAGTGGGGAGTCTGCTTGAAGATTTTCTCTCCCTCTCCCTCTGCCCCTCCCCTCACTGGCATATTTTTTTCTAAAATAAACACATAAATCCCTAAAAAAAAAAAAAAGAAAAAGGGAGCACTTGGCATATTTACACTATGAAATATTACATGATGTAGGAAACAAATAACTACAGGCACCTACAACAACATGATTAGGCTGTACTTGAGAACCAGAAATGAGCCACAGATTATATTCAGTGTAAAGATCTTTCAGAAAATTAAAAACAATTTTAATAAAAAATCACTGTTTAAGCATGTGTGTGTATATGTGTATGTGTAGGTAAGATGAAAAGAAAAAGAAGAAAGAAAGAAAGAAAAAGAAAGAAAGAAAAAGAAAGAAAGAAAGAAAGAAAGAAAGAAAGAAAGAAAGAAAGAAAGAAAGAAAGAAAGAAAAAGAGAGAAAGGTACTAAGTTTTGATTGAATTCTATTGCCCCAAACACCCAAAAGTCCAGACTAAATCGACCTGCTGGCTCTCAAGCTTGCTCCAGCAGAAAGCAGGCTAAGCAAGCTATTGTGTCCCCAGAAAGGAAATGCTTCCCAATATTCACTTCAAAGGTAACCAAGGAGAATGACAGATAAGGAAAGGTAATAATAATAATGATGATGAACAAAGGAGAAGCTAGACCCAGGAACCATGAAGAAAAATGGACGAGAGCATCTAGAAAGAGAAATCAGGGTTTAATTGAAAGGAGAATTCTTATTCCATCTTTATATAATAATATTCCATTTAATATAAAATATACATATGTGAGACACGTACATGTATGTTGAGCACACATACACATACTCACTCATATACTTCTATACCTACTAATTTTAAATTTAGCAACCTTTAAAGATAGTAACCATGATCTTTTTTTCTTTTTATTTTTTTAAGATTTTTATTCATTCATGAGAGACACAGAGAGAGAGAGAGAGAGGTAGAGACACAGGCAGAGGGAGAAGCAGACTCCCCTCAAGGAGCCCAATGTGGGACTCGATCCCAGATCCCCAGGATCACGTCCTGGGCCGAAGGCAGACGCTCAACCACTAAGCCACCCGGGCGTCCCAGTAACCATGATTCTTAAGAGTACTGGTACATTGGCCCTGCACGGATGATTTTGGTTGTCATGTAATGTCACTTTAAGTTTAGTCATGATGCCATTTATTAATAAATACTACATCATGTTTGTTTTGTTTTAAGAAGTTTTATTGTTAATTTAATTTTGATGAAGAGAAAAAATAAGATAAAAATATTTTTGAAAAAAATTTTAGCGTAGAAAGAAACAAGACAAACCAGAAGCACTGTCAATATTTACGGTTCTTGTGAAATTTAATTTTATATGCATGTTTATACATTTGTATTTTGTACAGTACCACTTTATTTCAGTGTATAGTCATAAAGTGCAAAACTGATATATGCACATTGAAACAAATGAAATGATATGAATAAATAAAAAGATATTTCCCTCTCCAACTCCTCTTAAATTCTAATGTTTCTTGTTTAAATCAGTATCAATAATTTTGTGGTTTTCCACAGAAGTCATTTCTTCAGGTTCATAAAAATATATTAAGATAGATAAAACAAATAAGAGAGAGAGAGCACCCAGGAGAGAGATTTCTGGGGTTCTGTTTTGGTTTGCTTTTGCTTTTTTGTGTGTCCCTTTTGTGTGCTGGTGTTCGACAGAGTGCTATCTGGGCGGATGGTTTTACACTTGTCACTGTGACCATCATACATTCTTCCTTTGACTCTGTCTACTGGGAGGCTGATCTGTGATGATGGCTTTGCCAGGGTGTGGCTTGCGGGAGGTGCTGGAAGAATATTGGAAGAAGAACTTATACCCCTTTGTCACTCTTCTCCCAAACGGTCCCTTCCTCCATTGGTACCAGGCAGCTGAGGCTGTGTTCTTAGGTTTGGGTTTTCCCATTCACATCTGAGAGGCGGCAGTGGCTTCCTGCTGTTGCTACACCAGATGCCCCATCGTGCTTTGTGGACTCCCTCACCCCTGCCCCCTCCTAGGTGAATAGTCCCTCATATCATACTCATCAATTAAACCTTACATTGTGCTCTTTCTCGTGGGTCCCTGACTAATAGACACACCTACAGTATGTTATATCCTGGGTCATTTTTTTCCCCATATAATCTATCATGGTCATCTCTCTAAGTCAGCATTTATATCTTTAATTCATTGTTTATAGCAGTTGTATTTTGTTAACACTTGTCTGTTAAGTCTTATTCCGATTATTCCTTTAAATGTTTCTGAATCTTTTGGTGCTGGAAATGTCATTTTTTTAAAGGATTTTATTTATTCATGAGAGATGCACAGAGAGAAGCGGAGACATAGGCAGAGGGAGAAGTAGGCTCCCTCTGGGGAGCCTGACGCAGGACTGGATCCCAGGACCTCGGGATCAACCTGAGCCAAAGGCAGATGCTCAACCACTGAGCCACCCAGGCATCCCGGAAATATCATTTTAGATGGCATAAAATGGATATTTAAAATTTAATCTGACAATCTTTGGTTTTTCATTAGAATATTCAGTGTACTTATATTTATTTAATTTTTGGACTCAAGTTTATTGAGATATGAGTTATAATCAAGAAAATGCACATATTTTAAGTATATAGTTCGACAAAAGCACATACCCATTTAACCACCACCACAATCACGATAAAAGTCATTTCCATCATCCCAAAAGATTCCTTTGTGCCCCTGCTTAGTCAATCTCCACCCCTACCCCCAACTCAAACCCAGGAAACCACTGGTCTTCTTTCTGTCACCACATATTAGAGTTGCCTTTCTTAGTATTTTATATAAATGAAAATCTTCATGCTACTCACTCTTTTGCATCTGGCCCATTTTGCTCATCATAATATTTTTGAGACTCATTAATGGTTTTTGGATGTATTAGCAGCTTATTCTTTTCACGGTGAGTAAGACCCCATTTTATTGATAAGCTACAATTTATTTTTCTTTTCAAAGAAAAGAAACTGGATTGTTTCCAGTTTGGGCTGAAACCTGTCCAGCAGCAAGATCTAGCTACCCATCCCAAGTGCAGATTTCTATTATATGGATGATGACAGAGACTGTACCACTGCCCACCACCAGAAGTAAGAGCCCACACACCTGATTCAATTCATCTTCTATGGGTTTGGAGTCACCAAGGAGGACTCACACATTAGGCATTGATTGTAACAAGATATATTCACAGAAAGAAGAGACACAGTGAGATCAGCGTCTGTAGGTTACACTGGTCTCTTGTGACCGGCAAGTCCTTTCCAATAGCTGATATAGGCAAAGGCCTGGTTTCCTCCTTCTGCAGGTGACAGATATACTTGTGGAAATGGGTAGGTGCCATGTGATGCATAGACTTTAAAAATGCATGGAAGTTCACAACATACTCAGAACAGGGAAAAATTTCTCTTAATAAAGAAGAAGAATATGGGGCCAAGTAATATCTTGCACATGTCTTCCATGTAGAAGAATGTTCCAAACCCAGGGAATGGATGAACAATCCCGAAGAAGGGTGACTGGTCCCACAGTGACTTCTTCCCCAATACCTCTCATGAACGTTCTTATACAAGTCTTTGTGTGCACAAATGTTTTAATTTATCTTAGGTATATACCTACGAGAATTGCAGGGTCATATGTTAAGTGTTTATTTAATGCCTTAAGAAACTGCCAACCTGTTTTCCAAAGTTGTTGTGCTATGTACATTTCTACCAACATGGTATGAGAATTCCAGTTGTTCCGTATCCTTACTAAGAATGGCATAATCATTGTTCTAATTTTGGTTACTTTTTTTGTGTGTGTCGTTGTATTGTGATACATTGCAGTTTTAATTTGCACTGACCTAATGGTTAATGATGCTGACCATCTTTTCCTGTTTTTACTGACCTTTCATATATCATATTTTGTGCAATGTCTGTTCAAATCTCTTGTTCACTTTTTAGATGGAAATATGCAGTTTAGTAAGTTGTAAGAAATACATACTTAGAGCGAAGATCCTTGTCATATATATATATGACACACGTATTGCAAGTATTTTCTACTTGGTTGGGTCTTGCCTTTTCATTTCTTTAATTCAGTCTTTCAAATAGCAGACACTTTAAGTTCAGTGATTCCATTTTAAACTTTTTTCTTTTATAGTTCATACTTTTAAAGTATTTAAGAAAATTATTCTTTCACTATGATTGCAAATGGTTTCTCCTATGTTTTCTTTTAGTTTATAAGAAGTATTACAGTTTATCTTTTACCCTTGGGTCAATGGTTCATTTTGAGTTCATTTTTGTGAATGGTGTGAGGTAAAAAGTAAGGTTCTTTAGGTTCAAAAATTATAAGTTCTTTTTTTTTTTTCCATGTGGCTATTCATTTGATACAGCCCTATATGTTAAAAAGACTTTCTTTTTCTCATGGAATTACCTTAGTCTCTTGTCAAAAATTCTCTACTGTTTGAGCCCTGAAACGTCTGCAGACCTGGCTAACATCTTCCTTGCAAGCTTATAAGGGACCCTTGTAAGCCAGAAATATCAGTTATACTTCCCTTGAATTCCTGATCCACAGAAACTGAAATAATCAATAATTTTTCCAGCCATTAAGT
The DNA here is from genome assembly GCF_011100685.1 of Canis lupus familiaris. Taxonomy (NCBI): domain Eukaryota; kingdom Metazoa; phylum Chordata; class Mammalia; order Carnivora; family Canidae; genus Canis; species Canis lupus. The sequence continues at coordinate 54,082,576 of NC_049227.1, read as the reverse complement.
TTTAGGGAAACTTGTTATGCAGCAATAGATACCTGATACACTGACCTTATAAAATAAGTATTAATTATTTTATAGCTATTATTTTATAGCTATTATTATATAGCTATAAAATAAGTACGTAAGTATTCCATCTTTTTCTATTTTCTAAAAGAGTCTGTATATGGTTAAATAATAGAATTCACTACTGAAGTCACTGGGCCTAGAGTTTCCTTAATGTAAAGATTTTTAATGATAAATTCAATATATTTAATAACTATAGCATTACTTGGGTTTTCTATTTTTTTCTTGAATAAGATTTGGCAATTTGTGTCATTAAAGAAATTTGTGCACTTCATCTGAAATCCCTGATATATTAACATTTAACATGAAAGTTATTCATAATATCATTTTATTATTCTCTTAATGGTTGCAGTTTCTATGGTGATGACCTCTTTTCATTTTGAATATTGGCACTATGGATTGAATTGTTTCCCCCCAAATTCATATCTTAAAGACCTAACCACAATGTGATAATACATGGAGATGGGGCTTTAGGGAGGTATTTAGCTTTATTTAGAAGAAATTTTAAAGGTGGGGCCCTTAGGATGAGATTGGTGCCCTTATAAGAAGAGATAGTTAAGAGCTTACTTACATTCTTTCTCTACTCCGTGTGAGGACAGAGTGAGAAAGCACTGTCTGCAAGCCAGGAAAAGGTTCTTAACCAGGAATTGACCATGACTATGCTGGTGCCCTGATCTCAGACTTTCCAGCCTCTGGAACAATGGAAAATAAACTCCTGTTGTTTAAAGCACCCAGGTTATGATACAGGAGACACCTTAGAGTGTGCCTTAGTATTACCATACTCTGTGATTAAGGTCAATGGAAAACTACAAGAACCCAATTCAAGTAGAGCTACTAATAGTCCAGAGAGTTCAGGCATGAAGTTTCGGATCACTCCACTGGGTCTTTACCAGCCACAACCAGTTGATGTACTTGCTGAAGGAAAGGGAATATAGAACAAGTAAAGGAAGAAGGTAGTTATAAATACCGGCTATAAATACATGACCATTTATAGAAACGAGGACTGTAATTTTCATGAATATCTCCTCCCTATTTTGTTATGTTGGATCATATGGCAAGAGTAAGTTTAGTTTTCTAAGATACTGCCATATATATATATATGTCAGAAACTTCAACAGTAATATTATAAGTAAAAGGAAGAAATACTACAATTATAGGCTTTCTGGGCTTCTCATTCTAGGGTCATGCCTTATGAAATATATTTTATTTTTTTCAGAAATTTATTGACCAAATTCACCTCTTAAATTGAAGGCAAAATGTGTGCATATTATTATTGTGGGATTCCAGGTTAATTCTATACTATTTAAGAAGTTTATGGCAGTATCTTTTTGCAAGACAATGGGCTTTGATACTTTAGGGTTTTTGTTTGCTTTTTTTTTTTAATGTAGAGAACTTAGGAGGATAGTGTCTTTCTTCTCTCTCTCAGACAGAAACTCATAAGGATGCTATGGCAAGGTGCACTGTCAAAGAAAGGGGCTCAGCTTGCCTTTGATGTAAGCACAGCTCTTTTGGGAAGGTATTAGTTCCCTTAATACATAGAGAAATAGAGCATGAAGAAGCAAAGTTTCATTTCCAGAGTAGAGTATAGTGAATTTAAGTTTCAAAGGGGAAATCTTAAACCCAGATGAGAGGAGGACAGGCAGCAGGGGAGGCAAGTGGGGCCCAAAGTACTTAGATATGAAGTAGTCAGGGATAAATAGTTCAATGCTCTGAGAATTTTTCCTTATGGTTTTTCTATATATAAATGTTCAAACCACAGTCAGCAGTGTCTGCTAAGAAACCCACTGGACTTTAAGTTAGAAGATAGAATTCTAAAAGTGGATCTGTGACAAATTGTGTGATATGAAGGAAGTCAATTAGCTCAAATGTGTCTCCAAGATGGAGATGCTGACTATTGCCCCATCTCTGGCCCACTGGGTAAGTGGGAGCCTGAGAAGCAATGCTGCAGGTTGCTTCAAAAAAGGCAATATACATGACATTACTTTTTCCATAGTGGACTTTTCAATGGAATGAGCCTTTGAACTGTACAAAATAAAGGTTTCTTCTGATGAAACATGGCCATTATTTAAGGCTTTGAGAGCTTTGAGAAGTAGAAGTAAAGCAATGTCTGCCAAGCAATTTATTACTGGAAATTTATTATTAACCAAGGAAACAATTTATTATACTAGACTGTCAGGAAAAACCTTAAGACTAAATGTTACCAAACCAATTCTAGCCTTTTATAGGGCCAGGGAAACTGTGGAAAAAAGTTACTGAGCAGAAATATTATATTAAGACAGTATCTAGACTGAATATTATGCTCTCAAAAAATCTATTTTCTTTCTTTGAATCTTAAATTTCACTTCACTTTACCTGTTTATTCATTGCCTTTCTTCTGGTATCTGGATCATCTTTTTTCTAAGTTACAATCTATACAAAAAGTGTTGTGGCAAGTTTACTAGAATTAGAACAGGAGATAGAATTTTGTGACTGTTTTGCAAAATGCACATTAATCCCACAGAATGAGAAGGCTTATCATAGCAAATCTTTCATAGACCAATTTATTTATCTTTAATATTACAAAATGTAAGTAAAGTATAAGTTAACTTATTTTGTATGCATCTACCCTCTCGCCTCCCAGTAAACACATCTAAGCCCTAGCCATATAGTAAGATCTAGCTCAAGATTGACCCTTCCTCTAAGCTTTCCTTGATCTCTCTCTGGCCAAGCTGATTCTTAACTCCCAGGACACTAACGACTCATATAGTCTTTACCACTTTCTAACTCCTATGTTGTTTGTCACCCATTCCTACTCAACCTTACAGGAAACATTACATTTTATCATTCTTTTCCTTTTTTCGCCCTTCAGTGTTTGGTACATAGTAGATGAGTGACTATTAACTAAATGATTTTTAAATAAATAAATATCAAACCCATCTATAATTTAAATTTATTGATGCCTTTTTCTAAATTAAAAGAAAAAAATTCTGGGACGCCTGGGTGGGTCAGTGGTTGAGCGTCTGCCTTCAGCTCAGGGCATGATCCTGGGATCGAGTCCCACATCAGGCTCCCTGTGGGGAGCCTGTTTCTCCCTCTGCCTGTGTCTCTGCCTCTCTCTGTGTGTCTCTCATAAATAAATAAATAAATAAATAAATAAATAAATAAATAAATCTAAAAAATATTCACATCAACAATTTAAGTATTAATTTAATATCTACTTTGGAACTTGTAGAAATTCCATGAAATATAAGCTGCTATTATCAATTTTTGCTAACTACTTAATAGTATTTTCCTTTTTGTAAAAAAGTCTTTATTATGATGTAATTCACATACCATAAAATTTACTCATTTACAGGGTACAATATTCAGATTTGTGCAATCATCACCACTATTTAAGTTTAAAACATTTTTATCATCCTCAAAAGAAAACCAGCACTCATTTGCAGTCACTTCCCATCTCCCCCACATCCCTGCACATCTTCATCCCCCAAGCCCTAGTCAATCATTAATCTACTCTCTATCTCCATAGATATGCCTATTCTTGACATTTCATATAAATGGAATACAAACATGTGATCCTGTGTAACTGCTTTCTTTCACTTATCACAATGCTTTCATGGTTCATCTGTGTATCAGTGCTTCATTTTTTTATTGTTGAAAAGTATTCCCTTCTATAAATATATCACATTTTATTTATCCATTTATTAGTTGATAAATATTTGTTTTATTGTCAATTTAGGGCTTTTATAAATAATGCTGTTATGAACATTCATAAAAGTTTTTCTGTAGGTGTGTGTTTTCATTTTTCCTAGGAACAGAAATGCTAGGTCGTGTGGGAGCTCTAGGTTTTCACGTTTGAGGAACTGCCAACTTGTTTTCCAAAAGAGTTGCACAACTTAACATTTTCACCAACAGCATATGGGATTCTAATTTCTCTACATCCTCATCAACACTGGATATTATCTTTTTGGTTTTAGCTATCCTAGTGGTTGTGAAGTGGGATCTCATGTTATTCTGATTTGCATTTCTTTAATGGCTAATGATGTTGAGCATTTTTCTTTCACTTATTAGCCATTTGTAATTCTGTTTTTAGAAAATATCTGTTCAAATCCTTTGTCAATTTTTAAAAATAGATTTATTGAGGTATAATTGATATTATAAAAAAGCTGTACATATTTAATAGTATATAATTTGGTGAGTCTGGATATATGCATACATCTGTGATACTATCATTGTGATCAATGGATAATAAACATACCCATCAACTTTGAAAGTTTCCTTGTATCACCTGTGTGTGTATGTGTGTGTGTGTATGTGTGTGTGTGTGGTAAGAACCTGAGATCTATCTTCTTAACACATTTTATGTGCACAATACTGTGTTGTTAGTAGTAGGCCCCATTGTTGTACCACGTCTACAGAATGCATTTATCTTATATAACAGAAAATTTGTACCCATTGAACGATAGCTCCACATTTCCTCCTGTCCCCAGCCCTTGGTAACCACCATCCTATTCTCTGCTTCTAGGAGTCTGAATATTTTAGATACCTCATAAAAGTGGAATCATATAGTATTTCACCTTCTGAGACTGTTTATTTTACCTAACATGATGTCCTCTAGATTCATCCATGTTGCCATAAATGGTAGGATTCTTTTTTTTTTTAAGGCTGGATAATATTTCATTGTATGTATATACCACATTTTATCTTTTCACCTATTGATGAGAATTTAAGCTGTTTCTGTATCTTGAAATCTTTTAATTTTTTGAGCAACCAACATACTGCTTTCCATAGCAGCTGTACCATTTTACATTCTCACCAACAGTGTTTAAGGGTTCCAATTTCTCCTTATTTTCACCGATGCTTATCTTTATCTTTATATATATATATAAAGTGGTATCTCATTGTGGTTTTGGTTTGCATTTCTTAGTTTGCATTACCTAATGATAAGTGATGCTGAGCACCTTTTCATACACCTGGAGGTATGTTTTCTTTGGAAAAATGTCTATTCAGGTCCTTTGTCTACTTTTTTTATTTTTTTTTATTTTTTTTATTTTTTTTAATTTTTTTTTTTTTAATTTTATTTATTTATGATAGTCACACAGAGAGAGAGAGAGGCAGAGACACAGGCAGAGGGAGAAGCAGGCTCCATGCACCGGGAGCCTGACGTGGGATTCGATCCCGGGTCTCCAGGATCGCGCCCTCGGCCAAAGGCAGGCGCCAAACCGCTGCGCCACCCAGGGATCCCCTTTGTCTACTTTTAAATCAGTTATTTGTTTTTTTTTTTTTTCTATTGGGTTGTAGAAGTTTCTTATATATTTAAGATATTAACCATTTATCAGGTAGATGCTTTGCAAATATTTCTCCCATTCCAAAGGTTTCCTTTTCACTCTTTTGATATTTCCTTTTTTGTACAAAAGATTTTTAACTTGATATAGTCCTCCTTGTCTATTTTTGCTTCGTTGCTTATACTTTCGATGTTCTACCTAAGAAATCTTTGTCAAGACCAATGTCCAGAAACTTTTCTCCTATGTTTTCTTCTAGTAATTTTATAATTTCAGGTCTTATGTTTAAGTAAAATTATCTGTAGATAACATGGCCTTATATGCAGAAAACACTAGACTCCACACAAAAAAGACCTGTTAGAAACAACAAACCAATTCAGTAAAGTTGCAAGAGATAAAATCAGCTTACAAAAATTAGTTATATTTCTATATGCTAACAGCAAAACTACCTGAAAAGGAAATTTTTTAAAAATTCCAAAAAATAAAAATAAATAAAATAAATAAAAATTCCATTTACACTAGGTCCAAAAATATAAAATACTTAGGAACAATCCTAGCCAAGGAGATGAAAGACTGTACACGGAAGACTACAAAATATTTGATGGAAGAAATTAAAGAAGACACAAATAATAGAATGATATCCTGTGTCATGAATGCCTATACCACCCAAACAGATCTCCATATTCAATACTCTCCCCAGGAAAATCCTAATGGTTTTTTTTTTTTAGAGACAGAAAAAACAAACCTAGGAACCATAAAAGACCCAGAATAGCCAAAGTGATCTTGAGAAAGAAGAATAAAGCTGGAAGAATCATACTTTCTGATTTCAATGTACATTACAAATGTACAGCAATTAAAATAGTATATAGTACTGTCATTAAGACCAACATATAGACTAGTGATACAAAATAGCCCAGAAATAAATCCACATATATGTGGGCAAGTAATCTTCAACATGGGTGCCAAGAAAACCATGAAGAAAGGCCAGTCTCTTCAACAATGGTATTCAGAAAACTCAGTGTCCTTACTCTATTTTTAAATTGGGTTATATGTCTTCTTATTGAGTTGTGTGTTTATATATTCTGAATATCAATCCTTTATGAGATATATGATTTGCAGATATTTTCTCCCATTTTGTGGGTTGTACCATTTGTGGCAATTATGATTTTCTTAAGTTATACTGAAACTGCTATTCAGAAGATAATCAAGTTCTGATTACAGTCAACAGATATTTTAAAGTTGCCATTATTGACTTCCAACATAAAGCAAGACAAAGTCCTTACTTTCCAGAGTTTTCAAACTGAGGGAAAATCAGAAAATTACTTTTTGAAAGTTTTTTATTTTTTTTTTAAGATTTTACTTATTTATTCATGAGAGACACAGAGAGAGAAAGGCAGAGACATAGGCAGAGAGAGAAGCAGGCTCCATGCAGGGAGCCTGATGTGGGACTCGATCCGGAGACTCCATGATCATACCCTGGGCTGAAGGAGATGCTCAACCACTGAGCCACCCAGGCAACCCAGATGTCCACTGCATCTTTACAAGGATACAAAAACTCCAAAAAAATGGTGACAGAAGGAGAGAAATGACACTATGAAGGCAAAACTTTGGTGTAGATGACAGCAACCAGAATTTGTAAGGAGAGCTCTTATATGATGGCATAAACTTAAAAAGATCTCAAAGGTTTAAAGAGCAAATAGGTATAGTTGAGCAATACAAGGGGAAAGAGGAAGGGAGACAGAGGCTTCCAGGAAGAGGAGATACCATATACAGGCTCATGGAGGCCCAAGAGAAAGAGTGACCCTTTCGAGAAAAAATATGGAAATAGCTTCAAATGACTGGAAAAATGAGAAGTGGAGTGCTTAACACACTCACAACCGTTTCAAGTTCATTAACACACTCAAGTCCACCAATAGCCACCATATGTACCAAAAACAACCAGTTCAAATATATGATGGGAAAAATGAGTCTGTTCACAACAGCAATGGGAAAACATAAAACATTTCTGTTTAAATTTCCAAAAATGTACAAGCTATATGAAGAAACTCTAAAACTTCCATAAGTGACACAAAAGAACAAACTTGTTTTCAGAAAGGACAAACTTGTTTTTAGAAAGGACAATTCAATACCATAATGATGTCAATTCTATTTAAGCTATTTTATAAATTTAGCATTATCCCAGTAAAAATATCAGAATTTTTATTTGTTTGTTTAATCAATCATTCATTCATTCATTCATTCATTCCTGAGAGACACAGAGAGAAAGGGGCAGAGACAGAGGCAAAGGGAGAAGCAGGGTTCCTGTGGGGAGCCCGAGGTGGGACTTGATCCCAGGACACTGGGATCATGACTTGAGCCAAAGGTTTAAAAAAAAAAAAAAGATATATCTGAAGTTCACAGAAATTTTAAAAACCTATAAAATCTAAAGAAATAAGGAATAATGAGAGAAGACAAACATCATGAAACATTCAAATGTATTATAAACCTATATTACTTAAAACATACTCAGAAACTGCCAAACAAAAGTACTGATAGTTCAGATCACACTGAAATAGTTTATTTGATGATGATGGCATTTCAAATCATCAGAGGAAAGATGAAGTCATTCAAAAAATGGTGTTGGACCAACTGGATAGCCATTTGGGAAAAAATAAAGTTGCATTCCTATTTACATATTTTACTAAAAGAAATTTTGGGTGTATGAAATACATAAATGGTAAAATATATATATATATATATACTGAAAACCTAAATTTCTAAAACCATGGGAAAAATTTTTTTAAATCTCAGCATAAGGAAAGTCCTTTTAAGAAATACATCATGACCTGAAGTCATACTATTAAAGATTGATAAGTTCCATTACATAAAAATATCTTGATTGTAAACACCATCAGAAACTTAATCAAAAGATAGATGGCCAGTATAAAAATATATGTAACTCATCTCAGAAAAAGACATAATTAACTTTGATATATAAATAGTGCCTGTATGGAAGTAACAATAAGTTTTAATAATGTGATAAACTGTAGGCAAATGATTTGAACAGTTTTTTCAAACAATTGGGGGAGCAAGTTCTTAACCTCCAAGATGACCAAGCTTACTCATATTAGGAGTAATGCAGGCTAAAATTAAGAGATGTGTTTTGTCACTTAGACTGGCAAATACCCAAAGTTTATGTTAGCCATAGAGTGGGAAAACAGGCAAACTTTAAATATAGAAGAGAGTGAAAAATATTTCAAGCTGTATGAAAAGGACATTGGGAATACTTATCAAAATTTAAATGTATATATCTTTTTTTTTTTTTTAAGGAGGCTGCACAACCAGTGTGGGACCAAACATAAGGCTTGAACTCATGACCCAAAGATCAAGACCTGAAATCAAGAGTCAGACTCTTAACCGATTAAGTCACCCATTTAATGTATATATCATTTTATCCAGCAACCTCATAGCTAGTTTTTATATATTTTGGTTGCATCTATTTTTAGATATTTTAACTTTTTCCTTGCCACTCCAAAAGTAAGTTTGTTTCTATTGCATCATCTAACTCTTGATTTTATATAAGGAAGTGTACTTAAATCATTGCATAATTATTCATGTGAAATTATCCAGTTATTTATAATGGCAAAGTATTAGGTGCAAACTATATCTTTATAGGAGCAGATATTAATGACATATAATATATAACCATTCAAAAGAATGAAATTTTTTTCACGTACTAACATAAGGCAATCTCTAAAAGATATTTTTTATTAAAAATAAACATGCAAGGGACACCTGACTGGCTAGTGGTTGAGCATCTGCCTTTGGCTCAGGGTGTGATCCTGGGGTCCTGCGATTAAGTCACACATCGGGTTTCCCGTGGGGATCCTGCTTCTCCCTCTGCTTATGTCTCTCTCTGTTTCTCTCTTGTGAATAAATAAACAAAATCTTAAAAAAAAAAAAAGATGCAAAAGAGTAGTTGCAACTTGTATACACAGAATATCTCTGGAAATGTATCCCTCCCTAAAATGTAGAGATGTTTACCACAAAATTCTGCATAAGTTCTGTCATCTTTTAATCAATGTTAACTTTTGTTAACTGAATATCCTGTTACAGAAACATAAGTCAGTATAGGAAGGGATATAGGAAAGTGATAAGGATGTAGGCTTAAAATTATCTGGATTTGAACACTGCTTCACCACTAACTAGCTATGAGTCTTAGACAATATATTTGTTGTATGATTGTGTTGTCATATCGAATGAGAGAAAACAAGAACACAACTCATTGAATTCTAGTGAGAAGGCATACAAAATTCTTCAGGAACTGACACATAGTAGGCATTCAACATATGTTGATAGCTTTCATCGTACTAGAAAACGGAGATGAGCAAATTAAACAGCGGTAGACTGTAGATACAATTTTTCTGTGAATAAAAGTGATCTGGGGTTTTCTGGAATAGATAAAACTTTGCTACTCAAAACGACACCACGCAAAAGAGCAACATAGTAAATTATGTGATGATGTGGATGTTCCTACACACGGAGCTATAATTAACCTTAGTCACATAAATACAAATGTAGTACGGTTTGGAGACCCATATTTTTTGGTCTCTAGTTTTGCCAACAAATTCTAGTTTCAAATCGTGTTTTATGATATACAATAGTGAGGGATCCTGACATACAACTCGCACTTTTAATCCTATTTAATGACTTTTGCTTTCAATTCCTAAATTCTTCATCTTATTATTGTAATCATAGCATGGTCTTTCATCCCCATCTTATTTCCTCCTCCTCTTTCATTTTGTTTTCCTTGATATGCGTTTTCCCGTATTTTTTTTTTTTTTTTTGACATTTCTGGTTTATGTGTTACTTTTACAGGACAGAGTAAGATTTGGCCTTTGCATTAACCAGGGAGATGACTTTTTATATAGCTATTTATTGCTTTTACTCATTTAATTCTATTTCAATACTTAGTTTAATATTATCTAAAAAATGTTTCTTTACCATTACCTGTTTTTTCAAGATCTCTTGCAACGCATGCTTATTTTTACTTATTTATCTTGTTTTTATTTTTTATGTTCTCATTTCACTTTTTAGACTTTTTAGTTTATAAAAGGCAACTACAGAATGTAAGAAGTTATTTACAAATGACATATCTGATAAAAAGGGTTAGTATTCAAAATAAAGAACTTTGTAAAAACTCAACACCCTAAAAAATGAATAATTCAATTAAAAAATTAGCAGAAACTGTTGGTGGGAATGCACGCTGATGCAGCCACTCTGGAAAACAATGTGGAGGTTCCTCAAGAAGTTAAAAATAGGGCTCCCTATCACCCAGCAACTGCACTACTGGGTATTTACCCCAAAGATACTGATGTAGTAAAACAATGGGACACCTGCACCCCAATGTTCATAACAACAATGTCCACAATATCCAAACTGTGTAAGGAGCCACAACGTCCTTTTTTTTCCCAGAGTACAGTAGTAATAATTTCTCCATATTTAAGAATATCTTTCTGTTGTCTTTATACATAAGGATAACTTGCATTTAATCTTCATTTGTTACTACTTTTTATAATGCAAAGGTTTGCAGATATTTCCCTTTGTGTTCTGGCCACTGACATATGGATTATAGAATACACAGTATTTCTCTAAGTTGTTTGGCACTGAAATGGTATCTTTGTGGAATACACTTTAGCAACATTGATCTAATTAATTCACTCTACTCTAGTCACAACTACATTTGAATCATCTGCAGTTTATGTGTGAACCAAGCTGGTTTAAGTGCCATTATGGTTGATTCCATCAAAAAGCCCTAATTTTAAGTTTTGGACTAACTAGATTCTTCTGTGTCTAATTCTTGAAGATGACTAAATAAACTGCAGTAAGCATTTTCTAATATTTATTCTTTTTTTTATTTTTGAGGAGTTAGAGGTTGGCTACAACTATGATATAGTAGAGAAATCAGAGCATCCAAATGAGAAATAACTTCACATGTATATACATATGTTCGTGTGTGTGTGTGTGTCTAGCAACTTGTGATGCTCTCTTAATGAGTTTTTAGAAAGATCTGCATTTGTGTCTAGAAACACTAGCAGTCACTATCAAGAGTGCAATGTCTGTGAAATATCTGTCCCAGACATGTCCCTGAGTCTGAATATGACTAGAAATGTTCATAGGATATTAAAATCAAGAAGAAAATGGAAGATTGATATTATCTTAATGAAGCTTATTTATAGTGAATTCTCTTGTTTTTGACTCTTAATTAATTTTCCTTTTTTTCTGTGTTGATAATGCACATTGGTTTACAAGTTAAAAATCTCAGAGCCCTTTCTTTTCTTTTTTTCTTTTTTTCATATTCTCCCTGAGACACAGCACAGAATCAGTCCTTATCAAGCACTCAACCAATTTGGTAGTAAACAGCATAGAATTTGTTGGTTTAATTATTTGGTTATTTGTTTTCCTTTTAGAAGGTATAAACAGATGGTAGCTTCATATTGTATGTGACATATGTTTATTATGCAAAAGATATTTCTAAATTTAGAGAAATGAAACACATAACTCTAGGACAAAATACCTTTTATTCATTCTTCTTTGTAATTTTATTATTTATTTATTTATTTATTTATTTATTTATTTATTTATTTTCTCTCCCCACACCCATAGCTTTTCTCCTTCTTTTTTCTTCCTTTTTTTACTTTCAACCATTCTATTCTCCAACCAGTTTCCCCTCCCTCTGGCATTTTTTGCAATTGTTTTCTAAGTGTGAAATAAGGTCTCTCTCCTGCTGCAGCTGCTACTCCATCCCCTGCTGCACTAAATTGACACTTGGGCAAGCAATGGCTCTCGTCAGGCACTCTGAAGCTGCTACTTCCAGAAGTGTCGATTTAGTGCAGCAGGGGATGAGGTGCCAGCTGCAGAAGTAGGGCACAGAAAACCTCAACAAAAAGCTCTGCCTCCCCTTATTGTATGTGATATTTAGTAAGAGGAAGAGGAGGAAGATCACCAGGATCAGAGATTAAAAAGTGCAATAATAATAAGACCCTGGAACAGACACCAGAACTTAAAAACAAGCAACTATAGCTGATTTATGGAAGAAGGCAAAGAAAAGTCTAAATTGAGGTTAACTTCCTTTTACTTGGTTTTAAAACTAGCTGAAAATACTGAAAAATCTGATGTCTGATCCTTCTTGGATAACACGTATTCATTGGTCATGGTGATTTCCTTAGTCATCCCTAAAAGGACACAAACATCCTACTGACTCGATTGAGAAATGAACAGTCTGCAATGGGAAATGTGTGAAAGCTCTTAACTTTCCTTGGCAAGTCTTGCTTTTCATTTCCTGTTGACATAAATACCTACTCTGCTTAATTAAAAGTCCTCTGTGAACATTAACACTCCAGGCATCTCAGTTAACTGTAAACTCCATAGGGTAACCCTTCCACCGACTATAGTAAAGTGGAGCTATATGTAGGTGTACATATTCTAAACACAGAGAAAGAGGCTAATCTTTTAGGAATATCCTTACCTCTGTTCCTCTCTGTTAGTTCAGATAATTTTCTCTATTTGTGTGAACATAGTATCTTTTCTACCATGACCAATCATAGAATATAGGGGATGAATTCCAAAATGCTACGTGCAAGGTATTTTCATTGCATATATTGGGATTTTTTTTTAAGCAACCATTTTAAAGAAAGGCTTGTTTCAAAAGTGACACTGCAGAGGGAAAAAATGCAAACGTTACTTATAGTGGATTTTGACCATTGTATTCATTATGCACTCTTCGAGGTCAATTGCTATGGTAATTTGCTTTTCATAAGAAATGCAAAATGAAAGTGTCTTTTGTGTCAGGGAGTTCTGATATTGCTCCTTTGGAAGGACCCAGTATCTAGGTCAGTTGGCTTCCTTAAACCTGAAATAAATGAGGGCTTTGATAATGTAGTATCACAACTGCAGGACATAGATTAAAAAAGAAAGAGGCTTTTGCTGAGACAATTGGGAAAAAGAAAAACTTTCTACAAGGACTTATTTTTATCTTTTCACATTAGGAAAGACTCAGGATGATTTTACCGAAGTGCTCCTTCTCCTCTATGACTCTTTTATTTGTAAAATATTTTAAAATACTTTAAGTAGACAAAATTGCTCTTAACCACATTCTAATAGAGAATATAAAAGAAAACAGTGGCAGATTCATCCATCAATTTGGGAAAGTATAAGTGAATCTATGAACAGATAGGGTTAATTAGAAAATATTTCTTGAAAACAGGTGGACTCTGGAGAATGCTTTACACTTAAAAGAGCAGAAAGAGTTGGCCTCTGGAAGAAAAAATGCAGGTTGTGGAAGCTCTCAAAATCAAATGCGAGGGGACTGGCAAACTGTATGACTTCCTAGAAGAGGAGAGACAGGAAAGATAAATATCTGGCTGAGATGGGGATAAGAAAAGACAGACACACTGATAACAGTCCCTAAAACTAGGCCTCAGAGCTAACCTGCCTTTTAGATGGTGAGGAACCCAATTCAACAGGAGAGATGTGGAAGAAGCAGATGGAAATCATAATCTAGGAGAATTATCTTAATTTTTCCACCTACTCATTAATATTGGTCTTCTTTAGGGATTCTATTCTTGGCCTTCTTTTCTTCTTACTCTACATCAAAGCATTTAACTTGCATTCCATGGATAGACCCCAGGGGATCTATCAGCCTCTTGAATTGTCCTTGAATTTTATAATGAGTTTTCCTAGCAAAGAAAGTGAATGGCCTCCTTCAGATGCTTAAAGGGGTCTGTGATCCCTAAATTTAATAATAGTATTTAACATGTGTTAAGTGCTTATTATATTCCAGGCAAAGTTCTAAGTGATATGCAGTATTAATTCACTGAATCATAAGAACATTAGGTATGAAGCACTACTATAGTTTCCATTTATAAACAAGACTACTGAGGCAAAAATAGGTTATTTATGTCTGAGGTCAGAAGCTAATAATGGGTGGAGCTGGAATTTGAACCCAAATATTATGGATTGAAAGCCATACTGGGTCATACAATATCATGTTGGTTTTACATTTAATTGCACTTCTATTTCTCCATAGGTATGTATCACATTTATTTTAGGAGCCATTCTCTAAATAGACTTTCTAGAAAATCTCATCCAGAATTAGGGTTTCAGTTACCACCCCTTCTGGTAATTCTCACATTCATAACATCAGTCTCATGCTTGTTTATTAACTTGAGAACATTAGTTCCAAAGTGTTACTGGACAGCTCCATTTGGCCATCCCACAGGTATGTCAAATTCAGCCTGGTTGACATTTACCTGACGATTCTCTTAACTTCTTCATAAGAATACTACTCTTTCTGTCTTCTTGAGATGCTGAAATAATGGCAACAACTCATGGACCAATAATCTAGTTAAAAAGCTCTTTTCTCTCTTAATACTTTTATCCAAACAGCCATAGAATCTCCTGTTGAATCTACTTATTTAATAAGTCCTCTCCATTCTCTTTTCCACTGTGTCAATACAGGTCTTTAGGTCTTTCTTTCCTCCCTACTTCCCTCATTTCCTTTTTCCTCCTTCCCCTAGTTCTTCCTCCGCCCCCATCTCCTTTTCTTCCTCTATGTACTCTCATTTTTATTATTACACTAACCTCTATCTTGCCTCAATCAAACATTTCCCAATGTGTTATCCAAACTAACCTCAGGGTGATCCATCTCTCCCTCCTTCTTTTCCTTCCTTCTTCTTTTCCTTTCTTATTTTTCTTTTTCCTCTTTTCCTTTCTTCCTCCTTCCCTCCCTTCCTTCTCTCTCTCTCCTTCCTTCTCTTATTGAAATTTGAGAAATAACAAAATAGAAGAAAATAGCAATAACCCATACCTTTATCCCAAAAGAAATTGTTGTTAATATTTAGGCATATTTGCTTTTATTCTTTCCCTTTTTTATCACACTTTTTTTAAAAGGTTTTATTTATTCATGAGAGACACAGAGAGAAAGAGGCAGAGACACAGGCGGAGGGAGAAGCAAGCTCCATGCGGGGAGCCCGATGTGGGACTTGATCCCAGGTCCCCAGGATCACACCCCGAGCTTAAGGCAGCGCTAAACCGCTGAGCCACCCAGGCTGCCCAATTCTTTCCCTTTTTTGTATAGACATTGCTTCAGTTGTTCTCCCCTCAACTACTTCCTGCCATTCATTGGTACAATTCTGGCTATCTTTAGCCTTTCTTCAGACTTTGCCTGCTTTTATAATTTCCTTTTAAAGAATCCACTTATTAACATATTAATTGTTTAAAATAATATTTTGGAATTTCCAAATGCATGAAGATTTGGGTAGGAGACTAAAACAACATATATTTTTAGATCACAGTTTCTACGAGTCAGAATCGAGGGAGGCATGGCTCAGCAAGGTCCTCTGCAAGATCACAAAATGACACTTGACTAGGAAACGATGCCCTTCCAAATTCTTTGTGGCATCATTCAGGTTCCTGCAGGCTGGAGGACTAAGTCCACAATCCCCTGCTTGCTGTCAGCTGGAGGTCCCCTCAATTCTTTGTCATGTGGCTCTCTCCATAGGGAAGCTTATCATTTGGCAGCTTGCTTCTTCAAAGCCAGCAAGGGGGAGAAACTCAGTGTAAGATACTGGTTGCAATCTTAAGCAACATAATCAAGCACTTCCTGTCATTTTGCCATACTTTATTGGCCAGAAGCAACTCACAAGTCCCATTCCCCCCTCAAGGGAAGGAGACCACACAAGGACATGAACACCAGGAGGCAAGGATCATATAGGACCACATGAGAGTCCACATATTTATATTTATGCAAATTACATATTTATGCAAATGACAATCCCTGTAAGCAAAACCTCCTGAGAATTTCTCTCCAGGTTCTCTTCATCTTCTTGCTTAAGGAAAACCTGACTTCTCCCTGGGACACTGATTCCCTTTCCCTTTCCCATATAGTGGCAACTGTTTTCTTTTTGACATTTTTAATTTATTCAAGACAGAAAGTGAGAAAGTGAGCAAGAGTATGAGCAGGAGGGAGGGTTGGAGAGAGAGGGATAAGCAGACTCCCCACTGAGCCTGATGTGGGTCTTGATCCCTGGATCCTAGGATCATGACCTGAGCTAAAGGCAGATGCTTAACCAAATGAACCAGCCAGGTGCCCCTGTGTTTTTAACCATAAACTTCCTAGACTGTGCTTGGAGGTGAGTGAGGTAAGTGTCCTCCTACTCAATAGATCATTCCCCTCTCTCTCTCTACTAACCTGTAGCTTTTAAATCTTGTTATCCAGTACCCCTCATTTTTGCTCTCATCCCCTTCATTTTTTCACCATTTGCTCCCGGCAGTCACTCCAGTACCACTTCTGTCTTAACTGTAGATGCTCATAATGTACATGTAGATGATCTTCCTAACACTCTGACCTCTCAGCTCCCTAACTTCTCTAAGGATCTTGTCCTACCCTAACTCAGCCACTTACTCCCAAGAGCATAATCACAGGAGACTTATCAAACCTGGCAACTTCATTATATTCACAATTTCAAACATCTCACACTCTGAATACTACCTCATATTTCCATATATCCTTGTAGTACTCTAACTCTAGAAATTATTCAATCTACATATATCCACTCTTGCCCATCCTTACCAAGCTTAAAACCCTGGCCAATCATCATAATCATTCCCAATCCCATACTCTCCTCTTCCTTTGTTGTACTTTCTGGGCTGAACCACAATCCTGATTGAAGCCAGCTCTCTACCTACTGCGTATCAGCACCCATGCAGTTGAATGTGGGTCGGGAAAAACACAATATCATTGCTTAGTTTCACTTTAATTTCATCTCTGTGAACCTGCAACAGGCCCGTAGTTCTGCCCAGGAATCCCACTTCCCTCCTCCATTCTTCTGGATTTCATACCTTTCTGTTTGCTAACATAACCTCCTTCCCTTTCATCCTCATTCTCATTAATAGCTTTGCTTCCTATTTCATTGAGAAAATTGAAGCAATGAGATGAAAATTTTCACAGAATCCCACCATGTCATCTATCCATATCCACATACCAGCATCTATAATCTCTTCTCCACTTTCCCCTCCATTGTGTACTTGAATTTCTTAAGCTCCTAGCTAAAGCCAGTCCATTCTGCTAAGACAACAAATCCCAATCTTGCCTTGCCTAATCAAGATCATCACCAGCACTCCAGCAATTACCCCCCTCTTCTATGTTATTAGTGTTTCCCTCTCTACTGGGCCATTCCTATCAGCTTACAAGTAGCTGTTATTTTTCGTTGACCCATTTCCACTGCCAGCTACTGCCCCTTTTCTCTACTTAAACTCCAAGTAGGGATCCCTGGGTGGCGCAGTGGTTTGGCACCTGCCTTTGGCCCAGGGCACAATCCTGGAGACCCGGGATCGAATCCCACATCGGACTCCTGGTGCATGGAGCCTGCTTCTCCCTCTGCCTGTGTCTCTGCCTCTCTCTCTCTCTCTCTGTGTGACTATCATAAATAAATAAAGAAAGAAAAAAAATAATTAAACTCCAAGGAAACTTCTAAAGGAGTTTTTTATACTTCTACAGTTCTTTTCCCATTCTGCAGCAGCAGACTACATGTTCTAGGATACAGTTCATATAAAGTTACAAAACATGCCAAATACAGTGCTTGTAAGTCATTATATGTAATATATATAATAGAACCATAACAATGCACAGAATTTACATCTGTGGCATATTTTAGGTATCTGTTGAATAGGTTTTCCATCTGCTCTTAAAACAACTCCATTGATGCTTTCATCCTTATCACTATCAGAATACTCTTGTCAAGGACAATGAACTTCATATGATCTCAGTCCAATGATCTAGTCTTAATTCTCATTCTCGCCCCGCCCCGCAGTTTTTATTTATTTAATTTTGAAATTCCAGTAAAATTAACAATTAACAATATTAGGTTAGCTTTAGATGTACAATATAGTGATTAAAAAATTCTATGCATTACTCAGTGCTCATCACAATAAGCGTACTCTTAATCCCCCTCACCTATTTCACCCATTCCCCCACCCACCTTCCCTTGGGTAACCATCAGTTTGTTCTTTGCAGCTAAGAATCTGGGGTGTTTTTGGTCTTTTTTCTTGTTTGTTTCTTCTGTTTCTTAAATTCCACATCTAAGTGAAATCATATGGTATTTGTCTTTCTCTGACTTCTTTCACTTAGCATAATACTCTCTAGATCCATCAATGCTGTTGCAAATGGTAAGATTTCATTCTTTTTATGGCTGAATAATATTCATATGTATGAATATTACTCATATTTTTGTATATATATATGTATATAAATATACCACTCCTTTATCCATTCATTTATCAATGAACACTTGGGTTGCTTCTGTAATTTGGGTATTGTAAATAATGCTGCAATAAATAAGAGTGTATATATTTTTCCAAGTAGTATTTTTGTATTCTTTAGGTAAATACCAAGTATGGAAGTACTGGATCATATGTTAATCCTATCTTTAATTTTTTGAGGAAACTCCATACTATTTTCACAGTGGAGTGCCTGCGCCAGTTTCATTCCAGCCAACAGTGTATGAGGATTCCTTTTTCTCCACATCATTGCCAATACTTGTTATTCCATGTTTTTTTTTTTTATTTATTTTAGCCATTCTGAGAGATGTGAGGTGATATCTCATTGTAGTTTTGATATGCATATCCCTAATGATTAGTGATGCTGCGCATCTTCTGTGTTTGTTGGTTGTCTGCATGTCTTTGGAGAAATGTTTATTCATGTCTTCTACCCATTTTGCAATTTTTTTTTTTTTGGTGTTGAGTTATATAAGTTCTTTATATATTTTGAACACCAGTCTCTTGTCAATATGTCATTTGTAAATATCTTCTCCCATTAAGAAAGTTGCCTTTTTGTTTTATTGATTATTTCTTTTGCCATGAAGAAGATTGTTATTTTGATGGAGTCCCAATAGTTTATCTTTGCTTTTGTTTCCCTTGTCTCAGGAGACATGTCTAGAAAATTTTGCCACACTGATGTCAGAGAAATTACTGCCCATGCTCTGTCCTAAAACTTTTATGGTTTTAGGTCACACCATTTTCATCTTTAATTCATTTTGAGTGTATTTTGTACATATTGTCAGGAAGTGGTCCAGTTTCATTCTTTCGCATGTAGTTGTCCAGTTTTCCCAGCACCAATTGTTGAAGAGTTTATCTTTTTTTCCATTGCATATTCTTGCCTCCTTTGTTGAAGATTAATTGGCAATATATTCATGGGTTTATTTCTGGGTTCTCTATTCTGTTCTATTGCTCTATGTGCCTGTTTTTGTGCCTGTACCATACTGTTTTGATTACTACAGCTTTGTAGAATATCTTGGAATTTGGGAACGTGATACTTATAGCTTTGTTTCTTTTTCAAGATTGCTTTGCTATTTGGGATCTTCTGTGGTTCAATAGAAGATCTAGGATTGTTTCTTCTTGCTATTGGTATTTTGATAGGGATTGCATTGAATCTGTAGATTGCTTTGGGAGTATGGGCATTTCAACAATATTAGCTACAACAGTCCATGAGCATGGAATGTCTTACTATTTGTTTGTTTCGCCTTCAGTTTCTTTCATCAATGTTTGTAGTTTTCAAAGTATAGGTCTTTCACTTCATTGGTTAAGTTTATTCCTAGGTGTTTTATTATTTTTGGTGCAATTGTAAATGAGACTGTTTTCTTAATTTCTCCTTCTGCTATGTTATTCCTAGTGTATAGAAATGGAATGGATTTCTGTATATTCTGTATCCTATAAATTTAGTAAATTCATTTATTAGTTCTAGTACTTTTTGTTGGAATCTTTAGAGTTTTCTTTATGTAGTATTATATCATCTGCAAATAGTGAAAGTTTTATTTTTCCCCTACCAGTTTGGATGCCTTTTATTTATTTTTAAATCTAGTTGCTGTACCTAGGACTTTCAGTACTATGTTGAAAGAAAGTGGTGAGAATAGACATCTTTGTCTTGTTCCTGATCTTAGGGGGAAAGATCTGTTTTTCCCCATTTAGTCTGATGTTAGCTGTGGGCTTTTCACATATGGCCTTTATTAGGTTGAGGTATGTTCACTCCACACCTACTTTGTTGAGAGTTTTTATTATGAATGGATGTTGTACTTCATCAAATGCTTTTTCTGTATCTATTGAAATGATCCTATGGTTCTTATCCTTTCTTTTGTTGATTTGATGTATCATGTTGACTCATTCGCAAATATTGAATCACCCTTGTATCCCAGGAATGAATCTCAATCATGGTGAATGATGTTTTTAATATATTGTTTAATTTGGTTTGTTAATATGTTGTTGAGGATTTTTGCATGTATATTTTTCAGAGATAGTGGCCTGTAGTTCTCTTTTTAGTGTACTGTTTTTATCTGGTTTTGGTATCAGGGTAATGTTGACCTCATAGAATGAATTTGGAAGCTTACCTTCTTCTTCTTCTATTTTTTTGGAATAGTTTGAGAATAGGTATTAATTCTTCTTTAAACGTTTGGTAGAATTCCCCTGTGAAGTCTTCTGGTCCTGGACTTGTTTTTTGATTACTGATTGAATTTCATTACTGGTAATCAGTCCGTTCAAATTGTCTATTTCTTCCTGACTCAGTGTTGGGAGGTTATATGTTTCTAGGAACTTATCCATTTCTTCAAGGTTGTCTAATTCACTGACATATAATTTTTCATAATATTCTTTTATAATCCTTTTTATTTCTGTGGTGTTGGTTATTCTCCTTTTTCTGATTTTGTTTATTTGAGCCTTCTCTCTTTATTTTTGATGAGTTTGGCTAAAGGTTTATTAATTTTATTGATCTTTTCAAAGAAATAGTTCCCCATTTCTTTGCTTTGTTCTACTGTTTTTTTAGTTTCTATTTTGTTTATTTCTGCTCTAATTATTCTCCTCCTTCTACTGGTTTGGAGCTTTGTTTGTTCTTCTTTTTCTAGCTCTTTTAGGCTTATATTGCTGTATACTTCCCTCTTACAACAGCTTTTGCTGTACCCCAAAGATTTTGGTCTGTTGTGTTTTCATTCTCATTTGTCTCCATTATTTTTTTAATTTCCACTTTGGTTTTTGGTTGACCCATTCATTGGTGTATTTGGTGTTCTCTCTAGATTTTTTCTTGTGTTTGCTGTCTAGTTGCATAGCATTATGGTCTGAGAAGATGCATGGTATGACTTTAATCCTTTTGAATTTATTGAGGCTTGTTTTGTGGCCTAATATATGATCTATTTTATAGAATGTCCCATATGCACTTGAAAAAAAATGTATATTGTGCTATTTTAGGATGAAATCTTCTGAGTATATTTGTTAAATCCATCTATCAAATGTGATTCAAGGCCACTGTTTCCTTATTGATTTTCTGTTTGGATGGTCTATTCACTGATGTAAGTGGGGTTTCAAGTCCCTACTATTGTATTATTATAGATTATTTCCTTTATATTTTTATCAGCTGCTTTCTTTATTTGGGTGCATAAATATTTATAATAGTTTTATCTTCTTGTTGGTTTATCCCCTTAATGATAATATCGTGTCCTTTGTCTGTTGTTGCAATCTTTGTTTTATGGTCCATTTTGTCCAACACAATTATTGCTACCTTGGCTTTCTTTCCTTTTCTTTTCTTTTTTTTTTTTTTAACTTTTTTTATTGGAGTTCAATTTCCTAACATTTAACATAACACTCAGTGCTCATCCCACCAATGGATTTCTTTTCACTGCCATTTGCATGATAAATGCTTTTCCATCCCATTCACTTTCAATCTGCATTTGTCTTTAGGTCTGAAATTAGTCTTTTATAGATGGTATATAGATGGGTCTTAATTTTTTAATCCATTCTATCACCCTATGCCTTTTGATTGGAGCAGTTAGTCCATTTACATTCAAAGTAATTATTGATAAATATGGACTTACTGTCATTTCGTTACTTGTTTTATAGTTGTTTCTGTAGTTCTTTTTGTTCCTTTCTTCTCTCATGGTTTGTTGGCTTTAGTGATATACTTGGATTGCTTTCTCTTTATGTTTTTGCATTCTAGTACCAGTTTTTGATTTGTGGTTACCATTAGGTTTATATATAATATCTTCTGCATATGGCAATCTATATTAAGTTGATGGTCACTTAAGTTGGAACCTATTCTAAAAGCACTAAATTTTTATTTTTCTCCCCACCACATTTTAGGTATATGATGTCCTACTTTATTTCCCTTTTATTTTATGAAGCTCTTGACTGATTTTTATAGATATACTTAATTTTACTGCTTTTGTGCTTCCTTCTTCTTTTTTAAAAATCCTATTTATGTTCTTACCTTTCCACTCAGTGTCCCCTATAACATTTCTTGTACGCCTGGTTTAGTAGTCATGAATTCCTTTAACTTATTCCTTTAACTTCTATTTGTCTAGGAAACTGTTATCTCTCCTTCTATTCTGAATGATACCCTTGCTGGATAGAGTATTCCTGGTTCCAGTTTTTTTTTTTTTTCTTTCAGCACTTTGAATATATCATGCCCTTCTCTTCTGGCCTTCAAAGTTTCTGTTGAAAATAAACTGATAGTTTTATGAGTTTTCCCTTGTGTATATGTATATATATGTTTTCTTTACTCTTGCTGCTTTAAAAACTCTCTTTTTCACTACTTTTTGTCATTTGAATCACTATGTGCCTTGGTACCTCTTTGGCTTGATTTTGTTGGGAGGCTCTTTGTGTCTCCTGGATCTAGATTTTAGTTTGTTCCTCCAGATTCAGAAAGTTTTCAGGTATTATTTCTTCAAATAAATTGTCTGCCCCCTTTTTTCTCTATTCTTCTTTGGGGTCCCTATAAGGTAAATGCTATTATAATTGATGGTGTCATTGAGTTTCTTAAGTCTGTTTTCATTTTTACTTTATTTTCTTTCTCCTTCAGTTTGATTGCTTTCCATTATTTTGCCCTCCAGGTCATTGATCCATTCTTCTTGATTCCTCTAGTTTGCTATTTACTCCTTCTAGTGTATTTTTAATTTAATTATTAATTTATTCACCTTTGACTGATTCTTTTTTATGTTTTCCATCTCTTTGTTGAGGGTCTCCATTCTTTCCTCAAGTTCAGTGAGTATCTTTATGACCAATACTTCAAATTCTCTCAGACATATTGGTTATCTCCATTTAATTTAACTCTCTTATTGTGATTTTGTTTTATCTTTATGGGTACTAATTGATGTTATATTCATAATGGAAATTGTAAATCATGTGATGAAGATTATTTACTTAATTATCATTAAGTAAATGTGAGACATAAGAGAGAGAAATTTTTAAAATTGCATAATGCATGGAATTGCAGCAACCTCAGTGACAATTATGGGGAAGATAAAAGAAACATCCATTAATTTAGAAGGAAAATAAGAATGAGGAGAGTGTTAATTCATGTCTTACCTATCCATAAGATGGTAGCTGATTGGTAGGATATTTGAGACATATGAATAATTAGGATCAAAATATAAAGAAAGCTATATGTATTAAAGGTGAAGTGAGAGGTTGACATGTATTTACTAGGCATGAATACAAAATAATGCAATAGTTTTGAAACAAACATCAAAATTTACATAGGTAAACATCATATTTTGTCCACCCTGTTGAGTTGTAATTTGTCTTTTTTCAAATGCTTGATTCTTCCACTCAACTGAGTTCTTCTATTCCTGGAGTAATATCAAAATTTTCTCTCCAGTACTAAACTACTGCTCAGATATTTTTTTATTTACTTATTTTCATTCATTTTAGAGAGAGAGAGCATGAGCAGGGGGGAAGTTCCAGAGGGAGAAGCAGACACACCCCCTAAACTGGGAGCCTGGTGTTGGGGCTTGATCCAGGTCCTCTGGACCTGAGCCGACAGCAAACACTTAACCAACTGAGCTACCCACTACTGCTCAAATACTTATTGAATAAAGATAGAAAGAGAGAGAAAACAGTGGAGGGAAGGAAAGGGGGAGAAAGAAGGGAATTGGGATTGCTCTTTAAAGCAGTTATACAGCAGGATAAGGTAGTCTTTTGAATGATGCTGCATTGTTCAGAATATTTTGAGAACTTTCTTTTGGAGACTCCCTTAAAAACAAAGATTTATGGGACGCCTGGGTGGCTCAGTGGTTTGGCACCTGCCTTCAGCCCAGGTTGTGATCCTGGAGACCTGGGATTGAGTCCTGCGTCACACTCCCTGATCCCTTCTCTCTCTGCCTGTCTCTGCCTCTCTCTCTGTGTCTCTCATGAATAAATAAATTTTTTAAAAATCTTTAAAAAAACCAAAGAACAAAAAACAAAGATTTAAAACAAGTTCTCAGTGGCAGAACAACTTTATATTTCAAAACTGCATTTGCTTTTGGTAATACTGAGAATTTGGCTGCAGCCACATCTGTAGAAAAAGTAGGATCAGCCTTTTCAATAATAGCATGTGGGATTAGGATATTAGGTGCGACTAAAAGATAAGAACACTGGTTTTCTTCTGTGGTTTATAAACTGTTTCCTGAAGGCAATACTAAACAAGGAGCCACAAATATATTTAATTTTTTTTGAGCAAATGGCATACAATTGGATTAAGTGCATAGATCCTCAGGGTCATTGTTTCAGAGATGAATACTCATTTACAGATATGAATTTGGGTATGTTAAAAAGTCATCTTTCTTATTTGTTTTCAGCATTTTAGTATGAAAAATTTCAAGCATATAGAAAATGTGAAAGAATTTTGCATTGTGTTTTTATTCACCCACCATGTAGATTTTACCATTATTTATTTTATCTCCTCACATACTTACTCATTTAAATATTAAATATCCATATATCTATCTATAAATCCACTTTATTTTGTGACACATTTCACAGTAAATTTTAGACATTAGTACATATCCTCTTAAATATTTCAACATGCATGTGATTAATTAGAAGTCAGTATTAGCAATTTTTTCTTTTGGTATAAGATTTACATACAATGAAATAAATAGTGTATTTCAAAAAAGTGTAAAGCCACTGTGTTTTGACAAATTTATACACTTGTGTGAACCAAATCCCTCTCAAGAACACCTCCACAACCCCAGAAGATTTCTTACTATTTATTTCTAGTCCATCTGCACCCTCAACCCTAGTACCTGCACCAGAGGCACTTCTGATTTTTTCCCATCATAAATTAGTTTGACTTCTTTTAGGTCCAAGATGGTGGAGGAATAGGAGACCTTAGTTTCATTTGGCCCCAGGAATTCAGCTAGATAGCTATTAAATCATTCTGAACATCTGTGAACTCAACCAGAGATCTAAGAAAAGAATAGCCGCAACTCTACAAATAGAAAAGTGACCATTTTCTGCCAGGTAGGAGGTGTGAGGAAGTGAATCCAAGGTGATATATTGAAAGACAAACCATAGTAGAAGGGAGCCTCCATAAGCTGGTTACTAGAAAGTGATATAGCAGTGGAGTACAAAATCAGAACTTTTGGAAGTCTGGTCTGGTGAGGGACATCCCTACCTGAAAGGTGCTCAGGTGGCAAAGCAGGGCATAATCCTAGGTAGGACATCGTGGTCTCAGGATCCTTGGAGTCACAGGAAAACCAGGGGTGTCTGAGTGTGGTGAGTTCCCAACCATCCGAGTGAGGACCCTGGCTGCAATCACCAAGCCCAGGAGTGGGTTCTTAGCTCAAGGTTGCCATCAACTGCAAACTGGGGCATGCTCAGGCCACCACTCTGAGCAGGGGCCCAGCAAGTGCCAGAGCCTCAGAGAGACTCCCCTTCCTTCCCCAGGAGGAGTGGCATGAGTGCATGCTGCAAGAGTCTGGAGGGTTGGGAGACTTGAAAAGGGGTTGCATGCCTGAGACAGGAATGCTGAGTCATAAGCTAGGTAAGCCTAGAGTTCCAGCAGAGACCAGGGAGACAGGAGTATTGACTGTTCTTCCCTGAGAGTGCAGTGAGGAGTGGAAACCCAAGCTTTCTGCTCTGGGGCTGGAGATTAGAAGGCTACCATTTTCATTCTCATTCTCTAAAGCACCATGGAAAGCCTTCAGGGAACAAAAGCCACATAGAGCAATCTGGAGCAGACTACATAGCATGGCCCCCTTGAAAAGGCAATGCAATTCCATCCTAGGACAAAGACACTTGAGAATCAGTGCAACAGGCCCCTCCCCCAGAAGATCAACAGGAACATCTGGCTAAGACCAAGATTACTGATCACACAGAACTGCAAAACTCCAGGAGTAGGGGAAAATGGTTACAGAATTGATGGAGGTTCTAACTGCTATGATAAATGAAGCAGAAGAGAATTAGTGATATAGAAGACAAAATGATGGTGAATAAATAAGCTGAAAAAAAGAGAGATAAATAACTACTGGATCACAAGGGGAGAGTTCGAGAAATAAATGATACCATGAAGTGAGACAACATTAGAATAATTAGGATTCCAAAAGAAGAGAAAAGGGGTGGGGGCAGAAGGTATATTGGAACAAATTATAGTGAAGAACTTCCCTAATCTGGAGAAGGAAACAGGCATTCAAGTCAGAAGGCACAGAGAACCCCCCTCAAAATCAATAAAAATAGGTCAACACCCCAACATATAATAGTGAAACTTGCAAATCTCAGACACAAAGAGAAAATCCTGAAAGCAGCTTGGGACAAGAGGTCCATAAACTACAAGGGTATAAACATTAGACTGGCAGCAGACCTATCCACAGAGACCTGGTAGGCTAGAAAGCACTGACATGATACATTCAGGGTCCTAAATGAGAAAAATATGCAGCCAAGAATAGTTTACCCAGCTAGAATGTCATTCAAAATAGAAGGAGAGAAAAAAAACTTCCAGGACAAACAGAAACTAAAAGAAATTGTGGGGATCCCTGGGTGGCGCAGCGGTTTGGCGCCTGCCTTTGGCCCAGGGCGCGATCCTGGAGACCCGGGATCGAGTCCCACGTCGGGCTCCCGGTGCATGGAGTCTGCTTCTCCCTCTGCCTGTGTCTCTGCCTCTCTCTCTCTCTCTGTGACTATCATGAATAAATAAATAAAATCTTTAAAAAAAAAAAAAAAAAAAGAAATTGTGATCACTAAGCCAGACCTACAAGAAATATTAAAAGGGATCCATCCTTTAAGTGAAGAGAAAGCCCAAAAGTAACACAGGCCAGAAAGGAACAGAGATAATATACAAAAACAGTGATTTTACTATGATACTAAATTTGTATCTTTCAATGGTTACTATGAATTTAAATGGGTTAAATGCTCCAATTAAAAGACACAAGGTATCAGATTGGATTTTTAAAAAGCAAGACTCATAAATATGCTGTCTGCAAGAGATCACATTTTAGACTCAAGGACACCTCCAGATTTAAAGTGAGGGAGTGGAAAACAATCTATCATGTTAATGGACATCAGATGAAAGCTGGGGTGGCAATCCTTATATTTGACAAATTAGATTTTAAACTAAAGACTATAATAAGAAATGAAGCACTATATCATAAGTAAAGGGTCTATCCAAAAAGAAGATCTAACAATTGTAAATATTTATGCCCCTAACATGGGAGCAGCCAATTATATAGGCCAGTTAATAACAAAATTAAAGAAACACATCAATAATAACACAATAACTGTAGGGGACTTTAACACCCCACTCACTGTAGTGGACAGATCATCTAAGCAGAAGATCAACAAAGAAACAAGCATTTTGAATGACACACTGGACCAGATGGACTTCACAGATATATCTAGAGCATTCCATCCTAAAGCAACCAAATACACATTTTTCTCAAAGTCCACACAGAACATTCTCCAGAATAGATCACATAGTGGGTCACAAATCAGGCCTCAACGAGTACCAAAAGATTAGCATCTTTCCCTGCATATTTTCAGACCACAGTGCTTTGAAACAGGAACTCAATCACAAGAAGAAATTTGGAAAGAACTCAAATACATGAGGCTAAAAAGCATCCCACTAAAGAATGAATGAGTTAACCAGGAAATTAAAGAAGAATTTTAAAACTTCATAGAAACAAATGAAAATGAAACACAACTGTTCAAAGCCTTTGAAATGCAGCAAAGGCAGTCCCAAGAGGGAAGTATATAGCAATACATGCCTTTCTCAAGAAACAAGAAAGGTCTCAATTACACAACCTAACCTTAAACCTAAAGGAGCTGGAGAAAGAACAGCAAATAAAGCCTAAATCCAGTAGGAGAAGAGGATTAATAAAGATTAGAGCAGAAATCAATGAAACTAAGAGCTAGTTCTTTGTAAGAATTAATAAGATAGATAAACCTCTGGCCAGACTTAACAAAAAGAAAAGAGAAAGGACCCAAATAAATAAAATCATGAATGAAATAAGAGAGATCACAACCAATACAGAAGAAATACAAACAATTATAAGAACATATTTTGAGCAACTATATGCCAACAAACTAGGCAGTCTGGAAGAAATGGATGCATTCCTAGAGATGTATAAACTACCAAAACTGAAACAGAGAGGAATAGAAAACCTGAACAGACCCATAACCAGCAAGGAAATTGAAGCAGTCATCAAAAAATTTCCCAAAAAACAAGAGTCCAGAGCCAGATGGCTTCCCAGGGAAATTCTACAAAACATTTAAAGAAGAACTAGGGATCCCTGGGTGGCTCAGTGGTTTAACACCTGCCTTCAGCCCAGGGCGTGATCCTGGAGTTCCAGGATCGAGTCCCTCATCAGGCTTCTGCATGGAGCCTGCTTCTCCCTCTGCCTGTGTCTCTGCCTCTCTCTTTCTCTCTCTGTCTCTCATGTATAAATAAATAAATAAATAAATAAATAAATAAATAAATAATTTTTAAAAAATAAAGAAGAACTGATGCCTCTAAGCTGTTTCAAAAAATAGAAATAAAACAAACAAAAAAAAAACAAACAAAAACAAAAAACAAAAAATAGAAATAGGAGGAAAACTTCCAAACTTGTTCTATGAGGCCAGTATTGTCTTGATCCCAAAAGCAGACAAAAAGCCCATCAAAAAGGAGGATTACAGATCAAATATCCCTGATGAACATGGATGCAAAAATTTTCACCGAATTTTGGTGAAATAGGATCCAACAGTACATTAAAAGAATTAGGATCCAACAGTACATTAAAAGAATTATTCACCACGACCAAGTGGGATTTATCCCTGGACTTCAAGGATGATTCAAATTCCACATATTAATCAATATGATACACTACATTATTAGAAGAAAGGACAAGAACCATGTGATCCTCTCAATAGACACAGAAAAAGCATTTGGCAAAGTACAGTATCTTTTCTCGATTAAAACTCTTCCCAGAGTAGGGATAAAGGGAACATATCTCAATATCATAAAAACCATCTATGAAAAGCCCACAGTGAATATTGTTCTCAATGGAGAAAAGCTGAGAGCTTTTTCCCTAAGGTAAGAAACATGGCAGGGAGGTCCACTATCATCACTGCCATTCGACAAAATATTAGAAGTCCTTCCTTCAGCAATCAGGCAACAAAAAGAAATAAAAGACATCTAAATCAGCAAAGAAGAAGACAAACTCTCATTCCTCATAGAGAACATGATACTCTATGTGGAAAACCAAAAGACTCCATGCCAAAATTCCTAGAACTCATACAGGAACTCAGCAAAGTGGCAGGATATAAAAATGCACAGAAATCAGTTGCATTTCTATACATTAACAATGAGAGAAGAAAGAGAAATTAAGGAATTGATCTCATTGACAATTGTACCAAAAACAAGATACCTAGGAATAAACCTAACCAAAAAGGTAAAGGATCTATACTCTAAAAACTTAGAATACTTATGAAAGAAATTGAAAAAGGCACAAAGAAATGGAAAAATATTCTATGCTCATAGATTGGAAGAACAGATATTTTTAAAATGTCTCTGCTACCTAGAGTAATCTATACATTCAATTCAATCCCTACCAAAATGCCATCAACTTTTTTCACAGAGCTGGAACAATCCTAAATATTATATGGGACCAGAAAAGATCCAAAATCACCAAAGGAACGTTGAAAAAGAAAACCAAAGCTGGAGGCATCACAAGCTCTATTACAAGCTGTAATACAATACAGTATGGTACTGGCACAAAAACAGACACACAGATCAATAGAGAATGGAGAACCCAGAAATGGACTCTCAATTCTATGGTCAACTAATCTTTACAAAGCAGGAAAGAATATCCCATGGAAAAAAGACCATCTCTTCAATATATGTTGTTGGGATATTGGACAGCCACATACAAAAGAATGAAACTGGACCATATCCTTACACCATACACAAAAATAGACTCAAAATGGATGAAAGACCTAAATGTGTGAAAGGAATCCATCAAAATCCTAGAGAAGAACACAGGCAGCAACCTCTGTGGCCTCAGCCACAGCAACTTCTTGGTAGACACGTCTCCAAAGGCAAGGGAAACAAAGGTGAAGATGAACTATTGAGATTTCATCAAGATAAAAAGCTTTTGCACAGCAAAGGAAACAGACCACAAAGCCAAAAGACACCCGTTAGAATGGGAGAAGATATTTGCAAAGGTCTTATCAGATAACGGGCTAGTATTAAAATCTTAAAGAACTTATCAATACCCCCCAAAAAAATCCAATCAAGAAATGGGTAGAAAAAAAAAAAAAAGAAATGGGTAGGAGACATGATCAGACATTTCTCCAAAGAAGACATACAAATGGTCAACAGACACATGAAAAAATGCTCAACAGCACTCAGCATCAGGGAAATACAAATCAAAACCACAATGAGATACCACCTCACACCAGTCTGACTTGTTAAGTCAGGAAACGACAGATATTGGTGAGGATGTGAAGAAAGGGGAACCCTCTCACATTGTTCATAGGAATGCAACCTGGTGCAACCACCCTGAAAAACAGTATGGAGGTTCTACAAAATGTTGAAAATAGAGCTACCCCATGACCCAGCAATTGCACCAGTGGGTATTTATCCCAAAGATACAAATGCACTTGCACTCCAATGTTTATAGCAGCAATGGCCACAATAGCCAAACTATGGAAAGAGCCCAGGTGTCCACTGACAAATGGATAGAGAAGATGTGGTATGTATATACAATGGAATACTACTCAGCCATCAAAAAAATGAAACCTTGCCATTTGCAACAACATGGATGGAACTAAAGGGTATTATGCTGAGTGAAGTAAATCAATCAGAGAAAGACAGTTATCATGTGATCTCACTCATATGTGGAATTTAAGAAACAAAACAGAGGATCATAGGAGAAGAGAGGAAAAAATAAAACAATACAAAATCAGACAGGGAGACAAACCATAAAAGACTCTTAATCATAGGAAACAAACTGAAGTTTGCTGGGGAGGGGTTGGCAGGGGGAAGGGTGTAACTAGGTGATGGACAATAAGGAGGTCACATGATATAATGAGCACTGAGTATTATATAAGATTGATGAATCATTGACCTCTACCTCTGAAACTATTAATACATAATATGTTAATTGAATTTAAATTTAAAAATGTATAATCAAAAATTTTGTGATTGTTTTAAAAAGAAATAAAATAATGTAACTTCTTTTAGAATTTCATGTAAATTAAATAATATGGTTTGTATTTTTGTGTAAGTTTTCTTTCACTTACAATAATATTTTTGAGATTCATGTTATGAGTTGTATGTATAGTAACTTTTCTTAAACTGCTGAGTTTGATTACATTCTATAATTATGTCAGAGTCTCTTTATCCATTCTTCTGTTGATTGATACCTGTCCCTTTTCCAGTTTGCTTATAATGAACTCAGTTGCTACACAACCGTTTGTCTCTCTTGCCTAAATACCTAGGAGTGGAATTGCTGGGTCAACTGTCTAAACATACACTGAGTTTTATAACAAACTGCCAGAATATTTTATTCTATTTTACATTACTACTAAAATGTATGAATTCTACTTATTCCACAACCTCACCATTATTTTTTGTTGTCAGCCTTTTCAATTTCTGTCATTTTGATTATCTTATAATGATTTTTCATTATAGTTTTAATTTATTTTCCCCTGATGACTAATGTTGTTGAGCACACTCTCATGTGTTTATTATCCATTCATATACGGTCAATTTTGTTATCTGTTGTGTTCTATAAAGTCACTGCAAACACTGAATTTCTCCCTGGTCCTAGGAAAAATAAAGTGTTAGGTTCCTATAAACTTCTGGCTGCAACATTTTCATCAGCCAATCAATACATTATTTAATACATATCGCTGTTCATAAACATCAAACTCTGCCAACCCCACTATAACTCATGCCTGAATGAAATATATCTAATACATGTATTTTCTCCATAAGACACCATGATCAACATCATATGAATACACACACCATATGTAATTGTCAATAATTTGCATTATCTGCTTGTCGGTTATGTGTTCCATAAATATCAGTTAAATAAGGCAGGTTGATACTTTTCAGATCACTTATATCTTTTCAAAGTTTTTAATTGTTCACTTAATTGCTGAGAGGAATATTAGAATTTTGAATTTTATTTTATTTTATTTTTAATTTTTTTTTATTTATTTATGATAGTCACACACAGAGAGAAAGAGAGGCAGAGACACAGGCAGAGGGAGAAGCAGGCTCCATGCACCGGGAGCCCGACGTGGGATTCGATCCCGGGTCTCCAGGATCGCGCCCTGGGCCAAAGGCAGGCACCAAACCGCTGCGCCACCCAGGGATCCCCTAGAATTCTGAATTTTAATGTTGACATTGTCCATTTTTCTCTTTATATCTTTCAATTTCGATTTAAGATTATATGCATTCCTGATAAATTCACTTTTTAATCATTTTGAAATGATTAATCATCTCTGATAATATTCTTATTTTTAAGCCTATTTTATCTGATACTAATATAGCCATTCTAGCTATTTTATGATTACTATTTGCATGATATATCTTTTTTCAGACCCTTTCCTTTTCACCTTTGTGTCTATATTTTAAGTGCATTTTCTTTAGACAGTATTGAATTTGGTTTTGCATTTTCACTTGTTCTGACAATTCCTGCATTTTTATTGGAATGATTTAATTTCATTAACATCATTGTAATTTATATTATAAACAAATTCATATTTATATAATTCACATTACTATACTACTTATATTATTAAATTTTACTATTATTTATATATAGTTATATATTGTTCTTCCTTAGCAATCACAAAATTTTAGTAGGTCATCGTATATAATGTGTATACAATGCTTTCTAGTTTCTTTTTTCTTTCTAGTTTCTTTAAGATCCAACTAAGGTGTCACTGTCTCTCAGATTTCTTTTCATACTCCATCATCTCAGGCTCTTGCTCCTATTAAACATTATAAGTATACCTCTTAGTATACTCCTTCGTTTATATATGAGTATATTTACTCACTTACCACAGTGTGTTACAATAAATTTATGCGTCCTTTTTTCCACTAGTCTAAAAAGTCCTTAAGGAAGAGAG
This sequence comes from Canis lupus familiaris, assembly GCF_011100685.1. Classification (NCBI taxonomy): domain Eukaryota; kingdom Metazoa; phylum Chordata; class Mammalia; order Carnivora; family Canidae; genus Canis; species Canis lupus. The sequence continues at coordinate 54,048,860 of NC_049227.1, read as the reverse complement.
CTATGTCCATATTGCCAGGGTGATGCCAGGCATAATGACTGCATGTTGGATTGCGCTTCACAGCTTAAATGGCATCTGTTGTCTTTCCCATAGAAACCCTCTGAACATGCAGGGTGCATGTTATCATCCTTATTTACAGATGAGGAAAATGAGACTCTGAGCCATTTGAGGACTTGCTCAAGGTCATACAGCAACAAAGTGGCAGAGCCAAGTCTGTGTTTTGTGCAGGGAGCTGAAAAAGTAGATTGTATTTAACTAGTACAAAGGATTTTCTTGCTTTCTGAGCAAGTATAATTAGTACTAATCCCTACCACATGCATGTTATTTTAATTGATCTAAATATAGTGTTTGCTTTAAGTAAAAACAAATGTATGATATGTGCTTTTCAAACATTTGATTAGTCTTCTTAAATTTCGTTGGATGAAACACATGCTTCAAAACTAAACAAATGTGTTAAAGCAATGCTATAGACTGTGCGTATAGCATCTACTTTTTTCTTGTGACTTCGTTTTTTCCTGCTGTTAAATATTCAAAGTCCAGTTTTTATTGCTACTGATACTAGAGAGAATCTAGTCCACCTAGGAACGCTATGTCCATCTGTTCCTAGCATGCATTATTAAATTGAAGGCAACTAGAAGGTAGGTGAACACTTGCCAGATGCAAACTAAATTCTCCCGAGCTTTGGTACAGTCTATACATTTCCTCGAGTTCACTGCCAGTTTTTGACTGTAGGGAATTTTAGGTTTGGGATATTTGTATGTTGACAAGTTGCATTGAAATTCACTACTGTTTCATTATCCTCAATTTGTAATCTTTGGACACAGTTTCCTAAATCCCTGGAGTCTTTTAAACCACATGGATCGGGTTTTTGTTGTTGTTGTTTTGTTTTGGGGGTTTTCTGTATCAGTCTTTCTAGCTCTACTTGTTTTTCAAGAAACAAATAAGCCACATTACCTGTGAGCAGGAGAATGGGGTTCTGATGAGCACCCTTTGCATGTATTTTTGGAGCCCACAGGAATTAGTTTGACTATTTACAGATTATAACAGTTGGTAGTTGAATGTTTTATTTTCATTCCCAGTTGGTGCAATATGTTCACAGCTGATGCAATGGCTGGCCCATTTGATTTCACATATGGTCCACTATTTGGGGCCCTCGAAGGCTTTCTTTTGTAGTTAGTCTTCTCTAACGCTATCATGTATTTAGTTTTGCTTTTGTCTGCTGGTCAAATAAAGAAAAAAAAAAAAAAACCCTCAGAACCTTGGCAGCTGCAGAGGAAATCAGCAACTCGGTTGATGAAAATTCAAAGAACTGGGTCAAAATGTCCCAGGAAGAAGATTTTCGTTAAACACTGCAAACAAACAAAATGCTTCTCTACATTGCATGAAACTGAGAGCACACACACAGACCCAGCATTCTCTTTTGTTTTTCTTTCACTTTGAAGCTGTGCCTAAGCTGTTCTTCCGTGTTTTCAGCACGGTTCAGTGTCAGAGAGACCATGCTGTCCTAGACATCCATTTACATCGGAAAACCTCGTGCCACAAGTCCTTTAGAAAATATCTCCTTTGGGGCAGTTTTTACAACTTAATTTTCTTTGCTGCTAAAATTCACCAAGAAAGATGGCATTAAAGTGAGCTGGAGTCACTTTGCCAAGACTGATTCCACAAAGCATATTAGACAAGAGGAGTAGAACTACAAAATTAATAACATTGAAAACCCAAACGCAAGCACCCTCCAGCAGTCATTATAATGCGATACATAATCAGTGTTTATCCTGACTCTAAACTATAACTGATAAAGCCACAATCTCATAAAAAGATTATTTTCAAGACTATTGCATTACCCTCTGAGAGCTAAAATACTCATTTATTCATAGTAGCAGATTGTAATAGCTCTAATTCCCTGAGAAGTGGGCATTGTATGATAATTGAGTGGGCTGGGATGTTAATTGTCCTCCACTTCACCTCTAGATGTTTAACTGCTTATCTCTTCAACCAGCAAACAATAATGCACTCTTACTTGCACCTTCCTGTTCAGATAATTTTGTGAGCTGAGTAATTTATTTGTAATAAAGAGGAAAAAGTATCTGTGCAGGAGAAATATTTAAATTGTGCCATGTTCCATATTAAAACCAGTTGGAGATAGTGGTGTGTACTTAGGGAGCTTTCCAACAGAGTTGCTTTTGCAGTACCTGGAATGGAGTAATTGGAAATGCAAGAATATGACCAAAAAACAGAATGACATTAACAGGTATCACTAAATGAATAATACTTGGTTAGTTTTCTGTACTATTTTCTATCAGGGGCAACTTGTCTCAAACCCACATGGTGAAAGTAGCCTTTTACTAATCTGGGAGTTATGTTGGCGTTCCTTGTTGCTTCTTGTCAAACATTGAGAAGCAGAGGACTGTAGATTATCCAGACTTGTTACCATTGCTGCTGTTATCATGATACTTTCCTTTTGGACCTTTGTAATCACACAAAGGAGTTAGCTAGGGGATAATGGAGAAAGCCCAATATCAGACACTTAGCTATCATGTGTTGAGTATCTGCTGTGCACCAGATATTGAGTTGCCCTTAATTTGCACATTATTTTTTTGGATTTTACTGTAATCATATTTTGTAAAGGAATATAAGAAAAATCACCCAAACTTGGAACTACAGAGGGAAAAAGGAGACTTATCTTCTACCCCCTTTGGTCCGGTACCCGGAGGCCTCAAAACTGAACCAACAGAAACCAGATTAACAGGGAAAAAAGGTATATTTGCTGCTATTGATGTTAATATCATTATGTGCATGGGAGTTTCACAGAAAAGAAGTAAGAACTCAGAGTGGTTGGACTTGGGGCTCATATACCATTTTAACAAAGGGCAATAAATTGTGGAGAAGTAACTAGATAACAGGAAAAAGAGTTGGGGCTTTAGGGATGGTAAAAGGTGGGATGGTGACTAGGAAATTTTGGGGATGCTGATGGAATCTAAGGGTTATTTTAGGTCTGATTATGCAGACTCACTTCAGCATCAGCTCCTCATCTCCAGTGATGAGAGTCAAGTCTTTTTTTTTTTTCCTGGTACCAGGAAGGTTCCTTTCTCATGAGAAATTTATGCCCCTCCTCCAGGAAGGTATAGGGAGGGCACAGTGCTCTTTCTCTTTCTGTATGCTCTTTCTCAGTTGCCTTTAGCTCAAAATAATGCTCATGCCAAAGTGGCTTATTTTGCAGTGGCATATCCTAATCCCCTCAGAAATAAGGCAAAGAATAACTACACTTACTTTCAAAGCCATATGGAGCATTTCCCAATAAGATCAACCAAGAATTTAATTCTCTGAGGACTATACTTTTTATAGTTTTGCTATGCTCTATTGATTAAGAAACTGTTTTTGTGCAAATACATGTTAACCTGGAGATAATTGTCCAGTAGAAATGCAAATTATTTCTGTCCAGTAAATGAGATAAATGACCCCAAGGGTTAAAGCCTTGTTTCCCTGTAGATGCTAAATTGCTTCATCTCTAATTTAGAGAATTTATTTCAGCATTCTTTGCCTAACAAAGTTCATAATTCTGTTCCTTAAATTCTCCTTTTGACCAGTATTGCTATCCTATTCTTTCCCTCATTAATGGCACAAATCTTTAACTTGCTTGCTTTCATTTCTAGGAGAGTTATTTTTTAACTTTCCCAAAATTATACTTTGGTAGGATTCAAATGAGTCTCAGAATTGATTTTCCCAAGTTGACATGGCTATTGAGAAATTGTGTTAAAATTCAGGTTTGCAATTCCAAATAACTTGATATTTCTATTTCACTATTCCTCATCCAAACCTCCATCTTCTTAGAGGAAGGAAGGTTTCAAGTATGATTAAAATATAGCAGTTTTTCTTCTAGACCTTGAACAGCATCAAGGCTTATCTTTCACCCAATTTCACCCAGACTTACTGTCTCTGTAGCCTAAGTAACTAACACACTGTATAGTCAGTCCATAGTAGGAAAACAATAATTACTTGTTGACTAAATGTATAAACAAGTGAAAGAAGGAAAGAAAAATAAGTAATTTACCATATGCCTAATTGACTAACATTCTACTTTATAGCAAACAGATCCAAGGAGGAAAAAAAAAAGATAAATTAAAAATATTTTAGGGTAGGGTGGTTGAGGTAACATGCAAAATCCACATATAAGATATATATGTCCATCTCATTTCTAGATCAAATTTAAATATAGTAGGATCCTATGATAAGATTAAGAAAACCTAAATCTTACCACCTTCAATCATTGGCTTTGAACCTTTGGCAAACCTCTTTGGGGTTATCTCCACAATTGCTGAAATAATATCACATTTATCTCATCAACTGATGATTTCTTGAATTCCTCAAACCTTTGGGTTTATGGTTTTATGCTATTATTCCCTAGCAAACCAAAAGGATCTCCTCCCTTACTCTCTTGTCTTAGCTTTCTTGTTGATAACAACACTACAGCACTCTAAGAGAATAAGAAAGTCGGTCAAAATATTAAGTGCCTACTGCTGAGTCTCAGTTTCCTTTTGAGTATAATGAAGATAGAAATGCCCATCCTTCAGGACTGTCATAATAGTAAAGTGGGATGATGTATGCAAGCCTCCAAGGATGTGTCCAGCGCGCAGAGTTTGCATTTTTGGAAAAGTTTGTGAAACCCTCCCTCTGTTTAGAACTCCAGTAACAATACATCTTTCCACTACCTTAAACCACTGAGCAATTCAAGCCTCACTTTCAGACTTGTCATTTTACCACCATGAACTTTCAATGCCATGTTGGTACTTTGGAAGCTGTGGTGAACAGCCAACGACCAGGCAGCAATGGGTGAAATGAAAACATGGGATCTTAGAAAAATCTGCACTGGGAATAAGGCTGTAATTCTCTGGGCCTTGTCCTTCTATAAGGAAATCCCAAGTAGTAGCTTTGTGAGTCCTCAGAAAACTCCCCAACTAAGAAAGCAAACAGTGTGGATTCGGGAGCTATCTGCATTCTACTGAACATCTGGAGGATGGAGAATTTCTTTGAAGTAGAGAGACAAAAGGAGCCCTCAAGAGTAGCTGAGTTTAAACCATACTCCAGACTCCTGGAAGTAGCTTAACTGGATCCTTGACCAAAACTTCTTGACTAGTCTCCTACTCTCTGAATGTGGACCTTAGTTTTGGATCAGAACCACCTAGAAATAATGCAGTAATCTTAGGCCTGACTCTCTGCCCCCAGGAGAGGCCTCATGACCTTACACTTGCTTCCTCATATCATTGCCTTGCTAGATCTGAGTGTTGTCCCTGTTGGTTCAAAGTGACCCCACCTGTGTCTCCAGGTCAGAGTGTTTTTCCTCAAGGAGATAGGGAGCCTGAGTTGATAGTGGGTATAATATCAAGCATCCTGTCTGGTACAGCCTGCAGACAATCAATTTGTGTTTTGACTTATCAGTGAAAGTCTGGTTCAACTCTTTTATTATGTTAATTTTGTGCCTGCTGGCTTCCACTCTTCCTGCCTGACTCTTGACTGCAAAGTTACTTTGGACAAAAAGGTGCTTGGACTTGCAATCAATGAATTTCTTTACATTTGCTTTCCAGAAATGGCAGAAGTAAAATGGTATCATAAGAAAATTGACATTGGGATAATTAAAGACACTCTATCCTCATTAAAAGAAAGAAGAAGGGTTTAACATTCCCTGACTCTTGGTAATGTGACCATAAATCTCTTTGGCTTCTAGCCTCACAAAAATGTTGCCCACTACTTTTTTTTTTTTTTTTTTTTAATTGGTTGTCATATCATGAATCCACAAATTTTAGCCACTTTGTCATAGTTTTATCATGCATGAAATATGTTACTCTAGTACATTTGGGGCTGTCTTGTCTCACATATAGATAGATGAATTTGAATGTACTATGTTGTTGACTCATTAACACCGAACTCATGGCCAAGAGCACTAGAACTTATGCCTAAATGAAGCCTATCTAACATGTATGTTCTCTGTAAGGCACATTACAACTGTCTTCCATTTAGGAACACCATACAGCACTCCAGCACTCTATTCAGAAGCCATTTTAAACACACAATCATCAACAACAACAAAAAAAACACACAAAATGTGAAAAACATGGCACTAAATAGACCAGAAAAAAGACACTCGCTTACATTACAGAAACTGAAACAAGGCAGAGTATAGTTTTCTTCCATTTCAGCTAGGAACATGTGTGTCAATGACTCAAACTTTTTCCAACTCTGTGCATGTTCACAAATGGCTATGAAAGTGAAACTAGCATTGATTTGGGGGTTACAGATAAATTTTAATAAGTGCATTTACAAAAATGGAATCCACAAATAATGAAGAGCTACTGTAGTTGATAATTTCCTAAATGTGAAAGTGTTAAAAAGAAGAGGAAGATTTAAAGAAGTCTAAAGTTTCTAAAAAGAACAGTTGCTATTATCAGCAAATTAGGTAATAGGTTTTAGATAAACAAAAGCATCAAACATTCCATTAAAGAATGTTTCTCAAATTTTAATGGGTAAAATTATCAAGATACTTTGCTGCAAACACAAATTCTGCTTCAGTTTGAATTCTTAATTTCTCATAAATTACCAAATGGGGGGATCCCTGGGTGGCTCAGTGGTTTAGCACCTGCCTTTGGCCCAGGGCGTGATCCCGGAGTCCTGGGATCGAGTTCCGAGTTGGGCTCCCTGCATGGAGCCTGCTTCTCCCTCTGCCTGTGTCTCTGCCTCTTTCTCTCTGTGTGTGTCTCTCATGAATAAATAAATAAAAATCTTTAAAAAATAAAAATAAAAAAATAAGGGCAAAAGTTAAAAAAAAATGCCAAATGGCACCAAGACATTGGTTTATGAGCACACCATGAATAGCAAGTTTTTTTAATTTTTTTTTTTTTTATTTATGATAGTCACACACACAGAGAGAGAGAGGCAGAGACATAGGCAGAGGGAGAAGCAGGCTCCATGCACCGGGAGCCTGACGTGGGATTCGATCCCGGGTCTCCAGGATCGCTCCCTGGGCCAAAGGCAGGTGCCAAACCGCTGCGCCACCCAGGGATCCCGAGTAGCAAGTTTTGATAGGCTGTTTACCATGTTCCTGATTCAGGCAATATACTTAATCCCAGTCACCTCATCTATGAAGTAGATAATATCTACACTGGTTTATTGTAGGACTTAAAAAAAAAAACAATGCATATAAAGCTCTTAAAACTGTGTATGCTACATAGTAAGCTCTCAATAAAGGTTATTGATGATAGTGATGATGAAACAGTACTTCCACTTCTCACATTCTAAAAACAAGCATACATACATAATGACAAGAGATTCTTATTTAATTTTGTTTTCTCTTCTTTTAATATCTAAGTTTGAGAGTAGTTTATTACCATTCTCTCAATTTCTTAAGCTGCTCTTCATTCCTTAGCTTCTGTCCGTACCACTCTCTAAGATATGCTCCCACAAGCATTATCAAAAATCACATTTTAGATCAATAAGATGGAGTCTGCTCAGTCTTATGTAATTATATTATGAGATCTCCTTGTAATAGCCGGCCCAGCTGATCTTTCCCTCCTTGAAACTATTTCCTTTGTGTAGAATAGATCATTGCTCCTAATTCTTCCTTCCTTCTTTGAATTAGAAGTATATATCTAAGCCTTCTATCATGGGACTTTGCAGACCCTCCCGCTAGAGTGGGTAAAATATACTTCCTGTCACACTGATCTTGGGTTGGATCACATGACTTGCTTTGGCTGATGAAATGTTGACAGAGCCTCGCTCTGTTCTACAGCACTGTCTTATGAGGCAATGCGTGTCTTTACTCAGAACCCTGAGTTCCTATAATCTTCCATTATAAAAACATCCCAAAGGCAGTAGTAACCCTCAGACTGATCCCCAGAATGAAGATATGTGGGTGGATCTGAAACCACCAAGAGGCTTGGGGTCCAACCTGGTGCAACTTAGCACTGCTTAGATAAACTGAAGTAGAGCCAGCCTGCAGACCCATAAGCATAAAAATAAATTGGTTTCATTGTAATATTTTCCAATTGCTACAGAAGAAAACATCAACAACAAAAACTATAGTAAATATACTCAATTTCTGTTGTTTCACCCTCTCTTAGTTCTTAGATTTTCTTCTCAGTCTCTGCTTTGGGTGTGCTTCCTTCTAAAAAAAACAAAAAAAAACAAAAAAAAACTAAAAATATCTAAAAATATTTGTGACCTTTAGGATTTGTTCTTAGGACATCACTTTTCACACTTTAAATTATCCTAGACAATCTCAGCAACTCATGTTTAAAACTGCCACTTAAAAAAAACAAAACAAAACAAAAAAAAACAAACAAAAAAACTGCCACTTACAGGGAAGTAAGCTAAAGTGTGTATCCCTTATCTCACCTGTGCCTCTCCTCGGGGACTTCAGACCCCTGCCTCCTGTTGTTAACTCAGTTTCTCCCCTGGATATCTTATGGGTATCTCAAATTAAAGGTTTCCACAACCAAAGCATATTTTTCCCTATTCCCTTAACCTTGTTTCTTTTTAGAAATGAATGCCAAGCTCTGTCCTGCCTTGAGGACTTTTTGTCATCACTATTTCTTCTTCTGAGAGAACACTGCACATGCCGTAGGCAGCTCATTCTCACCCATTGGGCCTCAGCCCAGAAACCTCTTTAAGAGGATCCTTCACTGATTGCCCTGTAGGAAGGAGCCCTCTTTCCTTATTCACTTCTTTAGAAATTACATCTCTTTGTTTATTTGCTTCCTAGTACCTAAAAGCATTCATACTTACTTATGAACTCATTTTTCCAAATAGAATGTAATGTCCACAAGGGCAGCAAACTTTTTGACCTATTGACCATATATATTCAGTGCCTAGCCTAAAGCTATCAAGGAATTGTTTCCCAATAAATATTTTCTAGAATGAATAAATAAATTTGTTTTCTATTCAACAGTCATATGAATGGCTCTATCATTCATCTAATTATCTATTCCAGAATTTTATTTTATTTTTATTATTTTTTAAAGTATAATGATTGTATTTATTTATTCATGACACACACACACACACACACACACACAGAGAGAGAGAGAGAGAGAAAGAGGCAGAGACATAGGGAGAGGAAAAAACAGACTTCATGCTAGGAGCCTGATGCAGGACTTGATTCTGGCACCTCAGGATCACATCCTGAGCCAAAGGCAGACACTCAACCGCTGAGACACCCAGGCATCCTATTTCAGAAATGTAAAAGCCATCCTTAAATTATTTTTCTTATCACTGCCCTACCATCAATAGTCAAACTTAGACTTTTATTCTAAAAATTTTTTTTTTTAAATTTCCACCTCCATCTTCTTTGTTCTCATCTCTACTCTCACTGCTGTATTCAAGTCTTAATCAGTTTATAGACACAAATTTTGGATTGATCTTCCTGTATTGGTTTTTTTCCCTCTCTATATTAATCTGATTTCACTTGTGATAATGCTGCATAACAAGTAAGCCCTAATCTCAATGATTTAAGTAACAAATATGTATGTTATGCTCATTAATTTGTTACCTGTGTTCAGCTAAGCTTGGATTGGTTCCAAGGCTTTGAGTCAGGTTAATCAATCTGGACCTCAGACTTAAAGAAGAATGGCTAATTGGTACCTGTTCTCGCTGCAGGGGAAGGCAACTGAAGAGGGCTGGAAAAAACTTGCAGTGCCTCATAGAGCCTTGGTTGGGAACTGAAACATTGTAATTCTTGCCCATACCCAAGCCTGACATCAACAGGGTGGGAAAATTATAGACTCTAGCAGGAGGCACTGCAATTCACATAGTAAAGGATAGGAGTATCTAATTTTGTTATAAGGAAATAATAAAGAGCTGAGAATGATAATATAGTCAATCGCACTCAAAATCCTTTCTTTACACAAGTCCCAAAGAGATCTTGGTGAAAGGCAAAACTTCATGTCACTTCCTTTAATTACCTCTTTTATTATAAGATAAAACTCAAACCATCCGTACCTACTATTCAAGCCTCCTCTCCTCTTCACATTTTATGCTCCAGCAACAGCAAACTGCTTGTAGTTCCCGGCTGTTCACACCAAGCTGTTTCATGCCTCTTTGCCTTTGCTCATGACATTTCTGCATGGAAATGCTTTTCTCACTCTGCATTCCATTTCCTACTGGCTAATTCCTACTCATTCTTCAAGATTCAGCTCATGCATGACCTACTGGATGAGTCTTCCTCGACCCTTCTCTCAGCTCAGTGTATCCACAATGCCTTGTGCATTTTCTTATCATGGCATTTATCAGGTTGAATGGAAATTATCCATTGGTGTATATTTGAATATGTCTTCTTATAGACCATAATTTTCTAAGTGTAAAACAAACTTTTTAAAAATTAAAAAAAATGTATTTATGTTCCCAGCATCTAGAACAATATGAGACATGTAGTAGTAGTCACTCTATCAATTCTGTGGAGTGAGACTACAATAATTCCTCTTTTATTGCACCAGAGTTTATTATTCTAAGCTTTAAAAAGTTAAAAAGTCTAACTTTAAAAATTTCAACTTTCTGTTGAACAAGTCTGTGATCACCCAGGTCATACACTGTAATTTTAGAAAATTAAACTATATTTCCTCTTAGCTTGCAACCCCAACAGCACCCCCCCACTCTGCCCAAACACCCTCTCTAAAGAAATTCACCAAAGCAAGGCCTGCAAGTCAATAGGTCCTGGAATATTACATTTATTGCAGTGAATTTTACCATGCACTTTTTTTTTTTTTTTTTGCTTGGTCTTCTTTTGGTTGCATTTCTAGGATTATTAGTCAAGATCCCATGAGAGATGTGAGCAGAGGGTGAGGGGTCAACAGGAAAAGACAAATGTGACTTTAGGGTAAGAAAAAGTAAAGTGAGAAATGATGAAAAAGAAGGAAAATCCCTCTGTCTCTTGGAATCATTGATTATGTTGCAACAATCAAAGGACAAAAAGACCCTGTCTTTTGTTTTGTTTTTTTTCCTTCTGGAATGAGAAGTGGCAGGCAGAATTTAAACTAAAGACTCTAATGGCTTGATGACTTCAGGTAATCACTGGAAAGATAGCATTGAGGAAAAGTCTAATCATCTTATGGGCAGGAGTCATGAATGAGAATAAAGAATTCTTCCTTAATTGACATCATTACATTACTTACCGCCCTAAGGCAACAGGTAAGCAAGCCTTGAATTGTCAGTTGCTTTCATTTGCCTTTGTTAATTTCATTGGCTCATAACTCACCCAGTGGCAGTAAATAGAATAATTTTTAAATTTTGTTTTGTTCTGTTCAAGGGGCAGAACCCAGAACTGACATTTTGTAGTGAAAGCTACTGTAATAGTCAATGTGTTCTTATTCATGTTTGCATGTTCTTATTAAGGCGGGGGGGGGGGGGGGGGGGGGGGGGGGGGGGGAGGAGTAACTGCTTGTTCCTGTGCTCTCTTTTGCTTTATAAAACGATATTTAGTTTTGAATGTCTTAAGAGCTATTAACTTTAGGTAGCAATGCTGACTGCCTAGAACTGTGAAGTTTATGACAGATATGCTTCTCTTTTAAGGTATTGTCTACTTATTTATTCATCAATCCCTCCATTTTTTTTTTTTGTTTGTTTTTTTTGTTTTTTTTGTTTTTTCTTATCCCACATTTGCTAGCTTTCTCCCTGGTCTGTCGGAAGTTTACATTTTAATGCAAGCTGGTGTTCAGGTCATTTCAGATTCATCTATTACAATTTTTCTTACCCTTTCTAAACCTAGCCATTCTCTGATCCATTATGCTCAAAATCTCTTATTTTTGAGACATTTTCTTTTTTTTTAAGAAAAAGATTTTATTTATTTATTCGCAAGAGACACACACACAGAGAGGCAGAGACATAGGCAGAGGAAGGAGAAGCAGGCTCCATGCAAGGAACCTGATGTGGGACTCAGTCCCAGGACTCTGGGATCATGCCCTGAGCTGAAGGCAGACACTCAACCCCTGAGCCACCCAGACATCCTGAGACCTTTTCTTAATATTTTTCTACTTTACCTAGTGAAATTCAAAGCCTATGTCCACAAAGTCACCTGAAACATTCAGTTCTTGTGTCTACCACTCTTCTCTTATTCTCACCTCTCCTCACCTGCCAGGTTCTCCAAAAGCCCCTATTGTTACCTGCCCTCCCATTTGCATCTTACTTCTTGCCACTTTACTCACATTCAGGAGTGGAATAGTTCCTCAGTATGGAAAGTACCCTTCTTGTTCTTCTCCAAATCTCTCCTGAAATCTACTTCCTCCTGGCACTGGGGCTTTATCGTTTTCAAAAGCAGCACCTCTATGATTCATGTCTTTTGAACCTTTCTACCTGGCATTCTATGACAACACAAAATACTGAAAACAGAAATAATAACGGTCAGTATTTATTAACCCTTTAGTATATGATAGGTGCTGACTTCAGTGCATTATCTCAATTAATCCCCCCAACAGTCCTGTGCAGTGGGTATTATACTATTTCCATTTGTCTGATGAAAAAAAGTGAGTCATAGTGAAGTTAAGTAACTCATCCAACGACTCTGATAGAGTGGAGTCACTTATAAACTGAGTGACTTATACACAACAAACATTTATTTCTCACAGTTCTAGAGCTTGAGTAGTCCAAGATCAAGCCACTGTCAGATTCAGTGTCTCATAAGGACCCACTTTCTAATTCATAGATGACTGTCTCTTCACTATGAACTTACATGGCCAGAAGAGTAGAGAGAGCTCTCCAGGATCTCTTTTATAACAGCACTAATCCCATTCATGAATGCTCTGCCCTCATCACCTAATCACCTCCCAAAATTACCACCTCCAAACACCATCACTTTAGGGATTGGGTTTTGACTAATGAACTTGGGTGGGACACTCAGTCTATAGCAACACTCCTAGGATAAGGACTCAGATTGAGATCTTTATGGAACCTAAACACTGAAAAGGTTATTGTATCCATTTATTAATGTGATTATTATTTCCAAATAATAGTTCAAAAATAAATCTAAGAAATTTAACAAACAACAAAATTCTCATTTTGTTATGATGTTATGATGACTACTTGCTTCTTTCTAGGAAATATCCTATTATTGTAAAAAGTCTATTGTTCATGACCCTGTGTTAGTTAATCCCATCAATATATGCTTAATCAGACTATTAAGTAGCCTGTTACTTTATAAAGAGTGAAAACAAACAATGAGAGGCAACATATAAGTCATTGGCATCCAAAAAAATGTAGTCCCCTGGAGACGTGAGTCACATACTTTTTGCTCAGATTAGAAGCAGCTCCAGAAGGTAGATACGTATCTTTCTTTTGGACCCCATTCTGGCCACTGCCTTTCCTAGAGCAAGAAGTTCCTCAAAATTCAGAGCAGTTGTTTACTCCTTTATAGGACCAACCACTGGGTGTTTTCATAGACACAGTAGCCCAGGATATGATCAAAGAGCAGACTTGAAAGACAGTCACTAATATAAACTCACAACAGCTCTCAAATATATCAGTTTCAGTCTATATAAGTATGAACCAACTATTAGTGTCTTGAACTTGACTTTGACCCACATCAATATTCCTCATCTTCAGGGTTAGAGCACAAGTCCAATAAGATAGTTTTGAGCTTCCTTGGAGCAAAATCTGGTTTGTGTGTTCTGTGTGCTGTGTGTGTGTGTGTGTGTGTGTGTGTGTGTGGATATAACTTTCTCAAAGTGAAGGAGTTTCAAATCCAAAAAGCATTTTAAATCATTGTCCTATTTTTCAGTCATTACCCTAAAAAAATATATTTAGTTGCACTAGGCTAAAGAAAAACTGTTCAATTTTAATTCAGCTGGTGAGATAGACTTCAGTAGTTCTTTGTCTTAGCTCTTATTCAGAATCTGTTCCAGAGGCTCAAAACTTCTTTTTCTTTCTCTTTTTTTAAAAAATATTTTATTTATTTATTCATGAGATACACAGAAAGAGTGGCAGAGACATAGGCAAAGGGAGAAGCAGGCTCCATGGAGGGAGCCTGACATGGGGCTCGATCCCGGGACTCCAGGATCACAACCTGAGCCAAAGACAGATGCTCAACCACTGAGCCACCCAGGTGCCCCAAGAGTCAGGACTTCTGCATGGTGTGTTTTACCAGATACATTTCAATAAGAAGGAACTATTTTAGAGGATTTTTAAGATGGCAGCATAGGAAAATCCTGAACTCACTTCCTCCCACAGACACAACAAATCTACGCTACATATAGAAAAAATCTCTCTGAAAAGGACCTGAAAGCTAGCTGAATGGCTCCTTCACAACAACAGAGAAAGGGGGTACCTCTAGATGAGCAGGAGAGGCAGAGACCTGGTCTCACCAAAAACCCCACTCTTGGTATAGTGATCCATAACTGGAAGGTATTTCACAAGTCAAACCTCTTCCCTGAGGAATGAGGGGTTTGTGCCCCACATTCCAACAATTGGATGCTGAGCTGGAGAGATGAACCCTCAAAATGTCTGGCTTTGAAAACCAATCGCACTTACATTCAGGGGAATCATAGGGCTGGAGGGAACAGAGATTCTATTCTTAAAGGGATCATGTATGGACTCACTTGCCCCAGGACCCAGCACAAAAAGCAGTGTGTTGTCCTAAATTTGATTCTAATGCTTCATCTGGTTCTTTGAAGCAGTACAAAAAAAGGGAGAGAGATAATGTAGGGATATCATTTACTCAAATTTACAGCCATTTGTCCTGAAAACACAATTAGGAGTACCAGACCACAAGAAAAAAAAATTCCTTCTTTTTTTTCAAGTATAATTGACATAAAACATTATGCTAGTTTCAAGTGTACAACATAATGATTTGATATTTGTACATATTGAGAAATGAGCACCACAATAAATGTACTTATCATCCATCACCATACAGAGTTAAAAAATTTCCTTCCTTCCTTCCTTAATTTCTTTCTTTTTGAAATTATTGATGCTAGAAGTAGCTAGTGGGACAGACAGATGCCTGGGAAATAGATGATCTGGGTTATAGTCCTGGTATTGCTTCCAATTTATTGTTTACATCTGGATAATTCACTTATCATTTTTGTTTTTTTTCTTTTCTCATAAAGTAATATGTTTGCTTTATTTACTTCACAGGATACTTAATATCAATTAAAATATTAAACGTTAAAGTGTTGGAATAACTAATAGTGCATAAGTATGTTAGGTTATTCTAGTTAGAAACATAGAAGTTAATCAGTAACTTGTCACTTTCCTTTAGTTATTACAGGCAAGACTACTCCAAGATTTGTGAAGTCCATTTACTGAATAGTATTTGAATTAATCTCCTAATTTCTATCCCCTATACTTGGCTTTAGATACCTGGAATACATGATTTATTAGTTAAAAACATGAATTTTGAAGTCACTTTATTATAATTTTAGTTGACTATTGATATGATTTGTAAACTCAGGCTGGTAACTTGGTCTCTTTCTCATCACTAAAATGAGGATAAGATGCCTGCCTGAAATATGGCATTTTTATAAAGTCTAAATAACTGCCTGGAAAATTCATTCATACATTTACTCATTCTATTCATTAGACAATTTTTAGTTTTTCTAAATGCTAGAGATAATGTGCTTTCCCTGCCTTCATGAATGTTATATGCATGATAGATACTAAGGAAGTAAACACTTACTAATGAATTAAAGTTTGGTGATTTGTGTTAAGAATCAACAAAAGTGAGTAATGGGTTGGAGAATGCCTGGTTGGGTCCAATGTAGGTGATGTGCTCAAAGAAGTCTTCATTGTTTGAGTAGCATCTAGAACTGGGACTTAAATAATGAGAAGAGGCTAGTCATGGAATGACCTTGCTGGTGCATTATCTGTGGCTGCTTTCCTGCTGTAATAGCAGAGTTAGGTTGCTGTGACAGAAGCCATATTTCCCACCAGCCTAAAATATTTATTTATCTCTTTAAGAAAAATTTTGCTGACCCCTTCAGGATGGCCCTGGTTTCCTCTGAAATTTATTTCATCCACAGCAAGCACTGTGTGGATGAAGTGGCTTCAGCCATGCTGCACTGCCCAGTATGACAGTCAGTAGGCACATGTGGCCACTGAGTTCTTTCAGCGTAACTATTCCCAGTTGAGATGCCCTACACGTGTAAAATACACACTGAATTTCAAATACTTAACATGACAAAAGCGTTAAGAATCTTATTAATATTTACACTGACTATATATTGAAATGATATTCTGGATATAATGAGTTACACAAAATACATTATTATAATTATTTCCACCTTTATTCTTATTTTTTACGATGTGGCTGCTAAATAATTTTAAGTTATGTATGTGGCTCATATTTGTGGCTCACTTTTTTCTATTGGACAGTGCCGATCTAGAAGAGGAGTATGCCAGTAAATGGGAACAGCAAGTGCCAATGTCCGGAGTATGAAAGTAGCTCTGTTTACAATTATTTGGATGATATGAATAAGCCCTTTACTTGGCTACACTGTCAACATAATGTTCAAGATTGTTTTCTCAGAATTGGAAAAAGACTTCTTTTTCTGTGTATATTAGCTCTGAATATTTAAAAATTATGATTACATAGGAATGTTCACAAAAATCAGGAAATTTTGTTAAATAGTCTAAGGCAAAAAATTTGGTTTACCATTCCATATAGCATAGTACTCGAGATATGGAGAGTTTCTGTGTCTGAGCACTTGGGTTCAAATCTAGCTAGTATATTCTGAATAAACTTGGGTATATTAGTTAACATCTCTGTATCTCAATAGATTCTTCTGTAGAATGTGATAAATTTGAATGATTATGACATTAATAAATAAGAAGTGGATTGTATTTTAATTTCCATACTTATCCTTTGTTTTATATATTCATAATTTATTTCATTGTAATTTTCCTATGGAATCTTGTCGTTCTCCTTAATTCCAGTGCTGAAATCTTAGCTTCATCCTGGTTCCATCTCAAATACCTTATTTTTAATACAATACTTTCTGATCCTCTTTTCCTTGATGCCAGATGGGGTATCCCTTTATTAACTTAACACATATTTCTTTCTTTAAAAGAATTAACATGAAACATTTTAGTCAAACAAAAAGTCTGGAGAATAATATAATGAGTATCTGTGTACTCACTGCCTATCTTAAGGATATAAAACATTATTATATTATACTTATAAATCATCCATGCAGGAACATGTTGCTTTACTTAACTCACTCATTACTGAATAATGCCCCTTCATATAATGATATCACAACTTATTTATCTGCTCTATTTATGGATAATTTCCTTTTTTGGTAACTTTCTGTCATCATAAACAACAGTTTTTATGAACATACTTATACATAGGTCTTTGTGAATATGAGTAAATAATTATCTGACATATATTCCTAAGAGCGTATTAATGCCCAATTGTTCTCCATAATGACTTCATAAATTTACACTCTTGGTGACAGTTTCTTCTTCTTCATTGACATTTGATACTGTCAAACTTATAAATTTTTGTCAATCTGATGGGTATAAAGTGGCAACATAACACTGTAGTGTTTAATTTGTCTAGTTAGCAGCAGGTTTGAGCATATTTTCACATATATATTTTGTCCAGCCAAATTCCTTTTTCCTGAGTTGCCTGTTAGAGACTTTCATCCAATTTTCTCTGATGCTGCTTTGTTTTTCTCTTATCTACTTATAGGAGTTCTTTATATATTCCAGATGCTAACATTTTATTGTGTGTATGCATCTCAAAGAACTTGTTCCAGTGGTTAGCTTGGCTTTTCATTTTTTAAATGGTTACTCAAAATGCACCAGAGAATTTTAACACATAGATTCTTGAATTTTAATATATAGAAACTTGACAATCTCTCCTTCATGTCTCAGCTAATTTGACTTGTCTCAGAAAGGCTTCCTCATCCTAAGGTAATAATATTATTTTCTGCTTTCTCTAAAAAATTTTTTTACCTTGTTTCTAATTACTTTAAATTTATTTTTGTTAATATTGTTAGATTAACAGTCCATTTTTTTAAAACTACAGGGATAATCAATTGTGTTAGGTTAGATTCCCCAAGAAACAGACTCTGAGATGGAGATTTGTACCTACGTAGTTTACTGAGAAGATGCAAAATTTTAAAATACATAGTGGAAAGGAAAGAAAAATACAAATACAACAGAGATTTTAAAACAATAAAATAAGTGTATTTGAAAATTTAAATGAAGTTGAGTATTATTTGGAAAATTAGAAAATACCAAAATCATTACAAGGACAAAATCTGACTAAAGAAAATAAACCTACTAAAGAAAATAAAATGTTTACCTAAAAGCCTTCCTCTAAAAAATCTCCTGACTCAGACTCCTTTA
This sequence comes from Canis lupus familiaris, assembly GCF_011100685.1. NCBI lineage: Eukaryota > Metazoa > Chordata > Mammalia > Carnivora > Canidae > Canis > Canis lupus. The sequence goes on along the minus strand of NC_049227.1, from coordinate 54,030,536 downwards.
AAAGTAAACAGATTTTCACAGAGCAGATAATGTTTTCTTCTGCAATTTTTCCCAAAATATAAAAAAATAAATGCAGTCTAATTCATCTTATGAGACTAGTATAACACTGATTACATAGCAATGTGGAATAGTCCAAATAGAGAAAAGTTCCATTTTACAGAAAAGCCACTGATGTAAAAATCCTAGGTCAAATATTAGCTAAGCAAATGCAGTAGGGCATTACCTAAGATTACATCGGACATCCATGCAGTCCTGATGGTGTTAGTGTTACTCAAATTATAATTTCATCATAACCAAGAAACCAAGAAAATAAAATCAAACAACCTTTTTTTCAGATTTAGCACAGCATATGATCCCTGAGAGTAGGTAAAGAAATGAAACAAACCTCACTATCTTCCCTTCTTTCTTCCTGGAGGCACTTTCCAAACTAAGATGCAGGGAGAATAAACCCAAGCAGAAAACACAGGTTTCTTTGAATTCAGGAGAAAGATTAGAGTTTGAGGAGACTGAGACAACTGGAAAAGGTAGGTATCTATATATCTCTAAGATTTCTGCTTCTCTTAATGATGGAGGAACAAGGATTGGATTTATATGGCATCCTAAATAGTGAAAAAACTGAACAAAGTATATGAGATAAACGTTCAGAATTTCACACAGAGAGAACTCATGAGATCTGCAGAGATGTCCTTTCAAGTCTTGGACTGAGTACTCATGGCACATGTGTGGGATGAACCCCACGATGCTGGGGAAAGGAACACTGGAAAGCAAACAACTCTCTGAGCTCACACAGTGTTGAGAATGTTTGTGCTCACATAGGCATACTGAAGCTGTCTCAGGAAACATGGAGAATTAGGTAGATTTTTTTTTTTTAATGGAGCTAAATTAGCCCCACAGCTCCCTTGGACTAACCCAGGCTAACTTGAAAGTAAGCACTACAAAGATTAAACTGATTTCCACTATACTAAATGCATCCAGAACATTTTCCAACACTCATTTTTAAAAATCCAAATAATGAACAGCATGAAATTAACCATGTTTTGCATCTAAAAAATGCTATCAGGCATGCACAAAAGCAGGAAACTAGGACCCACAAGAAGGAAAAATACCAATCAATGACAGAAATAATATAATTAGCAGGAGGAGATGTTAAAACAGCTATCTTAATATGTTCCATATATTAAAAAATGTGAAAATATAACAAGGAGGGGATTGCTGGATTCATAAGATGAAATATATTCAACAATAAAAAGGAATGAATTACTTATATTCTCAATATCAATGAAATAAAAAACATGTTCATCAAAAGAAGGCATATGTAAGGGGCACCTGGGTGGCTCAGTGGTTGAGCACCTGCCTTTGGCTCAGGTTGTGATCCTGGGCTCCTGGGATCGAATCCCACATCAGGCTCCCCACCAGGAGCCTGCTTCTCCCTCTGCCTATGTTTCTGCCTCTCTCTCTGTGTCTCTCTAATGAGTAAATAAAATCTTAAAAAAAAAAAAGAAGACATACACAAAAGTGAAGGTAGTATATGACCTAATTTATATGAAACTCTAAAAAGGCAAAACTAATCTATGGTAGCACAAGGCAGATTATTTATTTCCAGATTTTAGAGATTGGGATAAAATGACTACAAAGGAATAAACATAATTTTTTTGGTGATAGAAATGATCTGTGTCTTGACCAGGATGGGAGTTCAGATATATTGCCAGAACTCATTGCACTCTACATTTAAAATGGACTTACTTACTTCAAAGTATATAATACTTTGTACACCAAAAAAGTTGATTTAGAGAGAAAACTACATTATTTTCTAATGACATTTATTTTAAGAATGAAATGATGGCCGATTTTAGAAATATATTTATTTCTGATAAAACTGGTAAAACATATCATTAAACTAAAAACAGAAGAGAATGTCCTTAACTTTATCAAATGATAAAGATGAATAAAACCCAAACTTGTATGAAACATATTTAATGAAGAAACTTTATAGAGGTATTCCCATAAAAGCGAGGATCAGTATTAAGATGCCCACCATCATTGCTATTATTTAATACAATGATGGAGATCCTAGCCAACTTTCTAATTATTTCTCTAAAGAGAAATAAACTTTAATAACTGGAAAGAAATAAACTGCCTTTATATACAGATAATATATTTATCAATATAAAAAAAAAAACAACCTTTACATACAACCAATACTCCAAATTCCTCTAATTAGAGAGTTCAGCAAATTTGCTGCATAAAGAAATGAATATTATTCCTCTATAGCAAGGGGTTGACAAACTATTGCCTGCTAGACAAATCTGGCCATCACCTGTTTTGTAAATAAACTTTTATTGGAATGTAACCATGCCCATTTGTTTATATATTGCCTTTAGGGTTTCTTTCTTGCTACTATGGCAGAGTTGAATGTTACAATAGAGACTGTCTGGCCCACAAAGTCTAAATTATTTACTACTTGGTATCTTACAGGAAAAGTTTGCCAACCCCTGCTCTAAAGCAACAATAATCAAATAGAAAATATAATAAAAAAATAAGATGCAATTTACAAAAGTAACAAAAATTGGTACATATATATAAATTAATCAAACAATAATAATAATGAATGCCTTTATTAAGGGACTTAAAACAGATTTATTTAAGTGGGAAAATATTCTGTATTTATGGATGGGGCAACTTATCATTATAAGATAAAAATTTCCCTTAATTAATCTATAAATTTAAAGCAACCCCGAGAAAAATTGCAGATGAATCTTCTTAGGAACTTGGCAAACTCCTTTTAAATTTCACATAGGAGAATAAAGACTCATAAAAAGAAGAGTGAAGAGAGTTTCCCTTCCAGATATTTAGATGAACCTCAAAGCCATTTAGTGAAAGATAACACGGTGTTCACTAAAAAATGAATATTCCAAAGGAATGTAACTCAGAAAGAGGTCTATTTATATATGGGGAAAATGATAAATACAGCACTACAAATTCATGTATGCAGTATTTAGAAAAGTGTGTTTGGAAACTGCTTACTACTTATTAAAAAATTAATAAACCAGGATCACTAAATTTGCCCTGCATACAAGCTTGCAGTTCTGATGTAACATGTATCTAAATTTAAAAGGTAAACTATAAAACTATTGGAAGAAAAGGAGGAAAGCTACCCTGTTACTTGGAGCATGGGTGGGGAAAGTCTTCAATAAAATTCTCCAAAGCAAAATTCGTGGTACAAAAAAAAATTTTACAAAAGAATAGATTTTGCTCTATGTAATTAACTACTGTTACATAATGAAGGATGCTGTAGCATATAGTACATGGTATTAATTAATTAATAGTACATACTATTCAATTATATAACATATAACATATTATACTCATACATAATATATAATAATATATGTATGAAAGGAATTCCTGCAATCACAACTAAAATGACAAAAAATAAATTCAAAACATGCAAAGATTCTATATTTATAATTCATGGAAAGATAAGCTCAAACTGATCACAAGTATCTTAAAAGTTAGTAATTAGTAATAGGATAAAGACCATAAAAATGAAATAATAATTTACACCCATGAGAAGGGCAAAAAATTATGAATGAAGTAAAATTTGTAGGTAATATGAGAGGAAGGGGACACCGGCATTGCGGGTAAATTGCAGCTATTTTAAACAACCATCTGTAGCAGTTATGAAATTAAGAACATCCTCAAACTTAGGGGTAATATGTACTGAGTGTATGTACCTCTTGAGTGTAAATCCTGTGTATGTGGGCATCTTGATTATGGAGTTTCTGCTGAAACTCTGAGGATATTCTTAATGAGTATGTCTTTCTCCTTCCTGAGAATGTGCACATCTCTATATCCTTGCCATGTATGTAAACATGCTTTGAGCATGGATTCATCCTAGTGCCATGTGTTTATCCTTGCTGAGTATGTGTGCATGCTCTCTGAATGGGACTCAGGAAACCTACTCTTGTAATATATCCTAAAGAAATTCTTTCATAGGTTCATAAGAGGACATATGAGTTTTCATCGTGTAGCATAGCAGGGAGTTGGGGAATACTTAAGTAAATGTGGGAGATGCGCACTTTAGAATACAGTGCTGCAGTGAGAAGCTACAAACTAATGGTGTCGCAGATAAAAGGATGCATATAAAAATTGTATTGAGGAATAAAGTAGGAGAAAGTGATATTATCTATATACGCTCAGAACACATACATAGGAAGCACTGTATTTTAAAAGTCTACATACACAAAGACACAAGTAAATACACTAAAATGGTACATGGTAAGGGACAGGAAGAGGAATAGGGATCAGGACTAGGATGGAGGAGGAAAAGGGGTAAAATAAGAGGCCTCACATCAACATGATGACTTATGCATATATAAACAAATGCTCTGCATAGGCAATAAGGTGAATATACCCACTAAATTTATGAAGTGTTGTAGCCCTGATGATGAAGAATGCAACTAACTGAACTTTCTGTTATCTACCCAAAGAGAGAACTGAAATCATAGATGAATGAGAGAATTGAATTTCTAACGCATGGACATTCACAAGTAGCATACATTCAGCTTATCTGAAAGTAGATTATAAAGCTTTCTGAAGGTATTTTAGCAAGTCTTTACCAAAAATTGTATGAGATAATTCAGTTTATCCTGACTAAATACTTTATTTTGTTTGTATTTAGTTAGAATGATCTCATCATAATTTCTAATCTAATTTAAATATATTTTTTCCAAATTGCAGTAAATACACTTTGCAAAGTCATTGTTCCTAGATGGAATTAAATTACTTACCTTGGTAATGGAGAGTTACCAGAAGGATGTAAATGAGTTGTTAACATGGCACTTCATTGCCACAATAATTTAGAGCCACTAGCTAGCTTGATGTGTCTGCAATAAATGTTTTATTATTTAGGAAAAATACACTATACAAGTTGCAATGTGCCATGCTCATTCATGCTGTAAATCAACAAAGATCAGCAGACTGAATAGAAAAATGAAAAGCTTATTTAGAAACTGACATAAGCTTTCAGATGAGCAGGGATGGTTGAAGTTAACTGCATTCATTTTTCTTTGCTTGTCATAGTTGCCACTTGAATTTCACTGCTAAAGATAGAAGATAGTTTTGCTTTATGAAATTATATCTACAGAAACAGTGTTTGCATTTATATAGATATAGTCATAATAAAGTGGAATATAAAGAAGCCACACTAAAGTAATAGTAGCCCCAAATTTATGAAGTGTGGGATGGAATTTGCTACCTTACGTCTCTAGACTCAGTGAAATCCTTCTATGGAGATCAAAGCTCATGTTAGAAACCATGGCATGACTTTATGCCCTGGGACTGTATAGTAATTTCCAGACAATACAGTATAAAACATCATACACTTAGCATTTGTAAAGCATCTGGCAATTTTTTCCTTATTTGCTTTGTTATTTTGACAAGCTCAAAATCCCAGAAAAATTATCACTCTGCTCGCAAACCACATAGTGCCAGCCATAGTGGCAATAGATAAACATCAATTTCTGAAGCACAGTCCTCACCGTGACAAGCCCCCACCCTCCCTGAAGTGACCTAGAAATTGCCACAACTGATATAGATGATATAGATGTTCCATACTGGAACAGTGAAGAACCAAGTTCGCTGTTGCCTCTCTTTCTGCTATGAGGAGACAGTGTCCTAGGCTACCAAATGCCAAATCCTTTTGTGTGAAAGAATCACATATAAATGACATCCACCTGTCTTAGCGTTACCTTCATAATATTATTAGTCATATTAAGTTCATCGGCCTCACGAATGTTACTTTATAACATAATAGTGACCCTTCTCTATATAAAATGTGTTGGGCGAGTGGTAACCTGCTAACTACCATACTAAAATTAACTCTTTTTGGAGACAGACCTGACACAGATATCAGGATCTGAAACCTAACTTTAAAAAAAAAAAACAAAAAACAAAAACAAACAAACAAACAACTTCTGTTATTGGTTTATTTATGATGGTGAAAAGAAATAAGAATCCTAGAAAAATATTGTTTAAGTAATAAGGGAAATATAGCTAGATGAGAAAGACCTACCAGTAAAAAACAGTTGTGGGGTGAGTTCACATGAAGCTCATCTTATGGAAACACAGGGAAAGGCCCCAGAAATCACAGCAAGGCATAGAGGCTATCAAGGAAACTCTAGTGATAAGAGTGCAGAAGTAGCCTGAAGCAATATTTTGGGGGGAGGGCAGGATGTAATTTACACATACATAGTCTTAAAAGTATATACACTTGCGGCACCTGAATGCCTCAGTAGGTTAAAAGTCCCACTCCTGATCTTAGCTCAGGTCTTGATCTCAGGGTCGTGAGTTCAAGCTCCACGTTGGCCTCCATCCCAAGCATGGAGCCTGCTAAAAACAAACAAACAAACAAACAAACAAAACAACTATATGCCTCAGGCTCCTTTTTCTGAGGGAGACGTATTCCAGGACCACTAGTGGTGCCTGAAACATGGATAGTACCAACCCTTATTTATACTATGTTTTCTTCTATACATATATGCCTATGAAAAGTTTAATTTATACATTTAGGCATAGTAAACCATAGTAAGTTATCAACAATAACTACTAATAAAATAGAACAATTATAACAATAAGCTGTAATATATAGTCTGTAAATAGAGTCTCTCTCTCTCATTCACTCTTCTTCTATGATGATGTGAGATGATAAAATGCCTACATGATGAGATGAAGTGAAGTGAATGACACAGGTATTGGGATGGGGTGTGAGGCTGCTATGGACCTCTGACAATTCATGAGAAGAGACCACAGTTGACCGAGGGTAACTCAGACCATGGGAAGCAAAACTGCAGTTAAAGGGGGACTACTGTAGTTTAATGAATCTAGGAAGATATATACATCCATATACCATCACACCCCTAACAAAATCTAGAAAATGGCTGTTACTATAAGGAAGTTCCCTATACCTCTTCCGAATAAAATCACTCCTTATCATAGGCAACCAATATTTTACATTCTATCACCAAAGATTACTTCTGTATGTTTTTGAACTTTATATCAATAGAAACATAGATTATGCACACTCATGTCTAGCTTCTTTCATTCAAGTTAATATTTTTAAGTTTCAGCCCAGATATTGGCAGTATAACTAATACATTCCTTTATTTTTTGGAGAAGTATTGTATTGTGTATAGACACCACAATTTGTTTACTCTTTCTCAAAAAATTAATGAATACATGAGTTGATTCCAATTTTTGGCTCTTATGAATAAAGTTGCTATAACATTTTTCACATAATTCTTTAGGGGGGCATATGTTTTCATTTCTTTTGGGTAAATATCTAAGAGTGGAGTTGATGGACATGTATATGTTTAATCGCCAAACTATGTTCCTAAATGTCCCCACCAGCAATGCATGAGAGTGCTGGTTGCTTCATATCCTCACCAACACTTGGTATTGTCAGTTAAAAATATAGATTTTAACCTAAAAACAATTGAGACAGAAGTAATTCATAATTTAAAATAATTTACAATTATTCACACTATGCCAGTAGGTTTCAAAGCATTATTATAAGCTATAAATATAGAGGTATGCTTTCCAAAATTAGTATTAATCATACAGTGAAATGACATTTTTTTTTAGTGAAATGACTTTTGTTGGCATTCATCCTTACCTGCCTTTGATAAGTCAGTGTCTATATTTTCATCACCTCAATGAAATATCACGAATTGATATTAGCTCGCTAAGATGAATACCAACATCTTTAGGATGCTGAACTATAAGTGTATTTAAAATTAATACAGAGCTTGGAAAAAAACCTATCTTTGTCTAATATTTGTTGCACTCAATGTCTTAGATCTTGCAAGAACTCTGGAGACATAGAAAACGAATGTTGAATAATTTGAAAAAAATGTATTCTTGCTGGATTCTATTTTTCCTTTTGAAACTAGAAACAATGTTAAAGAGAGGATGAGGGAGAAGATGAGGGAAAGATGAAGGGGGAGGGGAGAGATTAATCCGGGATTCATGGCAGTCTAGTGAGTCTGTGTAGGTCATCATAAAGTCTGTGGTCATTCTAAAATATTATGTGATATTTAGAGTGTATAGTGAGTGCATCAGAATTTGTAGGGTGGGGGAAAGAATGTGCTTAAAAACGTTTATGAGCCAATGACTTAAAAGAGCTTTCTTCATCCTGGTACTTTCTAGATGGTTCTGCTAAGAGAGGCTCTGCTTGCCCTCTGCAATGAACTCCTTTAGCTGAGTTAGGCCAGCTGCTGTGAACTTATGCTACTAGAAACAGCTCATGAGCATGTAACCAGCAGGCATTACTTTATTACTTCATGTGATTTCAGCCAAAATTTTTTGAAAATCATTCCTTATAAGCAGAATAGACTTAAGTCTGGCAGTCCAAAGTGGATGACGCTGTTGGTACTTATTAGGAAGAAGAAAAATCATTGTGTTCTATTTCTACTTTGATAATAAAAGACAGTCTTCCTGCCACAACTATTTTGTGAAAATAAAGTTGAATGCCTAAACACATCAGAGAACACTCTCAGGTAAGGTTTATGAACCATGACTAACCTTGTCTCTGTGCATTTTAGCACATCTTCCCAAGATGACCCAACGCACATGCTGCCCCAGTTTAATCTGAAATTAACCTTCACGATGCCATTTGCTGTGTGGCACCTGCCTTTGAGTGGTGTCGTTGTCACACAGTGATTTGGTTCACTAGTTCATAGTGTTCATTTGGACAAGTTACCACTAATGTGTCTATGCTTCAGTATCCTCAACTGTGAAGGAGAAATGACCCTGTTAACAGCATGCTTCCCTGAGGTGCTGTGATGGACAGCCAATACAATTATTGTGGAACATTTTACCTGATGCAAAAAAAGGAGTTTTTATGGGAAAGTTATATGACCTTCTCCCTGGCATTACATAATGGTTCAGAGAGCCTGGTTATTGCTTTATGAAAACGTTTATTTAGAAAATGCCCTGACAACCTTAAACAACCAGTGTTTTATAGTATAAAATATTAAGACTACTTTTATTACTTTTGCTGCCATCAATTATTATTGCTTTTTTTTTTTACCACTGGAAAAATGTGAAAGAAGACCCACAATTGTGGACAGAGTAGGATGTTCAAAAGTATAATGAACCAGATGAGCCATAATGCATTATTATAGACCTCCCATTAACTCAACCATCCTGAAATCTCCACAGGTCTTTATAATAGATGTGGGATAATCTTTAAGAATCTCTCCAACCACACAAGAATAAAAGACAATTAAATGAAAGCTATGAATTTGATTTCAACCTAAGATACATTAGGTAGCTGGATTAGAGTCCAATACCCTATTGATAGAGTGATGTGATGCTACTGTCCAAACCACAATGACTTTGAATGATTAGAAAAGAACTAAAACTGGAACTTTAATTAACTAGACTTCCCCAACTCCCTTTTAGAGCAGAAGTTCATTTAAAAATTAATATCTATAATTTAGGGAAAAATTAAATAAATAAGCAAATCCAAGTTCTTGAGGTTCTAGAAAGAAAGCTGTATGATAATGAGGGTAGTGGTGATAAACTGATGATAAATTGAATTCTGGAGTATTTACCTTCCTTAGACACTGCATTAGCTCCTTTAAAGACATGATTCTTCTTCTTCTTTTTTTTTTTAAAAGATTATTTATTTCAAAGAGGCAGAGTAAGAGCACAAGCAAGGGGGAGAGGCAGAGGCAGAGGGAGAAGCAGACTCCCCGCTGAGCAGGGAACCCCATTCAGATCTCAATCCCAGGACCTCAGGATCATGACCTAAGTAGAAGGCAGACACTTAACCAACTGAGCTACCTGAGCACCCCATAATCTCTAATTCTTACAAGAACACTTTTATGTTATAATGCTGACTCAATGGGTGAGAATATTGAGAATCAAAGAGCTTATTAAAACTTATATATGGTCATTGTTAGTTAAGTCACCAACTCAGGATTCAAATCCAATTCTGTCAGCTCCATTGCTTATGGGCCTTTCCACAAGAGCAGCAGCATGCCCCATTCCCAGTTCTTAGGAAGTTGACATAAATAAATTATAAAAACAATAATTTCTCTACTCAGATATATTAGTTCTTTTTGCTACTTCAGAAATTTTAATAATATGCTTTATGACATTATAAGAGGTGGCTATAATAGGCAATATTTTTCAAACATGATTATAGAACACTTATTTAGAGAAAAGAGAGGGAAGCGATCTTGCAGGATCAGCATTCCATGGAACCCAACTGAGAAATATTTCACTACATCCATCTTTACTTGCATCTGCAAATTTACGCTCAAAGTAATGAATCTGAGCACTAGAAGATTCAGTATTAATAAAAACAAAATTTAAATACATTCACTATGTTGTACTTATTAGTAAAGAAGGAGATTCTAAGGGGTCTAAGAAAGATTTTTAATAAAATTCTAAGCAAAATACTTTTCTAGCTAACCAGAAAATACAGTTAACTAGAATGCATCGTGCTTTGATTATGCTAATTTAGGTTGCTTGGAGCAAACTTGATAGCCCCATTATATTAAGAATTATTGTTTTCAACTTAAAATTTAGTGTGAGACAGTGGCAGGCACTGTAGACTGGATAACTCAGTAGCCATTCCCCATTCTCTTTGGCCTTGCCCCTTTCTACCACAGAATGGGAAAGAATTCCATTATTCCTGTTCACTTTCTTTGTCTTCTTTGAAACTAAAGATGGGTACAGAGTGCACATTGGACACTGAAGCATAACTGTAAAGCTTGAAAATGAATTCTGTGGAGGACTAAAGGCATAAATAAGAGCCTAAAGAATTCTCTTTTAAAGATATATGGTCAGTTTTTAAAAATAAAACTTACTAGGATATGATTCATGTACAATATATGTCATCAATTTAGGTGCACAGGGGATCCCTGGGTGGCGCAGCGGTTTAGCGCCTGCCTTTGGCCTAGGGCGCGATCCTGGAGACCCGGGATCGAATCCCACGTCGGGCTCCCGGTGCATGGAGCCTGCTTCTCCCTCTGCCTATGTCTCTGCCTCTCTCTCTCTCTCTCTCTCTGTGACTATCATAAATTAAAAAAAAAATAATTAAAAAAAACAACTTTAGGTGCACAATTTGATGAATTTTGAAAAAATGTACATACTCATATGACCACCACCACACGTAAGATAGAAAATTTACAACTTTCCAAAAAACTCCCTTATGCAGAACCTCTTTCCTCATCTTTTCCCATTACCAAGCACTGATCTACATTCTTTTGTTGTACTTTTGCCTTTTCTCGAATTTCATATAAATGGAATCATATAGTATATGGTCTTTGGTCTAGCTTCTTATCCTTAGCATAACGCTTTTGAGATTTGTCCATGTTTTATTGTGTATCCATAGCTCCTTTCTTTTCTTTATTTCTTTGTGTTGACATACAATAATTATTTCATCAATTCACCAGTTGATAGACAGTGGATTGTTTGGTTGTTAAGAATAAAGCTTCTGTGACCATTCAAGCATGCATCTTGTGTGGATGTATGTTTTTCTTTCTTTTCAGTGAAATACCTAGTAATTGGATTATCTGGGATCGTTTTGATACTCTAAACAATACTTTCATACTGAAGACTACCCAATGGCCTCATATTCACAAGTTTCTTTTTTCTTTCTTTTTTTTTTTTAAGATTTTATTTATTTATTCATGAGAGATAGAGAGAGGCAGAGACATAGGCAGAGGGAGAAGCAGGCTCCATGTGAGGACCCTGATGCAGGACTTGATCCCAGAACCCTGAGATCATGTCCTGAGCTGAAGGCAGATACTCAACCATTGGGCCACCCAGGGGTCCCTCAAGTTTCTTTTTTTCTGGCTGGTAGGACTACCAACTATTTCCAGCTTTCTGTGAACTCTAGATGAATCTTGGTGTACTACTTTCTGGTGGCTTTTTCCTCAGCCTCATAGATATTTCCACCTAATGCACAGATCCTGACTCAGCTAAAGGTTGAGGGGACTTCTATGTGGTTCTCCAGAGCAAACAAACTTCAATATACAGCTCCTTCCTTGCTCATTTTCTGACCTGCCAATCTAAATGACTCTGTGTTTATGAATTCTGTATTCTCAACTCACTGAGACTGCCATGTTCTGTGTGGGTCCCTTCACTCTATGCTGTGACCTGTGAACTGCTTCTGGGAGGTAAACTGGTAGAGTTATGGGGCCCACTTTGTTTACTTTCTCTCATGATCGGTGTCTTGTATTTCCTGTTGTCTAATGCCTTGCTGGTTATAATGAGAGCCTAATTACCTAGCAGCTAAGCCTTCATCACAGAAGTGTAAGTTCATGTTTCAGTTTTTAAATTAACTATGATACTGGGGTAGAGAAATGACTCAGATAGTAAAAATATGTTTATGAAATAAACATATACCAAGAAATAGACAACAGCATTGTATTTCCTTCCTAATAATAATATGAAATGCTGAGTGATTAGTAGGGAGAACTGTTTCCAGTGAACTCTCGGTAAGAGCAAAATCAAAGTGTCATAATTAATTTAAAAATTGATGATTTATACATCTTAATAATAGTCCATAATGTATGTATAATAATAGTATATTTTATATGCATTATCTTGACTGAGGCTCCTCACAACCTTAGCCTCACCATCATCTTGATCTTCATATTGCAGATGTAGAGGATGAGATTCAATGATATGTACTGACCCAGGATCACAATATAGCAGACAGTGGACACAGCTTACTTAATCAATTAACTCAATCCACAAATATTTGCTAAGCATCTAGTTTATGGTGGGCACTGGTTTGAATTGAATATGTAAAGATTTATAAAATAATTTCTACTCTTAATAAATCAACATCTTGTAAAGAAAGATTCACAACAACACAGGATGCTAATTGGTTTTAGAGGACAGATATCTAACATAGACCTAGAGAAGAGGTTAAGAGGAGGTAGCATCTACACTATTTAGGAGAATAAGGGGAATCAGATTTAAAAAAAGAGAAAAGAGAAAAAGCAATCCAACCTAATGAAATCTCACACCATGGCCCCTCCTTAACTCTTTTCCAATGTAGCTTCAAATTTCTCTCCTTCTTGCCATACTATTGAGAATAAGAAATTATCCTGGTTCTAATGACTTCCAACGCTGGGCTAATAATACAAAAATTTGGTCCCCTCCCCGCCGCCCTCTCTTTTAAAGTGGATAATGTTCATTTACCTTGAATTTTAATAACTAAAATGATGGTATGTCATTGTACTTTGCTGATAATTCTTCTTTCACAGAATCATGTTATGCTTTTTTCCAAGTCCCTGTCCAGGTTTAACAATTTTTATGATCCAATTTCATAAACAATCTTGGTTCTCTTTTGATACTAGACATTGTGCTAAGTGCTTCAGGGGATACAAATATGATTAAAATACACTTCCTCTCTATAAAGTACTGATAATCCAGAGGGTGACTTAAATAAGTACATGACTGGCTATACTACCAGTGAAGGCTAGTCTGTTAGGAAAAACACAGTGTTCAAAGGGAGTTCAAAGAAAGGAGATATTAAAACTGCTGAGGTAAGATCTGAAAAATCTTTACAGAGGAAAAGGCTTCACTGAGCTTTAAGGAATGGGCAATCTTGATAGGGAGAAAGAGGGGGAGAACATTCCAAGTATAATAAAGTATGTAAATGGAGCACCGATTATGGACTGAATGTGTCCTCCCTAAATTCATATATTGAAGCCCTAAGCTCCAATGTGATGATATGTGGCAGGTGGGGCTTTGGGTAGATGATTAAGTTAGATGAGGTCATTAGGGTCAGGCCTTCCTGTTGAGACTAGGGTCCTCATCAGAAAAGTAACAGAGTAAACTAGTAGAGATAAGACCAGAACCTTGAAACCTGGATGAAGAACTTAGTATGCATTTTGGTAGATAGTAAAAAAACACAAGATTTTCCAGAAGTGATGTGAAGAGAGAGGATCTCAGGAAGATCATTTTGGCTACAGGATGTATGATATACTGGAATTGGGAGAGATATTTAGAATATGATGAAAGCTGGAAGGCAAAGTAGGAGTTATTATAGCTTAATAATAAAAAACAATGAAAAGATACTGTACAAGAATTGTGGTTGTAGGGATGAGAAGGAGGGCCAGGTAGCTATGAAAGTCATTCCCAATCAAGTGGATGTTTGAAAACCAAGTGGATAATTACAGATTGTAATGCATAAGGAGAAGGAAGAAAAGAACAAAACTGTTACGTGTACTGAATGAATGATGATTCCATTTATGGGAACAAGGAAGTCTAGAGAAACTGGGCATTTAGGGGCATAAAGCATTGATAAGGCATCCAGGTGGAGACTTATAACAAGTTGTTGGAAATGTGGCATTGGAACTTTGGAGAAAATGGCCTTATGAAGAAAATATATAGAGTTCTTAGAGGCAAGGATTGAGAGAAATGAAAAGATCTAAAAAGCACCAATGACTGTTTCATTGACAATGCCTAACGTTCTAGAATTTCTCAGCTTTCTGTGTATAAACTGGTGACAAAAAATATAAATGTAGGGGCGCTTGGGTGGCTCAGTCGGGTAAGTGTCTCACTCTTGATTTTGGCTCAGGTCATGATCTCAGGGTAATGAAATTGAGCCCAGGGTCAGACTCTGCACTGGGCATGGAGCCTGCTTAAGATTCTCTCTCTCCTTCTCCTTCTGCCCCTCCCCACTTTCTCTCATGCACTGTCTCTCTTCCTCTAAAAAAGGAAAAAAATATATATATATATGTAAACTCTCATATATTTTAATTGATTCTTAGATGTTCTACATTGAAACTATTATTTGATATAGCCTAGTAAGAAAAGTTAAAATGACTCTGACTCAGTCTTTATATAAAGTTGTAAAGGTTCCGAGCCTCATAAGCCTGGCTTTTCATCTGTCAAATGGAGTGCTATATCTAGGATTTTTAGAATGATTGAATGAGCTAATGGTTGCAAAGGACTTACCACATTGCCTATAGCACGGCAAGAGTTAGATAATTATAGTATTACTGGCAGTTGTACAGTAGTATGTGTTATAAGATGGTAAATAAATATCCTTGATTGCATGAGACTGAAAAAAAGAAGAAAATCTCTTAAATTTACTTGCTCTTGGACAAGGCAAATATGAAAAACCAATCTAAGCACCACAAACAACACACTGAAAACAATCTAACAAGAAATCTTAATTGAGAGTAATATGAATTATTAACAAAAAATACTGCACAATTTTCTTCCTAAATCTTTTTAAGGAATAGCGTTGATAAGCAGCTGCTTTTATTATTTGTTAGACTTCCCAGGGGTTTCAGATAGCTCCATGCTTTCTATAAGTTTCATTTTTGTGGGTATTGTAATGACCTGCTGACTTAGAGTAATGAGATGATTTGGAACCTTTGGGTGATTATACTGCAAATGAAGGTTAAATGATTTGCTACAAAATTCCATCCATTTGGAAGTATAAACCATTTGGAGAAATGATTTTAAAATGAAAGAGTGACTCTTTCATAATTGCTTTGTCTTTAATTGTGTGCTATTTATAAGACACTGCATATCTTGAATAATAAAGTAAGTGTAAATGTATTTAAGAAGGTAGATAGGTAAGTGCATATGTATGTGTGTGTGAGTGTGAATATGTGTACATGTATAAATGGGAAATTAAGCCTTAACTCATAGACACAAAGCAATGCAAATGGCATTTTTCTGGGAGAAAATATCTTACCATACATTGTACTCTTGAGTGCTGCTATTGTTGTCATAGAAAATTACTGAACAAATATTAGTGCAGTCTATGCTTGGGAGCATAAACATTAAATGTTCCCCCAAAGTATTTTCCAATTATCAATCAGTATATTTAAAACAAGGACATCATCTTTTACACACACACACCCAAACACACATACACACACAAGTTCTTCTCAGAGGTTAAAAAAATGACATATGTAACAACCAAAAGACAGGTTGCCTTCAAAAAGTGATTCACGACATTGGAGAATGTATAATTGATGTGTGTGGTTGTCTGGATGGTAAAATAACAATGCCATCCATTAGAGATGAGAGCTCTAACAACTCAGGCAGGGAGGCAGTACGTATTTTATAGGTCATCTGGGTTCCATTTGGATCTACAGGTTGCTATTCCTTCTCCATACTTGAAAGCATTTAATGGATTATTATAAAAAGAAAAAGATGGTATGCAATAATGGTTTAAATTGAAGCTCCGTGTGTATATCACCACTGTGTGACTCCTAAATGAGAGCTTCATTTTTAAAATTCTCATATGGCATGCTTGAAAGTTTGCCAGCACATGAAGGAATCAAAACAATGAATTCAGCAGCAGGAAAGAAGGACATAGAATGCTGGGGAGAAGTGGGGTTTCTTTCTTCCTTTCTTCCTCTCTTTTGGCATCCATGATTATAAATAGTGAAAGTTCATCAGAAAAGGAAAGTGCAGATATTTCTGAACTTCAAATGAGCAGTAATTGGGCAGTGTTTTTAGAAAACACACTGATTCAGAAAATGGGGTATAAGGACAAAGCTTAAAACCACACAAAACAAGCTGGGGGAAAAAGATCTTGATAGTAATTGTGGGTGAAAATCAAATCAAACAGCAACTCATCTGGAAAATACCTCCTCCTTTCTGAAATTGAGATAAGCTGCAGGGTGGAGACTCTTTTCTGCATTGTTAGCCATGAGTATAAAAGTTTATTTCTGCTTTTAATGAGTAGTATTTTAGAAGTGTAATGGAAGATAATTTTACTGGATTTCCCCGAGGAAAAGCCTTAGCCCAATTATATAGGCAGTCCCAGCCATTCTAGTATAATGCACACAATATACATGCATAGAAACGAGTATTTCCAGTTAAAATAAAATGCAATGGAATCTGAATAATCAAAAGCAATGAAGGCACAGAAGGTAGATCAGGAATGATGAAGTATTATTAAGATATTTTCAGTTTATGATGATGTATGTTCTAGAATGAGGCTCTCTTCCCTTTGGACTATCCTGGCGTCTCTAAGAACAAACATACCTCTCTGTAATTTAGAAGGGGATGGTAGGGTGCAGAAAGGAGAGTGTAGTGTAATTAGCTATTTCCTTAGTTCACATATCAACCAGGCTCCATACAAAATACCTTCTGTCAAACTATGGTGTTGGCACATTCTGCATTTAGCAATTATAGATTGGTAACTCAGGCCTTAACACCAAAACACGGAAGGCCTAACTCTCAGTCCTTTAAGGAAGTGTGCCTTTCATAGGTACAGTTAGTGGCTCTTAGATGATTTTTGGTGGAAGAACTTATTATTTTTTCCTCGTGTATGACATTCACGAATGATATTTTTCAAAAAGTATTTAACGATCTCACCTTCTGAACTAAGCACTGTACCTGACACTGAGAATACAAAGGTGAATGAAATAAGATTCCTGTCTTATCCTCAAGTTGTTCAGAGCCTACTGGAGATTGACATGCTAAGTACAATATTATGGGATAAGTGATCTTATGTCTAAGATGTGGTAGGGCATAAAAGAGTGACTCAGTCACTGTGCCAGGGTCTTCTACAAAGGATGGGGAATCCTGAGAGCTGAGTCTTGAAGGATGAGTAGGGATTCAGCAAGTGAAGCAGGGACATTCCAGATGAGGAAAGCCTGGGATGCTCCAACATACCCAGTGTGAGAGAGTGTGGAGTACACATGGAACAGCAAGTGATTCAGAGTGAGGGACTATTTTCAGAAGTGACACCAAATCATGGGGCTGGAGAAGCATGGGTGCTTGAGTGCTGAGGAGCTATGTGATTTGCTGAAACATCTGTGGGTGATGTAGACACTAGTTGAAGAGTTCTGGCAAATGATTCCATTTTGTTTTATAAAAATCTTTTATGGAGGTTAGCTACCAGAGGACAGCTGAAGAAGAAAAGGGTAAAGAGTAGAGAAGAAGAGGGAATGTACTGAAAAAGATTAACTGAATATTGTTAATCCTGAAGAGGAGAAAGGAATATCAGATGATACACAGGTTCTTAGTTTTTTTGTTTTGCAGATTTTCCTGTGAGGTCTGTTTGAAAAGGGTGGGCCAGGTAATTCTTAGCAAGGTAATAATGTATAGAAAAGCAAGAGACAGCTCCAGAAAAGAACCTTGTCAACCTCCACCCCCCAAGGATTCCCTTCTGAACTCTCCCTTTCAGTGGGGGTGTACATTTAGAATTTTGTCATCTTGACGGTATCCTGCATCATACTTCTTGCTGAAACCATCTGTAGCACCTCTGTCAAGCATGATGATAGTCTCTACAGCTCAAAGACAGAATTCTTCACCCCGCAGCACATCACAGCCAACCAACGCTCATCTTAAATGAGGAGAAATTTGACATACACTACATAAGAGATATGAGCGCTAAGGAGTGTAGGAATTGGTGGCTCTTTCATGACTACTTTGTCCAAAGTATTGCACTTTAGGGGAAGCTAATTTATGTGGAATCTGTTTAAAGTAGGTACAAATTCACAACCCCTTATCTTAAATGCGTGGGACTGGAAGAGTCTAGAATTTAATGTTTTTTTTTTCATATTATGTTATATTATGTCATACCATGTGCTATGTTATGTAATATTCCAGCAGGTTCTGAAGTAGCAACTATTATCAAATGCATTAATATCTCTGTGGAGAAGCATATGGATATCTATGCTAAGTGATATAAACAAAAACAATGAAGAGCCTCCTCTCAATTAGGATCAGGCTATAGTGATGAAATTTGAGTCAAATTTATTTAAAATCTTAGTTTTTAGAACTTGCAAGATTCGAGAATTACAGAAGAAGAATTGTGGACTCTTTTTCACTCTCCTATCTGGTTAGCCTGACAATTTTCAACTGGTGAAATAGAAAGGTGTCAAATCAGTTTAATTTCTATGAACAGCTTTGAGCTGGAAATGTTGATGGGGATATTAGAACTAAATATGTGTCCAGAAGGTCTCATTACCAATGCCAAAAGTTTAGAGGTACAAATATACTGAAACCCAAGTGTGATTTCTGTGTCTATAATCTTACCCAAGAAGTTAAAACTAACTGCATATATGGACATTTTGTTCTGTACTCAAATATTCTGAGACATTCTGGACCAGAGGAATAATTACAGTGAATTTATCCAAGCCTCTATATGAAACTGTCATAAAAGCTAAAGCAAGACCAATGTTTTTACAGGAAACAATTCAATGGAAAGAAAAGAGCAACGGATATTGAAGAGATACAAATAATAGTAATAAATAACTAAGGGTAGAAATATTGGTGTGAAGTAAATTGATGAGTCGAATAAGAATAAATCAAGGATCTCATTAACCATATCTAATTTAATTTAGCATCTAACACATTTGAGTGTATGTGGTATGTGTGCATGTATGTGTGTGTGCATGTGTGCATGCTTACACAATTTTCCCAATTGCTACACCTCAGAATTGCTGGTTCTTAAATGAACTCAGTGCTCTTGAACTTCAGATTCCAAAGGGAATAACAAATGATATTCAGGATGAACCCAAGTTTCCTTGAAATACAATGTAGTCTGACTGGTCACACTCATTCTTTTCATGTATATGTAGACTTTGAGTCTACTCCTTTCAGGTTTTCTTTGAAATGAATGGGTGTGCTGGGAACAAGACAGGCACCTACTAGATTATTCCATAAGATGGCATCCAATTGTCTCATTTTTTATTAGTCTAGCCTTAAAGAAAATCATTTCTATAGAGGATTCTCTTCAGATCTGATACAGTGGAATGTACTTTAACATAAATCTCTAAGACTTAGGGTTCCCCCCACCACTATGATGCATTTGAAAGTAATACAGAGAAGGTTGAAATATGGCATCTCCCTTCAGAATACTCATGTGATCATATCACTCCCCTCTCACAGTCTAGTGTCTATGTTCAGCAGGCATTGGTTAAAAGAAAACTGAGTTCTGTGTAATTTTAAAATATTCTTATCTCTAGATAGTCCTAGAGATAGGTTGAACTGCAGAAAAGCTTTCACATTCCTCTTTTTCTGCAGTATTGAATGGATGGCAAGCAAAATGGAAATTTCCTCTTCATTTTTGGTTCAGTCGCCGCAATGAATTTAAACCAGTGATTCTACTTGTTCATCTGATTCTCTAAGTCAGCTTTAGTGTGGAAACCAGAGTTCATGGAATTGTGGCGTTGAAAGGGCAAAAGAGAGTTGTTTTGAGAACTTTCAGGAGAAAGCCCTTACTGGCAGGGGAGTCTTCCTTCTTGTTCCATGTTCTCAGAATAGCTGCCTTATCAGACATCTGCTTTACTGATGATGCAGATGGCACTAAAGAACAAGGGGACAAGATCTACTTCTTTAAGGAGTCTGGCTATTAATTTCTGTTCTCCTGCAAGGTAGGAGAACAATGGATGGAATGACAGGAATAATTAAGAGATAGAGCATAAATTTAAATACTGCATAATGCAATCATTCAACATTGTTTCGCTAGCTATGGATCCTTCCCTTGTAGCCTCTCCTATTTTCCAATATTATTCACTACCATCATTTACTGTGTTTGGGCCTCCAGAATTATCAGTTTCCTCCTTTATAATTCACAGAAGGTTCATGTGCTTGCCTATTCTCTTTTTGCTTGAAGCAAAATTGAGCAAAGTTACTGAGACTAATAACAGCAAATAATTAGACCTTTTGCCCTGGACTTTCAACGATATTGCACATATATTTTGTGAATATATGTAACATAGCCAAATAGTCACACACTTCTTTTCTGCTAGAGGAGTGTTTTTCAGACATGCTTATTTTAATGTCTAAATCCTGTTTAAAATATTTGAAAGTAAGAGACACATTCATTAATATAAACATGTATTAATAAATACATGTCTCATTATTTATCACCCATAGAATGGAAAGTTTATAAAACCTGTAGATAATCCCTAGTAATAGTTCATGGAATTTCAGGTTTCTCTTCTGCCAAGCCAAGTCAAGGTCAGAGTTTTTATTTTACCCCTTCCACATTCCCAGTTCCTGAATAAGATTGGGTGTGAATTTACTAAAAGAAAATACTATGATTTGTGTCTAGGAAAATAAAAATCACAAAATCTTCTGAACAGGCTTTGCATGTAGGAGGTACTTAACAAGTGAGGAGATAGCAATGCATTCAGCAGAACTCAGTATTTTTGACTCTGGGAAATTACTTTATGTGATTTATCTCTTTGCCCAGATATTTTCAGACCTCTACTATGTAAGCGAATCCATACCAGGTGGCTTCATTTGCTCTGTGCAGTGATAACTGAAAGTGGGATGGCTGGATTATATACAGACTCAATAGCAACAGTGTCTACACTAAGGCATAGGGATGCTTTTCTGAGATGTATACATTCTTCTGTTCCTGTAGCTGCCTGAATTCTGTGTCAGAATACCTAATATTTGTCACCTGTAAGGGTTAATACAGTGCTCAAAAAATGTGTACTGATTTGCACACATCAGCTAGAGCTACAGTTAGATCCCAAGACACATTTAGAACAGTGGTTCACAAACTTTAATGTACATAAGAATAAGCTGATTTGCTTGCTAAAATTGCCCCTCAGGCCCCACCTAGGCACAAACTAGGACCCATGGCAGAAATTGTGATTCACTGGGTCTGCAGCCACTTAAAAATTTGCATTTTAATAGACATCTCCAGGTAATTCTCCTGTAGCTTGTCCCTGGATAATACTCTGTGAAACACCGCTTTAGAGCTCAGAGGCTACAAATAATCATTTGTTTCTTTATCCTTTCAAAAGAGTTTTTCATATTTGTATTCGAATGTCTTTGCACATATGTGTATATAACAATTATAAACACATCCTCATACAATAGAGGTATGAGAGGGCTCTGGAACTGAAAGAAATAAATCACTGTGACCCAAATGAGCATGTGGCTACATCCAAGCCTAAATTGTTATATATGGGCTTTTTTTTTTTTTTTCATTTTTGTTTTTTAAAGGATTGCTATTCCCCCTACCCTAGGGACTTTTAACTAATGATACCATTTTTAGAAGGTAGACGGCAGGAGTCAGTACCCACTAAAAAGAGATACTCTGTTGGTTTTGCATTCCTTGGGGGACAAGCACTCCACTTTCCTACTCCTTGCTTGGGGATGGGCAATAATTTCACCTGTGATTTAATAAAAACTGCCCTCAAATCAAAGCGTTAGAGGATGTAATCATGCATTTCATTTGATCCACTCATTAGTTTTTCGCCTAAGAGCTTCAGGTTCTGTCATTCCCAAGGTGAAAGACCAATGTTTCTTTCTGCTTCTTCTGTCCTCCCTCAACCCAGAAAACTTGGGAGTCTTATCAGTTCTGAGTGACTCACAAGGAAAATCTCCTGCAAGGTGTACTGCAAGAGTATCCTTCTAGCTTTGATAGGTCCCTTAACCCTTACTACCCTTTGCAACTCCTTTCTCTGACTACTCCTTTCCTTTTTTCCACCATCCTCACTATAGAAGCTGTATTTGAAAGAAATAATGAAAGAAAGATCAAAACAAAAGGTCCTGTAAATTCAACAATAGATTATTCACTTTCTCAGTCAGTAGTTTATACCAGATGGAGCTCAGTACCTCTGTGAATATTTTCTTCTTTTTATCATGAGCAGAGATTTGCACATTCCTACCTTTGAGATGTGAAATACCAGTGAGCTTTTGCAGGCTTTTCTAGGCAAATAAAGCAAACTCTCACCAAAAAAAAAAAAAAAAAAAAGAAAAGAAACAAACAGAAAACAACAACAACAACAAAACACCCACAAAAACAACAACAACAAAAAAACAGTCCTTTTCACAGGTATAGAGAATTATTTTTAAATAAATCAAAGGAGAATTCAAAGTGGGAGGGGGAAACGAGCCTATTAATTAATGACTATTTTTTTCTAATTTTCAGAACTGATGTTAAAATTCAAAGATTCTTCACAAGAGACTGTATTACTATGACTTATATTTCCAGAGGTAGCAACAAATTGAGAAAGGATGGGAGACAATTTCTAAACAATAGAATTTTTTATCACAAGGTGAACATACAACATTTTTTTATTTAAACTTGACTGTTCTCTTTGTAATTACAAAGGTTTTGCATCTTTTGTGAGAGAGGCTGCAAGCTTTGCCAGAGTAGCCATGCTGCAGTGAAAACAAACTTGAAGGCATTAAATTTCTCCTGTATTTCATTTTATTAATGGTACTTTCATGGATGCACAGTTTGGGACTACCAATTATTATTATGCCTTTGGTCTCTAAAATAATGCCTGAAACCAAGCATTTTCTAGGAGCAAGATCTAATGGCAATTAATAATGCTATTTTATGACTAAATTAAATTGTTTTCCAGGGAACTTAAAGAAGTCCAGCATCACTTTTTATTTTATTAAAACTCATGGGTAGCTACTCTTTCATATGGAATTAATCATTCTTAACCACCTTCCTATAATTCTCATGTAAGAGTCAAAATAATTTAGTGTAGTAGTTCTTAATATCCACAATATAGGTCTGAGGAAACTAGGCTCAAAGAACTTCAGAGGAGGAAAAACTCTTCCTCTATTCTCTTAGGTTCAGTTATAGAGTGCTGCAAATTAAACTGACAAAAGACAGAATAACAGAAGAAAAAGGACTTCTACATACAACTCACATGTGGAAAAATGCAGGGAGTAATGGGTAACTCAGAGGAATGGTTAGAATTTGAGG
Organism: Canis lupus familiaris; assembly: GCF_011100685.1. Lineage (NCBI taxonomy): Eukaryota > Metazoa > Chordata > Mammalia > Carnivora > Canidae > Canis > Canis lupus. The sequence continues at coordinate 54,006,841 of NC_049227.1, read as the reverse complement.
CTTCTATACCATCTTAAAAAGTGAAAAGGAGGAAGAAGAAAGGCACATATGGTAAACCAAAAGATTTTTTTGGCTAGATATGTGGATTTTCAGGATAACAAACAGGAGATAACGTTTGTGATAATGTTTGTGTATAGAGGTATGAGTGGTCTTTCCATCTCCTTCAGGGCCATGAAATCCCTCTGGAGAAAAGATTGGTGGTGGGTGTTTTTCACATTTTCCATTCTGGGAGGAGATCTGCCCATAAGAGGAATTTATGGCAGCATTACTTCCCAGAAATTTCTCCTTTTAGTCAGGTAAGGGAAGCTCTGAGGTTTCTTTCTTTCTCTCTCCTTTCTTTTTTTCTTTCTTGCTTGCTTGCTTGCTTGCAGTTGTTGAGTCTCAAATGTTTTCAGCTTAAAATAATCTGTATGCCGAAGTGGCTATTTTGGGGTGGCATACTCTGATGCCCTTCACAAGTAAATTGTTTGAGATTAAAAAGCAAATTCATAACAAATTAAACCACAAATAGGTCTACTGTCTTATGGTCTAAAATTCTTTCCATATCCTAAATAGCAAGTAAGAAAGGGTAAAACCAAGAAAAAAGACTGCAGGTGGCAGAAATTTTGCTAGCATAGTAACAAACAACAAAACATTCTCATAAGAATAAAACTTTCAGGGGTTCCTGGCTGGCTCAGTTGGAAGAGTTTGTGACTCTTGATCTTGGGGTTGTGAGTTTGACCCTCTGCTGGGTGTAGAGATTACTTAAAAATAAATAAATAAACTTTTTAAAAAAGAATAAAACTTTCAATCTTCAATTTCATGAATGTGTTTCTTAAAATTAATTTGAATGTTGACCACTCAGAGTTGCAAAATAGACCCCTGTTGTAAGACAATGTTCTGTTCCTCGAAAGCCATAAGGTACAAAGTTGTAATGGTGATACCCCTACTTGGGTAATCAGACAGACAGGTAAAAAATTTCAAGCCTTTCTGAACCTATGATCCTGGCCTTCCAGTAGTTTTCTCATTGGATATGGAAAATCCAGAGAGGCTGTGTGAGAAGAATTGAAGGGTAGCCCCCATATTTAAACCTCTCCTCCCAAGAGCCTTACTTATTTGGAACACATGACTGAGCAGACTTTTTATTTTTTTAAAGATTATATTTATTTATTTATTCATGAGAGACACACAGAGAGAGGCAGAGACACAGACAGAAGGAGAAGCAGGCTCCCTGTGGGGAGCCCGATGTGAGACTTGATCCCAGGACCCTGGGACCACACTCTGAGCCAAAGTCAGATGACTCAACCACTGACCCAGATGTCCTGAGTGAGAAGACTTTTAAAACCTCTTTAGAGTTTACTATAATCCTCCTCAAACATATGCAAGGCTGTTGTTGGCTCTACCTCCATTGCTACAGAGAAACTGAGGACAAATGAAGACTTCAAGGAGGTTAGACTGGCAAAGTGGCATCAGCTGGTACTGAGGCTGGACTGCGTAGAGAAGCTTATAAAGCCCAGTTATCCACTGGCTTCTAGAAGAGTGGCACTCATGGAAAAGGGCATGTTCTCACATTGCAAACACTCTCCTCTAGGGGTGTGTTGAGCATAAAGTACAAGCCAAAAAGCAACAACTTGCTGTAGATAAATGTAATCATTGATCAGATGGTGAATAAAACATTGAATCTGATGTAGGAAGAATGACTTAGGGATGTTGTCTATTCGACTGTCTCCTGGGCTCCAGGCTATTCCTGCCTTTGTGATCAGCATAGATCTGATTACTTCTACATAGAATGCTCTTTTCCCAAATATTCACTTGGATAACTATTACATCATATCTATGAACTATTACATCACATTTATTCGGCTTTTACCTTCAGGGCGGCCTGACCACTCTTAAAAATTCTAATTCCCATTCAGCTAATTTAGGACTCTCAGTCGATCTTATTTTCATCTACATTTTCTTTTTTCTATACTAGCTACCATGTAACATTCTATCTATCCACTTATTTTTTAAGTGTCTTTTCTTAATGTCTATAACCCCCTAGGAAATGAGCTAAATGAGATTGTTACCTTTTAAAGTCACTTGCTGTATTTTAAGTACTTTAAGTGTTCAATAAATATTTTGTTGAATTAATCAAACCATGAAAAAAGAAGTTGTGAATTTGACAAATATTTGAATAACTAAGACCACCTGTATATTAACACAGAACAATAATTTATGTTTATAATGCTAATCCTAAAGCACATGAGTGCTTAAGAGGCTTTGAATTTTTTTTTTATGAAATGTTTAATATTTTTTAAATTGACTTTTTACCTCATCTGGAAAAATAACTTCCATATTGTATTGGAGCTATCCTTTGACAATGATATTAGCTTATAAAACCACAATGACAATGTGATACAATGGAGTATGAATTGAAATTGACAGGACTGCATTTAAATTTGTTGTCTATTACTCTAGAAATAACTTATGTTGGACAAATCTTCCTTTTTTCTTTTTCTATCCTTTCTTCTTCCTCTCCTTTTACTTTCTAATCTATTTCGTTTCTAAAAAAACTTTATGGTTGCTTACAAAAATACCTAAAATTCAATAAGATTGTAGATTATTAGATCGATATTTCAATAGATAGATAAATCAGTGTAAAATGTTTTTAAAGAGTAATGGAAAAATAAAATTAGGATAGCCAGGCACGATAAAAGAGAAAGTCACTGCACAGAAAGATAGGTCTTACAGCCCTATTCTGACTAAGATGGGGCATTACAAAATATTAGATTTGAGTTGCCAAAAATTGAAAGCATGATTAGATATACATTATACATTTGCTAAAAGCAGTCCCAACTCTTAACACTCATGGATCCCAGGGCAAGACTATGCACAGAAGCCCATATGTGTTCAAATAAATAAAAGTTAAAATCAATCCAGCATTTTAAGTGAATTTTATCTCCTAATTTGAAAACACTCTCAAGTAACAAAGCTGAAAATTTTTTTTAAGATGTTATTTATTTATTCATGAGAGACACAGAGAGAGAGAGAGGCAAAGACATAGGCAGAGAGAGAAGCAGGCTCCATGAAGGGAGCCTGATGTAGGACTCGATCCCCAGACTTCAGGATCACACCCTGGGCTGAAGGCAGGCGCTAAACTGCTCAGCCACCCAGGAGTCTCCAAAGCTGAAAATTTTTAAGATGCTACATCTACATAGATTAACATTGCAAAAATATTCCTAAGTCACCAGATGTAACAGTTGTGATTACTCTGCTAATTCACCCATTTCTCAAGAACTATGAATTGGAACATGAAGAGAAAAAGGAAAATGTGAATTCTTAGTACAACTGGGAAATGCTATTTTTCTATGTAAGAATCTACTGCTTATATTTAAGTGTCAAAGCTCACTATGCCAATGTTGAATTTGGATCATGAGTGACACAGACATCAAATACTCTTTAGAAATTTATCTTTTGTGTTGAGATATGAATGGCTCACTGAAACATGGGGCCCAGGGCTCAGGCCTCTCTTGCTAGGTTTAATGACCATACTTGATTAAAGATATCAATATCTCAGGAGAGGAAAATCCAGATTAGAGAGAGACTTCTACTTTAAGTCTTCAAAAGGACATCCTGAATGGTACTATCTAGTGATTTCCAACCTCATCATTCAAATAGCCTAAGAGATTCAGATTCAGTAGATCTGGGGTAGCACTTAGGAGTCCGTGGTTTAAATCTCTTCAAAGATGATTCTGACAAGTTGCAGATACAGTAGAGGCCAGTGTCCTCCCTGATATTCCCGAATAATACATTTAATAGTTACCTTGATAGAGTCATTTTTTCTCATGCAGAAATTAGGGATAATAATGCTACTTTTTATGTGGGCAGGGTTTTAAATATTATGTTCACAAAAGAAGGGTGTGTAACTAGAGCAGACATTCTACAAAAGTTAGTTAAGTCTGTGTCTGAAGCATGTCAATCTCATTAGATTTTAGGATATGGATTATTACCTTTTCTTTTGGTGATTGACAAAAATTAGTTTTAGACCCTTTTGTATATTCCTGCTTACAGGAAAAGTTTCTTCTTTTGAAAAGTTGGAACAGAACATAAAAATTCCACTTTAGACCATCTTTAATATTTACTTCTTTTATTGAAATATTAATCCCAGTTACTCACTCCTAAACTCTGAATACCCATATAACTTTATAATTTAATCTTATTTTAATATGTTCAATAAAATGTTCTTATTATAGATTGATATTTGTTGTAGAAACTTAGATGAAACATATCATCAAAGAGAAGAAAGGATAGATCCTGAATAATCTCACTCTTCAGAGATAATCACTGATGTATTTGGATAAATCATTCTAAATTCTTTTCTGTAAAATATTTATTACATAGACATGTTTATTTTTTTTAAAGGAATCATAGGGACGCCTGGGTGGTTCAGTGGTTTAGTGTCTGTCTTCGGCTCAGGGCTTGATCCCCAGATCCAGAATCGAGTCCCACATCGGGCTCCCCACATGGAGCCTGCTTCTCCCTCTGCCTGTGTCTCTGCCACTCTTTCTGTTCTCTCATGAATAAATAAATAAATAAATAAAATCTTTAAAAAATTTTTTTAAATAAAGGAATACAATATACACGTTTTTGGAAAATATTTTCTGTTTAATAGAACATTAATATACATTCTATGTGTATACATTTATATAGTTTGCATGATCATTTTTTAAAGGATTTTACTTATTTATTTGAAAGTAAGATCATTTTTTTTTATTTTTTAAAGTTTTAATTTATTTATTCATGAAAGACATACAGAGAGGCAGAGACATAGGCAGAGGGAGAAGTAGGCACTTCACAGGGAGCCTGATGCAGGACTCAATCCCCCAACTGGGATCACACCCTGAGTCAAAAGGCTGACGCTCAACCACTGAGCCACCCAGGTGTCCCAGTGAGGTCATTTTTTAAAAGGATTTTATGTATTTATTTGAGAGTGGGGTATGCACTGGAGTGTACAAGCAGGGGGAGGGCCAGAGGGAGAAGCAGACTCCTTGTTCAGTAGGGAGCCTGCAGGGCGCAGGGCTGGATTCCAAGACCCTGAGATTCTGGCCTGAGCTAAAGGCAGCCATTTAATGGACTGAGCCACCCAGGTGCTCCTGCATGATCATTTTTTTAATGGCTACATGATATTCAACTATATAGATACTCTAAAATGTATTCAAATAATACCAAACTATTGGATATTTAGATTTTTGTTTTTCTAAACAATGCTAGTTGAACATGTATATATACATACACATTTATTTGTCCAATTATTTTCATAAGCTGAACAACAAAAGAAATTGCTGCTACAGTATTCAATTGTTTTCAAAAAGTCATGTTTATTTAAATTTACAATATATGACTTTGAGAATTCTTTTTTGTGTGATAAGCAACAGATGAAATGTCTTTGATCTGCATTTCTTTAATGGCTAATAGAATAGCATTTTTCTTAATTTATCAATCATTCTTTTATTTTTCCTTTTGTGAATTAACTCATATCTTTTCTTCATAAAAAAAGTTTATTACTTAGTGTTTTTTTCTTATTTCTAAGATAATTCCTTATATGTAAAACTGCTTAAGTTTTGTAGGAAATGGCAAACTCTAGATAGACTATCAAAACCCCAAGTGATACATGACCTAAGGGCTCTTTTTTTTTTTAAGATTTATATATTTATTTATTTGAGAGAGAGAGAGAGAGAGCAGAGGGAGAGTCAGGGGAGACAGGCAGACTCCCCAATGACTGAGGATCCTAGCACAGAGTTCCCTTCTAGGAACCTGAGAGTATGACCTGAGCCAAAATCAAGAGTCAGATGCTTAACCCCCTGAGCCACCTAGGCACCTCTAGCCTAAGGGTATTTATTTATTTATTTATTTATTTATTTATTTATTTTTATTTATTAGATTTTATTTATTCATGACAGACACAGAGAGAGAGAGAGAGAGTGTGAGAGACAGAGACAGACACAGGCAGAGGGAGAAGCAGGCTCCTTGCAGAAAGCCCAACGTGGGACTCGATCCTGGGACTCCAGGATCACACCCTGGGGTGAAGGCGGTGCTACACCCCTGGGCTACCCGGGCTGCCCATCTAAGAGCTTTTAAAATAGAATATCTATTTCTCTGAAGCTTATAGTCATGGCTTCCTAAAATTTAGTAAGTGCAGCTTTAATTGGTTACTTTTTTGTTGTTGTTGTTATTCAGTTTAGTCCATTATTTTGGCTTTCCTTTTCTTCTACATTTCGCATTCCTATAGCTTATTCATCTGATGGTGGTTCTGCTGACTCAGTACCACCCTCAGCAGTCCTTGCTGTCAATCATTGACACTTCCAAAGAAAAGCTGACTTGGTGGAAGATAAAAATGCTTCCTTAGGTGGTTAGATCTCACTACAGTATGGGGGTAGGGATTGAAATCAATTAGAATATGTGCACAAAATAAGATGGAAGTAATGAAATTTGAACTGAGTCTTGGAAAGAGAAAATCTGCAATCTTGAGAAAAGGAAAATTAAGAGTTGAGGTGTAATTGTTGAAAAAGAGGAAAATAAAATAGAAGAAATAGGATAATGAAAGGAACAAAAAATAAGAAGAAAAAATCCTATTAGCAATATTGTTAAGTGGAATGGGGGATCTTTAGGAGTTTTGGTTGGAGGGACACTTAAGATTCATGAGGCTTTATTTTTTTCTACATTGAAATAAAGTCATTGGAATACTTTGTTAAGTCAAAATAGCACCAAAAGGTTGTAACCTCTGATCAATAGAAAACTAGTTTTCCATAAAACAGGTTTTCTATTGATTGGTGACATCATTCTCATTAATAAATAAGCAGGGCGTTTACTCACTGTGCATCAACATACACTCAGAGTAGTTTATGTTTTGTAGTGGACACCCTTGGCCTATGGGTAAAATGAAACCACAAATACCTTCTCATTTGCTTCAATAAGTCCCAGAGGGAGACAGTGGTCCAGAAAAGCCCCAGACTCTTGTTAGTGCTTAAGAGTGCACATTAGCAATTGTAGTATGGAATAAACCTTGTTTCCAACATGCTCTAGGATAATTCACAGGTAAAACAATAATCCCTGCCCTTTGTCTCTGGTGTTTAACTCAGAAGGTGTGAATAATTTTATGATAACTCACTGGATGCCATGTCTGGGCACAGTGTAAATACAATCTTTCATATAATAAGTTCATACTTGTACTTGGCTATGCTTCTTGGTAACTAATACCACATAGCAGGGGGAAAAGAATAATAATAATACGGACATTTGGTAAAATAGTAATTATCATGATTTTTTGTTAGGAAAGGGTGATACAGGATTGCCTGGGTGGTTCAGTGGTTGAGTGTCTGCCTTCGGCTTAGGGCGTGATCCTGGGGTCCCAGGATGGAGTCCCACATCGGGCTCCCTGCATGGAGCCTGCTTCTCCCTCTGCCTGTGTCTCTGCCTCTCTCTCTCTCTCTCTGTCTGTCTCTCATGAATAAATAAATAAAATCTTTAAAAAAAAAGAAAGAAAAAAGGCGATACACATGCCATTTATCATTTATTTAAACATAATGCATAGTTCTGCAGAGGCTTCCTATGGCATCAGTCATCTAGAAGTGTGGAACAGAAAAGGGAATAAGTATCTCATATATGTGTGCTCAAATGCTGCATGCTTTGTTCTTAAGTGGCAACGTATAATCTGTTGTACATTCCTTTCTAAACTGGAAAAGTTCTCTACTCTAGGTTTACTTTAGATGGAGTGAACCAGTTGCCAAAGTTTCCTGCCATGGGGTTTAGCCTCAAATGCTGCTGAACATACTGCATGAAGTCAGTGCACAGAGCTGGTAACAAATATTTGCAAATTTAATAATGCTTTGTATGTACTTCTTAATTTGTATTTATTTATTTGTATTTATTTATTTATTTTTACCTGCAAGCTCTTGGAGGAGAAATGGCTCCTAAGCAGTTTTCTAACACAGCTTTAGATCCCAACAGTATTATGCAATGCTGCAGTATTTTTACAGAATTTGTATCAGTGTTGTTACACTTGTTCCTGACACCATCTCCAATGTTTTAATTTTTAATCCTTTGGGAATGCTAGTAAAATAGTCCCCAAAATAAACAGCCCAGGTATTTTTTATTAGTTATTTTTTAAGTATTTTATTTCAGTCTTTGGTAACAGAAAAATTTTCAACATAAAGTTGACCTAGATCTTCAAGGAACTCCACTTCCTTGTGAATTTAAATGGAGGAATCAAGTAGGGAGAAGGTGGCCACCAATCCAGGATACAGGCAAAGGCAGAGAAGGTTATTATTCACTATCCACTAAACCCGAAATTGTAGTCACTCTTGTGTACTTGGATCACTTACAAAGATGGGGGATATGGTCCAAGCAATGTGCCACAGGATCATATATTGTAAAATTGCATAAGTAAGGGTTTTTGGTATCGTTTTTCATTAAGAAGATTCTCCAAATTGTATAAACTCCAAGCCTTAAAGGACCTGTATTTACCTACAGGCAGGTGTTCTTTTCTTTGTGCCCAGGAAGGCAGTTTGCTTATGTAAGCTTGTATTAGGCAGAGTTCTTCAGAGAAACAAAACCAATAACATATAAAAGGTTATTTGTTATGAGGAATTGGCTCACATGATTATAGAGGCTGAGAAGTCCCATGATCTGACATCTGCAAACTAGAAACCTAAGAAAGCTGATGCTGTAAATTCAGTCTGAGTTCAAAGACCTGACAACCAGGTCAGCTGAGGGTATAAATTCCAGCCCAATGGTAGAGGAAGACTGAGGTTCTAGCGGGCAGGTAGAAAGGGAATGAGTCCTCCCTCCCTCTGGTGGTTGTTCTAATCAGGCCCTCAATAAACTGCATGATGCCCATTCACATTGCGGAGGACAATGTACTGAGTGACCTGGAAACATGCTCCCCGACCCATGCAGAAGTAATGTTTAATCTGGACACCTCATGGCCCAGTTAAGTTGACTCATAAAATTTACCACCACAATTCTAAGGGAAATGAAAAAAAAATCATACCATGGCTTAGTAACCTTTCAAAAACATGCAGCTTGTTTCCAGGAGAATTTTCAAGCTTCTGGAATTGTCATTTTAATGGTTTGCTGGTTTTCTGTTTTTAACTTTTAGTTTCATTTCTTATTTTCTGTTTCCGAGTGATTATTTTTGACTTAATGGAAGTTGGTGTTGTTTATGTCAGTGACGGCCACATGCTTGAGTTGAATCAATTTAGAAATATCATTAATGATGAATTTGTACTAGATGTTTACTATACCTTAATATCTGCAAATGACAATACCTGCAAATAATTGGGGAAATTCATGCATCTACACTACAGTAATCTACATATCTACTACACATCTATAATAATCACATTTTTTGTACTGCTAGAAATGTGTGATCAAAGAAGTTGAAAAAAAAAAAAAAAAACAAAAAAACCCCACAAAAACCAAAGAAGTTGAAAGCTGTTGAACTCCTGGATAGAGTCTAAGCATTTTTCCATGACAGGTCAGTCCCTCCATGCTCTTGCCTGTCTTGTCTCATCTGCACTTCCTACATTCCTCACAGTCAATGCATCCATGATATTGTACTACCTGAAGTGCCCTGAAAATGCTAAGGAGGCTTAACACCTTCACTGCTTTCACATGGTGTTTTCCTTTGCCTCCAATTCCTTTCACTTTCTTATTTGCCTGGTAATCTTGCATCCATTATTGAAAATCTTGCTTCCTAAAAATTTCCCTTTTTTCTTGAGCCCTTGGAGTTATGAACTCTCTCTGCTCCTTCTGTCCCTCGTATGTACTCCTAACACTGCCAATACAGAAATTATTTCTTTATGGGGGTACTCTTCACCTGTAGCCTGAAAACTCCTGGATGGCAGAACCAGGGTCATAGTGATCAGTTTCACCTGAAACAGGTGGACACTTCAATAATGCTTATTGAACAGAATCACTTGGATAAAGGTGTTTATAAAACAGAATCTCTTTCTGTCTCTTTGTTTCTTCACTTCCAAAACTAGAATCCGAAACCCTCAGTATATACGTGTAGAATCAGCTGCGTTTTATTGCCTTTTAGAGATTGTTTAAATTTAGAGATTACTAATTTGGGTTCAGAGAGGTATCTTAGATGATGGTTGGAGAGCTTTCACCATCATTTAAATAATTAAATCAGAATTGCTGCTAATGTAAATTGGAGGCCTTTGTAATAAAGTGCTCTTTTTTCTTCTCTTTCTTTCTTCTTTCTTTCTTTCTTTCTTTCTTTCTTTCTTTCTTTCTTTCTTTCTTTCTTTCTTTCTTTCTTTCTTTCTTTCTTTCTTATATTTGGCTGCTGAAAGCTTTTTCAAGGGTCGCTCTCCCTTCTTTCCCTTTCTGCCCCACCTCTGGGTAAGTGGGTAAGAGAGGCCAGGTGCTCCTTCCTTTGGCATCTGTGGAAAGTTCAAACAATGTCTGGAACTCCCAGCCTGGCCATGCCTCCTAAACACCACGAAAAACCCAACTCTGTCTCTTTTCCCTGCCCTAAAAAGCCAGGGACTTGCTTAGACTTGTTTATGAATCACTTTGCTTACTACATAAAGCCTCATTATGAGAGTTATTAACTTCTTCATACCTTTTGATGTGTGTGTGGTGTTCTCAGTCTTGACAAACTGAATTTGGGGTGAAAATCCATCCTAATTCCACGGGGCTTAGGGGGATTCCTAATTCCATGGGGGACACAACAGAATACTTCTAGATTACAATAAATTTCAAGGACAAAGGCCCTGGTAAATGATACTCACCAATTTTACATTTTACTTCCCATTGTCCTTTTCATTTCCTTCATGTTTCTCTTGAGCAGGGTAATAGGGTGGTGTGCTTTAGATGCAGTTCAAAATAATGACATGGATTATAACAACTTCCTGTCTGTCAAGCAGGGTCACACAATTGACCATATGCTCTTGGATTAAATCATGTGGTCATGTTGCTACACATTAAAACATCCAATTACAGCTGTTAACTGTCTTTCATAATCATCCTTATTTCCAAAGGGGAAAATATATTATCACTGAATAAGCCCCAATAAGCATTTTTATGCTTGAATTTATTAGCCTCCATGAAATAATATAATTTTTGGTAAAATTCTAACATTCTGGTATTTTATATTAAACAAATCACTCTTTTCCCACTTTTATGTTTTCAAAGGAGAGGAAAAAACACTTTGAATACTTTATGTAATGTTTAAAATGTATTTTTCCTGAGGTTAATTTTTTCCCTAAATTACAATTCTTTATCTATTTCAGTTTCTTGGATTTGATTCAAATCTCATTTACATTAAGTGCGTACCTTGTGCTGTGCTCTATCACACATATATTATTTTATTAATTTCCTTGTTTGAAATTGAATTCAATGTGATGTGGATATTAAGGAGTGATATTAATTAGTCTCCATATCCATCTCCAAAATGTCCTCTCCTTTCCACATCACTTTCTTAGAGATATGAATCTACAGTAGGATTTCTCAATAACATATAATTTCCTTAGGAGGACAATTTTTTAAATTTGAACGATTCTTGTGGCTAGAACGGGATCTTTTTTTTTTTTTTTTTTTTTTTAGAACGGGATCTTAAGGTCAAAGGAGTACAGATAATTTGGAGGAAAAAATGTAGCCAGGAAGCTAGATTTCATAGTCCACAACTACAAAGTATCAGTCTGCCTTGTTTTAAATTAGGGGACAGTCCCATTAGGTATGAGCTCCAACCAGGACCTGACATATAAGCCAGAGCAGCAGGAATTGCTCTGAGCTTTCCAAGGAGAAAATTATAAACCAGCAGCAGAGAGCAGTATGGAGCCATTTTTAAAACCAGAGAACCAGGAAGGAGCACCAAAGAGCCCAGAAAGGGCTGGGGGAGGGGGAGAAAAGATCCAAAAGCTGTCCAAGGTCTTGATTATGCTTTTCTCTTTCTATAAGCTCTTTTCCTATACAAATAGCAGGTCCATGCTTTGGATGCAAACCTATATATGTATTTTTCCCTTCTGCTCGTCTTGCTTGCTTTTTCTTCAGTCACGTATTTTTTTGAGGATACGTGTATATATATATATATATAAATTTTGTAACTAGTCTTCAACCCTGTTTAAGAAGAATGAATATTGAACTACGTTGTGTTGGCTGCAATGCAATTCCATGCAGGATATATTAATCTATATTTCATATGCAGCCTGGATATTCACAGCTTTCACATTCTTAGATAAGCTTATAGATACAGTGTATCTACATGCTGATTTCCTCTAATATTTTCTCTTCAATTCCCCTTGGTAACTCTTTGAGTTAGAGGATGTTATTATATTGTTGATCTCAGTTTGGTTAAATTTCTATCCAATTTAAGTCTGGATCAAATACAGTGTTTGGAGAGTAAGCAGTGTATGTGAACACAGAAAGCACTCTCTCTGGCCCCGTCATATTGTCTGTAGATGAGTGTGCCTTCATTTAATTAAATGTTCTTTTTTTATATATATAAACAGAAACATTTATTTATGCCAGTGCCCTGCAAATGACACAATCTGCCGCTCTTGCTTCCCTGCCATCATCATAAAATGCCAACCTTTGAGTCACATTAGCCTTGGGCATCCAATATAGGTGATCTTTTCAAAAAGCCAGGGCTTTTCTTTCCTGTTTTCAAAGTCTGTCTGGATGATTGCCTCTGTGTGTTCTGTGTGTGCACAGGAACGAGGAGGGTTCATGTCAAAAAAAATGGGGCTCTAAGAAACTAGATTAAGCATTTTCATAATGGAACTCTCCTGTCTGGTGTTCAGTTTATTACTCTGTTGATTACTGGGCATTGTCTGGTAAGGGATGGGTAGAAAGAGTTGCTGGGCTTGTCATTTCCACGGGGGAATCTTAAATAACAGCCTGAATTTCTCAGCGATGGGAGTGAATTAAAAGGTTATGCCACTCCTTACGGCCACCTTCTGACCATATAAGCACTGGACAGCTTTTCCAACAAGTGAATTTTGAGAACAAAAACAGATCATCTCTTCAGGCACATATACTTGGATTTTAAAGAAAGATGCAATGGCATTTTTCTATCAAGAAGGTTAAACTCATAGGATTGGATGAAAACACTCATTTTACCCCTGCTAACCTGTAAAGATTCCATTTTGCTTCATTTATCTTCTCTCTTACCCTATGCTAAACCATCCCTGGCTTCGATGAAAGAATCATGTCTCCATTCATTTCCTATCTTGCTGAATTGCCTTCACATTTCCTATCATCTGCACATAATCCTATTCTCTCCATTATTGTCTTAATACCAAGAACAGCACAAGATAATGGATAGGCACTGTAATAACAGCGTGGCCTGTAGGAACCCCTCGAGGGAAATATCTTTGATGCTGGTGGAATATTAATGCATCCTAGGTCCCTGATCTTCCTCTTTCACTTCATCTTCTGTTTTCTAAACTACATAATGACTTTCATATACATGACAAAAGCATTAGAACAGAAAAAGCCTCGCAGATGAGCAGCAGAGCTGTGTGATATTAAGAAGTCCTATTCTTACTTCTTTGTACAATTTTTGACCACCATCTGAGACTGTATATGCAGGTAATTTCTGATTTGAAAAGATACTAGTGGAACGAAGCATAATCATATTGTGTTAATGCAAATGCCCCTCAAAAGCACTGCATGAAGATAAATTAAAATATAATTCTTCAATAATGCATATGTCCATAGGATGATTTTGGACAGATTAAAAACAAACACCTTGATATCACTTAGACAAGTGAGTGGATTGTTTTCAGGGAGGCTAATCATCAGCAGATTATGAATGGGCCAGTAAATCAAAGCCGCCTACATAAAACCTTGTAGATTAGGTTATAGTTACAATTTGTTGTACATAATTTTTCAATAAAAGGGAAAGAATTGATTTTTTTCTAAGCATAAATAATACAGCCTAGGAAAATTCAGCAGCAAATGATAAGAACCAGAGTGCTAGAGGAAAACAACTTGGTAGCAGAGTGGCAATAGCCTTTGATTGTTTTGAGTATCCTCAACAACTTGCACAAAACACTTAACTTTCAAAACTCTAGCTTTTTTCCCATTTGTTTACCCCTATCGCTTTGTGTTAGTGGTCATTGTATTTCCTGTAAAAATGTTTATGAGTAAGAAGCTTATAAAACGTGTATGCATCTAAGCTATTTTGAAAAGGGATAAATAAAAAATGCCCCTGACATTTCCTTGAGCCTTCAAAGGAAAGATCATAGGTTTTCTGTATGAAGAAAGTTGTTTGTAGAGGCTTCTTCTTTTATAGATGATTTTCCTTCTATTTAAATGACATAAGAAGGGATGAGATCTGAATTTCTGTCTATTGAGCATACTATTTTTAGTAATTCCATACAAAAGCCACTGGGCAGGGTTGTGGGTTTGGGGGTTTTGTGTGTGTGTCAGCAAACGTTTATTATGGGTTATTTTGTTCCAAGTACACTGTTAGGCTGCTGGTTGCAACGGTGATCAATACAGACATGTTTCTCCTGCACTTAGGCAGCTCACAGTCTAGAATCTAATGGATAAAAGCTACATTCATTCATTTATTGGACAGGAAATCTGCCACGTGGCAGAAGCTGTGTTAGACGTGGTGGAGGACACCAAGTTAAGCAAGACATGGTTCCTCCTCCAAAGGCATTTCCAGTTGGTAAAAGAGGCACTTGTCTACCTCTATAGTCTTAATTGATGTTAAACATAAAAAGTGTTATAAAGAGAGATAGATACAAGTAAAATGTTAGGAGGTTCAGAGGAAAAGAGAATAACTTCCAGCCTGAGGAATTAGTGACAGGATAGGATTGAGGAAATAAGGTGGCATTAAGTATCTATAGGATTTAAACCAAAAGTATTTAGGTGAAGGAAAGAGCATGAGAAGAAACATGAAATTCACATTTCAGAAATTCATCTAAATGGTTAAGAAGGTAGAAGATAGTGGGAAATATAATTATTTGATGCCAGATGATTAGAACAGCAAAGATTTTTGTATATTTTCAGTGAAGGTGAATTACTCAAGGATTTTGTCCACTGGAGTGTGATTAGCAAATGATTGATGTGACATTGTTGTGTAGTTTTTGCAGAAAATAAAAGAGAGACTTGAGATGGGTTAACCAGTTAGGAAGTCTCCAAAATAATGCAGGTAAGAAACCCAAAAAAGCTCTAATAGTAGTGATTCAGTAGTAGAGTTAAATGCAATTATGCCAAGAGAATAGCAATCAGAAAGATGCTTCACTATTTTGTAATGAAAATGTGAATAAGAGGAAGGTCAACTAGGACTCTCAGAAAATAATATTAAAGGCAACAGTTCTTGAATTTCTGTGAGAGTTGTTCTTGAAAGAGTGAAAATCAGCATCAGGGTGAATAGGGTTTGTGCCCTCAGAGAGCACTGTGGTATATTTTCTCATCAGCAGGTGTAAATCTCTTTGTAAAAGGGAGAAACTTTCCTTGTTTCTTTTCCCAGGAGTGCTGGTCTCAGAAAAGCTGTGTCTTAATTCAGTTTACAAAGTTTCATCCAAACCCAGCTTGGTAGCTACGAAAGGGGTTCTATCTCCAGGGAATAGAACAGAATTAATCTACCATGATCAACTCCAAAGAGAAAACTAATGCCTAAGTGAACCTATCACATAGCTCTCTGACCATTTTCACTCATTTAAAAAGAGCACAACACTTGTTGTTTAGTACGTTTCAGAGTACAGAAGAGATTAATGATGGACTGAGATAGTGAGCTTCTTTACAACCCATCTTAAGGAAGAAAAATGATTTCACATGCAACTTCATGGCACTGAACTCTAGAAACTGGAGTCCATTGCTTTAAAATCCATTAGGGACAACATTATTGCATTTACTTGATATTTTTCCCTTTACAAGTCCAGACTTGTGACCTAGACACATCATTTGTAATGTGGGTAATAATGAAACTAAATGCTTAAGACTGTGCATGGTATTTTCAACCAGGCTTGGGGAAAATGTTTCAGAACGGTTTCATTTTCAATGCTAAATGGTTTGAGTTTTGGATAGCTTGGCTTCTCCTGCTTCCACAGAGTTAGTGGTAAGAAGGTCTGGCCACTCCGTCTTGAGGTGAGAGGACACAAGTCTAGTTTCCCCTCTTCTTCTTTCCTCTCCTTCCTGCCTTGAGCCTGGAGAAGTAAGGCATGACCTTGAGCCTGCTCCATGTGAAAGAAGCCCTATTCTTTCTTCTTCCTCTCTCTCTTCTTTAGAGATACCTTCTTCCACCCAGCAGCTGGCTTTGGAGGACACACTGTTCAATGTTTGTGTACTAATCCTCAATCATCATCATAATCCTATGAGTGATCCTTACCTTTATTATCATCCTTATTTTAAAGATGAGGAACCTGAAGTAAGAAGAGATAAAATCACTGAAGTGACTGAACTTGCATGATCCAGAATCTCTGGCTCCAATGACTGCACTCTGAACTACCTCCTCAAATTGAACCATATATTTATTTAATGAACCACTCTAGGATCATGACCTACAGTTTGAAAAATAATGAACTAGAATATACTCAGGGGAAGGTGAAGTTGATGAATGAGATGATTAGAATCTACATCATTTGGATAATGACTAAAGGAATGGGAAGTATTAACTCATGAGTGATTTGCAACTTTCTTCAAATATTTGAAGGCTTGTTTGGGAGTGAGAAAAGAAGTTTGGAATTGTTCTTTGTGATTTAGAAAGTAGCAACAGTTCTGTAGGCAGGAAAGGTCCATAGAAAGCAACAAGTTTTAACTCAGTATTATAGAATTTTCTAATCATTAGACCTGTCTAAAAGGACAATGGGGTCGCTTATGAGATCATAAGTTCTTCTTTAATTATTAATTACTGAACATCAAACAGATATAAGGCACTTTTCTAGGATAGAGCCATGAACAAACAGAGCCAGCAAATCCTATATTCTCATGCATTTCCATTCTGGAGAGTAAGACAGTTCATAAATATAATTAGGTATATATGTGTGTGTATAAGATCTATAAATAAACATATAACAAATTTTATGTTACAAATAAATGTGTAATATAAGTGTATATATACATACAAGTGTATAATAATGTGTGCTTATATACTTATATAAAATGTTTATTCAATATTCATATTTATATATAAATTATAAATAAATATATATTATATATCTTAAATAAATACATATAAATACATAAGTATACTATATAAACTGATATATAAAGGAAGTATAAATCAATAAATAAATTGGTTTATTTATTAATTAATTTATTTAGCACTGCTACTCTGCTAAAGGCTATGAAGAGAAGCAAAGGAACACAAGGTGATAGAGAGTGATTTAGGGAGAGTGCTAATTTATGGAGAATTTAATAAAAACTTCTTGGAAAGCTAACATTTGAGTAGAATCTTTGTAAAAGTGAGAAACAGAATCTTGTGTTATTTGGGAGGGCAGTAATATAAGTAAAGGGAACAGCAAGTACAAAGGCCTTGACGTACATGCAATTGGTGGACTTGAAGAATATGAAGTGGCCAATAACTGCGTTGCAATGATCAAGAGGGAAAGTAGAAGATAATGTTAGACAGTTGCAGAAAGGAGGCATAGTAGATTATGTAGGACCTTCTAGGTAAGACTTTAGGATTACTTGAGTAAGAACAGAAGGAGTTGGGGCAGAGGAATGACTTGATTCGCCTTAACTTTGAAAAGAATCACTTTGCCGGATGTGTAGGAAATTGTGGAGGGTAGATTAATTAGCACATCATTGTGCCACTACAGTTGTGCAAGACAGTCTTAGATCATTACTTATTCGGGACATGATCAAGGAGATGCATTGCTTTATATCTTAAAAATTAGACAAGAGCACTTCTAGAGTCTCTTCTGACTTTAGGGTTTGTGATCCTGTGCTTCATTTTACATTTCAAATTCTTTCCAGTGCTAAAAGGTCATGTCCATAGCATCTAATGTTGTTAGAGACATAAAAATAGCCATAACAAAAGGAAGACTCCTAAAAAAATAATTTTTTTACCTTGTAATCCAATGTTTGTAACTGGAATAAAAACAAACTCAAACTGATTGGTCTCTACCATGTAATTTAAAAGCAATCAAGTCTCTGGAAACACTTAGCTCTACCTTCTTAGTCAGGATCACTGAGGCTGTGCCCCTACTCTCCATTGAGTAAGAAAAAAGTTAAATGTTTTTGAGATTCTGTATGGTTTAAAACGTGTTTGTTCATTTGTTTGTTTGTTTTGAGAGAGAGAGAGAGAGAGGAGGGAGCAGAGGCAGAGAGAGAGAAGAGAGAGAATCTTAAGCAGGCTCCATGCCCAGTGTGGAGCCCCATCCAGGGCTTAATCTCATGAGCTCAGCCAAAATCAAGAGTTGGACCAACTGAGTCATCCAGGTGCCCCTAAAAGCATGTTTTAACTGAAAAAGTTTTCTAGACTTTTTAGTAGAAAGCACCAAACTGTGTAAACTCTGATTTGGTCTTTGTTGTACTTTATGTTTTCAAGACTTTATTCTTTCATTTCTAGGGCAGCATATATAAAAGTCCATATCTATCTGAAGGTATAAGAATTCAGTTAATTTTATAAAATTCAGTAAATTTTATAAGTGACATGATGCCAAAATTATTTGTATTTATGTAGTTCAAAATTTTATATTTTCAAATTAATTTCATGTCTATTGATCTTCAAAGCAATACCATAAGTTAGGTAGGGTATCTCATAGTATTCCTATTTTTAGGAGAGGGTTTGGATATTCTAGCTTTTTTTGGATATTCTACCTTAAAAATAATTTTTAAGTTACTTCCTATATTCTTGTTTGCTTTATGAAAGTATAAATTCCTTCAGATGAAGGTTCATATGCAAATATATTTTCCATGCCTGCTCGGAGCTAGAGAGAATGTACTAGGCATTTAATAAATACTGTTCGATAGAAGCCTAGGAAGTCTGAATTTCTCTCCTGGTGCCATCCTGTTTTCCCATGTTACTAGAAACTCACAACCCCACAGTTGTTAACTCTACTCTGTAATTTCTTGGCTGAGACTCCTAGGAATCAACAGTAAATGTGTAAAGAAGAAAGAATAGTAAGTTTTTTTCTACCTGAGAAAGTGTGGATGGGGAGTTGGCTAGGTGGGAAATCTTCCAGGTCAAAGAGTACTCTGTAATAAAGGGTGATTTCCTTATTCTAATGGTTGAGTGGCTTCAACTAGGCATTTATAAAAGCCACTGGTAAGTTTAATTCATTCATTTATTCTTTTATTTTTCAATGTATAATGGTAAGAACCACCCCCCCCCCCCAAAAAAAACCCTACATGATATAGTTTCCCTCTACAAAGAGTATACATATAAGATGGGGAGAAAGTATGAGCACATGAAAGATGTGAACACTCTGTCAGCATAGTGGGGGAGAAAGAAGCCAGTGTGGGCGTGAGTTGTGCACAAGTTGATAACTCATTCAAGAGCTTTTAATGGTAAATGAATCACCAAGAAAGCTTTTAGAGTCACAAGTTACATAGGTTTTCTCAAGACTGGAGATGTGCATCTTGGAAGCAGATGGAAAACAATGGGGAGATATTGGAGAAGAATATGAATACTGGATCAAAAGAACACCAAAACTAGAAAGAATTTAGATCTATATGACACCTTGCAGAAAAGGAGAGTCATGTTTGCTTCTGAGAAGAGAAAATGGACTATAAGAAAAACACGCATCTTACTTTTCCCAAATGAAAGCTGTCCCTTGCCCCTTGAAAACAATGTGAACCTGTGACTTCTTAACATACGAAGGGTACTCATTCGTTCGTTTTGCATATTCTCTTAGGACTTTAAAGAACTTCTAATTTGACAGCAAAACAATTTTATTTACAGCCCATACTTCTCATATGTATTACCTTGCCAAAAAAATCTGAATTACTAGGTGAATCTGCTATTTGACTCTTCAGTGGTTAGTACAGTCTATTGCAATTTTTTTCAAGAGACATAACCTTGTTTACTGAACTTCAAAAATAAATGTGACCTCTGTAGATAGTTTCAACACATCCAAGTGTGATCTGGTTGAGGCAGATGGACTGAGAGGGAAAAGGCTCATGAGATAAAAGGTTACTTCTCACTACTTCTCACTCACATTTTGCTTTCATCATTTTTCATTCCTTAATGAATCCATAGAACCCCTGCTGCATGCAGGAAAACTTTTTAAGAAAAATACCATATGCTTCTGATAACCCCACTAAACTTCTTTGTACTTTTAACATATTTTCCTTGTAACTATTGCTGTAACATTTGAAGTTCATTGGTGTGCTGTCTAGCCAATGTCTCCAAATGTATCACAATCACAGTATCGTAGCTCATCCTCAATGAGGAACCTCACGAACAAACAAATCTCAATTATGCAATCAGTTTATCAGGGCTGAAAAAGAAACTAATTTTGGAGTACATTTTTTTCTCCTAATATATACATATATCGTTAGAATTGACAAAAGATGTAAGTTATACATATGCCAGGTACATAGGAATGTGGCTTGAAAGTTCTCCACCTTTTCCAGGCTGTCTTAAAATGACTTTCTGCTATTTCTGTAGGTAGGTCACACATTAACTCATTTTACTTTCAGATATGTAAAAAAATATATATATGCATGAACAAGTCCTCTAGGTTATAATGTAACATAACAATTGAGGGATAGTGTATTTTAAACTGATAATGAGAAGTCTTTCTTTTCAAACAAACTCTTCAACCATCCAGTTTCACACCGCTGATGGAAGACAATTCTAGAGAATATGCAAGTAAGTGAATAAGCTTTTTCTTGGACTCCAATATTTTTCCAGTGAATATTTAGTTCATCAAAAAGTGTTTTTTAAAATCTCTAGTTATCACCCAGCACTGTGCTAGGTAACAGAAAATATACCTAAAGGACTTAAAATCTAACTGAGAAGACTACTGAATAATTCAAAATGGTATATAACCAAGCAGTCAGTAAGTGACACAAAAATCATGGATTTTCTAGAGTTTAACAATTTTCTATTCCCTTCCTCCTTGAATTACAGAAGAAGAAATTAAAGTTCCATGAGGTGATATGATCTTCCCACAATCACACCTTATTGGGGGTGAGTGTGGAACTAGAACCTACTGATTTTTAACCCACTGTACAGTGCTTATCTCTCAAATGCTAAGAAAGGAAATACAGGTGTTGCTTGGGTTAGCTGGAAATAGACATATAAAGGAGCTGAAAGCTGAAATCAAATACTTGTATTGAATACTTCAAACTGGAAATTGTATTTTATTCATGAATGCTTTCCAAATTTTGATAACTACACGATGCAAGGTATTGACAACTAATGCATTTATCATATATGCTGTGTTCATAATTGATGTCTTAATGCACTTGCAGTTTTTCACCTGAATTTATATGAAAATAAGTGAGAAACCAGTTCTATTGCTTTAGAGTGCTTTCATTTATCATCCTACAAATTTATCTCTGTGTTCCTGGTTCTCTCAACTTTTGGAAAAATAATCTTTCATACCAGTTATCTATGTTCTAAAGAAATTTGTTCTCTTTTGATTATTTTGTCCTTTCATTTCTATGGGGCATATTCAACTTCAGAGTGATCAGATATTTCTCTGATAATTTTCCAATGATTTCTGATGCTTGGTTTTAAAATTTCATATGGAATATAATTCTAAAATTATTTTGATGTAAAATGCTATCTTTTGCATTATTACATGTTTAACAACCACCTTTTTTTAAGATTTTATTTATTCATGAGAGACACAGAGAGGGAGAAACATAGACACAGGCAGAGGGAGAAACAGGCTTCATGCAGGGAGCCCGATGTGGGACTCGATCCTGGAACTCCAGGATCACTCTCTGAGCTGAAGGCAGACGCCCAACCACTGAGCCACCCAGGAGTCCCTAACAATCACCTTTAAATATAAAATACTTTCTGCTACATGTTCTTTACCCTTTTCCTGCCAGAGTTCTAAGTTAACACTTGGATTAATTTATTTTAAATGATAAGAGATTGGGATTTGTTTAGCATAGTACATATATATTTGGATTTATTATTGTCTACTTTGTCAAAGTACATTGAAAGATCCTCCTTATAAAGTCTTTCATACTCAGTTCTATACCACATTATTGTATAATATCTAAACTATAAACGTATTGACAAACATATAACATTTGGTGATATCCATTTTATTGCTCATAAGAGTTTTCCATGAGCATTCTTTCATGTAATGTCTTTCAGACTCATAACTTCACTTAAAAGATTCCAGAAACATTTCTTTATGAATTAGTTAACAGGCTAATATCTATTTGACATACTTATTTCAATTATTTTCTCAGATATCATGTATACATACAGTTTTAATGTCCTTAAAGCTTATTTGTAAATCAGGATATAGAACTACTATTAGCAGGAGATGTCTAATCTCATGACTGTTTTAAGCCATGACACTTTCTGCTGTTCCATATAGATCAAGTGGACCCTCAATACTGGTTCATTCATTGGTCTTGACCTTGGTTCTGAACCCCTTTTCTAAAGCCATTGTATGACACTTCTCTGTTCCTCCAGCTTCTAACCTTGTGATTAAATTTACCTTTTAAGACATTGACTTTTTCTCTGAAACCTGTTTCTCTCCCTAAGTATGCTTTCAATTCTCCCTTGAAAATCCTATCCAATTCAATTAGATGTTGTTCCCTCCGGTAGGGTTTGCCCACACCAAAAGAGGAGGGAATGAGACTCATTTAAGGTAAACTTTAAACCTCGGGGTCTGACTGTGGTATCATGTTAGTGTCACTGAATGAGATATTGGGATTGTTATTTTCTTTGGCCTCTATTTTGTTTTCCTCACATAGAGGAAAAAAATTCCAGTCATGCCAAAGGCTATATGTGGTACTGAAATTATCCTCTGGGAGGATATGGCATTTGAAGTCAGTGATTTCTATGTGTAGGTCTTGCCTGAGTTCCCCAAAGGTCTTGAATTATGACATTTTCTACTTCTTCTATCACCCCCAGAAAAGTAACTTATAAATAAAAAGTGCTTTGTAACTATTGTTCTTATTTGTTGACACAGCTTTGTGCAAAAGAGAAAATTATTTTACAAATATCACCAAAAATTCTGACAATATCTTGCAACAGTAGCTAGAAAAAGAGGTTGTTCAAATATCAAAGTAATGCACAAGGGTCTTAACTTAGCTGAAGAACACAGTCCAACTGAAGAACATACATGAAAGCCCCTGTATCCAGTTTCTCTTCTTCCCAAATGTTGAACATCTGCATCAACTACTTCCAGACCCCCTGTAAGAGTCTTAAGAAACAGTTTGAAATGTCTCTAAACTTTACATGACTGGCTAGCCCTTTCAGCCGTTAAGGTCAATTTTTAAAATCTTGCTACAGATTCTCAGGGCTGACCACACATACCCCACTGGTTTTGGCAAAGATCCAGTGAGTCCTGTTGTGCCCACAATCCCACACGTATTTGTCTTGTCAGTGACTCGGGCCCTATCAAATTCTGCACAGAAGGAACCAAAGTATTCATTAAACTTTAAAAATAGGGATCCCTGGGTGGTGCAGCGGTTTGGCGCCTGCCTTTGGCCCAGGGCGCGATCCTGGAGACCCTGGATCGAATCCCACGTCGGGCTCCTGGTGCATGGAGCCTGCTTCTCCCTCTGCCTGTGTCTCTGCCTCTCTCTCTCTCTCTCTCTGTGACTATCATAAATAAATAAAAATTAAAAAAAAATTAATAAACTTTAAAAATAAATAAATAAATACTTTAACATTTATGTCTCAAGTAAGTATTTTCATTTATTTTTGAGGAGAAAAATACAAAGGTTGAGCTAAAATATTACTATTTAGAAAGAGCCACTGAAATTCAGAGCTTCATTAACATTTGGAATGGAAAGCAGGGTTCTAAAACATTTCAAGCAGGCAAAAGTGAAGGTTGTTTTCCAAAAAAGCTAAACATTGTGTAAGTACTGAACACTCCTCTTAAAAACCCAAAGTCTCATTTCCTTATTTGGTCCCCTGCTGTTTGAGGCCTTAGAGCCTCTTATAAACATATACTTGTGAGTTTTGCCCTCGAACCCTTCAAACCTTGTTACTATTCTCTTACTGCTCAAACTATTCTCCTGCTTCCTCCCTAAATGTCCTCTTATCTAAAAAATTTTTTCTCTCCCTCAGAGAAGTACTAGAATTGAGGATTCAAATATTAATCTTTGTCCACTGCATTTCACCAAAATCTTTTTTAGTTTATCATAAATTTCTCTTTTGCTTTTCAGAATAAAACACAGTGGAGGAGTACTCGTCATTGACTCCTTGAGACAGTGGTTTACAGTATTATTATTTTTAAAAAGAAAAGAAAATGACACAAAATTTATCTGGTGCATTGGTTTAAAATAGCAGGAAACTACTTCAATTCATATATGGTTTATTTCATATTATGTGTTTCCAATCCATCTCATTTGAGTACTAGTAGAACACCTTCTTTTTATTTATTAATCTTCAGCATGCGTTGATTAAAAAAAATAAATTTTAAACACTAAAAAGAACATTCCTCCTGCAGTTAATTCCTCCCAACATCCCTAAATTATGCAATTATAAAAACAAACTGATAAAAGGAATATTATATTGTAAGAAAACAAACCTATAGATCTATAAAGTGAATTACAAGATAAGGTTTCTGTATTCCCAAAGGCAAATGATGCTGGGGAATTTTTTTCAATCGAAATTACACTTAAATAATTCACATTACCTGCTTTTAGGGGATTTCAGCTCAGGTATAAAGTATTAATTTTTGATGCTTCAAGTTGTATTTCCACGTATCATATTATGACAAAATATTTTATACCATATGAGGTGGATTCATACTGTTTTTAAGTATTGGCTTGAATGGATAAATTTCTTTAGTGATTTTTCACTTTATAATAAAAAATAGAACTTCTTCATAGGCAATGAAACACTTTCATCCTGAAATTTGTGTTACCATCACCAAATACTTGACTTTCAAAATATCCACTTATGCCCTTCTGGATTAGATAGTGGCCTTTCTCATTTTCTTTTAAGGATATGTTTAAGAGACAGCATAGCAATATAGAAAAATCATTGAACTAAGCGTCAGAAGACCTGGTTTCTATTCTAGATTCTTCCACTCATTAGAGAATCCAATATTTAACATATTTCTTCATGTTATCATCTAAGGGGATTGGGTCAGCTATTCCCAAATACTGTTTTCAATTTTAAAATAACATGGCTCTAAAAGTATTCCCCATCTCACTATACCTAAAAATACAGTGAAATAATCTCAACCAGCTTTCCTATCATTTAATTCGTCACCATTCACATCTACTTAACCTCTAGATCCTACAATATTTTCCTAAGTATCATATATCAAATGCTGACAACCCGCAAATTTCTTTTGCCAGATTTTTCTCCTGCTGCCAAATCTCTCTTCAAAGAGGCAGAGGGTTGGACTTTGGACCAAATACTAACTGCTTTCCAGGGAATATGATTAATTTCAATTTTGTGATTAATCCAAACATGCATCTTATGATAAACATTCAATTCAATTAAGTAAAAATTTCATTAGCTTTTTCCATGAATCCAACACTGCTCTTGACATTTGCATCATCCTTCATTTTAAAGCACCAGCACATGCATTTTGTTGTATGCATATATCTACCTTTACTTTTTCCATGATGAAACTTCACAAACCCAGAGCACTTGGACTTGGCGGGAGGGGGGAGGGCATAGTGTCTTCAAATGTAGAATGATATGAATAGTA
This sequence comes from Canis lupus familiaris, assembly GCF_011100685.1. Classification (NCBI taxonomy): domain Eukaryota; kingdom Metazoa; phylum Chordata; class Mammalia; order Carnivora; family Canidae; genus Canis; species Canis lupus. Next base: position 53,981,099 of record NC_049227.1, on the reverse strand, counting down.
GAATACTGTCATTTCCAGTAGTTCTAGGGTGAAAAAGAGAGTACCAGGAAGTTGGCTATTTCCCAAGCAATCAAGTGAAACATGTCAGCATTAAGTAGAAGACTCAGAAACCACATAAACATTCTTGTCCATTCTGTAGACTGACTGAGAAATTGCTTCCCGTGACTAGGAAGAGGCCCATTTAGTCCACTCACATTCCACTTCCTTTTAATCAGTTTTTTTGAGGTATAATTTGAAAACAATAAAATGTACCCATTTTAATTGTATACTTTGATGAGTTTGACGAATATAAACTCTCATGTTCCTACCATGCAGTCAATATAAAGATCATTTTCATCACTCTCCCAAATTAATGTATGCCTCTACCCATTCAGTCCCTTTTCCTCACCTCCTAACCCAGGCAATTTGCCTTCCATGTAACAATTACAATTTGTCTTTCTTGGGTTTCATATAAAAAGAATCATACGGTATGTTCCTTTTTGTGTTCCTAGATTCTTTTGTTCTCTGTAATACTTTGAAATTCAAGCAAGTTGCTGTGTTTACTGCAGTTCCTTTCAATGCTAAATAGCATTCCATTGTATGGATGTACCACAACTTCTTTATCCATTCACCAATTGATGGGACAGGAGTTGTTTCCAATGTTTATACTATAGCAAATTAAACTCTTATAAACATTCACACACAAGTCTTTGTGTGAATATGTTTTCATTTCTCATGAGTAAATAACCAAGGGTAGAATTACCAGATCATATGTAAGTACACTTTTAACTTTATAAGAAAATGCCAAACTGTTTTCCAAAAAAAGTAGTACCATTATATAGCCGCAAGCAATATGTGAAAGTTCTTTCAGTTACCAAGATAGTAGTGCTGAAGACTCTAATTATGTTTCACTTCTATTTATAATCTAACTTATTTGTATTTGCAAATGACTGCAATATAGTGCAATGGTGAAGACCATAAACTTAGAAGCCAAACTAGAGAATTTGAGTGTTTGGAATAGAAAATATTAAAACAAAGTAAACTCTATTAAAAATTTCATAATGACATTACTATTTATATTTGCCACAAAAAAGATAGTACATTGCACATACACTCTTTCCACAAGTATGTTTTGAAAAAAACTTTTCCCGTTAAGTAATCAATAAATTACCTGCTTCTTAAGATATGCTTTATAGTCAGTACAAAGATTCTCCTCATTTCAGTATTTTAGAAACAAGAGGTAGCTATTTTTAATATGCTTACACTCTTAAAGTTTAACTTATATAAATGTAAAAATCTTCCGGCAGCCCAGGTGGCTCAGCAGTTTAGCGCTTCCTTCAAACCAGGGCATGATCCTGGAGACACGGGATCGAGTCATGCATCGGGCTCCCTGCATGGAGCCTGCTTCTCCCTCTGCCTGTGTCTCTGCCTCTCTCTCTCTCTCTCTCTCTCTCTCTCTCTGTCTCTCATGAATAAATAAATAAAGTCTTTAAAAAAAAATCTTCCTCCTTAGGAAAAAAGAACTAGTACGCATAAAGAATTCTACTTCCACATTAGCTTGTGACCACCTCTGGGGCAATATCCATATAATTCCTCATTTTTTCTCTTTGGGATAAGATGTGGGACAGGAAGCAAAGGTTCATTAAATGACTTAATAATGAATGAATGAATGAATGAATGAATGGGGCTCCTTTTGTATCCTGTACCACTTTCTATTTTATATTGTCTTCGAGTATTTCGTCTCTCTTCCTGAATTAACAAATCTTTCAGGGCAAAAACAATATGATCTATTTTTACATCCTTTACCACAGCCTATCCCAATGTTTATTGTTGAAATAAATGAGTAAAACTCTTTTAAAAAGCTTTTGAATTCTACCTAGGCTTTTGTGGAAATGAGAAGTTTCAAATAAGGAATATCCACTATTTCATTATCAAAAAAATCTACAAGCATGTCAGACCTTAGGTACACCTCATCATTTATAGTTCCCCCCACACACACAAAAAAATGACTGGAGCATTCTGTCTATAAAAATGCATGTGCCACAGGAAGGGGCATTGTTTGTTGTGTTCACTGCTTTCTACTTAGTGTCTGAGCACTTGATTTATACCCCTTAAATGAATGAATCCAGAGATCAGCCTTCCAACATCTGTTTAACAATCTTTTAATGGATATTTTATCTCTAATTATGTGCCAAGTGTTGTCCTAAGCACTGAGGAAACAATGATAGATTTATTCTCTGCCCCCATGAAGCTTATATTCTACTAATAGAAACACAGAACATATATTCTAGTAGGTGGATAACTAACCAAGCAGAAGGTGGTAGTGCTTTAAAAAAATTAGGTTACCAAGGAGAAAACATCAAGGGTCAGAAGGCAAGAAGGTTAAAATATAGTTTCATCAGTGGAGGTCTCTCTTTTAATGAATGCAATATCTGAGCAGAGAGACTTAGAGAAAAAAGGGAGATCTTCATGATTTTGCTCAAGAAGGAGCCCTCTGGGCAGAAGGAATAACACATGGAAAGGCCCTGATGTAGAGGTGCATTTGGTAGATTCCAGAAATGACAAGGGGGCCTGTGTGGTTGGTCCAGTGAAAGAAACTGAGAAGGAGAGGAAGAAGGGTATTTTAAAGCTTTTATTAGGACTCTTTTTACCCTGAGTGAGATGGAAAGCCATTAGAGAGTTTTGAGCAGAAGGAAATGATCTGAAAATATCACAAAAATTTATGACCATGTGACCACACTGTTTAGTCTTAGACCCTTCTCATGGCCTTGGAAGTGACCTGTTTCAGGAAGAAACAGGTTTCATTAGTTCCACTATAAATATGCCTTTAGATTTCCCTCATTTTAACAGGTTCCCTCCCTGGATGCTTTACAAATAATTTATAGGGAGGTCAAGGATAGAGGCATGAAATATTGCTAGACAACTGCAATATAGGCAAGGGATGATGGTGGCTCAAACCAGATAAGGGTGGTAGCAGTAAATGTGGTGAGAAATGAGTGGTTGCTTAGATACATGTGAAAAGTGAGTTGATAGAATTTGTTGATGGATTAAAATATAGGTTTTGGGAGGAAAAAAATAGTCAAGGATGACAACAAGGTTCATAACTGAGTAACAAGAAAATGGAAGTGCTGTTTAGTTAGCAGTAGAGTGAAAAAACTATAGGGTAGTAGGACTGCCAGGTACTACTAAAAACTCACTTGATGTTTATGTTTATGTATTCTAAGTAAGAATATATTATTATTTTCCTTTGTTCATTTATTTTGTTTCTTAGTGAAATCATATGGTGTTTACCTTTCTCTTATTTCACTTAGCACATATCATCAAGGTCCATCCATGTTGTTGCAAATGGCAAGATCTCATTCTTTTTTATGGCTGAATAATATTCCATTGCACATAGATATCACATCTTCTTTATCCATTCATCTATTAATGGATACTCAGGCTGTTTCCATACTTTGGCTTTTGAAAAGCTGCAATAAACATAGGGGTGCATGTATCCCTTTGAATTAGTGTATTTTGGGGGGTAAATATCCAGTAGTGCAATTATTAGCTAAGAGGGTACTTTTATTTTTAACTTCTATAAGAACCTCCATACTGATTTCTACAGTGGCTGCACCAGTTTGCATTCCCACCAATAGGGTAGAGAGAATTCCTTTATCTCCACATCTTTGCCAACACTTCTTGTTTCTAGCCAATCTGACAGGTGTGAGGTAATAATATCTCATTGTAGTTTTGAAAAAAAAACTCACTGTAGTTTTGACTTTCATTTCCCCGATGATGATCTTTTCATGTGCCTGAGTATTTCTGCATGGTTTGCCTTCCATAAACCTTAGTTTATTTTCACCCATGATATTCCCTAATGCTGTAATAGTCTGGAGAATTTGATACACAGAAATTCCACACAAGCAGTTGTCAGCATAGAGGACACTGGAATTGGCACTATCATTTCTTCATTTATTCTATTGGTACATGAATTTAGCATCTACTATGTGCCATGAATTTTATTATGCCCTATGCACATAAAGATCCTGCCCTTGAGATCCTTTAACTCATAATTCCAACTTAATAAAATGGCTGCTATGATGGAATTATGTAGACAGCACTCTAGAGATCCAAAAGAGGGTATGCCTAAGACTTCCCAGAGGTGAGGAAGACACCCCTAGGGAAAAGAGCATTTTAACTGTATCTTAAAGGGTTAGTTATAGCAGTTTTCCAGGCATACAACATGATGGACAAGCATTTCCAAAGAGAGCAACAGCAGCAAGTTCAAAGGCATAGGAACATTTAAAAGCCTGGCAATGGAGGAGACAGATGAGAGTTGCCAGATGTTAAGAAAGTACATACAACTGAGAAGAAAAATGGGTCAGGGGGCTGAAAAGGTGAAGAAGGGACAGATCAGATTGTGATTGATCTGCAGGGCTCTAGGATGGATGGATTTTTTTTTAATATTATTCATTTGTTTGAGAGAGATAGAGAGCATGGAGGGAGGGGCAGAGGGGGAAGGAAGAGAGAATCTCAAGCAGGCTCCCACTGAGTGCAGAGCCAGGTGTGGGGCTTGATCTCAAGACCCTGAGACCATGACCTAAGCCAAAACCAAAAGTCAGATGCTCAACTGACTGAGCCACCAGGCAACCCAAGGATAGATTTTATTTATCAGGCAAAGAATATGATTTGTAAGTGTGTGTACAGTGTGGAAGAAAGAAGAATAATAGAAATAGGGCCTTGCCTCTGCCTAACCCATCTTTTCATTTTCATTTCCATCCCCTTCATTTAAGATAGACACTTTGCTCAAAACTAAAATGTGGACCATGCCTCTGCTTGGATTATGAATTGAGAAAGAGACTCAGTCTTTCATTTCTCCATGCCTGGTACTTGGTAGCACTGCTGCCCACTGAAGCGGACCCATACCATCTCGTCAGTATTTGTTGGGCATGATGGGAAATATTCACATTTCAACCCTATGCAGCAGAAGGGAACTATGACAATCGAGAAATTATGGAGGCAAATGCTGATTATGACAGTCATGCATTTCTCTGCATATTTTTTGTCACTATTTCCCAGAACTGGAGATTTCTCTTTCTTTAAAGAGAGAGTTTGTGAGAGCTCACTAGTTTTGTAAGAGTCATTTCTGTGTATATGTTTGTTTTAGTCAGGATAAAGAACCCACTTCTGAGGCCCTGAGAAGTGTTTCTTACACTCTCTGGTAGGTTCTAAGCTACCTTGAACTTCATCTATTATTCTTCAATAACAACTTTCCATCTCATGAGAGTGGAAAGCAGGAAGGCTCACTAGAATCAATGACCAGGTAATTGAACCATCAGGACCTCTGTTTTGCATGATGCTCTAGCTTTGAGAATACTTGTTAGCAAATTTGCTTTTGCTAAAAGAAACCAAAGTGATTCATAAAATGAAATTCTGGAGGGTCATGCATAGAGGCCAAAGTGGTTTGGATTTTATGTTTTCCGTCTCCCAGGTATATTAGCAAAGTTGTTGACAAAAAGTGAACACTTAAATCAGAAAGGAAATTTAATATGAAGCTGTCTTAGATGCAAAGGCACAATAGCTAAATAATATCTTGTGCAGCTATAGGTCTTTTAATGCAGCCCTCTTTATTGAAAAAATAAAATGTTTTTCTCTAAGAATGTTTGTGTGGCACAAATATTGTATTTTGTGGTACATTTAGGTCACATCAGAAATTACTGTTTTATTCTGAAAATGAAAACTGAATGAATCTCAGCTGGCCATTTGTGTAAGAAGAAAACAAAGCACCATTTTTTTAATCTTTTTAATGGAGAGCACCACATCGTCAATTTTTCTGCAGAATATATGAAATAGTTTATTACTTGTATGCTTCTGAGAGCAGATGAGGGAGAAGTAAGATTTGATAACTCAACTTTATGTGAACCAATCTGCCTTGCCTAGACAGAGGGAAGCAGAGTTTTATAGGATTTTCCATGGGCTGCTACCAAGTGGAGTCACTCACGAGTGCTTTCTGACCTGTAATAATTTATGAAATTTATTGCTACTTAAGCTTGCCGGGACAAGTTTTGGCCGTTAAAAGAGTAAATAATTTATTTGCAGATTATAGCAAGGTCATCTTAAATACTTCATCAGGAGAAGGAGATGTGATTGCATCATCTCTCTGACCAAACTGCACATCCCGTTGGGTGAAGCCCAGGGCTCCTCCAGAAAGGGGCTGCAGCACTGTAGCAGATTAGTAGAAGTGATGCAGTCTGAGTTGAGTAGACCAGGTTATGCCATTAACCAAATGATACCAGTGATGTTCCTAGAACACAGCTCTCCTCTGCCAGGTAGCATGAGCTTGAAACTACCTGCAGGGAGAAACTAGACTTGGGCTGGGCCTCCCCGGCAAGGCTCAAGACTACACCTCTCAGCTTTGCTCAGGACAAACTGAGAATGTGTCCGGTGAAGAAAAAGCCTGGAAATGAAGGGAATGAAGAGAAATCCATAGCCAACTAGTGGGAGTTTCCTTCTGACAGGCAGAAAACAAACTGAGTCTCAGAATCAAGGTTTCTTCAGCCAGGAGGTGAACTGGAAAGCACTCTGGAGATCAGGAGGCATGACGGGAACTAGCCTCTTTATCATGAAGAGTGGAAAGCAGTAGTTGGGGAGGCAGCTGCTCTCTTTAGCAGCCCCCCAGACCCCACAAGCAATTATAAGATGATTTCAGCAAATATTGGTGATGGTAGCCTTTATTTCTTTTGAAGGTAACTACATCTTTTGACATATCTTAAATCATGAGAGAGGTTTACGTCCTATCACTTTTTCTGTATCTCAGCAGTTCCCTAATGCTGGACTCTCTCTCTCTCCCCGCTCCCCCCCTTTTTTTTATGTTGGATTCAATACAAAAACACTGATGGCTCAGTAAATGCATGAGTTACTTTTGGTAACAGGTGAAGATTATTCTCCTGGTGCACAGATAAATTTAATAGTTTCTATTTGAACTTTCTCTTTTTTGCTTTTGTTAGTTATATGCTGTTATAATTTTCATCAACTTATTCACAACCTTTTCTTACACTGCATTTAATATAACATTACAATTCTTAAGGAATAGAAATCCAGAAATTACAAAAATCATATAATTTGAATCTAATTTCACTACTGTATATATTGACAGCATATCAAGATTTAGTTATTTTTTAAACTAAAATCAGTAAAGCCTCACCCTTGGGTTCTGATAATAATTTGTTAAAGGTTGAAAGGAATATTTTCACATTTTATCAAGAAATACAGGCACAAAGAATCAGTTAATCCTCTTTGAAACTATATCACTTAACATTATAATTAAATTCAGATTCATTTTAATTCATTTATTCAACAAGCATTTATTAAACCCCTATTGTGTGCTTGTTACTCTGCTGGCATTGAAATATTTTTAAAATTATACATAATAATCCCATCAAGAAACTTTTAGTTTATTAGAGGGTTATAAGACATGAGCATAATTAATTTTGAGACAAAGTAGAAAGTGATGTGTTATAAGCAAGTATAAGTAAATGCCAATGGGAATGAAGAGAGAGAATATTTGCAGCCAGAGAAAGCTTTATAGGAGATGTAACTTTGAGTTGGACTTTGAAGGATGAATAAGGGCAAAGGCACTCCAGGTAAAGGGATAAACATGAGCAAAGACACAGATGGGAAGTTATGGGTTGTGTTCACTGCTAGGGTAGAAAGTAAGGCAGATTTTATGTATACTCTGTCTTCATGGCTGAGTTTCTCCAGTTACTGGCAAATTCTTTGTATTAGGCAATTTTGAGGTGAGTCTTAAGATGGTGGTCATATGCCAAAGTAATTTCTTATTAAGATATTAATTAGTGTAGTTATATCCTTTCCTGTGGAGCTTTGGTTTTGCCAAGAGACTTTAGGTGTGTAAGTAGGAAAAGCAGAGTTACTATGAATGAGGGAAGATGGAACACACCCAAAGAATAGAGAAAAAAGATGTGATAGCACAAACAATGCACAGAGCTTATTTTTACCTTTTCTTTTGTGATACCTAGAAAAACACATACATTTCAAATGCAAATTTAGTTCTGCTCTAGTACTGACATTTTGTACTGATGTGTTATATTATCTTAGGTGATCCTTTCTATGCAGAATTTCTATATATTTGTCTATTTTGCTTGATAGCTCCAAACTCTACTGAGGCTTTCAAGTTTCAGAGTTTTTTTTTCCTCCTCCATTTGAACCAAGAAATAAATTTTGCTAGGAAAAGTGAGAACTCATTTTATATTGATTTTTTTTCTTTAAAATCACATTCTTCTTTTCGTAGCTCTCAGGAAATTAGGATAACGATAGCTTGCATCTCATCAACTAGCTCTTGGGTAAGTTGGCCAAATCAGGAATATGTTGGCACAGAATTACTAAGGATTTTATTACCTATGAATTTCATAGGAAAGGATTTCTTTGACAATAATATTTTGAATAACAAGAACCACTATCACCACCGACAGCAAATGTTATTTGTGCAATACATTAGAATAAATAAATTGAAGCTATGATCATGTATGTTTCCAGCAGAAAGATGAAAATGGCCATTGATAAAAATCCTTAAAGACAGGTAGTTATGTAAAATATGAACAGTAAGTAGATGGTATCCAATTAAAGTATGTTTTAAAGCCCAAAGGGAAATCTGACTGCCTAAAATGAGGAAATGGAATTAAATACTCCACTAGCCAAATTTTATAGAAAAATCTTAAAGAAAGACGCTTGTGTAATATTAATATAATTCAAGGTATTAACTAGCAATAAGGTTCACGTCACTGTTTTTGGTTATTCAAAAATGTCCTAAGTTTAGTCACCGAAGTTGACAGGCTTATTTGTCCATGTGATTCTAGCTTATGTTAGGAAATGTGATTTTAATTTTCTCTTCCATTTCTGTGACTTCTCTCCTCTTACAAATCTCTTCTTTTTTTTAAAGATTTTATTCATTTATTCATGAAAGACACACAGAGAGAGGCAGAGACACAGGGAGAGGGAGAAGCAGGCTCCCTGCAGGAGCCCCATGCAGGACTTCATCCCAGGACTCCAGAATCACGACCTGAGCCAAAGGCAGATGCTCAACCACTGAGCTACCCAGGCACCCAATCTCTTTCCATTCTTCTGTCTCCCCTCCCCTTCTTTAACATTCAAACTCATTTTCCTAGGTCTTCACTCTCACAGAAAAAATTAGTTGAAGAAGTTCATTTAATATGTCTTAGTACTCTTTCTAGGAATGTTTGCATTTTGTATACAATAAAAATGTGTGTGTGTGTGTGTGTGTGTGTGTGTGTGTATGTTTTGATCTGTTTTGAAACTTCAGCCATTAATGATGGTAGGGAGTCTTCATAGGTAGTCTTCCGTATGCTTTCAGACCATACCCATAGGAAGTGCCTTGCCCATTTGGTGGATGAGGCCAATTGTTCTAGTGTGTGGCTAGAATTTTGAGGAAGACAGGTGAGCACAGATAAAATATCAACCAGGTAGTTTTTCTTCAACATCATTGACTAAGAAAATTCTGGATTTCCCATGGAAAAAAAAGGCACTATCCATCCTATGTCTTATTCCCTTGAGGCCTCCACCAATAGCAGTTTTCTCTAGGAAAACACAACTTAGAGTACTTCCAACCCCCAAACTGCACCATCTAATTAGGTTTACATCCTCCAAAGGCAAAGACCTATTGCTGGCAGCAATTTCTCAGGGTGCAACTGTTTCAACAGGAATGTGGAGTTGTTGTTGGTGAGACACTATATATAGCAGCTCGGTGCATTTTGACCTGTCACCCCTGCTTCAGTTCAAGGATTACTTGATAAAATTGTTTGTTGACACCTATGGGACTACTCATGGGAATTTTAGCTTTTAACATTAAAACTCTGGAATTAGTTAAAATGTATAGAATGCTTATTCTATAGATGAGCAAAGAGAAGTAAAATAGGAATGAAACATAATTGGCTAGCAGTAAGAATGAGGTAACATAAGGGTTATGAACAGGGACCTTGGTATTGGGGGTTTAGTTCTTATTCCTACTTTTTAGCTATTGACATTCAGTAAGCAGCACTACTGTGAGGATAAAATTAGGTAATGCACTTTATGCATTAGAATATCTGGCACATAGAAGGCATACAATAAGTGGCACTCTATTGTAATGTTCTTTTACATTTTATAAGTTGCTTTTAATTGAACATTTATTCATATGTTTTGGAAAAGAACTGCCTTTCATTCTAATGAAAATCCTAGATTTCTACTTCTCAAAAATGGCAGTGTATTCTAAATTTGATATTTTTCAGCGTTTTCATGAACTTTCCTAAATATACCAAATATGATGTTTAATCATGTATGTTAACTTGGCTACACTGTGGTACTCAGCTCTTTGGTCAAACATTAGTTTACGTGTTGCTGTGAAGGTGTTTTTTAGATGTGATTAATACTAAATCAGGAGACTATAAGTAAAGCAGATTAATTTCCATAATGTGGTGGACCTCATGCAACCAGTTAAAAGCCCTAAGAGAAAAGATTGAGGTCTCCTGAAGAAGAAGAAATTTTGCCTTCAGACTATCTTCAGACTCAAGACTGCAACAATGACTCCTGCAGGAATTCCAACCTGCCAGACTGCCCCATGGATTTTGGACCAGCCAGGTCCCACAGTCCTATGAGCCAATTCCTTAAAATACCATATTTTCTCTCTTTCTACCTCTGCCTCTCTGTCTCTCTCAGTCTCAATAGACAGAGAGATAGAGACACAGTCAGATCTATTTATCTACCTCTCTACATCCTATTAGTTCTGTTTCTCTGGAGAACCCTTATATCCCCAAGAACTCATTAGGAGGAGGGAGTTCACACACACACACACACACACACACACACACACACACCACTTGGAATTCTCTGGAGAAGACATTCTGAAAACAACTTGATCCAAGTGCCTCATCATTAAACCGTGAACTTCTCACAGGATAGTTCTACTTCTCGTGGTAGTTAATCAGGAGATAAAAAGGTGACTACTCAGTGTTAAAGAAAAAAGTAAACACTTCTGATAGGTATTGAATAAAAGTTTCTCACTTTACTCTTTAAATTCCAGAGGTGATTACAAAAGTTAATCACGTTTTTGGAAGGGTTCAAAATCCCTTCACCTGCTGGTTGGGACAAGGCTCCATTGTTGCTCAAATAGGTCCACCATTATCTCACAAGGACTGTTATACTTATTTTAACCATCTCAAGTGTGCAGGTGAGAATATCTTAATAGAGTCTTGGAAGAAGCCTGAGTGAAGGAAATATAAAAATAAAATATTATTTTTCCATCATGCATGTATATTGTAAGGACTATCTGTTTGATTTTTTCATTTTTCTAAAGGGCTATGTGAAATTTTATAAAAGTCAAGATGAAATGTTTGCAAATGTTTAGAAGCAACAATCTAAGCAAACCCCTAAAAGCTTCAATAATAAAGGATAAAAAGAGTAGAAAAAATGGGAATTAATTTTAGATGAAATTTCTGGGCACTATCACCTGCATGTTAGCTTAGCACTTTCCTTGAAGATGTGTACTAAGAATCTGTGAGACCTATAGTCTCCAGTACAAGAACCTTACTCAAAGGGAACTCTTGTAATCACATGAAGTACATGATAAATGGATGACTAAGCCATTGGTAAGACTACTTTTACAGTTCTTTGGAAGGACAATTCCACTCAACTATTTATTCAGAAAAGAAAAATGTTGCTGACACTGCGTTGGTCACAGGGACGAGAATCTTCTCCACGTGCCCCATTCTTTTACCCTTTGTCCAGCATTGCCTCTGACATAATTCATGACCAATTTGTGACAGGTTCTATCTGTGAAGTGGAAATAATATCTGGTTCTCTCACAGAAACATTGTGAGAATAAATGAGATAAATAATTTGAAGTGTTTTGGGCTCTACTGATGATGAGTGCTATATTTCAAACCATTATTTACTTCATAAGTGACTTGTCACCATTCCTAATCTGTGGAAAGCACTTTGAATTCCTTAGAGAAAGACTTGATATGGAGTGAAATTTTAATACAAGTGGATAATATGCAGTACATACAATCTGTTCTGTTAGAGACCCCATTACTATTGTGTGGGGGAAAATAATGCCTGCTGTAGCATGGTAGATAAGAAGAAATGTCAGGGAATACTTAATTTTTTAAACTTGTTTTCTCATAAGACCTCCCAAACCAGCCTAAGAAACTTATTTATGTTAGAGACAGAGCATATAAGTGTATACTTGGTCAATGTCACATTGGTCCTTAAAACTCCTCATCTTGGGCAGCCCCGGTGGCCCAGCGGTTTAGCACCTGCCTTTGCCCAGGGTGTGATCCTGGAGACCCGGGATCGAGTCCCACGTCGGGCTCCCTGCATGGAGCCTGCTTCTCTCTCTGCCTGTGTCTCTGCCTCTCTCTCTCTCTCTGTCTCTGTCTCTCATGAATAAATAAATAAAATCTTAAAAAAAATAAATTGGGAACAACAACAAAAAAACCCTCATCTTATTTTAGTAGTCCATACAAAAAATAAATTGACATATCAAATATTTACTGAGCATTTACTGTTTGCCACTGGACTAGATTCTAGAGATTAAATAAAATAGTCAAAGTAAGAAAAAGCCTGGTAGACAATGAAATAAATCATATATAAAGAAAAGTGGGGTAAGCCATCTAATCCCTTAAATTAGAAATACCAGTATGATATCCTGACCTTAAAATGACCTTTTATTTATTTATTTATTTTGACCGTTTAAATAAAGTTTAACACTACTAAAGCTTCCCGACAGAGGACAAAGTAGCAGTAGTTCTAGACTTTACCCATTGCCAACTGTTAAGGGCACCCCTGATATCAAGATCTTGGTCTCTGCTACTACACTCCACTATAAAACATCAGGACTACTTGGAAGGGAGTTACTTGCATGCCTTATATCAGGAGAAAATTATAATGGGCCTGGGATTTTTTGTTGTTGCCATTAATCAAGAATGTTTATAAGGGTAATAGAAACTGTGCTATAAAGAACAAAAGAACAATATTGAAAGGAGTTCCAGATGGCCATGCTGAAATAGTTTGATTATATAAGAAAAGTTATAGTAATACTACAGTTAATTGGAACAAACTGAATTTGTGAAAGGACAAGAATTCTTACTGATATTCAAATTTAAATGCACTGTACTTAAATCCAGTCCTTCATTCAACCTGTATGTATTCATTGCCTACTATGAGGCACTCACTAGAGCATCTAAGAAAGCCATATAGAAAGAGAAGTAAGATTTACAAATAAATAAGCTAAATACTATACATCAATAGTAATGAGTACTAAAGAGTTCTCTCTATAAATCAGAAAAAAAGGCTAAGAAAAGGCATAGAGGAGAAGCTGCAAAGAAAAGACAGAACCAGGAGAAAGAATGGTCTAAGCAGAGTAAAGAATGTTGGAGATGAGGTCAGAGATGTCTAGAAAATATCCAGAGATGGCTCATGTAGAGCCTTACAGGCCACTGGAAAGAGTTTGGCTCTTCACTGAGTGAAATGTGCAGCCATCTGTGGCTAAGTGGTCAATGGACTGTGGGTGGGGCAAGAGCAGGAGTGAAACACCACCTGGGAGGTGTTATGCCATCGTCAATCATCACATTAGCTTAAAAAAGTGATCAGATTCTATATTTCCAAGTCAACAGTAACAGGATTTTCTTTCTTTTTTTTAAAATTTATTTATGATAGTCACAGAGAGAGAGAGAGAGAGAGAGAGAGAGAGAAGCAGGCTCCATGCACCAGAAGCCCGACGTGGGATTTGATCCCAGGTCTCCAGGATCACTCCCTGGGCCAAAGGCAGGCGCCAAACTGCTGCACCACCCAGGGATCCCAACAGTAACAGGATTTTCTAAAGGATTTGATGTGGGGTATGAGAGACAGAAAGGCACAAAGGGTAGTGCCATAACTGTGGCTTGAAGACCTGGAAGAATGGAGTTGGCATTTACAACATTGGGGAAAAATGTGAGAGAAACAGGTTTAAAGAGGAAAACCAGAAGCACGGTACTGAGTTTATTCGATTTGAGTTGCCTACTAGGCATGCAAGAGATGGAGAGTAAGTGTGAATATTTGAGGCTGGCAGTCTGGTACGTTTGTCATCTGTGTGTGTGTGTGTGTGTGTGTGTATGCACGTGTACACTGGGGCATGTGTACAGATTGATGAAATGACTCATGAAAGCTTTTTCCTGAATTTAAGTGAAGACAGTGCTTCAAAGGTAATTGTAACAATAAAGAAAAGTGAAAAACAATGAGGTGTATAATTTTTAAGGATGTTAATAAACAAGTTCTTGATAGATTGAGTTTATTATATCATTTATTTATGAAGTTTCTGTGTGTAATTCAAGTCATCCTGGAAAATGTAGCAGTATTCCAAGAATAGTAAGGGATGATAAATGTTGAGGGTCACTCATAACCACCAGATAAAAAGTGGCTCCAACTATTTGTAACATGTATGTCTACAAAATCCAAGTCGAAAGAAAGTTCCAAAGTATTTTAAAATGATTGATTAGCCAAAAAACTGAAGAGGAGAGCTAACAATGCAGCCTCAGTCTCCACCTCTAGGTGGCTTCTGAATTAAAATAAAATATTAATAAGAAATTCATGATGTCAGAACAGATTACTGCACTGCAAAGACATTTCAATGAGCTAAGTATTGCAGGCTATTTGAAACTTAGTTTACTGGAAAGACAAGAACTTATAGAAATAAAAATATACAACAGTATGTAAGGGGAGGGGGAAAGGGAGGGAGGAAGGAAGGGAGGAAGGGAGGGAGAGGAAAAGAGAGAGACAGAGACCAAATATGTAACAAGTGAACATTACCATTAAAAGGGATTCAGCTAGGCTGCCTGAGTGGCTCAGTAGGTTAAGCTGTTGACTTTTTTTTTTTTTAGCTGTCGACTTTTGATTTCAGCTCAGGTAATGATCTTAGGGTCCTGGAATCAAGTCTCGTGTTGGGCTCCATGGTCAGTGGGGAGTCTGCTTCAGAATTTTTTCCTCTCTTTCCCTCTCGCCCCTCCTCTTGCTCTCTCTCTCTCTGTCTCTCTCAAATAAATACATCTTTGGGGGACAAAAGGGATTCAGCCAAGTAAAGGGTCATTAGAATTTAATTCCCTTGAATGGCAGGATCAGAGAAGATCCTCAGTTAACTGATTGATAACCAGATCCTGCAACATCTGCTGTTCTGAGGAGAAAGAGGATCTGTATGATCAATAAAATTCCAGGATGGGATCAATATAATACTTTCTAAAACCACAGGAAAATATCAAAACAAGTATTAAAATAACCGAGGAAGATATAAAATTTGGTAAAGAAATAAAAAATAACTGAAGTAAATCTGTGGTGTTGATTCTTTTAGACAAGAAGTTAAATGTGAATGTCATTATAAATTTTGTAATTATTGCATTTGTTTATATTTTATTTGTTGTTTAAGGTATTTGCAAATGTGTTATTGTTATATAAATTATTGAAGAGAAATTAGTCAAAATTGTAACTGGCATTTATATATTTAAGAAAAATTAACTTTCACAGTTTTAACCTTTAGGAATGAGTTCAATATATTAACCATTAAATTATAAAGGGAGGTGAATGTCCATCTTTCCCATAAAAGCTCCTTGGATACTGAAGAATCAAACACAAAGCTTCATGAAAACCAGCCTAGTCTTTAAGGATACACGTGCAGGATTACAGAGACACAACAACATGTGTTTATAAGGCTGTGTGGTACATAAAACTGAGGTATGCATCAGGAAGATGGTTCTCGATTTTTTTTTATCTGAGAACCCTTTTATACTCTTAAAATTACTGAGGACCTAGACATGTTTCATTTATGTGTGATAAATCTACCAATACTTACTGTGCTAAAAATTAAAAATGAGGTATTTTAAAATACTTATTAATTCATATAAAAATAATAAATCCTTTACATGTTAACATATTTTTGTGAAATATGCTCTAAAATACAAATTTTAGTGACAATAATGGCATTGTATTTCATTTCTGCAAATTTATTTAATGTCTAGCTTAGGAGGAGGTATATGGATTTCCATATGCTTCTGAACTTCTCTGTTGTAATACGTTTTTTGATAGGTGTATATGAAAAATATCTGGCCTTCCACTGGTATGTAGTTGGAAAAAGGAAGAGAATTTTAGTAATCTCTTAAGATAATTCTTTTATATTACACCAACACTCAACAAGCAGTTTCTTAAAGATTAGTATTAAAGTGGGATCTGAAATAATACAAACTTATCATGTTATATATAAATATTCATTTGTCTCTCATATGAGTGGGTCTTTTAGTCATGAATAGTTTTATAAAATCATCATTTGACATTTGAAAAATATTGATTATACAAATCCTACAAAATTTGACACATTTTATTGTATAATATCAAAAAATCACATTTGTTAACATCAATACTGATCTCAAGAAAAGATTTTATTATTGGGAGAGATATAAAGCTCATAATGGCTGGTAAGAGCTTTCCACAAAGTAATTTACATTTAAAAGCTCAGATTGTATCATTAGTAACTACAAATACTATAAATTGTTATTCTTGAAGTGACAGATTCCACTTATTTTCAGAAAAATGTCTGCCAAATTAGATCTAAATACACAGAATTTTCAGGTTTTTTTTTCAAGTAAAAACAGTACCTCATTTAAAAGCAACTAATTGAGCTTATAGCAAAAATGTTTTTGTGTATTTTCCATATCATTACACAAAATATTAAAAAGATATATTCTCAAGGGTCAAGATGAAATGAAATTAAATTTTTGTTGCTTTGTTAAGAAATTCTTAAATGGCCTTTTTTTTTTTCTCCTTCCAAATGTGAGGCTGTGAAATAATAACTTCTAGGACTTTTTGGTGTGCCTGCCTCCTTTTGTGCTAAGGTGCTGGCATCAAACCCCCTATGGCTTTTGTACTATTTGTTCTAATGTCAACACAGTGAACAAGGCACATGTCATCTTCATATTACTGTGAAAGCAATTTTGAACTCACAGCATCCCACAAGGTTTGGAAACCCCAAATATCTGTGAAGTATACTTTAACAACCACTGCATTAGGCTGTCATGTGAGCACAGCAAAGTAGTACCCACCCCAAGCAGTGTATTAGGAATTAGAGACAGGGAACACTTCTTAGAGAATAGATACATGCGCTGGGCCTAAGGGAGAAGTAATTAGTATGTAGCTGAAAGAAAACACAAGGAAAGTTGTGAGGGCAAGGCACAGCATGATGTGGGCAGAAACCTCAGTAAGTTAATGATGCTGCAGTATTAGAACCCTGGCCAAATGGAAAGTGTCAGATAAAATTGGACAGGTAGAAAGTGTTGGATCAAAGAAGGAGAAATGTGCCACATTAAAGATCCTAGGCTTTTATTCTTTAGTCAAAAGAATGCAAGTTTTAAGAAGAGTGGATTTGTCACAGTTGCATTGTAGAAAGATCAGTTATATGAAGAATAGATTTGAGAACAAAAATGGAAGCATGGAGATGGCTTAGAGGATATTTCTTCTTGCAATGCACTAAATGTTTGTCCCCTCCCAGACTCACACGTTGAGAACCTAACCCCTAAAGTGATGGTCTTTGGAAGTCTTCGGGAGATGATTAGATCATGAGGTGAACTCCTCGTGGGTGATGTTATTACCCATATAAAAGAGACCCAAGAGAGTTTCTTTCCCCTTCCATTATGGGAGAATACAGCAAGAAGATAGCCATCTATAAACTAAGAAGAGGGTCCTCACCAGATGCTGCATCTATCAGCACCTTGATTTTGAACTTCTCAGCCTCCAGATTTATTTATTATTCATTTGAGAAAGAGAGAGAGTACGAGCGGGAGAGCCAGAGGGAGAGGGAGGGAATCTAAAGCAGACTTTGCATGGAGCATGGAGCCCAACATAAGGCTCAATCCCAGGACCCTGAGATCATGACTTGAGCTGAAAGCAAGAGTCAGGTGTTTCACCAACTGAGCCATTCAAGTGCCACCACCTCCTCCTCCTCCTTCTTCTTTCTTCTTCTTCTTTTCATTCTCCTTCTTCATTTCTATTTGTTAATTCCAAAAAACAAACATATGCATGTTACAAAAAGTAAAATAAAATGGAAGACAGTATAGAAAAGGAAAGCTAATCTCTTTGTCTCCCTTCAGCCCTATGTCCTGGAGGTAACCAATTACAGGCTGGTATGCATTCTTCAGAGGATAGATGATTCTTACAGTTTCTTTGTGATTTTGAAGTAGTTTATCTGTTCAGTAGGCCACTGGATATGAAATCGAAGCACACAGAAAGGTCACACAGACATGTGGAATACCATCCTATGAGGAGTGGTTAAACCATGAGTGTGGGTGATATCATCTCGGGATATCAAACAAAAAGAATATCAGTGAAGGGCACCTGGGTGGCTCAGTGGTTGAGCATCTGCCTTTGGATCAGGTCATGATCCCTGGGTCCTGGGGATCAGGCTTCCCGCAGGGAGCTTGCTTCTCCTCTGCCTGTGTCTCTGTCTCTCTCTACGTCTCTATGTCTCTTATGAATAAATAAATAAAGTCTTTAAAAAAAAGAAAAAGAAAATCAATGCACTGCAACCTGACCTGTGGGGATCATCAAAGGGAAGAAGCATGCAGCGGCCCACAAGGAAAAGAAAAGATGATGGGTTTTTAGCAGGAAAATCCTGATAATAACTTTAGTTTAAAACATTGAAGATATGCCTTTACAATAAGAATATGCTAAATAAATGTCCTGAAGGAAGTTGGTGGGTTTTAATAGAAATTGAAAAGAGAGGCTTTATGAGACTATAATAATTTTCCTGTGGTTTTATGCACATTATATACATATAATGTAATTAATCTTTGGTCAGGTTTTCAAGGATGTTCTCAGAAGACCAGTACCCTGAGAAATAAGTGAAGGATGGGATTTATTACATATTTGATATTAAACAAATGGATAGATATTAGTATGCCCTACTAGGAAAAAAAAGAAAAGAGGATTATTTGTTAATCCAGTTCTAAAATGTTAAGGAAACTGCAAAATTTCCAGGAAATATTAGAAAAAGGAAGACACTGAGAAAGCAGTGACTTCAGTTTATGAAGGGGTGAGAAAATATCCAATAAAAAAAAATAGGAGTTTGAGATGAGGAGGACAGGTACATGATGACTTTCTAATAGTTAACCCACAGAAATACATATAGTGTGTGTGTGTGTGTGTGTATACATGTATACATATATATATCAAATTTAAGTAATGCATATTTTGGCATTTAGAAGTATTGCTTTACTTAGTTTTATTCAAGTGAAAATAAATAGCATTCTGGAGCCCTCAGAATGGGATCAGAATGGGTATGAATTTGAAATCTGCAAGCACTTACAGTTGTCACAATGAGCGGATACTGATGTGAGTGCATATTTTCCCATGCAATATTCTGTACTTACTACAGCACATCCAACAAAATTGACTTTTCCTAACATCTATATATAAGATACTCTGATAGGTACTAGGGATATGCAGATTATAAAATATTGTTTTTCTCTTAAAGAATTTGCATTCTCCCTAACATACCATATACCTAAACCACTAACAACGACTATATTATGATAAATATGGTGCAGGAATTGCCTTTTAACAAGTCTAGTAAAATCAGCTCTACCATACCTTCTTAGATGGTAGAAAAGTGTTTAAGCTTTTTATCTTTTTTCTGTTCCCCAAGTACAAGAGAAAATAACCTTCTTACATCTGATCTAAATATTTCCTATATAGGAAGTGCTGTAAAATTAGAGTCCAGTTGTCCGAAATTATGAAATACAATTCAGCACCCTATGTGCTTCTACTGCACAAAATGAAATTGCAATTTATTTAGCCAAATTTGATGACATGTACAGAGATGTACTAATTGTTAAGTGGCTAGTCCAGAGTTCTCTGCAGTAGGTGGACTGTATAGGCTGGCTTTATTTGAAATGCTAATTATCTTAGAGCAGATTTTTTTTTCCTGTATGGATGTTATATTTCAGGACACATGGTTTGTACAGTTTGTTGAAATCCGTGTAGTGATGAGCCATTTAGTGGTAAGAGTACTATTTGTGTAACATATACTGTTTTTCACACAAATCTACTAGGTCTAACAAACTGACACTTTCTTTCCTTAGAAATAATTCCTCTGTAGAGGACTAACTCATCAAACCGGGTCTAATTAGAACAAGAGCTGGGTATCCTTACAGTTAGTTCTGTTCAAAGAGTAATATGACCAACTGGGTGACTAAATTTGGCTTAGGCAAAAATCTACCAGAATGTAGAAACAGTCCTGCATTCATGAGGACTAGGTACTTTAAAAAAAAATCCTCAGCCTTCTGTTTTTTCAGCCCCCTCCCCCAAATAAAAGCACTAGGACATTTTTAGAATCCTGTAGGCAAAACTATAAAACTAGAATTTAACACAGGAGAAAATTCAGATGACTTGTGTCTGGTGATGACTTTTTTAAGATTTTATTTTTTAAACTCTACACCTAATGTGGAGCTTGAACTCAAGAGCCCAAGATCAAGAGTTGCATGCTACACAAACTAAGCCAACCAGGCACCCCTTGGAAATGACTTTTTAGATATAACAGTAAGGGCATGATACATGAAAGAACGAAATGATAATCTGGACTTCATTAAAATTAAAAGCATCTTCTCTGTGAAAGACACTGTTAAGAAAATGAGAGGACAGTACACAGACTGGGAGAAAATATTTGCAAAAGACATATCTGATAAAGGACTGTTATCTAAATATACACAGAACTCTTAAAAATCAACAGTAAAAAAAAACAAGTGTACTAAAAAACAATATGGCCAAAAATCTGAACATACACTTCACCAAAAATGATAAGCTGATGATAAATAAGCATATGAAAAGATGCTCCACATCATGTATCATCAGGGAAATGTAAATTAGAACAATGAGATACTACTTCACACCCATTAGAATGGCCCAAATCCAGAACGCTAACTACTACAAATGCTGGCAAAGAGGTGGAACAACAGGAATTCTCTCACGCATTGCTGGTGGGAATGCAAAATGGTACAGTCAATTTGGGGAGACAGTTTTGTGGTTTCTTATCAAACGAAACATACTCCTTCCATACAAGCCAATTATCATGCTCCTCGATATTTACCCATAGGGATTTAAAACCTTAAATCCACACAAAGACCTATACACAGATCTCTACAGAAGTTTTATTCACAGTGGTCAAACTTGGAAGCAACAAGATGGCTTTCACTAGGTGAATGGGTAGATAAATAGATTAGTACAGCCAGACAATGGAATGTTATTCAGCAATAAAAAATGAGCGATCAAACCATGAGAAGACAAGAAAGAATCTTCAGTGAAAGAAACCAATCTGAGAAGGCTAGACACCATACGAATTCAACCATATGACATTCTAGAGAGGCAAAACCATGGGGATGGTATAATAATCCATGGTGGCCAGGGTTTGGGAGGAGGGCAAGATGAATGGGCGGAGTACAGGGAATTTTTAGGGCAGTGAAACTATTTTGCATGATCCTGTAAGGGTACATTCATATCATTATACATTTGTCAAAACCTATAGAAGGTACATCACTGAGACTGAACCCTAATGTAGACTATGTACTCAAGATGGTAATGATGTGTCAGTGTAGGTTCGTTGATTATAAGAAATGTACAACTCTGGTTCCAGATACTGGGAGGCAGGCTGTGCATGGGGGCGAGGGGTGGGTAAGGAATATATAGAAACCCTTTGTACTTCCTACTCAATTTTGCCATAAACCTAAAACTACTTTAAAAATTAAAATGTTTGGGCAGCCCGGGTGGCTCAGTGGCTTAGCACCGCCTTCAGGCAGGGCCTGATCCTGGAGACCTGGGATGGAGTCCCCCATCAGGCTCTCTGCATGGAGCCTGCTTCTCCTTCTGCCTGTGCCTCTCTCTCTCTCTCTCTCTCTCTCTCTCTGTCTCTCATGAATAAATAAATAAAATCTTTTTAAAAAATTAAAATGTTTATAAGTGAGTTGTTTGCGAAGATCATCATCATGTTAATAGAAAGAGTGAACATTTTTTTAAAAGATTTTATTTATTTATTCATGGGTGACTCAGAGAGAGAGAGAGAGAGAGAGAGAGAGAGAGAGGCAGAGACACAGGCAGGGGGAGAAGCAGGCTCCCTGTGGGTAGCCTGATGCAGGAGCTGATCCCAAGACCCCAAGGTCATGACCTGAGCCACCTAAGCCAAAGGCAGACACTCAACCGCTGAGCCACCCAGGTGCCCCTGGAAAGAGTGAAATTTTAAGGTACTTATGAAAGGCATAAGATCATAATGCTTTGTTCATACAAAATCTAGCTTCTTTGGTTTGCAATGCAGGAATCCAGAAGGTAGAAAATAACCCTCATTAAAGAGGAATCCAGTGAGTCAAAATATGTTTTGCAGACAACATGGCAGGTGTATATTTTCAAGGCAGCCTTCGGAGGTCACAATTATCTTCTCTATTAACCACTGGTTATTTTCATAGTGACCCAGCAGAACACCTTATAATATCCTAGATTTTTTAGGAGATATTTAAGAAATGGAGAAATTGTCTGTGTTAAACTTTATAGAAGGCAGAAGAGCCTTGACTTAGCTAGGATTTAAACTTTCACACATGGCTTTTCCAAAGAGCTTTGATTCAGCTCTCGTAGTAAGCCTGAGGAACGGTTACTGGTATACATGGTGAACATTCCCTTATTCCTTTCATTGGTTCCCGCTTTGCCTATCTTCAGAGAATGTGAAAGCACTTGCCTTTCCGTTAGTAACTTTTCTAAGGGTGTCAACACAGAGAGTTCCTTATTTTGGGAATGAGTGTTTATGATTTTCGATTTTTTTTTTTTCTCTATACTGTTCCAGCAGTGAACAGACTTTTAACAAATCTCCAAAATAAACTCATTTATCAAGGCTTTCTCATATTTGTCATTTTGAAAGACTGAACAAACATCAGTAAAAGAAGCAATCCAAGTTCTCATGCCAAATGTGTGCATGTCCAAGACCAGGATTTCTTCATGCTTAAATGTGGATTTGGAACTTCAACTGTTAGGTATTTTTAATTTTCTTTCTAACTTATTTTTGTTTCTCCTCCTTCACTTGCTCCAGTTTTGATGGACCTTAAAGGTAGGACTACTTGCCACTTAGAAAAAGATGTGTTCTAGCAGACGGAAGGCTGAACTACCTTCTATTTTATTTGGAAGAAGACTTGATTTCAGGCCAATGAGTCACTAATTGTGGCTCAGAGAATGTTTTCCAGATGACTGTAGGTTAGTCCAAAACACAAAAGGACCCAGTTGGTCTAAAGTCTGAATGACAGTCCCAGAGAGAGTTAAACAAAGGTTGGAGGGGATTATTTTTGTTGCTGGAAACACATCTGTAGTATCTGCAGAGCTAGGCTAAAATGAGCAAGCAAGAAGAGAGGACAGAGTCCATCTTTGGATGGCTCCATTCTTTCTACTTTTTCTTTTTCAGGGGAAGCAATATAAGGATTTGAACTCAACTGTTCTCACTGTAACTTTTTATTAGTGGAGATACATGGCTAGCCATCGAGTTCAGGCCTCCTACCTACCATCCTCTTATCTATGTGCATGTCACTATTTCATCTTCATCTCCCCATTTTCCAGACTCCCTAATTTCTCTTTCTATTTCTATTGCTCTCTCATTCTAACCTTTAATGTCATTTTCTTTGTATAAAACCTAAACACTTTCAGAGGCTAGACAAGCCATCTAAATATGTTAAGTGACAGGGCAGTGCATCAAAGAGTTGTGGAGACTCAATAAACTAAAATGCATGACCTATCCAAAGGTGGTCAAATTCTAATGTGAATTTATTGGCTAATAAACAAAATCCAAATGCCAGACCCCCCACTGGTCATCACTTTGCAAATGCTGCTCTATTTCATTTATATCGACCTTCTTTTCTTTCATCTTTCTAAAAAATTTCAGGGTGAGGATGGAGTTCATAATTTTCAAATTCTGGTTCTGCCTTACTTTGCCAATTCACAAGTTTATTTATAATTTTACTTATAAGTTATGAATAATGATTTATAATTAATTGATTGGTTAATTGAATGTATTAGTTAATTCAAATTAATCTCTCTGTACCTCAGTTTCCTCATCTCAAAAAACGGGATGATAATGGTACTTATTAATTAAGTTGTTATGAAGATTATGCATAGGTAGGACACAGATGTACTATGTAAATGTTTTAAAAATAAATGTTAGATTTTATTACAGCCCAGAAAAGCTGCCCAAACCCTGAATTTCACTTTTCTGCCTGCCTCCATTACCTCCTTCCTCTCTGTGTTCCTGAGGAGAATGCTTATCAGGAATCAACAAGGAGATAAGGCACAGATTATGATTTGATTGATTCATCAATGATTGGTTATTTGGTTGAAACATGCTGCTTAGTCTTGAAACCTAAACAATTTCCTCACTACTCTTAAGTTTAAATCTTGATAGCTTGTCAGCAGAATCAGATGTTAGAGCTTCAAAGGAAGTCAGCATGATCTTTGTATTATAATGTTTTCACACGATTTGCAAAAGTATGAAACTCTACAATTAGTCCTTTTTCTTACTGACTCCCCACTCCCCAACCCTTTCCCTCAACACATTTCCTCACTCATAAAGAGGCATTCATGTCCCTGTGGGCATTTAGGGGGAACTGACTCCAGGAAAATAGAAGGAATAGTTAGCTTGAATTTCTGGGGCTATATTTATGAGGTTTGTAGTCACCTTTTATAGTTCAATTATAGTTAACTGTCTCCGGGTAAAAAAAAAGCTTCTAAGAATGCTTCTAGTGTTTTTCAATTCAACTTTTAAATGTTTCCAAGAGTATTTTAGACTAGTCACTACACAAGAACACTTAAAATGTCCTGAAGCTTACAGCCCATATATGGAAGAACTTGAATGAGATTTTTTTAAAAATCAGTAACAATCTTAAGAACATATATGACATTATAAACAACTCATTATAAATTCAGTGTATCATATAACATATATAAACTTTTTTTAAAAAAGGTATGGGAATCTGTTTTTTCTCTTTCAGGACCCAATCTAATTCTAGAATAGTACTGGTCATTAATTTTTTTGTTCAAATTGTGCCACACTGCACTTAGTTATCCTGTCTCCCTAGTGTCCTCTGGTCTGTGGCAATTTCTTTAATTTGCTAGAGCAGCTCACAAAACTCAGAAAAACATTTTACTTACTAGATTACCAGTTTATCATAAAAGGACATAATTCAGAAATAGCCAGATGGGAGAGATGTGTATAGCAAGGTATGGGGAAAGGGCTCAGAGCTTCCATGTTCTCTAGGCAAGCCATCTTTTCTGCATCCTCTTGTGTTTAACAACCTGAAAGCTCTGTATCTTCTTGCTTGTGGGCTTTTGCCGAGGCTTAATTATGTAGGCATGAGTGATTAAGTCATTGGCCATTGGCAATTGATTCAACCTCCAGTCCCTCTCCCCTTTTCAGGGATCAGGGAGATGGATCTGAAAGTCCCAACCCTCTAATCACTTGGTCTTTCCGGTAACCAGGCACATCCCAAATCTGCCTGGGGCCCCACCCTAATTTACCTGATTAGCATAAACTCAGGAGTGCTTAAAAGTGACACCTAAAGAATTATCAAAAGACATTCCTATTATTTAGAAAATTCCAAGGGTTCTGGGAGTTCTGTGCCAGAAATTGAGGACAAAGACCATATATATTTCTTACTGCACCTCAATTTTGGTTTTTCTGATATTTTTTTCATGATTAGACTAGGATTATGGGTTTTTAGAAGAATACTGAAGAGGTGAAGTGTCCTCATCATACATATTCATGGGTAATGGCTGTGCCCAATACTGCTGCTAGCTTTCATCTTACAGCTGAGGCAATGTTTGTCAGGGTGTGTGTGTGTGTGTGTGTGTGTGTGTATGTTTTAAACTATTTTTCCGTATTAATGCACTAATCTTTTGGAAGTGAGTCACTAGGTCTAACTCATTCTCAAAAGTTAGAAGTATTGGGAAATTAAGCTCCAAACTCTTGATAGAGCTTAGTTACTACTTGCAATTGTCATGGAAGGAAGAACAGTCTTCATTTATTTGAATCAGTATGGACTCTTGAATATTTATTTTGTATTACATTATTTACTTTGTTGCTCAAATTGTTCCATATTTTCTTATTGGGAGCTCTTTCAGTTGGCTTCTATGTCCCTTTGACATTTTTTTTTTTTTATCATTTCCTTACTTTCTGACACTATAAAATATTCCACACTCATCTTGTATTTTTCCTGCTCCAGCCCCAGAATCAATTATGTCTCCAATGACACCTAGTTAATTTGATTAAAATGGTATTTAGAAACCAAGATCTAGGTATATGTGCGCTCATCACTAGTGGGTTATTGTTGCTTCTAGGATCTCTCAAGAGAGCTAAGTAATACATACACGTATATATACTAACATAATTATGCATATACACATGTGTATGATTGCTTCTATATCTACTAACTGATATATACACATGTCTGTGATTGTTTCTATAGCTACCATCTGTATCGATATTAAGTTAAACATGAGTTCACCCTGATGTCTCCAACTCTGATCCACCACCATGAAATTTATTCTAGTTGTCCTCTCTTATCTGTAACTTATTTCTCCAACAGTAAGGAACCGGGCACCCACTATCCAGCTTCCTTTTACTTACTTATCAACCTCAATACAGATGTAAAGCCTTTCATTATTACTAACTTGTCCTCCCATGAAAAAAAATTGCCAACTAGAGTACAGTGTTTATGTACAATTCCTTTCTGTCTTTAGATTTATAGCTTCTTTATTTTTGTCTTTAACTTTAAAATTTAATTTTACAGCCAGAATACTATTTTTCAAAGTTACATACGTCAGCTCTTCTTCCCCTTATCTTCTTCAGTGCTGATATGTCCTACTTTTGTAACAAAGTTTAATCCATTTGCTCTTCGACATCCTGGTCAGTGCTTTCTTTTTCTTAGTTTGCATATATTAAAGGTCACTCTTTTTGAAACACAATTCTATGGGATTTGACAAATACATGTATTCACCACCCAGTTCAACTCCTTTTTGAACTCTATAAGGTTAAGTTCAGGTTCTGACCTGTACCCAAAAGTTCTGCCATCAGAAAACATCTCATTACTTCCTATCCACACATCAAATGCCTTCATGTGACCCTTCAATGACCTTCATGTATACTAGATTCTTCTTTTTTCTCCAAATATTCCAACTGCAGAGCTTTTGAGTTGGTTGTGCTACCAAAGGCCTGAAACTTTGGAGAAACCTGAATAATACAAAAAATTATGTCTATGTCTAAAATATTTCCTTGGGTATGATATTTTGTAAAAAGGATTAATCTTAACATTTAATATTGTGTGTATTTGTTCCATCTTTGGGTTTTTTTTTTCCTTTTTATCAACATATTTTTCAGATTAGGATCAATAATAGATCCTAAAATGTTTTCACAATTGTTATCTAGTTTTTATCATTTATACCCAATTTAATTCTTAAAGTTTGCAAACTCAAAAGAATTTTATTTTACAGAAAATACACCATTAATAGCACATCTCATTATCATCTATATAAACCACATAAATAATTTCAGTAGTAATGTCTTGATCAACCTTTTAGTATATAATTCCTTTTTTGTTAATGTAGCATATTTTTTGTTAAAATATTTTTCTAATTGTTTAACTTTGTCTTGGCTTCTTTAACAGGTTTTGAATCTGAATAATTATCACATTTCATTTAATTTTTTCTTTTGGAGATGTAGAATACATGGTTGCAATACCTTATGAATCTCTTTTTAAATTGATGAAATTTATCTTTTTGGGCAGCCTGGGTGGCTCAACAGTTCAGCGCTGCCTTCAGCCCAGGGTATGATCCTGGAGACCCAGGATTGAGTCCCACATTGGGCTCCCTGCATGGAGCCTGCTTCTCCCTTTGCCTGTGTCTCTACCTCTCTCTCTCCCTCTCTCTCTCTCTCTCCGCTTCTCATGAATAAATAAAATCTTAAAAAAAATTAAGAACTAAAATTTATCTTTTCCTGGATTTCTATGAAGATTAACAGGAGATGATTGAAAATGCATTTGCTGAAAGCTGACCTGGAACACAGAACTCTCAGATCTGCACATTTAAGTATTTTGCTTTGCTTTCAAGGTTGTCAACATGATATGTGGGCTTCTGCTTTTGCAATTATTTTAAATGTGGTTATTAAATCCCTTTGGGAAATTGTTTTCCAATTCTTGCATTTTCTTATGTACTCTCCTTTTATTTAGTCAAGGTATTAAAAGTATGTTTCTTTTGAGAAATATACTTGCTTTTCATTAAGAAATGAAAAGAGATAGAAAGTACAGGGAGGCTGGCAGAGGATAGAAAATTGGACTCAGAGAAAAGAGAAACTATTATTGTTAGCCTGAATTTCAATTTTAAAATGAAAACTTGAAGGTCAGAAGAGAGAAACTAGTATTTTATCCCAAAGTAAAATTTAAGGTAAGCCCAACTTTAACTAAAAAAAAATATTCAGTCATTTATTAATAAACTAATTATTCATTCATCCATAATTAGTTTCTAGTTTCAAAATAAAATTGGGGTAATCATTTCCAAATTGTTTTATTAGAAGATGGGATTCCTATGAAATTTAATAACTTCAATTGAGTATCTTCTGAGGAAATCAAAATATGTGCATTTTTATTCTTGTCAAATTTAGGGTAATCAACAATATGATTAAAGGCTTTTAATTTAGTTGTCACCAAAGACATAAACCAAAGATGGCAAACACCCAGCATAAACAGCAACTCTAGACACATCCAAGGCAGACATCAATAATCAATTACAGTGACTGTGCCACTATGTCAATAAGGCAAGATCCCGAATCCTTACCATAGCACTGCTAGACATCCAGTGTCAAGCATATAAAGACAAAGGAAAAATTAAACTTAGTTACCATTAACCAAATAACTATAAACTTCTCACCTCCCTGAGATATCAAATGCATGACAAAGGATACTCCTTATGTGTAGGTAGTTGTACAGGTTGTACGATTTCTTGACTGACCCCAATAACACTCTTTTTAAAATGTCATGCAATTTTCTGGATTTATTCTAGTAGATTTTATTTCCACATACATAATATTACAAATTAACAAAAAACTCTTACTTGCTTACTTACTTGAGAATATGAAAAATTTACAAAAGATCTGTTCTCATAGATACATTCTTTCCGTATACAGGATTTGCTTATTGCCATGGACATGGAGATTAACTGATAAAGTCACTTAACAAAACAGTCAAATACATAACATCTATTTTAATGAAACTTAGAGAATATGAAGATTATGAGTGGAATTAATACAGTAAAATAATGAACAGGATTTACATTTACTGGGAGCTATATAAAAAACAACAAATCAATCTACACTAAGTTCATTTAGCCTCAGTTTTACATCTCCTAGGACAGGAATTGTGTAGCCTACAAAACAATTTATATTTTATCTGTACCATCTAATTAATTAAATGGCCCCAGAGTACCAGACTCACAAATCTCGTTAATAGCTGAATACTGAAATAAAGGCTGTTCACCCCTACTAGAATAATATTTGCATATCCCCACCTGTGATGGGTAATAAGTACCTGCCACAAATCAGAATTATGAATTTTGTACGCCTAACAAAACCGCAGGGGAAATTATACCTCAGACATTCCATAATAATTGCAGCTAAGCTGTTTAGTGCCATCCACTTATTCTGCCTGAAGTGTTTAAAGCAGCAACAGTTGTAAATGAATTCAGGCACATATTCAAGGGAATTTTTTTTTTTTCAAAAAGTTTTTCTGTCTTGCCATATGTAATTATCTTTACGGAAGTATTCAACTGCAAGTTATAACGCATTCACATTTAAAGAAGCAAATTAGAAAAAATAAAGAGAGTTCTTTCCATCAGCCTATTAGGTGTATATTAGAATTCTGTTATTGAAACTCTGGAATAGCTCGAGATGGATTTCGAGGTATTGACATTCTGAAACTTAGGTAGGCTACATAGGCTGGGATTCTAATTCTGCAATCTATAAATTGGATAAATGATATTCAGGGTAGAAAGCCAGGAAATTGTGATATTATGATGAAGCAAACGCTGGACAAGTAACCCCAGGTTTCAAGATTGCATAAGGTGGTCCAGCTCTAAAATGGCTTATCTGAGCTATGGAGTCCATAGTCCCCTAGGAGAAATCTAGCCTAAGACCACCACAATCCTGGACCATTAGCTGGGAACAATGAGAGCTGCAAGGGGCATAGGTATCTCTTCTAAGTGTTAAGCTCCAACATGGGAAGTGTCATTGTAGTACTCAGCACAGAGTATCACACAGGAAGAAATAACAAATACCTTAGTATTCACTATTAAATACCAGTTACCATGTTATGATGAGTTAAACTATCTCATTACATGAGAAATAAGTACAAAAGGGGCAAGAGATGACCTGTTTAGGAAGTATGGACATTGTTTAACAATTTAAATGGCAGTGAGGTACACTGGAGAGGTAAGTTAACTAAACATTGAAAGACCCAGTTTCAGCTCTTGCCAGGAATTAACCTTGAGAGCTTGACCAAGTCAGTTTCTCTGGGTTTCCCTTCCCTCATCTATAAAATGTTAACAAAAATAGTTTCATCTCTGTAGCAATGTACTGACCAAATTACCTACTGCTTAGGATGGCTGTGTAGCTCTGCAGCTATACTGTACACACCTTAGCATCTCACTGTGACTGCCACTATTTATTTTTCTTCCATTAGGGATTTGGCTGATTGGCTGCCTGCCTTCTAATGCAAGTTTCTGTACCTAAGAGACTTTACTGCAAAAGGGAAGGAGGGGCACTCTAGAGAATATATGAAAATAATCCAATCCTTTGGAGACAAAGAGTCTCTTCCTACCTATTTTTTCTGTGTATGCTTAGCCTGAGTGTGTACAAGAAATCAACCTCATTTTCTAGAAAAGGCTCTAAAAATAACTAGGATTTATATATTTTCAAAAGAGTGGGCAGGGCACAATGAGTCACTAAGAGGTGATTAAGTCAGGTTGTTTGAGGTTCCCTGAGGTGACAGGATGGTCTGTAGGCTTTAAAAATAAAGCTTATATAGCCTATTACCATGATGAAGTGAAATTCAAAATTACATTTTATATTTGTAAAGGACTAACAGGCAAGGTCCCTATGGATTGTCAAATACTACATAAAATGCTATAAAAACTAGACCATAATCTCTCACTAACTTACACATTAGCCTGAGGCAGTAAAGATGGTTTTTATTGGAACTAGATTTTGTGAGGGGAAAAAGAAAGTTACGCACAGTTTATCCTGGCTTTTCAGGCACTTTGCTTCTTCCTTGAGTTAACATGACGTATTCTAAGTGATTAAATAAACTTGTCTAGCAACTCTTCTCATGCACTTGAAAGGAAGCAAAGTAAAGAAGGATTTACTCTGAAGAGAGGTCTTAATTCTACCACTGAAAAGTGTCCCTACTTTAGTCTAATCATCACTACAGAAACCAAGAAAGGCAAGAAAAATGAAAGCTTCTAAAATAGCTGATTGTAGAGACCCACTTATACTCCATGTATGATTTCACTTATCACATCATACCTCTGCAAATCTAAAGTAATATGCAGGGGAAGAATTCAGGAAATGGAGGAGGGATCACTGTCAGCATATGACCCAGGTAAGGTAATAGTTGATATTTTAGTTCATTTATTATTATTTTTTAAAGATTTTATTTATTTATTTATGAGAGACACAGAGAGAGAGAGAGAGAGAGAGAGAGAGGCAGAGACACAGGCAGAGGAAGAAGCAGGCTCCATGCAGGGAGCCTGATGTGGGACTCAATCCCGGATCCAGGGATCATGCCCTGAGCTGGAGGCAGATGCTCAACACTGAGCCACCCAGGTGTCCCTAGTTCATTCATTATAACTGAAGTTCTGGGCAAGGCTTTTCAAACATTTGGGGGAATTAGTCATTTTTTCTTATGTTCAAGATAAAACTTTGTTACTTCAAGAGTAACTTTGAACAGCTTACAGTCAGATTTACAATATGTGGCAGATTTATCAATGATCTCTACTCAAGCAGTTGAGCAATGTGCATATTGGTGTCTTTTGTTTCCTTTTTTTTTTTTTTTTTGGTGTCTTTTTCATTTGCCTTTCAAGAGTTGGGAATGTGCAGAATCCTGGAAGCTTGGACTAAACTTTAATGGGGACAAACTGCTGGCTATTTAAATCTGGCCTCCCCTAATATTTAGACTGGTCCAATTGAGGATTAACCTTCCATAACTTAGGTAAAATGGAGAGGAGGGTAGTGAACCTGAGTCTTGAAACTCTCAGGTAAAAGGCCCATGTTTAATCTCATGCCTTATGAGCTCCTGAAAAGGTCAGATGTGGTAGGAAGCATGTTTGACCTTTGCTGTCAGAATGACCCCTGTCTTAATCCCACACCAATCATTTATTACCTCTATGACTTGGTAGCTAAATTACCTCCTCTGAACTTCAGTTTTGTTTTTATTTTTCCCCCATCAGTAAAATGGGAACAATGACAACCATCTCAAATATTGCTTGGAAGATTAAATGAAATCTCATATATGGCTCAGGGTTACCTTACTGGAACTAGATTCAGGGTTCCAGCAAAGGAGGAGCCCTGAGTCTGGAACATAGTGACCAAAGAAAGAAAATGCTCTAAAAAAGGGAGAAGAGATTAGTGTTCATTGCTATAGAAAGATCTAATAAAATACAGCTTAAAACAATCCCTTTCTCCTTGTATCTTCCAAACCACTGTCTCTATTCTGTCCTTTGTTAGTATCTTCCTTCACTTTACTAAACTGTTTTCATCAAGATTCTCAATGAATTCCTGTTGCTAAACGCAAAACTCACTTTGGTCCTTTTTTATTAAGGTAAAACCAGTACAGTTTGGAGACTTGGAAAGGAAGAATTATAGGTGCAAAGAGCTTGCCTGGATTCAGAGTGAGAGCCTGAATGGCAAATTGCCATTTTAGTAAATGCGTCAACTTGAGCAAGCTATTTGACTATTCTGAGCTTGTTTTCCTTCTCTATTATTAGAAGGAAAGGAAAAAAAAAAAAAACTCTACTTACCAAGTTCTGATAAAGACTAAGATCTGATAATAATACACAGAAGTATATGGTACCCTGCTTGGAATGTGATAAGTGCCCAGCAAACATTTTGCTTTTCCCTTCCCCTGATAGAAAATATTACCACATAGCAGCCATCATTTTCTTCTACCCTTTATCATGCAAGCTTCTCCTAAAATAGGTTAGGAAACCTATTTTAATTATCTGTGCATCCATAATACCCAGCACACTATCTGAAACATAGTGCATGTTCAGTAAATTCATATTGGTTGAATGAAAACGAAAAACAGCATGAATAATGACATAGGGGAGTTCCTATAGAAGAAATGTTTGATGGTGCTGACACCAGTTTCCTAGTGCAAGTTTCTTTTAGAGGGTCTATTGAGAGATCAAGTATAATGATCATGCATAATAAAAAGACTACAGATAACAATCAGTAACATTTTATAAGAATATCTTATGTGAGAAGCCTGGGTGGCTCAGTGGTTTAGCGCCACCTTCACCCCATGGCGTGATCCTGGGGACTGGGATCGAGTCCCACGTTGGGCTCCCTGCATGGAGCCTGCTTCTCCCTCTGCCTGTCTTTGCCTCTCTCTCTCTCTCTTTCTCTCATGAATAAATAAGTAAAATCTTAAAAAAAAAAAGTATTAATAAAAAGAAGATCTTATGTGTGTCTCATGATAAGTGCATTATATGTGTTACCTTAATCATCACACAAGCTTTTTTTTTTTTTTTTTTCATCACACGAGCTTTAAGAAAACTGCCCTGTGTCCATTTTACAGAAGAAACAATTGCTTACACAATTAAGCAACTATCCAAGATCATACACCAGCTGAGAGTGGAGCTGTGTTTTGAATCTAGACCTGCTTGGAGAGTCTCTGTTCTTAAGCCCTATGCTATGTGCCTGATTCCCCACCAAATGTGTGTTGTGAATACATGACTGACAAGGCCTTCCCTGATGTAGCCACCCCCTATCTCCAGGCTTTTCACATGCTCCTCCCTGCAATCTTTTCCCATTCCATTTTCCTTCTTTAAACATTCAATGATCTTTCTCACCGTTGGGTCTTACCACAAAGTTTCCTCATCTCCTTCCAGAAGTTCCCTCTACCCAAGTTGTCTTGAATGTGTTTCCTCTTCCTGCCACTGAACTATCCTTGATTTTAACATTTTGATGGAAGGCAGTGTGGCAATGTTTAAATGGAGGATGAGCCTGAAGCCAGATGAAACCTGGTTACAACATGTATGACTCTGAGCAACTTAGCTTTTTCAATGAGGCAATAACCATATGTACTTCACAGGACGTTCAAAGGACTAAATGAGAAAATGCATGCAAAGCACTTGCTTTAGTAAGTACTTAATACATGGCATCTATTATTAAGATGATGAATACTTTTACTCTTGCCTTAAAATTCCTTACTTAAGTCATGGTCTAAAAGTTTTTCAAATCTTTTAAGTTCATTTCAGTTATATCTAAAATAAATGCTTATTAATATATTTCCTTATATATTACATGTTCAAAATAGAAGAAAGACATGAATATCAGTAATTGAGCTTGGTATGTGAATGAAGAGAACTTTCTCAGGGGTTTCTGGTGAAAAAAGTTTCACATGAAACATTGACTTATTTGTTTCTGTGTAAGACCAGAAAAATATGATGATTGATTTTTGAGACTAAAATCAAAGTAGATATTAACTTATATTTGAGTATGATTTTGCCCTAGACTGAAATTATTGTACTTAACTGTTCCAGTTTTAATTTAGGGCTAATTCAAAGTAAGTAATACATTTCTCTCATTGCTATTTAAATTAGAGACAAGTTGCATGTATTTTATGTATTTGTACATATATACAATGTGTGTTATTAGGCTTTGGAGAATATTATGAATTCACAATAAAGATTATTTTAAAACTACAATAAAAATACCGTTTTCTATTCCCAAAACCATATTCTACAGTTTATAAAATATGACTGTTTAATAAATGCTGGAGTTCTCCCATAATTCTCTTGGGTAATTTGTTTACCCAAGGTTTTTATATGCTTATGACTAAATCAGGAATTACGAAAACTGTGATATATTCAAGCAAAACCTTCATAACCAATTGGGTTATGCATTGTCTATTTAAATATCTTTGATTTCTGCAAAACGTATACCAATGCATACTCTTAAAGCTATGCTTAAGGCTGGTTAAAGCTAAATTAAAGACATATATAAAAGGTGATTTTTATGTCTATGCACAGGCTAAGTAGACCTGTGAAAAGTTATCTTGGGTTTTTGTTTTTTAATCTGTTCTTTTCATCTCTACAAAACGTTTCTTCTGATCTCCTTTCTCTATTTCCCCAGATTCATCCTCAATGATGTCATTTCTATTATCAAAGATCTTTAGTGTCTCTTTAAGATTTACCAAATGAAAGTAATTAGTACAACCTTCTTATCTCAGTATTTAAGAACATCCAGATACCCAGATTACCCTGTAGTTGGCACAGAAACAAAAATCAGAGGGAAAGAAAAAAAAAAAAAAAGAAGAAACAAAAATGGGAGTAGACATTTAGGAGACACAAATCCATTTTGTATCATCTCCCTGGCATATCACCTTGCATAAATAATTTCATCTTTTCTAAGTCTTTGCTATCTCAACTGTAGGATGAAAAAGTTAAACTATAGTTTCCTAAAGTTTGCCATAGCTCTAGAAGTCCATGTGTCTTTGATTTAATCCTTCCAGACATATTTTGTATGAGGTCCCTACATATTTCATTAGTTCCAAGTAAACCACACTATATACTGATTCATGCACACACCCATCTGCTTTTTTGGCTTCTTTTGGTATTACTGACTTCTTTCAACAAAACGTTCTCTTCATTTCTGTCAGTTCAAATTCTTACAGTTCTTCAAGATTCCTTTCATATCTCCCGCTCCATCAAACCTTCCCTGACATCTTTCAACTCATGGCATTATGGTCTCTGAAATTTTGCTTGAAACTCTTCAATATATGCTGCCTACAGACTTTTATTAGACAGTAGTCTCTTCTTACCCATGGTTTCACTTTTCGTGGTTTCAGTTATCTGCAGTCAAATGTGGTCTGGGAGCAAATGCTCCTCCTTCTGACATGTGGTCAGAAGGTCAAAGTGGCCTAACTCTACATCCTAATGCCTAGATCATTCACCTCACTTCATCTCATCACTTAAGCACTTTATCATCTCACATCATCATAAGAAGGAAGGTGAATACAGTATATTTTGAGATACCACATTCACACAGCTTTTATTAGAACATATTGTTATAATTGCATTATTTGATTATTGTTAATCTCTTATTGTGCCTATAAATTAAATTTTATCATAGATATGTATATATAGGAAAAACATAGAATATATTGGGTTCAGTACTAATTGTGGTTCAGGCATCCACTAGAAGTCTTGGAACATACTCCTGCAGATAAGAGGGGGACTGCTGTATTGTTTCTGATTTGGTCTTATCTATTAGACTTGGAACAAAGGCATTCTCTTACTAACTTCTGCATGTTTCTGGAGCACCTAACAGTGCATGGCACATGATAGGCACTCAATAAAACCCCTGTGAAATAAAAAGTCTGATGTACCATTCTAATATATTGTAAATGGTAAAGTTATCTCCTGTTACAGAAAATGCTGTTAGTCTTTTATTTGAATTCCATTTTGTGTATTGTTTTTGATTGTTCAAAGATGCAGTTTAATACTGTTTTTTTATTATACCATATGAGTATTAGCTCTCCCCTGACACTAAGACAGGCAGAAAGATGATGCAGTTTACCTCTTTCTTTTCTCCAAGCCATTATGCAGAGAATAAGCTCTGTGTGATGAGGTCATACCCCTGTGTCTAACAAAGAAACAGGTTGCTTCTTAGAGTTAAACATCTCAGACCATTCCCTGTAATCAGTTAACAATTTCAGCTTGATTAAAATGTGTACAAACTTCCAGTTGTCTAATTTTTTTTAATTTGAATTTTGGATCAAACTAAGAAATTTTGTATGTCTCTTCTCTCCTTCAAAAACATTTTTCCATCATAAATGAACCTGTAATTGGAATTTAAAGGTCATTCCCCAGTGATAAATGTTATGTGGATGTTAAAGCAAAGACAGCTCAGGTTTTCTTCTATCCTTTCACCCTTGTTATTATGATGGAGGCTGCATAGATCCAGTGGAATTTGGCAGGTAAAGGGACTTGGTTGAATCATCTCAAAGCCCTGGAGTTTGGGGCCTCTGGCTATTATGGCTGAGTAGCTGCGAGTATACAGAAATTGTTGCTTTGTTTGCCCTGAATCCCTGAGCCATCTGCACCACACAGAAAAGCACTGTGAACTCAGTCATTCAAAATGAATATTTAAGAGTTCACTTTTGATATGCTCTTTTGTTTTATTTTTAATTTATTTTTTATTTGTTATTTGTTGCTTCTTTAAATCTCTTGATCCCAACTGTCCTGTTTCTTCTCTGCTGGCATCATTCTGTATTCCCCTTAGTAGGATCAGAGATTGCAGATTATCAAAGGGAAGCTATCTTTTAACCCTTGAATTATTTCCATGATAAACAATCAGGACGGTCTCATATTCTGTCAAGATTTTGCTCATCTCTGTTCACTAAAAAATATAAATACGTAGGAGGTATTTTATGCTGTCTTCTATTTTTTGTTTTTGTTAGTTTTGTATGCTTTAAACCACTTACTTTTCAGAAATTGTACCCACGTGATAAGAGCTAAAATTAATGTCCTTTCATAGATTGTTTACTAAATGTCTATAACAATTCCAAACAACTCCCAAAGTGATAGTATATATGAACTTTCTCCATAGGTCTTCCAGATTAGAGACATTTGTCGCCATGCAATGATTAGACTGTAATATGTAACACCTATAAGCAGTTTTTACTAAGGTGAATGGCTGTTACTGGTCTCAAGGCTGAGAAAAATTCTATGGAACTAGTCTTTATAGCAAAAATTCATGATAGTGCAATCTTTTCAGTTTTACACACTAAAATGCAAAAATTTAGAGCTTTCAGCCTCCCAAACTTGGTAAAAGGCCAACAGGAAGATGTCGGAAAGAGATCTTTCACACTCTTGAATACCATATGTGACTTTTTAGGATCTGGTCCTGCTATATAATAAAAAGCCTCTAACTACAACCTGTTGAAATTCTACTTTTGTCCAGGATTTCTCAACCTTACTATATTGATATTTAGTGCAGGATAATTTTATTGTGTGGCCTGCATCTTGTGCATTATAGGATACTTAGCAGTATCCTTCATCTTTACTCCTTAGATGCCAGATACTAGTAGCCTCTCCTGATTAATGGAAAAAAAAAACAAAAAAACAAACAAACAAAAAAAACCAAAAACCAAGTCTCCACATGTTGCCAAATGTCCCCTGGGGAATGATGTTGCCTCCCCACCTCCAGAAACTCACATGACCTTTTATAATCCCTGTTTATATTATGCCCATCAGTCTGAATTTTTAATGTAGTTTCTAGATGTTTTAACAGAAAGGAACTCAGTTTGCAGTTTGCAACAGTAGGAATGACCAGAGGAAAGAAATTCAGGAGAACCCATCAGACTGCAGAATTGTAAGTGTGTCCCACTTGCACCTGTGAGTCAGTTTAAGGAACCACCTACTACTCCTGCATCACCATGGCTGTCTCACACCCAGAAAGCTTATGACCAGACTCAGAAAATCAGAGAATGTATTTCTCCCCACCTAACTACCAGGACAAAGAGAAGCAACAACATGCCCAATCACACACTTTTTAAAAAAATAATTAATTTATTTATAATAAACAAATTTATTATTTATTTATTTTTTAATCACACACTTTTTAAACCTCACATGCCTGTATGTCATTCATTGACTGAAATCTAACTCATAAACAGACTTCTAGCTTCAAGGAAGTTTGGGAAGTATTATTTATTCCTTTCTAGCTCCTGCAATACACATAGAAGGTGAAAATCTGCTATGGCTAAAATACCATATTTAGCATGCCATACTATGGCACACCTGCTTGTTTTGGGGTCACTGTGCCCTCTGCAGAGATAGGCTTCATCTGTTCATTAATT
Source organism: Canis lupus familiaris (assembly GCF_011100685.1). Taxonomy (NCBI): domain Eukaryota; kingdom Metazoa; phylum Chordata; class Mammalia; order Carnivora; family Canidae; genus Canis; species Canis lupus. The sequence goes on along the minus strand of NC_049227.1, from coordinate 53,941,911 downwards.
AATTCATCCGATCATCAGCCAATTTTTCAACAAGTTATTGAATAATATGTTAGGACTCTCCCAGATGCCAATAACTTGAATTAGTTTATTGAAACATGTTAGTGGGGGAGGCAAGAAGTTGAGAGGGTATTGAAGATGACAGACCTGGCCTTATAGGTGCCTTTGAGACTCTCTCTCTCTCTCTCTTTCCTTCTCTATCTCTCAACATCCTTTTCCTAGAATGGGCTTCTTCATGAGGTGGTGAAATGAATTACGTGAAGTTCCACATTCACCCTCTAACAGCTTCCTCACCATATAATCATTTTTTCAACAAATACATATTGAGAATCCACTAAATATATATCTCTGTTAGGTGCTAGGTATGGGCTGTGAGAATCCAAAGGAAAGGCTTTCTTCTTCCAACTAAAGTTAAAAAAGAATAAGTGAGTAACAGAGAAGAATCCTAGTTTATCCAACTTGGGTCATGTGCTTCTTGAACTAAGCAGTGAATAGTGTATTATGATCAGCCCAATAGGAGTAAAATGTTTATTCATTTGGATCACTCAGCTAAGAAAGAAGTAGTAGATGGTGGAAGTTAAGGTAGGAGAATTGTATGACTTGACTACCAAAGGAATCTCTGTGAGGCAGAAAGCTATTGTACCTCTGGCAACTACAATTGCCTGCTATGTACTTGATGGTAGGCCAGGGGCTGAGAATATTGCAGTAAATAATACAACTTTCCCTGGAAAGGCTTTACTGTGAAACCTGATCCTGTTACCACCTACTAATCACCAGCAGAGGTAACCACTACCTCTTCTGGGGTACTAGTCATTTGCAGATATTAAGTTGCTATTTTTTGTATCTATCTTCCCCAGTAGGCCATAAAATCTTGGAATGGAAGCCTCTGGCATCTTACCTTAATACTGTGCTAGGCATGCAGATGTGATCCCATAGAATATTTGTTTGGCTAAATGTTGAAAGAGTGAAAAGAACAAATGATTGATTGGTTAAATGAATTAATTAATGCCTTCCCCTTATACTGAGACAACTGTAGATGAGGGCCTTTCTCCTTTCCTAAAGCAACCTTACCAGAGAGGCGAATCTGGCTCACTGGAAGGGTGATGGAAGGGCAGCTGATCTACTCTGACATGTTTCAATTTAAGCTTATCTTTCTTTTGCTCCTTTGCTGTAAGTCTATCTTTTTGGCTATAAGATTTTTATTGAATTTTTGATGTGTGAATGAATCACCATGTAAAATGTAAGCTCTTTCTTGAATAAAATTACACAAACAAAATACTCCTGGAAAAATGAGGCAAATAAGTCTCTTCAGAGGTGGTTATTTATTAAGCCCCGTCCACATTTAAAATGCTCTCATTTCAATAGCCTTAAGTGTCTCTAGTTGGAATTTTAGTGAGAAAGACATATGATCTGTGAGAAGTGGCACTTTATCTTGGCTGACTATGAAAGCATTTAAAAAGTTATAATGACTAAAAGTATTTTAAGTTGTCATATAAAATGTCTTCAGATTTCTTTTATCTTTTTTATGGGGAGGGGCCCCCGGAGAGAATGAGGTGGTTATGACTATGATTAAAATCAATGAAGACCATTGCTGGTTTTAACACATGATGACAATATTGTACACCACAGTGGCACATAAAATGATATCACCCATAAATCCTTTGCCCTTTCTGATGCTTCTAAGAAAACACATGAAATCATTTTGACTGATTAACAAGGCTATGCTCTGCAGGCACTACTGACCCTAAAGTTATTGGTATTACCTAAAGTATTTGAAGCTATAAATCAGAAGCAGTTTGCATTATTAGCAGCAGGAAGAGGTTTCCTAGGAAGAAAGAAGAAGGTAATAATTATTTAGGGTTATTTGTGATGTGTTTCCACTATATTATGTTTTGGATGATATAAGAAAAGGTGTGATACTCAATTCTTGCAAATGAGGTTACTGAAAATTAAAGGAGGCATCCCAGATACAGAGGAAGGCAAACTCTCCACAAATTAGGTTTTACCTTTTGGAACGGCTGTTTGTAGTCGCTTAGATGGAACAGACATGACCAAATGGGACTACTGATTTTTTATATCTCTTATTCTCACTTACAGTTGCCTACCTACCTCACTCTTACCCCTCCAGTCAAAACAGTCAATTTGTTTATGGGTTTGCGGTTGTAGTGCAGTGCTGAGAGAGAATGTAGAGGAACATTGAATAATTTGTAATTAAAAAAAAAATGAAACATTGGTACATTTGCCAAAATATAATGCCTAGGGGCACCTGGATGGCACAATTAGTTAAGCATCCTACTACTCTTGGTTTCCGCTCAGTCATGATCCCAGAGTCATGAGATTGAGCCTGGAGTCGGGCTCCACAGTCAGCCTGCGGTCTGCATAAGACTCTTTCTCCTCTGCACCTCCACCACACATTATCTCTCTCAAATAAATAAATGTCTTTATTTTTTAATTTTTATTTTTAAATAAATCTTTAAAAAATAAAGTCAACAAATATTATACGCATTAGATGAGGTCTGTTATTTAAAATCACAAAACAACCAACAGGCTGTGTTATGTAAATTGAAGATATGGAGGCCCATTCTCACCACCAATCATATATGCACCTCTCAAAGTATTTCTCATTCCTCTATCAAAACCTTCTCCTGAGACAAGCAAACACCAGCTGGGCTTGTGGGTTCCAACACCAAAATTTATGTAATGTTTAGCATTACTAAAGTATTATATTGGCGTCATTCTGGATACTCTCTGTTGTTGAGAAACATGTTAATAAATATTAGATGCAAGTTTACCAAAAAACTGTTCATTAGATCTATTTAGCATTATTTTAATTTATTTTATTTTATTTTATTTTATTTTATTTTATTTTATTATTTTATTTTATTTTATTTTATTTTATTTTCAGAAATTCTTTTGGTTGCGAACAGCAATGAACTCCAATTAACTTAATTACAATATCAGATTTTTAGCTTCATCTGAATTGGACTCCAGTATGCATATCTTTTTTTTCCTTTATGTATCTATATTCTTTACTTTTAATCCATTTCTCAAGCCAGCTGGTTTAATGTGACAAGAGAGAATAAGGGACAAGTTTTATACCATAGGCTCTATAGCTTATTAGTCATGTGATTACTGGTATTTAAAGTATCCATTTAATTCATCTGTACAGCAAAGTTAATAATAATATCTGTATCTCCTGAGATTCCTTTTTTTTAATTTTTTTTTTATTTATTAAATTTTTATTTATTTATGATAGTCACACAGAGAGAGAGGATGGGGGAGAGAGAGAGAGGCAGAGACATAGGCAGAGGGAGAAGCAGGCTCCATGCACCGGGAGCCCGACATGGGATTCGATCCCAGGTTTCCAGGATCGCGCCCTGGACCAAAGGCAGGCGCTAAACCGCTGCGCCACCCAGGGATCCCCTCTCCTGAGATTCCTGATAGGATTTTAAAATAAGTGGTATGAAAGCACTTTGTAAACTGTAGGACATCGAACAAGTATATCTATGTTTCCTTACTTTTAATTTCATAGTCTAAATAACTGCACTCTGGGACCTTAACAAAAAGAAACTTTGATTTTTCAAAGAATGCTTGTTGAGCTCAAAAAATCAAAGGAAAAAGAATGATCTCATACAAAGTAGAGGGATCACGATGGCTGTGGGGACTTAAAGCTCTAAAAAATATAAGGCACTGCCTTCCCTATATATAATTTAAAACTTATATAGTTTTACTACACATCTATGTATTGACCCATAGATCCTTATCAGTAACAGAGCTTAAAGAAGCTCAATAAAATTCTCATTTTTCTTGTTACTACCTTAATTTTTGGAAATATAAAAATTTCAAATATTTAATATTTTGATTGACTTTGATTTGCAATATCACACATTTTTCCATTTTTTCACTACCTCTGCATTGCTGGTACTTTAAGCAGATGCTTAGTCTGTCACTTGGCACTGGCATTAATATGATTCAATCCCAATGACTTTCAGATTCCGTTTCTCTGCCTTTGGGTTTCAAGTATGGGTCAATTATCTATCCTTGCATATCAAGGAGTATAGGAACAAGGAGTGTAGACAAGGCTACTGAGGCCCCACCCTTTTCACTAAGACCATTTCCATAGAAGACAGAACACCGTAAGTGGGGAAATTCATACCCCTCCATCTTTTTTTGGTCTATCTGATATGGGAGAGTTGGTTCTTGTCTCACAGAGTGGAAGAATGAATCTCGCGGACCCAGAACAGTGAGTAAAGTGATAGGAATTTATTAAGTAAAGATAAGAGAAAGCTCTGAGGAGTGAGGGGGTCCCAACAGGGTTGCCATTGAGGGCTTGCAGGGTTGGTCTTTTATTGAGAGCCTAATCAGGGAACCTAAATCCTTTTAACATTATCTATTGACATCACCATTGAGTAAGGACTATTGATAACATCTTTAATGGCTTACTTCTTCTTTGGGGTCTGGTTATTCTTTGTTGGTCACAAGTAGCTGTTGTAACAAGACACTCTCCCCACCAACACCTTAGGGCAGAGTGGTCTGGCTTGCTCCCTTATCTCTGGTTTCCTTACACCTCAGCATTTTGGGGATTTCTATGAGCTTAATTCCGTGGCCCCCTACCTAGTCCTGCCTAGCACTGTTTGTCCCTAAGTCATATCCACTTTGTTTTATCTACAAGCTGAGGCTGTTCATGTCCTCATCTCCAGCTACCTGGTCCCTCATTACTTAAAACTTCCTATTTAAACCTGACATTACGAGGGGTGCCTGCATGGCTCAGTCCATTAAGGATCAACTCTTGGTTTCGGCTCAGGTCATGATCTCAGAGTGGTAAGATCAAGTTCTGTATCGGGCACCATGCTCCATGCAGAGTCTGCTTGAGATTCTCTCTCTTTCCTTCTGCCCCTCCTCTCACTTGCACTCATTCTCTCTCTCTAAAAATAACTAACTAAATAAAATCTTTAAAAAATAAAAATAAAACTGAAATTACAAACTACTTAATAATACAAAAAATGTGTAAAAACTGATTAGGTATTCATTCTGCTACATGGTCCATGTAAAAGTATATTGATAAAAATTCACAAAAGGGAGAAAGAAAAATCTTCACCCAGGAGATACAAGATACCAGAGATTTCCTCATCTTTATGATGGGTATGACCTCCATTTCACTTGTAATTCAGACCTCAGTTCTCACAAGAAGAAATCTTGAAATCCTTCTTCACATCTACTCAAAAGTGAGCCATCAGCCTTTTTGTGTGACATCTGCCATTTTCTTCCCTTTGCTTTCATGAACATCCAGTGCTGCCTGTTGCCAATGCCTCTGATATATTGTTAGCATTAAGATTCTTCACTTCTTGTTCTAGTATTCACACATTAGTTTTATTCATTATGCCCTATTTCCTACTCGGACCTGAATATCTTACTCTACATCAAGAAGCAGTCATTGCTGATGCCTTAAACATTCTTGAAAGACCAAAGATGGCAGAGACCTCTCTGGAGCCTTCAATGCCCAGGTGCGCAGATGGCTGTTCTGTGTACAAAGAAAAAAAAATGTTTCTCCTTGTTAATACTGCACATTCCCATACACATATGAGAATAGGGATGCTTGTCTCAAGCTTCTCACTCACACTCTGACACGTGCCCTTTCCATTTCTCTTATTCATGAATGTTGAAAAGCTAGATTAGGAAACCAAATGTGCTGCACAACAAATAGCTCATCTTCTACTGGCCATTGTCAGTGATGTGATGACAGAAACTTTTCCCCATGAGGGAAGATAAGCTTATATGCTGAAGAAGACAGATTGGAAAGATGGAAAGAATAGGAGTTCTTAAAGACTTTAATGGCCTATAGAATTCACCAAGCCTAGAAACTTCCTACTCATAGACTTCTTTGTTTTTGAAATATGACATAGCCTTTGTTTTTTAAGGCTGCTGACATGTCTTATTTTCTTACATAGACCTGAAAAGACCATAAGTCATGATCTTATAGCAAAAATGCATAATGAAGATAGTAATTAGAAAATTCTATTTACTAATTTGTCTTTCTCTTTCATATTTCCATCTCAGCAGACTCAGCTGGGCACTGAATAATTTACCAGCCTCTAATGGTCTCTAGCTCTTTGGTACAATATTAATTTTAATTAAAGAAATGAGTATATACTTGATTTAGGATAATACCACTAATTCCATCTAAGTGTTTCTTTTAAATTTTTTTTTCATAAGGTACATTTCACAAGGTATATTTTTCATGTCTAGTACATTAAAATACTTTTTTAAATGAAAAGAGAAGACACCATTCAAGCAAATTTCATTTTGTTTCCCATAGTTGTAACAAATGGATGAAACTTTTTACATAGCATAAGTTCTTTAGTTAGAAAGGTCTCTGAAGGTTTTTTTTCTCCTCACTTTCCATGAAGAGTAGTACATGACTGCAGCCAAGATGAAACTATATCATTACAATCTAATTTTATTATTTAATATAGAGGAATTTTAAAAACAAGAAATATTTTTCAAATGGCAGAGTAAATATATGTTTCTCTTCTATCTCTCTTCATACATGACTTCAAGTAAAGCAAAAGGGATATATAAAGGCATAAACCAAAAAACAATGGGAGTAAAGGAAGTATGCATCAATCTAGTTGCTCTATAGGACTATTTCTTCTGAAAAAACAAGCAACAATGACATAAAGCATATTGAGGACTGTTGACTAATAAGGCAAAATGAGGATAAAGTGAAGGACACTTTATAAAATTTTCAGCAAAGGTTAAAACAGATTTTTCTCTACAGAAACTCAGTAGGCCTTGCAAGTTGGAAATCCTATACCTAAAACACTAGGAATAGGAAATAATTAAAAGTCTGTAGAAGAAACAGTTGATTTCCTTGTCTCCCTCCTATATCTGTACACAGCTGGCATGAAGGATTTAGCCCACATGAAGAAAAACAAAATGGCAAAAAATTCAAGTAATGCTTTTCAAATAAACTGAACCATCTTTTGCAAGAAGAACTAAGGTAACTAATATGAGAGATCGCACCCAGGATTAAGTGATGCATATTTTGTATTTAGGGATCTGTAAACTTACCTGCCAGCTCTTTGCCCACTCGTAGTAAGGGGTGTCTGCCAAGCCCCACAGTGTCCACGGTCAGACTTGTGGTAGTCTTTTAGTTAAATGAAGAATATGCAACATTAGGGAAAATTTTATGCAAAAAATAAAAACTCAAATAGTGATTAACAGAGAGAGAATCCTCTCCATGGGAAAAAAGAGATATTTTGAAGCATAGAAGAATACTTAGAAGGTATTCTAATTAGTGTTCCTAGTTGTATCTGGAAGATATTGCCTTAATAAAATAAAAGCTGCCTTACTTGAAAAGGAAGAAATACCAAACACATACAGGAAAGCATCCTGGAATTTGAATATATATTCCAACAAACCTACTGTATTCAATGTCAGACTGTTAAATATTTCAGAAAAGCACTGAAAATTCCAGAATTATAGCTTAACTACTAAACTAGAAAGCTGACAGGAGTGAAAGGATTAGGAAAAATTAATTGGATGTATCATGCAACATAAGAGGGAAGTTGAAAATATGGTAGAACTTTGTGGAGTATAAAAGCTCATGGAACTTGACCCTAGGAATATTCTTCATGAGTGTAAAAGTGGGTGGAATACTAAATCATGGGAGAAGAAGATCCTAGTACATACTTAGCTCTTCAGTAAACAATTGTTACATAGCCATAATAATACAAGTACAATTTATTGGTTTTTAACTTTTAGAAGTCATTTATAAGCAAATTGTATAAAAGACTTCATTCACTAAGCTCCTAAAACATGTTAGAGCATCCAGCTTTGATACAGAAATTTGCAACACACCTGCTATGTTACTCCTACTATAATTTGAGAAAATACAAAAACCAAGTTATCTGTTTTTTTTAACACTGTTGGATAAATGTGGACATAAAGAAGCCTAAAAAAACTCCATCTGAAGGAAAAGATATTTCTAAGTAAATAGGAATCATCTGCTACTTTCCTCTTTGGATGCTCTGCCAAGTCTGGGTATACGCAAGCTAAAAATCAGGCCTGCCAAAAGGCAGAGGCCCCTATCTGAGGTAAGGAGAAGCAAGAGATTCAATAACATTGTGTCCTGGCTGACATATTAGATCTACAGGATCCCCAAACATGTAGCTAATTCTCTCTGCTTGTGGATTTTTTTTTTCCACACAGGACTTTTGTAGAGTGCTTGGCTGGGGTATCATGGAAGACAAGAGTTTTGGCTAGAAAGCAAAAAGAGCTCTCACAGTTCTTAGATCTTGCAAGAGGGAAGAGATTGCAATGTATGCAGAAAGCCCTCACCCTGAAAATATTTGAAATAAGAGGTAATTTGAAACTAACTAAAGCTGTAACCTAACCTCAAGCTACTTCAACTACCATTTGGATTGAAGTGATCATTTTCTTATACCAGTTGCCTAGTCACTAAGTTCCCACTTGAGCAGCAACATTTTCTTCAGTTTGTAAGGTTTTAAAAAATATTGTGTTGGCACACAATAAACAAATAAGAGCTATGGGAAGAAGCAAGATAAAGCAAATGTTAGTCAACAGAAAAAAACAGTCATAGAAATAGACTTAGATGTTGGAATTAGTAGACAGAAACACTAAAATAGCTATCATAAATATGTTAGAAGAACACATGAACAGTGGACAAAGAGTAGGAGAATTTGAACACAGAAACTGAGTCTACAAAAGTGGATGAAATGGACATTTTAAAACAAGAGGATATAAAACTTGAAATTAAAAAATTAATTGGATGGTTAAACATCTGGGAAAATGGAGTAGGTCTACTTTTACATATTATTCTCACTAAGTACAATTTAAAATCCCGGACAAGAAACCCCTGGGTGGCTCAGTGGTTGAGCGTCTGCCTTTGGCTCAGGGTGTGATGCCTCAGGGTGAGTCCCACATCAGGCATCCTGCATGGAGCCTGCTTCTGTCTCTGCCTTTCTGTCTCTCATGAATAAATAAATAAAATCTTTAAAAAAAATCCTGGACTTTAAGTAGAAGGGGACTAAGAAAGGTAAAGAAAAGAGGGCAGACCAACTGAAACTTCAGGACTCAAGAATAAAATACTAGTGAGTTTCTTGGGTGGTTTTTTTTTATTTTAATTTATTTTTTTGTCTCCTATGTCCTAGATTTAGGGCTAAAGAAACCAACAGCCTGGAAACACCAACAGGTATAGACAAAAAAAGCCACAACAGAGAATGTTTTCTCTAGCCAAAGAACCAGGAAAGTGCCAGTCTACCAAGACAGTAACCACCCTCCTCCAGTCAAAGAGCACAGAAAACACAGAGGACCCAACCCCATCCATGCAAACAAAGCTGAATAGTGGGTGAGGCTGCACTGAGGCACCTTCTAGGGTGATAACAGAGAAGGTAAAATAGGGAGTTTGGATTTTCACCTGGACCTAGCAGTAATGAGGTTCCCCCCACAACTTGGGTGGTGTCAAAGGAGGCCTTGTGGTAGAATCAGGATCTTCACTATGCCCAATGGTAATGAAGCAACAGAAGGAGCTCAACTTTCCATGCCTGCCTCATACTAACAAGGAACCTCCCACCTCAAGAGTGTCAGCCATGGTTCGGTACCGAATGTGGACCTCTAGGTCCTCAGGGCAGTAATGAGGCAGTGCCATCCTCACCTCCAGGCCCCACTGGAGTGATGTTAGAGAAATCCAGGTAAAACAGAAGGTTTTGATATGGTTTAGAATCTCAGAACATAGTGCAAAATTGTACAGATGCTAATCAAAAATCACTCATACCAAACACGAAACAGATCTCAAACTGAATGAAAAAGACAAACAATAGATGCCAGCAGTGACATAACAGGATGTTAGAATTATCTGGCAAAGATTTTTGAGGCAGTCATGATTTTAAAAAATAACAACAACAACAAAATAAAACTTCAGTGAACTTTTACAAATACATTTGAAACAAGTAAAAAATTCAAAGCCTCAACAAAGAAAATCCAACAAGAAAACATAAGATAAAAAAAAAGATAAAAAAAACAGAAGATATAAAGAATCAAGTGGAAAATTTGAAACTGACAAATACAACAATTGAAATAAAAAGCACAGAGGATGGGCTCAACAGTAGGTTGAAGGGAACAGGGGGGAAAAGTAGAATAGAATTTACCCAACTAAACAAGAGAAAAAAATAACACAGCTTCAAGGATCTGTGGGACTATAACAAAAGATCTAAATTTTGTGTCATTGGAGTACTGGGGGAAGAGAAAGAGGATGAGGCTGAAAAAATACTTGACAAAATAATGGCTGAAAGCACATTTGGCAAGAGATAAAGACATAAAGATTCAAGAAGCTGAGAGAACCCTCAAGAGGATGAATTCAAAGATACCTATGATGAGACACATCATCAAATTCTGAAAACTAAGACAAAGAAAATATTTTAAAAGCAGCTAGAGAAAAATGACACCTTACAGGGTAAAAGCAATGTGAATAACAGAGGATTCCCCTCAGAAACCACACAAGCCAGAAGAAAGTGGCACAATATTTTTCAACTGCTGAAAGAAAAACCTATCAACCCAGAATCTTTATACCCATCAAATATATTCTTTAGTAATGAAGGAAAAATCAACAATTCTCAGATGAAGGAAAACTAAGAGGATCTGTCACCAGGAACCATCTGTCCTAAAAGAATGGTTAAAAGAAGTTCACACACACAAAAAAAAGAAGAAGTTCACAAAACAGAAGGGAAACAGTGAGAGAGGAACCTTGCAATGCCAGAAAGGAAGCAAGAGCGCTATAAGCAAAAGTATGAGTAAATATTTTTGGTTTCTCTTCTCTTCTTGAATTTTCTAAATTATACTTGATGGTTAAAGCAAACAATCATAACACTACCTGATGTGACTTGAATGTATTTATAGGAAATATTTCAGACAACTATATGATGAACAGAGATGTATAAGGGAATGTAAAGGGAGATAAGTTTTCTATACTTCACTCAAACTGGTACAGTGAAAACACCTGTAGACTGTGATATGTTATGTAATGTAATGTAGAACAAACACTAAAAAAGTAAAAAAAAAAAAAAAAAAGATGCACCCTCAAAAAACACTACTGGTAAAGAGGAATTCTAAAAAATATACAAGTAACCTGTAGGAAGGCAGGAATTATAGACTAATAGGTCTTTACTGGGGAATTTTATCAACATTTAGAAAAGAAATATTCCCACCCTTGCAAAATTCTTTGCAATAGAGACCCACATAAGCCTAATACTAAACCCCAACAAAGAAATTACAAGAAAAGTATGAAACATGTTGTTTTATGAACATAGTCACAAAAATCCCAAATATATTAGCCAGTCAATTTCAGTTCTACAAAAAATGGATAAATCAATCAGACCAAGAGAGATTTTTTTATGAATGTAACATTAAGTTAAGCCTTTAAAAAATGAATAAGTATAATTCACCATAGATGAAAGAAATAATATAAATGTCTCAACTGATGCAGGAAAAAGTAATATCCAAACCCACTTAAATAAAACAAATTGTTTTTTTCAATTTTAGTTTTAAAATATTTACCAAAAAGCCTACAACCAGTAGTATATTTAATGATAAAATATTGAGAGTACTCTGTGCAAGGTCATAAACATGACCAATATTTCTGCTATCACCATTGCTACTCACCATTACACTAGAGGTCCTAGCTCGTGTGTTAAGGTAAGAGAAAAATGTATAAGATACAAATATCAGAAAGGAAGAAGAAGTAAAAGTGTTTTTATTTGTACATTGTATTATATACACATAGAAAATCCAAGGAAATCTACAAACAAGGAGAATTTAGCAAGTTCACAAGACAAGATCAATTTCCAAAATCATTTGTCCCTCCTCATGCTAACAGCAAACAATTAGAAAATTAAATAAATAAATTCTACCCTAGCACAAAAATTATTCAATTCCTGAGGCTCCTGGATGGCATACATGGTTAAGCATCTGACTCTTGGTTTCAGCTCAGGTCATGATCTTGGGGTCATGGGATTGAGTCCCAGGTCAGACTCCACACTCAGTACCAAGTTGACTTCACATTCTTTCTCCCTCTCCCTCCGACCCTCCTACTCATGCTCTCTCTCTCAAATAAATAAGTAAATAAACCTTCGAAAAAATTATTCAGTTCCTAAGAGTATGTGTACCAAAAAGTATGTATCTTTATCCTAAAGAGTGTTGAGTGTGGAGGCCGAGAAAATTAAGGTCATTCCACCTTAAATTCAGTGTTAGCACAAGTACAGCCATCTCAGGCCCCTGTGAATAAGAGCTGAACTTTACCTTACTTCAGTTACAGGAAAAAAAAAAAAAAAAACAGCTTAATGCCCTTGAAAGCCCCATATCAGAATGAGAACAGAGCTTAATGCCCTTGAAAGCCCCATATCAGAATGTAAACAGAACTTGAGAAATTCCTCCACCCCTTCTGGAGGTCCCCTAGACCAGCCCATAAAACTAAGCTGGAACCCACCTCGGGGGTCCAAGTCCCTGCTCCGCTCTGTTGGGTATACTTGGACCCAAGCTTGAGCTTGTAAATAAACCCTCGTGTGTTTGCATCGGTGTCGGCTCCTTGGTGGTTTCTCAGATACGTAATCTTGGGCACAACATTGAGAAAATTAATCTATAGAGTCAAACCAATCCAGTGTGCTTTATCTGTGGAAATTGAAAAGCTGCTTCTAGAATTTATATGCAAAAGAACTAGAAAAAATAAAACAAGCAAAGAAAACTCAGAATGATAGAATTACAAACTTTGACAACATAAAGGTCAAATAGTTTTGACAGACATAATAAAAATGGAAGTATATAAGAAGAGGAAGAAGAAAATTCTACTTTTGGAATCATAAGTGCTGTGTGAACACTGACCAAGACTTAAGATCAAATAAATTTTGAATTATGTTGTCTGAGGTTAAAGATAAGATCAGTGGAGACACTATTAATAATGATAAAAACTATACAGGTTGGTCATAAATTAGGAAAGGAAGAAGTAGTATATATGAACTATTTTCTCATCTGTTATGAAAGTAAATCAATAGACATGTCTAAAACTAGAAAAAAAAAGGAAAAAGGCAAGGAGGGGAATAAGAGAGAAAATCCCAATTAATAAAAGTTAAGAGGAATTGCTCTGCGTAACAGGACTAAAAGTGAGGAGAGGTGGTGAGATGGAAGATTGCTCCCTTTTATTATATCATTTAAATCCTTTGTATATCTTACTATGATAAAACTTTTATAACAATATGAATCTATAAATTAAAAAGGAAACTGCATAAATTCAAAATACGATATCCCCGTGGAGAATGTGCATTAAGATGAACTCTATCATGAAGTGAAAGTAGGTTATGAGTCAACTTGGGGTGTAAAGAGCAAGGGACTTTGATACTGAGGTGTTACTGAATGGCTTTATATATTTTTACTTTATTTTTCCTTTTGAAAATCTTTTCTCTTGAAAAGAGAATGACTATATTAATGTTTAGTAAACATGATACTCGCTGTATCTTTTATTGTTTTATTTTAAAAAGCCCAACAGAAAATTACACATAAAAAGTAAAAAATTTCTTTAATTTCATCTTTCTCTATTATAGGCATGATCCTATTCAATGACTCTGTGAGCTATTGCTATAAAGTTAGATGGGTGAGTGGTGAGGTAGACAAAGAGAAAAATATTTCAAAGTAGCATCAAGCATTACTACTATTTTAAACAAAATAATTACATTGTATTTACTTGAGTTTTCCAAAGAAAACTTTCATAGGAAATAAGAGAAAGGACTGCTGAACTTCAAAAAAATATTTCTTTGCTTCAAAAATATATTTCAAAATAAAGTTCTCTACTACTAAGAAACCAGGAAAAACAGAGCATTTAAATTGCCATCTGTAACTACATGTTTCATCTTTGGTCAGTATCAATTCATCTCAACTATGAGAGATGGTAGATATTAGCTTAATTTATACTTGCTCCTAGTTTCTCTCTACCTGTCAAATTTTTGATTAGTCATATTATAATACTTAAGATCTATTAAAATTACATATTATGTTTTTATTATGTTGACCTTTATAACTCTAATTATTATAGAAAATATTGATTTTATTCATATAATTTCTATTTCAGTTCTTTTAAGGGGCTTCTCCATTTTGAGCTATTTAACTCTTGAATTTTGAGAGAAGTGTTCGTCAGATCTTTATGGAGAATATGGGAATTTTGATTTTGTTTTTCTCTGTGGAATAGATACAGAAACATGTTTGAGAATATTTTTGGTTGCCATTTCACTTGACTTCTATCTTGTCTAAGTCTAATATTTTGGGCCATACACTTCCTCAGAACCCTATAGAAATTGCTCCCTTTATTTTTGACATTGAATGTGGCTTTGAAGAAGTCTGAAGTCAGCCTAAAGCCTCTTCTGCTGTAATTTAATGTGCCATTTTAAACCAGAATTACTGAAGACTGCCTCATTTTTGGATTTCAACGTTAATCAAAATTTGTCTCATGGATGGTTCTTTGTGTAAGATTTGTCTTTGCAAAGCAGGTCATTTCTGCTGTATTTCCATTAGTTTCTCTCCACCCTCCACACGCTCATCTATTTTATTCTCTTTCATCAAAATTAGTCCACTTGTATGTACAAACTTTTTGGAATACTGTCCTTTATACTACTAATCACAAAAAAGATAGAGTCAGAGGTGTACTGATTATTCCTATAAAAATAAATGTTAGCAAAGAATTGTGCAAAAAGAGCACAATAGTACATTACTTCTAGTAAACACCACACATTTAGAAATAAACACATAAATCAGTGGCTGCTTTTATCCATAGCAGCCTCTTAAAAGCACAACCTGTGAGGCATTGTATCTGGGATACATGGGGGCTTGTCTAATTTTGAGATATACTGTTGCCCTCTGACTATCATCTAGCAGTCAGGGTAATTTCAATAGTGAGTTAAGGCTAATCTGTTCAGATTTCTTAAGGAGAAAAAATACAAGTCTCTCACAATGTACCGAATGGTTTATTTAACCATTTGTTTAAACCATTGAAATTAATGGGGCTGGTCTTTTGTTTAAGAAAACTTCTTTAATGTTTATGATTTAACATCCTATCCTACATTGACCAGGCATTTGCTGACATAAATTTAGTGCAAAATTGCCAGTTATTTTAATTTATGAATTGCTAGTACTAGCAGAATGTGAAGCACAGCTGTTACTCAATATTAGAAGGACATTTTTAACATAATTTTTCTACATGATTAAAGACTATTGTAGAAGCAGAAGCTTAAAGCTTGGTTCCACGAGTAATTTTGTGTCCTCATTGTTACACTATGATATTTGAAAAAAGGTGATCTGAAGGTATCAGATGTGTATTGGTCACTAATTTCCTTTTTTAAAAACAATATTGCATTCTAAGCTCCTTGGAACATGGTTTGCCTTTTTCTTTTTAAAAGGTATGTTGCAGATGCAGTGCAATAACAAAAATATATTACACACTCTGTTCCAGCAACTAGCCTTGGACACTGATATCACAGATAAATGTTACCTTAGAGCCCATTTGTATGAAAGAGGAAAACAATAGATTTTTAAGGGATTTCATAAAATTACAGAAAATATTTAGACATGCATGGTGAATCTAATACAAGCTCCTTATTTAACAAAATTGGAATATTTTTCTCCATACTATGGAAAGCCTAATATAAGTTTTTAACATAGGGCAAAAGCAATGACTCACTGAGTCCTTTCTTCAATAAATGGAAAACAAAGATTAACTGGGTTTGTAACATTATAGTAACCTAGCTTCTCATCCCAATTTCTTTTTACTTTACACTTAAGTCTCTATGTCTGTAGTTTATAATGGCATTTATCAGAAGCTTCACACAACTGATATTTTAGCAAGTAATCCTAATGCTGTTCCCTGTAGGACAGGCTGAAGAATAGCAACCACTGATTCTATGCAATGTATTATATCAAAAAGCTTGTCGTCAACTTACACGTTCATTAAGAGGCCAGATGTGAGTTTGGTTTCTTCATTTATTGGGATCCTTTTTGGGAATGTCTACCCCAGTAGTGAGCCTAGGAAATGATTTTCCGCTGCTTGGTTGTTTTATGTCTGTTTTGTTTGAAAGAGAAGGAGAGAGTATACTTTCTAGGATTCTGAAAGGACTAAAATGTGATAATTTCCTCCAGGGCCTCAATTCTGTTCATTGCAGTTTGAGCAGGAAAAAAAAAGGGGGGGGGGGGGGTCCTGGCTTTGCCTTTGGGAAATGTATATATATAGTTTCTACCAGACGTTTGCCTGTTGCCAGATAAGCATAAGTAGATCAGTTTCATTTGAACTGCAAACTGCAAGCTTTATAAAGAGCGAGAAGAGAATCTTTACTTTGCAAGACAATCAAGTGATGGTTAAAGATGATAAGCATTTGGCAAAACACCAAATTTGATAAGATCTTAGAATAAGGTTTTCCACAATCTGTTTCACATGTTTCCAGGATAAAGAAATTGTTTTGTTTAGATGCATCATCGGCCATAAAGTCTCTGGACCCTGTTTCTAGGACAATGCAAATTCTACATTCTTCCTCACAAGGAGATATGAGCTGTTTAATACACAATCCCCTACCTTTCAAGGTTGTACTTCCGCGATAACAGTCTCAACTACAACATTCACTTGGAGAATACAGGAGGAGGTAGCAATGTATATTCACCCATTCATTCTTTGTTCTTTCAACAAATGTTTATTGAATGCCTACTATGGACCAGGTACATTCACATATAAATGAACTAGAATATGTTCCTTGCACTCAAATAGTTCATAGTCCAGCCTCAACAGGATACCTGTAACTAATTCCAAGTAACAGGCGCTAAGAAAATGCTTTCTCAAGTACTCTTTATCTTGACTCTGGATGATCTTTACATTATAAAGACCCTTTTACAGTATGGTGACACCTTTTGAACTAAGAAGAGAAAATGCTCATTTTTTCAAGTCCTCTAAGATATTGGACAGTTAGATTACAGTTTTGTAATTTTTTTTTTTTTAATTTATGATAGTCAACAGAGAGAGAGAGGCAGAGACACAGGCAGAGGGAGAAGCAGGCTCCATGCACCTGGAGCCCGACGTGGGATTCCATCCCGGGTCTCCAGGATCGCACCCTGGGCCAAAGGCAGGGGCTAAACCGCTGCGCCACCCACGGATCCCAGATTACAGTTTTGATATGTTCTAAATGAAAAATGAGGTTATACGGAAGTTAATTCAGCTTCCAGTGTTGTCTAACTAGCTCACATGTGAATGAGGTTTATACCATGAGACAGGTCTATGAGAATGAGGTTCAGAGCAAAAGATCTTACGCAAATCCTCAATCCCAACCTTGTCTTAAGAGTAAAGAACCAAGCTACCTTGGTCAGTGCTTCAGGTACTGTGCTCTGGCAAAAACTCAGAAAACACATTCAGCAACTTAATTAAGCCCTCACAGGGAAGACACGTCCAAAACTAGGCAATTTCTGGACAGCGAGATTTCCTTCCCTGTTGGATTCTAACTCACCACTATCTCTTCGGCTACTTCAGTAGCAGGAAGATGAAAATTTGGTACTTTTGGCTCCCACTTAAGTGTTCAACACAGACAGCTAAGCGAGGTAGCTATTTTTTAAAAATCAGTCCCAGAATACACAAGAGAGAAATCGTCATTTCTCAAAAGTCTAAAAGGAAGTCTGCTAACACTGAGTTTTTGAGAGAGAAAGAAACAAAATCAATGAGGAGAAAAAATTCTGAGATTACTGTTTGAGTGAAATGTTCTGATTAACACTAAAAATGTAATCCACTATACAGTAACATTTCAGACTGAAGGGTGATTTCACCAGAGAGGTTTCTAAAGCACAGAGTGAGTAAGGCAATCAATTTTTTTTAATTCTCTAAATATGAAAAGAAATTTTAATCTGGAAGTTTATTATCTCTCTCGAATTTCACAACACAACAGCAGCACACTTGTGCCTCAGATTGCTGAGATGCAGTTACAATGTCAGTGAAATTTCCTCATCTCCCCAGACTCCGCATGCGCCCTTCGACATCATTAATTCAAACCGGCCCACATTTGCATGTAGCTCCTTAATTTAGCAATTCTAGTGCTGGTCTTGGTTTTGTTTTGCTGTCAAGTATTCTACTATGGTGTCTTCTTCACTGAAGTATTTCCACATTACATTGCCCAGGACAAAGCTATTTTGTATGCGAAGGAACTCACTTCAGGACTTTAAACTATTTTCTATTCTACAGTGGTTAATTTTTCATTTATGTAGCACCTTACTGAAGAGTAGTCAACACAGTTAACAATACATTGTGTAACAATAAATATTTTACTGGGTGTATAATCTCCACAATTTAAAAGTTTTATTTTCTATGTGGATCTGTATAAAGCTAGAATTGTTAACATTTTGCAAATGCACATTTTTTAATAATACGCTCTATAATCACTATCAAACAAATGACCTGCACTTTAATAGGCACTCCAGACATTAGCTGCCATTTCTGCCAAACTCAGTAAATTCTAATAAAGGTATTTTATGAGCAGAAGGTTTATTTTTTTTAGAAGATATATTACATAGATTTCATCAGCACATAAAAATGTTATCCTGGGAACACTGGATGATTCATCTATTTCTAAATTATGGCACATTCCTGTCACTTTCACATGAGATCATTCTAATTTTTAAAAAAATATATAATAGTTTGGATTGGGTCATGTTTCACACTTTATTCCATTTGAATTAATGATGTTATTTACTTGGAACTTGATTGTGTACTTGTCTCACATTCTACGAGGTAGTTCATAAAAGGCAGCCAACATAATAAAGAAGGAAAATGTTATTTACTCTCTTTCTCAATTCTCAGGAGCTTGGTGTAAATTCTACCCAATAAAACGTGTTTAGTTTGTTTCTGTATTCCTTTAAGGCTCAATATACAGGAGCAGGCAGCGGGAGTGCTTAGAGTCACAGCCTTTGTAGGATTTTACTCCTGAGCACCTGCAGTGCTTGCCCTTGATCTGGGAAACAAACGTATTCTCAGCTCTGGAACTCCTTGATCCAAGAAACAAAACTGTCTCATGCCATGGAGCTTCAGGAGTTCAGCTTTTGCCTCCCTACACCCAAGAGGCCAACAATATCACATAGCAAGAACTGGAGTGAGTTGGGCACAATAAATATTTTCTTTAAGCAGCTATCTGCATTAAATGGGAAATATGTACCAAACAAAAATCCCTCTATTTCTAGAAATAATTCGGTGTCCATCAAGTAAATCTAAACCCAGACCTGAGCCTAGTCCAAGGACAGAGGGCCCATATTTTTGGTGGGAGTAGCTATACAATCCAAAGGGTCAGAAGGAAAACAACTACTGGCAACAGAGTCAGGCTCCTCCTGGTATGCATTTCAACTTTAAGAGTTCCCTACTATAATTTTGTCATCAAAGGAAACAAGTTGAGCAACAAGGCCAGCGTGCCAGGCACCTCAGGCCATGGTTATTTAAAATGTCAAGAAGCTTGGGGATCTATGTTTATTATGACTCATGAGTTTGAAGAAGAAGGCATTCCAGTGCCCTCTGGCTTTGCCTCAGTTCTGGGGCCCTAATAGCATTTTAAGCTAGCATTTCAAGCTAGGATTTCAAGTATCTACAAGCCATATGCAGGTGGCTATACTCCAGAGGCTGCAAATGATCAATGTGAGGTTTAAAATCAGCATCTTATAATGGGGGAAAGCCATGAAAATCAGCAAACCTGAATTGTGCTGAACTGTGCTGAATCCTAAGCAACCCACTGGAACAATTTGGGTCTCAATTTCTCCATTTTATACAATCCAGATGCAAACAGAAATACTCTAACCTTTAAGATTCAAACAAAATATGGTCAAATTAGGTTTGCTACAGTCTGGATGTTTGTGTCTCCTCAAATTCATATGTTGAAATCCTAATGCCAAAGGTGATGGTATTGGGAAATATGACCTTTTGGAAGTCATCAGGGAATGAAGATAGAGCCCTCATGAATGGAGTTAGTGACATTATAAAGAGGTCCCAGGGATCCAGCTCTTTCCTCCCATCATGAGAAAATGAGACAAGAAGTCTGCGACCCAAAAAGGCCCTCATGAAACCATGCTGTCACCCTGACGTTGGACTTTCCCGGCCTCCAGAATTGTGAGAAATAAATTTCTGCTGCTTATAAGCTACTCAATCTATGGTATTTTGTTATGAAGCCAAATAGACTATGACAGGGCTATACTAACCTATTGGCTATCACTCTTTCTTGATATTTTGGGGAAGACAGAGTAGCTTACATTGTCCTTTGAATCCTGTTTACCTGGTTGTCTATAATTATCTACTATTTATCTGAGCTGTCACTGTTCTATACTGAACCAGATATGAAATTCTATCACAAAATAACCATAAATACAGTCCAAAACCAAACAAAATTAAATAATTACCCCCTATCTCCAACAAAAAACCAAAACTAACAAATAAATGCAAAGAAATAAAAATATCTTGTTGTGGAGAGCAGAATTTAGTGAATGCATTGAGAGATAAAAGAGGACTTAGGTATAAGCAACACACCACTTAAGATTGATTATTAGGGTCTTCCTATTCTTAAGAAATCCCTCAGCAGCCACTGATGCCGATCTGAGTTCCAGATCTTGGCAATGTTGTTTTTGCTTTCCTCAATCCAACTTGTCCCTGCCTGCTCTCGAGTATAATTTATAAAAACAAGAACATGCAGACCTATACAAAACCTAAGCTCAGTGTCCTGGAGAATACCCAAAAATTTTATAATATTTCCCTCCTAACAATGATCGATATGTTCCAGGTCTCATTATTTCTTCTGCCTCAAGTGGGAAGAAAGAGACATATTTATTTATTTCTATAATGACTTGATTTTAAATGCTCTTCTACTCTTTTCCCGATACTGAATTATTTTTAAGGTTCTTACCTATACTAGGAATAGAAATATTTCAACATTGTAGAGATCTGAAATACTTGAGGATCGGTCAAATCTTTATGCTCATGATAAAGAGACATTGATAGCTCCAAGAGCTAACAGAAGAATGGCTCAAGGATGATGAAGATTTGACGTGATTATGTCACTATGCAGTGGGCAGGATGAAGGTCAAGAGGCCCTTCCTCAAATTTGGTCATAGGAGACACTTGCACAGACTAATAATAGATTTCATTCTCAGGATTTTTTTTTTTTCATGAAATTTAGTCTGAATTTTCTGTCTTTCTTCCTTTCTTTCCAATTTCATTTTATTTTTTTAATATTTCATTTATTTATTCATGAGACACACACACACACAGAGAGAGAGAGAGAGAGAAAGGCAGAGACACAGGCAGAGGAAGAAGCAGGGTCTATGCAGGGAGCCCAATGTGGGACTCGATCCCAGGACCCCAGGACCATGACCTGGGCCGAAGGCAGGCACTAAACCGCTGAGCCACCCAGCTGCCTTGGTATTTGTACTTTCATGCTATAACAGAAAGCAGATGTTAAAGCATGCTGTAACAGAAAGATTAAGTGATTTGCCTGAGTGTAAGAGGCACAATATAAACCGGAGCCTCCTGCCTCTGAAACCAGCAGCACTGCTGCCAGGCACTGGCCTTGTTGGCTGAGCGAGTTCAGATGCCCACTGGGGGTTAATGACCCTCCAGAATTTCAACAGACATATCTTGCAACCTAGAACACCCAAGCTGGATGGGGCCAGTAGAAGCAAACCCCCAACACCAAAGGGCATTGTCCTGACTAGCAAAGAATGATCATGATCTGTTTCTATCACATTCCAAGCAAGTATTATCATTTGCAAGTGGCATTCACTGCACTAAGTCATGAGTGTGGATGCCATCCTTCATGGGCATGCTTCAAGTGAAGATACTATCACTATAACAAAACAGATGGCCAGCTCTTTGTTTTCACCACCAAGGGGAAGAAATGAGCTGTTTTCCAGCCCAAGAAGTAGGTTTTGTAGCGTAGGTCTCAGTTTGAAGCTAAACCCAAGTGGAGAAAAACAAATACAGCTTTCACAAAATTTCTAACCCACCTTCCTAAATCAGATTTCATTTTTATTCATCCCACAACCTTCTCAACTGCCTTCTTACCTTGCTGCCTTGCTTCACACGCCCACTGATTTTAAAATGTTTTCAGCTATTGAAAGCGACCATCCTTCTGAACTAGGAAGACTGCTCTCGAAGCTCTTTTAGGAGTGACATAAGTTCTGCAATTCCTCCATAGTATCAGAGAACACCCTAGGTTTTCAAGAGCCCCTCTGTAAGAAGCCTCCAGAGAGGCCCACAAATTTCATCTTATTACTTATAGTCATAACATCTTGTAGATTGCTAAATAATTTCTCTGATGCTTTGCTGTTTACATCATCAAATATCAGAAGGCAGTTGGTTGCTTCACCAACTGATGTATATTTAATTCTGTTTATCTCTCCTCATGAATCACCTCAGATCTCCAACATTTTCTTGTGAATCTGTTAGCACTTTCCAAATACATCTATAACATTCTGATAACAGGGCACCCAGAATGAAACACTATTTCCCTGTGTCTTAGGCAGGATACAGAGAAAATCATTTATTTTGGGCCTTAAATGATATACTTTCACTTCATGTAAAATAGATAAATTCAGGGTAAATTGTGTACAAACCAATGGTCATATATTAAATGGTATTTTAAATTCAGCTGCTCTGTAAAGAACTCTTTTTGTAAAGCCAAACAAAATTTGCTTTTTCTGGGATGCCTGGGTGGCTCAGTGGTTGAGCATATGCCTTTGGCTCAGGGCATGATCCCAGAGTCCCAGGATCGAGTCCCATTTTGGGCTTCCTTCACGGAGCCTGTTTCTCCCTCTACCTATGTCTCTGCCTCTCTCTGTGTGTCTCTCATAAGTAAATAAATAAAATCTTTTTTAAAATTTTGCCTTTTCTGTATGTGGGGGGGAGAGGATTGAAGATTCTCTTCATTTAAGTATTCTGGAAACCAGATGTGGTCAAGATCATTGGAAAATATCCATGATTCATCACAATATCTAACATTTGTAGAGTTTGCAAAACATTTTTGTATACTTTTTCTCATTTTTCTTTCTCAATCCTACATGAGATAGGTAATACTATCTCCTTTTTATGAAGAAGAAAACCAAATTTCAGTTCCATGGATTTGCTTTGGATGAAATGGGGGCAATGGCAGAACAAAATCTTACCAATGTCCATTGCTTCCAAATTTAGCAATTTTAAAAATAGAAATCCTGGTATATAAGACTTGGGAACAGAATTTGGGGTAACATAGAACTGTGTGGAGTTCTGGTTCTTCCATTGACGCTTGCTACCATGAGAAAATTGAATAATCTTCATGAACCTGAATTTTCCCATTTCAAAATGGATTGGATATTCCACTCTCCCAAGACAGAATATTTTACATAAGATAACCAATGAAAAATTTAACTAACTAGGTAGAAGTACACATGACTTATCCTTCCTCTCTTATTTCCACTGTCCACTGCAATGGATATATAAATTTAGATTTTTTAAAAAGATTTTATTTATTTATTCATGAGAGACAGAAAGGCAGAGACATAGGCAGAGGGAGAAGCAGGCTCCCCACAAGGAGCCTGATGAGAGACTCGATTCTGGGGACCACATCCTGAGCTGAAGGACCACATCCTCAGCTTAACCACTGAGCCATGCTGGCATCCCTAAATTTAGAGTTCCTAAGACTTAGTCATGGCTGTGTTCTACGGTCTTGATAACCATATCTAACAGAGAGGTTTTTGCAGTGTATTATACATCTCCAATGTCCCATGACCTATTAGTAGGTGTTCCTTAAAAGAAAGAGGCATAGTTACAGGGAACATATTTGTTATTGTCTATTCCATCATCTGATGCTTTTGAAATTAAAGAATAATAACAAAAATATCAGATAAATTTTACTCAGCAAAATCACTAGTAATCTAAAACAGTATTTATTACACTAAGAGACTAAGACTAAGACACTAGTTATGCAAAGACTTTCCTGGGAGTAATCCAATCATGAATAGCTTTAAGTAGCTCTCCCACTTCACAGAAGGAAGGCAGAGCCCACATTCATTACAGATCATATATTGCCATGAAACACAAAACTTTCCAGAGCCTGCTAACGTGAGACATATGGAAATACTGGTTAGGAGATGCCCCCTCAATACAACTCAAGGAACCTTAAATTAATATTACTTCCTATATTTAGTTCGGGAAACGTTGGCTGAGACTGGGGTGCTCTGAATTCATAATAGTATAGATTAACGACATGTAATCGTATTAACATAACAGAAATATTCTGTTATGATAATGTTAAACTTTATCTGAGCCTTGTAATTCTAGAAAACAGCTATGGTGAAAGAAATCTCCCCACCTTCTGTGTTTTGGGAAGCAGTTTATTGCCAAGAACCACTCTTTCACGTATGACTCAGATAACTGTTATGGATAATCCTTCTTGTTTTCCTAGCATGAGTCAGACCCAGACCCTCCAAAATTCCATTCTTTGCCTCACAAGTGACTATCTGAACTTTTTATCCCCACTAAACAATCAGAACAAAATCACTATTAACTTGACCTGACTAAACTTCTATAGTTTAACTTCTCTTCCACACTGTACCTTGAACTTTGACCCACCCTCTCCCTGAGCCAGCATCAGGAAAAAAAAAACAGCTTCTTTTAATGAGGGCTCCCCAAACTCATTACAAAGAGCAATATCCCCTGATCAACTGTCCAATTCAGGTTCTTTCTAGCCTTGTTTACATTTCTTTGTGAAATAAAAGCCCTTTTCTAACTGAGCCTAGAGACATTTGCCAGATCACATGCTCTTGTTATTGCAATAGTCTTTTCAAATAGTCTATCCTTCCATAAGTCCAGATTTGTCTATATTTGATAAAATATCAAATAAAATAGATAAAATTTTATAAGATTTCTGTCAGACTTGGTCAGTTTTATTTAATTACATACTTAATATATATTTATCAAATTGTATTAAGAAATATTTATTCCATTTACAGTGAATGCTCACTATCAAGAAATGAACTTATTTAAACTTGTAATAAATATTCATGTCAGCTTAAAATGTGCAAGAGGGTACATAGTGTTTCAAAAATTATTGCAAGAGTTACACGAGGAAAAGAATTTAAGGACTTCTGCTCTAACAAATGGAATCTAGAGAAGAAAATCATTGAGAAGATATGATTATATTTCAAGTTTGCTTCCTGAAACCCACTGATTTATTACTTCTCCTTGTAAAAAATGAAAAGAACATTTGTATTCACACCTTTTCAATAGATGTTTGAAAAAAAGGTTATTCGAATCTCCCTTCTGACTGAGTGGGTAGTGTGTGTGTGTGTGTGTGTGTGTGTACGCCCACGTGGGAGGTTAGATCTTGCAAGCTGGCAGTTGGGGTTCTGGCAGCCAAGACTGGACAGTGGGCAGGACAGTCCTATAGCTTCAGAACACAGAGGAATGTAGAACTCAAAACAGACTTGCACTAAAGTAAGTGGTCTGGGGAAGCCTAAGAACAGCCTAAGAGAACATAATGTGCAATCTCACGACAGAAAATGTAAAACAGAAATACTGACAGAGCCAGAAAAGTGGTTTGGTCAGCAGGGAGTGGGAATCTCATCCATGGGTCAGTCTTCCCCAAGGAAACAGGAGGATTTAAACTCAATAGTATATGCTTGAGATCAAAGGTAGGAGTTAAGTATTTAGAAACCGCCTTTGCATACTAGCTCATAATGACTCTTCTTGCTTATCCACGCCCTGAAGCTTCATTTTACCAGATACAAATTTTAAAGGGTTGTTACTACTACTTTCTAGGGTTTTTTGTTTCAGTTTTGCTTTCCAATTAATCTCCCTAATAAATATTTTGCAGCTTATTAGCTTGAAATGCATTTAGTTAATGTTGGTTGCCTTCTTACCCCTCTAAATTTTACTTTTGCTAAAACACTGGTATTCTTAGGTCTTTCTTGTATCAAAGTCAGGAGATGTTGGTGAAAAAGTATCTAAAGAAGCAAGGGCGAGGTAAGGGAACAAATAAGAAATGCCAGGTGCAAGAACCTAGGAGCAATAGGGAGTCATTACTATCCCTAAGTATGAGGTGATCAGGATTGGGGAGAGCCTGACCAACACCCAGTGAGAAGGAAAAAAATAATGGAAGGGCTGAAAGAGTGGAGTGCAGGAATCAGAAGCTGTGAGAGGCATAGGATCCACGAGAGATACAGCCCCCAAACATGCGAGAGCAGTAACATGAAGACAATATGGCCTTTCTCACCACCTGCTTTTTGATTTCCTGCTGGGGTGCCTCCCACTGGCCCACAAACTGGAAGCCAATAGGCAAGAGAGTCCAGGGGAGGTAATTCATAAGGCCCTGACCTCTAGTCACAGAGAAGGCAAAGAAGAGTGGAGAATGTCTGAGGAGGCAGACCAGGGGAGCCTAACCATCACAGTACTTCTTAAGGTTGGATGTCTCATGTATTTTACTAACTTTTTTTGATGTATGTATGATGAGAAATGGGAACAATTCTCATTTAAAAATTCCTCCTTCACCATATACAATTTGAACATTCCCCTCATTTTGTTTCACTTTTATGTAGCAAGCTTCTGTATATATCAATTTTTATTAATTTGGTAAGACATGATGCTGAATATAAATAATTATGACAAAATATCAAAATTTTTATTAAAATAAACATAGAAATTGATTTGGTAGAGCTACTCATCTACTAATCTTTTAGCTTTATTAAATAATCAAAAATTCTGCCATTGATTTGTTCTTTAAAAATTGTATCTATTACTTCTGATTGAATTAACTTATTGATATTTCAATTAAAAAAAAAAGATAAATTCCAGAATTGATTTTGTTTACTCCTATGAAATTAAGCACTGTTTTTCTGTTCTCTATCTCCCCTTTCATATTTGTATTCTACAGTCTTTTCAAAAACAGTTTTTGTAGTTCAGGATGATTATAGTCAACTGAAATTTTATAGATATCTAGATTTGTAAGCATGTCTTTTATTAACATATTTCAATAAATACTTTTTCATAGTCATTATCTTCAAATAATGTTGATCCATCACAGATAAACTTGAAACATGAATTTAGTATCTCATTATGTTTTTATTCAACAACTATCCGCTGAGTATCCATGCTATAAAAGATATTAATGGCTGATATTTACTGGGTATTTAACATGTGCTAGTGAATTAAAGGGATTATTTCACTTGACCCTCACAATAACTCTCTGAAGCAGGTTTCATTATTATCACAGTTTTTCGAGAAAAACTATCAGGTACTGAGCAGTTAAGTGACTTGCTCACAGTCCCAAAGCTAGTGAGTAATAGCTGGCATTTAAATTCAGAGTCAAATACAGAGGCTGTGTTTTTAATTATTATGTACCTGATACTGTTTACAAAGAATTGTAAAGCACAGCTCTGCCCTAAATGAATTTAGACTATTGGCATAAATCTGGGATCAACAATCTGTAACTCATGGTCCCAAACTGACCTGCTACTAGTTTCATAAATAAGGTTTTATTTGAATGCAGCCACTTGTTTGTGCTACAAAGGCAGAGTTGAGTAGTTATGACAAAGATTGCACACCTGAAAGACCTATACTATGTACTATCTGGCCCTTTACAGAAAAGTTGGCTGACCCCTGGCACAGATGCCTACAAAACTATGATGAAAGCAGCATTTGTTAAGCGTTATTTGACCAAAAACATGCAATTGGACTGCACTGCAAGTATTAATTGCAGCTTAAAAATATAAGGAATGGGAAATTTTTATGAAAATGGTATTATATCCTGATCATTGAAAGTGAGTAGCCCACTAACCCAGCACCTTAGAGTGAAGACCAGATACTGTTAATCTCTTCCCCTATTTTTTTAATTTTTTTTTTAGATTTTATGTATTTATTCATGAGACACACACACACACACACACACACACACACACACACACACAGATGCAGAGACACAGGCAGAGGGAGAAGCAGGCTCCACACAGGAAGCCTGATGTAGGACTCGATCCCGGGTCTCCAGGACCAAGCCCTGAGCTGAAGGCGGCGCTAAACCGCTGAGCCCTGGGCTGCCCTCTCTTCCCCTATTTTAAGATTAAGGCAGCTCTGTTTTCATTTCCCCCACCTTCCAGATCAATAGTCTCAAAGTATTCAAGTCCTCTCTCTTCAAGACCAAGAATTTCTACCCATACAATGTCTCATTGTCCTTACCAAAGTATTTCACAGATGCGCAGGCAAATAAGGCTCTTCTCCCTCTACTGAAGATCCCAATACTATCAGCATGAAAGTGAAACGACCCTTCTGCTCCTAAAATTATGTTTTTGTCTAATTCTACATCACTGATTATACTTCTAGTACATACACATCTTCTGTTTCTCACTATGCTGAAGACTGGCACCCTGCTGGGGGCTGGATCTCAAAATGATCTTCCCCATTCTCTTGAGAATTAATGACAATCCAATTGTTTTTGGTTAACTGGTTAAAGTCCTTTTAATACTCAGATTGTTTCTCTCTCTCTTTTTTTAAAAAACTCAGATTGTTTTTTTTTTTTAAAAGATTTTATTTATTTATTCATAGACACAGAGAGAGAGGGGCAGAGACACAGACAGAGGGAGAAGCAGGCTCCACGCAGGGAGCCCGATGTGGGACTCGATCCGGGTCTCCAGGATCACACCCCAGGCTGCAGGCGGCGCCAAACCATTGCGCCACCAGGGCTGCCCCACTCAGATTGTTTCTTAAGGAATATATCTCTTTGGAAGTCTCAAACATTTATGAACATACAGTGCAAGATAAAGTGGGCAGAAGGTACACACAGAAAAGTCATTACCAGAATTACTACCTTAGTAATATGAAACCCTAAGAGAGTCAGATGTCAGAATAAGGAGGCAATAAAGTGTGAAACCACGGAGGCCAGAAAAGGCATGGATCTCTGTAATTCTCCTAAGATCTTACTTGGAGTGTTTACTTGCTCAGAGTGTATACTTAATTATGCAGCCTTGACCTCTTCCATTTGTTTTATTACTTGTGTATTTCCAGTTCATGGGATGTTACGGAATATGCAACACAGCCCTGATTTCCTAAAAGGAGTTATTACTTACAATTTAAACCAGAGCTATGTGAAATCAAAAATGAAATACTTTGTTGAAAGGGAATGAGAATTAACAGGAACTAGAAGGTGAAGGAGAAAGCTGAATTGTCAGCAGGAGGGGAACTTGGCCTCTAAGTCCAATCAAATTCTACTTCTCTGAAAACAAAAGTAGGGTTGGCACAGAAGCAGTTTCAATTAGGGATAAAGCATAGAAAAGTGTGATATGAACTTGGATCCCTGCCGTATTACAAAAGATTTGGGGAATTAGAGCACATTTTCTTGACTTCTATATATTCATTCCATAAATTGAGTAAACCTAAGTAACTGATTGGCACTATGGAAATGTAAATACAACTGTAAATCTCAAATTTATTTGTTAGCTCTTGCTAAAGCTGTTTTAATCTTTAGCCATTAATTATGTACAAATCAATGAAAGATGATTTTTATTATAGCCATAATAGTTTAAATCAAAGAATAAAAGAAAAAGGACCACATGCCTGCTAAGTGGGGCTGAGACTATAAGAACCAATTCTAGACCTTGAAGTGAAGGACCCAAGCTTTCTCCTCTGACCTCCACTGTAACCTTTGAAAAAGCAGTGGTTAGTGAAATGTTGCCTTCAGTTGTCCCTCTGTCCCATCTCCTTTTTTCTCTACCACCTTCTAAGCTAATTCTGAAAGATCTGGGAAAAGAGAGATAGCAGAAGCCTTAATCATCCTCAAATGTGGGAGCCCTAATTTGTATTTCTATTTGTAACTGCTATGTTTTGCTGAATTTTTTGATAAAGTTATGCTTACAGCAAATGCTTCCCTAAACTTTGATTCCCTATACTCATGGAGACTCTTACTTGCCTGCCAAATTTTATACCCTCCATCTTCTATAGCAGTAGACTTGTAGCTAGGCACTTGGCTGCTCAAGGAACCCAGCCTCACCCCTGCCTGTAGAGGTGGCTAGGGGACTAAGCCAATGGAATATGAACACAACTGATATAAAAATGTTTCTCATCTCACTTCTCTCTCTGGCCCTAGGCTTCAACTCTACCTTTCTAGCTCGCTTCAACAATGATGTTCAGAGAAACATGGCTACCATGCATTAAAGTTGGCAAAGATGCTGTCAGCCTGAGTTTCTGAATGACTGCTTAGCCACCTTCTAACCTGGAATATTCACCTCATTCTGTTAGGGGAGAGAGAATAAGCAACTTTGTTCTTATGCCACCTCTGTCTAGGTCTTGTGGCAGCAGCTTAACCTTTTACACAAATTTATGCTATATCCATTCACATTTAATGAAGAAAAATTAAAACTTTTTATAATACATATTTTAATATACTATTTTAATATATGTAAATATACTTTAAAATATATTTTTTCTCTTAACTGAAAAATGCTGTCAATTTTTGCTGACTGAAACAGATGCCTTCAGAACAGTAAAACTTAGCTGAAACTTAGTTCCTTTCTCAGCCTTTCCAAAGCCTAAATCCTACACTTAGCTTTTAATAATGACATTCATGTATCATTTTCAAATTTACTCCAAGCTTAAGGCAAACTCAAAACTTCTACAACTTCTCTCTCCCTAGGCCTCCTGTGTGAGGATCCATAGGAATAACCACAGCTTCTTATGTCCTCAGTTCCTACCTGTCCCACATACAGTCCTCAGAAGTCCCCAGTCACTGTCCCTAGAGGTCCTCAGCCATTATTCATCTTGTCAAAGAGAACTTCCTCTCTTCCCCTTATTATTAAATTCTTAACAAACAAAATTCTAGCAATAGATTGCTTTTTTATAAAAGTTTTAAAAAATAAAAAACAATTTTACAAAAGTCTTTCATTTTTATAGTTGAAGTGGATTACAGAAATAACAAAGGTTGCAACTTTTATCAGCAGCATTGGTATACTAAATAACTACAGAAAACCATTCCCTTTATTTATTTGTCTTCCATGATAAACTACCTGAAGTCAAGGACTAGGTCTGTCTCTTCATCACTTATTCTCAGATACCTAGCATAGATATTGGCCATTATAGATACTCACTAAATGTTTATTAAATGAATAAATAAATGCTAATTTTTTTCTCAAGAATAAGACTCAGTAGCCATTTTTATTAATGTTTAGTCCTTGAGAAGGTGTTCAGTACATATTTCTTTGTCCTGGCAATAGATACCAGGTATGTGGCAATGGATGTGATATGAATATAGAATGTGCTTTGGACTTATATGTGAATGCTCATGATTGATTACTACTTCCAAAGGTTGCTTCCTGAGACACAGTGAGAAACACAGGTGAAAATCCAATCAACACTTCCTGAATTTTTTTAGGTACTAGTTATTGTGCTTATATTTTTTTTTATTGTCTGTTACCTGCCCAATTGCAGTCAATTCAAACTCCAGGCTTAGCACAGATGGCTAGCACATCCAAAGAAAGTTTAGATAGGATCAGCATCTCTTCAAAGGTGTTGGTTTTTCCCCCCTCTACAAACACTGCCAAAATGTGGCCCAGTGATTGACATGAACATTGTGTTCCACAAGAAAATCAGTTACTCATGAAACTGGTAGTAAACTCTATTTTAACTAGCATCAGAATAACAGTAGCTCCAATGAATTCAGTCCCTTTAAAAACAAAACAAAACAAAATAAAATAAAATAAAATAAAATAAAATAAAATAAAATAAAATAAAAGACTGTCTTGAATTGTTTCTGCCTAGTTATGATCTGTAGTTTGCATTTTGCTTTTTTTCTCTACCTTTCCCTTGGCTCTCAAAAAGAGAGTGACGTTAAAGGTCCATGACAATAAAATAAAAATAAAATAGAGTTGTGATAAAAGACACATCCATAAAGCAGGGACCAGGCTAAGGTACTGACTGGCAAAACAAGACCACACTGACAATGCCAGTTCCTGATCTGGGCTGGTGGGCTTGGATTTCTCCTCTCTTTCCTTGCAGCTACACTGATGCTTGCTATCAACCAGATACACAATTGTATTTATACCGTGTGATTCATCTTCACTCACCATCTTGGATCTCTCTGCTACAACACCATGTCTTAGGCAAAGGATTGTGAGTTAAGAAAGCTCTAGCATATCAAACCCAATTAAGAGAGAAAATTAATGGAGAAGCAAATGGGATTAGTTGGAAATCAAGTTACAGATCCTGAAGTTTGTGCTGAAACATCTTTATGAAGACGGATTAAGTATTGGGGTCTCCCCTTGCTCATTTCCAGAAAGCAAATATCAGACTGGCTCAGCAGTCTTGTAGTTCAAAAGCTCTTTAACCTTCTCCTTCCCAAATTCATACTGCCAGCAATTTGCCCAATGCTAAGGTATCACTTTCTACCTAGAGGGGATTCGCCACAGACTTTAAAATAATGTAGGTCACATGGCAGATTAGTAAATGCTAGCTATTATCATTAGTATTGTTATTAATTTTAGCCAGGTATTTACCAACGTGTACAGAGAGGAACCAGTTTTGGGCTGAGATCCAAATACCAACTGTGACGATTATCAAACACAAAATATTATGATAGCCTATGTACAAGACACCCTTTAAAAGGAATTGAGCCTTTCTTTTATGTCTGTTGTCTTATCTCCCGCAGACAGACTAATTTCTCTGTGGCCAATTTGGGAGAAAATTACAATTGAAAATACAAGAATTGTATGCTTCCATTTAATAGTAAAAAAGTATATCTTCTCAAAGAGTTTGATGGTATTCAAATACATTTGGGGATTTTATTTGTCTTTCATCTAAATTTTGTTAGAATCTGTCTTCATAAAATCAGATGATTCAGAAACTGTGGAGAAAAAAAAGGGAGAAAGACAAATAACTGTAAGTGTGTACAAGTAGACGTTCAACTCATTAGCAAGTAATATCCAGAAAAGACAGTTACCATATGGACTGCTCTTACTGAAAAACTTCTTGCTTCCATCAAGAGGCTCAGGGATAGTTGTTAGAATGAAACCTCACGCTTATTGCTTCTCTCCAGAGCAAGTTTTTTTTCTCCCTGGCTGACAAAGGCTGCTGCCTTTAAGGCTTCATTTTCTTTGTGAGCCTTTTTGAATGTTAATGTCTTTGCGACTCATTAACCTGGGGTAGTTGTTTTGCACTCTGAGCACCAAGACATCTCATCAGGATGAACTGGGGCAAGGCAGCCTCCAGAAACACACCTGGGTCTCTGGGCAGTCATCTGCAGGTGATTGCCTCCAGGTGTTTGCCAGTGGGAACCCATTGAAAGTCAATGCAATTTAGAGCAATTTCTCTGGCAGTGGAAATTAACCTGCAGGAATCTGCCCGCAACAGGTGTATTTTAGGGCATTCATACCAGCGTCCTGCACTGAGAAGACAGGACCTTGACTACCAGGTGTAGTGCAGGAGGCTGGATAATTGGAGGAAGCAGGAAATCAGTGCAGAGAAGATGGCCAAATTGCTAGTCCTATGGGTTGGTATAATTATTGGTTAACCCTCTCCTACCCATTAACTAAAAACTATTTGTATGCTTGAGAAGCCAGGAAATCTTCACTGAAGGGAAAATAATTGTCACTCGCTGCTCAAACAGGCTGAATTTTTTGATAACTGAGGTTTTCTGCAAATTGTCTTTAGTTTAGTCCCCAGTACTCGGAATATATGGCTGTTAGGAACACACAGCTATTCCGGAGGGCACAAGTAGTGAATTTTGAGTGTGTGGAAGCCTCCTTCCTCAGAAACAAACATAATTTTACTAGTGTGTTTCACCTTTTCCACTTCTTTCCAAAAGACCGATGAGGAATATTCAGATGCAGGAAGGCCATTCATGCTACCTTCTCTTCTGGATTTGTATCTCTATCTGTATCTTCCCCTTTAAGATCTTATATTTTGATTCCTTGGTATAATTCTCTTTTCCTAGGCCTGTTACTGCCTTTTGTCATTCCACAGAACTTAATTGTCTTAAATAGCTATACAATTAAGCAAAGCCAAAATCCTGAACTACTCAAATTTCTAACCACACCTGAATGTTCACCCAAATCTTAATATTGATAGAATAACCATGTCATACACCAGTGGAATTTATGTGGTAAAGGCTTTTAGTTTTCTGATACAACATTTATGCCATTTTCAAGAATGAAGTAGAAATGTACATTTATAATTGCCAAAATAATGTGCTGCCATAATTAATAATTATTGTGAAAGTAACTGACTTTATTACAAAAACAATTATTTGGCATTTCCAAGGAATCAAATAGAGTAAATGATGGTTCTTATGAATACTAATAAACTTATAGATAACTTTAGGAGAAACATCCTTTTTAAATAAAGTTTAAATATTAAAAGGCAGAATAATTGAGATTAGAATTATTTTATTTTATTTTATTTTTTGAATAATTTTAATCTTTATAAAATTGTTTGGCATAATATTTTAAACATTATAGAAGAATTGTATTTAGGTACTGTATTTAGTATTTAGCTAACTAATTCTATTTATGCCATGATATCCTTCAAGAAAAATTCCAAATAGGAGTTTTTTGAGGAATTTAGGAATGATTTTTGAGGATGAATTGAAAATGGACATCAACTTTACCACTTCAAAATTTTCAGGAGGAGGAAAATTTCCCAAATCATTTAAACAATAGCCAGAATCAATATTTGAGCCAACCAAAATAAAGAAAATGACATGAAGGTACTAAGAAATTACTCCACACATTCTGTTCTCACTAATCAAACTTCAAAGCAATAGACATTGCAAGGACACTTAAAAACAGTTACTTGTAATTTTGAGTCTTTAGAGGGTGAATATGGTGTTCGGGTTTTGTCAAATTGAATGTTCCTGTCCAGTACTTCTCAAAGTGTTATCCCTGAATCAGTGGGTCTGAATAATCTGTGAGTATGAGGCCCACAGCGGGTTTTATTAGGAATCTTCCAATGACCCAGGGTTGCAGCAAAGCTTGAAAATCACTGTTCTAGACTGCTAACCATTTTCAGTAGTTGAAGAATTTTTGAAAGTCACTCAAGCTATACATCAGAGGCACACAGTTTCTTCTAGAAAAGAAATTACTGAAAAACACGTTTCTGAGTTTCTGCTGAAAGTAAAAAGGTTGTTAATATTACTAAATGTGCTCATTCAAAATAAGCATATTTTAGTATCACAAATATACAATGTAGTGATGGTGTGTTGTGCCCAAGATTGTGAATCCGAGAAACCACCGAGGAGCCAACACCGATGCAAGTACACGAGGGTTTATTAACAAGCTTGAGCTTGGGTCCAAGTATACCCGACACGAACGGAGCAGGGACTTGGACCCTGAGGTGGGTTCCAGCCTAGTTTAATGGGCTGGTCTAGGGGACCTCCAGAAGGGGTGGAGGAATTTCTCAAGTTCTGTTTACATTCTGATATGGGGCTTTCAAGGGCATTAAGCTCTGTTCTCATTCTGATATGGGACTTTTGCCATGGGCAGTGAGCTCTGTTCTCCTTCTAATATGGGACTTTCAAGGGCGTTAAGCTGTTTTTTCCTGTAACTAAAGAAAGGTAAAGTTCACCTCTTAATCACAGGGGCCTGAGATGGCTGTACTTAGCTAACGATGAACTTAAGGTAGAAAGGCCTTAATTTTCTTGGCCTCCACAAGTGAATACAATTTAGCAGCCAATCTTAAAATTACTGTTCTTGCACAGTAATTTCAAACTTTTAAAATTTGACTATCACAAGTTTAAATAATAAAATTGCAGTCATAATAAAAATTTTAGTGTAACTATAAATTTGTTCTTTCTTCCATGAGTTATCTTCATGATGGTAACATTTGCCTTCAGTTGACTACTGATGTTAAAAACTGAACATTCTCCATTGGACCAAAAGATGTATTTGGTTTACATGTAGTGTGAAATTTTAGTTCCCTCAGAAATATAATTGGGAAGATATCCTCTTGGTTTTTTTTTTTTTCCATTCATTTATATAGATCCCTTTGTTTCTCTATCTTGACTCCTTACTTGTTTTCTTCATTGCAAATTTTGCAATTTAAAATTATTTTATTTATTCATTTGTTTAATGGATTGTTTCTTTCTCCTATTTGACTATCAACCACATATTTGATGTTTTATCCCTAATGTCTACAATAGTACCAGTTTCAAAGTCAGTATTCAGTATTTGTTGAATAAATGAACGCATACATGAATGTGTTAGTATATTCAATTAGAATGTACTGAATACTTGACATATGAACCACCTGTCAAAATACATGGTAAATGCCCAAGAAATGCTCCTTAATTATATTTGGTTTCTAGTTCTTCAATATGAAAAAAAAAGGGTTAAACTAGCTCTAAAATTTATAGATAGAAGAATTCTCACATGTAGTTCTCTAGGCATACATTTAATATAGGATTATTATCACTGAAGATGACACAAATGGAAAGCTATTCTCTGCTTATGGAATAGGAGAACTAATACTGTGAAAATATCCGTACCAGGGATCCCTGGGTGGCGCAGCGGTTTGGCGCCTGCCTTTGGCCCAGGGCGCGATCCTGGAGACCCGGGATCGAATCCCATGTCGGGCTCCCGGTGCATGGAGCCTGCTTCTCCCTCTGCCTGTGTCTCTGCCTCATTCTCTCTCTCTCTCTGTGACTATCACAAATAAATAAAAATTAAAAAAAAAAAAGCAATCTACAGATTTAATGCAATCCCTATCAAAATACCAACAGTATTTTTCACAGAACTAGGTATAAATCACAAAAGACCCAAATAGCAAAGCAATCCTGAGAAAGAGGCAGTATTACATATCAGGTTTCAAAATATACTACAAAGTCATAGTAATCAAAACAGTATGGTACCAGCACAAATATAGATACATGGGTCAGGGATCCCTGGGTGGCGCAGCATGGAGGGTCCTCAAAAAATTATCATATGATCCAGTAATTCCACTACTGGGTATTTACCCAAAAAATGCAAAAACCTAATTCAAAAAGTGTTTGCACCCCTGTGATTATTGCAGCATTATTTACAACAGCCAAGATATCGAAGCAATACAAGGGCTTATCAAAATATGAATGATATATATATATATGTGTGTGTGTGTGTATATATATATACACACACACATACACACACACACACATATATAGACAATGGAATATTGCTCAGCCATAAAAGAGAATGAAATCTTGCCATATGCTACAACATGGATGGATCTAGAGGGCATAATACTAATAAAGTCAATCAGAGAAAGACCAATACCATGCTATTTCTCTCAAATGTAGAATTTAAGAAACAACAAGCAAACAAAGAAAAAAAAAGACAAATAAAAAACAGACTCAAATACAGGGAACAAACTGGTGGTTACTAGAAGGGAGGTGGGTGGGGGGATGAGTGTAATAAAGGGGAATAAGAGTACACTGACCTTATGAGCACTGAAAGATATATAGAATTGTTGAATCATTATATTGTACACCTGAAACTAGTATAACATTATGTTAATTATACTTCAATAAAAAAAATTCATGATTGTTCTAATTTTTATTCCAATTGTCATCTCTGTTATTTTGAAGTGATAATCCTTTGCCCTTAGAAAAGCTCTGTTTATATCCCTTCTGAACAAGTACATAATATAGCTGATGAGCCATTTCTCTCCCTCTTAAATTAAAAGTTCCCTTAGGGCAAAAGAATTGCTATTTTATTTATATTGAATCCTCTGACATTTGGTGTATTGTCATGATGTATACACAGAAAGAAAGAATTAAAGTTGGTAGCTTCAAGAATCCATGCCAAGATCTCCTTTCTCCTTTGTCTTCAATCTCATTGTTAGCTGTGGTGAGCAGAGTAAATCATAAATCTAAGATAGAAGCCTGTGAAGAACTGGTATTCTGACAGTTGGGAGAGACATGGACAAGGAGGAGAGTTCAGAATCCCCAGTCACAAAAGGAATCAATGAAGTCCACATTGGTAAACTAATAAGTGAGTCTCTTGAGATCAGGGAAAAGTCTGATTAAAGCGACCACCCCGTCTTTCAAAAACATCCATAGCCAGCTAGACATGTAAATCTAAAAGCTTCCTAGGCATCAGGAAAAGACTGGAGCCCCTCTTGGTATGTTCTCCTTCATAATGTGCTTGGAGAGCAAGCAAGTACTCTGACACTCATTAGCTGTGAGGTTTTAGTCAATGTGATTTAGACTCATGAATTGAAGATCCTTAGGTATCATATTCCCAGTGTCTTCATCTGACCTTCTTAGGACCTACTTTTTCTGAAGGGTTTACTCTAGGTTTACTTTCTTTTGTTCATTTCACAAACTTTTTTGAACCTTTTTGAAAGACATCATTGTCTTGTATAGCGCTTAAAAGTGTGGGCTCTGGTACCAGATTACATGGATTCAAATCTTGAATCTGTTTTTATTAATTATGTAAATTGAACAGGTTATTTCCTGTACTTCAGACCTGTAAACTGGGCTTAACAAAAGCCCCTGTGGTTGACATGAGCACTAAAAAACTGGATAATCAAAAGTATATAGTATCACATCTGGAAGACAGTAAGAGATCAGTAAATGTCAGCTGTTATTACATATATGGGAGAAACTCCCAAAGTTTGTGTCCTATAGCTTAAATCAGGACAGAGACAAGACATAGCACAGTGCCTGTCCCAAAAGTTCAAGCTCACACATTCTGGCAGAGAGCTCAAATAAAATAACTAACAATTACACTTCAGGTAACAGTGCTACACACAGGGTCTCAAAGGAGCCCAAGAGTTAGGCATCAAATTTTACTTTATAAAGAGCAACAATTTTTTTCTAAAAGGAGCAGTCACTTAGCTCTTTCTTGAAGGACACACTGGTATAATCCTGGCATAAGGGAGAAAAGGTAACTACTGACAGAAGGACTGACTACAATATAGAAGGTCTACAAGGTTTTGCAGGTCACTCTGCCTTCAGAGCTAACTGCCCTAAAGTTGTTTTAGTATGAATCTCTGTGCTGTAATCCCCAACCAGTACAAAGGACTTCATGATCCTTTACTAATATCATGGAGATTTCTGAAATATTATTGGGAAAAGTATTTAAAATGATAATGAAGTAATAGATCTTTTAGAACAGAATAAATAGGGATTCAGGAGTTAGATCTGGATTCAAATTATGATTCCATGTCTATGAATTTGAGCTGATTATCTACCTTCCCAGGGCTTTTCTCCTTTGATAAAATTAGACACAATCACACCTACCTCATGAGTTAAGTAGGATCACCTGTGAGCAAGTGCATGGCACATAGTGACAGCTCCTTAATCATGGATTATTCCCGTCTATGAAGAGCTTTCAAAAGCAAGATTATTTGAAATGGAAAGACTTACAAAGATTGCTTATCAATTAAATAATTTATCTCATCTTGGTAATAATGATTGCAAATATGGTTCCCAGAGACCTTTTTGTAGTATTTTAATCACAGAGATTAGAATTTAACAGAAGAGAACATAAAGGAGGAGAAGAAAGGGGCACCTGGGTGGCACAGTTGGTTAAGGATTGGACTCTTCATTTTCACTTAGGTCATGATTTCCGGGTCGCGGGATTAAGCCCCACGTTGGACTCTGTGCTCAGCAGAGTCTGCTTGAGAGTTTCTCTCCCTCTGCCCCTCCCCCACCATACTCTCTCGCTCATGCTCTCTCAATAAATAAATAAATCTTTTTAAAAAATTCTTTTTTAAAAAGGAGGAGGCGGAAGAGGGGGAGGGAGAGGAGTAGCCAGAAATATTCTAAATGAACGGGTCTTGTTCCATTTTTGCTTAGGTAATGGCTTTTCCTGACATTTCATCTCACTATAATGGTAATACCATAAACAGTTTTCAGTTTTTGAGGCTTTTCCAAATCTACATTGACCTAAGTCAAAATAGATCCTTTTCCATTTTGATCACCTTCTGCTTATTTTCAGAAACCTTTAAAGCCAGGCATCTGCCAGAAGCAAGCCCAGAGCACTTGGACAAATACACATTTCCATTAAAAGGAAAAGACAACATAAACTCAGAGAAGCTGCAAAACACATTACGTTTAGTCCAGGGACCCTGGCCTATTTTTCTGGCACCCTAATGCACAGTATCTACCAGGCCCTTCCGTATTTCTCTACGACACGGAAGCAAGACATACTTTTCTGTGTCCCTTCGAGTACAGACTTATTCCCATTACAATGAATTTAATTGCTGAAATAGAAGTGGTAGACAGCCCAGCTGTAATCTGCTATCTTGCTAAAGGAAGCCAGTTTCAGGAATATCTCTCAATGGCTTAAGCATTATATTTCATTTCCCTACTCCTATCCAGTCCATAGACAGTCTTTCTCCCAAGCTATGCCAAGAGACATTTGTATCACAAGATAGCAGGCTCAGCTGCAGGAACTTGCTACAATACCTTCATTTTTATCATAGCAGTGATTTTACAACCCCTCTTCTTTTCCTAGAAGTGCATGCACATTCTCAGTGTTGTGCTTAGTTAAAAATAATTGTGGAATGAGCTCAAAGCAAAGAAAGTAGAAGGTGTGATTTGCATGCACAGAATTCTTCTTAGAAGCATCAAAACTTGTGGAGGAAGACTGCACTCCCTCTATCAAGTGTTTCTTGTCATACCAGTTCAATAAACTAGTCTTACTTTCAAAAATAATAACAAGAGGGACAATGATATATTTTTTAAAAACAAAAGAAAACAAAAGCCCTGGCTTGATCTCTCTCTTTGGCTACGTTTGTCAGTTTTCTGACTAGCCTCGGTGGCAGACAATTAGCACAAAGCACTTTCTATTCGGATGAGATATCACTGTGGTGGAAAACACGAGGAAACGTGAAAAGCGTTAAGACAGTGCTGGGCTAGTAGGGTGAATTGCTGCAGAGAGAGCAGCCCAGGCAGCTTGTTATTATGAAATGTCCCTGGATGAGATAGAACAGTCAAACAAAGGGTATTCCTTTTCTTTCTTAATTAACAACTTGAAAATAAATAATTTTCTTCTTAAGCTCAAATCAGGATCAAGCAAAAACCGCTGTGTCCTTTGACTTCCCAAAGCTGCTGCAGGAAGCACCACAGCCAGCCATTTTTTTAACCTCCTTCTGATTTATTAACTTAAGATAAATGGCTTTGCTATCATAACCTGTCAGTGCCATGCAATGAAAAGGAAATCAGGTGGTAACCATGTGCGAAGCTGCTCAGCATTGCCAGCCTTAGACACTGGAGTCCAACTTTCCATAACTCCACCTCCCCCTGCAGGAAACAGCCCACCAGCACGTTCCTCATTCATTAACTTTCTAAAGACATCTGTCTTTGCAGAATCTCCGAGGCAGCCAAACATGATGTATGAAATAAAGAATCCTGCCCACTTCATGCACAAAGAGAGCGAAAAGAAGCAGTGCTTGGTGGAAGCAGTAATATTGTGTATGGCAGCTTCAGCGGACCCAACTGGCAAAGATGCGCCCATGAGGATTCAAGGAAAGGGCTCATTTCCCTTGAGTAGGAGTCACCTCTGGAGGCAGCCAATGAGGTACAATTTATTAGTAATAGTGATAATAGAAAATAAAAAAAATCCCTCCTAAGATAATACTCTATGTCAAGCCTCATCTTCTGTCAATAAGCTTGCAACATATTTACATATAATGAATGACTCATCAACACACCTGCCCTGCCCCTCTCTTTGGGATTTAGAAAGAAAGAAACAAACAAAAAACCCTCAGAAGCCGGCAAGCCAGCATGGTACTTAGACAAAAATAGAGGGTTTTGTTGGGATTTTCATTCAGATGGTAGGTCATTCTATAAGCCCTTGGATATCATTTGCAATATTTATAACATTTAGAGTAATACAATCTCAATGTATGTAGAGATTTTTTTTCATTTACCATGGGATTTGGTCTTTCTCTTGTCTGTCATAACTGGATATCTATAAAAGTAGATGCCAGACTGTGGACAACTTTTTTTCTTTTATCACCTGCAGTTTCTGAGGTCTTTCCAAAAGGAAGTTAGCCAGAGGCTTTTAGCTTACCCCAGGTAGGATGTAAAGGGGAAACATGTTCCCTTTTAAGAAGGGTATTCCTTCTTCAGAGATATGGCTGCCATCTATACCCAATGGCTGCAAAGTGACGGTTTCATAGTCTATGCTCATCTGTAGCAATTTCTAGAATTTGCTACCAAAATGATCCAGAAAGTGAACTTTGAGAGAAACAACCCACTCTGGCTTGTCTGACCTCTCCGATAATCTATCAATATAACTGACCCTATCTCAGTCTTTTTTTTTTTTTTTTTTGAGAGAATCTTTAACAGGCTCCACACCTACTGCAGAGCCCCACAAAGTGGGACTTGATTTCACAACCCTGAGATCATGACCTGAGCCAAAATCAAGAGTCAGATGCTTAACTGACTATGTCACCCAAGCGCCCCAACCCTATCTCAGTCTTAATGATGCTATTCTTCACAAAAAGATACTGATTGTCATGTAGCATTTGTTCTAAGGTAGTAAAAGCAGGAAGGACCAAGTTTTATCTGTAGCACAGGTTTTCAGAGATGTCATAATTTTTATTAATGTTGGCTGCAATGATGTTTCCTAGGTTTATAATGAGATTTCAAAGTTGACAAAATCTGTCTTGAGCTCCTACTTGAATCATTAGCATAATGTACATTTGATGCCTTCATGGTTGACAAGGGCAATGAAGAAGAAGTTAGAAGCCCTGGCAATAGTCACTTGTTTTTTCTTGATTCTGTTTCTTTTAGTGATATAATTAATGACAAGTCACTTGACTCATCTGAGGTCTATATTCCTTTTCTGTTAAACATAAGTGTTTGTGTGGATTGAACAAAGCAGTGTGTACAAAAACATTTCAAATGTTGCACAATGCCTCATAAATGACAGGCATTATAAACATTTATTTGAGAAAATTA
Organism: Canis lupus familiaris; assembly: GCF_011100685.1. Taxonomy (NCBI): domain Eukaryota; kingdom Metazoa; phylum Chordata; class Mammalia; order Carnivora; family Canidae; genus Canis; species Canis lupus. Next base: position 53,898,964 of record NC_049227.1, on the reverse strand, counting down.
ATTAATGCATTCCTTAAAATTAAGCCAACCACAATACTAATTAATATGCTATGAATAGCATAATGATAAATCTCAAGTTAGGAGTACTGCCTGTAGGGTCTATCTCCCTGGGTCCAAATTTTGGCTCCTTCAGTTCATATAGGTGACAATGGACAATTTCCTTAACATTTCCATGTGTCAATCTTCTTAGCTATAAGGTGGTGCTAATTAAAGCATCTGTCTTAAAGGGCAATTTAGAGGACTTAATAATTGATATATCTGAAGTGCTTAGACTATTTTCTGGCATAGAGTAATTGCTCATTGAAAGTTAGCTATTAACCTCATCATTGTCATCATCTGAGGTGATATTTGAAGTATGAATACGAATGATAAAGTTATTTACAGGAGAGCATTGATTTCACCTTGAGGTTTATTCCTCTATGCTTTCTAGAACACAGTGGCTGCATGCATTACATTACTACTATTTTTATTAACTATTATCCCCACATGAGACACTTGAGGGCTTAAACAAGAATGTTGTTGATTGTAACAGAATTCCAGAATATCTTTCTTCTAATAATGTAAATCTCTTTATTTTTTTATAAGGTTTATTCATTTATTCATGAGAGACACAGAGATAGAGAGAGAGGCAGAGGCACAGGCAAATGGAGAAGCAGGCTTCTCACAGGGAGCCTGGTGTGGGGCTCAATCCCAGATCCTGGGATTACTCTCTGAGCTGAAGGCAGATGCTCAACCACTGAGCCACCCAGGCGTCCCTAAAAATCTCTTTCTTTTCAAAACTAACTAGCTTAAATATGAACTTCTATAACTCTAGTCAAATTTTGTAATTCAGCAAAACCAATCTACAAAGAATTTAGGCATTGGGAATCTCCACTTCTGACTGTGAAATCTGTTTAAAACAATGGAGCTTGTTTGGGCATTAAAGTCTTGATAAGTAAATATTATTCCTGAATAATTATTACCCAGTTTCTTTCAACAGCTATAATTACCCAATTTGGGAATAAGTTAGGACTTCTTAGCCCAAGCTGAACTTAAGTTGACCAAAATCATGAGCATGTTTCTTCACTTCTTGATTTTCTTCAAATCAACATACTTTGGAGAAGCTGATATATGTTTATACTCCTCCTGGTACAATAAGATAAAAAACTAAACTGATTTTAAAATCTTGTTTTTTGAGACTATATAAAGCTCTAAGATATATTCATGATGTGGCATGAAATGAAAAAAAATCAAGTAAAATAATATCGTAATATTGTTAAGATTATTTAAATAGAAAAAGCACTTATGATGGTCATTAAAATAAGTGATCAACTGAGTTCCAAATTCTGAACCGTTTTTATTTTCCTTACACATGACAATAATTTCAAAATTTCCCTTAAAAGATATGAATTACTATTATTATATGGAACAGAAAACACATATATGATAACAATTGTAATAAAATCTTTTTCCAGGTTAGCTGAGAAAAGTAAACAAAAAAATGAAAACTCCACAGGTGAAAAGAATTTTGAAGAGGTCAAGATTTTCAGAGAAATGTTCCTGGGGAAAATGCCCTTTGGGATTTGGAGGAGCTTTCTGGTATTACTTGAATAGGGAGAAGGAATACATTTAAAAGGAGAAATGGAGAACTGGAGAAGAGATAAAAGTTACTGGTGTATAAAAATACTCAGAGACAGACTTGGCCCGCCTCAATCTTCCATCTTTTCCTCTTCTAACATTCTCTAACCACGCATAATACTAACATGCTTTGCAAAGCAACAAGATTCTTCACTGCTCAGGCTATAAAATCTGTTTTTCTTTGCCTTTAATCTCTAGGACTGGGCCCTGGTTCTGGGTTCCACTTTGCTAGGCCTTCCCTAGCCTTCCTTTGGATATACAGAGGGCCATCCAGGATCACCAGCTCTTCAAAGGCAGAAAAATTTTCTTTATCCTTCTCACTCCCTGCTGGGTTCTCCTAAGTATCCTGAGTATTGTAGAGTTTCAGTAAATAGAAATTCTGGGCCACAGTTGGTGGACTGTACCTCTGGAAGCAAAAGTGTAATAAGAACAATGTGAAAGAGAGGGAAGGAAAGCAATGCCATTTCATTAATTCTTCATTACTCTGATTGGTTGAGTCCCCACTAGGTACAAAACACTGCAGGAGGTGGTGTAGGGAACATAAGAGGGATAAGGACAGTTCTGTTTTGGTAAGACAAAGTAAGCTCCCAGAGAATTAATCTTCTCATAGATAACAACTATAAACTCTCAACAAAAATTGCAAAAAAACAACTATGCAAAGGCACTGGAGACTGAACAAAAGGAACAGATTTTGGGGAGAGAGCCAAAACTAAAAATGACACCACATAGGGCGCTTTTCCCATTTCTGCAGTTTTCACCCAAGTGTGGTCTATAGTCCTGACGTAGTATGGGTATGGGTGCTGAGGTTCCAACAAAAATTGGCCATCTTTCTGACCTGAAGAGCACAGAGTCCAGGACAACTCCTGCTGCTGGCAATTGAGAGCATACCCTTGAAAGGAGAGAGCTAGAGCAGGGGAGACTCTGATTCTGTGTACAAAACCCACTACAGCCTCTGACTGACCCGTGGGCCCTGCGGGCACAGAGTGAACTGCAGACTGCCTAGTTAGGGGAAAAATTTAAAAGGGCCTCAACAGAAACTTGAGCTCTTAGCCTCATCAGGCAAGACAAAATTAGCAGCTAGAGGAACAGGGCTGTGGCTATTCCCTTCCCATCTCTGTGCAGACAGCGATGGAATATGTTCCCTCTCCAAGAGAGGGGATATATTCCAAGAGACACAATCCCAGGGACTGTGAGGGAACAAGCCCTCTTAAGGGAGAAGCAATACCCCATCTCTCAGTTAAATGTCTGCTTATGTGATGGATTTTCTTTTCTTTTTTTGAAGATTTTATTTACTTATTTGAGAGAGAGAGAGTGAGCAAGAGAGACAGAGAATGAGCAGGGGGAGAGGGAGAAGCAGACTCCCCACTGAGCAAGAAGCCTTATGCAGGACTCTATCCCAGGACCTTGGGATTATGATCTGAGCCAAAGGCAGATGCTTACCCAGTTGAGCTACCCAGGCACCCCTGGATTTTCTAATCACACATGTGTGTATATTTGAGCAAGGGAGAAGAAGTTGGAGAGAAAAAGACCAGCAACATGAGGAGGCAGTGTGGGAATGCTGTACTCTCTGTGTTTGGCATGAACACACAGATGAGTTGGGTGAATAAATTTCCTGAGGATCAATAATCAGGTTTGAGCTATCTGGCTGGTACCACACCCATGAATGCTTTGATGGGCAAGAGACTAAAGTGGGTACATCAAGTGGTAAAAATTAAGGAGGATGACATGAAGGTGTCATCTTATGCCCCTACAAGGATCCAGCACTAAATGCTGTCATGTACCAAGTATTGTCAGCCAATTAAAATCTCAGAGCATGGGACACCTGGGTGGCTAAGTCGGTTAAGCGTCTGACTCTTGATTTTGGCTCAGGTCATAGTCTCAGGGTCGTGGGATTGAGCCCTAGTTAGGACTCCATGCTCAGAGTAAAGTGTGTTCTTCTCCCTCTTCCTCTGCCTACCCCTGCCTCCAACCCCCCCTGCCCTGCACACTTGTGCACATGCACACTCTCTGTAAAATAAATAAATCTTTAAAAATAAATAATATAAAATCTCAAAGAAGCATCAGTTAAGAAAAAAACCTTTTTAACTCCTTTCTTCATCCGAACCTCAGCTTCAACTACCTGAGTATTGAAGGTCTTAAGACAGACAAGCAGCAGGAGTATGAGAATAGCCGCTGCTCTGCTCCCCATTACAAACCCTTGAGCCAAGAGTCAGGCCTGAGCTCTGATGAGAGGAAGAGCTTCTGTGAAGACAAGTAGGAGTGTTCAGTAATTTAAATTATCCTGCAAGCTGTCTTGAGGTTGCCTGATAATGGGCTAACAGATACTGGGGTCTTCCCCTCTCCATTCCCTCAGGAAAAGCTGCCTTCCAAGTCAACTTCTCATGGGCCCAGGGTCTCCAGATGCAGAGAGCTGACATTTTCCAATACTCTCCTAAACATCTGCCACCAAAGCTAAGAATGCTTGGTTCCTGAGCCCCAGATGTTTATTCATCCCTGTAAAGCCATGTGTATGGTTGTCCTGTTAAAAGAACAGAGGGCAGCCCGGGTGGCTCAGTGGTTTAGCACCATCTTCGGCCCAGGGTGTGATCCTGGAGACCTGGGATCAAGTCCCATGTTGGGTTCCCTGCAGGGAGCCTGCTTCTCCCTCTGCCTGTGTCTCTGCTTTTTTTTTTTTCTCTCTCTCTGTCTCTCATGAATAAATAAATAAAATCTTAAAAAAAAAAAAAAAAAAAGCGGAAAAGAGGTTCCTTCCCTTCCTGAAGTAGAGTCCCACAGTGAATCTAGCAATGCCCTGTCTCAAACATGCCTCTTTTTCAGTAGGATGCTCAAAAAACAAATAGGGATATATGCATTTGCTGAAACTTATCTCTGAGTTTCTGCCTGAACCAGTGATACTTTTCTATCATTTCCAACTACATTAAAGTAAATGTGAGATTCAAATTTTAAATTGGGCTATAATGTAATGAATTGAACTTGACTGGGATTCTTTTTTAGGCAACAAAATGACTGGAAAACTATGGGATCCACCCAAGATGTTAAGACATGGCCAAAGAAGACACAACATATTACAAATAGACCGAGACAAAATAATAAGCATCCTACAGATTACTCTTCTGGATAGGCCCTGCTTGGACGGAGATCACCTGACTGGGTACCTATGAAGTTGCCATGGATGGTTTTAGGACTTAAGAAGTCCCAATCCAAGAGATTGAGAAATCTTGAATACATACTGTCATAGGTGAGGGGCTGAAACTTCCATGTAAATGAGTTTTAGTAAAAACAACAGATAATCTTAGAATTATTTTTGTTTCTCTATGCAGAGTGGTTATGATGGGAATCAGAAAGCAGAGGAGTCAGGGCAAGGAAGAATGACTGCCACAGTAAAAAAAAAAAAAAAAAAAACCTTGAAGATGTGAATTTGGACAGTGTGCCCGGGATGGAGAGGACAAGTAGGAGAGGGCTATAGGGAGCCAAATCCAGCTGGCTGATTTCATACAGGTCTACTCAGTTTCTCTCCATTCACAGCCTGCCCCTATCCCAAGACAAACAGAAGGTATGGACAAAGGTCTGTTTCACCCTCCATAACCTCAATACTCTTTTTAAATGGCTACAGAGGTCTCAGCAAAAGAATTTACTTAACCATATTAGTAACATCTTAAATGATGCAATTTTATCTTGTTAGGGAAACAGTTGCAATTAAACAAATTATGTTTTTCCATTCATAGCTTCATTCAGATAGCATATCTGATAGATTGTTTTAAAGTGTTAACTTTTATCAGTCTTGTTTTATTTCCAAATGAATTCATGTTTCTAGCATAGTATTTAGAAAATTCTAGTGCAGGGCAAGTCCACATTTGTGTAGTTCCCCACTGTGTCTCCAGTATCCATTTAGGTGCCAGCACTGAGGATATGAAACCACCCCTAACTTCCATACTTATAGAGAACTACCTTTACTTTTTGATACCTATTTTTCCAGTCACATGTGTGTAAGTGTACACAAATAAAGTGTATGTAGGTGTGTGTAAAATGTGTGTTTAGATAGTTATACAAAGCACAAAGTCAGATGGCTATTACAGGGCACCAGTGGGTAATGCCATATGACAATGAGGCAAAACCCTGGGACCATTGCTCTTACTAGTCCCAATATTTGACCTTTCCACAGCAGCAGAATAAATGGCTTCTGCAAAATGCTTACTTAAATCTCCTTTCCTTTTTTGAAGTATCCTACTCTCTTGGTTTTATTACTGTATTTAATTAGAGAGAAATACCTCTTTATGTACAAATAAGATTAAAAATGATTGTAACTGCATTTCAACATGCGCTCTGGATTTTTCTACCTGGGAAAAGGAAGAAAAAAATCAAAATGCCTCCTTCTCTTATTAGACTGTTCACTAAATGGTCTTTAGGCTTTCCTGTAGGCTGTAGATGAGGCCTGTCTAGTATCAGTCTCCCAATCAGACTCAGAAAACACCATCTGGGGTCAGGAATATTCAGACAGTTGAAGATTTCCACTTTCAAAGATAGCAGTTCATCCCTCTGAGTGTCCAGGGGAATAATGAATGCACTGTGGTATATTTATACATTCAGATACGCCCGTTGAAAACCACACTTGAGTTCTATGTAGAAACATGGATAAAATCCCAAATGCAGAATTTTAAGAGAAAAGGCAAATGGCAGAATTAGAGAGGTGCAGTATAATACCATGTATACAAAGTTTAAAAACAAAAATGTGAAATAAACCTTTTATAGATACATTCATTGGTAGTAAAAATTAAAAATATGCATGAGAATGATACAAATTTTAGGAGATTCATTAGCTTAGAGTAAAAAGGAAATGACATCACAAGGGGTGCAAGATTTGAATTCAATCTGTGATACCATGGTCCTTAAGCTGAGTCCAATACTCAAAACCATTTTTGCTGCCTGAAATATTATAAAATTTTAAAAAATAGATAATATAATTGACATCTTCAGATACCTGAAGATCTGGCATGCTAATGATGTAATGTATCCCACGACTTGTGAGCAAAGCTATCATAAAGATAAATTTTAGGTTATTCTTTGGAAAAACCTAAGAGGTTTGTGTAAAAAGTGAATAGCATCTCCTATTTGACTAAGGAGTGAAATGGAGCTCAGGCTTTCAGGATTAGCAAATCACAGTGGACTCAGAGCTTATATGTTTTTATTTTAAGAATAAACATTTCTTTTTCCTGTAAAATTCCTAGGATGTATCCTGATAGAGCTTCACATTATTTTATATTATTATTACTTTCATTATTCTTCCTTCACAGTGTATCCCTGGAAGACCCTCAATCCTACTGAAGTTCAGCTTCTCAGATTGGGTTTCCTGCTTCCTCTGTTTGACACTGCCATCTGACACTGATTGGAAATGTTACCCAGATTCTCTTCCCAGCTGCTCTATTGTCACCCTCCATGTCAGCTGTAAAGACTCACTAGCACCCCTGTGATATTAGGAGTTCCCTGTCTGGAGATATTAAAAAAGAGGTAGATGGTTGGGGAACTAGAGAAGGGAGTCAGTGGGACCTAGTACCATGGAGCAGACAACCTCTGTGTATTTATTTCTATATTAACCCAATCCAGAAAATCTTTGATGTTTACTTTGTGTTTACTTTGTGCAAAGCACCTTGCGTGTTCAATTTCTATAATTCTAGGCTATGTCTTTGCAAATATGTCTCTGTTTTCACAAAAATGGATATTGGGACACAAAGGGAGAAGAAACTTATTTAAGTAAATAACAAGCAGGCAAGCAGGCAGGCTGTGGTCTACAGATCCAACACTTTCAGTCTCGTTGCCAGGAGTACTATGAGAGTTGCAGGAACGTTTTGGAGATAATGGCTAAATTCACAGGCTCATAGACATCTCACCATGGAAGAGACCCTAGAGGTCATGTAATTCAAATACTTCATTTTACAGATGAGGAAACAAAAAGGAGGTTCAGTGTCTAACTGATTGCAGAACCTATTCTCAGATAGAGTATTTCCTTTCCTACCTTGAAGGTTATGTTTCTGAAAATCCCCATGGAAAGAAGAAATTATGTTTGAGGAACTTATGACCTTTAGAGGAAAACAGTTTGGGGAGTATGATGGTGAGTGAATCTGAGAAAGTTATATAACTGTTTTACATATCCCAACATGAAATAACACAGGTGCCAATGATATTCACTTTATTTTATGCTAAACAAATTTGTAATGATGAGCCCATTAAAACTGACTTTTATTTAGTTTTCAGAATTCCTTATTATCAACTCTGTAATTCCCTTTTGCAAATAATAGTTACAATGGATAGTTTTCTGTTTCAGGTCCAAAGGTTTTTACTGTTTTGTGCCTTTGATATGGTCATTCTTATGCTCTCTTACCTTGACTGCAGGACAACTCCATTTCTTCCTGATTTTTCTTCCCCACCTTTAGCTGTTCCTTCTCTGTTGCATTTTAAATGCAGCTACGCACCAAGATCATCCTGTAAACTTTCACCTCCTTTCACTGTTTAGTTTCCCTATCACTATTTGATAACTAGGGCCTGTCAAATAAATGTTCTGAATCCCTTTCTGATCTGTGTTTCCTCCTCTATTCCTGCTGCTACTGCCTTGATTCAGGATATGATCATCTCCCACCTGGACCACTGCAATAGTCTCCTTATTGATTTGTCACTAGTTTGTCTCTCTCAAATGCATGATCTGCCATGTAGTCTGTGTAACATTTTTCTTAGGACTGTCTACAGCTTTTAGTGGTGCCATACTGCCTACAGAACACCATCCTAACTCTTAGCTCTTGCTCCTTTGCTCCAGCTGTATTAATGTATTGAATCTAGTTCAATGTTGCCTAATGCACTAGGACTCTTTTTCATCTTTGGTGATTTTGTCAACAGATGACTCTTCATCAAATGCCCTTCACTCTGCCCCATTTTTCCTCCCATGCACCACAACTTGCCTGGTGAACAGCTCTTTTTCTTTAAAGACTTTGTCTGGGGCACCTGGGTAGCTCAGTGGTTGAGTGTCTGCCTTTGGCTCAGGGCATGATCCCAGGGTCCTGGGATCAAGTCCTGCATAGGGCTCCCTGTGGGGAGCCTGCTTCTCCCTCTGCCTATGTCTCTGCCTCTCTCTCTCTCTGTATGTCTCCCATGAATAAATAGATAAAGTCTTAAAAAAATACTCTGCTCTACCATCACCTTTCCTTGAAGCCACCCCCTCCTCTCTTTCTGCATACTTCATTGAGAAGAATAGGAGCTGTCTACTGGAAAATCTGAAAGCACTATCTACAATTCCTATTGTGTACTTCTATCTTTACAATTGAATGTGTCCTCTTTTGTTCAAAAGCTGTCCTTTATTTGTGCTTGGGATTCCATTCCTCTTACCTTCTCAGGAACTTCAAGCTTCTGTCACACCTTCTCTACTAAGTTAGTCCCACCAGTATATAATATAATCTACAATGACCATCCTAAAAAATGAAATTAAAGAGTTCTATATCAATCCACTTCTTCCAGCTACCATCTCATTCTTCTATTTCACAATAAAATCCCATAAAATAGTTGTGTATACACAGTGCCTTCACCTTTTTCACTTCATGTCCATTTCACAATTCACTTGAAACTAGCATTCATCCTTGTAACCCAATTTGTCACTAATGGCCTCCATATTACGAAATCCACATTTTCACCTCATTAGAACTTTCAACAACATTCAATAATTGATCTACTATTCTCTCAAAGTTCTGTCTGTTCTCAGCTTACATGATTCCATGTTTTCCTGTGTTTTCTCTGCTTTTCTATCCATTCCTTCTAAGTCTTCTTTGTATCTCCTCTATCACATCTCTAAAAACTGATTTTTTTAGTACTCTTATTTTTTTAGTACTCCCAAGCATAATGTTTCCATAAATTATCTTATTCATCATCATGACTGAAAATACTAGTTCAGGCCAACAACACTTATATTTGTATCTCTAGTCCTACTGTAACCCTTCCTCTGACATCTTGATTCATATACCTATCTATATAACACACTCTCATGGATGCTTCATGGTCAACTCACATAAATATATCCAAGACCTAGTTCTTATTTACGTCTGAAAACCTTTTTCCATCCTGCCTGTCTTTGGCACCATCATCTACATGATTGCTCAAACATGAAACCTGGGAATCACTCCTAATTCCTCTCTCTCTTCCTCTACATCTAATTGATCACTAAATCCAATTATCTCTGTCTTCTCAAAATATTTCAAGGTGAATTTCACTGTCACAACTTCAGTGTCCAAGTTATCATGTTCTTAAACTTAGCTTCTGCAATACCCCCAAATTTATCTCCATGTGCACAGGCCATAGCCCTACCCATCCCTAATTGATCCTCTACACAACCATAGGAATAATCTTTCCTGAAACACAGATCTCAGCATGACACTTCTGAAATAAAATCTCACTTTGTACTTTGTCTTAAGTCCAGGCTTACTGATGTGGCTATAAGCCCTGCTGGTCAACCTCCTCCCCAAATCCCCAAGCTCAGCCTAAACCAATATTCCTTTGCTCTCTACACTCTAGACTCACGGACTCCTGATATTTTCTCAAGCATGTTGGTTTCATTCTCATCTCAATCCTTCACACAGTGTTTCCTTTGCTTAGAACTCCACTCTCCCTGATGTTCTCACGAAGGACTTAATATGTCCTTTAGGTCCTGGCTTAATGTCATCTTTTTAGGGAAATCTTCCCTGGTGACCTAACTTTGTCAATTTCCCATTCATTCTTTATCTCTGTGTCCTGTTTCTCTAATTTGTAATTATATATTTATCTACTCATTTTGTTGCTATTTGTTTCTTGTTATTTCTTCTACTTGGCTCTGTAGAAGGCTCTGCATAATTGACCAAAATATATCCAGTGCCTGTCAGAGTGCTTGTCACCTAGTAGCACTAAATAATTATTTGTTGAATAACTTAATGATTTTTGCAGGCATATAAGTGTTTTTTTGATTGACTGAAAATAGATTGCCTGAGGTGACATGTAGGATCAAAGAGTGAGCCGTAGAAGATAGCACCACTCTGGGATAAAATTTCACTTCAAAGTCAGTAATACTTCAAGAAACAGTTACCAGTATTCTTGGAACTATTATGCCATTATCTACTCTAGCCTACTTTGGCACATTAGCATCTCTACTTACTGACCTTTTGCATAAGAATAGAATAGAATAGAAAGTGGCTTGAAACCATGAATACCTGAAGTATGACATTTAAAAATTCATTCTCAGAAGAAATAATATCCTGATTATCTTTGATTGTGCTAAAAGAGTCTAACATTGTATTTCATTTTGAATACTCTATTAGGGTTCTCCAAAGAAACAGGATATATATATATATATATATATATATATATATATATATATATATATATAGCTTAAGAACATGATAACTTGGACACTGAAGTTGTGAAGTGAAATTCACCTTCAAATATTTTAAGGAGACAGAGATAATTGAATTTAATGATCAATTAGATGTAGAGGAAGAGAAAGAGGAATTAGGAGTGATTCCCAGGTTTCATGTCTGAGCAACCATGTAGATGATGGTGCCAAAGACAGGGAGGATGGAAGAAAGTTTTCAGAAGTAAATAAGAACTGGGTCTTAGATATATTTATGTGAGTTGACCATGAAGCATCCATGAGAATGTGTTATATAGATAGGTATATGAGTCAAGATGTCAGAGGAAGGGTTACGGTAGGACTAGAGATACAAGTATGTGTGTGTGTGTGTGTGTGTGTATACACACACACACACACACACACACACACTCTTTAAGAGCTTTCTTAAAGAGCTGTCTTGTATGTCTGCAGCTTTACAGCCAGTGGCTCCCAGATGCCCAGTTCTTTTATGTCTACCAAGGTACCTGTCTCACCGTTTACACCCCATGTCTCACAGTTCTCCTGAGTGTGCTTGGCCCGAAGGGAGGTAAACAGACGAGTAGTGCTGGCCCCATAAGGGTGTGAGGGATGACCTCTAAGGTCTGGGCAACATCCCTGTATGGCCACTGTTCCACACCAGTCATGGCCTTGGATTTTTCTGTCAAGGCATGGGCCACAGTCATTTCAGAGGCCCCACCTCCTGGAACCAGCTGGGGGTCCAAGAGGACATTGCGGCACACCTGCATGGCATCCTGGAGATTCATATATATATCTTCAGTTTATATATATCCATATATATGTATATATATCTTCAGTTTATAATATACATATATATATATTTTTTAAGGATTTTATTTTTTATTCATGAGAGACAGAAAGGGAGAGAGGCAAAGACGGCAAAGACATAGGCAGAGAGAGAAGCAGGCTCTATGCAGGGAGCCTGATGTGGGACTCTATCCCAGGACTCCAGGATCATGCCCTGGGCCGAAGGCAGACGCTCAACTGCTGAGCCACTCAGGAATCCCTATACATACATTTTTAAAGATTTTATTTATTTTGAAAGAGACAGAAAGAGCTAGCAGGGGGAGGGACAGAGGCAGAGACAGGGAGAGAATCTCAAGCAGACTCCCGACTGAGCACAGAGCCCAAAGCAGGGCTCAGTCTTATGACCCTGAGATCATAATCTGAGCTGAAATCAAGAGTCAGATGCTCGGGATCCCTGGGTGGCGCAGCGGTTTGGCGCCTGCCTTTGGCCCAGGGCGCGATCCTGGAGACCCGGGATCGAATCCCACGTCGGGCTCCTGGTGCATGGAGCCTGCTTCTCCCTCTGCCTATGTCTCTGCCTCTCTCTCTTTCTCTCTCTGTAACTATCATAAATAAATAAAAATTTAAAAAAGAAATAAAAAAAAAGAGTCAGATGCTCAACAAACTGAGCCACCCAGGCACCCTATTATATATATATATATATATATATATATATATATATATATATATATATATATATCTTCTTCCACTTCAAGAGCTTTCTTAAATTATTTATTCTTTCTATTTTTTTTTTCTTTTTGGTCTTCTTTTGGGGAAATTTACTAATGCACAAAATGGATTTTCTTTGTCTTCTATATTCCCCATTTTTTTTCTCTATGACTATGCTTTAATTTTTTTCCTCATTCCTGTTTCACTTTGCTTTTCTATTTTCTACCCTTGTCTCTTAGTCTCTGCAATGTCTATTTCCTCACACTAATTATTAGCCTTCATTTCTGAGGTAACTTTATTTTATCCATTTCTTTCTTGAATCCTACCAGTACTTGCTTTACTTTCTCATATTTTTTTCTTTCTCATATTTTTGATACCTTGATTATAATCAATACTTCCTTGATATATTTCTTTTAGTGGTTTTCTTTTATAACAGTAATTGTTTCAGGAGAGTTTTAATATTGAATTATGATTTTCAACTGCTTTGTGGATAATTTTCTTCCTGTTGAAATTGCATTTGCAGAAAAGTTTTGCTAAATTTCAAAAGCATTTTTCCTTATGTCTTTGTATATGTGCTGTGCTTATTCTTTATTTGATACTTATATTGAATGAGTTGGATTCTTCTGGATTTGGTAATAGCTGGAGTTTCTTAGAGAAAGAAGTGACAGTATATTCCTCAAGGCTTTAGAGGTCAAACACTTTTGGTTACTACAGAGATGAATATTTTCTTTAAAATATGGTGCAATTCTTCTAGAACCAAATTTAATTCAGGAGGATTTATTCATCCAGTCCTACATTTGCCTGGTTCTTTTACCAGCTACTGCTCTTTTCATACCCATATGGGTATAGGCCTTGCTTTCCAAAATTATCCACTCTTTTGGTACCTTTATTGATTTATTGATTTACTTATTTACTTATATGTTTGTTTGTGCTGTAGTATTCCAAAACCTATCTTTGGGCCCACTGCATACTTTTCTCACCTCTAAATAGGCTTCTTCTTGTTAAATTTCAGCCTACTTCCCAGGAGTTCCTGCTTGGGATAGAGTTTTGTCTTTTTAGTAATAGATGTTTTCTGGGGAATCTGTGAGTTCTGTATCCACTCAGCCTCTCAATCTGCCCACACCTTCTTACTACTCTGTCTTGGTGTTCTATAGGGCAGTCTGATAGTATATATATACTATACATTTTTGAAAGTATATATATATATATATATACTTTTTTTTCTGTTTCCTAGTTTCAATGGAAATAGATTTTGTGACCATTGTTATATATTCTCTTATTGCTCATTTGTTTTTAAGGAAGAAACACAGAAATATTCAGAACTAAACTACTGTTGCTTTTCTGCACAAAAACCCTATGAAAACATTCTGTTGCCTCAGGCCTGCACCTAACATTTTTAGTTTCAGGAACAAAAGTACACATGTAGGCCAACATACCATATGTCAAAATCTTTAAGGGTTATAAATCAGGCTAACAAAACTAGTAAGTGAGACATGTTCTATTCTCCTTCCTTAACAAATACATCATCATAATGACCTGGATGGCCAGATTCAAATACATTATTTTCAGACTCTGTTGAATTCTTCTCCTGTCCTCATCCTGCTGCCCACTTCACTTCTCTTACCACCTTAAGCTGTGTCTCACAACATAAGAGCCTCATGAGTACCTATGTGGACATTCCAGCCTGACTGTGAAAGTTTTCTCCATATCATCTATAGTCAGCTGTCCCTTGGGTACCATACAGACCTGAAGATGTACCCAAACTACAATGCAACCCTCCCTTGGAATGCCCACGGAAGATGTGAGGGCTTTGACGGTGGATTCTGGACAGAGAATTCTGACTCCTGGTTGCTTGGAACATGGTCTACAAGTAGGCTGGGGTGCTTTCCCTTGGTTCTGTGATTTCCTTACCCAGGGGTGAGGAGCATTAGCCAAATGAGGCCAGAAGAAGGCTATTAAAAGTGAGGTACCATGTATTTTTCCAGTGATATTTGAATTTCTACCATTAATATCTATTTTGTCATAAAAATGCTTATTATTATTATTTTTTTAACTGGGGAGTTCTAAATGAATCAAAGTTTTTTTTTTTTTCATTTTAAAAATATTTTCTAACTTTATTATGAGAAATTTAAAAGCTAAGTAGGTGAAAAGTCAGATTACTGATCATTTCCTTCTTTACCCTTTCCTATAGCTGTGGATTTTCTACTCTAAATATGTATTATTTTCATAATCTGAAAAGAAACTTAATAAAAATGAAAAAAAGAAGATTATGAAAATAAATAGTGAAAGCCCTAAAAGGGAGTCTAATACTAATATTTACAGGTGAAAAAAAAAAAAAAAGAAAAAGAACTTCCATTTTTTTCTAGTGTGTCATGGCATATTTTCCAAAGGCTTTTCTCCCAACACACACATATACACACACACACACATACATATATTTCCATATCTTAAATGTGTTAAAATGTCCCTCACCAAGACAACAGATTTGCCCTTGGATCTTAAGACATAAGATGTGCCTGGGTGGGTGTCTGTAGCTATGGCCCTTGTGCAGTGTCTTCTTTAATGTTCAAGTGAATGGTCAGCAAAGAGAACATGTACAGAGAGTAGCCAACTCCTCCCCACTGGCCTTCTTTCACCTGCCAGAGTATCTGCATGACCATTTCTATTTGTGTGCATATAATAACTTCCTGCAGGGGTTCCAGACAGGAAATGAAGGGTATGAAGCTGCCAATGTCAAAGAAACACTAGATCCAGAATTCCTCAGCATCACTCCAAAGTGGAGGTTTTCCAGTATTTGATTTATGGCCCTTTGGGCCCCACGTTTCTCATTTTGGAAAGCTTTTAGAACTTTTCCTCAGAACATTTTCCCTCTCCAACCATTAGGACTCCTGATTGGATAAAACTGAGAGTATTATTAAACTTTTGTTTTGTTAACTCCCAATATTTATATGGAATACAAACAAGATTTTATTTTTTCTGTCTATAATAACAAATGTATGATTAGAGTAATACTTCACCGTTGGTTTTTTTTTTTTTTTTTTTGGCTTGGAACTAGGGGTAGGACACCAATTTAATTCACCTCAAGTTCCACTATTTTCCAATTTCCCTAATTTATCACTTGTTCTTCATATATAGGATTTTTTTTCTTAAGTCAAGCCTCTTTGGGGACTCACATGGCAAAAGACCTAGACAAGAATATTTATGGTTTTAAATAATTTTTGTAGGCTTTGAATTAATAGGGTTTGATGAAAAGGTCATTTCTTTTCTCTGAGAAGTGCAACTCCATTTCTGAAACTATGTCCTTATGATCTGTGGTTTCTTCGCATCACACTCATGGCCAGATAGCTTCTATTCATCCCACAGGTATATCTTTTACTCTGCTAAGTGCTCTGCAAAGCATCCAAAAGTTTGTTTTCCATGTTGGTATTTTTTGTGTGTATTCTTTTGGCTTTGTTTTCTTTTCCTAGAACATTCCTTTAGAAAATTGATCTTCAACTTTTATATTTTTATGTTTTTCTTTATTTTTTTATTTTATATAGTTTTTAAATGTACATTACATAAAAATTAGGAAGACTAAGTCAAAAAAAAAAAAAGGAAAGAAGAAAAAAACTATCTATGATTCTACTATCCAAGATAATCATTGTTACTATCCTCATTTTAGTGCACAATGAAAAATGGAGGGTTTTTTTCCTCCTTTCCAAATCCACTGCTATACATAATGGAAGCTTCTCCAAGGATAACCCTATTCATAAGCAATTATTCTAAAGTGTTTCATTTCTAAATATAGAATCTAGATTCTGAGAATTTACTAAATGCAAGGATGACATCATATAAACATATCCAAATCTCTTATGCCATATTTGTGAAAGTGCTCATTTCTGTGTTTGAAGATGTATGGCTCTTATCTTTTTATACCATGTTTGCCTGAATTTTATTTCTCCTTTCTACATGATCCAGCCAGCCATACTGCCTGTGTAAATACAACTCAGGCTTCTTTCTTTTTGATACTCAGAAATCCATCTTCAACATTTTTGATCAGTGTGCAGTGCATTAAATACTACAGCAGATGGTGCTTTTTGATGATGTGTTTCTACATGAAGCAACATTTTGTCCTGTATGCTGCATTATCAAAAAATCAAACATGTAATTATGCAAATATGTATGCCTTTATAATAATCAAGTTTTATTGTAAATGGTTGATGCACATCAATTTGATCCTGTAGTGCTGTTTTAAGTGCGGTTTAAGTGGCTTTTCAGTGTACCCAGAGGCAACACAAATGCATCTCTGGAATATTAATAAAATCCTGAATCTTTGAGACCCCAACTGGAATCTCATTGCTTGTACTGATTGAAACAAAATGCTAATCCTTTCCTTTAAAAAAATCCCCTTTGTTATTTAAAACACTGATATTAGTATGATATGAAGGGCCATTTTATTTTAAATTGTATTTTAATGTAGTTGTTAAAATAATGCCTAATCATACTATATTCAGTCTTCACAATGTAAATTTGATGAGACATGAATCCAATCATCTTGCAACAATGAATGCAGTCATGTATTTTAACCAGTCCGGTTTCTCTAATTCCATAAATTTCTATTGCTGGTGGCTGTTTACTGGTTTCACTTTTGGATGCATTAGCTGTCTTTTGTGGGGACATGTATTGTGAATATTCATTGCAGAAACAATTGACTTCTTAAAAAAAAAGGAAGGGGAATTCTTTAAGTTGAATTCCTATGAGCATTTTCAAGCAGGATTATAACATAGACAGTGGGATTTATTACTGAACAGAATCTGAGTTTTATACATTAGATTGTTTCATTGGTGCATAATAGTGCCCGCTCGTCTCTCCCCAAATACAAACACTCTCGCACATTCTGTTGTGGTTAAACTAACCAGATGGACTGTGGGTACTGATAATCTATGATTGTAAATTATTTTTGCTTGTTTCTTCCTCTTGAAGAGAAATAAAAGGATGAGAAAAGCAGAATACAAAAGGAAGAGCTTTAAAAGGAATGTAGCTTTTAAGGGAAGAAAATAACCACGTAATTTCCTTTTTCTATTTCCAGTCCTCCTTCTCTTTATATTTGCTTTGTTTATTGGGTTTACTATAATTATGGGTTATGTTTTCAATGGCTGCCACTCCCTGGCACAATGAAATATGCACTTTTTCCCTTTGCTCTCATGCCTAGCTCCCCCTGCACTATCCTTCATCTTACCATAGAGCATGACTTTCTTCCAAATATGTAGATTCACTTGATGTTTTCTCTCTTTTTCACCTATTGTTTATACACTGCCATTAAATCTCTGGTTATTTTTATTTGCTTTTTGTATAACTTTCTGATTCATAGTCCCTCCCTAATGCATCAGGGTCTAGATTTACTTTATTTTGATCTCTTTGGGGGTTGTGCAACCTGCAGTGTACATTTCTTTGTCAAAATTACATCATTTCATCTCTTCCCAATTTTTTAAATCTCCATTTACCCGTTTCTCTGATTCACCAAGATCAAGATAGTTAGATATATTGATAGGTAGATTTGGGGAGCAGGGATGAAAGGCATGCGGGACTGGAGATTTTTGTTGCTTAGATGTCTATCTATAACCACATGTTGAAATAAAATGTCAAGGATTCATATCTGAATATTTAAAAATAATTTTAATGCACTATCACTTTCTGAGAATCTTTAAGCTTAAAATTTCCCTATAATTTAATTACTCTCATAGGTATCAATTATCCCTGTTCATTTTGTTTCCTCCAGGCCACATCAGTTCTGTTCTTGATGGCCGAAGCTGTGCTGTTTGGGTAAGTCATTAAAGTGCAATGGGTTTTGTTTCTTATTACTGTACTGGGAGTTTTAATATAAAAATGGCATGGTACATGGCCTATTTAAATTGCAAACACACACACACATACACACCTACATTACTGTAGTGGTCATTTGTAAAGGTCAAGGCAAGCTCTGGACTGTTTTCATGTTGCAATCTATGTGATTTCCTTTTCTGTCCATAATCAGAGCCTAGTGATAGCTTCTGAATCAAGAGGAAGTGAGCCTGCATTAATGTTTGAGTTCCTGTTGTATACAGATTTTTCTAATCAACTAGGTGTGAGTGTGTCAGGGCTGACCTGGAGATCTTATAAAAACTAAGATCCTTAAACCATGTATGACTAAAAAAGTTATTTCATTCTGACGTTATAACCTTATAACTTTTATATATATATAAATATATATATATATATAAACAAGAATCAATTCATTTCTTGGGTTTTTCCCCAATAATCACTTTTGTTTTTGCAAGGTGATATTCATTCGTAATCTGAAATGTATGTTGATGTTTCTTTCAATCAGCCTCTTAATCTTTATTAGGAAAATCAATAGTGTCCCTGGCCTTTTGACGGCTTTTTAAACATGCAAATGTACCATAATACTTTTTTTTCGGCTTTTGAATTTAACTTTAGATGACATGACATTTCAAGCTCAGTTTAGAGATAAAAACACGACAGTAACATACACAACTGCAGCATTGATTTTAATAGAGTAACAAGAAATGTAGTCACATATTCTGCTTAAGTTTCCCCAGCAGAAATTGCTTCTGCTTCAGAGCCTATTACAAATGCAATTCACTAGGGTCTTATGGGTGACAAAGCTTTAATTAGCATCACATTGTTTTCTAATGTGATTTTGCACTTGTAAAAACAGGATTAGGAATCAAAATATACTTTTATAAATGCCAATTTTAATTGCATTACTGATGGTTTGCAGGTCTTTAAGCACCCCACGCAGCTTCTCACATAATACCTCTATTTGAAGGATTAAGTGTAAAACATAAAGAAATGATGGCATATATTGTCTAATAAAACACTTCTAAATCCGAAGAGGAAATACAGTCATTTATAGTATACGACATTTCATCTGACATCAGCACCTTCCTAAGTCTATGCCCCCAAAGTAATTGGTGCCCATAAAATAGGTAATGCTTAGTAATTGTCTGCTGTTTTATTCCATAGCAGAGAAATTAGAGCAGCAGGGCACATTGGTGTGCCTTCGTGAGAATGCACCTCAAGACCCGCTAATTTCTTTCTTGGCCCTCCTGCATTTTTTGTTTGTTTGTTTTTTCTTTTCATTTTTCATTTCATTTTCTTGTCATCTTTATTTTACTTTTGTGTTTGTTATATGTGATCCATTTAAGGAAAGAGCCATCTTCTTTTGTTGAGAGAATTTTCTAGAAGATCATAAGTAGGTTTGATCCTTGAATTAAAGATCTGCCTTAAAAATCACACTCTTTCATCTTTCCATTATATCTCTGTTCTAAGTGCTTAATAGACCTGTGTCCATTCACCTGCACCATACATTTTCTACAGGTAGGCAACAACTTTTCCTCACCTTTTAAACAGAGGCAGATCCAAAGACACAGTGGGGTGAAACAATTTATCAAAGGTTAGGCAACATTTTAGTTGGAGAAATATACCAAAGTGTGTGTTTCTATTTCCTAGCTTGCAGCTATAATCACTAGATCTGAGAAAGATAATAACTGGACATCATATGAAGGGTTCTCGTTTAAAAAAAATCATAATAACTTTTGTTCAGTTTATTTTACTTTTGTGGATGAATGCTGCTTCTAAGCTTTGGTTATTTGAACAGGGGTTAGAACTGAAATGATCTTAACTGAAAGTGACAGTTTTAATTTTGAAATGTTGTCTCTGTGCCACAAATGAGATGATTTGGGAAACAGATTCTTATTCTATAGCAGCTCTAGAGTCAGAGCTATTTTTACTTTATCACAAACTATGTTGGTGTCCACTGAGCTATTTGTTTAAATCAGTGGAAAGACATTTTATATTCCAATATAAATGTAATTATGTTATTTGTTGTTTGAGTTTTAAAACCTTAAAATTCTTTATATTTTTACTGTTTTTTCCACTAATTTAAGAATTTTCAAATTAACAGAAAGAATGCAAGAACAGTAAATGAGTTTCACTGTTTTTGAATTTTTGATTTTCTAAGAGGAAAAAAACCTACTGCTAGATCAATGTAAATTTTAAAGTTTTTTTCATTTCTCTTTAATTGCTTCTTAATTTCTTATTGATCCACTAACCAAAGGATTATTGTTTGATTCACTGAGTGAGCTGGCAAGATTGCCTGGGTGAAATTAAATCAGTTGACCCAGCCTCTTCTGCTGGAAATTGGGTTGTGCAATTGTAATAGTTCTATGCACTCAATAAGGCGAAGTGAGAAAGGACAGCCTAGCTAGGAAGCTCCATAATATGCCTCCTATTTTAATTCATTACCGCTCCTCTGTTGTACCCCTTAAGCAGAGGACCTTGCAAGAGAAACCCAGATGGGAATAACTTTAGGTCACTCTCAAAGCCCAACTGTGGCTCAACTGCCATAAAACTTTTATTTATTCTTGGTTTATGGTATGAAAATAACAAAATCGAAAGGCCAATCCTTAAACTGTTCCCTATTCCTTGTCCAACTTTCATCCATACTTTTCAATATCAATTTTTGGTTTATTCTCAGCTCTCTCCTTTCTGTCCCTTTATTGATTTCAACTTTAGCCCATCCCTATACTCACTGTTATCTGTCTTAATTCCTATTGTTTCTCTCACTTGTATTTCATTCAATTAATGCAGAAACGTTTAGCATTTTTTCTGCTTGTCTAAAGACCTTGAGTACCGATGAATATCAGCACAAGTCCTGCAGACTCTGGAAAGCCTAAACTGATGTTGCCACCCTGTACATGACACTCCCTTCTATAACTCTTCTGTTGCTTATGTCATTTTGTGCATATGAACATCTTACAAACTTACTCTATTATCTCATTGTTTTATATATGTCTCTTTGGTATGCATTACATTGGTAAACATCTCCATGTCAGTAGGTCTTCCTTTTTTTGTATCTTTTTTTGGGACATCTTCCCCCACCTTTGCATAGAAATAGATTTTATCA
Organism: Canis lupus familiaris; assembly: GCF_011100685.1. Lineage (NCBI taxonomy): Eukaryota > Metazoa > Chordata > Mammalia > Carnivora > Canidae > Canis > Canis lupus. Next base: position 53,877,533 of record NC_049227.1, on the reverse strand, counting down.
CACAAATGTGATTTTATCACATGAGTGTGTGGGGAAATGAGGCATTGCCTGAGATCTCAGGTAAAAGGCAGGCAAATAGATTAGAAAGGACCAGATCCTAACAAGGAAGGGGTTCAGCACAGTATACAAGGGGTTAAGGACTCAGCCTAAAAGTATAGCATGAAGAAAGTCAGGATCTGAACAGAGTCACATGGGTGATATTTCAGGATCAAAATTGGGTAAGTACTAAGAAGTGTCTGCACCTTCTATGATTACAAGTTTGTAGAGATTAGCCTCCTGACTGATCTCAAGGTATGGGTAGTTCTTGGAATCAGGTGGAAACATGAGAGAGGTATGAGGGAGCAAGAGCCTAACAGTTTCTAGATGGAACATAAATAGTGCTTAATAAATGCTGGTTCATGGATAAAAGTACATTCAAAAGAGCACTAATGTAGCTCCTCTACCCCCGGATGCTAGCTCAAACTTTTGACAAGTAGATCATATTCAAATTAAAATGTACTAACATATATTTCCCTGAAGTCTACCAATCTAAATTTTTTTCCTACTTGCCAAGTTTTCACGTATTGTATACTAAGAACTACTGATCGACTATCTTCAGGGACAGGAATAAAAATTTTATATGCAGCTTCTTTCAATAGATTATCCCAAATTTTTTAATTACTAAATTTCTCTTCTCAACAAACAGCTCTATCCTATATACCAGGATATATAGTATATATATATACTATATATATACTAGTTGAGGATTCGTAAGAATACTCTGGTAGTCAAAGCCAATTTCTAGTCATGAGAGAAAAATGTCTTTTAATTATTTGTATGAGCTATGGTCCTATAAATGTGTACTGGCCTCCCTATATCTCCCCTACAGATGTTATTGGCTGGTGTTTCTGATATCTCTATGGTAATATTTCAAACACCTCCCACATGTTTCCTGCCCTGGAGAACTTTCAGTTAATGTTAGATTCTAAGACCTCTGTCTCTGACATTAAAAACAAGTTCTGGCACTCATTTTTATCTCCATTTCTCATACAGAAGAATAATGGTAGATGTAAGTAGAGGAAAGAATATCAGCCTGGTTGCCAAGAGGCCTTGGTTCTAATTCTGTCTCTACTGCCAACCTTCCCTTTGGTCTTGAACACTTTCCTTCTTTTGTAACCTCTGAACCTTCTGGGCCCCAGTTCTCTCATCAGTAGCAGAAGGGACTCAATCTATATTGATTAAGGCTCTATGTATTCAATTTTCTGTTTCCTTCCCTGGAGAGAATACAAAATATTAGATGTTGTAATATATATATATATATAGAGAGAGATATCTATCTATCTATCTATCTATCTATCTATCTATCTATCTATCGAGAGATTCATGAGGACAAATTAAAATGCAGACAGAATGTATACAAAGTTACTTGATATGTCTTTGTAACTTGCTGGTAGTTTTGATACTGACATTTTTCTCATGCAAGTTTAGTGGTCTCCTGGTGGTTGAATTAGTCCTTGTTATGGAACATTCATTATTGCCTATGTAATCCTTGACTATCTGAGGTTATGCTTAATAGGTCTTAACTTTTATTCTCACAAGTTAGTGACAATAATATTAAGTCAACATTTTGGAGTACTTATGATGTGTTCAGCAGCATTCTAAGTGCTTTATATCTATTTATTCATTTAATACTGAAAACATGAGTGCTATTACCTGTCCATCCCCAGACTAGGATACAAAGGCACATACAGCTAAAAATGTTGTTTCAGATTACCTAGAGAGAAGTTAGAGATTTTCAATTGGAGACAGGCAGCACACATCCAGCATCTATATTCTTGAATGATTATACTGTTTTGCCTATTCTCCTTCAAAGTACTTGAGGAGAAAGCACAACCTTAGCTAATGTTTTCAGCGTAGGTGAAACTTTCCACATATGCTGTATGATCACAAGTTACTGGCAGGGTAGCTGTTAGCACTACAAAACAGTTGGTTAAATTTTCATACTTTACCATGCACACTAGCCAACAGGGACTGAATAAAAATGCTGATGCTCTGAGAATGCCACCCCATTTGGAATTCGAGGGAATAAATCATAACAATCAACAGGGACACAGAACATCCCCACATCAAAGAGGTGAAGTTAGTCACAAGTGACAATCCAGTGTTAAATAATTAAATTGTCTTAGTTGTTAACTGTAAGCGAATGTTGTTTTTAATTGCACTTTAATAATGCCATGCCCTTTATAACCAAAATTAATGTTTTCTGTCACTCTGTTTTTGAAGTATGCACCAGTTTAATTAAACTATTAATGGTGCGGATTTTAAGTACTGTATATTCTTCATTAAATTGTATCTGTTCAACAAGCATAAACAGGAAAATGGAGTCGGTGAGGAGCAGATTCACATTCTGCCGGACAAATCACTCATCATCAGATAAGATGAGCGGTATGCTTATTTAGGTGCTTACTCCCATGGTAAACAAATCCAATTCACAGCTCTCGTTTAAAAATAATGGTGATTGTGCCTTTTAAAGATATGGGTTTACTGAGCTTTTGTGAGACAGACAAGCAAAATGCAGGACCTGAAGAACTATGGTGACAAGGGCTTCAGTTCACTTGGGATCATGGGCCCCTTTCTGCCATCTAACTCAGACAATTCAGGAAGAAAGACCCTAAGAGGCGTAGGCTTCCTCTTCTTTATCCCCTCTGGATTGCCTAATTATAGCCAAGTCTCCTGCAGAACACATGAAACCAACCTAACATAAAACAGCCATTTGTTTTTATTGCCAGAAATGACAATTGATAAAGTAAACACTGTGCACACCCCAAGCATCTCCTGGATTCAATTCAAGAGAATCGATTGAGTCTGGCTTAAAGATCAGGAAGGGCTAGGGCAGGATAATTTCTTGTCTCTTCAGCCCATTGATGACATATGCAAATAGAAAGGGGACCCTAATTGGCAAATGCTTAAAAAAGCAGGACAGTAGCGAAATTACACTTCTCTAGCAAGAGGAATGGTGGGGCAACATCTGCTGCTTATAGTTGAAGATGTAACATGTTATAATAGAGACAAGTGTGTCTTTCCTTTGTGTGGCAGATCAATCAATAGCTTTTCATGTGATCTTGTTCACTATTATGTTAGTAATGAAACCCTCGTGTGATGTGACAACTGTGGAATAACATTTGGTCACAAAGCTGGTGTTAACAAGCACAACTGGCACTCTGGTAATTAGACTGATTTCTGGTCTCTTCTTTCACAAATTGTCGATAAGTGCAGTAAACAGGCCGCTGATTCCTTTCTGAACAGCTATATTAAGCTTCATATTCTTGGAAATTCATCTAGGTTTGTTTGTGGGGGGTGAAGCAATAGAAGAGAAAAGATCATATGACAATCTTTCTCTCCTGGCCAGCCCCTGCATATGTAAACACATGCATGTCTATCTTTGCTATAGAATTGTGTCAGTAAAATTTAAAGCATATACTAACATACTTAGTTTTCATTAACTATCAGTTGGCTGAGAACAAGAGCCAGATAAACAAGGACTCGGTGCAGATCCTTGGGTTTAAGATTCACTAAATGAAGCAGAGAGATGGACCTTAAATGGGAGACAAAACGCATAAAAAACTAACCATATCTTTCACACTTTTTTACAAGAAGAGCTGTATTTGAAACTATAATTCATTTACGAGCTTAGCCCTGGGAAGAAGCTTAAATATATGAATCTAATATCCTCCTTATTATCCATTCTGACAATTATTTTTGGCCTTAATGTTTTCTCCTGCTATATGGATTTTCTGAAGAGAGACAGTAGAAGCTCTTAAATATAGAGCAACATGAAAATCTGATCCACCTATAGACAATCAATGGGCTTGTCTCTGAGGATTCCCCCATTGTTAACGAAAGGTGCTAATTGCATTTAAATGTGAGTGGCTCTGAGTGCTAGGTGAAAAAGTTTATCCAGATGGGACCTCTGCTTCAGGGAAGCTCTGATCTGAGCCAGCAACCCTAAGAAGGCCTGACACGCTTTCTGCTAGTAAAAAAGACAACTTTAAGTAAATCACCATTATATGATCATGGGAAGCATTTGGAAGCCAAAATGAAATGCCGGGTAGAATCAGGTCCTTCATGAAGATTCTGTTTTAAGCCCCTCTGTGTTTCAGTCCATCCCTGTCCCAGACATTTGTTTGCTGCTTGGTACACAGATGCTTAGAGACAAAAATACATTTGGTCATGTCAAGTTTTTCTTTTTTTTCCTCCTGGACTTGGAATTTCATTCTCTGACAGGTTTTTAGATATGTTTTGTTGTTGTTAAGTTCTAGTGGATGTTGAAGTATTTCAATCATCTCCCTCCACAGAGATATGATTCTTTCTTTAGTCCTCATGTAGCTTTTCCCTAGCTTTCTCCACTTTTAAAATACTAGCTGAGAGGCTGGAGTGCCATCTCCAGTAATAAATATGACCAGTTAAGAAGGCTTCATGGGAGTCAGACCCAAGCCCACCAAGTAATCTCATAGGCTTATTAGCTCATATGGCGATTCCCCAAAGTTATATACAAAACACTTCAGCAAACTTTTACTGAGTGGTTAGTCACCTGATAATGAGGGTACAGAGATGACAAAACATGGACCCTGGAATCCTTTCACAACGTATATGTATATACTTTTAATATCTTACAATTTTATTTGGCACTTAAAGCTCAATAAATGGAAAAAAAAAAAAAGACACAGCCTCTGTCCTCACTGTGCTCACAGTCTTAATAGAAGCTTTGCTGCGAGTCATTTTCAGAGATTTGGCTTCATTCAGAAATCAATGATGGGACAATAAAGAAATTAAGCCAGGAGAAATATATAAGTATGAAGGATAGTAAGGTAAGGAATCCATAATATTTGGCACCAAGTTGATTTATTAACTAAGTGAATATTTAATTTTTTTCTATGGCTCTCATGTTTTTCAAAAGTGGGAATAGCAAATAGAAATAAGACACTGTTACTCCAAAGCCACATAGCTGGTATGGTCTAATTAAAGGCGCAAAAGACTGTGCCACAGAGCAACAGAAGCTCTGAGGGAAGAAGGGCCAGAGTACAAACAAGGATAGAGGATGTACTTGCTGCTTATCCCTTAAATGTTAATGTTCTGAGGCACCCTGAATCCATGCTCTAGTAAGCTGACTTAAACACAGCCCTACATGAAATATTGCTTAACCTTCCCAGTAATATTTTGAGGCAGTTGTTACTGTCCAGTGGATGAATAGAATTGAAATGCAGAGGAGGTCATTTACTTGCCCCAAGTAATATAGTTAGTAAGGAATGGGTGTAAAATGAGGACAAAAGTCAGTTAAAGTTAAAGCCCAAATACACTTTCTACAACACCAAAATTTTCAGGGACTCATAAGGTATTTTGTACCATGTAGGCCACCTACTTGGCATTCTCAGGACAAAGGTAAGCCACCACCCTATACATTTCAATTATCTTAGTCATGGAAGGTTAGACCTAAACTGGTAGAGTCTGAGCACTAGGGAAGGTCAGAACTTTGAATTTCAGGCCAGGAAATAGTCTAAATTTATGGATATTTAATTAAGAGTTAAAACAACCAAATCTAAATAGCCAGCAGTATATCCCCACATAAAAGCTTAGACCTAGCTTTCAGACAACTGCAAATCCCTAGCTCTTGAAAGGCTAATGAAACAAAAGACACCAATATGCTCACTGCTTGACTGTGGAATCTAGAGATCATTTATAAATCTGCCAACTGTTATAAATCTGATTGTAAAGACTCTGTGTTGAAGAGCTGGAACTTTACCTTGAAAAATATGGTTGTCTTTTGTCCACATTATTCATGGCCCTTTATCCATAGCTGTCCCTCCCAAACTCTCCTACTAGCCATTAACAGCTACAATAGGAATCTATCTCATGCTAGGCAATGTATATTTTCTGAATTATTCTTGATAATTACCCAATGAATTTATTAAAAGGAAAGTTGAACCTCAGAAACATTGTTCTAGGTTATGTTGTTATTTGGGCTGGAGTCAGAATTCAAACCCAGCCCCTTTTAGTTCTTCATACTACCAATCCTCTCGCAGATATGAAAAAGTAACAAGGGATAACAGATTTTGTCCCAGGATATCAGCTGGGAATGCTCTCCACGTCCTCTCAGCTGCCGTCTGAAGCTTATCCCCACTGTTCCCTGATATCTGGCTTTGGACATCTGCTCTTAGTCCTTGAATCTGGTGGCCACATATATTTCCCCTGTATATGTCCCACTTGTATCTGTTTTTTACATGCTCTTGGATATTATCATCTCCTCTCTACAAGACTATCTTTATCAGATTCAAGTCAACAGAGTTGGAATGTTCATGCCTTCATAAACACTTCTTGAAAAGGGAGAAAAATTTAAATGCCATATAAAGATGTTAATAAGGTAATGATGAGATTGAAGATAATTTTTTTAAAGAATGTTGGTTGCAGCATGGAGAATGAATTATAGGGAGGCAAAAGTGGACACAGAGAGACTAATTAAATGGCTATTGCAGTAATACAGATGAAGAAATGGCCTTAGCTTGCACCAGGGTAGTTCCAGTAAACAGTAATGATTAAGAACACAGGTTCTGGAGTCAAACTGCCCAGGTCTGATTCCCAGTTTAGCCATTCTATGTGGCCTCGGGCAAGCTACCTAACTTCTTCATAATTCAGTCCTCTCACTTGAAAAACGAGGTTAATAATAATAATAGTACTTGCCTCCTAAGGTTATGAATATTAAATGAATTAACATAAATAGAAGTGGCTAGTACATAGTAAGCGCCATAGAGATGTTAGCTATTATTGAGGCAGTGAAAACTGAGTGAAGAAAAACAAGATGTAAGGCAGTAAAATATACATACAGTTGATTTGTGGTTGGAAAAGAATGATTCCTAGATTTCTATCATGAAGCATTGCTTTCTGAGTTTCAGTTCCCAAAAGCACAATTTTGTAAGGAGGAAAAATCAGAATAGGAAGAGTCTTGGGTTTGAGCACATTGGAAGCGTGTGTTTACTTAGGGGTTAGCTAGACTCACTCACTAATTAACGTACCCATGTTACTACAAGCACAAGGCCTTAGAGATTTTTTCCTCATAGTAGAAACCATGAATGTTAGATCTATGGATTCCTTTCATTTACTGTATCATTTTCATTTTCCAACCAAATAGGCTGAAGTTCAGAGAAATGACTTGCTAAATTCAAGTTGCTACAAAGAGATGGCATAACCTTCCCCTGACTCTAGGGCCTGCGTTGTTTCACTGTTGCCCAATGCCCCACAGGCCACAGACTGATACACTAACGGTGTCAAACTAAGGGGCTAGAGATAGCCAATGAAGGGAAAGCATCGGGTTAGGGATGCAAGATGATGAATGATGAGGAATATAGTTCAGAGGGTGCATTTTAATAGGGTAATGCACAGAACACTAATTTGGTACTATGACGCTTGAGGTATTTTATTATTTATTTTGTTCTTACTTCCATGCAATATAATTAAATTTAGGAGATAAGGCTTATTAGAACTATCTTATCTTTAGAATGGTTTGTGTTATCTGCTCTTTGGGAGTTTTGGTTGTTTTTTAACTGTATGGTATTTTAAGTTAAAAATCAAGTGGGCTGCTTCTCCATATGTAATGTAATGGAGATTTAGAAAAGTCATAGTTGACCGTATTCAGGGAAAATAAACCATTTGTTTTAAAAATCAATAAACTAGGATATATAAAAGATACAAAACATCATAAACACGAGGCAAATTCTAAGTCCATACTAGAGAGCAAGCATGATTCTTTTTAAGTTTTAAAAATTGTTTTATTAATTAAACATAATCCTCTAGACAATCATTGTTTATATCCCTTTCAAGATGTTTTTATCTTGAAACATCTATCTGCCATTTTATAAAAATAGATGATGTCATTCCTTTATTTATTCATTGAATACCTGCTGTGTTCTAGGCACTAATCTGGACATTGGGATACAATAGTGAACAAAATCAAGTCCCTGCTCTCATTAAGCTTTGGTTCTAGTGAGGACACAAACAACAAATAACTCAATAAATGAGTAATATGATGATACCATATTTCCGTATGTATTAGAACAAGGTCTCATAGCAACCACTCTCCTCTCTCTGCAACAAGTAACTTAAATCATGCTTTTCTTTTATAATAGCCCAACACGCCTGATTGGTGAGCACCTTAATCCCTGGGTAGATTATGGGATGCTCCTTCCACATATCTGCTCCTATGGCATTGTCATTGTGGGCTGGTCAAGCTGGATCACCATTATATCCAGGTTCAGGTGATAAGATGAGACACCAGTCACTTCCCTGCTCACTCTATTGGAGTGACTTTAGACACTAAGGGAGACAGAGAAGTGTACACTGTACAACCATGAAGTAAGTTTTTTTTTTTAAGGTTTTATTTATTTATTTGAGAGAGAGACACAGAGATAACAACAGAAATAGTGAGAGAGAACATGAGCGGCAGGAGAAGGAGAAGCAGACTCCCTGATGAGCAGGGAGCCCGACATGGGGCTTGATCCATCACCAGGACCTCGAGACCATGACCTGAGCTGAAGGCAGATGCTTAACTAACTGAGCCACCAAGGTGCCCTTCCTTTTCTTTGAAAAGAAACGAAAGTGGAAGTCCTGGGAGGCTCAGCAGTTGAGGATCTGCCTTCAGCTCAGGGAATGATCCCCGGTCCTGGGATAGAGTCCCATATTGGGCTCCCTGCAGGGAGCCTGCTTCTCCCTCTGCCTATGCCTCTGCTTTCAATCTGTGTCTCTCATAAATAAATAAATAAAAATCTTTAAAAAAAAGAAAGAAAAGAAAATTTTTATGGACTTCTAGTGGTCTCTGCATAGTTCTGTACTTCAATTTGATATAGGAAATATTTACGGTAAATTGTCATAAAAGTTTCTTCATTAGTCTTGATTAACCATTCTCCTGGGGCATATATTTTGTATCTACCTTTGTATTATTATAGACAAAAGAACCATTAATAGCTTATGGTTATTTTTTTAGATTATTCCTTAAGATATATTCCTAGAAATATAATTACTGATACTTGAAAAATTTTGTTGTTTATTATAAATCGTTTTCCAAAAGCATTATAGGCATGTTTAATTTACTTGCTGAGTTTCTTTCATACTTTTACTGCAAAAGAATATGAAAGTTGTTATTCCTTGTTAATATGAAGGAGAAAAACACTATCTTACTATTTTTATGTGCATTTCTTTGTTATTTAAGTCTGTGTTCCACCTCCTCCAATTTTTTAGTTAATTGTATTTTTTTCATTTATTTCTTATAGTATTTGCATTGAATGGAATACATTTTTATACATAAAAGGATTAATTTTTGTCGTATTTGTTATCAAAATATGTTTTTCCTAAGTATTTCTAAATACTATTATCAGAAAATATTAACAGTTGGTATATTGATAGTATACAACTATGTTCCAATAATAACCCTCATTAAAACTTTTGGCTCTTCTGGGTGCCTGGGTGGTTCAGTCGGTTAAGTGTCTGATTTCAGCTCAGGTCTAGTTCTCAGAGTCCCTAGTAGGGCTCCATGCTCAGCAGGGAGTCGGCTTATCCCTTTCCTCTGCCTCTTCCCCTGGCTCATGCTCTGTCTCTCTCTCAAATAAATAAACACAATCTTTAAGAAACAAATAAACAAAAACAAACAAAAAACCTGGCTTCTTTGGTCAATGATTCCAGCAGTCACCCCTTCTACTGCTTGCCCCTAGAGCTTTTAGGCATACAACTCAACACAAGCCTAAGTAACTGCATATTATACATCCCCCGTCTGTTTACTGTGATTGAGTCATGGTTTGGGAAGTGGTATGGCATTCTGGGAAAAGACGCATCTTGCTTTTTTCTTTTTCTTCAGAGCATAACCTCAAGTATATAATCTTAGATAATGTTGGTCCATCCTTAATCATTTTACCATCGAGCAAAATTTGAAAGAGGTAGGTGCAGAGTAGTATGAGATCTCATTGTTTTGTTTCCTTCATGTTTAGTTGTCTCATTCATTCTCATCATTATATTCCAATATCACAATATGTATTACACATTGTTTAATAATACACAGTATGTATTACACAATGTGTAATAATTTCACTATATATATATTTTAATATTTTATTTATTTATTCATGAGAAACACAGAGAGAGAGAGGCAGAAACACAGGCAGAGGGAGAAGCAGGCTCCATGCAGGGAGCCCAACGTGGGACTCGATCCAGGGTCTCCAGGATCCGGCCCTGGGCTGCAGGCAGTGCTAAACCACTGAGCCACCCGGGCTGCCCATTTCACAATATATATTAAGATATATATCTCATATTATATATATGTGTGTCTTGTATTATATATATCTTAATACATATTGTATATAATATATAGTATACATCTTCTTAATAGATGAACTTAATTACTGAGTTCATAGTAATTATTTAAACATGAAAACACATGAGAATTCTATTTATCAAAACTATATAATGGCATTTTTAAAAAAATAATTACTTCTAAATATATCAGTCAGCTTTTGCTAAGTTATATTGTGATAACCCTAAATCAGAGTGATTTTTCAAATTCTCTGAAGCAAAATGTTTTCCTTAAAAATTAGAGAAAAAGTGAAATATAAATAGTTCAAGAATGAAAAAAGTCACCTTTCAATAAAACCTACTCTGCAGGCACCTGGATGGTTTAGTTGGTTCAGAGTCTGACACTTGATTTCTGCTCAGGTAATGATCTCAGGGTCATGAGATCAAGCCCAGCGAAAGGCTCCATGCTGAGCTTGGAAGCCTGCTTGAGATTCTCTCTCACTCCTTCTCCCTCTGCCCCTCCCTGCTTGCTTGCTCTCTCTCTCTCTTCCTCTCTCTCTCACAAAAAAAACCCCAAAACAAAAAAGCAAACAAAAAACCCACTCTGACCACCCTATTTACAAAAGAAACCATTATCTCCCATTTACTCATGTTCTTTGCTGATTAATTTTCCTCCATCATATTATTTCTTTCTACCATGCTATATTATTTACTTTTTAAAAAAATTGCATCTCCCCAGTAGAATATAAATTCCACGAGAGGTCAAGAATTTTGTCTGCTTCACTTATGCATCCACAGTGTCTAGAACGGTGCCTAGAACATAGGAGATACTCAAAGAAGAATTGTTAAATGAATAAGAAAAAAAAAATCAATGGCTTACAACAACAACAAAATTTCCCTATTCGTGTAACATGTCTTTCAAGGATTGGAGGCATCTATGGTCTTCTCATTCTGAGATGCAAATGACAAAACCACTGTACTTTTGAAACACTAGCCTCACTGGAGACAGAAAAATTGATGATAGAATTCAGGACAGTTCTTAGACCTTCAGCTGGAAGCACAGATCACTACCACTAACATTCCTTTAGCCAAGGCAATCATTTTGGCCAGGCAGTGTATCAAGGGGTAGGGAATATACAATCATCCTATAGGGACAGCAGTGGATATTTGAAATAATAATATGACCTATGACACTAGTGTCCTCATTTTCCTTCCCTACAACATGTATAAAAAAGTATCACCTGAAAGCAAAGTCTTCATAGTATATTTATGTTCTCCTGAAAGAACATAGTACAAAAAAAAAAAAAAAAGAAAAGAAAGAAAGAAAAAAAAAAGAAAAAAGAAAAAAAAACCACAAGTGATAATGGGGCCTAATCTATAGTTTGGGGGTAACTAAGTGAGAATAATTGCTTTAAAAGAGATGAAATTAGAAGTAAATTTGGGTTCTTCTAATTGTGCAAACCCATGTTCCCTCTCTCCTTTTCTTTCTTGTTCTTATAATATATTCCATTCATAGGTAGTTACTTTTTGAAATATAATAATTATAATATTGCCTGCTTTAGATACTAACAGAATTCTCAATGCAATCTTTAAAATGAGAATTGGTTATACATGTAACCATTCTATGAGGCTTTAGAAACTCCAAACCAAGCAGACCGCAAAATTTAATTAAAAAAAAATAACTTTCTACGTGACAAAGGCAAAAACTATGAAAGTTTAGGATCATAACTCAAAACTAAAGTAATTTTGAATATCAAAAGAGAATGCCTGGCACAATTTCTAACCAAGTAGCAAACAGATTTTCCAGGGGCTTCAAGAATTGGCTGAGCTTTCAAGAGAAAGGGGAAACACGTGTATCCAACCTTAAGCACAGATATAAAACTTGCCTAAACAGTTTAGTCATGCTCAGTTGATTTTGATGCTGTATAGAATACCCAAATAGATGCTTACTATTAATTTGACCTGAACGCTTCAGATCCATAGTGGCTATAAATGCCCTTCCATATACTTATTCACTAACAAGATTTCTGATAAGCCATTTTTCATTTTGACTTTCTCCCTTCTTACTGTTATTTTCCTTTTTCCCTTGAATTTGCCCCTAGTTCACCAAGAAGTATGCTTGGAGCTAAGAACATATAAGATATGTTCCCTTGCCCATAAGGAGTTTATTGTCTGGTAGCAAAAATCGACAGTTAAAAAGATACTAAGTACTTTCATAGAGACATTTATGTGGCAGTAGAGCAGAGGAACACCAACTCAGTATAGAGCGGACAGGAATTCAAATGAGAAGGAGGAAAAAGTGGGCTAAGAAGTTGTAACATTTAGATGGAACCAGGTGTGCAGAGTTAGAGACATCTGGGTGTGTCCAGCCCAGGGTACCTGAAGTATAGCATGTGCACTGGAGAGCACTAGAGGGGGACTACAACACCAATTCTCAAAGAGGAGTGGGGGGTCGGGTGGGGAGAAGGGGAGGAATATTGCCCCCCAAGGAACATTTTGCCATGTCTGGAGACAGTTTTTTTGGTTCTCACAGCCTGAGGGAGTTGCTACTGGCATCTAGTGGGTAGAAGCCAGAAATGCTGCTAACCAGCCTATTATACACAGGACATCTCCCCACCCCCTGCCCCTGACCCCCATCCCACGCCTACCTCCAACAAATTATTTGAGCCACAATGTCAGTAGTACCTAGGTTAAGAAATCCTAGGCTAGAGAATATTAGAAGTCATGATCCTCCTACATATTCCTCTTAAGTTTTTAGAATATAGAGCCTAAAAGAAAAACCCTTTAATACCAATGTTCTTAGCATTTGCTTGGCAGAGATGGTATTGCTTGAAGAATACACGATAAATGCAGTTACCCCATTTTATTGATTCTAGGGCCTACTGAAGAATTTCTGGACTCTTACAAAGATCTTGCCATAGACTTGCTATTTATTTGGGGAAAAATCCGTGATGAATATAACATCTATAGTGGATCAAATCAGTGATTTTGTGTTGAATTCAACAGATGAGTTAACTGTTTTTTTTGGAATTCTAAATGAATAGTGCTGCTCTGTGGTAACACACAATAAAGCTACCAGGCTCAGTAGACCCTTTAGATTTTATCCCTCAATCTTACCTTCTTTCCTAGCATTGCATGTTTGAATTCTTTCTTCTCTAAAAGAAAATAGAAAAAAAAAAAAAAACTTTATTCCAGAAATAAAGGAAAAAAACCCCATACATTTTAAGAAGGAGAATGAATCTTAGTGCCCCATATTATCTAATCATTCCTCACCCTTCCATCAAGACAAATTACTGTTTCTCTTGTAGGATTTTTGTCTAAAGTTATGATGCATATTGAATGCATAAATGAGCAAATTAATTACATTAGAGTTTTGTATTAGCCACAGTTGAACCACTTAGTCTGGTCAAAGGTAAAACTACTCTAAGCTTCTCTGGGTCATATAGATCTAAGTTATATTATTAACACTCCAGAATTATGCTATCTATAGTTATTACGTATTACACACAACATACGTTATTATATTTAATTATAGAATCACAAATCTCATAAAGCAAGGACAGTGGAAAACCCCTTACTATTAGAGTCTGTTTTCTACTCATTGTCAGGATTAACACTGAAACTCTGGGATATTTTAGGTCATCTGAAATCATTCAGTAGAATCATCATTTGTACGTATGCCCTCTCTCTGCCTTAGCTATGATTTCCATCTTTCATATTGAAACTCGAGACAAAAATCAGAAGACACACACAATTATGTGGCAGTTTTCCAGTGTAATTTTCCTTTTCTAGTATAAAGAAAATCCTGTTTTGCCAAACATTCTATTGAAATTGGTTAAATTTACCCCCAATTGTTGTTTGTTGTTTGCCGATTAGTTTTGCTAATGAATTAACTAGTGCAACCGACCACTTGCAGAGCTATTCTCAGTATAATGAATGTAATTATTTAGCACTAAACCAGGACAGCATCTTTCTTTTTCTGTGACAAGCATAATTCTTTATTCTCCCATTAGCCAGGTGCCCTGGTCTCTGTAAACTAGTTATTGACCTGCTCATTTAAGGAGCTTCACTCTCAATGCTTCTTCCCTTATTTAACTCAAGTAAGCTCCTATAATTTCTCCTCACCATACGAGGTTAGCATGTAAAGAGTTCATTGTTCATTTATTGTGAGTAAAGCAAGGCGTCAGGGAGCTATTCTTAGATAGATGCTCAGACTCCTGAGCCCTGCTTACTTGTCCCTGGTTATAATGGATACAAAACCGTATGGGGCTGAGCGAGCATCATGTAAGCTCCGTAGGAAATCTGAGGCAATGAATCATGGAGCCGGACTCCTGCTGAGGACTGTGTGCCTGAACAGACTACAAATAGACAGAAAAGCAGCTTAAGCAAGTGGCTTTCATATGACAGGAATGCATATATTAGGCATAAGAGGAAGACTATTTGGATAAGGATGTTTATATATAAAGGGCAATAATAATTCTTCTAGCCAGACTCTGAGAAAGCAAATTGTTAGAGAAGAACAATGCCCCTTGGGTCCACGTTGACGTGTTTCAGCCATATCTTCTGCCACCATTTAATATCCTTTTTTTAAAAAAATGTCACACGATATTGGATCACCTTGGCCTGATTTATTGTGTCAGGGCACAGGCAATGAGACATAGTGAGATGTGACTGGCGAAGCCTAAAGTAAAGATTAGATGTCACAAATTAAAGAAAAAGCCACTGCCATCATTCACAATTGAACTCTCCTTTGAAACTGAGGAAAAATTAAAAGAGTTTAAAATTACATAGGAAAGAAAGTTGTGTGTATAATGTCTGAGGGATAGTGTTCTTTTCCTCCCACATTTTCTTTAAATTGCAGGTGCTCTAAGTTATACCTGACCTCTATCTGTAGAAATGTAATTGTGCTGTTAAAAAAAAAAAAGAAAGTAAGTAATAAACACCCCCACCTTAGGGAAACCTTGTTAACATTTTTATTAAATTTTTATGTTTGAATAATGATACTTTAATATATCTTTCTCTTGACTGCAATTCCCAGAGTCCTTTTAAGAGTAACTTGGCTTGACAGCGAAGGAATTTTGAGATAAAGAAAAGACAAATTAAGACTAGGTCTATTGGGGGAAACAAGATTATATTGGAAAGTTTATGGTGTGAAGAGAGCAGGAACAGAATCTATTGGTTTTCTTTCAAGGCTGTTTATGTATATGTATGGTAAGTGAGAATAGTCATACAAACATACATAAACATGTTTACATTTGTCCTCATGCATGCTCTCTTGACTTTTTAAGCTAACCATACAAATATAAATATGGATGGCAACACATGGTTTCTTTCAGAATAACAAATTTTATTCAAGCTGGGAATTTGCCCAATGGAGTAAACACTAAATTAAGAATATTACCAAGCAAGAGAATGAGCTAACCAGAAAAGGACAGACTTACAGCAAATTACGAATTACAGGGCAAGTATTTCGAATCTTTTGTCAGAGCTGTTCTGTGGTGGGTTTGGTTAGCATGTGGCATTACTGGGCATTGTAAATAAAATAATGCTTCCATCAAATAAAAGTTAGGCAATACCTCATCATGTTCTCAAGACATACAAACTGAGCCCCAAAACTCACTGGTCTGAAATCAAAACTGAAATCAAAGATGGTTGCCATCTTTAAAAAAAGAATTTAAGGCTTCAGAAATAATATGCATATCCTTGAGGATGTTAACTAGAACCACTAAAGGCAATAAGGCTGGGTGGAAGGCCATGTAAATCAGGTTTGTTAGTGCACTGCCTTCTATGTATACCACAAAGCCATCGACATTGAATATATTTAATAAATGAAATTGCACAGTATGTTAGCTGACTTGTCTTGCTCATTGGATAGTAAAAGAAAATGACACAAGAAGTTAAGGTACAGAAGTCTAACATAAATACTGGAAGCTAAATACCACATTTTTTCCATTATACTTTCAATATTATTTAATACATAGACATTTTTAATTTAGATGAGATCAAATGTGCCATTTTTTTCTCTTTAATGGCTTATATTTTTATGCCTTACCTGAAGTTCATTAAGATCTTGTCTAGTATTACTTTATTTTGATGCCCAAACACTTCTTTTTTTTATCAGTAAGACTGACATACAACAACAGTTTCAGGTATATTATATAATGATATGATATGTATATATATTGTGAAATGATCACCACAATAGATCTAGTTAACATCAATCACCATGTAAACTTACAGGATTTTTTTTTTTGTATGTTGATGAGATCATCTGAATTTACTCCTAGAAACATTTAAATATACAATACAGTATTATTACCTATAGTCGACAGGCTACACATTTTATCCCCGTGACTTATTTTATAACTTGATGTTTGTATCTTTTAACACCCTTCACAAATTTTGCCCACCCCCATTCCCCACCTCTGGCAACCACCAATCACTTCTGTGTATCTGTGAGTTGTTTTTAATTCCTCATACAGGATAGATCTCATGGTATTTTTATTTTTCTTTCTGATTGATTTCTTTTAGCATAATGCCCTCAAGGTCCATCCATGATACTGTAAATGACAGATTTCTTTATTTTTATTATTTACTTCTTATTAAGTTTTTATTTTAATTCCAATCAAATGGAATTTGATTCCTGTATGTTCTTAGTTAACATACAGTGTTTAATTAGTTTCAGGTATACAATATGATGATTCAGCACTTCCATAATTAAGTATTATGTGTTTTATTCTTTTCATATTTAGATCTGATATCTACTTGGAATTAGTTTTTATAATTTATGTGAGGTAGAGATATAATAAATGCATAATCGATTATCCTATTAAGTTTTTGTTAATCCCTTCTCCTATACAATACCACTTCTGGAATATAGTAATTAGTTATTACTACATTATTTTTATAGTAAGTTTGAGGGACCTGTTTTTAGGAAATCTATACTGTCCCAAAATACTTTTCTGTGCCAGTACCACAATATTTTATAATTATAATTTTATGGTGATAATTCTGAAAGCTTGATATGACAAATCTTCCTACCTTGTACTTTTTCAAAATTTTCTTGGCTAGTATTGATTGACCTTTGGATTTCCACATGATTTTTAGAAAAAGTTTGTCAATTTCATGAAAAATTGTTTTTAAAATTATATTTGAATTTAACATATTAACTTCAGGAAATTAAATGTTTTAATATTATTGAGGCTCTCCAGCCATGAACACATAAGTTGCTTCATTTCTTTGGTCCATTAAGTCTTCCAATATAGCTTTATTATTTTCCACAAGAGGTTAAACATCTTTTGGGACATTTGTTACAATGTTCATTCCAGCTTCTCTGTCCCTTTATATGATGATTTGGGATTATATTTTTGATTCACTTTTGTATATTGAATTTTTGTCCAGAATACTTACTTGCTTAATGCTTTTATTGATTCAAATAGTTTGTAAGTTATCTTGGGTTCCCTATACAGACAATCATATTGTCCCTGAAAAATGAGATTTTGATTTTTTTATTTTCCTATCTGAATATATGTATGTTTTTCCTTATTTCTTTGTGTTAACTAGGTCTTTAAGAACACTATGAATTAGAAGCAGTCATAGTACGTAACATGTCTTGATCCTGACTTTGAAAATAAAAAGCTTCTAATTATGTTTGTTTGCTATAGCTTTAGTAAATACTACTGAAGGGGTGCAGGATGAGACACCCTAAAATATGCCACTTTAGCATAAAGACTATGTCAAGTTAAAAGTAACAAGAATCCAGCAGATGCAAGAGAAGTTCTCTGTTCCCCCCATAACTGCCTGATTTACATTGGAAAGGAGAGCCTACAACAGAAAGAGAAATATTAATAGACCCTCTTTACCTAAGGAATTCATCTACATAGGACAACCCATGGATGTTTTCCAAACATCTCCTTTCACCTTCTTGCTAATGAGCTTTCTGTCCTTTGCATCCTGACACCCTACCCCTTCTACTTAGCTCATAAAAGCTTCATGTTGCCTCATTGTCTTTGGAATCTTGTGCCTGTGTGGATTCCCTGTAATACACCTATTAAATTTGATTTTCTCCGGATAATCTGTCTCATGTCAATTTGATTCTAAGTCTAGCTAAAAAGAGCACAGGGCAGAGAAAGGTCTTCTCGACACTACTTCGGTAGGTTAAGGAATTTTCTTTCTATTCCTATTCCAATTATGGTTTTATATTATCATTAATGTACACTAAATTTTTCTGTATCTATGGGTACATTTATGTTTCTTTCATCTTTATTTGCTAAAGAGAAATTTCATTAATGTATATGGTATAGTATTAAACCTTGAGTACACCCAATTTGATGGCAGTCAATAATTTACTTTTCTTCTAATAGCAATTTTTCTTCTTTTTCCATTTTTGGAGCATTTTACATAAAATTGGAATTATCTATATTTTAAATATAGATTTAATATAAGCATTGGTAGAATTATTTTAAGCTGCCTAGGTCTGTAATTTGTGGATGTATAGACAGGGTATATATTTATTTATTTTAAAGATTTTATTTATTTATTTATTCATGAGAGACACAGAGAGAGAGAGAGAGAAAGAGAGAGAGAGAGAGGCAGAGACACAGGCAGAGGGAGAAGCAGGCTCCATGCAGGGAGCCTGACGTAGGACTCGATCCCAGGTCTCCAGGATCAGGCCCTGGGCTGAACGTGGCACTAAACCGCTGAGCCACCCGGGATGCCCAACAGGGTATATATTTAAATAGTGAATACATTTATTTAATAATTACAGGTCTGTTCATATCTTTAATTTATTTACAAGTCATTTTTGGCATATTATATTCTTTTGGAAACTTCACATAAACTTTCAAATTTATAAATTTATTTACAAGCAAATATATAAATATTTCAAATTTAAAGTTTACATTGTAGTATACTATTTTATTTATTTATTTATTTAAGAGAGGGAGGGGGAGAATGGGAGGAGCAGCAGAGGAAAAAGGCGAGAGAATATCAGACTCTGCCAAGCATAGAGCCCAATGCCTCCATCTCACCACTCTGACATCACAAAGTCCCCCATACTATAGTTTTTATTTTTTTAATTTATTTTTCTTAAGATTTTATTTATTTATTCATGAGAGACATACAGAGAGAGGCAGAGACAGGCAGAGGGAGAAGCAGGCTCCCTGTGGGGAGCCCAATGTAGGACTCCATCCCAGGGCCCTGGAATGATGATGCCCTGAGCCCAAGGCAGATGCTCAAGCACTGAACCACTCAGGTGTCTCACCATACTTATTTTTAAAAAATCTTTGACTCCAGTTGTCTTCTTTGTTTCTTTTCTAATAGTTACTTTATTTCTTTTTCTTTACCTTTAGTCAATTATATTATTTTTAGAATTCTAAGAATGTAACTTATTTTAATAGTCTTTCTGCCATAGAACCACCTTTATTTTTGCTTATTCACTCTCCTATTTTTGTTTTTTCTACTTCTATTTTCTACTCTTATGCGAATATTCCCTTCATTACACTTAGGTGGTTTAACTTATTTTTTTTCAATTCTTTAAATTAGTGACTCTGATGACACTGATTTTAATTCTTCTTTTCTAACAAATATTTAGAGATAAAAATCTCCGTCTAAATCATGTTGGCATTACCCTACAAGTTTGATATGTAATCTTTTCATTTTCAAATCATTTTATTTTTTTCATTTTCACTCAATTTTAAAATGGATAAAAACTTATTGTAATTTTTTGACTCATGGGTTACTTAAACATTTGTGTTTGAATGTCCATGGAAATGTTTGTGTTATCATTGTTATTGATTTAAATAATGATGTAATGGCTTTGGTGTTTTTGTTATTGATTTCGATGACAATGCAATGATTCAACTGCATTTTCATTAGAAAACATGGTCTATATCTTATTGATATCAGGAAGATACGCTTTGAATTGTAGTCAATTTTTATAAATGTTCTATTTGTACTTCAGAATAATGCCCAGGGTTATATATAGAAATCTATTAGAATAAGCTTGGATAACTAGGCTGTTCAGATTTCTATACATTTACAAATATATTTTCTGCATAATCTACTAATTATTCAGAGTGTTTTGTTCAATTAAATCAATAAGATCGTAAATTAATCTATTACTCTTTATAATTCTATCAGTTTGTTTCCTAATATATTTTGAAGCTATCTTATTAGGTACTGGAAAATGTAGACTTTCTAGATTTTTCTTGGTGAATTATTCATTTTTCATTATATTCTGACTCTTTTTATCTCTCATAATATCTTCAATTCTATTTGATATTAATAGATCTGCCACAGCTTTTATTTTCATTGGAATTTGCTTGTTGCATTTTTCCCCTCTTTTTTTAACTTTTTGGGTGTGCCTTTATGCAAATGACAAGAAGATTTTTTTAATTGTTCTGAAAAATCTCTTTTATTGTTAGATTTTTTTTTATATTGTTTACTGACAAAATCTAGACATGCTTCCAACATCTTAGATTTTGCTTATTTATCATGTCTTTGGAGGGGAAAGAGGTTATTTTCTTTTCTGGATTCTAGCTATTATAGATTTATGCTTTTACCTTCCTTCTCTATTGATCTTTTTTACCTTCCTTCTCTACTGATCTCTTTTACCTTCCTTCTCTACTGATCTCTTCCTTCTCTACTGATTTAGAAACTACATATTTCATTTCTATTCTATTAGTAGTTAGCCTTCAAATTTTACACTTTAATGCGTAACTTTTCTAAGTCTAATTGTAATCCTTATCTACTCAAACAATTTAAAGGACTTGATGCATCAACTTAAAATTCCTTCAGTGTTACTTGTATTGTTGCTCAATACTTCATTTCCACAATGAACGGTGATTACAATTACTAATTTTATGCCATCAATAATTACTTAGCTATACTTGTGTTTTACCAATTTGCTTACTATCGTTTCTTGCATCTCACTCCTTCCTTTTAGGTTTCTTCTTCCTTAGGTACTTCTTTTAGAATCTCTTTCAGTGAGGATCTATGAATGAGATTATATTCTAACAGTCTTTAGTAAGAATGTTTTACATTACCCTAAGTCTTAAATGAGAACTTAATGATGCAAAGTTTATATTTACAGCTACTTTTCTCTCAGAGCCTTAAAATGATTATTTTAACACCTTCTGACTATTATTGCTTTTTATTTGGTATGCTGTAATTTTACTATGATGTATCTGTATGCAGATTTATTTATTCATTCATTAGCTTATTCATTTATTTAATTCTACTCTGATGATAATGTTTGCTACTATATATTACATTATAAATAAAAATAAAGTTGGTTCTAGGGAAAATATGATACGATGTTTATCATTATATTTTATGAAATCTGAAAAATTCTTAGCCACAACTTCTTGTGGTATGCTGATTAACGGCCCCCAAAGGAATCCATGTCCTAATTCTCAGAACCTGAGGGATGTTACTTTGTATGTCAAAAAGAACTTTCATCACATCTATTTTCCATTTCTCTTCTTGCTCTCTTTAGGAGTTTGCAAAATGCTGTGTAAAATGCTCTCTACCTGATTTTTTAATTTCACTGACTATATTGTTCTTTTATAGATGCTCTATTCAAATATTTTTCATATCTGCCTCCTGTTCCTTTCTAATAGCATTTTATTGTATTTTGAAATTTTATATGTCCTTCTTCCATATTTTATTAAATTTTAAATACATTTATAATTTCTTAGGTCTATATCTAATGTTCATAAGGATTTAATACTAATGTTTAATATGCCTGCTGATTCTCTCTCATTGTGAATTTTCTCCTTGTTTGTTCAAAATGTTGAATTGTGAAGTTATTATTCAGCAGGACTATATCTGTGAGAGTTCTGAGTAGCCCTTCTAAGACCTGAATTTTTGGGCAAGTCTCAGTTCTCATTCTCTATCTTCAATAGGTCCATAATCTGGCCTCCTATTCCTACCCAGAAGTTAGTCCAAGAATTTACACACCCAATGGAAAAGATCTTTTAGCAAAGCTCCAGCATCAGATTCATTTACTTTCAGCTCTTTTTTGTTTGTTTTCTTCTTCATTTCTTGTCACTAGAGATTTTCCCAGTTTTCTGAAGAATTTGGCTTTTATAAGGATGATTGCTATATTTTATCATGCATGTGTTGGGTTTTGTAGTTAGAAAGAATTTCATCTTGCTTTACTTATAACTTTGCTAGAATTCAAAGTCCAGGAGAGATTTTTTAAGGTAATATTTTAAATCAAATCCATCTTGAGACAAAGCTGCTTTTTTCTTGCTTACACTAGTAGGAAGTATTCAAGCAGAGTTGGATATGCCATTTATGTAGATGTTCAAACAGCCTCTCCTTTGAGGGAAGTTGGAGATCATTTGTAAGCTTGCCCTAAGTCTGGGATTTAGTTTTTCGTACTCAATCACTTATCTTGAAACTTCAGTCTTCTTTTGTAGATGTTCTTGATTTAACTTAATTTAAAGGCTGAGTTATTTAATGAAGATAGTCACTAGCTATAGTTTTCTTCACACAAGTACTGTCAATACCCTAATAACCATAGATCTCCTATTTTAAGAAATGATAATCTAAAACATAAAGTTGTTAGCTTGTGGAATTAATATAAATTACCTATGATTGAAATATTATATTTAATGAAATTTGATTCAGTCTCTGAGCTATATAAGCTTATTTTTTCCTTTGTTATTTTTTGTTCTTTTTTTTTTTAAGATTTTATTTATTTATTCATGAGAGACACAGAGAGAAAGGCAGAGACACAGGCAGAGAGAGGAGAAGCAGGCTCCATGCAGGGAGCCCGATGTGGGACTCGATCCCAGGACTCCAGGATCATGCCCTGAGCCAAAAGTAGACGCTCAACCACTGAGCTACCCAGGCGTCCCTTGTTCTCTTTTCCTAATAAAAGAATTAGGATGTTAATTAATCTGTGTGGATAGTAAAGGAAAAATGATAATAATCATATAGTTTGCCACTGTCTATTAAATGATTACTGTAAACAGATATTATTATAAATATCCCATATAATATTATCTAATTCATTCTTAGAATAATCTTATAATATTCATATAACTTCACCTATTTTTCAGATTAAGAAAGTAAAGCTTTGTAACTTGCTCAATTAAGGTCATCCTGTAGATAAGCAATGGATCCAGGATTTGAACACAGGTCTATCTGACTTAAAAACATGTGCTCTTTCTCCTGTGGGAGCATCTAGCCTATAAAGACCCAGAGACAACTAATAATTTCTAGTAAGTACATACTAGTGTGTAATAAAGTATTTAATCTTGTCTAGAAAGAGGTCTGACTTTTGTCTTTGGCATCTGGGAGGCAATCTCTAAGCCTCTGGAATGTCATACTTGATAGGAATGTCTTTGTTTGCCTGAGATCATGCTGCATAGTCTAGCAGTATCATTTCAGATAGAAGCTAACTATGCCAGAAAAACCAACAAACAATGTGGTTTAATGTGAGAGCTTTGGGTCACCTGGAGATCCACCATATTGGCAATGATCAATCAATCAATTATATGTAGATCATGGAGCACCAATAAAAACTCTGAAAAAAAAAAAAAAGAAGAAAACTCTGGACTCTAGAACTCAGGGGAACTTCCTAGATTAGTAATGCTCCATGCATATTGTCATACACTGATGTCAGAAAAGTAACATGTCCTGACTCGAAAGGGAGAGAACAAGGGAAGCTCTATTTCTGATATTTTTCTAGATTCTGTCTCATTTGCTTCTTCCTTTGGCTGATTATAATTTGCATCCTTTCTCTGTAATAAACCATAACCTCAAATGCAGCAGCTTTCAATGAATTCTGTGAGTACTTCTGGAATTATTGAAACACCTGGTGTTTTGGGGAACCCTTAGAATGTGCAGATAGTGTCAAAATTCAGTGTGGTTTTGTGTGGATTGTGTTCCTTCTACCTGTAGTTAGTTAACTCTAAGCAGATAGAAAGTCATGAAAAGTGGGCTGTAGAAATGTGAAAAACTAAGAGGGAAGAAATGTCTGACCAAGTCAGAAAATCCTGAGTTTATCTAGAAGTTAAGGAAAGAACATTATTCTAGGAAAAATGAACAAAGGCAAGGAATCAGGAAGCAAATATCATATTCCACTTAACCAAATACACCATGTAAGTGGTACCAAAATAAAACTGAACAAATAAAGCTACCAATTAAATTATCATATGCCACTAATTGGAAGATCCATCCTTCATATTAGAGATGTTA
Organism: Canis lupus familiaris; assembly: GCF_011100685.1. Classification (NCBI taxonomy): domain Eukaryota; kingdom Metazoa; phylum Chordata; class Mammalia; order Carnivora; family Canidae; genus Canis; species Canis lupus. Next base: position 53,853,014 of record NC_049227.1, on the reverse strand, counting down.
AAAATATCTTAATAAAATCAATAAAATATGGTGGACTACTTAAGAACTGGCGCCACACTAAGTGTGGCCAATACATTAGATATTTCAAGGCTATGAGTGGAGGGAAACATGTAGATGGGAGGGGTAACAAGAAATGATGTTAAGGAAGTAACTCAGAGGCAGACTGTGAAGTTTAGGTGAAACATAAATATTCCTTATATGCCATTCCTTCTGATAAGAGCCTTATGTAAAGTATGTCTTTCGATGGTCAGAATGACTTAAAGTATATTATACAGATAGAGAAATGGAAGCTCAGAGAAGCTACAAAGTTAAGCAAGGTCAGAAGCCTATTAAGCTGGGAGGCTAACTTTAAAGCAAGTGTTTCTGATTCTAAAATATACAGTGAAGTGCTTAGATTTTACCTGTAGCAGGGGCCGTAAGGAGAGTAATGACATTTTCTTTGAGAATGTAACTCTGGTAATACTGGGAAAACACTGGCCACAAAGAGACAGTAGGCTTTTGCAATAGTCTGAGCTGATGTTTTACGGTCATAAGCTAAGGAAAGATGAAAGTTTCAATGGCAAAAGGAACACTTAGGGAAACAACAAGGATGACTCTGAGGTATCTAGATTGCAAAGTTATGATTATTAGAGTCACAAAACATTTGGAGGGAAAGTGAATTATGACTTAAAATTCAAATTTAAGTTCCAGGTACTTGCTAAGTATCTCAATTGGCCAGTATGCCCCATGTATCAGACAGGGCAAACTGATGCACATTTAGATGTCTGAATACATACAAGTTTAGAATATGCAAATGAGTGAAATCACCCAAGGAGATCATATATAGATAGAGAAAATGTTTAAAGCCAGATCCCTAAACAATCCCAACATATAAGGGGCATTCAGAAGAAATAACTAGATCTGTCAATAGAGAAACAAAAGGCTGTCCTGCTGTCTTGTAAGAAAGAAGTTAACAACATTGCAGCAGAGAAGGAATGTAGGATAAAAACTACAATTAGTTCATTAAAATTGGCAACAGTAGTCACTATTTAATGATCATGACTAAGTAAGTTGGTTGATGAAGACCAAAACTACATTGTAATGAGTTAAAAAGGGAGTATTAGTTTTTGCGTGCTTTAAAACTACCACCATTTGGGGTGCCTGGGTAGCTCAGTTGGTTAAGCAGCTGACTTTTGATTTTGCCTTAGGTCATAATCTCTGAGTCCTGCGATCAAGCCCCGCATTGAGCTCCATACTCAGCATGGAGTCTGCTTGAGGATACTCTCTTCCTTCTGCTCCTCCCCTGCTCACATGCATGTGTGCTCTCTCTCTCTCTCTCTCAAATAAATAAATAAATCTTTAAATAAAATAAATAAACCAACTGTTCAGTTAACTTGCAATTCTGTGAGACAGTAATTTAGGCCAGGCTCAGGTGGGTGATTTTTCAGGACTCAGTTGGACTTATTCTTCCTACTTTTAGTCAACTGCCAGTCAGCTTCTGGAGGTTATCTGGCTGTCAGTTGGGGTGATAATGGCATTTGGGCCATGTGTCTCTCATCACCCAGCAGGCTAACCCAGATTTGCTCACATCGCAGCTCTGAAAGAATCCAAGAGGGTGAGCAGAAGCATGAAAAGACTCCTGAGATGAAAGCACAGACTGACATACTATCACTGCTTTCCCCCCCTCTACTGGCTGAAGCCAATCACAAGGGCAACCAGATTTAACAGGGGAGAAAATGGACATCACCTCCTGATGGGAGGAATGGCAAACATACTTCAAAAGGATTTAGAAATAAAGAATTGTGGATATTTTTGCAATCTACCACAAAGAACAACATAAGGAAGAGCAAACAGAAAATAGTACCTGACTTTGTCAATAAAGTAATGATGAGAAAATGATACAGAACACCTTAGTGGAAAAGGTGGCATAGCAGGTTTTCTATTCCATAAGCAGGAAAATTAAGCTAAACTTTAAGGCTGCTGTGTCTCCAACTCTTTTGGTGCTATTGTTTATCATCTGCATCCATTTTGTTTTCAATTGCAAGTTACTGCCAAAACCATCCGTCCCCAAGTTTGAAATGCTTGAATGTGGATATTGATTTGAAGACATAAATCAGAATGAGACATTTGATCTGATCTGCTAAGATTTGTTTCTGTCAAATTCCATTTTACAATTAGCTATTGGAGTAATCTTTCTAAACTGCCTTTTCTAACTGTGTTTGTTCAGGTCCTTACTGGAGCAGACACCAAAAAGAAATTATAATTGCAAGAGAATTATCAGGGAAATGCTCAACCTAGGATTTTTTTACATATAATTTAATAAATTATCACAGCAATATAGATTGTGTTTTATCACCCTTGAGCAACATTTCAGTTTGATCACTGTAGACATCTAAACTAGCTGTTGGCACAAAAATCACCTAAGTCTTGATGTTTGAGAACACTATTCTGTGAGCTGACAAGTGGTTTGGCATAAGAGATCTAGAGCAACAAGGATCCAGTTCTTTCTTCATACAGCTGGTTAGTGTTCAAGTACAGGGTTTTGTTTATGATGTCATTATAAACATCATTCTCTGTTAAGAGAATTTAATGATACTTGCTGTGATAAAAATTTAATGCTACTTATTGAAGAATGACAAATTTGTATCATCAGGAGGATGAGATCTCTCACATAGGCCAACACCATAATATTGCTAATAATAACCACAACAGTAATAACAACAATGGCTAAAGTTGTGTTATAAATGAATATTATATGCTTTGCTCCAGTACTCAAGCAGAAGGAAGAGTTGGTTTCATCATGCTGTAAGATGATTGTTAATTTTTAATACTGTTAATGTTTATTAGTGACAGATGACTGGCTTTAAGTGTCTTATGAATAATAAATAAACTAGGTGGGTGTCTGGTGTCTGTCACAAATGTGCATTCAAGGCCAACGGAGCTGCCCTTTATTTGGCTTTGGAGACCTTGCATGCATAGATGATAACAGAATGTACCTTCAGGAATTGGGGCCAAGTTTTCACATTTTAGCACTGAAAACAGTGGGGGAATTCTTGGCACTTTTTCAAGTCTCTGAGAGTCTACTGAAGTCCTGAGACATAGGAAAGTTCATCTCAGATGTTTTAGCAAATAGAAAACTGCTGGAAAATGTTTCTCTTGTTCCCTGGCCCTGTTGAATTCATAACACTTAAACACCTGTGTCCATCAAATAGAACACACAGGATCACAGCTAGAGCTGTTCTTGACTTTGCAATTTCATTGACTGACAGTTTAATATCTATTTATTTTCACATCTGACACCAGTAAAGACAGGCTGGCATCATGAATGTCAAGACATTATGCTGACAACTGTATTTTTTTTTTTTTATCATTTGGGGGGATAGAGGAAGGTTCAACATTCCCAAGAAAAGTATTCTTTTCAAGCACTGCAGCTCCAATAAAGACCAAATTATAGTTCAGATATAATTGGCAGTAACTATTGATAGGTTACCTGTACATGTTTATATAGGAACGAGTACATTCAATTTGAGATTTGCTAGTAAACTAACTGTTACTGTTATACTCTGGAATGAAATGTGTAATTATACTATTTAAATAGCTGAAACAGCTGCCATTACTGTGGACCGTGTAAACAGTGTTTTCTGTGCTAAAATTGAATGTTTAGAATATGGTCCCTTATTTTCAGCAGCTCTTGTTTAGTCTCTGAAATACAAACAAGAGGTCTAGCTCCATTGCAGTTCCATAGTATCAGAACAACACTCTAGATAAGAAGCATTCACAAAACGAAAGTGAGATGGATTTTTAAAATCTTAAGCAAGACCGAAGTGTTGCTCAAAATTAACCACAATGTACTGAACATAACGTTCACATTGGGAACTGTGTAAAATACATTTTCGTTTCCATATGCTGAAGCAGCTCAGGAGAAAGCCTTTTGTCTCTCTCATTTACACCAACTATCTAAACACAAAATAATTCAATTTTACTGTACCTCTATGTATGGCTGGGGAAATATTATTATGATGCTGCAATCACTGAACTTTTCAGTCTGCTATCTTGAGAATTTTCTCATGGCTAGCGGTAAGGTCTGATAATTCACAAAACTAGTTTCACTGTGCAACCGTTAGGGAGCTGCCTTATAATCAGGCAGTACTGAATGGACTGACTTTATTGCCTTTATAGTTTAGGATTGAAGTATACTATTACATCTTACAATTCTCCTCCCCAGTGTCATTTTGCCAAGTACTCTAAGAATGAAATATGCTCTCTAAACTGAAATTTTGTTCAGAGTGCATTCATTCACAGAAATTAGGCCTGAGATTGATTGTGGATTTCCACAAAATCACATTAATTTCAGTTCTTGGCAATTACAGTATAATTAGTGTTATTGATGTAGCAGCCTCATAAATAAATATTTTGTAGCCATATAGAGGGCTTTTGTTTGTTTCTTGTTTTATGTGTTTGTTTAGGCATCATTTATGGCTGAAATTAGGCCTGGGTGCCTTTGCTCCTATTACGGAGGGAAGCATACAGGGAGGGGTAAAGAGAAGGAAGGAATCAGAATCCTCTCCTCCAATTTACTGAATCTATTTCAATGGCACATTCATATAAGCTTAATCATGATTCCCTCTATCCTGAGTTCTCCATATCCCAGGTCCCCAGCCCACAGTCAATTTACTTTTGTCTCTCAATATCAATATCAATCCTCTTCTTTGGCCCCTATACCATTATGACCTCACATACAATGTTCTTAGGTCTTTTCTCCAATACTCCTAGTAGTTTCCTATACCTGTTTTGCTTTCACATCATCCTTTAATATTTTGTAAATCTGTCATGATTTTCAAGGTGCACTGGATTTGGAATCAGGAGCACTGGACTTAAGTCCAGCCTCTGGAACTAATATATATGTTAATTGAGTAAATATTCATTTCTAAAATGAGAGTGATACTAATTTATTCATTCAGCAAATGTTTACTGAACAATGATTATGTGTCAGAGACTATTTCAGGTACTAGGACATAGCAATGAAAATTAAATCAGCCAAGGCCACTCCCTCATGGGCCTTACATTCTAAAGTCATCTACCTTTAAAGGATCAAAGAGAAAATATATGTGAAAGTTTGTTATAAACTATAAATATAGCTAATGTATTTTATGCCAACAATAACAACAACAACAAAAAAGCGATTGTTTTTGCTTTTGTTTTGCCTAACCCAGAAAAAAAAATCAGTTTGCCATCGTATAAAGCCTAGTTTCCTAAAGTTGGTGAAAAGGAAAAGAAACAGAAAATATTTGCAAAAATGGAATGTACATGAAGTTATTGTGGAAAAAGAGGGAAATGTAGAAAAAAATACAAATGATCAAACTGACAGTACTGAGTGTGCCCACACACAAAGTATATGGTGTTTAAGAAGAGGGGCCAATGCTGATTTATCAACCAGGACAGAACAGTGCAGCAGTCAGAGCCAAGATTGGGCATATAGAGACTGTGTATCTATTCCCCTTCTGTTCTGTGATCTATATGATCTTGGTCCAGTCACTCTACCTGTCTGGGCTTCATTTTCCTAGTCTATGAAAAGAGAAGGTGGACTTCTTGGTTTCCAAAAATGCCTTTCAGCTGTTGTCTTCTGTGACTGAAAAGCAGGAGTTTGTGTCTTTGAGTTGAGTCTTCAACTAGAACCCTCCAAAATGCTTGCCCCAAGGGAGACCCAGGATATTTTTTCTGTAATAGAGGAAGTATTTAGTTCACTTTTTTTTTCAAAGTCGTGGTAAAATATACAAAACAAAGTTTATCATATTAGCCATATTTAAGAATACAGTTCAACATGGTTAAGTACATTCCTACTGTTATGCCTATTTCACTTAAAAAAAAAGATTTATTTTATTTTAGAGAGAGAGCACAGTAGAGAGGGGCAGAGGGAGAGGGAGAGAATCTCAAGAAGACTCCCTTCTGAGTGTGGAGCTGGCCTCAGCCTCAGGGCTCCATCTTATGACTCTGAGATGATGACCTGAGCTGGAATCAAGAGTTGGACACTTAACCCACTGAGTCACCCAGGCACTCCACCTATATCACTCTTAAGTGCTAAAAATAAATGACAAAGTATATTGTCTCTTCATTAAAAAATTGGCAGACATTTAATCTAATGAATGCTCAATCTTTGGACTTTTTAGGAACATATATTTTATCTAGCTATGTATAGTTTCCACCAGTCTTAGTTTTGATTAAGGAAACAACCTCAAAAACCAAATTTCTAGGGGCAGAGGGAGAGGGAGAGAATCTCAAGAAGACTCCCTTCTGAGCGTGGAGCTGGCCACACACAGCTGGGTGGTGCAGTCAGATGAGCATCCAACTCTTGGTTTTGGCTCAGGTTGTGGTCTCAGGTCATGAGATCAAGCTTTGCTCAGCATGGAGCCCACTTAAGACTCTCTCTAACTCTCCCTCTCCCCATCTCTGCTTCCATGCTCTCTCTCTAAAATAAATAAATAAATCTTTAAAAAAAAAACCACTAAATTTCTAGAGTCAATAAATACAATTCAAATTACTTTTATGTATTAGTCTTAAAGGTATTCTTGACATTTTTTCCTGTTTTCTGAGACTCTATAAAGGCATTCAGAGGGGAGGATAGTTTTAGATTCCCACTCAGACTTACCAGTGGATTTAAAAGTAAATAGGGACAAATGGACTCTCATATTTGTGATATGCAACAAAGAAAACTTAAGCCTCTCTTGACTCCACATCATGTCTCTTGTCCCCCCAAAACTCCAAAATGACAATACTCATCTAATTATGAATACAAAGAGACATCATATTCCAGAAATAAAAAAATTTAAGTAGATAATATTTTTCACATTTTAGGTCCTGTGGGAAAATCTTTATCTTTATTGAATGGAGGAGAACTTACATAGGTAATGATCAAGTGACCTAACCCAAATCCCATCCCTGCTGTCTACTTTCTCAGTGAACAGTGACTGTTCTTGCTCCTTTCCACAGAAGATTGTGTCATTTTCCAGATTGAGCACTTCAGGCCATACTCATGGGTCTCCAAAAGCCATGAGCCTTGATATGCTGTTGCCCCCCTGATATTACACTGAGTGCTCACAGTAGAATGGGAAGATGAGACGATCATATGATCATAATGTCATTGTTTATATTCCCACAAAAAAAGAACAGTTTTAAAGGCTAATGTGATTTTCCATTATTATGTCACCCTTAATAACACTGCTATTTTGCTAAGAGATAAGCAAAGAGAATGGAAAATGAGACAAAGCCATAAAGCAAGTATTCCATTTGGGCACTCAAAAATATTACCAGATGATATTTACTAACTTTTGACAACTCAAAAGGACTACTTCTTTTCTTCTTTCTTTTTCTTTTTCTTTTTTTTTTTTTTAGGACTACTTCTTTGGATATGAGGTTTGTAGGATTTCTCATTAACTCTTCCCTCCATAGCCAATGCCTAATGTGAGTGGTGTAAGAGACAATACTCCATGAGTGACAAGGTCTTCCCAAAGTAGAAGCAAAAATTAATGAAAGGTCTATCTCAGCATGTCTCTGTGTGAAAAACCCATACTGCCTTTTCAAACAATAACTCAGTTCAAATAACTCAGTTCAACTAAAGGCATTCTTAAATCACCACCTCTGGTTTTAATTTGGGGAACTGAAAATTTGCCACCAGGCTTATCATTACTATTTCAAAATGACACTCATCACTGGGTCATATTTATAAGAATTTTATTTGTTCATGTGAACACAATTCTTAACATTGTCATAGTATAATAATAGTGATTCTTCAATAGTGATTCTACAAAGCATTTAAATGTTCAAGGTACTTCTACCCAGATGATGTATTATACTCTCTATAAAGTGCTATTAAACCAGCAGTCAAACAATAAATACCACAAACACAGACATTTGGAATGTGGAAAGTTCTGTAATATCCTTATAAATTCAAAATGTCTCACTTGCTAATCAAATGTCTCAAATATGATCATTGCCTAGAGTTGATGATAATGAAGTTACTAGTAGTTCTGAAAACCTATAGGAGAGATTCATCTGCTTTTCTTCTGACAGATTATAAATTTAGCTCTCAAAAGTAATTACCAAAATTTTGTTCCTCTCAAGTATTTTACTTGTTGAGATGCCTGGGTGGCTCAGTGGTTGAGCATCTGCCTTTGGCTCAGGGAGTAATTCCAGGCCTAGGGATCTAGCCCTGCATTGGGCTCCCTGCGAGAAGCCTGCTTCTTCCTCTTGCTGTCTCTGCCTATCTTTGTCTCTCATGAATAAATAAATACAATCTTTAAAAAAAAAGTATTTTACTTGTGATAGGTCTCTGAAGGTGGCTCATGGTGTCAGCATTAGGGAATCTATTCAAGCCATGCAGATGGTAGACATAAGAACAAATATTCCTTAAAATTAATAGGATACTTGTTCTACAATTAGCTTATGGGTTGCAAGGTCATATAAAAGGGAATCTGTTGACAAATGAGCACCACCTAAACCTCAGTATTTTTTGGCACTAATTAAATTACACATTTAGCTTGATTACTTCAAATAGTTTCCTTCTTTGCACATCATTGTGCAAAGGGGGACATCATTGCATCATACTGCTTAGCCATAACTGGCTGCTTAGATTGAAAACTTCATTTTCATAGTTGATATGGAGTGTGAAAGGTAAGAAAGCCTTTGTGTATAGTTTTAAGTATCCAACACAGGGAAAAAGTCTGCACTGTGGTGTGATATCTGTTGTTGGATGTAAAAAGGGTCTCAACTTCAGAGCCATATGAAAGAAAGCCTCTTTCACAAAGAAAATATTTCACAAGAAAGAATGCTTATCTCCAACTTATTGGGCTGACAGAAAAACAAGCATTTAAATATAGAAGTCAACATATGGGCAGCCCAGGTGGCTCAGTGGTTTAGCGCCTGCCTTCAGCCCAGGGCCTGATCCTGGAGACCCAGGATCGAGTCCCACATCGGGCTCCCTGCATGGAGCCTGCTTCTCCCTCTGCCTGTGTCTCGGCCTCTCTCTCTCTCTCTCTCTCTCTCTCTTTGTCTCTCATGAATTTAAAAAGAAAAGTCAACATGCAATTGGAAATACTTAAATATACATTATATTTTGGTCTTTTTACATGATATAATCCTTAATTCAATTCTTTTTTAATTTTTGATTATTTATTTTTTTAATTTAATTTTTTAAAGATTTTTATTTTTTTATTCATAGAGACAGAGAGAGAGAGAGAGAGAGAGAGAGAGGCAGAGACACAGGCAGAGGGAGAAGCAGGCTCCATGCAGAGAGCCTGACATGGGACTCGATCCTTAATTCAATTCTTAATTGTTGTCAGGTATGCATAGGTAAGTGTAGTCTTTCTGGGTTATGATCTCTAATAGAATAGACTTGTCTCTTTGAGGGCTAAATGCAGAATATTATGTGGATGGTAGTATAAAACCAAAGACATTTTCCCTTTTAAAAAATAAACAAATATACTTATCAAAGTTTTAGCCTTAGATTAGCCTGATGTATTGGGTTCATATTTTCACCTCCACATAATGAAGAATACCATTTCTGAAAGGTAAAAAATAATGAAAGACCTTGGGTGTTTTTATTAAAACAACAATACATTTTTTACCTAAAATCTTGTCCTCGTATACTTCCTGCAGCTATATAAAAAGTATCGAAAACTCAACATGTCTTTCTTTGCATTGTCAAAGGGCTGCATTTTCAGTGTGTGTGTGTGTGTGTGTGTGTGTGTGTGTGTGTGTATAGGTATGTTTCCAGATCATGCTCATGACCTATGTAGCTTCCCAAAGTCAAGGAAGAAAAAGATTCATAGAAATCAGAAAATCAGAGAGGTGGAAAAGTCTAGGTCTTTTCTGCTTGAGGAAACTGGCTTCATATTGTTAAATAATATGGTCAAAGTTAGCAGCAGATTCACTCAAACGTTATGATCCTGAGTAGCCCACTTGTATATTTTCCATTGCATCATCTCTCCTTACAGTGAGCTTCTTTAAAATAAAGTTTATTTTAATGTTTATTACATTCATACCATCATAGTGTTTAAAACACAGGGCAGGGGATCCCTGGGTGGCTCAGCGGTTTAGCACCTGCCTTTGGCCCAGGATGTAATCCTGGATACCTGGGATCCAGTCCCACGTTGGGCTCCCTGCATGGAGCCTACTTCTCTCACTGCCTGTGTCTCTCATGAATAAATAAAATCTTAAAAAAAAAAAACAAACAGAGGCAAATAATAATGGAAAAAAAAATTCCCTTTCCTCACCCCCAGTATTGCTTTCCAGGGACTCCACATATGAACATTTCTGGTTTTGTTCACCTGATGTTATACCTCTCCTCCACCTCTCCCAATACAACACTCATATTGACATTTTTTACTTAACTACTTTAAATATTGTCTCTTACCTTGAGCTCTGATGGATGAGAATTTAATGCATCTATACCACTTCCCACTTTCTCTCTCCTCAATCATGCAAAATATTTAAAACATTCTTCTCAGTTTCTCCATTGGTCATTTTTCTAATTTCAAATAGTTTTTAAATCTCCTTTTATTATCCCATAGTAGTAGCTCTTCATTCTCAACTTTTAAAACAATGACATTAACCTTCCTACACTCTCCATCCTCTGTAATGTGAGGCATCAAACTTTCTGTGTCCATACACAGTGATCTTTATTTTTCTCTTATACTTAATTGATTGCTCATTGGATATGTGTAATTCTAGGGAGGGGAGAAGTGAAGCGAAGAACTCTTGTTTAGCTCCATTATCCTGAATTTTGCTTATCAGAAGCCCGTTACCAGTTTGATAATATTCCTTTACAGATGATCTCATGGTTCTCTCTGGAAGCTTTTAGGATCTTCTCCTTCTCCCCACTATTTATAAAGTTTCAAAATGATGCACTTGGGATTAGGTCTTTCTATGTTAATTGTGGCAAATACTCAGTATACCCTTTTACTCTGAAGACATGAAGGCTTCTGCTTCTCTTGCATTATTCCTTTGATAATTTTTTTTTTGTCTACAATTACTCCATTCTCTCTTTCTGCAGATCATTAAACATATTAGATAGATCTTCTATGTCTCTGACCTATATTTTATGCTTCCCTTTCTCATTCTATGTCCCAGATGAGTGACACGTATTTAAATCCTAACAATTCTGTTGAATTTGGTATAACAATGTCATTATTTATATTCTCTAAGAAATCTCTCATTCTCAATTGTTTCCTTGCCTAATGTCTCATACCTGATTTTTGTTTGTTTGATTTGCAGTTGTTTTTCAAGTTTCTTTGAATTATAATTAAAAGTATTATTTTGTGAAGGTTTTATTACTTCATTTAAGGGGCATTTGGTGGGGGGAGGTGATATTTTCACTTTCACGTCACCAGCTTTCCTAAAATGATGATCCGTGACCAGATTCTGAGCAATTATGTTTAAAAACACTGCTTATGAGCAGGATTTGATGACTATCTGGGCACTGTTACACTGGGGCTCCCAAATGCCATGGCTTTTTCTGGGGTTCCAATGTTCACCTTAGATACACAAATTCTCATCATTTAATTTCTTTTGAGAAGAAATTTCCAGTCTTCTGCCTGGAAAAAACATCTATCTACCAGGCATTCCATGCAATGAATGGACATGGTGCTGGTGATGGAGTTCAAATGCTCTGTAGCCAGACTTTAATTAACACCTCTGCTTTCTGGTTTACTTCCCTTCACACCTAGCATTTTGGAGTCTTGAGTTACTTGGGGTCTATACAGTGAGTAGGCCCCTTTCTGGGCTAATTCTCTCTTCTGTTACCAATCATTCAGCAGTTTTTTGTTTTTGTTTTTGTTTTGCCCCAGAAAGTTGTTTTTGCCATGTCTCCTCAGAATTTCCTTCTCACACGGGAATTTGAGGGAGGTAAAACTGGTTGGAGAGGAAAAATGCACATGATCAATCCATATTTTTAAACCAAAAGCTACCTGAAATGCATCTTAATCCTAGGTGTCTCCCCTCACAATGTTCCCCCTTAAATAGTAGGCATCCTGTACTACATAACCATTAAAGATAAATGAGTGTAGGATGAGCCACTTAAGGTATGCTTCTTGAATGCATATAAACATTTCCATAAAAAGACTAATCTACCCACTAATCCCAATCAACCACCCACTGCAAAGTGATAGAAATAAAATGACAGGTATTTAATGCCACTAAAATGGCTAATCCCACAGTGTCTTGTTGGATAATGCTCTGCTCAAAGTAATTCTGATTGTGCCTGTTGTTATTACGCTGTTAATATTACTAAATTTAATATCAATACCCACAGAGAGACAATGGTTACTTTTCATGTAAACTCCATGGTTCCAATTTGTACCAACTGGATATTAAATAACTCATAAAAATAACTCATAACAAAGGGCAGGACGAAATAATTTATGTATCATAAATTGGATAATGTTATGATGAAAGCTAAAAACTATGTTTAATTTTTATGAAAGAAAGCTGTGTCCTGAAACTCAACTAGTTTGACTAAATTCAGTTAAAACAATAACAAAAAAAACACAGGTGGAGATGCGGGGATGGGAATGAAATTGTGCAAATTTCTATGTATCTGTCTCCAAATAAATAGACTTGACTGAAGTATCTCTTTTCAAGCAGTTGTGTATCTAAAAATAATCTTCCCTTTAAGAAGACCTCCATATATAGTTGTTCTGTAGGAAGCCCTGGGGGCAAAGAGAAGACCTTTTCTTAAGTGAAAAGCTAGCCTGAGAATTGCCTTTAGGCAAAAGCCATTATACACTTCTCTTCCAACCTTTAGACAAGCAAAAAGCAGAGCTTCCCACTGATACAAATCAGCTCACAACTTGGCTCTCATTAGCTCTAAATCTATGGAAATCTTTAGAAGCTGGGTTCATCCCACCAAGCTCATTAGGTGTTTAAAATTAGGCATTCTTTTCATAAGAAGCAACAGGAGTTCTTCCTGTAGCACAGGTATATATATAATGTCCCCCCTAGGCTTTGTTAGGTTAACAAAGTGCACTGAAAGTGCTCACTAGGCCTCCTTGGCTGTACTTGTTAGTTCAGATTTCACTCTTAGCACTAAAATAGAGCAGTGATTGGTATGCCCAAATCCATTTAGGTTCTAAGGGCTGGATATCTTATCTTTTTTCATATACTTTTAATCCTAAATGCATCCATTTGTTTACTTCTATTTCTGAGAGTGTGTAGGGGAAAAACATTCAGTTACTAGTGTCAAGTATTCTAAAGTCATGTAGAAAAATATTCCTGCAAGGGATAAAGGATTCAGGAATATACCTCCAATTGAATTCTGCTTTATAACAAGGCCTATGCTTTTCAACTTCCATGAGACTAGAAAGTGAAATTGCCTGTGTTCATTTTGATGTAATATAGCCATAAGGTGTCCAAAGTCTTTTTATTTATGTCAAATTAAGGCAGATATCCAAAGCACCGAGCACCGAGCTTGCTGAAATGGTTTTGTTTAATGTGTTCCATATGACTTGTAAGATTCTGGGAAACAATGGAGGCAACTGGGGAGGCCAGATGTGTTCAAGTGTAGTAAAAAGATGTCTTAAAGAAAAACCCTAGCTGGCAGATTCACAGCTCTGGATCATGGGTCAGCCAGTGTCTGCAACCTTGATAACTCCCTGTTGCTTTGCGCCCACTACTTCCCAAACTATCAAGACAATGTAGAAAAGCGTTTCTCCTCATTATAAAACAATGCTGTGGTACATAAAATGTCAGTCAGCTGTCCCATTACTTCATACATTACAGGTGTAAATCTGGAAGAGGGCATAGAGTTCAACTTGCCTTTAGCATGGAAAAGAAGTAATTACTTAGCTGTTAAGAAAAATCCTAATATCATTACCAGATAACCCTAATAGCCACCTGGACATCTAGCTATTATTTTAGATGGATTTAAAACACATTTTAAAATCTCAAATTCAAATCATATGGAAATAATAACATAAGTTATCATAAAGGTGTTTTGAGATAATGCTAAATGTCAATTTAACATATTTTCCTATATTGGCTTTCTAGAGTGAATGAATAGCTTCTTTTACGAGGTAAATGTCCTTTGGTCAAATGAAAGGGACAATCATATTTAAAGGTCAGTTAATATAGTGAAGAAGATGTAGTCACTAGTGTTCAAATCTCACTATATTATCTTTAAACAAGGGTACCCACTATTTTGACTAAAGCTATGCCCAACAGCTTGGGCTGCTTATTTTCTTTTGTTCTCATGTTTTCCTACTAAGTTGATCTAGTATTTCTTTTTTTTAGCTCCAGCCATTTTTGTCTAGTGTGTCTCACAATCTAGTGACAATAATCTAATTGTCTTTGCTTTGTTTTGTTTTTTTTTTTTTTTTGGTACAATGAGGCCTACCACCACATATATTTCAATGACAACCGTTTCTGTAATTCTAAAGAACTTCATTCCAGAACTGAATTCTTTTTTTTTTTTTTTTTTTTTTCAGAAAGATTCCTCTTAGAATCAGGGAACTCAGCCTTCTTAAAAAACAGAAAGTCTGACAATTCAGACATATGCTTCTAGTCCTAGGACCATGTTTCTTTTCTCAAGACTTTACCTGTGTAAAGGCACCATAACAACCATTTAAACTGAACAAACCTTCCTGCTTACCAAACAAGGTTCTATTATAGTAAAAAACAATTTGCTTTTCTCCCCACTCTACCATTAATCAGTGCATACCCAGAAACAGTCATGCATATCTCTGACTAGTTGTTACCCTGAATTAACCCAAAGCAACTCTACAGAGGTTACAGAATTGACCTCTTTTGGGAAAAAGTATTTCAATAATTCTAGTTTTTGAACTGGAAATAAAAAGTAGTTATTTTATAAGTATTTGCAATTAAAACCATGAAGATACAATTACTAAGAATTTACTTAGGTCTCTCCCCAGTGTAAACCCCTCTATGAGATTAACAACTATCATGACAACTGAGTTATCAGTAAAGTGAAAAGTTTGAGTACAATGGTCATATGCTCAAGAACTTTTAAGGCCTAATTTTTGTGTGTTTAAATATCTGCATTAATGGTATGTCATCTTGGCCTGAGTATCCCAATTCACAGGTGCTACCAGAACAAAAAGGAATCTGAAGGCTAGAGGGCACCATGTATTTTTAATCTTCATCAGAAGTCAACAGAAATATTTAAAAATAACAAAATTCACAATACTTACATATTTTACTGTGATATTCTTCTCCATGACTATGCTTTCAAAATTGACACTCAAGTACTGGAATATTTTAGGTTTGCAGTCTTTGAATAATATAATTCAAGTTGTAATATAGTTTCTTAAATAAGCATTAATAGAAGTTGATAAAAAGGATTTCTTTCACTGGTGGATATGGTTTTAGAAAGCTAACATAACTGATAGTTACTCATATATAAACGAACCAGTAAAAACTTTTTTCAAGAAACAAATGAGAATTTCATTAAAAAAGAAAAACAGGCTTTGGGCTGATGAGGCAGACATACCCTGAGGTGACCCCAATGAGACACATGTTTGACTAATTTCCTCCCCTTACTTAAGGCAGAACCTGGGACTTGCTTCTAGCCAATAATATATAGCAAAGGAGAAAGGATTTTTTCAAATGTCATTTAGGTCCCAAATAAGTTGACTGAGAGTTAATCAAAAGAAATATTATCCTGTGTGATCCCTACTTAATCAGGTGAAAGTCCTTAAGAGAGGGACTGTGTCTCCCTAACGTCAGAGGCTCTCTCCTGCTTTGAAGAAGCAAGCCACCATGAGTGGTACAGTGGCAAAGCCAGCAACTATGTGAACTTGGAAGAAGACCTCGGGCCTCAGGTGACAACACAGCCCCCAGATGACATCTGGAGTGCAGACTAGTTAAGACTCTGAAGCAAGTAACATAACTAAATCATGCCTGGATATGTGACCTACAGACTCTGTAAGATAATACATGTGTGTTATTTTGAATCACTGAGTTTGTGGTAATTTGTTACATAGCAAAAGAAAACTAATACAGTTGAGCAATATAATACTTTCATATGGACCAAAGGGAGGACAATTTGTATTATATATGAGGCTGGGAATGGGAATGAATTTGGGCATTTTTATTTGGGAGTTTAAGTGGATTTGGGGGGTTTAATTTGCTTAAAATTGATGAAAAAAGAGAATATATTTCCCAAACTGATGCTTAAGGAACACTGTGATATCTCACAGCCTCATCCACCTTACCCCTACCCTTATCAAAATGATTCGTGAAGGAAAAATCTATGGTCAAATATTTTTGGCAGACATCCCACTTACCACCACCACTTTCTCCACCAGCACCACCACTGGTACCCTATTCTTGCAGGTTCACAATGCAAAAGTTTTTCAGTCTATAGTAAAAAAAACTCAGTTTTTTCAAAAACTATGTGACAAACTGTATAACAGAGTTCAGTAGAACACACTTTAGAAAGCAGGGTGATAGGGAGTTCCAGTGAGCAGAGGCTGTGCTAACTGGAAACTGGAATGACATGAGTGAGGATCACCATTACCCTCAAAAGTAATAGCTATTTCGGGAAAGACGGTGTTTAGGATGGAGAATGATTCAAATGGAAGACAGCAGTAGGTAACAAGTTATTTCAGAAACCAGATTGTTTTAGGACATTTCCATCTATAGCTCCTTCATAAGAGGGCAATTATTCACATGAAACTTACTTTCATTTTTATTTTTTTTAATTTCACCTCAGTGTGACACTGGATAAGCTGCTAAATGTGAATTGGTAACAAAAAAGGAACCAGTGGCAATGATGAGATTGGATCTTGTTTCTTATTGTTTTATTTTGACCCAGGACTAGCAAACCCGCCACTGAAGAAAACAGTGAGATTTTTGACCTTCAGTGCTCTCAGACCTCATGTTTCTTCACTGTGGCTCCACAAGATGCCCTGTATTGTTTTCCTATCCTTAGATGCCACATCCTCCTACTCTATTCCTATTCTCAGGACCATCTTTTCCTTGGTAGGTCTTTTCCTTCAGATTTTTCTCTTTAACCTCTTCCTGTCTGAACTGACCTATTATGTAGTCTTAGCTCTCAGTCAATCATTATTCTTGTTTGAAAAATAATTATGTATCTTTGTTAATAGCTATTAAAAAGTACTATTGGTAAAAAAAAAAAAAAAAAAAAAGTTCTATTGGCTTTCTTAACTCCAGTCATGGCTGCCTAACCACAAAACAATAAGCAAAGAGAATTATGGATTAGGCTCAAATATAAAACCAAAATATTTTTAATAGAAAAACTTAAATTTCACAATAAAAATAAAAATTAGCACTCACAGGCCAAGAATCTTTCTATTCCTATTTCGTCTATCCTTTCTTGATACTTATAGATCTTTTTCTCTGCCCATCAGAACCATTACGCCAACCACACTCCATTATATATGCTTAACACACTATAATCCCTCTGTACTTACTGGACCTAGAAACATTATACTCTTGTCATGTGCATTTGTGTCATTGCTGTGGCCTTGTCAGCAGAACAGTAGATGACTACCCAATACTGATAAATATCAAGGAAAGGATAGAACTACTGAAGTCCTACAAAGGGCAGTCAATGGATGGAACCCTAAAGTTAGGCTGGCTCTCTATTTTAGATCTGTATAATACACAATATTATTCAGGGAGACAAAATACATGAAGCGTCATAACATCAAACACACTGTAACTGATAGATACATGTGTTGTGCAACATAAATAATCTCTGATTAACTAGGGAAAGAGGGATTGGTCTGGTTAGCTAGATGAAAGGATATTTGTTTGTGGTTAGCTAATGAAGTTTGCAAATAACTTGTGTAGCAAGTTTAGGGTGTGAAGCCATTATCTGTACTTGTCCGCAGGACTGGCATAGGGTGAGGTGAGTGAGATGAATGAGACACTTGCCTCAGTGGAAATTTAAGAGCAGAGAATGCCAATAATCAAAATAAATTATTCCAGCATAGTATTTTTAAAAGTCTAATGCGAAAAGTCATAACAAAGTATCAAATGGTTAACAAAGGCAGAATTAATAATTCCGAGCCAAGCCATATTGGAACCTAACGCCAAAGGAAAAATTAGCAGTATTAATCTGTCTTTACTTAAAATTTTGATATTTTGTTCATCATAGATTTTTTTTCCTTTTTAAGAATTTTTAAAAAAATATTGCCTTTGGCACTTCTCTTAATTTAGTGCCTACAACAAGTGCCTCACTTGCCTCACCCTAGTTCTGGCCCTTCATTAGATCTATTTTTTTTTTTTTTTTTTTTAATGTTCAGGCTAACTCCTAGAAAATATTTTCTCATTCCTTTTAGTCTCTCATAGTTTGGGGTCAAAAGTCCTTATGAGATATTTATGGTCAATTAGTTTTCGACAAGGATGCCAAGAATTTCCAATGGAGAAGGAATAATCTTTTTAACAAATAGTACTGGAAGTTAGATATCTTCCTTACACATATGTGAAAATTAACTCAAAATGGATCATAGACCTAATATTAGAGCCAGAACTACAAACCTCTTAAGATAAAAATATAGGAGTAAATTTTGTAACCTCTAGTTAGGTGCAGCCATCTTAGTTTTGACACCAAAAAACAAAAATGACAAAAGAATAGATAAAATAGACTTCCTCATAATTAGAAATGTTTGTGCTTCAGAAGAAAGTATCAAGAAAGTAAAAAGACAACCTGCAAAATGGGAGAAAATATTTGCAAATCATATTTAACACGAGACTGGATCTAGAACATACAAAGAACTTTTACAACTCAACAATAAAAAGTAAATAACCCAATTTAAAAATTGGCAAATGATTTGAATAGACACTTCTACAAAGAAGCTGAATGAATGGTCAATAGCACATGAAAAAATGCTTAACATCATTAGTCATTAGGAAAATATAAATCAAACCACAATAGATGCCACTTCATCCCCACTGGGATGCTATAATCAAAAAGACAGAAACTGTTGGCATGAATATAGAGAAATTGGATGAAAATGTTGCAGCCATGTTACAAATAGTTTGGCAGTTTCTTAAAAATGTTCAGGGATGCCTGGGTGGTTCAGCAGTTGGGCAGCTGCCTTGGGCTCAGGTCGTGATCCCAGGATCCAGGATCGACTCAAGCACTGGGCTCCTGTGAAGAGCCTGCTTCTCCTTCTGCCTATGTCTCTCTCTCTCTCTCTCTCTCTCTCTCTCTCTGTGTCTCTCATAATAAATAAAAAAATAAAATAAATCTAAAAAATAAAAAATAAAAATAAAATAAATCTAAAAAAAAAAAAGTTCAACATAGAGTTACCATATCACCCAGAAATTCTGGGAGAAGTGAAAACATATATCTATACAAAAACTTGTACACAAATATTCAAATCAGAATTACTCAAACAATCAAAATGTGGAAATAAATGGTTTAGATTTCTTCACCTCACCCTCCCAGAATTCAGCATTCATTAATACCAAACCAAGACAGTTAAAAGCACAAAATGCTAGTATTGGTATAGTGGGTGTGTGTGTGTGTGGGGGGGGTGGTGGTGCTTAAAAGATACAAATTTCTTCCAACATTTCTCTCTTGAATTTCCTGAATTTATTTAAGACATGGAAAGATGGGACGCCTGGGTGGCTCAGCAGTTGAGTATCTGCCTTTGGCTTGGGTCGTGACCCTGATCCCTGGATCGAGTTCCGCATCAGGCTGCTTGTGAGGAGCCTGCTTCTCTCTCTGCCTATGTCTCTGCCTCTCTCTCTGTCATGAATAAATAAAATCTTAAAAAAAAAGGACATAGAAAGGCTTATGAACATATTATAAGAGGCAGCATTAATGAAATGCAGAAAACCTGTTAATGAGCTAATGGAGAATAGGGATATGGCCACTGCCTTCAAATTTTATAGGGTACTGGAGAGAGAGCGGAGTGTTATTTGCAGCTCTGTAAAAGGGAAAACTGGTATCAAAGAGTAAATATTATCAATGCCAGTTTTTTATTCACCTCATTACGAAAGAGAACTCTTAATAGTCAGTAGATGGACCAGAGCTTCCTTCTACCCATTCTCAGGCACTGGAAGTGTTCACCCTGAAACTGATAAACTCTGTTTCTTAAATAATGTAGAAGGGCATTAAAATCTATTCCCCCTGAGATTCCATAATCATTTTATCACCCAGTGATATCACTCATTTAGGTTAATATTCCTTTGTAAAGTGTAAAAAATAATAACCATCTCCCACTCGTTAAACCATAATATTCATTAGTTTTTTTTTTAATTTTAGTATCCAAATAAATTGTTTTGAAGAGTTATGATAGATTTGTTTAGTTTTGTATTAGAGGATGGAGAGAAAGATTGGAGCATGACATAGTAAGTTTAGAAGCCGAACTGGAAGTCTTTTGGGTCCATCAGAAACCAGCATAAGGTCAAGGGACTCCTTGGAGAGGGGGGCACACAAGAGGGGGCACAAGAGGGGTGGGTGGAAGGTCCCCATTCTCAAAAGTTACCTACCTTTCTCAGAGGATAGGGGCAAGATCCAAAAAGAACTTTCCTCTTCTAGTATCTGTCCCACCTTTAATGCCTGCTGGCTATGTCATGGAAGTATCAATGCTATTTCCCCTAGGCAAGAAAGCATGGTTTAGAGAGGTCCCACTAGCTCTCTGCTGGAAACCATATACTTTTTTTTTAAAAGATCTTTATCATTTACTTCTTTACTTGAGATACTAAGAAAGAGAAAGTTGAGAATTCATCTAATAAATTACATGGTATATGAGTACCAAATCATTGCTAGCTATTACCCTATCTTAATTCATTTTTTTAAAGCACACACAGGTAAGGAGATTTTAGAATGGAGAACATTTTCTATCCATTTCCATAAACTATAAAGAAAACAGCTGTGGGCAGGTCTGGGGTTGAATTTGAGATATTGTTTAAGGCAAAAAGCAAAGTCCAAATGTCAGGGATCCAACAGGGTTGTTGCTTTGCAGCACAACATAAGGAAAAACAGAACTAAGGAACATCTATATTCATTATCCCTCTATAACCACTATGCCACATACTCCAAAATGGCTCCACAGAAAATATGCTGAAGAAGACAGCTGAAACATTCATTGGTAAGTTATTGGCTTTGTATAATATACATTTAAAGGGAGCTACAAAAGTAAAGGCAGATGTGTAATATATGGCTGGCACAGTTTTTATTTTCTTATACATCTTGCTACTGTCTGGGGGCAATGCTCTAGCGACTACTGAAATATAATAGCTGCTTTCTCTCTCAGTACACAATTTGACAGCATTTATTCTTTCCTTCAGTGAACATAATTACTTCACATATGGAACCTGTGATAGCCTACAGGCATCTGAGAGAAACCAGAATCATGCAATCTGTCCCCTTTGTGAGCTTAATTTACATTCACAAGTGTCATTTTATTAGGGCTGGCATCATGTAGGATAAAAATTACAGGTCAGCTATGGCATGTCACTGGGAGTGTGCTTAAGTCAATAATGTGGTATTATTACATTTGGGATAATTTTACAAGGGAGATCTCACAGGAGGAATCTGACCCTTATTTCTTCGTTTTCAGCTCTACTATTACCCACAAGGTAATTCATTTAGAAATGAATAGTTTAGCCTGCTGTAAATATTTGTGCCGAGTGTCCTAAACTTCAATATAACTTTGCAGCATCATCTACAATCTTAATGGACATGGAAGATTTACCTCACTAACTATTAAATGTGGGCATGTTCAAATTTGTGTAATCAAAATAGCATCAGTCAGAAGAAGCCTGTGCCCTTTATTTAGGCCTGCTTGAGAGTAGAAATTAAGAAGATTGTGTTACTGACCCTTTCCATCATAAGCAAAACAACATTGTTGGTTTAATAGATGTTCCCTGGGAATGGGAAGTGTAAGGCAAGCTGTAGGCACTATCATTGGTGATTGTTTCTCTGTTTGAACAGCAAGATAGATGGTCTTGAGGTAATGCTTCCTATTTGGCTCCCTTCTCTGTTGATGAGGTCAGATACAAATTTTAATATGAGAAATTAGACATGGTCAGTAAAGTCTAAACCATGATTTCTTCATGATGCCATATTCTTTTATGAAATATATGGTCTAATAAGTAACTAAACATAATTCTCAGATATATGGATGGTGCAGGCTGAAAGAGATGACCAAGCCAGAACAAACCTCCAGACAGTTGCTAAAAACTCTCAGCTTCATCCCAGTAGGGGTGTTCAAGGTCTAAGGATCAGTGGATCAAAGTAAAACCAAACCTGAGTCTATGGAAGGCCAAAGTTAAGGACTAGGGTTCAGATACTGAACAAAAAGCAGAATCACTGAAGGCCAGACAAACAAGAGAAAAACATCATAGTGAAGGTCTGGATAAGTAGGGTACAAGAGTCACGCAAATTAGAATAAGTATCTGGAATTAGGTTTGTTTACCAAAATGCTCTTTCTTAAGTCTGATTTAAAAAAAAAAAAAAAACACACACACTGATTTAAGTGTCACTGAATTTTAAAACTGCCTTATTTCCATAATACATTTAATTTTTTAAATCAAATTAGTCCATAAATATGATCAAAAAATCCAATGGCAGATAGCTAATTTTTTTTTTTTTTTTTTTTTCAGATAGCTAATTTTGAGAAACTATTATACCCATATCTCATACATTCACATGTTTATTACCTAGAAGCAACTCCTTTTAAACCTTCAGTTTTAGTTATAGCTATAACCTACATATTACTTAAATATATGCCTATAGTGACATTTTTCCCAACTCTATTGAGGTATAATTAACAAGTGAAAATTGCAAATCATTCAGTGTAGAACATAATCATTTGATACGTGTATACATTGTAAAGGATTACCCCTTCAAGTTGAATAACACATCCATTTCTTCATATATTTATCGTTTGTGTTTTCATTTAAGTTTTATTTAGAAAAAGTGTCTATTTAGGTCCTCTGACCATTCTTTAACTGGGTTGTTTTTATGCTATTGAGTTATAAGAGCTCCTTGATTTTAACGTCTGATTAGATACGTGGTTTGCAAATATTTTCTCCCATTCCACTGGTTGTCTTTCTTTTTCTTTTCTTTCTTTTTTTCTCTTTCTTCTTTCTTTTCTTTATTTTCTTTCTTTCTGTCTTTCTTTCTTTCTTTCTTTCTTTCTTTCTTTCTTTCTTTCTTTCTTTGGATAGCTTCCTTTGGTGTGCTGAAGCTTTTTTAGTTTGATGTAGTTCTACTTGTTTATTTTTGCTTTGTTTTTGCTTTTGGTTTCAAATCCAAAAACATCATTGCCAAGACCAATGGCAAGGAGTTTATCACCTATGTTTTCTTCTAGGACTGTTATGGTTTCAGGTCTTACATTCAAGTAAGTCTGTAATCCATTTTGAGTTGATTTTGTGTATGGTATAATATAGTGGTTCAGTTTTATTTTTTGAAATGTGGCTCTCCAGTTTTCCCAGCACCATTTATTGAAGGGACTATCCTTTCCTCATTGTATATTCTTGGCTCCTCTGTTATAAATTAATTGACCGTATAAGTGTGGGTTTATTTCTAAGCTGTCTATTCTGTTCCATTGATCTAGGAGTCTGTTTTTATGGCAATACCATACTGTTTTGATTACTATAGCTTTGTAATATAGTTTGAAATCAGGATGTTTGCTGTGGGCTTATCATACATGTCTTTTACTATGTTCTCTTTCTGAAAATTTATTATTAGTATAAACAACTGATTTTTGTAAATTGATTTTGTATCCTGCAACTTTACTGAATTTTTAAGTTCTAAGTGTGTTTTGGTAGAATGTTTAGGGTTTCCTATATATTGTATTACCTCATCTGCAAAAATAGAATTAGTCTACTTCTTCCTTTTTGGTTTGGATGACATTCATTTCTTTTTCTTGAATAACTCCTCTAGCTGGGACTTCCAAAACTATGTTGAATAAAAATGGCAAGAATGGGCATCCTTCTCTTCTTCCTGATCTGAGAAAGAAAGCTTTGAGCTTTTCTCTACTGAGTCTGATGTTACTTATGGGCTTGACACAGAAGGCCTTTATTATGTCTACATATGTTCCCTCTATACCCACTTTGTTAGAATTTTTATCATGGGGACACCTGGGTGGCTCAGTGGTTGAGCATCTGCCTTTGGTTCAGGGCGTGATCCCTGGGCCAAGGATGACATTCATACGATGTATGTATGGAGTTCCATGCCATTTAATTATGTATGCAGATTCAAGCAACCATCACTGCAATCAAGATATAGAACTGTCCCATCGCTAGCCCTTATAGTCATAGCCATTCCTCCCTTCACCCCATCCCTAACCTCTGGCTGATTTATTCTCCATCTCTATAGTTTTTCATTTTAAGAATGTTATATTAATAATGAAATCATATTGTGACCTTTTACATTGGCTTTTTTTCACTGAGCATAATTGTATTGCGATTCATTGAAGCTGTATATCATTTGTATCATTAAGTAGTATTTTACTGTGTGAACACATCACAATTTGTTTAACCACTCTGGGTGGTTTTTTCTAAGGGCCTGAACTGGCTCAGAAATGGAAGCAGGAGGGAGAATCTTGTCTACCTACAAGGAATCTTTCTGGTATTCAGGGTTTTTTCTCATGAAGGAAGTAACTAATGAGAGGAGAAGGTAAAGTTAAGCATGATTAAATGCAGTTTTCAAATTGAATATAAGAATGCTATGGAAGAGAGATTTCTGGAAGATGGCTTAGGTTCTGATTTTCTATTTGAATAGCTTGTTTTAGAAGTCAAATTTTACACAAGTCCATAATTAAACCAATCAAGCCAAATGGCAAACCAAGAACCAACTCACAGACCTAAAACCAAATCTATCTTTAAAATCCTGGTAGTTCATCACTAAAGATATATGTTCTCACAAAGCTTTCAGAATACTTTATTTTTAATCTGTGACTTTCTTTCTAAAATATATAATCCTGATCAAAAGTGTGATAGAAAAATAAAATTAATTACATCTGCACCCCTGGCTTTCCTTGTTGTGCTTATTTTCAGTCATATTTCCTTATAGTTTTGTATGAAATTTGGTTGGCAACTAAAAGTCCTAGTCATTGCTCTCCTGATTAATATCTCATCCTCTGATTTTCATTCTGATTGCTAGCAGGTTTATGGAGTTAATTATCCTTTTTATTGCTATTTATAACTTATAAGACTAATATGAAAATCTTTAGTGAAACAATTAAGACTTGTCTTGTCATAAGAATTATGGAATATCTTATTTTCAAATTGGAGTTTTCCTATTGTTATGAATTATTTTAAAAATAACTTACTTGATGTAAATGTCAAAATGTGTCCATATTACATACTATATCAATGATGGGTAGAACTCATTTTTGTGATTCTAAAAATTAATATATAATAAATAAAAGACTTGCTATCTAACATTTAAAGAGCTCTTACAGATCAACAAAATTCAGTTTTTGCCCAAAAAAAATCTGCTTTACTAATAAACATAAATGGTTAATAAACATTTTAAATGTTTAATCTCAATGGTAATAAAGAAGGTAGTCAAAATAACATTAAGATAATATACCATATTTTCAAAGATTTTTTCTTCTATTTTTAGTAACAATACCCAGAATTGGACGGTATGCAGGTAAATAAGGCAAATTATCACTCATGCTCAGCTGAAATGTAATTTGGCAATGTGTCCAAACCCTTTACCCTGCAATTTTATCATGAGGAAATCATACTGGGTATGTTAAACATTTATGTACAACATTCTCACTACATTTTTAATATGAAAAATTATGGGAAAATATATGACCAAAGACTGGAGATTGGTTAAATAAATTGGTTAAATAAATTATGGTATACTTATATATTAAATCCTATGCAGTAATTAAAAATTTATGTTCTAAGAAAACATAATTGATGTGAATATACACATATATATTTTTTAAGTAATTTATATAGCAGTTTTAGTTTGAGATGCCTGTGTGTATATGCATGTGTCTCCATATTTGTTCATGCTAATACTGTTTCATGCTGACTATTCATAGACCATGGGGAAAAAAGACTGGGGAGAGAATATGCCAAAATATCAGCAGCTATCGCACTTCAAATATTTTTCCTATCTTTTGGAGTCATCTTTTTAAATTTATACAATCATTATGTATTATTATCATAATCAGTATTAGAAAAAAAAACAAAGTTATTTTAAGAAGAAGCCAGAGGAAGGTATATTTTTTACCTTTATATTTACCATTTTTCTTAGTGAATTTGAAAAGAATGATAATTCTAAGATGAGAATTCAGAGACTCCAGTTACACACTGTGAATTGTTATAAAGAGAGCAACTAATTTAACTAAAAAAAAATAATAATGTTTATTCTATAATGGTGACTAGACACATAATGACTCATATATTTACTAAGCACAAATGTGAAGCCAGGAGACCAGAAGAGCTCAGTGGTTCTCAGACTTTTTTATTTCATTGGGGATGAAAGTCTCTCTCTCCTTATGCTCCATGTTCTAACATGCGATTCATCTAGCAGATCCCTCTACAAACACTTAGATCTTTGACTTAATAACTGATAAGCTGACCAACTATCAAGTGCCTTGGTAAATCTGTATCTACTGCTTCTGCTTATGGGAATTCTAACTCTCGACTTCCATTCTCTTGTGATTCCAGAATGTATTTGTCCTATGTATGTATTTGCTGAAGGGTCTCGTAAAATCTTGGAGTAAAGAAGGCAACATAGAAGGGGGCTCTTCCTATATAGGGTCTATGAGTCAGGTTACTTAACAATTCCTACTCAAATATTCTGCACATTCAAGAAAACAATTCCATTTGTAATAAACCTTCATGACTACACACACTGTACATTCCAAATATATTAGTGTATTCCTGGTTCCCAAGCAACTCCACGCACTTTCACCAACCCATGCCTTTGTTCATGCTTATTTCTCAGTCTAGTATATCCTTGCCTTTTGCATCCTTCTGTTAAAATCCAATTAATCCTAGTGCCTAAGAAGCAGTTCTATTAATCCATTTTTGACTCTTTCTTTTTCCATATTACTGTTTATTTTTTTTTAAGATTTTATTTATTTATTCATGAGAGACACAGAGAGACACAGGCAGAGGGAGAAGCAGGCTCCATGCAGGGAGCCCGATGTGGGCTCAATCCCACGACTCCAGAATCACGCCCTAAGCCAAAGGCAGACCTCAACTGCTGAGCCACCCACGCGTCCCTGTATTACTTTGTTTTAGGGTGAATTCAGTGCTATCTTTGGCTTTCTCTGAAGAATAATAGGTCTTTTTCATTTTTTATTTACCTAACATGGTACTAAGGGCCTTTTACTCAGTAAACACTCAGAAAACATTCGGTGAACTAATATGGCCTATTAATCTCACCCTACAGATGCTTTTCATATTCTCTCAGATATGAAAAAGTAATTTAGAATGATGATGGATATCTGAATTTTAGAATATTTTAAAAGACCTGTAGTACTGCAGCTCCTGCAATACCTTTGAGTTCATATTCCACCACACACAGAGAAAATCTACCTTTTTTGAATAACACATAATGATCAATTTAATGACTTCTAAGTACTTTTTAGTCCCCATGAAAAATTATTATCTCTGAAGTGTTTGAAAGCAATTTTTTGCTATTCTTTCTTCTTTTAATCCTATTTGTATTAATAATTTGTTTAGCAAATTAGAGTAATCATAGATCCCAAGAAGTGGGCTTGACTCATTGAACATACATTTACTGATCACCTGCTATCTGTGAAATACAGGTGTTAATAGCAGTTAGCTCCATCTCCTTGCCCAAACACATACACAGCCTTGCCCTCATGGAGCTTACCTTCTAGTAGGGACAATCAGACAATGATAAAAACAAGTAAAATATATACCATGTATATATTACTGTGATAAATACTATGAAGAAAAGTAAAACAATGGAAGGATATTATAATTTGGTGGCAAAATAAATACCAATGACTTGGGCTTTACTATATGTCTCCTTTAATTCATTGTTTATTCTGTTTCTTGTACCTTGTGTCATTCTAGAATCTCTACATTTATTAAGTTATAAGACAAAACATGATGAAGCCTAAACTGAACTGAAAGCACAAGATTTTAATGCTGCAATATGGCCAAGACCATCTGAAGAACTTAGAAAAATAATGAGGAACACCTCACATGCTTGAAGAGGTAAATTCATGTAGCTTACTGGAGTCAATAAAGTAAAAGTCAGACAATAATTGTTTTTTTTTAATTAGTTTTCTTTTTGACAGAACAACATTAAATAAACATTTTAGGAATAAATATTTAAGTTCAATAATATAGGACTTATATTATAATGCTATTTAGGGATTAAATATCACTGAGATACATTAGTTTTGCAGACAATTTTTCCACCATGACCATTCCCTTTCTTTCCCTTTAAACCCTGAACCTATCCTGTCAATGACTAACACTACATAATAGGAAGCATCCTGACTTTTGTAGTGAACCTGTTACTTAAAGAGTCCTTGGGTAAACTGTGGATTCCTGAAAAAAAAATGATCCATGCCTTTATTAGGTATTTCTGAGAGGAGAAAGGAAAAAGTGAGGGAGAAAGCAGGAAAAGAGAGAGGGGACAACAGAGAGAAGAAAGAGAACAGAAAAAGAGGGAGGGACAAGGAAGGAGAGAAAACATCAGAAGTAGAAAGAGAAGGAAATATAATAATAGAATTGCATTGAAATCTAAAAGAAATAACATACCAGGATGTAATATTACCAAGTACTACATAAATAACTTTTGACTTTGTTTGTTTACAAGAAAATTCTAATTTTCTTTTTTACAAAGTTTCTGGTCATTGACAATGCCCTGGGTTTAAGTCTATCTTTGACTTCTGTAAACTATGTTCCTCTTTGGCATTAGCTGTTACAGAAATTGTATCTGGATATTTGTTTCCAGAATTATTTTTTACTTTAGCATTTATTGCCTAATGTTGTTTTCAGTTCTCTTACCCCTTCTTTATATTAAATAGATATGTGGCATCTATTAAAAATTTTGACTGCCAAAGTTCTTGATATTTTATTTTTTTAAGGTCTTGATATTTTAAAGCTTCTAAAGCTCTTTCCTGAATTAGTTTTAAAGCTTTTACACAATAGTTTCTCCACACTACTCAACGGAGCCATAATATTCACATTTCATTGATGTGGGGATGATTATATGTGCAGTACAACACTTGTTTCTCAGTTGCTCTTGAGATCCAGTGGGCTGACTGATAATAAATGGGTCATTTTGACATTAGTAACCCATATTTGGCTTGTCTAATCCAGTTCCAACCTGCTATTAGAAAGTCCTCGAGCATTGTGAACATTTCTTCAGCACTTAAGAACTTCTGGAACTCCCCAAGGGCTTCTAGCATGTGCTTGGAAATAAGATTCGTCAAGCACAGTATGGCTTCTGACAGGCACTGCTGCCATTCCTTGAGTCCCACTTGCATGATCCACTATTCAAGTCCGCACAATAGGGCTGCCTACGCCAGACTCTCCAGCTTCATCCTCTGGTGCTGCTGCCACCTCTTTTACTGGAGCTGTTCAAGTACGGGAAGTGTTTATGAAGCTGAAGTGCCGATGAATTCTGTGGCAAAATAGAGGAAAATGCTTCCTTCCTTCCTTCATCCCTACTCCATGACTCCTCTCCTCCCCTTTCCTTACCTCCCCCCTCCTCTCCGTCCTTTATTGCAATATCTTGCAACAGGCACCCAAGCTGTACTACTTGTTCCTTAATCATGACAGTTTCTAGTGAACACAGATCTGTTTTTATTCACAAACTTCCTTCTCCCTAGACTCCAGATATGAAACTAAAGGAATGACAGAGACTGCTATGGTTAGAATCCCTCCAACATTGATATGGTAATAAGTGGGTAAATCCAGGCTGCCTGACTCCCTCTTTCCTAAGGAGGGGCTGGTTCTACCAATCTCTGCAGCGCCTTGAATCAATAGATCCCTGATTTGTCTCAGACAGGCTGCGAGACATGCCCACAAGGGTCTTCCTCCCAGCAGCAGACACTATTTAGGCATAAACTAGGAGCACCATCTCACAAGATAATCGAAGTTTTTATCTTCCCATTTCCTGTCTTTTGGCCACTTCACCAGTTGAGCCTTTGACCACCTCGCAATTTTACATGTTCTACTTCTTGCTAATCTTGCTAAGGTAATTTTCCAATGCAGTGATTTCACCATTTACTTAATTCCAAGGGGGATTATGTTGAGAAAAAGAAAAAGATTATTTGAGAAATATCTAATGGGTGTCAATAACCCATGCTACTCATATCTTCCATTTTAAAAGCTAATGGATAATTGACTCACTTGGCAATTAAATCTGAATTACACTACTTGTTTGCTATTTAACAATACTTCATTTTGACTAGTTAATATGTTTCCAAAATGGAATTGCATCCTATTACACACAATCAGCTTTATTATTTTCATACTTAAAACTAAATCATGACAAAGCAGACTTCAGCCAAAAATGTGTTCATTTGCCAATCCTTTCCTCTGATATATCCCCACGGTTAGCAGGGTGCCTGGGACATGTGCTGAACATGCTGGATGACTGAGTGAGTGAGTGAATGAATGAATGAATGAGTGAATGAATGCCTCAACCAATCATTCAATCAGGTTTTCCTAGAATACACTACAATCTTGTTAATTCAGTCTTCACTCATCCCCATGATTTATTCAGATCTGTTAATCTCACACAATTCTACAAGAGGATTTCCCTAGCATCTACTCTTATTTATATGTAACATGTAGGGATTGGCCTCCACTCTTGGATGTTCCATTCCACATGCTAGTAGTTGTTTCTAAGGAAGAGTTAGTTCACTGGTTTCCTTCCATAATATTTGACCACACCTTATCCTTTGCTCCCATTCGTGCTTTCTCCCTTCTCTATACCTCGTCTGGCTCTCTACTGCTTCTGCTTTACATGTCCAGTTCTCATGACCATTTACAACTCTGGGCCTTAATCTCTGGCTCTATTCTTTTGGATTCCTAGTACGAATTCTTTCTTTTGATGGGCTATTTCCTCAGAAATATCTACACAAATCAGGTAAGTCTGAGACTCCCTCTCCCTATGAGTTGCCCTCACCAGGCCAGCCTGGTCCCAGAGGCAGACAGATGGATGATAGGGTGTACTGTCTTTCAACAGAAGATCTAGGAATCTGCTGATTCAGAATTACCTGCAATGATTTAAAAGTGAAGATTCTCACCTTCTTATTCCCAAGAAACATGTAACTGGTAAAACTGAAAATTACATCTAAATGCATAAGAACATAACTTTGTTTTTTTTCTTTCTTTAAACTGTGCTTTATCCTGGTTGATATGTATATAATAATACCCTCAAACTTCTTTAGGTCCAGTACTAGTAGGGTTAATTTCAAATTAATAATTTCAACTTGCGTGTAAGAAAGCACGCAAGCTGAAATAACTGGCTTACTTTGTAAAGCCCATCTCCACATTTGGGAATTCCTATGAACAAAATATAAGAATTCTCTGTATGTATGTGTATCCTTGGGTGTAATTATGTATATAAACCATTCTTAAGCTGTCAAAGTGCTTCATGGGTCAGAATTTTGTCAGGTTTATAAAAACTTCTCCCCTAAATAACTTGAGGCAGCGTTTTGCTAACATATTTTGATACACATATTTAAGTTCTATTGTCACTCTATGTCTTGAACCAAGTTTTCCTGGATTTCCCTAAGAGTGGTATTTTCCAGCCCAAAATCCCATAGCATTCTGTTTATCTCTAAGTGTACTTATGTTTTATCTTGAATTACATTTGTTTTCATTTATTTTATCTTGATGGCATTTCAGGGCAAACCACTACTACCTATCAGCAAAATGTGAGGGTAATGAAGCTGAAAATCAAGGGAGGGTCAGGAATTGGATATTGAAGAATTATTATCAGAATGCAAAACTCATTCATGTTCCTTTCATGGAAGCAGAGTTGAAGATGTGGCTAATGGAACAAGGCACATTAAATCTATATAGGGCATGTGCAAGAATCAAAGTCCATGGGGAAACATGAGGTCACAGTAGGAGGAAGCTAATAAAAAGGCACATGTGGAAAGTAATGGTGGTGTTCACTTGTTCCACTCAGATTTATTGTCATAGATGAACTCTCATTACCATTTTGAGTTTTCTTTCTAAGGTCCAGGGCCTCTCATACTTTAGTCAGTCTTAATGAAGTGGTCTGCTTCATATAACAAGTAAAGAATCCTATTTCCTGTATTCCTATAACTCCACTGGTTATTCCTTTTCTTTTTTTTTTTTTTTTAACCTCCACAGCATTTAACACACACATCTAAGGTGATAAATTTGAATGAATGAATACATTTTTCACTTTTAAGGGTTAACTAAAATTTGTCACCGACAGTGGTATTTGGTTGTACATACTAGTATAATTTTCTGTGGTTGAGGTAACAAGTTCTCCAATTATACTTTCTATTGCCTCATTAGTCTTTACCTATTAGCAAGTAAGTTTTCCTTAATGGGGTATTTAGGATCATTTTAGCAATGGTCATTTATAATAAAAAGAAGAGACTACAGTAAACTCTTGCACTGAGCTTTAATGTATTATTTAATTCTTACTCCATCTGCAAGTGTTTATTTTCTTTTATTAACTGTATCAGAAGAAGCTAATTTGTATAGCGTTTACATGTTATTTTCCCCAGTGAGGTGTCTGCTGTCATGCTTCTATGGCTCTATTATACCAGAAAATGATACTGCATTGCTTTCAATTGCTTTAATATAAAAATCAATAAAAAGAATTATATGAGGGGGAGAAATCCCCTTACAACTGAGAATATGTAATAAACAGGAATGAAGAAAAATCTTGTACATATTTAGTCAAACTTTTTTCTTCTTTTTTTTACCTTTCTTCTTAAAAATAAAAAGTTACCTCCTTTATGTCTCAGAGGCACAGCTGTGTTACTGGTGTGCCACTGCTGAGTCATCTGTGTCAGTCACTGTGTGCCAGTTAATTCTGCACAGTACAGGGTAGGAAAAGGACCCATCAGAGAGAGTCTACAGCATAATTAAGAAACACTCTTCTCATCCCACTGCTCTCCAGTATCTCTTCTTCTCACCTTGCCCTGTTTTTCTTCTTTATGAAATAGTAGTAGTTTTTCCGTCTCAGTGAGAAAATAACAATTCAGCTAACCCCAAATGACTTGTGCACCAAGTTCCAGATATGTGGCCTGAGAGAGATCTTGCCTAGTCATTTTCAGGCCAAATTTGAGGCATATATAAGCAAGCCTACACAAATATATGAGGTCAAAAATTGTTAGCTGAATTCATTAAAGAAACTGGATACTATTTGGTTAATTAGAGGCTTTTTATCCAAAATAGGGCTTTTTTTCCTCACTGTCTCCAGAGATTTTTGTCTTCATAAACCAAGCATTTTGCTTAAAGTAATCTCTACACCCAATGTGGGGCTGGAACTCATGACCCTGAGATGAAGAGTCACATGTTCTACTGACCGAGACAGCCCGGGGCCCCTAAACTAAGCATTTTTGGTAAAGCATTTCTAGTAGAGCTTTTTTTTTTTGGGGGGGGGGGGGGGGGGGGAGGTCGGGGGGTAATACCCACACCAAGCCATGACTTGAAGTGAAATGAGATTTCACTTAAATCCCACTTCGTTTCAAGGTCTCCAAGCTGGCAATCAGTCCGATTATCAACATATGACAAATATTTACTTCTGTGTGTGTTTGTGTGTGTGTGTAGCAACGTTACTGGTACATAGTATGGTAGGCTTACAGATGTATAAGCACAAAGATTTTTAAGATTGATATGACTTGACTAATAAAGCAAAGATTATTAAGTGAAATCGTATATATATGAAAAAGTATTATAAACTATAATTATATAAATATAAGGTATGAATATTTTTTTAAGTTTGCAACTGGACACACTTTTGTGGTGTTTGTTTCCCCTAACTTCTATTTATCTAATTGGCCTCTTTTTTGTTCTTCATAGAGCATAATGGAGTTATTTTAGAAGTCAGATTTGAGAGAAAACAGCAAAAAGATTTTGTCATACTCTAAACAGGGAGAAAAGTCATGTTTATCTTAAAAAAAAAAAAATCAGATCAGGATGGCTAACCAAAAAAAAAAAAAAGGCGGGGGAAGAGGCTTATTCTAAGGCCACTTGGGAACCATTCATGTGGGTGGTGGCCATTTACTTCTCAATAAAACATGACTACTTACCATAGCAACCAGATAGTAGATGGTATATATGCTGCCTATGAGATACAGTACTTTAATAAAGAAATACTTGCAGTGAAGAGTGAACAAACACATAGGCACATTTTTATAATCTCATAAAAGAAAACAATATCTTTTGCAAAAGCATTTATATTTTCCTGATTTTTAATACCCAGCTACTGTGTGATAATCAATACAATATGCTATAAGCCATTTGTCTTTCTTTGTGACTACCTTGCCTTTGAAAGTGATGGTTTTTATTTGTGTGCTTGTTTCAACAGGTTGAATGTTACATTTCAGAAGGCATCAAGTTGCAATGGGAAGGTAGCTTTTCTTTTTCTAGAGAAGAGAGTACAAAATGACTGAAATTCCTGCAAGGTGATACACCGGTTCCTGCAATTTTTCTAGGAGATAATATGTGAGTCATATTATCTCCTAATTTCCTTCAAGTTTCACACAGGAAGGAGGAGCCTGAGTGGTTTTAATGAACATAGGAGCTAGGTTGCAGTGGTCTACTGAGGAGGATGCTTTTGGCTACAAATTAGATCCCCGTGCTTTTTTCATAGCTCATTTATGTACTTTGGCTACATGTTTACACTTTACAATACCCTAAGCTTTGCATCTGAAAGAATCTTGTATTACCTTGTTATGATACTACTCCCTGTGAGCTGTTTCAAATTTTTACAATAATGTTTATTTTGCATGTGTGGGATTATTCATGTATTATTATAAGTAGGTATAGTCCATATTTTATAAAAGTTAAATTTTTACTTGGAAATCATAGCCAAGGAACACTTTTTTTTTCCAATGAAAGTAATTTAAATTGAAGTAAGACCCTCTAATACCACCATCTGTACAAGTAAACTACTTTCAGAGTAATTAAATATGCATATCTGATCCCTGTACTGTACAGATGAATGATGTTTTATTGAAGCAATATGCTATATAAATCCCCTAGGTATTAAAGATGAGGTACCAATAGCATTTTATATTCATGCAGATACAAATAAGCACAAAGAAGATATTTGAGCAGTTTCATCTTTTCTAGAAATACATCTTACCAACTTTTCCTAGTTAATATATTTTACCAAATAGTGTGATCAACATTTTTATTGGTCTAATGTTCTGCATTGATTTCAAGCTTCACCAGCTATTTTCATGTTGTATATATGTCTGAATTTATGATAGGTGCCCATTTACTTATCTTTTGCAGGTTCCCAGGGAGCTGAGCAATGCAGTGAAACTGAAATCATTATGTCGTCTGAATTCATTACAGTTGGACTTGCCCCTCCATGAAACAGCACTGCACAGCCAATAGGAATTCACGGCCCCTGCCCTTTATCCCATCATCATGGTTTATAGTCCATAACAAATACAAATACAGAAAAGAACCACAACAATATAATACATCTGACCTGCCAGCCTACTTTCCAGGGCTTTGCCTGACAAACTTTCATTTTTACTGCACAGGGCAGAAGCAAATGGAACACACTCTGTTGTTACCCCCTTGTAAGGCTGGACCTTGGGTTCTTAGTCCACATCTCTGACCATGTCATCACCACCAACTGTCATTGCAGCCAGTCTCAATTGGGAAATGCAGTCACTTAGTAAGATCTTCCAGTAATAAGTACTGGTGAGCGTTTATGGATAGCAATTTAAAAGTGGCTTACCAGTGCAGTGAAACATCTCAGTTGCTTTTATAAAGCACTACTATCTTCCAGTATCATTAGAGCTGACAGGTGAACTGGGCCTTAGAAATAGTCTGGATCAACCTAGGGATACTAAAGGAAGACTCTATCAAAGACATTTTCATTTCAGATCCTTAGGAATAGAATGTCTTTTTCTCAAATTGTTGTTAAGCCTTAGGAATTTGATAATCAGTTTTATTTTCCTTCACATCAATAATTCCCATTACAGTCAAATTATTTGTTTGCTGGAAAAGTGTTGGAACTCCCGCTTCTCTTTAGCGTCTTCTCATATTTGTGACCATATTCAAAGCGGGTAAAATTTGCAAGTGATATGGAATATTTATTTTATAATTTATACTTAATCATCCTTTAACAAACAGCTCAAGGAACTAAATGAATAATTTCTTAAACAAAGGAAATTCCAAATTGCCTTTAGAACAGAAGCACGTGGGATGCTCTACATATCTTACCAGTACTTTTTTTTGTTTTGGGGCATTTGACTTTTCTGTTTATTTGTAATAAGTTAAAAGGACACAAAATATAATACTTTATGCATCAGATTAAGTTCCCTATAAGATTTTATTGAAGATGTGTTAAAACTATGGTATTAGAAACATGGAATTGTCCTCTAAATATTTTCTCTTTGCCAATAAAGTTGTTGTTCAAAACTGACTACAGATTTCAAAGTCAAGCAGCAGTAGCAAAACAGAGTCCCACATACCTCAGAAAACTTTAATCACGGAATCTTACAAAAATTTATATCATACGGTTTGTCTATTCTCATCTACTCTGTATAAACATGTTTTTCTGTCAAGTGGCATTTAAGGCTCAAAGAACTGTTTGCAGAGAAAAGGTTTAGGATTTACTGGGGACTGCTTATGAAGTTCCAGATTCTCCCAGTCTGAAGCCTGTCAGATCTGATACACAACAGCCACTGCAGAGATTCCATAAAATTTAAACGACTCAATAAGAAAGGATAACTGGATAGTCTGTATACCATCATGCCCTGCTTGGAAAAAGTTGGGTTAGATGGGAGAGAAAGAGTGAACTCTGAATTTCCATATTTTCTTTACTGTCTGCAATGATTTTATATTACCTTTTTTAGATAAAAATAATGTATAGTTTTAAAAATAGTTGCCCTTGGCTTTAGGCTGACTGTGTGTTATAATTTTAGAACTCTACAGTGCACCATAATACACACAACTAGGTCTTCCTGATTCTTCTGTAAATACAGTATAATCACAGTGATCATCATCTTGTTATATAATGAGAGGGGTCTCACACAGAGTTGTTTTTTTACACTGTCTAGTGTCCTGGGACTAGGAGGATTCATGAGGACTGATAAGAGTATGGAAATGGAGCAGCCTTCAGAAGAAATTAAAAGCCGAACTATTACAGGAGGGTCAGGCAGGTTGAAATAAGCAGCAGATAAGCAGCTCTCTCAGAAATGTTTTCTTTCTCAAGGCATTTCAACCAAATATGAAAGCAGCTCATACTACCTTTAGTCTAAATGTAGAGTACCAAGTGAATGAACATATCTCTACTTTGCACATTTTCTGTCATCAAATTTCCAAATACTTCTCAGTGAAAATCTGAGTAGTAGAAACTTTTCCTGAAAACTTTGTCTCTTTAGAAAGTACATACTTTCTTATCATGGATTTCAAATACATGGTTTCTGAATGCCCTTTGAAGTAATCTTCAAATTCTTTATGCAACTCTAAATTAAGGATTCTTCACCAAAATGTACTTTTATATATTCACATAAATAAACCTATACTGCTTCTGAGCACTTCTCTCACCATTATCCAAAATCATGGACCAACCCAAAAACTCATTAGTAATCAACATTATAAAACTAAAAAATTTTTGACCCATGAGTGTGAAAAGAAATTTGTAATTCAATATGGAAAATTATTTCAGATGTCTGACCAGCTTGCTTCTCCATATTTTCTGTTAGTTTTGTTTGTTTGTTTTGTCTGTTTTTGTTAATATTTCTGAGTGTGGAATTTTTGTTTCATCTTACTATTATTAGCATTGACATTATTATTATTATGCTTTTACTGAGATCTTGTTGGACCATTGCTTTTGTTACTAAAGGGATCTGAAAGATGAAGTCAAATGAGCCTTCTTAATGAATTGACTTATGCTGTAGTCCGAAAAGCGTCCAAAAGCATTTGCCCCCATCCTTCAACACAAATAAGGTTTTACCTCGTTTTTTCACACAATCTAACTTGGATATTTTCTATTTTGTTCTACTCCAGGAAATGTGCAGCTACTTGAAACTTTTAGGTCCTCTTTAGTTTTCTACCTTAGAGAAAGATGGTATGGTGTGAGCGATATTGAAACTATGCATGACTGAAAGCTTTCTCTTGTACCTAAATGTATATATTTATACATGTTCATGACCTTGGAAAGCAAAACTGTGTACACTTTCTAAAATTACTTCAGGACCTAAATAAAGTAGATTTCAAGAATAGTATTTTTT
Source organism: Canis lupus familiaris (assembly GCF_011100685.1). Classification (NCBI taxonomy): domain Eukaryota; kingdom Metazoa; phylum Chordata; class Mammalia; order Carnivora; family Canidae; genus Canis; species Canis lupus. The sequence continues at coordinate 53,814,657 of NC_049227.1, read as the reverse complement.
TATAATAAGGAAAATAACAATGATCCTATGTTCACAATTCTCCCTCAGCAGATTTACAGATAGAATTTTAAAACAGATTTTTGTCTATGAAAGATAGTATTCATTTAAATTGTATTAGCATGAGATGATGCCACAATATATTGTAATCTATTTAAAATAGTTTCTTAGTCTCCTGAGATATTTTAAAATAGTTAAACTAAACTAGAGTTTCTACTGGGGAACAATTGAAACTCTAGAATTTTTAAATTATTATTATTCAATATTCTGCAAGGCAAAAGAAAACTTACACATTTGGGGGGACAGCCTAGGGAGCATCTCCTCAGACATTGAGGCACCATTTGGTGCTTAAAATCTAATATCAACTATGGTGTTGAAAATGCATTTAGTTTTAGATCTCTGGAAGAATATAATAAAGGCCAGATGTAAAATAGCATCTCTCGCTTAATTCTCAATTTTCTTATTCTGGAAGTAAGAATTAGAATAAAAACTATTTAAATGGGAAATATGTAGACATTAAATTAAAAGAGAGGTTTGGAAATTAGCTAGTATATACCCAAAATAGAGATTATTTAGCCTCCCTAAACAAGAGCCTTGGTAGGCTTAACCACAATCTCACAATAGAAAAAAACTAACAAAAACATATACAGATTTTGAGCTAAAACTGACTTTTTTTTGCACATAAATGTTTATAGCAGCTTTACTTGTAATAGTCAAAAATGCAAATGTCCATCAATTAGTGAACAGTGGGTGTATGGTATATCCATACAATGAAATATACTCATCAACAAAAAGAAATGAATAACTGATACGTAAGTGAATCTCCATATTCTGCAGAGTGAAAGAAGCCAGATAAAAAAGTACATGCTATATGACTCATTTGTGTAAACTGTAGAAAAGGCAACTGATCTACATTGATAGAAAGCAAATTGTAGGTTTCCTGAAGACAGTCAAGTGTAGGAGGGAGGAATTAAAAACTAGTACAAGAAAACTTTTGGAATGATGGATACGTTTGCTGTCCTGGTTGCTGTAATGGTTTTATTGGTTAATGTATGTCAAAACTTACAAATCACAAACTTTAAATGTGGCATACTGTTTGTCAATCAAACCCCAATAAAGCGGTTAAAGAAAAAAAATCACCAATTAAGACAAACTTGGCTTCCTGACTATCCAATATTTGTTCTCCCTTTCTTTAGCTTAATGGAACCCCAATTTTGTCTGTGGTGGTAGTCTGAATGGATCATCATTTATGCCACTCATAATAATCCTATTACCCTCTCTCTATCTGCCTCTTTAGCAGTTGTGAAAGGCCATATGATCTGAGACCAAAGAAACTTAAGCTCATGTCTGCTGGTAATGGTTCTGGGAAAGTTTTGACTTTTTCAATAAAAGATAGGGGCTCCTGGGTGGCTCAGGCAATTGAGCATCCAACTTTTGATTTTGGCTCGGGTCATGACCTCAGTTGTGGGATAGAGTCCCATGTGGGGCTCCAGGCCGGCCATGCAGCCTGCTTGGGATACTCTCTCTCTCTCCCTTCACCCTTTCCCCAACTCACTCACACTTTCTCTCTAAAATAAATAAAAATTGTTAAAGCGTGGGGGGGCTAAGATAGCTGGTTTAGCCTTTCCCTTTCTGTCTTCTTCCTTAAAATTAACCTCCTTTATTAAGAATTATCAAATCCAAACTATGGCTAAGATGAGGAAACTGTATCTAAATGGTAATGAGAGCAATATCAATAAAAACAACAAAAACTAATTGAAAACTATACAATGTATCTTCTGTTTCTGACATGAAAGAGGAAGTGGATACAAGTTTACCCTCTCACTATAAACAACTAGAAAACTGAACAAAATATATAAAGCAACAGTTTTTAGAAACTGAACACTGAACATCACAGAACTATGATTCCTCCCAAGAAAGAGAAAAAAATAAATTAAATAAGCCTTATAATCACCCCCAGGTTTCTGCTTAGACACACTTTCCAGACGATGGTGCATGGAGGGAGAACCCAAACAAACAATAGAAGTCTTCCCAAAATGAGAAGACAGGAATCAGCTTTTGGTAAGGCCAAGGAGACTAGAATTTTCAAAGGAGAGTACAAAAAAGGAGGGAGATATATACAGAAAATGCTTCAGAAATCTGCACACAGTCCTCTTGAGTATGTTAATAAATACTAACCTGCACACACCTATGTAGAAACTCTATGAAGCCAAGCAAAAAGCAACTTTTAGAAAAAGAACAATTATGGGATAGCTACAAAACAAATGATTCCTAGAGCTGACACAAAGCAGGAAATCATTCAAATCCCAAAAAGCCAGATTGAGGAGACCTCACTGACTATATGGAACATTCATTAGAGAACTCAGAAGGTTGACAATTTATTAATAGGGCTAAACATGGTCTAGAATAAATCCTACTATATACCTACCTTAAAAAACTAAAAATAAGACTCAGAAGGATCAAAGTGATTCTCAAGTAACTTGACTATTCTTTAAAAAAAAAAAAAAAAAACCGACAATGTCCGATGCTTAAAAATGTGAAATTCATAATGTTTGATTTGTAATCAAATATTATTAGATATAAAGAGCAACAGGAAAAACTGACACATAATCAGGAAAGACATCAATTGATAAAAGCATAATCAGAAATGACAGAGATAGTGGAAGTAGCCAAAAAAGATGTTTACCAGTATGCTCTAAAAATTAAAGAAAAATATCACCATAATGTGGAGAACAGAAGATTTTACAAAGGCCCAAATGGAGTATAAAATAACTGAAATTAAAATCTCACTAAATAGTGTTAACAGCACAGCAGATACTGCAGGAAAAAAATCAGTGAGCTTCACAAAACAGCCATAGAAACTTTTCAAATGAAGCTCAAAATGAAAAAATATATCTGAACGAGAACAAGTCCAGAAACTCAGTAACCTATGGAACAAAATCAAGTACTCTAACATATGTATAACTGAACTTGCCAAAGGAAAGAAAAACGTGAGGACAGAAAGAATGCTTGAAAAAACCAGTGGCTAAATTTTTTTAACTTTAGTGACAAGATAAACTTATAGATCCAGGAAAACATTTAAGTTCGAGGATGAACAAAAATAAAGCCACACTGAAGCACACATCAACTTCCTGAAAACCACTGATCAGAAGTTCTTTAAAAAGACCAATAAAAAAGATACACTATATACAGAAAAAAAAGAATGGCAACAGATTTTTGTCAGAATCTTAGCAATCCAGGAAATAATGGAATGTAATCTTTAAATTGCTAAAGAAAAATAAATAACCTGTGAATATAATAATGAACAATTTTTAAATACTTGAAAAATGAAGATGAAATAAAAACTCTTCAGACCAACAAAAACTAAGAGTATTTATTGTCAGCAGGTTTTCATTTCAAGAAATGTTATAGGATATTCTTGAAACAGAAAATATTAACAAGTGAAAACTTGAAGCTATACAGTAGAATGAAGAAAGAAATGGTAAACCTGTGGGTAAATGTAAAAGAGTTTTGTTTCTCCATTTAAAAATTTCTTTAAAAAAATTCTTCAAGCATAATTAACCAATTAAATCAGAAATTATAATCAATGTCTTTGTGGAATTGTAACATACATAGAAAAAATATGATAACAATAGGCATTAAGGATATGAAGGGAAAATGAAAGTAAACTGTTATAAGGTTCCTATGTTTCACATAATGAAGTATCATGTGTGAAGGTACACTGTAACAAATTAAACATGCAACTTTTAAGTCTTGGAGCAATCACTAAAAGTATAAAACCAAGAGTTATAGATGACAAACCAACAGTGGAAATAAAAGAGATTCATAAAAATACTTAAAAATAAAAGGGAGAAAAAGACAAAAAGGAAAAAAGAAAAAGAAAAAATATAAGTAGAATAGAAAAAATAAGTTTGCAGATTTAAACCTAGCCAGACCAATCTTACTTCTACTAAATGTAAAAGGAAAAAACATTGCAATTAAAAGGAAGAGATTATTAAACAGACTAAGAAGAAAGTAAGACCCACCTATATTCTATCTGTAATAGAACCTGACTTTAAGTACAGATGTAAGTAGGTATAGATATAAGCATAGATGTAAAAATATATACTATGAAACACTCATTGTAAGAAAGCTAGAGTGGCCATAATAATATAAATGTAGACTTCAAGATAAGAAATGTAATCAGGGATAGAGACACTTCATAATGATAAAGAAGACATAAAAATCCTAAATATACATACATTCAGATACAAAGCTTCAAGTGCCTGTAAGAAAACCTGACAAAACTTAAGGAAGAAATAAATAAATTCACAATTGCAATTGCCATTTCAACATTCTCACTCAGTAATTAATAGACAGAAAGTAAATAGAAATATATATGTGATTTTAAAACATTATCAATGAAATTACCTAACATTCATAGAACACTACACCAATAGCTGGTAAGTACAGATTCAAGTGCACATCGAATATTCCCAAAGATAAAATGTATGCTGGGCCATAAAAGAAGCTCTCAATTATTAAAGGAGTAAAATAATACAGATTATGTTATCTTATCATGATAGAATTTATTCAGGGATTAATAACAGAAACTTATCTGTAAAATCCCCCAAATATTTGGAAGTTAAATACCACAGGTGAATATTGTACTGGAAATCCTAGTTAATGCAAGAAAATAAGACAAATAAATACTACATATACATTAGAATGTATATATAAATAATACAGTTGCATGTACAGATAATTCTGGACAAACTAAATTAATCATTAGACTATTACAAAGGTTCAAGATTTCTGCACATAAGGTCAATATACAAAATTTAAAAGCATTCTACATAGTCATGATAAATTATAATATTTAATGGAAATAAAGGATTTCATTTTTTTTAAGATTTTATTTATTCATGAGAGACACAGAGAGAAAGAGGTAGAGACATAGGCAGAGAGAGAAGCATGCTCCATGCAGGGACCCCGATGTGAGACTCAATCTTGGGACTCCAGGATCATGCCCTGGGCTCAAGACAGGTGCTAAACTCCTGAGCCACCCCGGCGTCCCTATAAAGGATTTCATTAAAAAAAAGAAATGAGTATTTTTCAAATCAATTTCCTAACAAAATATCCTGTGAAAAACTAATACTAAAATTTATACGTGTAATTAAAGAACCAAGAATAGCTACGACAATTCTAAAAAAGAATTCATGTAAACAAACTTTTTACACTTCCATAATTAAGACAATATAATATGGATGCAGTGACAGGTAGACAAACTAAAAGGGAAAGAAAGCCCCAAAATAGACTCATGTACAAACAAAAATTAAATATATCTGTGGTGACATTATAAATAGTAAAAAAGATATAGTCTGTTAAACAAATGGAATAGGGAAAATTGGTCAAATATGCAAAAAGTAGAAACTGGATCCCTGCTTCATATTATACACAAAAATTCAAATAGAAATTAGTAATTTCCTGAATTGTATTTGAATTTGCCAAATGTTACATATGTAGAACACAGGACTGAGTAGAATTTCTTAAACATTACACAAAACAATACAAACCATAAAGTATAATATTAACATTTTTTCCAAGTGTTTAGAATAAAAATCTTTGAGTAAAGTAAAAATAAATAAATAAATAAAATAGCCAAAGTTGGAACAATTTGAGAAACAATGTAAATGGAGTAGTAGTGGATTAGAATCTAAAGTATAAAATAAATACTCGTAACTCCATATGGCTATAAATAAATGATTAAATAAATAAATGGGACAGAATAGACATATGTCCCACTCAAAGGAATTCTAAATAATTTATGTATACATATCATCTCTAAAGAGGTGGAATATAGCTTCCTATTACTTAACTGTGGACTGCCTATAGTGACTTCCTTCAAAAGAATGCAATATGGCAACGGAAAAAAATGAATTACTTTATAATGGAGAAACCTGACAAATACTACCTGAGTCAGGTGATTGATGTCAATATCAATAATAGTAAGTCATGTTGATAGTATGTATCCTTCATCTGATGTAATGAGAATGGCATTTCTCATCTGTGATTTTCCTTCCCAGAACCCTTAACCTCTGTATAACTATGAGAAAAATATCACATAAATTCCAGCTGAGGAATACTTCATCAGTATTCCTCAAATTATTAAGGTCATCAAAAACAAGGGAAAACTGAAAAACTGTCACAGCCAAGAGAAGCCTAAAGAGACATGATGACTAAATTAATGTGATATCCTGGATGGGATCCTGGAAAAGGGGGAAAAGAACATTAGGTAAGGAAATTTGAATAAAGTATGGACTTTATTTAATAATACCCTATATTTGTTCATTAATTGTGACACACTAATGTAAGATCTTAATAAGGCAAACTGAGTTTGGGGTATATAGGAATTTTCTGTACTACCTTTGCAACTTTTTGTAAATCTAAAACTATTTTAATCTAAAGGTTTTCTTAAAAAAGAGAGAAAGCCATAGTCTGGGAGAAAGTCTTTGCAGTATGCATAACAAATAACAATTAACATTGAGGATATATAAAATAAGTAAAAAGCATGTAATCTAAAAGAAAAATCATTAAAGAATATAAACTTTCAATTCACAGAACGGGTAATCTTAATGGCCATAAACATACACAGAGAAATTCAACATCATAATTCATGAGGGAAATACATATTTAAAGTAGCACATGAAATAAAATCTGATAATGTAGAAGAGGAAGTGGAACAGTGGCAATTCTCATGCTCTAATTATAGAGTAAAAATTATACCAAACAAAAAAATAGCCCTACACTGAAAACAATCCTGAAATCTGTCAACAGTAGAATGAATTATGATATATTCATAAAATGGAATACTATATTCCAATGAGAATGAACTGCAGCCAAATGCAATATCATGCAAATCTCACCAACATAATATTAATCCAAAAACTACACACAGAAGTACATACTCTCCAATTCCATTTAGATAAAGTTCAAAAATAGACAAATCTAACCTTCGGCATTAGAAATGAGATAATGGTTACTCTCAGGAAAAAAGACAATGACTAAAAGAGGCCTCAAGGAAACTTCTGAAGTCATAATTACAGTCTGTTTCTGAATCTGGATGCTTGTTATTTCAGTGTGTCAACTTACAAAGTATACATCTGTGATCTCTGCACTTTCCATAGATATGTAACACTTCAGTATAATTGCAAAAAACCAGAACAAGACAAAACACACAAACATGTACTTGAGGAAACTGGGAGGGAATGCTTAAAGATGAATTAGGTTCTATTTTTAAGTTAAAACTTTAATAAATAAAAATTAAAAAATTTAAACAACTAAAAAAATAGTAACAGAGTTCCAAGCATGAAATTCACTAGGAAGAAAGAAGTCTAGTAAGAAAAGCCAGAGCAGGGGCACCTGGGTGGCTCAGCTGGTTAAGTGTCTGACTTTTGGCTCAGATCATGATCTCAGGGTCCTGGGATCCAGCCTTGCCCAGCATCAGGCTCCCGCTCAGTGGGGAGTCTGCTTGTCCCTCTGCCCCTCCCCTCACTCATACATGCACCCACACACTTGCACTCTTTCCCTCTCAAATAAATAAAATCTTAAAAAAAAAAAAAGCCACAGCAGATACAAGTCCTGACTGTAGGCAATGAATAATGCCCACTGTGATGGGCATAAAGCAGCACATTCTAAAGTAACTCCCTGAGTGTGATATAACCCTTCTGTTAGTTTGATAGGGTTGTCACAAAAAATGCAACAGACTAAGTGACTTAAACAGCAGACATTTATTTTATCATCTTGGAGGCTAGAAGTTCAAAATCAAGGTATTACCACCTTTAGTTTTTCCTTGGCTTGTAGTTGGCCACCTTCTCCCTAGATTGTCACATGGTTTCTCTTCCGCATGTGCCTATACCTGATGCATGTGTGTGTGTGTGTTTCTAGTTTTTTTAAAAATGGATTTTATTTTTTAGAGCTGTTTCAGGTCCATAGAAAAACTGCAGAAAGTAATTTCCCATATTTCTCCTCCCCATACATATATAGCCTCCCTCATTATCAACATCTCCATCAAAGTGGTACATTTGTTACAATTGATAAACCTACATTGAGATTTCACTATTATCCAAAGTTCATAATTTACATTAGGACTCACTCTTGGGGTTGTACATTCTATGGGTTTGGAAAAATGTATAAGGATATATATCCATCATTATGATATCATACACAGTATTTTCACTGCCTAAAAACCTGTGTTCCATCTACTCATACCTCCCTTACCTCTCATCTCTGGCAATCACTTTCGTATTGTCACCATAGTTTGGCCTTCTCTAGAATTAGTTGGAATCATATAGTATGTAGCCTTTTCAAAATGACTTCTTTCACTTATTAGTAACATGAATTTCAAGGTTCCTCCATGTCTTTTCATGGCTTAAGATCATTTCTACTTAGTGCTGAATAATATCCCATCTTCTGGATGTTTCTTTATTCATTCACCTACTAAAGGATACCTGGCTTGTTTCCAAGTTTTAGTAATTATGAATAAAGCTACTATAAACATCCATGCATAAGGTTTTTTTGGTGGACATAAGTTTTAAATTCTTTAGATAAATATGAAAAAGCATGGTTGCTGGCTCATATGGTAAGAGTATATTTAGGGACAGACCGGCTCTTTAGCATTTAGAGTTAATAGGAGCTATAACTACTTCCAGAAACTACAATGCAAAAACAAGGAAGATTTGACCAGTCCATGTCAGACTAGAAGTTGTTCCACAATCCATAATACTTTTTTCACCTCCACTCCCTTTTTCCATGTCCACATCTCTTTTACTTCTATTTTTTCTTCTTTCCTATTTGTATCTGCCAAGTACTTTCTTCTTTTAATGTCTGTTGATAAGTACTCCCATTACTGTGGGTATATTTCTTCCCTCACTGTTTGTCCTCTTTCCCTTTTTTTTATCTCTCTTCCTCTCTTTTCTGTCTTTCTACTTTATCTTTTTTTCACAAACTACACCTTTCCCCACTTACATCAGTCATTGTGTAGAAATCAAGTGGATATTTTAAAAACTATGCTATATTTAAGTAAAATTTGTTACTTCTTGATTTTAAAAGCAGTCCAAATATTAATGTATACAATTTTAAGGGAACTATAAATTAGTTTTATCCCAAAAAACAGAGGAATGGCCTCCTCAGTGTCAAGGTCAACTCTACTTCTTCAGGAAAATCCTTAACCTCTAGATTAAATTAACACCCTCATCCTGCCTAGCATGTACTAAGAAACTTAATAAAATTCAACTATTATTTTCCTTCTTATTTAATGGCTTTTTTCTGCTAACATATAAATCCTGTAAAGTCGGGGATTATACTGTTCTGTAGACCCTATAAGCGCCAGTACCTAGCTGAGTATTTGGAGCACAGAAGGCGATTAAATGACGTTGAATGAATGAATAAAGTAATGAATAAAAAAATTCAGCCCATCTCCATTTCCATCTTGTCAAAAATACCCCAACTTTCTCAATCTTTGTAACTCATCTTTAAATTGTCTACTCATTCCACAGTTCCGTGAAATTATGAAGACTAGAAGAGAACTGTGGAGAAGGTGATAATGAAGCCATTCTCATAGGCAGTGGGTTCTGAGATAAATTCTGTAAATTTAAAAAGTTTCTTGTTGTGGTCTCATCTTTAAACTGTAACATGCCACACAATTTTCTCTTTTCCCATTACCCCTTGATGCTCCAGAAACAACTACTCTAACATTGCCTCACTTTCTACCTCTTAGCCTTTCTACTTATTAACCACAACGGGCCTCTTTTCCTTACAGTTTAGTATCTAGTGTTTCTTATTCCCATCCTGCAGTGTGTGTGCCTGTTTGTTTTTTTTTTTTTTTTTTCCTAAAAGGGTAAAACACCAATAAATGAAGATAAATTATTGGCTTTGTTCCAAAACAAGCTTGTTGTTTTAGGACCCCAAACTGTCTCAAACATCATTAAGAAGCAGCAGGCCACCCAAGGTTGTGCATCAATTAGCAATTAGGTCACACATTGGGTGGTTGGAGGCACTCAGCCTTTGGCCTTGTTCCTTGCAGCACACCCAAGCAGGGCACCAGTATCCAAACAATGCCCACCCTGCTGTATCTTGTTCCTTAATTGGGATAACTTAGAGATGCTAATGTGCACAGGCAGGCCCTGTCGCTCCAATTAGGCCTCATTAGTGGCTCTGCCAGTGGTGACCACTGCAAAGTGATATTTGCTCTTGGGAAGGCTTTGTGAGGTGCTCCGGGTTCCTGCAGAGAAGCAGTAAGGACATGTTTTACACTCTATCCAGCAGCAAACTCCTTCCCTCGATCTTCTCCAGCCCCTGTCAGTTTAGAGAGTATTACTTTTCGTGGTTCAGTTTTATGACCATTACTACTGCTGCCTGGGGCAATAGGTGGAAATTCTGACAGACACCCACTTGGAGAGGACTGGTGTATGCGTCCTCCTTTCCCTCCACCCCTCATTGATTTTTAATGAAATATAGAAAATTTCTTCAGAGACTGGCTTCTGAAACCCAAAGACAATTCCTCCTTGAACCCCAAAGTATCCCATAAATAATTTTTAGCTGTCTAAAAGCAAAAACTAGAAGACAATCATCTTGAAAAATGCATAGGGAATGAAGAATACAATTTGTTTTAAAGTGAGAGAGAATTCAAAATGACAAATTTTGAGAATGATGCTGTTAAATTCTCCACAATGGGAAACTGGTCATTGGTCTAACCAAACCTTAGAGAGAGGCACATGTCCACACTAACAGAGGACTGTAGACATTTTAGTCCTTGCAAATTTAGTTTAAAAGGAGAGACACAATGTGATCCTTCATGAGGGTCATTGACACAATTCCATCTAGTTTATAACCACTTTTAGAGTTTAGCTCACAATCCTTGCAGACAAGAGCTCCTTAAAGACAAGGATGGCAAAACAATAATTCCCTGCATTGGGATGGGGCAAGACTGGGTGGACATGTGATTAGAGCCTCCTGCTCTATCCCCTCAATTCACTAAAATGTCATTAGAGTTCTTGTTTTAATATTTTCAATTTTTTTCTTAAGAAAAGGAGGGAGTGAAATAAATACACTTAATGGATAAGACTAGAGACAGACTGATCAATAACAGATGACATTAAAAAATGGCAGATCTAACAGTGTCACTTCCTTGCAATTAGTTATTTTTAAAAATCCTTTTTCTCTTTTTCTTTCTTTCTTTCATTCTTTTTTCTGACCATTCACATTCCAGCAGCTGCCTGAACTCCTGGCATTGTAGTATGTATCAAGACATTCACAACCTAAAGAGCTGTTAGGAGAATCATAAGAGTAGAGCTTTCCTAGTGGCCATTTCCATCATGTGATTTTTCCTCCTAGTTACTTGCATCCTTCTTCCTGCCCCTTGACTTGTATGAGCAGTTGCTGCAGAGATGGCAGGATGTCAATGCCCCCAAAATTGAACCTGTGATTTGTTTTTCTTTGATTTATGTTCTTGTAGTCAATAAACTTTATAAAGGAAAGTATCAGACTGAACAATCAATCAAAGATAAACAGATTCCTGTCCTTTAAAAGCATTTCAGCCCAGTAGGTGAGTGCCTCATTCATCTTTTGCAGGCATGCTTTTGGCCTTTCCACTGAGACACAACCGACTGCTCACTACAGGCAGCTTTTCTACCAAAGGGCTGCTGCAGTTGAGCTGAGATTCATCAATTTCATGGCACCAGTGGTCCTGATATGGTATCATTTTCAGGATCTAAATGGTTAAGCATGCTGTTTGCATGCTGAGACCTGGCCTTTCCATCTACCGGTGAAAGGGGAGAGAAATGAGTAGTTTTAAACACCTAGGTTTACACTGTATAGCTCTATAAAAATTCTTATGTACTTTTCTTTTTATTTTAAAAAGCCAAATTCCTTCCTTGCAAAAGAGAATTCCCTCTTCGTTCTATTAGTGGTTTCTGAATCTTCCTTCGAATAAGGCAAATGTCATCCTGCATTTTTTGCTTCTCCACAGCACAGATGGTGTGCATATGCAGATTGGTGATTTTCTAATCAATACAGTGGCACTTGGGAATATCTGTAAGTATTGTAATAATGCATTAGTCAGGAGTGATGTTGTAACACACTGAGATCATACACATAAATCTAAGACACCATGTCTAGACACTCCAGGGAAGATGGCATGGCATGGGTTAGAGCAGGCATTAAGGGAGGGCAATATTTCAAATATGATGGGAAAATAATGCAATTTGCAGACTTTAATAAAACCACTGGGGAATTAATTTCAGTAGGGGTACATTCTCTCCCCAAACATTCTCATTCTTATGTTTGCTTCATGGACACTTGTAATGAGATACTTTTCACCTGTTATCTCAGGCATAAACACAGAATGGGATCTGCGAATTGAGCTAGATTTTTAATGTGCTGAATATGAAAATAATCCTTTTTAGGTAGTGCTTTAGCTGTACAAAAGTGCATTATGCAAACAACACATAGACAGAATAAACCTTAGAGATTCAGAGTTAGAAGAGCTTATAAATTAATCTCCTACACATACCTTGAGCGTGCACAGAGTCCACTCAATCATAAAACTTGACCAACTGAACCAGCAAAGTTTTAATAGGGATGGGTTTGATGATGAAAAGTGAAAACAATATTAAATATACATCCATTTTAACACTTCCCAAAAGTTACAGGCTGGTTATAGTCTCTGCTACCTTCAAGCCATTTGCTCTTGAGTCCTTTATTTTAATCAACCAAACTCAGTTTAAATTCTTCAGGCTGATGACGGACCTGATGTCATACACTCGCCTTAACAGAAATGCTGTGATAAAAATGTTAAATCAAATGTAGCCAGAAATGAAAACTGTATTTTCAAGCCAAACACAAGTATAGAATGCACAGACTGGCCCCAGACCCCCTGCCTGTTCAAGCAGTAACACAACAGGCCCCTGGTTCCACACACTGCTTAGCCTGTCCTCTGGTTGTCATTTTGGTCCCCTGCTGCCCAAGCGAAGTCCCCTCAAGTCTAAGGCCAGTTCGGTGCTTCTAACACTCTGAAGGCTTTTCAATTAAAATGCGAGAGAAGTGAAGGCTAGTTGGAATCAACCCAATTATCTCTGTAGCCATAGAAATGCACATGATAAATGAACTCCAACCTTTTCCTTTCTGATGACAACTTGGGCTCTGAATAGAGGTGTGATTTTTTCTTTTTTTTTTTTTTCTTTTCCCTTTTTTTTTTTTGAATGTGAGGAAGAATGTGGTTTTCTTTAGTAGAGAGTGAAACACCACTTCCTTGGCAAAATATCTCAAGGCATAAGTTTCCAACACCTGTATAATTTGGTTTTATAAAGGCATAGGCTTAGAAAAAAAAATTGTTGTGGTCTCACACTGTCCCTGCTGTCCTGAGGGAAAGTACTTTGTAGCATCTTATTTGCAGAAGTCTCTTCTGCAGCCTTATTGATTCATTTCCTTATTATGCTAATTTTAAATTAGTGTTTCTAAATATTTTCCTCTGTATCTTTCTTTCAAAAATCGTTTTTAAAGGGGGAATAAGAATACACACAGAACATAATAAATCTGTCTCATTTCCTAAGCCCTGACCTACTTCCCTCTTGGTGAAAAGCCCTTTTATTTACATTGCTACTACTGGACATAAATTTTGTGGGAAAGGTAATTAAAAAGCTCAGTAAGAGCAGAGGTCAGCCTACAGTTTTCCATATTCCTTGGTTCTCCTCCCATTCACACTCACCCAGAGGTCCCTCAGTCCATGTTGCTCAGTGCATAGAATGGCCACAGAGTACTTCAGGAACACCTCAGTAAGTAACATCCACTGCAAACACAAGACACAGTTGCTCTCCCTTTCACATTGAGGAAAACTAGAAAATTCCATCCTAATATTTCTTCTATAGCTCTTATTTTATCCCACTATTTTCTTTTTAACTTTATCAATCTTTCTGTCAAGTGAAGAGTACATGAGTCCTTGTCCTTTTTTGTCAGTCTGCCTATAGTTCAAAATCCTACTGGACTTTATCCCATTTGAATTCTTAGTCATACTATAATCAAAACTTAAATCATCATGATCTTTTCGCTATCTTTTTCTGTCTTATTCTCAGGACCACTTTAATTCCCTAGTTGACATTTAAACATTTTATGATAGCTATCACCAAAATATGTGTAAGACTGTGTCCTTGCAAACACTAACAATTTGACTCACTTTTTATAATCCACTTCACCAATGATCTGATTATCCACTGTCAGTTTCTCCTGGCTCCAGAGAAATTTGAGATGATCATATGATCACAGAGATAATGAGTATTCACTTTTGTTTAATATTTTGTAGTTTACAAAAGTGCATTTGGGAACATGAAAAATAGTAGTCCTGGTTGGGGAAAAGAAGAAAAAGGAATAATTATTAAACAGCATGTATGCATGATCCTTCTCGTGAGTCAATGCTAAGGATATCAGCCTGAAGTTGATGGTTGAAAGGTGTTTATGAGGGGTTGAGCATTGTTATCAGAAGGAAGAGATCTCAAAAAAGAGACATTACACTGTCCCTCAGAATGGGGTCAATGAAGGGACAGCCACAAAATCATAGAATTCTTCATATCAAGATCAATCACAGGTAAAATTATTTTTCAGGAGACCAAGTTCATTTCTACATTTTAACTTAATCTCTTATTGTGGCCATTTCTTCCCCAAGACCATCAAAGCTGTTTGAATTATATAATAACAACCTTGAGGCTTACACTCCATGATCTTGTCCAGCATTGGATCCCACATGTGACAGAAGTTCAGAGGGAAGACTGCACTAAAATATCTGTGAGAAAAACTGATTTCTTTGGCTTAAGGCTTTGTTTGCCTGATAAAATGCAAATATCCCTGTGGAAGATAACATTTTGTTAATCACTTATATTTCAGTATTAATGATATTATTAGATCTTTACCTAATAACAAGTATTAATGCACAGTTCTTAGAAGCTTATGGCAGAGAATATCTCAGAGAAATGAAGAGTGTGTCACCCAACTGGGGAAGGAGGTTGGGGAGAAGTGAGAATAGTGAGAAAGTCATAACAACTGAAATCTAGTGACACTGAAAACTCATTTCTTGCTAATCATTATGCCCTGAACTGTCCCTACCTGATGTTGCAACTATGGAACAGGTATTTCTAAAATAATAAACAAGTATTGCTAAAATAAACAGTTCTCTGTCTACTCTCCATTTGACTCAAAATTGAAAACAGGCACTAATTACCATTTCCCCAGAATGCAACATTATGCCCAGAGATATGGAGCATGGGGTAAAAATGCAGATTTCCATTTTGTGGTGTTTACCAGGAAT
This sequence comes from Canis lupus familiaris, assembly GCF_011100685.1. Classification (NCBI taxonomy): domain Eukaryota; kingdom Metazoa; phylum Chordata; class Mammalia; order Carnivora; family Canidae; genus Canis; species Canis lupus. Next base: position 53,799,326 of record NC_049227.1, on the reverse strand, counting down.
GCTGGGCTCCCTCAGTCTCCTCATTCTTAGTCCCCTCCTATTTTCTACAGCAGATCAATTTATCATCAGATGGCAGATTACTGATTAAACCAGTCTTAGAATCAGTTTAAGTCTGAGTCCTCTAGAGACAGAATCTGGCATTTCAAGGGCTATGGGTTTCATTCTCTCTCTCCCTTCCTCCAATCATTTTAAACAAATGACAACATAAAGTTCTTAGAACAATGCTGAAAGTAATTTGAATTATTCACAAAATATTATTTCTCTATACTATTTTTATTCTTTTTTGCAACTACATTTTTTTTTTACCAATTGTGCATGAAAATAAGAGGACTATTTTTTCCTTTGTTTCTCTTCTGACATTATTGAGATAATTATTATGTAATATTTTATATAAATAATGCCATATAGGGATGCCTGGGCAGCTCAGCGGCTGAGCGTCTGCCTTCAGCTTGGGGCGTGATCCCGGGATCTGGGATCAAGTCCCACATTGGGCTCCTTATGGGGAGTCTACTTCTCCCTCTGCCTCTGCCTCTCTCTCTGTGTCTCTCATGAATAAATAAATAAAATCTTTGAAAAAAATAATGCCATACAAAAATAAAATGCCATTTCAAAGTATCTGCATTAAATTAAATTGCCTGAACAGTCTGGTAAAGTGGATGAGCACCGGATCTGTAAGTCAAAGTAGACCCAGTCCCAGTTCTGGCCTCCCTTGGCAACTCTCACAGCCGATCTAGGACCCAGGATCCTCTTGTAAGATAAAGGGGCTGGACCCTTTAGCAACAACAGGATTATTCCATCTTGTCTGCCAACCCAGACCAGTTTGCTAGTTGATTATTTGAACTGCTGTGTTAAGAAGGACTACAATTCCCAGTCCTTGTTCTTCCACTGACCGGCAACATCTGTCAGAAGCAAAGTGGTAGAGTGTAGTAGGACCTGGACCAGATTCTGCTGCACTGGAGCCAGATGATCTTAAAATGGTCTTCTTACCTCTGGAAACTCCACTCTCAACTACAGAGTAATTTATTTTTGTTGTTTTTAAAAAAATGTACAGAGGTATAAAACTGAAAATTATCAATTTATATTTTAAAGAAAGCTGAATATTATCAATAAGTTATATATTTAAAAGTAAAATAAGTTATTAATAGGGCCAGGTAAGCTTTATATTTATATAAAAAAATTGTCTAGTATCAACAAATTCTGCCATACTATTTTAATCTATTTTGTCGACACCCAGTGCTTAAGATAAAAAAAGTCATATAGTTCAATTCTCTTTCTTAGTGCTGCTGGCACTGGGGTGAAGTAATTCCACCCGAAAAAAAAATATTTATGGGATTTCATATAGCCTCATATGTTTCAGATGAACCATACTTTTCATCTAAAAGTACGTGATTCTTGTCAGGAACTGTGACAGGCAGTGTTTAAGTCTCATTTTATACCAGCATATTCAATATGAAAAGATTATAATCTATGGTTGATATTAAATTAGGAAATCCCATGTGATCACACCGTATCACAAGTTGGGAATAACTTTATTATCATCTTGTCTTTTTTTTTTTTAAAGAAAAAAAAGTCTTTCTTTTCCTTAATCGGCAATATACTCTGTAAATAATGTTGTTCCCTTCACACTGAAAACCATTTAATTCCCCATTATCTCACTTCATTAGCCAAATGTCCTGTTTAGGCAAACTCTGAATATAAAGCACATTATAATGTAGTAGGAAATAATATTTAGAAACAGCCTTTAACTGAAAAGAAAAACTCAACAAAACAGAAGTCAATGCAGATGATATGTATTCATTACATTCCAGGCTATTTATTTCAGAGATCTAGTTCTATTATGATTGACCTTGAAAATCAACCGGGAGAAATTTCCACATGTTATACTAAGTTAAACATGAATTCTGGGACAGGCAAAAGTAACAAAAGTTAGAAATTAATTTTTGGTAAAAATTTTGAATATAAAAAAGACCTTGGACCAAACTAGAAGGGCATTAGGGACCAGGAAAATCCTGCGTATCACCAGCCCATATCCCCATCCATCAGGAAAATCCTTTGAAATGTAGAGGCATATGAAGGAGTACCTTTAATAGAAAAAAATGGTTACAAAGAAGAGTTTGCACTGCGTGTATAAAGGAAGAAGGCCATCCCCAAGAGAGAGGTATGGGAGAGGCCATGGGCCACAAGCAAACAAACACTTCAGACATGTTAGCCTCTGCTGGTAAAACCACTTTCTTCATCCTCTCAGATTTCCATTCTCAGTTCACTGCTCACTCACTAAGACCAGGAACCTTTCCTTAAAATAATGGGACCTAAGACAGTCAACCAAACAGAAATGAGCCTTCATTGTTAAACTCAAGTAGTCACCTTAACTAGGAGCAGAGCTGCAAAGAACTGCTTTCCTCTCGAAGCTCAGAAAATGAGACATAGCAAATATCAGGTAGGCCTTCCTGCTTCAGTTACTTCTTCACACTAACTAAAGGAGCTGTTTTAGATCCTTTTCAAGGATGAAAAAAAAGATCCCTGAAAAGCACAACCCATATATACTATGAAATAAATTTTCCATTCTTTACTTAGTACTGTAGTAGATGATAATATAGTATCATTATCGTAATGCTACTCCTCCCTTGCTAGGAATACCTCCAAGGGAGGATTACGTCTCTTATCCCATTGATGTCAGACTTAGTCATGTCTTCTTTGGCCAATGAGAAGCAGAAGTATCAAGTGCCACATCTGAGTAGAAGATTTGAAAGCCTTCATGATGTCACATGATTTCTCTTTTTCTCCATTTATGGGCCTGGCAAAGTGTTGCTAGAAAAAAAAAAAAAGTACATGCAGTTAAATTTGAATTACATAAACACCAAATAACTTTTTTGTACATGTATACCACAAATACTATATGGAACACATTTACACACATAAAAATCATTTATTGCTTATCTGAAATTCAAACTCAACTGGGTGTTTTATATTTTCATTTGCTATGTTTGGCAATCCTTATTCTGTAGGATCCCAGAGAGTAAGTATTCTATTGGTCTGTGTTCCAGAATAAAGAGCAGGTGCAATAAGACCTCAATGGATTTGAAGCCAACCAGAAATGCAATCAAGCTTTGTGGTCTCAAGCCACTTAGAGTTGGAGGTCACTGTTTCTGAAGTGCAACCTAGAGAAACATGACAGATAAAATCACCATACATTCCTCACTAAGATACTAATGAAGCCCTTAACTAGGAGAAGCTAGGGAACGTCCCTCTGGTTCTAGTCTGAATCCTTTCTATGATACTCTTCACATCAGCTTCTATGTCCATTGCTTATCTGCACTGGTTCAGTCCGATGCTCTTCTTTGTTGGTTTGTTCACTTCTTTTTATTAGAACCCCCTCAGTCTTCCTAATTGCATCTACTGTGAATTTGGTCTCCATGACACAGAGGTTTTACTCCCCTGACTATATGCATTTCATCAAAAGTATTTCTAATATTTTACCAATATTGATCAGTCCCTAGTTGCCACTACAGAAACTGGGTACAAATTCTGGAAATGCTAGAAAGTATATACAATCTCTGCAGAAATACTCACTACAAAATGTATTCTGGTTATGCAATGGTGGTTCCTACTAGTGACTGAATTCCACTAGACAGAGAGCCAGGGGACTGGCTTTACTGTGATGGACAGAGTAGATATGACAATTGGCCTCATGGAGTTTACAGTCTAAAAGGTTAGATAATTTCCCTTGACTTAAGAAAAATAAATATATTAAGTAAGGTTTGACTATTTTCTCCTCTTTAATCATCATGCCTCCAAATTTACTCACATGCTCTCTTGCTTTCAGTTTTATATCAGAATTCTCATATGTCCCTGTATCGGCAGTAGCTGCTGGTTAAACCTTTTTACCGTCTGCTAATATGAGCTTTATAATTTAATTTTTAATGCTCTTTTAAGTAAATTTATAGTTGGTTCCTTTAGAGAATAGGCCACATTTTACTCTTGTATGTGTTAATTCAAATATAGCACTCTACCAAATGCTCACTTTCAGTGGATGCAGGGCAAGAGGAGGGTGCAGTAAAAAAGAAAGAAAAGAAAAAAAAAAAAAACAGTCTTTACCTTCAAAGAGCTTATACTTCCAGAAAGAATTAAAGCTCATATCTCTAAAATAATTAACTATATATGGCACAAATAGTAAATGTTAAGAAAATGATTAAAATAATAACAGCTATAAGATTTCAGAGAATGAAGAGCCCTCTGCAGGCTCAAGAACTTGAGAAATGGGAATTAAATGTAGCTGTGAAGAATAAGCAAAAGTCTCATTGGGCGTAGAGAAAGAGGGCAGGGTCCTATAGGCAGGATACATGGCAAAAGAACTTAGGTGAGAATCAGCAAAGAGGGACTTTACAGAAATGATGAAGTGTCCCTGCCACAGGTATCCTAGGGGCAGCTTGTAACAGATCCAGAACACCAGACTCAAGAGTTTATATCCTAATGACAATGGATACAAATAAAAGTTTTGAACGAAATAATGACATAATAAATTCTAATTTGCCTCTTCTTAACAATATATTTGTCGCCTTTATTTTTTACATTAGATAGAGTCTAGACCACATATTTTTGGATCTGTGTGGGCATATATGTGTGTGAACACAGGTATATATGTGTGTATATCAATGCGACTGTTAACCATTCATGGCCCTAAGACTGCTTTCTGTTCAAAACTACATTTTCCTCTCATGGAACTGCAAAGGCAGAAGGTATTCATGACACATATTTTAATTGCAAGTGACAAAAACAAAACAACTTGAAAGGCTCACAGAAATAGGATTTATTGGGAGAATAATGAAATATCCCATGGAATTCAAGAAAAATCTCAAATGGAAGGGTCAATAATGTAGCAGGGCTAAGGCACTACCAGAACCACCAGGAAATGGAAGACTATCTCCAGTTAATGTACCTTTTTATTCATCTTTCCATTTCTCTTTCTCTTTGTGTAAACCAGTTGGTTCCATGTCATGGCATAAACTTGGCCACTAAAGGAGCTCTAAGATTAATTTACATTTAACATCTTTAATTACAAGAGAGATTGCCAAAACTCTCACCCTAAAATTCAAAATTTCACTAAGTAAAAAAAAAAAATCAGAGAAAGGCAAATACCACATGATTTCACTTATATGTGGAATCTAAAAAATAAAACAAATGCACAAACAAAAAGCCAAAACAGACCTATAAATATAGACAATAAATTGAGAGCTGCCATAGGGGAAAGGGTGGAACTATGGGCAAAATGAGTGAAGATGGGTAGGAGGTATAGGCTTCCAGTTATGGAATAGACAAGTCATGGGGATTATAAGTACAGTACAGGGAATAAGGTCAATAGTACCATAATAGCACTCTATAGTGACAGATGCTAGCTACACTTATGGTGTAGTGCAGCATAACATACAGACTTGATGAATATATTATACACTTGAAACTAATATAACATTATGTGTCAACTATACCTCAATAAAAATTAATTAAAAATTCAAAAATTGAAAATTTCAGGCAAGAGGTTCAGTGGCCCAGTTTGAATAGGATTCTAACTATTGAGTCAGTCAACTGTGGCTCCCAAGAGCAAAGTCCTATTGTATAAAATGGTCATTCTCATAAAAAATGTGGATGCCAAGAGTGGATATCCATAGAAATGTTGGAAATAGGCTACACACAGAAAAAGGTATCTTATCACAGAAGTCATAATTACAACCATCTTTTACATAGAGTGAATGTATAATTTTAACTAAAAGGACACCTATTACATAGAAATGCTAAATCATTACCCAAAGCTTAAAACAAACTGAGGTAATTCTATAGGCCACCAGAGTTTCAATTGTTCTACACTACTATATTTAAGGGCCTGGGCTTCATCTCTAATATAAAGACCAAAAAGGAAACCCAGAAGACAGGACACTGATGGAGAGGTGACCTGTGAATAAATAGCTCCAAATAAATACTGGTGTGACCACTAGTTTCTGAAAAACTAGAAGGGTCCCTTCAAAATGGCCCTGACCATGAATTATAATTGCCCCTTCAAATCTGCAAAGAGAAGATGGTGACATCAGCTACTACTATACAATTGTTTGCTGCCATTGTAAAATCGGTTGCTGTTAACAAGTACACATGGGAAAGAACAGTGTTGAGATTATCTCAAATGGGATTTTAACATCTTCAAACTTTTTATTAAGATTTATCTTTAAACTGATATTTTGAGAGGATATATCATCTCAGGAATTTGAAGTGCAAAATGTCAAGCTGCTATATGTACCTATTTGCATGTATGTGTGCTTCTGCACTGAACTTTTTAGTTTACTGCAATGTGCATTTCAACTGAAATAAGGGCCCTATCTAAAATTTCTTTGGCTACAGATCCCCTTCTCCTCATGCTCCACCTCACCACCTCTGCCTAGAATTTGCCTTGACTCAGGAATTGTTCAACTAATATTTATTAATAGATTCATGACATAAAACTGTAGAATCCCAAATGGTTGCATGCAAGATAGGCTGGGTAGTAGATGGAAAAAAAAAGATTAGATGTGGCAAAATAAATTTGGCATGGCTTATTAGTCTACATACATACTCTGTAGTGTGATGTCAATAAACATGAAAAGAAATAATTTTTTTCAAAAATGTTATGAGGCAAAGGAATTGATAGGGTTTAGAAATTGAAAAACAAGAAATAAAAAGAAATAAGTAAAGGTCAATGTGAGTTTTTAAACTAGGAAAATCATTGAGTTAGGTGAATCTGGAGAGGTATTTGGGAAAGAATAAGTTTTAGAAGATAAAGAAATACTTAAATGAAAATATCTAATAATATTTTATTACTTATAGTTATAATATCTTCCAAAAAATAAACATGTTGAACATGCCTTGTACTGAATATAGGATCAAATCCAGGCAGATTATCGTCTGAGATGATAATCAAAACCATAAGGTCTTAGGCTTAAAAAATTTGAGGCAAATTTTATCTACACTGTCACCAACCTTTAAATTTACATATACAGAGGAGAGGAGGTAAGATGGCAGAAGAGTAGGAGTCCTTGATTCATCTGGTCCCCCAAACCTACCTAGAAAACGTTCAAGACATCCTGAAGACTTAGGATTCTAACCTGAGATGCAAAAGAACAGCTGGAACGCTACAGGGAGAAAAGTGATTGCTTCTGACAAGCCATTCTGCACTGGGCAAAATGACTACAATGAAGAATTCACTAGAAAAGAAAGAACCAGAAGTAATTCTCTGCCACAGACTTACTTGATATGGATTTAGGTAGCATGTCAAAGATACAATTCAGAAGTACAATCATAAAATTACTGGTAGCTCTGGAAAAAAAGTATAAAGTATTCTAGAGATTCTCTTACTGCAGAATTGAGATCTAATCAATCTGAAATTAAAAATACTTTAACTGAGATGCAGTCTAAACTGGATGCTCTAACTGCTAGGGTTAATGAGGTGGAAGAGAGAGTAACATCGAAGACAAGTCGGTGGCAAGGAAGGAAGCTGAGGAAAAAAGAGAAAAACAATTAAGAACCCACAAGGAAAGGCGTTGGGAAATAAATGATAGCTTGAGAATGAATAATATTCTTCTTACTGAGATCAAAAGAGATAGAGAGAGAGGGAGGGAGACAGGAACACAAAGTATATTTGAACAAATCATAACTGAGAACTTCCCTAATCTGGGGAAGGAAACAGGCATTCAGATCCAAGAGATAGAGAGGACCTCCCTGCAAAATAAACAAAAACTGATTAACACCTAAACATGTAATAGTGAAACTTGCAAATTTCAAATATAAAGAGAAAATTCTAAAAGCATCTCAAGACAAGAGATGCTTAACTTATATGGGGAGAAATATCAGATTAGCAGTGGACTTATCCACAGAGACCTGGCAAGACCAGAAACGGCTGGCATGATATATTCAGGATACTAAACAAGAAAAACATGCAGCCAAGGATACTTTATCCAGCTAGGTTATCATTTAGAATAGAAGGAGAGATATAGAGCTTCCAGGATACACAGAAACTGAAAGAATATGTAACCACCAATCTGACTCTGTAAGAAATATTAAGGGGGGCGGGGGCCTGTAAGACAAGGAGGGAGGCCAAAGAAACAATCTACAGAAACAGGGTCTGTATCAGTAATACTATGACACTAAATTCACATCTTTCAATAGTTACTCTGAACGTGAATGGGCTAAATGACCCCATCAAAAAATGCAGGGTATCAGACTGGATAAAAAAGCAAGACCCATCTATATGCTGTCTACAAGAAACTCATTTTAGACTTAAGGACACTTCCAAACTGAAAATGAAGCGGTAAAGAACCATTTGCCGTTTAAATGGTCCTCAAAAGAAAGCTAGGGTAGCAATCTTCATATCAGATAAATTAGATTTTATATCAAAGACTGTAGTAAGACATGAAGAGGGACACTATATCATACTTAAAAGGTCTATCCAACAAGGCGATCTAACAATTATGAATATTTATGCCCCTAATGTGGGAGCAGCCAAGTATATCAATTAATAACCAAAGTAAAGAGATACATAGATAATAATACAATAGTAGTAAGAGACTCAAATACAGCACTCTCAGCAAAAGACAGATCTTCTAAGCAGAATATCACCAAAGAAACAAGGGCTTTGAATGATATACTGGAACAAATGGATTTCACAAATATATACAGAACATTCCATCCTAATGGAACTGAATACACATTCTTCTTAAGTGAACATGGAAACTTCTCCATAATAGACCACATACTGGGTCACAAATCAGGTTTCACTCAATACCAAAAGACGGGGATTGTCCCCTGCATATTTTCAGACTACAATGCTTTGAAGCTAGAACTCAATCACAAAAAGAAATTTGGAAGAAACTAAAACACCTGGAGGCTAAAGAGCATCTTACTAAAAGATGAATGGGTCAACCAGAATATTAGAGAAGAATTAAAAAGATTCACAGAACCTAATGAAAATGAAAATACAGTTATTCAAAATCTTTGGGATACAGTGAAAGCGGTCCTAAGAGGGAAATACACTGAAATACAAGCCTCCCTCATAAAATTGGAAAAAACTTAAATACACAAGCTAATCTTGCACCCAAAGAAACTGGAGAAAGAAGAGCAAATAAAGCCTAAACCAAGCAGAAGAAGAGAGATCATAAAGATTCGAGCAGAACTCAATGAAATAGAAACCAGAAGAACTGTAGAACAGATCAACAAAACCAGGAGCTGGTTCTTTGAAAGAATTAATAAGATAGATAACCTCTTAGCCAGTCTTATTTAAAAAAAGAGAGAGAGAGAGAAAGGACTCAAATTAATAAAATTATGAGTGAAAGAGGTGAGATCACAACCAATACAAAGGACACCAATACAAATGATTTTTAAAATGCATTATGAGCAACTATAGGCCAACAAACTAGGCAATCTGAGAGAAATGGATGCATTTCTGGAAACCTACAAATTACCAAAACTGAAACAGGAAGAAATAGAACACCTGAACAGGCCAATAACCAGGGAGGAAATTGAAGCAGTCATCAAAAACCTCCCAAGAAACAAAAATCCAGGGCCAGATGGCTTCCCAAGGGAATTCTACCAAACATTTAAAGAAGAACTAATACCTATTCTACTAAAGCTGTTTCAAGGGATAGAAATGAAGGGAATACTTCCAAACTCATTCTATGTGGGCAGCATTACCTTGGCTACTTTGGAGTTAGCTGCACATCCATGGGGCCAGTTGTGTGTCAGCTTTCTTTACTTTTCTTTACTGGTATCTGACTATTCTCATCATTGAATAACTTTAATATCTTTACAGAAACTTAATTTGGGGCCTTTTGTCAATATGTCAAGGTGTGTTTTTTTTCCTCAGACCACTGAAGAGTAGTCAAAGATAGTAAATTGAACTGTTAATGGATTTTATGTAAGTGACACAGTCTTGATTTGGTCCTTATAAATAGTGCTAGGTGTGCCTTCTACCTGTAATACTCCAAGAGTTAAAGGCAGCAGAGGGGTTCAGAAAGAACATTTTTTTTTACAGTCAGCTAATTTACCATGTATAATTGCTGTAAATGATAATGTGTACAGATTTTTTTGTTCAAATATTCAATTGTAAATTTCTTGTTAAGACTGTTATGTTTCTACTGCTTTTGTATGGAATGATATTACAAAAATAAAAAGAAAAGAACCTTTAAAAAAAAACAGATCTCAAAACCAGAAAAAGACCCCACCATAAAGGAGAATTACAGACCAATATCCCTGATAAACATGGATGCAAAAATTCTCACCAAGATACTAGCCAATAGGATCCAACCGTACAATAAGAGGATTATTCACTATGACCAAGTAGGATTTATCCCTGGGATGCAAGGATCATTCAAGATTCATAAAACGATCAACATTATAGCTCACATCAATAAAATAAAAGACAAGAACCATATGATCCTCTCAATGAGGGAAACCATTTGACAAAATATAGCATCCATTCCTGATTAAAACTCTTAGAAGTGTAAGGATAGAGGGAACATTCCTCAATATCATAAAAGCCATTTATGAAAAGCCCACAGCGAATATCATTTTCAATGGGGAAAAACTGAGAGCCTTTCCCTTAACATCAGAAACATGACAGAGATGCCCACTCTCACCACTGTTATTCAACATAGTAGTAGAAGTCCTAGCCTCAGCAATCAGACAATAAAAAGAAATAGATGGCATTAAAACTGGCAAAGAAGAAGTCAAACTCTCACTCTTCACAGATGATATGATACTGTATATAGAAAACCCAAAAGACTCCATCCCAAGATTGCCAGAACTCATATAGCAATTCAGCAATATGGCAGGATACAAAATCAATGCACAGAAATCAGTGGCATTTCTATACACTAACAATGAGACTGAAGAAAGAAAAATCAAGGAATCAATCCCATTTATAATTGCACCCAAAACCATAAGATATCTAGAAATAAACCTAACCAAAGAGGTAAAAGATCTGTACTCCAAAAACTACAGAACACTTATGCAGAAATTGAAGATGTATAGAGATGGAAAAACATTCCATTGCTCATGGATTAGAAGAATAAATATTGTGAAAATATCTATTCTACCCAGAGCAATTTACATGTTCAATGCAATCCCTATCAAAATACCATGGACTTTCTTCACAGAGTTGGAACAAATAATCTTAAGATTTGTATGGAACCAGAAAAGACCCTAAATAGCCAGAGGAATATTGAAAAAGAAAATCAAAGCTGGGCACATCACAATACCTGATTTCAAGCTATATTACAAAGCTGTGATCAAGACAGTATGGTACCAGCACAAAAACAGATACATAGATCAATGGAACAGAACAGAGTCCAGAAATGGACCCTCAACTCTATGGTCAACTCATCTTCGACAAAGCAGGAAAGAATACCCACTGGAAAAAGGACAGTCTCTTCAATAAATGGTGCTGGGAAAATTGGACAGCTATATGTGGAAGAATGAAACTGGACCATTATCTTAACACCATACATGAAGATAAACTCAAAGTGGTTGAAAGATCTAAATATGAGACAAGAATCCATCAAAATACTAGAGGAGAACACAGGTAACACCCTTTTTGAACTTGGCTGCAGCAACGTCTTGCAAGACACATCTATGAAGTCCAGGGAAACAAGCAAAAATGAACTGAGACTTAAGATAAAAAGTTTCTGCACAGCAAAAACAAAAAACAAAAAACAAAACAAAAGAAACAACAAAAAAACTAGTCAACAAAACTAAAAGACAACTTATAGAATGTGGGAAGATATTAGCAAATGACATCAGATAAAGGGCTAGTATCCAAGATCTATAAAAAACTTATCAAACTCAATACCCAAGAAACAAACAATCCAGTCATGAAATGGGCAGAAGACATGAACAGACATTTCTCCAAGAAGACCTACGTATGGCCAACAAGCACATGAAAAAATGCTCCACACCACTTGTCATCAGGGAAATACAATTCAAAACCACAAGGAGATACCACCTCACACCAGCAAAAATGGGGAAAATTAACAAGGCAGGAAACAACAAATGTTGGAGAGGATGTGGAGAAAGGGGAACCCTCTTGCACTGTTGGTGGGAATGTGAACTGCTGCAGCCACTCTGGAAAACTGTGTGGAGGTTCCTCAAGAAGTTAAAAATAGAGCTCCCTATGACCCAGCAACTGCACTACTGGGTATTTACCCCAAAGATCCTGATGTAGTGAAATGTCAGGACACTTGTACCCCAATGTTCATAGCAGCAATGTCCACAATAGCCAAACTGTGGAAGGAGCCATGATGTCCTTTGACAGATAAGTGGATAAAGAAGCCATCAGAAAGGATGAATACCTACCATTTGCTTTGATGTGGATGGAACTGTAGGGTATTATGCTGAGTGAAATAAGTCAATCAGAGGACAATCACTTATATATGGAATATAAGAAATAGTGAAAGGGACTATACGGAAAAGGAGAGAAACTGAGTGGGGAAAAATTAGAGAGGAAGACAAACCATGAGAGATTCCTAACTCTGGAAAACAAAGGGTTACAGAAATGGAGGAGGATGGGGGGATGGGGTGACTGGGTGACAGGCACTAAGGAGGGCACTTGCTGGGATGAGCACTGAGTGTTACACTATATGCTGACAAATTGAATTTAAATTTAAAAATTAAACAAATAAATAATAAAAAATAAAATGGCAAAAAAAATTAAAGACAATAAATAAATAAATAAATAAATAAATAAATAAATAAATAAATAAATAAAAATATTTACTGGGTTTGGGAAAAGTTCCATGTGTAACTCAATCTACCATAATAAAAAGACCTACAGTGAGTCTAGGGCAAAAAATCTGGAATTGGAGTTCAAGGTTTGGATTCTTCTTTCTGCCGCTACGTAGCTATGTGACGTTGGGCAAGTCACACATCCTTGCTAGATTCATTGCCCATCTATAAAAAAGAGGATGTTTGCATAGATGCTCTTCAAGTTTCCTTCCAGCTCTAAAATTCTAAGATTCTACTCTCTGGACTTGTAGACTTGCCTTTTAATGGCTGCCATTCTGTTTTCACTGAAGAGACAGTTGTTGATTCAGTCTGATACCCAGAGGTTTTATGGAATTAGGGTTTAATTCATAAGCAGAATAAAGAACTCTGTCAGGGATTAGAAATTATTTTTTGCCTATGGTAATTCAAAATGGCCATCAATTGACCCAGCCTATCATGACTAGAGCAATAGATGATTTTCCAATATATCTTGATATTTTACCTACAATAGTCTATCTTGGTATGATAATTCTATCCCCTGTGAGACATTTGGCAATGTCTGGAGATAGTTTTGGTTGTCAGACTGGGAAGGGATACCACCAGCATTCTGTAGGTCAGAGGCCAGCGATTCTGATAAATATCCTACAATACACAAAAGAACGCCTCCTCATCAGCAATAAAGAATTATCCACCCAAAATGGCAGCAGTGCTGAGCTTGAGAAATCATTTCTTTTTCATCTTTTGTAAGTCCATTACAAATTAGCAGAAACATCCTAAAATATAGCTATTTCATGGATGTCCTGTTCACATAATCTCGTATTTCCAGCTTTGCAAAGTTGAAGGCACGCAATCCTGTTTTTCCTAATCTCTGGGAGATGGGGAAGGATCAAAAAATGTACCTGCAAGATGATTTTACAGCTGTGTCTACACTCACAAACTAAGTGATTAAATTATATTTGCAAAAGAAGTCAGGAGTCAGTAACACAACGGGCGTCATTTTTTGGTTCACTACTGCATTTTTCACTTTTGATCAGGTTATTTTGGCCCTCAGAAACTAAGACTTGTAGAAGAAGCTAATGAATTTATTCAGGAAGCACAATGTAAATTAAGTAGCAGAGTTTTAAAAAATTAACTCTCTTAGAGGAAGCTTATAAAAATTGATTAACAAGCTAGTAGTGACTATTGAAAGAACATGCTTTCACATCTTTTAGAAAACTGCTTTAAATTATTATGGAAGCTTATACATATACTGAATTAACATACATTTAAGTATTTTAGTGTTCTTTTCTCTCCTAATGTCCCATTATCAGTTTCTTCACATTTGATTCACAATTTTTTTATCTGGAAAACAGAAAAAAGTATGCAACAGCAAACTTCGGCTGGTGTTACCTGGCTTCATTTTTTTTCCTTTTTGTTATTATTTGTTGGCATTTTGCCCCTGGCAAGACATAGGTTTTAAATGTGGGTTTCATGATGTTGTGAGTCAATCTAGAGAAGATAAAGTATTTCAAGGACAACACAAAAGATAAGTATTTCTGAATTTTAATTTTAAGCATTTTAGCATACATGTGCAATGGAGGTTTATTTATTGAATTTGAAAAATTAATTCCTTACAGCCTTGAGTGTATTTTGCTTTGTCTGCCCCTGGGTTTGTACATATTGGTATTTTTTTTCCTTTTTAATATTTCAACAGGTGAGGTTAGCAAGACGGCTGATGATGCTGTTTTACACCTAGAGGTCTTATGGAACCAAGACTGCATCCATAAGTGGAACAAACAACTTTGGGGGATGGTTTAATAATTGCCTTTGGTAGGACTTGTCTCATATTCATTAAAAAGTCTAGGTGAGACTGCTTCCTTGATCTTCATTTCTTTTCAGTTGCCAAGCAAACAAACAAACAAAAATTCTTTCCTGAAAGTTGTTTAGTTATCTAACCTAAAATATCTTTGACTGAAGTAGAAGTTACACATCTCAAATATCTCCACGTTTAGATGTTAGAACTTGGCAGACATTTGCTAGAATGCGTGACTAGTCTGCTTTTCTTGCTTTTGAAAGCATTTAAAGTAGTCTAGAATTTTAACCTTTACAGAATACCATCATATAACAGCTTTCACTCTTAAAAATATTTTTGTGTTTCTTTCTTTGGTGACTAAAAAATACCACTTTGTCTAATTATCTTTGATGTAGGAAATGACTAGACAATAATTAATACAAAAGATTATGATTTTTATTATTTAGGAAATGATAAGGGAATACTAAAGCTCTCCAGTTTATAATTACAGATATTTGAACTCATCTATCTTCTTTCCTCATTTAGTTTTATAACTAAATCTGAACTTAGGCTTATGAAAGTGACAATATATACAAAGCCCACAGAAATGTATCTTGTATAGAAAACAGACAGCAAGTATTCACTTTTACCTGTCAAGGAAATGCCCATAAGAATTGTTGGTAGGTGTCTAAATGTGGAGGTAAGTAATAAGCAGGTATTGACTTCTGTTGAGATCAATATCAAGATTTGTTGACCCAAAGAGGTTAAAATTGACTGAAGAGTGGAACAATAAATCTTGTTATTGACTAGAAAGCAGAAGTCAATATATGTATTATTATAAACATTTTTCTTTTCTTGTAGATGATAGGGGTGGAGTCATTTTTAAGACCTCAGATGCATATAGCCACATATTGTTTATATCACGGTGGTGGCCAACATAGGCTCCTTGGCTTACTAAAAACGCGTTTACTCAGATGATATCAATAACATTCTTAGATCATTGTTCGTGATGTCAACCATTCTTCTCCCTGTACTTGAGGTACTTTCATCCTGATTAATTTCAAATTGAAATGTGGAATGCCCAAGCTTGTATGATGAAATTTTTTTTGAAAGGGGAAAAAGCAGGAAAAAACACTTAAAAATTTTTTCCTCTACAATGTATTAGGTGCTCTCCAGATCTCTGATTACTGCTCCCGTTGTTTGTGTGTGTGCACATGCACACATGTTTTTGTGGACACATGCACATGTTATGTGTGCCCACCTAACATTCTTATATTTTCAGGTAACAGAAATGCTTCCCTCCAAGTTGCCCATTGCTAAGAGGACTCTGCGCTTCAATTGAGATATTATATTTACTAGCTAATCTTAAAAGCACATGTCAAGATAAAGACACTTTATAAAAAGTATATTTAAAATTAAGTTTTCTGAAACCACAAAATACATGTAAGTGGGTGTTATCAGGTCATTTTTGAGTTTTTTTTTTTTTTTTTATTCACACCAACCACCCATTCACACTAAGCCAAATAGAGATTTTATTTTACCATAGTTGAGAGACGTTGAAATGGAAAACAATTTTCCATTGTTCCAAATAGCTCTCACGTTGATAAGAAATCAAACTCTGTACATTCAAGCTGAACAGAGCGTGCTGGGTTACACTAAGTCTCTGTTTGTCTAGTAGTTTCGCCTGAACTAAGGTCTATACACATGGATCATGAATGCATGAAATCCTGAAGGAATATTCGGCCAGGACTTCAATGTTTCAGACTACTAACCAAAAATTCTTTCATGCGATATGAATTCATCCTCATACCTCCGTCCCCAGCCTTAAGGTAGTAACAAAGGAAAAACACATAAAGTTTCTTTCCTTTCTAACCACCTCCCCAAAGGTGGTGCTTTATAAGGAATATTCAAATCCATAAATTCTCTGTAATCTGCAAGTTAGGAATGAAACATGAGAGATACCTTCAATGTGTCACACTACAGGATGCCTCCAATTCCTCAATACACCCCATTGTGCCTCACGGCTGGAGAAAGCTCTGCACAACCCATTTCCTCCTTTAACTGTGAATTTCCTCGCTTCTATGGGTTTAGATTTTAATGGTTGAATTACATTTACATCTACTTTTGCATTTGCCATCAGCAGCCAAGTTCCTGCCTAAAGCCTTTACTAACTTTGAGAACAAGTTTCTCATAAACAGCCTCATTTAGTTTATCTATATAAATTCACATAAGCTTTCTTAACCCCTCTGTGACACCTCTCTGTACTAAATGTCAGGTCTTCTTAGCTATCTGTTGGGTTTAAGTACTTCACAATAATCATAGCTCAAGACAAATCAGTAATTAGGCTGAAATGATTTCAGAACCACTGAAAACGTGGCAAAATGTTGGTTAGTCAGAAGTACTGAACAATTAAATTAAGTCTTAGAATTCGTGGTCTTTAGTGAGAAGGAACTAGTTCTGTGATGAGAACACATCCAAATGGTACTGAAGAGTCATCTAATATAATAGTATATTGATAACACTACAGAAACACATCCACTTCATAACCAAAATATCTGCATTTCATCATAAACATAAGATAGCACAGCATGAGGCAAGCATGTAGTTAGGGCATGGCTCTGAGTTACTACCCCACAAAAAATTATGTTTTTAGGTATACCTGGGTGGATCAGTCAGTTAAGAATATGACTCTTGGTTTCAGCTCATCAAGCCTCATTTCAGACTCCAGCTCGATGGGGAGTTTGCTTGAAGATTCTCTCCCTCTGCCATTCCCCCTACTCTCATGCGCCCATGCTCTTTCTCTCTCAAATTGTTTTAATTATATTTTTAATCTAACAAACCCTGTTATACAAATTCTATTTATACATCTTCATATGCATGTGAATTTTCTACAAAAATTAAGAAATTCCATTTGTTATTATGATAATATGCAATCTTGCCCTTTCCTTCACATATATTCTGTACATAAAGATGAGAAAATGAAATTATATAAACCCTTTTTCTTCTTGTAGTAATAGGTTTACAGGAGCCACCTAGACTTTCTCACTTGTTCTACTATGTAGCAACTTAGATGGGGAAACAGACATTCTTGAGTAGATGAAGGTCAGGATATTCAGGTTATGAGACCAACTTTTTAAAAAAGTTTTGATGTCTATGACATCACATAATGACTATGACTAGGCTCTATATATCCCAATTGGTCACTAGAAATGATTCATTCAATTTGCTAACCCATATCTGTTGATGTTTAATTTTGACTAAGAAATTATCCCCCTTCACTGCTTAAGAGGATATAATTGTTTCATTGATAGATAAGCATTTTTTTAACTTCAAAGTTTAGAATTAATTACAGGAATTTAAGAGAACCAAAGACATAGTGTTAATATTTATGTGTTAAGGAAGCATGATTAACTTTTGAGTATTTATAATGTTTAAGATATTTTAGTTTATTAGAGAACAGGTAAAATTAGTGATTCAACTTAAAATGCGTGATTAAGCAATTGATTTAGGCCCGTGAATTTAAGTAGAAATTTAATTTAGTTTATATAGTAATTACAGTAAAGATATAAAGTGTTAAAACATTTAAGAGAACTTGAGGTTCACAATATTTCTAGGTTTAATTTATTAGAGCCATTAGAGGTATTTTAAGTATTCTGCAAAGTTTGTTTTTAATCACACATTTGAAGTATCTAAATAAGAAGTCACATATATTTAATTTATAAATTTAGTTTAAAGTGTTTGAAGGAGTTTAATTAACTTAGTTTATACATGGGTCTAAACATTAATCAAAGGCTTCATAAAAGTGATTGCTAAATTTGCTAGACTTACAAATATAAGATTATGGAAGAGCTAAGTTTTCAAATTTTTACAACTAATAATTCAAATGTATTTTTAACCAAACTCAACCTTTGCATAAGCTTTCCTGTGCACAAAATCTGCCCTTGAAAATACTAACATTGACAAAGCAAAATAGGCATGTTTGAAGCAAAAAATTGACATTGACAAAGGTGCCATATAAGATAAAGAAACATTAAATTATTGTGCAAGTAAAGACCTCCTACAACTACTGCCTACTGCAAATGTCTTCTAACACTCTCAGCTCCTGGCATGTTTGATGGTATTAGTACTGAGAAGTAGAACAGAGCAGTAGTCACAAACTCAGGTCCTGGATTCAGATCTACGTGGTTTGGACCCAAGGTGCTCTATGTACTAGCTGTGAAATTCTGAGTGAGTGCTAAACTTTCTAAGATTCACTTTCCTTATTTGAAAACTGGAAATATCATTAGTGCATAAATCATTGAGAAACATGAATGAGGTAATGCTTACAAGTATTCAGCAGAGCACCTGGCATCAAAATAAAGGCTAAGTAGTTGTTAACTAGTAGTGGAATAAGGGAGAATTTTCTCCTATAGGAACTATAATCCCCCTGGTTTTTAAACAGGTGCCCTTAGAAACAATTTTTTTTTCTGGTGAATAGAAACCACAATAATCAAGAATTCAAAAAGATATTGTTTATCAACAATAAGCAACTCTTATTTGTCTTCTGATAAAAACTTACATAGTCTTATAATAAGTGCACCCAAGTGTATGACTGATTTAGCCCCTTGCCCAAGTGTACCATTATAAAATGAACTAAGAAAATAATATCAGTACTAAAAATTATACATTTTAAAATATTTAATGCTATACTGTTTATAATTATAGGAAAGAATGGAAACCAACTTACCTTTATAACAATACCTAATTTACTAAATAAATGATAATACATTTAGAAATGGATATGCTATTCAGCTTTTAAGATTAATTATGGAAATTTATTTATGTTATCAGGGAAATGTATTTAAAATATACTGATGAATGAACTTTACAAGCAAGATGCAAAGCAATATATACAAAATAGTTCATTTTTTGTTAAAAAAGGGGAGGACTATCCCTTTTTTACCTATGTATACTATAAATATCTGTAAGTATATATAAATGCATAGAAAGAATCTAGTTATATATGGTTATGTGCATTGTTGACAAAGTTTTTTTTTTAATATTTTATTTATTTATTCATTAGAGACACAGAGAGAGGCAGAGACACAGGCAGAGGGAGAAGCAGGCTCCATGCAGGGAGCCCGATGTAGGACTTGATCCCAGGACTCCAGGATCACGCCCTGAGCCAAAGGCAGATGCTCAACCGCTGAGCCACCCAGGCATCCCGTTGGCAAAGATTTTAACATCTATGTCTGAGGTTGTGAAAAAAAGTCTCCCCTACATTATTTGCTAATAAAGGAATCACTACAACCAATCAGAAAAGGAATAGGACAGTTTTCACTGACATGTTAAATGAGGAATCCTACTTTTGAGAGTCTAAATAAATAAAAGTGCTAGCATAAACAAAAAGATGTATTTTTAGCCTCTTCTTCTGTTGACTAAAAGGGGGAATAATTTAGATGCTCATTAGTGATACCATAGAAATGATGCTGTGAAACATCCATGGCTATGTCATAAAAAGCACTGAATCCTCCACCTTGTTCTCTGTTGGATTACTTACCCATGGGAAAGCCAACTGCCAGACATAAGGATACTTTAAAAAATACATGCAGAAGTCAATCTGTAAAGAAATAAAGTCTTCCTTCCAACATCCAGGAAGGAGTTGAGGTCTCCAGCCAACAGCCAGCTGCTTTGGAAACCAATCCTCCCACCCCAGTCAAGCCTCCAGATGACTGCAACACCTTCACTGTATCCTCATGAGAAACCCTAAGCCAGAATAACTCAACTAAACTACTACATCCCTGACACTCAGAAACTGTGAGGCAACAATTATTTTAAGTGACTATAAAAATTGTGCAGGGTTATTTAATATTACAGTTTGTAATTAAAAAAGAATGATTTTTTTTAATATTTTATTTATTTATTCATGAGAGACACAGAGAGAGAGGCAGAGACACAGGCAGAGGGAGAAACAGGCTCCATGCAGGGAGCCCAACGTGGGACTCGATCCCTGGACCCCAGGATCATGCCGTGGGCTGAAGGCAGGCACCAAACCGCTGAGCCACCCAGGGATCCCCAAAAGAATGATTTAGATATATAGATTATACTGTTACTTGAAAAAGAATGAGTTATATACATACATAAGTATATTAACATATTTAAATTTAACATAATAGTATCAAAAATATGATTATATAATAATGCATATAGTATAAGTCAATATTTGTTTAAAAAATCTAAAGTTATCTACATTTTTGTTTATGTTTGAGTACAGAGGAAAGTACCAAAACGACTCATACCAAACTACTAATATTGGTTACTTCAGTAATGTGTGAAAGAGAAGATTAAAAGCTTTTTCTTAATATACTTTTGTACTATTTGCATCATATGAAGATGATGTGTTACTTTTACAATTTTTAAAAATACAATAAACTAAAGAAAAATGGGAAATAACAGTAGCTGTATCTGGGTACTAGGATTTTGAATTTTTTTTAATTATTTTTTTCTTTCCTTGTGTGTCTAACTTTTGTAATGACCATAAATAAATTAAATAAATATAGTTTTTAAATGTTTTAAATAAACTTTAAAAATTGAAAGTCAACTATGAAAGAGGCAGTCACAGAAAAATGAAAAGGATCACCCAGGGCTATCCAATAAACTGGGAATAGGGCACATCTCTCCATGTCTGTGCCAGTCAGTTGACATCTTATTCCTACCAACACAAATTGGTACAACTGAAAGAAATATTTGTATACTTAAACACATCTAGGATAAATCAAACAAAGACAAAACCTCATTGTTTGGTTGCTTCATATCAGTCAATTGTTTGTAGTTTGGCAGTCAACATGCACAAAGTCCAACAGCTATCATTTTGACAACAGGCTGATGAGCTACAATTCTGCTTATTCCATGGCAAACTACAGCTTTTACCTAGTAAACCACATGATGGGACTTAATTGTCTCATGTTTCTATTTTTGTCTTGGCAAAGTTAGATTCTTCTAGTCAACTTAATGCAGCAAACTGAACTTTAAAGATACAAGCACACTTGATTTCTTAAATGAAAAACTTGTTTTAAAGAAGGTGAGAGGACAGAATCATCAACCTTGATCATCTCTTCTGAGCCAAGATATTTAATTCACAGCAGTAGCTACTAAAGTTACAGGAAAGATATGAATAAGAAGGAAATGCATACATTCCAATCTCACTGTAAAAATGTTCTCAAATATCATGTCCCTAACCAATAAATATATTTTTAATGAAATCTTGCAATTTTTTTTTCTAAAAATAGAAAGAAATCGGCTTTATTTTTCCTTTTCAATGAGTTCATTGCTGAGACTGATTCAAACTCATGTTCTTCTTAGGCTTCAGTTGACAAAGCCTTTTTTGCTTTAGATGACAAATCACTTCCATATCTGTGATTTGTCTGATTCTCACAACATTTTAAAGTTGTCCATCAGTCCTCTTTAATAGAGGCAACAGATCAAGAGAAAAAAAACTGAGTGACTAATTCATAACCATTCCATGCCATTGACTGGACTCAAAATCAGGTCCTCTCTCACTCTCTAAATGCTATATACTTTTCCTCCTCTGCATCTGCTTTCCATGCTACTGCCTCTGTTGCACGCTTTGAATGCTTCACAAGAATAACTCAGCCCTACTTTGCTTCTAAACATCATCCTCCAAAGCCTAAAATGGGAAAGCCAACACATCAGAATTAGTGATTCTAATAAACATTGAGTTATAATGCTGATTATTGGCAACCTGCCCACACCTTTGATATGTGAGCAATTATTCAGCCTACACCCATCACCTAAGAGAGGGACTCATGGGAAACTGGTGACTCATTCCATGACGAGTTTGGGCAAATAGAAAGGCCGAGGAAGCACCTGCACATAATAATCAGGAGGTATTGACTTCTGCTGAGGTCAGGAACAGGATATATTAACCTAAGAGATAAATATTGACTGAAAATTTGGACAGTTCTTCTTTTTCTTCCCAGAGACCTGGTAAATTACTCAGACTGCCACTCAGACACTAAAAGCTTAGATTTTTTCCTCCAGTTTTATGTCCATCTTTAGTTATAGACCTACCTCCTAGGGGAGGAAAAATCTTTGTACTATATTTTAGATAGATATTTAAAATCCTGCTAATTATTGCTTCATATTTATCTATTCTAAGACTCATTGGCCAGAGCCTTTTATTATATAGTAATAGGTTTTCACATCCTTAGGGATTTTTTTTCTATGGTCTTCAGTGTCTGGCTGTGAGTCCGAATTTCTATTCATCTCATATGGTAGCTTCTATTCTTTCCCCCTCTAGTTTTGTCATCCTTAAGAAGTGGTTTGCCTCTGTGGAAACCCCTCCTAGGCCCACAAATTGTGCAAGTGATGCCTTAGGAAAGTTGTATTCTGCAAGCCCCTTGTTGTAACATGCTTATCACTAAGTCAGAGCAAACTCTTTCCTCTTCAGATAAGTTATTCACAGATGTCTCGATCCAGAGGGCCTGGTTTGAACTGTCAAACATCCAGGTCTCTGTCCTTTTGTTCCATGGCTTGGATTGGTTTGCATGTGTCTTCAGATGTTGGTCACATTTATTCTCTTCTCATTTTTGAGAATGCGTAATAATCACCTCGGATAACCTGATTTCCTTTTCAGACCCTTTTCCTTAATATTTCTTTCTTTTCCTGGAGATCTTCACCTTTCAGTACATTTAGAGGTATATCCCCACATTATATTAAAAGCTTCACAACTGTAAATCTGTGAAGCTTCAAAAATGTACTCTCCTCATTTAAATGTACTCTTTCTTGATCAGAAAAATCAACACCTTCCACAGACTGTTCTTGCTAAGAATATGTATGTTTAAAGCTCTTATCTCCTTGATTCCAATAAATTACTAAAAAGTATTCACTCTACTTTGAAATATCTTAGAAACATTTGTGGCATTAACACAGTGTACTGCAGCTCTTGAAGTTTTATTGCTTTTCAGTTCTTTTTATTATTATATATTTAAACTCCAATCCCCTTTCTTTTTTGAGATGACTGTTTGACAAAGACCTGCAAAGAAGTATGCCTATCTTCATATACATGTTCCTCTCCCATCTCATTCCTTCAGAGATTGTTATGAATTTATAACTTCAGATGTTACTAACATGTTTTCTAATTCTTTCTGAGAATTTCTACTATACTTTGACATGACTGGAGCCCAAAGGCACTAAGTCCAGTGTGATGCCCAGGTAGGAGGTGGGAAATCCTGATAGAAATGCTTAATTGTGGCTTGGGAAAGACCCACTTTCTAGTAGTAACACATTTTCACAGCAAGTAACATTTGAGTAAGTGACAACCATGCTGTGTCCTAAAATAGGTTTTAGGTTATGTTGAGCTGAGGTTTGTATGGCATTCCTTCTTGCTTCAATATTTTACATAGTGCTTGTGGCCCCTAAGGTTGGGAAAACAAAGCTGAAGAATGGGGTAAACTGGCCACCAGCTATAATGTACTTAATGTGCCCTCCTAAACTTGTGAATGGAGAATATTCCTAGATACAAAAAGAGGTGATTCACAGGGCTAAATTTATGTTAGAGTCCCTGCCTCAGGAAAGAGTTGGGAATAATCAACAGCAAGAAACCCCTTGAAATTATCAAGCACTAGTTCCAAAGAGGCTGAAAAATCAACCAGCAGCCACAAGGTGGCGTAATCACATTGATGTCCTTACTGCTCTGATTTCCCCATAGAAACCTTTTAATGTCAACTATCTGAGGACAAAGGTATCATTTTTACATTTAAATAAAAGCCACTTATCACTAAGATTTACAAAGCATTTCAGTGCATCCAGACAGCTATCTGCATATACTGGATAGTGTAGGAAGAGGTAAGGTTGAGGCTGCTGAATAAAAAGAGAACCTGTGCTTTCCCTACATTTCATGACCATTTTCTTTCTGGATGTAGTCGATCTCATATGATTATAGCATCTCTTGAAAAATGTAATTTAAAGATTAAGAATAGAAAGCATTTAGAATATATTTTAGAGCATATCACAAAACTTTTGTAAAGTGCAATTTACCTTAGATGTAGAGAAAATATTAAAGAAAATGTCTTAAGTGTCATCACAGGAGGAAAAAAGAGCAGCATCTGGATGCAGTCACGACCATGTATCCTGCTGCTACTGCTCACTGGGACATGGGTTCTATTCTGACTGGTGTTTTCAAATCCTGGCACATTCGCTTGTATTCTTGGGGATTTCATTAAATTCTCTGTGCAACAATTGCCTCATATTTGAAAATATTTGAAAACGATACTCCAAAGCACTGCTGTGGGGATGAAATGGATGAATTCATATAAACAGTGCTGCTAGTAGCCAGCAGCACATCGTGGAAATTATATAAAGGTGCCCTTCGGGATGAACACATCCCCCGTCGAGGGTGCACAGCCCAACAAAAAAACCTCCTACTAGATTTCAGCCTACTCACCCCCTTACCTGGGCACTTGTGTTCAGGAAACACCTTGTACAACTGTAATGTCTGGGTTCTGCATATAAAGCACTTAAAATAAGGGCTGGCCCAAATAACATAAACTCTCTCAAAATGTTTGCTGTTGGGGCACTTGGGTGGCTCGGTTAGTTGAGAATCTGACTCTTGGTTTTGGCTCAGGTCATGATCTTGGGGTTGTGGGATTGAGCTCCCCAACCTGTGCTAAGCACAGAGCCTGCTAAAGATTCTCTCTCTCTCTCCCCCTCCTCATGGGCTCTCTCACTCTCACTTTCAAATTAAAAGATAAATAAATAAAAATTTTTGCTGTCATTGTCATCATCAGTATTATGATCTCCTCTGTGGCTTTCTCTTTATAGCCTTACTATGTTTAATTTATTCTATAGATATGTCAGAAATGTACCTATAGGTGGGATAAGGTAGGGAAACAATATTTATTAATAATTTTGTAAACTAACTGTTGACCTCATGGTGAAAACTGTGATGAATCAAATTTATTAGTGGTGGTAGGGTGGGAGAAAGACCATGAAAGAATAGAGAAGTTCCAAGGGTGGCACCTGGTTCTCCAATCATGCCACAGTACAGTTCTCACTTCTAGCCCTAGTCCCCCTGCCTGGCCTAATGCTCACTCCAATGGGTATTGAGACCTGACTACTCTTTTAAAATAGGCTTTTTGCTGTATTTAGTGCTTTGGGGAACACCAGATCTCTCAGACCCAATACCATCACATGACCTCTTAGATGATGACCATTCTGCAGGGTCTGATGTGTCAGCTTGTCCAAATCAGTTCAGAATGACTACTATACTAACTGGTGGAGGATTACATGGCATCCCTGAATGTCATTAGTGAGTATGCAGAGGATACTGGGCAAGGAACCAGTTGGCAGACTCAAGCCTTAACAAACCACAGGGTTTCAAGGTGCCTTTTTATTAAAAGAGCATTGTTATTTGCTTTGACTATGGCATTAGAAGCAGTGCCAATAATTTGCATTCAAGAGAGTGCATAATATAGGTGAGATGCCTGACCAAGGATCTTTCAGTCTAAATAAAACAAGTATTAACAGAGCGAAGGTGAAGAATGAGATGGTCTTACAGTTTGCATCTAGTTCAGAGGACCTTGGCTCCTTTTCAGAAGAGGAATAAAGAGTATTCATGCCATGTCATAGGCATCTTGACATGAATTCTGTTTTACTGATTTATTCTCAGAATGCAGTTGGTGAAATATGTATATTTATACTGCAAAATGAGGATTTCTAAAATATTGATAGAACGCTGTGTGGGGGAGAGGGCTAGCTTAGAACTTAAACATGAATAATATATTTTAATGATATAGCAATTAAGTCAGTTTTGTTGTTTTAGAAGTGCTAATTTTCTCCTAATTCATGGGAGAAGGGGGCTTTTATTTTCTAAAACAAAAATTTTCAATCTGTCAGGTTTTATGCTACAGGCTGCAAGCCCTTTGACATTATCTTTTTGTGAGGCACTTTTGAAGTAAATGTGTTATTAGTGCAAGAAAATTATGATTATTGTAAACAATAACTAGTAGTTTTTGTTGTATTTGTCTGACACATGGTTATGGAGTTGTGGCTGCACTAAGCCACTTGAAAAGTCATTGATCCAAAGCACAGTATTTTCAGGGCAGCTATTGTAAATTCTTCCATAACAGAGTCATATTGGGTAGTTTATGACAAGCTCTGAAGCAGTCACTGGTTATAATCTGGAAACATTCACAGGGCAAAAGGAGAAACACTATTATATAGGAGCACCATCCTGTGGACAGCATGGTACCAACGTGAAGCTGTACTAGGGGATCTCCCAGAGGGATATTCGGGCCCCCAAATCAGCACAGGGAACTGTTGACATGGTACTTTAGTGACATGGTGTTCACTGTACTTGGAACAGCAGCCTGGAGAGGTAATGGGGTAGTAATATTTGGGGGCCAAAGTGAAGTTCCAGGATCTTTACCCAAACTTTAGAAAAGCAGATTTGAATATCTGTTTTACATATTGGACTTCTAAGCAAAACTATGTTTAAAGAGTTACTAATTTTTTAAAATTGTTGTTTGTTTGTTTGTTTTTTAACTGATTTAATGGAAAGAGTTAGTGCTGGGAAAACTGAGAAAGGGAGTTGAAAAGAGGATGCAATTAACTCAAAACAAGAGGCATAATTCACACTGAGTTCTTGGGGCATCTTCCTGAGAAGTAGATGAGCATGGGATATAGAAACCAGGTCAGAATGTCCTAATAGCTCTGCTGGGCTCAAGGATAGAATTTGGATGATGAAGAGCAGGAACAGAAAAAACAAAAAACAAAAAACATAAAAAAACAAAATCTCTCCTGAATGGAACTTTTAATCCTAGATACACCAACCTAAGAATTTAGATAGTCTATTTCATCTATTTCTTTTTTTCTTAGAAGAAACATTTAATTTATTCAGTTGACATGGTTAATTTTATATGTTAGCCTGGCTAGGTTATGATGTCCAGATGTTTGGTCAAATGCTAATCTAGATATTACTGTTGAAGGTGTTTTGTAGATGGGATTAACATTTACAATCAGTTAACCTTAAGTAAAGCAAATCAGCCCCCATAATGTAGACAGTCTCATCCAATTAGTTGAAGGACTGATGAACAAAAGAAACTGAGGTTTTCAGAAGAAATTCTGCCTCAGTAACAGACATCCTGCCTCAATTTCCAGCCTGCAAGTCTACCCTACCAATTTCAGAGTTGCCAGCCCCCATTATAAATACAAAGACACATACATACATCAATAAATGTATCCTATTTATTCTGTTTATTTGGAAAACCCTAAAATGCCAGTCATCCCATTGAGGTTCTGGTCACACTCTAGCCTTATACTAAGAGGTCATGACTTCACAGGCCATGCAGCCCAGATTCAAACTCCAGCTCTGTCAATTCCTAGCAAATTTCTACGTAAATTACTCAATCTCAGAGCACTTGGCTGGCTCAATCAGTGGAGAAGCATGCAACTCTTGATTTCAGGGTTGTAAGTTTGAGCCCATTGTTGGATATAGAGACTTAAAAAATAAATAAATAAAATTTTAAATTACCCAATCTATTTTATTCCCAGCTATAAAATATCAATAATGTTCCTTATCTTCCTGGAATTGCTCTTAGGAGAATTAAATGGAAAAATAAATATGAAAATAGACAAAACAATATTTGGCATTTAGTAGGTAATCACAAATGACAAAATTTGGATTATATATTTTATCTAATATACTGAAAAAACATTCAGATTACTTTACCAGCTATTCAGGTATACGTACACTAACCCTATCTCACTCCCTACTTCTAAACAGTCAATTAAAATAGTTTTTAGAAGGGCAGCCCGGGTGGCTCAGCGGTTTAGTGCCACCTTCAGCCCAGTCCCTGCCTGGAGACCTGGGATCAAGTCCCACATCGGGCTTCCTGCATGGAGCCTGCTTCTCCCTCTGCCTCTCTCTCTCTCTCTGTGTCTCTCATGAATAAATAAATAAAATATTTTAAAAAAAAGAAAAAAGAGTACACTTAATGATAAGAAAAAAATAGTCTTCAGTATATATAAAAATGTCCTAATTTGGATTCCAGAAAACAATAGTGCCATGAAATTACTGAAGACAAAAGGGTCCCAAATTCAAATAAGAACAACAGCCTGCATATTGTAACACCCTTTGGGAGATTTGCATTTTATATTAGTATGTTAAAGACTGAGAAATTTTGCAGTCTCATTTAACTTTGTGTAATCTAATTACAGTAGTCAGTAGGCCTGTTTACAAATATCCAAGTTTCCCTCTGCTTCCCTAGGAGTATGGTAAGTTTTACTTGCACACTCTTCAAAATTAGATGGGGTCATGTGATTTACTTTGGACAAAAAACTGTCAATGAAGTGACATGCAACACTTCTGGGTGGAATGATCAAAGCCATTTCTTTTTTTTCATGGGCACTGCAAAAGCATGAGTTAGGTAGAACTTCTATCAGCCTGTTGCTGAGTGACAATGAGCAGTGCACCCCAGTCTCCTGACCTGCTTTGGACATGGTACACATGACTGAGAAATCAATTTTTTGTTGCTCTAAGCCAAATTTTGAGGTTGTTTGTTGCTGCAGTGTAAGTTGGCTGATGTCATGTCATACAGAATTTTTGGGGAAAAAAAGTTAGGTGCTGCTGTAAGAAAACCCTAAAATATATGGCATGTGTTAGCAGTTAGGTTGCAAAGATTAAGAAAACTGTTAGCAGAATCTGAAAGGATAGCAAAATGTTTTGCAATATCAAAATGTATATGACCACAGAATCATCTGTTTTGGAATCTCTACTGGGCAATATACATCAGAAAATGCTAATCCAAAAGGGTTCAGGGCAATCCTTTCCTTTCTCTTTGCATTTGAATTATTGCCAAAATAACTAAATAAATATCTAACTAAATAAATACATTTGTACTGAAATTTATATGGATGGAAAATGATTATCTAATATTTCTTCATAGGCTAATTTTTATGTCTCCTACTATCTACTCAAATTGCAATGCTTTTCCTCCATAGTTTCCCCTCACCCCATCTTATCCTTCATAGTTTAGTTCAGAAAGTACTTCTCGATAAAACCTTACCAGATTCAACATTTTGATTAACTGCTCACTCCTATACATTCTGAATTGTACCTCATTTCTAGCATTTGCTATACTCTTCCTAATTACATGGTTAGTTTATATATGTATCTCATCCCCATCAGATTGGAATCTCCTCTAAACCTGGAACCTTAAAATATCTTAATATTTGCTATAGGACTCAGCACAGGATTTTACATTCAGATTAAACTCAATGAATGTTCACTGAATAGAATTATGCTAAGAGCTAAGTACTGATATAATTATCAACAATAACAGTAACAACAATAACGAAGTTTTTTAGCACTACCATGTGACAGAAACTATAATAATACATTTATCAAATTATTTTATTTTTCATATTATGCTTATGTGGTAGGTATTGTTATCCACATTTTATAGATAAGAAAGTTGAGGCTGAGAGAAGTTAAGCAATCTGACCAAGTTCACACAGCTGATAAGCAACTGCCAATTTGGCAAATGTAAACCTAGATATTGGCCTCAGATGCAGAAAGATATTTACAATTATATCTGTTTTAATTATAAATATGTGTCGGCATGCACTTATATTTCTTTTATCCAATTTAAGATAGCCCCATAGTGTGGCAGATTTCGCGTGGAACAACAAAAATATAAGATTTGGGCTGTAGAAAAAGAAAAGAATAAAAAGTGAAATTATAAGGGGCATACTCTGTAAAAACAGGCAGAAAAAGCAAATCCAAAACTATAAACAAAGTATTGCCAACATGGGCAGAGAAACTTCAATTTGTGAAAATTAAAGGAAAAAAAAACAGTTAAACCATAAGCCATACATACTGGACTATTGACTTTCCCTCAGTGTCCAGGGCTTTGATGGTGAGAAGCCAGGAGAGAAGTGCACAGGCTTCAGAATGAAGACAGAAGAGAATTCTAGAAGGTGATAAGATAAGCTTTATCCAAAGAGGTTCACAAATCCCATTTTATACATAAAACTGAGTCCCAAGGATATAAACCAATTTGTCACTTGCTATACAGATAAATATCCTGAAGTTAAAACACAAACCATCAGAACCCTAAAACTATCTTCTCGGTTCTGCTTTTCTCCACATTACTCAGCTTCCCCTGCCACAGTCAGGAAATGGCTAAGATAGCACCCAGGAAAGACAGGGTAGTAGATATCTACCAACATGTCTCACTTGAACCTTCACGTCCTCAATAATAGCTCAAAGGGTTATCACATTTGCAGAGCAACAGCAATTCACCCCTGGTAACCATTCTGCCCCCAGTGACTCTCCCCTCCGGCCAAGGTTCCTGAGCTGGAAATGGTACTGGACACAGCTGAGATGATCAGTGATCCTCCGAGATCTCTTATTCTTTGACCCCACTTGATTTTTTCAGATATGTTCAGCCCCTTAACCAAACCGAGTCAGAAAAAGAAAGTCAGCCAAACTAGTAGGCCTTTACTATGTGGGAACTGTCAGGTCTACATGTTCTGCAATATGTACCAATTATTCAATCAAAGGCTATCTTCAGAGAGAAAATACAAACCATAAAGGGGTAGATTCAGTGCATTTGGCAGGCCCAAATGTGCCCCTACCCTGGACTCCATAAGACACCCACTCCATAAGACATCCTATGATAATTATGAATTCTCCCATTCTGCTTAAGCCAACCCGATGGATTTCAGTCACTTGCAATAAAAATAATTGGACTCAAGACCTTGGGTTGATCTTGGTGGTGATCTGAGATGTAATATTTAGAAAACTGGCTGATAACCAGAGGGGTTTAGAGAAATAAGACAAATGGTGAGATGCTGAAAAAGTGACATGGCTTAGGAACTTATGGTTCAAACATGGAATAAGTTTTCTTTTATACTGCCTCTGACACAGCAACAGACTTCATGAGCAGGTAGATTTGGTAGAAAATGTGCTTCTGATCTGATCAATAGCAGATTGTCATGTGTTCAGCAGAGGTCTCCCCTCGATCGAGAAGAATTTCGAATGGGCAAGATGCTTATTGTGACAGCTAATGACAGCATAAATGTTGAAGAGTAGCAGAATTATTTTGAACAAAAGGTAATTGATAAAATTGATTAAAAAAAAAAGTACACATAAGCAAAGCCCTCTGTCCTCCCCCTAACTGCATATACCCTCTAAGCAGCACATAATTTTGTAAAGGCTTTCTCTACTCTGCTCTCTACCAGGAAGGACAAAAGTTAATCACCAAAGACAACTCTTGATCCTTACCCATTCAAAGATAACACCAAAGAAATCAATATACCAAATGTTACTAACTAGCCCTTACCTTCCATTAGTTTCCCCATATCTATCTGCCTTCCCATGATTTGCCATCTTAGAAATGCAAAGTCCTTTTCCTTTGTGTTTTGTCATTTGTCTAAAAATGTATTGTTCTTTTCTTAAGATACTACACAAGCCCAAGTTCTAACCACCTCTTTGAGTTATTCATTGCTAAGTGCTCCCATGTTTATAAGCAATGCATATGTAAAGAAACTTGTTTGTTTTTCTGTCAATCTTTTGTCAGTCTAATTTATAGCACCCCATGCAGAGAAACTAAAATGAGTAGGGGAAAGGATTTTTTACCTTTTTCTACAGTTTAGACAGAATTTTAACTATGGTTGAGAAAGTTATTCCTTAAGTGGAATGGAGATGAGGTGAGACAATAAAAAGATTACAAATTTATTTATTTATTTTAGATTACAAATTTAAATATGCAAATGGGAAGAGATAGGAACTCCTTATGCAGTTTGTTACTATAAATAGTTCAGGGCTAACAGTATGGATGGAAAATAGCAGGTTGGCAGCTATTCATTGTTGTGTTATACAGTTTGCACTTTTGAAACCATATGTCATAACGACTAAAGAGCATAGAGACCAGAGTCTTTAGCTTTGGAACCACTGGCTAGTTATTACACCACTCAGTACCTCAGTTCCTCATTTATAAAATGATTGTGTAACTTAGTCATGGCTATGTAACATAACAAACCCAAAGCTCATTGGCCTAAGACAAACAGCACTCATTCTTGCCCATAGTTACATAGTTCAGTTGGATTTTTTTTATAGTCTCAAATTCAGTGCTCCTTCTGATCTCAGCTGACCTATTCATGAATCTGTCTCCCACATCCATATTCTTAGACCATTATGCTATATGATTTCACAGCTATAAACCATATAATCTGCTGATCTTAGCTTGTTTCTCTCACATATTTTGGATGAAAGCTAATCTAGGATGGCATTGGCTGGCACAGATCTCCTGTTTGTAGTCTCTCACCCTTATGTGGGCTAGCTCAGGCTTATGCACATGGTGCTCGCAGGGTTCTGAGAGGTAGAGCAGAAATATGCAAGGTCACTCACTGAGTGCTGCACTCAGAAATGCCATAACATCACTCCCAATGCACTCTACTGATCAATGCAAATCATAAGATCAACACAAATTCAGAGGGTAAAAATACAGACTTTACCAGTTGATAAAAGAATCTACAATGCCATATTATAAGGGGTGTTTACTATGAAGGACTATTTAAGTGAGAGAGTATTTTGCATTCAGTCTATCACAATGAGGATAATAGTATATCTATCAGACAGTGTTGCTATCAGAATTAAATGGGTTGGTTCAGCACAGTACTTGGCCAATGATCAGTGCTACATAAAAATTAACTTTTATTATTATCTTAATACCAGAAAGGAACTTGGCAGAACAACACATATGCCACCTTCTTAGCATGGGACAACAATGCTACAATCATGGAGGGGAGGTTGTGGTTAATCAGATTTTAAAATTCAAGTCAAAGTGTATATTCATTATTGAACAGAGTAATCGTCTCCCAGTGTTTAAAACTGTAGAAGGCAAAAGGCCTAATCTCCATTTCCATTTTGCCATTGCTTCACAGTGATTTTGGGCAGGATACCACAAATGCCCAGGCTTCCATGTCTTTCAGTTGTAAAGTGAGGTGTTTGGACTGGATAATCTTAAGTATCTCTGTTAACTGTTGATAAATTATTCTAAGGATATTCTCCCGAATTTTATTCCAACAACAGGAAAGGATGAGTCTTCCTGTTGCATCAATGACTTTTAACAAGACAGAATCCAGGGGGAAATGGGTTGCTGGGAGTAACCAAGAGCTCAAAGTGAATTGTCAAAAACAAATTGACCTAAAACAATTTTCTCAAAGTCAAATTGTTGGAAAGAATAAATTGGTCAAAAAGTATTATCTGATATGGATTTTTCATCTTAGTAATTTTGATGCACTTGAAGAAGCTTGTGAGTTTTCATGAGTCATTAAGCCTTTCTGTCATTTTTTTTTTTTCAGAATTTTTTGGAAGAACAAAAGTTCCTTTTCTTCCTCATTCCTAATTCACATAAAGTCAATTATGTCTGTTCTGCTCATTTGTCTGAAAGGTAATTGTTCTAGAATCAATGTTTCCAACTACCAGTTAACATTATTTTATAACTTTTTGAATCTTAGTATTAATTTTTACAACTTTCATCCATAATTTTTATTGAAAATCTTACTTCTTTCTATATAATTTTGCTTTTTAAAATGTTTAGGTTCATTTTTAGCCAATGATGTTAACTTCATTTATTGAATCCTATTTTGTGTTCCATTTTGTTTGTACTTTTTGTGTATTTCACAAATTTTACAGAAAAGTATTTTTTACTACTCAATGTTGCTGTCAGAATTGAAGCTATAATGAAAAAGATGCACAGCCTCAATGTGGCTTCTCAGACAGCTCAAGGTCAAGTTTAAATTTATCAATCTAACAATGTATAAAATGATGTATGAATAAAACTCTTGATAGCAGAAGACTCTGAGCCACTGATATCTTCACTACAGAAAGGGGAGAAGAGAAGTATATGCCAGCTTTCCTAAGCCAGTTAATCCTTACATAATTCTGATAACAGAAAGACTTTAAGACAAAAATAAAAGTCTCAGAAAGTTCTAGGTAAATATAGTGATTAATACAAACTTCAATGACATCCAATAACTTTATTCTCTATAGCCAACCTTTGCTATATCATGTCTTTCATTTTGCAGATTCCCTGGGGTGTTTAATAAAAGAACAAATGACTAATTAAAACAGATTTTAGACTGGCTTGTTTTGGACAATCTGGTACAAAATCATTAAAGGTCTGCTAAGGAAAGTAAACATGATTGGATGAAAATGCATCATGAATTAAAACTAAAAGTTTAAAGGCTGAAGAAAAATCCCCAAAATTCAGAAAAATGCTTTATTACATGAAAATTCTAAACACCTTCTCCAATGCTTCTACATTAATAATATATAAATAACCAATTACAAAAAGAGTCACATATACTGATTTTTACAAGTTTGGTTTTAGGCAAATTGTTTCACCAAGATGGCTAACAAATAGAAGTAATCAGAGCCAAGATCCTTCATATGTGGCTAAGGCTAGTTCATGGTGCCACATCCAACAAGGCACAATTTGGTGTGAATTTGTTGACATGATTTCTAAGTCCTCAACTTTCTCTCTGGTTCATAGAGTTTTCAGTTCTGACTTCCTCACATGTGTCTGATCTTGGGATTCTGGTCCCTGGTATGCCTATTCCTTAATTTATATATAGTGAGAACTAGTTCATGTTCTCAGCTCTCTTTTTATCTTTAGTTTTGTTTATTGACTCCTTTTCTTTGGAGGGTAACTAAAATGGGCCAAGATGCTCACCAAGATTTCTCCTCTGGGTTATTTCTAGCCATCACCCAGTATAAGAGGCTGCTGTCTCAAGAGTTCCCTCAATTCCCTCTGGCTCCTATAATTAAATCCAGGCCACAGAGTACTGGTCTCCAAGATCTGTCTCCCGGCTTCCAGGTGGCCTAACATTCTTATCTCTTCCTCCAGAGACACAACCAGCAGCCAGGTTTGTATTAGATGAACCAACCTTCCTGATCATACATTATTGGACCAAAAGTGAGCACTTAAAAAAAAAAAAAAAAAACTGGGTCAGATTTCTAGAATTTGGAAGATTATTATAGTCTTTTTAGGTGAATATATATAAAATACATATTTTTATATATAAAGTAAATATATAAAATATATAAAGTCAAATCCCAAGGATGGGAGAACATTTTGCATTATGTCAACAAGCAAACCAGGGAAAGCAGGGTTGTTGTTTTTTTAACTTTGGGAAGATATTTCATTCTTTATTAAGCAATATTCCCTCACCAAAAATCAATGTTGGACAATTTAACATTCATTGTTACCACCAATGTCTGGTTCTCATTCAGTTGTATGCAATATGTGTCCACTAGTTAGCATCATTCTCTTGCATAGTAAATCCATGTGCACTATTACCAAATTAAATTACCTACAACTATTTATCTTTTAAGAATTGTGGTAAAATATATAAAATTTATCATTTTAACCATTTTTAAGTGTACTTTTCTTAGTGTTAGGTAACTTCTTATTGTGTGACCAATCTTCAGAATTTTTCATGTTCCTTAACTGAAACTCTATATGCATTAAATAACAACTCCCCATTTTCCTCCTCCTCCATCCTTGGCAAAAACCATTTTACTTTCTGTCCTTATGAATTTGACTACTCCAAGTACCTCATATAAGTGAAATCTTAAAGTATTACTCCAAGTACCTCATATAAGTGAAATCTTAAAGTATTTCTTTTGCAACTGGCTTATTTCACTTGGCCTAATATTCTCAAAGTTCATTCTTTTTGTATTGTATGTCTGAATTTCCTTCCTTTTAAGGCTGAATAATATATAACTATATGTAAGTACCACATTTTCTTTATTCCATTCACCTGTTGATGGACACTGGGTTTTTTCTCTACCTTTTGTCTATTGTAATTATGCTGCTATGAACATGGTATACAAATAAAACTCAGTTTTAAAATAGAGAGAAGTTAAAAAAAAAACATGAAGAGAAAATAAGAGACAATAAGTAGAGGTTTCTCATACTTTTCCTATTCCTAGTTTCATTATCTATTGAAATCCACCTGAATTTCTGCTCTCGGGTTATAAAAGTCACCTCTGTATTCTTATACAATAAATTCTCCTTTTTCACTTAAGATGGCCCAGGCTACTTTCAGTATTTATAACCAAAGAGCCTTGACTAATATATGGGTAGGAGAATTAAATAAAGACAAGTTCAAGTCACAACATATATTTCTTTTAATTCTGTAAATAAGAAATATGAGAATATTTCAGTACTGACAAAGGTATTAAAAACTCTAAATATCAGTATATGTCAAAACACCAGTGAACTTCCAGACCTTTAGTAAACAAGAAAAATGAAGGAAAAGTTTCTAGATGAAACCTAAAAAGGAAGGTCAATGAAATTTGAAATTTTATTATTAGTTTTTGTTTTAATTTTTCACTGTCTGCAAAGCCAGGACATCCAACAGGGATGGAATTCTCTATGAAGAGTTTGTCCTTCATGAATCACAAATAAATGAACCATCAAGAGAAAAACAGATGATGCTATCACTTTTCCAAGTTTCAAACAGTCCTCCCAAAGAGTCATTGCAAGCTTCAATTTTTGTTAATCCCTTAACTTCATCAACTTTGTAATTACTGCTATAAAAGTTAAGATAAAACATATTACTAGTGTCCATGGTGTCCAAACAGAAGAGCTGCTCTCATCCTACATCTCACAGAAACAGCTGAAACAAAACAAACAAATCCCAACATAGACTCTTACTCCTGTCTCATGTTTTTTATAACTGCATTAGCTCGGAAATTTCGTGGAGTTTGAAAAATGCTGAGTGATCTCTTCTAAAAAATGGCAGTAAATTTCCCTTTTCAAGAGAAAATTAATTTCTATATGTATTTGGCATAGTCTTCTATCCATTTTCTCCAAAGTAATTTCAGGATTCAGACCTTGACTCCCAACCCCCACATAATGCTTGGTGTTTCTGCCTCTTGCTTTCCCATCACTCCTCTAATTTTCTCAGATGACCAGCGTCTTTTTCTCATCATACTTCAGCTTTGTATTTTCTTTAGCCTTTTTTTCATTTTTTTTCAACTGTCTGGATAGCTTCTTTTAAGGACTTGATTTCTAAGAGACAGTGCTAAAGGAAGTGTATATGAAAGAGAGAAGAGAAGAGACATATTTTTCAATGTTTCTACGTGCTTGTGCTAGTATTCTCTGTGCTGAGTTGCAGCAACCTGAATTTATGGCATATTTAGAATTTTATATTGAGAAAGTATAAAAACCTATAGAAAATCATCCCAAAAGTCTCCTCAAGAAATTTATACATGCTGACATAGTTGAGCAAGTCAGACATCTAGGAAAACTGGACTCTTGAAAAATTTTCTTCAAGTTAGAACCCTTGTCTGACTAAATTTCTTATATTAAATCAATGTTAGAAAATGCAACACGGAACTGAATAACTTCTCTTAAATGACTTTTCCCTAAAACAACCGCTAAAGAATTACTAAAGATAGACCTACTTTTAGCCTTATACAGATTACTTTAATTCAACAATAAAGTGTCCTACTTAGTTATATTTTCATATATATTCATGCTCTCCGAAGGCCAGGAGAAAAAAAAATAGACTTCTGTAGATTTAAAACACAGCTGCCTAAACAAAAGCAAAAATAAACAAGTGGAACTGCATCAAACTAAACTTCAGCAAAGCAAACAATCAACAAAATGAAAAGGCAACCCATAGAATGGGAGATATTTGCAAACCACATATCCAATAAGCTGTTAACATCCAAAATATATAAAAAACTCACATAACTCAAGAGCACAAAAATGAACAACCTAATGGGCAGAGGACCCCAAACAGACGTTTCCCACAGAAGACATAAAATGGGCAACAAGTACATTGTTGCTCAACATTGCTAATCAAGAAATGCAAACCAAAACCACAATGAGATATCATCTCACATCTATTAGGATAGCTATTATAAAAATGACAAGAGATGAACACTAGTGAGGATATGGAGACGAGGACCCTTGTACACTGTTGGGTAGAATTTAAACTGATGCAGCATTATGGAAAATAGTATGGAGGTTCCACAAGAAATTAAAAAATAGAATTGCCATATGACCCAGCAATCCCACTTCTAGACATACACCCAAAGGAAGCAAAGCCAATTATCTTAAATAGATGACATATCTCTACACCTATGTTAATTGCACCATTATTCGCAAGAGCCAAAATATGGGAACAACCTAAGTGTCCATCAATAGGTGAATGGATAAAGAAAATGTGGTATACATAGATATGGATATATAGATACAATGAGATATTGTCCTAAAAAAGAAGAAAATCTTGTCATTTGTAACAATATGGATGAACCTAGAGGGGCATTATGCTAAATGAAATAAGCCAGATAAATATTGCATTATTTCACTTTTATATGTAGAATCAAAAAAATTCAAACTCTTAGAATAGAAAAGTGGTTGCCACATTCTGGGGGGTATGGGAAATAGGAAGATGTTGGTAAAAGGATGTAAACTTTCAATTATAAAATAACTAAATGGAATTAGGATCTAATGTATAATATGGCAACTAGTTGATAACACTACAGTGTATAAATGAATTTTCTCTGAGATTATAACTTGAAGTTCTCACCAAAAAAGGGGGCAGAGGAGGGAGTAAACATATGAAGAAATAGATATGTTAATTTGAGGCCAAGAGAAATCCTTTAACAATGTATATGTAGAGCAAATCATCACATTACACACTTTAAATATGTTATAATTTTATTTGTTAATTATAGTTCAATGAAGATAAAAAAACAGCTATCTAAATCATATAAAAATTACTTTGATTTTTATTTTATATTATTATTACATAATACATAGCAATGATAGCATAATAATATAGTAATACATAATAGCAATACATAGCAATTGATAGCATATTGTGTAGGTAATAGTTTCCATTTTAGTATGAACGTGTAAAAGTAAATGCTGAATCTCAGACATCACAGCCTCTGTCAAAGCTAAAATGCATAGTAAATATATGAAATTTGTTGTTTAATCAAATGTTTATCAATACCTATTACGAGTATTGTAGGGAAGAGATCCATACAAGACATGGGCAACTTCTCTCAAGGGATTCATTAGCTTAGTTGGAGAGACAACATACATACACGAAAAGATTATTTAAAATGCAATGTATATTTAAAAAATGCAATGTATAAACTGATGAATATAAAAATTTCAAATGAAAATTATGAACAAATTCTTAGAGAGATCCAGACAAAGGAAATATTTATTGATATGGATGGCATAGAAGTTTCCGTATGAGGTGGAGGCTAAGCTTACTTTGGAAGCATTTGTAGAGATCAGAGAAGTAAAAACTTAGAGCAGTGCATAATAGGTACATTGCTATAGGATGGATAATATGAGTGATGTCAAAAGCAAAATCATTCCCAGGCTGTTCAGAGGAGGAAAATAAAAGAATAGAGCAATGTGTTGAGACAAGAGAGTTTTCAAGGGAAAGAACGAAATCTATCTGACTTCTCCAGTAAAGGAGAAAAAAACTTTTTCAACAAGCGAACTAGTTACAGAGGTACAAGTATTGTAACTTGATTCTGTTTTATTCAGAAAATGAAACAGGTATCTAACCGAAGCAATCTTAATGACTTCCAACAAATATCCCAGTCACTCCTATGTTCACAGTTTCTAAGTTGAGATCATTTAATGAGAAAGGCACTTAACAAAAAATCAAAATAAAGCAAATTCCTCTGTAGTGTATCTTTGGAAATTTTCTTTAAGATAATATACATATATTTCCTTGAAAATAAAACATACAGATACACATGAATATATGTCAAAGTTAAATACATATAAAGATCATATTGCTGGTATCTTATTTGCTTCTTTATGAGCCAAAGACTGAGATCTGTGAATCTCAGTTTTTAGACTTTAAAATCTTTAAAAATCAAGAAGCAAAATTTAACCAGTAAGAAAGTTGAAAAATATTTCTTGTGCATCTTCATTAATGATTAGGCATGAGACTGCCCTTATGGAGTATAAAGAAGGGTATTTCCTGCAATTGACGTACTTTATTTTCATAGAGGTCTTCTCAGATTGAATTATGTGCACACCTCAGGGTATGTGGTCATGTGCTGGGTGCACAATGCCATGAGATAAATACAGCGCATCTTCCTAGGGTTACAATTTCACCTGATGATTTAGAGGTAGGATGGACCAAGTAATTTAATAGCAAATAATTGAGAACATAGTTTTTACGTTAAAGCATATACAGAAAAGTAATAGTGCAGAATGCAAAATGCTTCTGAAACTTCATGAAAAAAATATGAGACATCAAATAAATTTCCTCCATGTTTCATTGCATAAGCTATTTCCCCAATGGCGAGAAAAGCAAAGAAGCTACTTAGAGGGGTTTAGGGCACATTTACTCCTTTAGAAGTACTTTGGGAGAAATTTACAGTATCATTGTTCTAATATCTTATTTATTTTTCCCATATCAATGCAGTGTACTTTCCACTCAATATTACTGGAAGAGTAGAAAGATGATAGTTACATAAGGTTGTTTTCCAGGTTTTAAGGACAAGTATAGTAGC
Source organism: Canis lupus familiaris (assembly GCF_011100685.1). NCBI lineage: Eukaryota > Metazoa > Chordata > Mammalia > Carnivora > Canidae > Canis > Canis lupus. Next base: position 53,758,206 of record NC_049227.1, on the reverse strand, counting down.
CCATTCTACTTTTAGCAAGGTCCTTTCATTCCTTTGGCATGGCCTCTGGAGCTGGAGGCTGGTGAAAATACCTCCAACCCTATCTCCATCCTGTTTAGTTGGTCCTGGGTCCCAAACATTGTTCCCTAGGGCTTTGGGTAATGCCAGACAATCAGTTCAGTCTGCACCATTAACCTCCAGGGATTAGTAGCTCTCCCTGCAATTGAATGTTCCCAGATTAGTCCCTGTGGTGAGCCACCTGCCAGGACTCAGCACATCACAGGCAAGCTAAGAAGCTGGTAAAAGATTTAAAGCTCAAACTTGAGCTGAGCAATCAGGATATTTTTCTCCCACAATTTACAGCCACTGTGGCATGACCTAATTTTTGATTCCCAATTTGGCTTTTTTTTTTCTTTAAGTTTTATAGCCTGATTTACCTGATAGAATTTGCTATCAGAAGGAAATTAATGGAAATAATTTTCCCAACAGAAAATTGGACAACATACTGCAATCCGACATATCCTTTAACCTTCATTAAGTTCCCATTGTGAACCCTAGATATGTATTAAAATAAGAGTTCTTGGGGATCCCTGAGTGGCTCAGCAGTTTAGCGCCTGCCTTTGGCCCAGGGCGCGATCCTGGAGTCCCAGGATCGAGTCCCACGTTGGGCTCCCGGCATGGAGCCTGCTTCTCCCTCCTCCTGTGTCTCTGCCTCTCTCTCTCTCTCTCCCCCTATCATGAATAAATAAATAAATAAATCTTTAAAAAAAATTAAGAGTTCTTGATCTCATGCAAGTTAAGGGCTAGACTTTCTTTTGTGAGATAGAGACACTCAGCCACTAACAGAAAAACATACAGGAAGCTCCAGGTCTGCAGAGTGTATCCAAAGTGTACAAATCATAAAACTCAGGCTTGACTTCCCACTGCTGATACATTGATATAAAGTGGTATAAGGTCATCAATTTGTATGCTTAAAAACGGATAACTGTTTTGCTATCAACTGAAATGGAGTAAGGAACAGATGCCCTCTACTCCCGCCTGAAATAATGAAAATAAAACAGACAAAATATATAATAAAGCAGTTTTTATGATGTTAGCCAATGAAGGGCAATAAATTCTGAGATATGTAAAACAAGCAAGGAGTACTGTGATTCTCCAGCTTACTTCCTGAAGTGTCCTGAGGCCACAGACCACAGTTCACAAAGAGGACTCTCAAGTAAAGCCTATAAATTCTGAGTAGAATAGACAGAGCTCAAGATTTGAGGAAGAACAAAGTAGCTACTGTTGCCAGACAGAATCCTGGAAAAGAGACAGTTTACACAAAGAGAAAATCCCAGAGTCTTAGAGCATCCACCTCAGCTACTACTGATCAGTGCTACTGATATGTGGAGAAACTCCCCAACACTAGATAGAATCCTCTCACAGGAATAGAGGGAACTATGCTCCATGAATAGGAATAGTGCCTCTTTCCATGACCCAGACCAGAAAACTTAACAATTCATGGCACACTGGGTCTTGCCTCAGCAGTGGAGAATAATTAGCCCTAAACTAAATGCTGCTCTATTCCTATATTTAGAGGGATACAAATCCTTTAAAAATCTTAAAAGAAAGACCAAAATGGATCAAACTATTTCTTAATAAGAAACTGTTTCAGAATAAAGCTCATAATAGTTACAGAAATACAAAAATATCTAACCCTGAATGAAGGGAGAGTCATATCTTATATCTAATCAAAGATTATCAGGCATGCAGAGGCAGGAAAATACATGAGGAGGAAAATCAATCTTTTGAAACCAATTCAGAACTAACAGAGATATTGGAATTAACCAAAGACATTAAAATAGTAATTATAACCATACTGCAGATGTTAAAAAGACACAAATTGAACATCTAAGGATGAAAACTATAAGATCTAATATGAACAATAATCTGGATAGGATTAATAGCAGATCAAATATTACCAGAGAAAATGTTAGTAAACCTGAAGACATAGCAAGAGAAACTATTCAAAATGAAACTAAGAGGGAAATAAATGAAAGAGCATCAGTGATGTATGTAACAACTTCTAACGGCTTACTATAAATGTTACTGGAGTTTCCAGGACACAGTAGTAAAACTATTTGAAGAAATAATGGCTAAAAGTATTCCAAATTGATTTGAAAACATATGTATGTAAATATTATATTAATTATATATGGATTATAAGAATTACATATAAATTTTTATACATAATAAACTCTTAAGTCCAAGAAGCTCAATGTATCCCAAGCATTAGACACATGAATAAAACATCAAAGTACTTCACAATCAAATTAAAAAAAAAAAAAAGAAAAAGATAAAAATACCTTAAAAGCAACTGGAGAAAAAACAAACATTAAATACATAGGACTAAGGTAAGAGTAATGGCAGATTTCTCATCAAAAACAAGGCAAGAGAGAAAAATACAGCAACATCATTAAAGCAGTCACAAAGAAAAAATACCTGTTTACTCAAGAACTCTATACCTAGAAAAAATATCTTCAAAAATGAACATGAAATAAAGGATTTATTTTCAGGTATACAAAAACTGAAAGAATTAATTACTACTAGATTCAAACCAAAAGATATGTTAAAGAAAGTACTCTAGGCAGAAAAAAAAAATAACATCAATTTAAAATAGTTATTTACATAAAGGAATGAAGAGAATCAGAAATAGTGAGGACATGAATACAAAAGGTTTTTTATTTTATTTTATTTTTAGCTTACTTTATAAAAAAAAATTTAATTCCAGTATCATTAACATGCAGTGTTATATTAGTTTCAGGTATATAATACAGTGATTCAATAATTCCATATATTACCAATGCTCATCATGACAAGTGCACTCCCTAATCCCTATCACCTACTTAACCCATCCCTCCACCCACCTTCCTTCTGGTAAACAAAAGTTTGTTCTCTGTAGTTAGGAATCTGTTTCTTGGCTTTTCTTTCTCTCTCTCTTCATTTGCTTTGTTTCTTAAATTTCACATATGAGTGAAATCATAGGGTATTTGACTTTTACTGACTTATTTCACTTAGTTCCATCCATACTGTTGCAAATGTCAAGATTTCATTCTATTTTATCATTGAAAAATATTCCATTGTGTATAAAAATATACATCTTCTTTATCCATTCACTTGTCCATGGACATTTGGGCTGCTTTCATAGTTTGGCTATTGTAAATAATGCTGCTATAAACATGGAGTTGCATGTATCCCTTTTATGTTTTGGATAAATACCCCACAGTGCAATTAATGGGTCATAGGGTAGTGCTATTTTTAACTTTTTGAGGAACCTCCATAATATTTTCCATAGTGGCTGCACTAGTCTGCATCTATTCCCATCAATAGCATACATCCTTGCCAACATTTGTTGTTTCTTGTGTTTTTTATTTTAGCCTTTCTGACAGATGTGAGGTAATATTTCATTGTACTTTTGATTTCCATTTCCCTGATGATGAGTGATGTTGAGCAACTTTTCAAATGTCTGCTGGCCATCTGGATGCCTTCTTTGAAGAAATGTCTGTTTACGTCTTCTGCCCATTTTTTAATGGGGCTGTTTTTTTGGTATTTAGTTGTATAAGGTCTTTGTACATTTTGGATACTAAACCTTTATTAGATATGTAATTTGCAAAGATCTCCTAATCAGTAAATTGCTTTTTAGTTTTGTTATTTCCCTCACTCTTCAGATGCTTTATTATTTTGATGTAGTCCCAACAGTTTATCTTTGCTTTTATTTCCCCTGTCTCAGGAGACATGTCTAAAAAAATGTTGCTATCGCCAATGTCAGAAAAATTACTGCCTGTGCTCTCTTTAGGATGTTTATGATTTCAGGTCTCATATTTAGGTCTTTAATTCATTTTGAATTTATTTTTGTGTATGGTGTAAAAAAGTGGCCAGTTTCATTCTGGATATTGCTGAACAGTTTTCTGCATATCGCTGACCAGTTTTCCGCACAACACCACTTGTTAAAGAGATTGTCTTTTTTTCCACTGGATATTCTTTACTTCTGTGTCAAAGATCAACTGACCACATAATTGTCAAAAGGTCTTTTCTTAATATTTAAATCTTTTTAAAAGAACTGACTACATAAACAAAAGTAATAATATTGTACTGAGAGTTTGTAATAAATATTAATAAAATGTACCACAATAGCAGCATAGGGGAAATGGAAGCACACCATTATAAAATTGTTACACATAGTGGTATAATCTCATTTGAAGGTATTCTGTGATAAATTAAAGATGTATAATAAAAGGGCTATAATTAATAAGTTAATAAAGAAGATGAAATGAAAATATTCAATGTAAAAGGAGGCTCAAAATGAATTAATAAAGAACAGATGGAAAAACAGAAATCAAATAGCAAGATGATAGATTTATACTAAACCTATATATAATCACATTAAGTTGAAATGGTCTTAATGCTCAAGTTAAGAGACAGTGTCAAATTGGAAAAACTGAAGAGAAGGGAATACTTTCCAACTCATTCTATGAGGATAGCATAATCCTGATACCAAACTTAGACACTGAGGAAAAAACAATTACAAACTAGTATTTCTTATAAACAAAATTTTCATAAATCAAATCCTAAAATGCATAAAAAAGGAAGCATGGAGTGTATGCCAAGAAAGCAAAGTCCATTTAACATCTAAAAATCAATGTACTTTTCCATATTAATCAATTTAAAAAGGAAAACCACATGATAATTCAATAGATGCAGAAAAAGCATTTGACAAAACCAATGTCCATGCTAATAAATACTCTCATCAAACTAAGAATAGAAGAATATTTCCTTAACATACAAAAGGCAAAAACCTACAGTTAACTTTTTTAAAAAGATTTATTTATTTATCTTTAGAAAGAGAGAGCACAGTGAGAGGGGCAAGGGAGAGAAAGAATCTCAAGCAGACTCTGCACTGAAGGTGGAGCCTGACAAGGGCTTAGTCTCACCTAGACTGAGATTACAACCTGAACCAAAACCAAGAGTCAGATGCTTAACCAACTGTGCCACCTAGGCACCCCAGTTAACTTCATTTTTAGTGGTGAGAGATGGAATGCTTTTCTCCTAAAATCAGGAACAAGCTAAGGTTGTTCACTCTTAGGGATTCTAACTCAATGCCGTGTTGGAAGTTCTAGTTACTGGATTAAGGCAAAAAAGGGGGGGGGGGGTGGGCATTGGAAAGGAGGATGAAACCTCTTTGTTCAAAAACAATATGGTCATCATATGGTTAGAAAATATAATGGAACCTATGTAAGCTACTAGAACTAATAGGTGAATCTGGCAATTTTGGGGGATACAAAATCAAAATAAAATATCAACTGTATTTCCAAATATTAGCAATGAACTATCAGAAATTAAAGATAAAATATTATTTATAATATTATACAAATACTATGACAAATAATTGCAAGATTTTTACAGTGGAAACTAAAATCCGCCAAAAGAAATTCAAGACTTAAATAAACGTCCATGGGTCGGAAGACTCAGCACTCTTATATCCATTCTCTTCAACTTGATCTCTAGATTCAAAGCATCCCTAAGAAACCACAAGAAGACTTGTAGAATTTGACAAACTGACTCTAGAACTCATATTGAAACATAAACGAGTTGTTATAACTTAAACTTTGAAAAAGAAGAACATTGGAGGGTTAATGCTTCCATTCTCATGACTCATTATAAAGTTGCAGTAATCAAGATAGTGTAGTTATTAGTGTCACAAGAAATAAATGGATAAAAGAACACAATTGAAAGCCTAGAAATAAACCCACACATAAATGAACAAAAGTGGAAAGGAAAGTCACTGGAGAAAGGACAGTCTTTTCAACAAATGGCACTGTAATAACTGATTATTCACATGTTGAAAAAAATGAAGACCAATCCAAACTTTATACAAAAATTCATTCAAAATGGATCATAGACACAGTGCAAGGCCTAAAACTGTAAAACTTTTTAAAATAACACATGAGAGATCTTAGTGACCTTGGGTTAGCAAAAGATCTCTTAGCTATGACACCAAAAGAACATTCCATAAAAACAAAAATTGAAAATTGATAATTTGGACTTAATTCAAATTTAAAACTTCCGTTACTGAAAGACATTACTAACTGGATGAAAAGATAAGCTTATTACTAATTTGAAAACAAAAAACTCTATTAAAAATGAGCCAGAATCCTTAACAGGCACCTCACCAAAGAAGATATACAAATGTCAAATAAGCATATGAAAAAATACTCCAAATCGTATATGACCAGGGAAATACAAATTAGAATAGCAAAGAGTTACCACAAGACACCTATTAGAATGGCCAAAACCCGGAATACTGACAGTACCAAATGCTGACAAAGGTGTGAAACAAGAGAAGTTTCCATGTATTGTTTATGGGAATGCAAAAACGATTCAACCACTTTGGAAGACAATTTGGTTGTTACTTATAAAACAAAACATACCGCCCACAATCATGTTCCTTGGTATTTATCCAAAGAAGTTCAAAATGTATATCCACACAGAAACTGTACAGAGATGTTTATAGTAGCTTTTTTCATAACTGCCAAAACTGGAAGCAACCAAGATGTCCTTCAGTAGATAAATAGATAAACTGCAGTACATCTATACAATAAAATATTATCCAGTGCTAAAAAGAGGTATGCTATCAAGCCATGAAAAAACATAGAGGAAACTTACTAAAAGCAAAGGGCTATCTGAAAAGGCTACATAAATTTGAACTACATAATATTCTGGAAAAGGGCAAACTATGGAGACAACAAACAGATCAGGAGTAGGAGTAGGGTGCATAGATGAATACGCAGATCACAAAGGATTTTTGGAGAGTGAAAATACTTTACATGGTATTATAGTGATGGATATGTATCATTATACTTTCGTCTAAACCCACAGAATATAACACCAAGCATGAAACCCAAGTTCAATTATGGACTTTGAGTGATTTCGAAGTGTCAATGTAGATTTATCCCTGGTTAAAAAAAATGCATATTTTGGTGAGTGGCATTGATAATGGAGGAGGCTATGCATGTGTGGAGTTAGGAGGTACATGGGAAATCTCTGTAACTTCCTCTCCATTTTTTTGTAAAAGGGAAACCACTTTTAAAAATATAGTCCCTTAAAAAACAAGATAATCATACTGGGAGAAAATATTTGCAAAGCATATGTCTGATAAAAGGTTTATAGCCAGAACGTACAAAGAGTTCTCGAAACTCACAACTCAATAAACAACTCAATAAAAAACTGAGCAAAATATTTGAATGGATACTTTTCCAAAGAAAATATAAAGACATATGGATGGCAAACAAGTAGACAGAAATGTATATGGAATTAGTCATTAGGGAAATGGAAATTAAACCACAATGTTACCCACCATTAAATACCTCTGAAAATGACTGAAATTAAAAGAACAGACCATAGAAAGCCTTAATAAGAACTTGGAAAAAAAAATCAGTCTCAGACACTTTGCTGGTGAAATTTTTTAATGACATCACAACTTTGGAAAACAATATGGCAGTTTCTTAAAAAGTTAAACATACAGTTACTATATGGTCCAACTATTTTACTCCTGAGTAGTAACCCAGGAGAAAAGAAAGCATATGTCCTTAACAAAGACTTATACACAAATATGCAACCAAAATGCCCACCAAAAGGTGAATGGACAAACAAATCATACTATATACTTACAACAGAATACTATTCAGTAATAACTAGGCTGAATGAAAGAAGCCAGACTAAAAAAGAATACATTTTATATGACACCATTTATATAAAACCATAAAACATGAAAAGTAATCTATAGTAATAGTGGAATAGTAGTTGGCTGAGGAAAGATGAAGAGAGTGGCAGTAGAGAAGAGTTTTACAAAGGGCATGAAGAAACTTTCACAGGTAAACAGTATGTTCATTACCTTATTTTGGTGATATTTTCATAGGTTTATACATATGTCAAAACAAAATATGTTCAGTGTATTATATGCCAATTATAAAGCTTTTTTAAAAGAGTAAGTCATCTCTATGAAAAGTATAATCCTATCTATATATCATATCTTTTTCTATCCTTGGATGTGTGAATCAAATACAATCATTTGTATCTGTCACTGTTAGTTCCCTAAAACCACAGTGCCTATCTACATAGTTCATCCAATAAAGTATGTTCATATACATGCCAACTGTTCACAGGTTGAAGATTTAGATCTTTGGGTTTTCCTTTATTCTAACCTATTTTGTCACTCCTGAATATAAACCTTGATGCTTGTTTCATCTTAATTTTTAGATGACCTCCTTAATTTTCAGTTTGAGTCTGTCTTTCTGGTTATAACTATAGATCATCTCTAGACAATGATTTTGGATCCTTATCTCAGCTACATTTCCATAAACTGCCTTAGACCTAGTCCTCCTAAAGGCTTTACCCCCTGGGCCTAAAGTCAAAAAAACTTTCTAAGGATGATTATGAACCTGTGCTTCGTCTAACCAATAAGCTATGAAATGATTAACCTGTACACATTTGGGTTTCAATAAAGCCCCACCCCCATCCCACCCTAATATATAAAAAAGGTAGCATACCTCTGGAAATGTAAAACAACTCAATTAAATACAGTAACAATGCTAAACAACAGATTTAACTATATTTGGCAAGTTTTATTTTAAATGACTACATTGATTACTTGACATGACTACATTGATTACTTGACCTGGCAGCTTGGGCAAGGAAGATAAACTGTGGGGTGACAGATGCAGATTATGCACAAAATCTTGATACAGTCAATGTTATCAACAGTATATTATAGACTTCACAACAAAAATTCAAATAATTGTTTTTAAGTTTTCTGTTGTTATAAAAATAACAGAAAGAATATAGAATAACTGTTGTTGTTATAGAATAACTCTAAAATTAGGGAATCCCTGGGTGGCTCAGTGGTTTAGCGCCTGCTTTGGCCCAGGGCCTGATTCTGGAGACTTGGGATCAAGTCCCATAGCAGGCTCCCTGCATGGAGCCTGCTTCTCCCTCTGCCTGTGTCTCTGCCTCTCTCTCTGTGTCTCTCATGAATAAATAAATAAAATCTTAAAAAAAATAAAGAATAACTCTAAAATTAGATCAATTAAGAATTAACAGGGCATGCTCGGGTGGCTCAGTAGTTTAAGCATCTGTCTTTGGCTCAGGTCATGATGTTAGGGTCCTGGGATCAAGCCCTGCATCAGGCTCCTTGCTTAGCAGAGAGCCTGCTTTTCCCTCTCCCTCTGCCTCATACTCATGCTCTTGCATGTGTGCTCTCTCTCTCTCTCTAATAAATAAATAAATAAATCTTAAAAAAAAGAATCAACTTAGATTTTCCTTTTTATATACAGTACTTAATCTATTTTTGCTCTATGGGGCAGAGGGGAAAACGAAAGAACAGACTGAGGGGAAAGTGGATAGTTAAAACTAGGAAACTGGAGGTTACTGATTCTATGTGAAAGGACAAAGACAAAACAACCCAGTGAAATATGCTTATTACCCACTTCTAAGTAGAATAAGTAAAAAATATATATTTACATCACATTAGAAATCACTAAATTCCACAGGTTTTTATTTTCCCAAAGAAATAATTTAGGAAATATGAATAGCTATTGGCTTTATCTTAGTGGATTTTTGAAAGAATACATGGCAGTACATCAGGGCAACACCTGCCAGTATAGCAAAGGCCAACAACTTAATTTGAGTCACCAAAGTAGTGTGAGCAATTTCAACTCTCTATCCACAATGCAAGAGCCATTTACTGCCCTTTGCAGGGTAATAAATTGATTTTGCTCCCTTTAAAAAAAGAAGACATTTTACTTAAATTGTGCAAACACAATTTGCAATAATTAGCAGCAGTGTGATTCTTAGACAATTGGGCCAGCTCAAAATGGACAACTCACAAACCACAATTTCTAACCCAGCAGGTGGGAAAGAATCCAAAATTTTATATACACTTTTATACCCTTTGTTTTTTTCTAATATATATAATACAAAATATTTTAATATAAAAATATTGAAAACAAAAATGTCCTAATATATATGAAATATACATATATTTGAAAAAACAATGTCAACATTTGACCTATTATTATGGGTATCAATTTTAACACACTTGCTTTCCTTCCTTTTATTGCACCCCTGGAATGTTAATGGCAAAGAGATAGAGTCTGATATGCTCTGCCATTGCAAAAGACATTACCCAGAGCATTTTGCTGAACTGTGGCACCCCTCACATCAATGGAAGAAAATCAAAGACTCCATAATTTGTAACCTATTTTTTAAAGGGCCTTCATGAATTACTTCCCGCATGGTTGAGTGGCAAACACTGAGGACTGAAACATCCCCATAAATATATTCTGACATGGCCATCACCATACAGACATGAAACAGCTGCTTGAAATTGCACAATAAGGATTCTCTCCTTGGCTAGGTATTGAGATCCCTATAGGATAATATATTTTTTTAAGTAAACCTTATTTTTGTCTGTTTTTTGTTTTATTATTAGTTTATTTTAGTTTCTTTTTATTCAGTAGTTAATTTTATTTCATTTTAGATACACAGGAAAACTGAAAACATAAGAGTTTTCATTTACCCCAGTACCTAGTTTCTATTATTAACATCTTATATCAGTATGGTACATTTGTTACACTTCATGCATCAACATTGATACATTATTATTAACTAATGTGCATACTTTGTTCATATATCCTTTGTTTTTATCTAATATTCTTTCTCTATTCCAGGATCCCATCCATGATGGTATATTACAATTAGATTAGCCATCTGTCTAGTTAGGCTCCTGTTGGCTGTCAAAGTTTCTCAGTCTCCTTCTTTTTTGGCATATTACAGATGCCCTTCCATTGGGATTTGTTTGATGTTTTCCTTTTTTTTTTTAATTTTTATTTATTTATGATAGTCACACAGAGAGAGAGAGAGGCAGAGACATAGGCAGAGGGAGAAGCAGGCTCCATGCACCGGGAGCCCGACATGGGATTAGATCCCAGGTCTCCAGGATCGCGCCGTGGGCCAAAGGCAGGCGCTAAACCGCTGCGCCACCCAGGGATCCCTGTTTGATGTTTTTCTAATAATGAAACTATATTATGGTTTTTTGGAGAACGACCCAGAGACAAAATGCCCTTCTCATTATATCATATCATGGGTATACTGTTGATGTTCACCTTGATCACACTGGCAAAGGTAATAGGTATTGGAATTCTCAACTTTAGAGTTACTTTTTCTTCACATTTCTCACACTTAAAGGAACAGAACTCAGTCATGATGAACCTAATGACCAGGGAGTTATGCTTCATCTCCTTGAAAGCAGAATACTACATAACTTTTTTGAATTCTTCTGGTGAGAAAATTATCTCCTCTATTCATTTATTTTTTTCAATCATTAATTTATATCAGTATAGGCCCATGTACATTTATTTTATAACCTGAATTATTTTTAAAAAGCTGCTTTATTTTTATTATTTTATTTTCTTGCTCAAATTTCTTAAGCTTTGTCCTCTAGGCAGCTCAGTTGGTTAAGCATCCAACTCTTGATTTCGGCTCAGGTCATGATCTCAGGGTCATGAGATCAAGCCCCGAGATGGGCTCTACTCAGCACAGAGCCTGCTTGTCCCTCTCCTCCCCTTCTGCTCTTGCCCTCTCTTCTAAATAAATAAAATCGTTAAAAAGATAGTTCCATAAAGATTCACTCTTTGTGTTATAAAGTCCTATGCCAAAGGCATAGTGTCATGTACCCACTGTTACAGTATAATACAGGATCATCTCACTGCCCTAAAAAAATCCCCTGTGTTTCAACTTGTAAATACTAATCTTTTGGTTTTCCTTTTCTAGAATATCATTTAATTGGAGTCATATACTAGTTGACATTCAGGTTGGCTTCTTTCACTTTCGATATGCATTTAAGATTCACCCATGTGTTTTCATAACTTAATAGTTCATTTCTTTCTATTGCTGAATAATATTCTATCATATACATGTACCACAGTTTGTTTATTCATTCACCTGTTGAAGGACATCTTGGTTGATTCCAGTTTCTGGCAATTTGTGAACATAACTAGGAGTATGATCGTTTCATCAAATTATTAGAATATGCTCATTAGCTTTGAAAAAAAAACCCTGCCAAACTGTCTTCCAATGTGGCTATATCATTTTCCATTTCAACCAGCAACTAATGAGAGTTCTTGTCATTCTTCTAATTTCATCATTGATTAGCATTCAATTTCTGTTTAATTACATTGTAGTCTGAGAACATATATGGTATGACTTCTAAATTTGTGAAAATGTGTTTTATGGTCCAGATTGTGGTCCATCTTGATGAATGTGTTATTTGAGCTTGAAGGAATGTATATTCTCCTGTTGTTGGATGGAATAATCCATAAATGTCAATTAGATCTAATTGATCAATAGTGCTGTTCAGGTCAAATCCACCCTTACTCATTTTCTGCATGCATAATCTATCAATTACTTAAAAAGTAGTGTTGAAACCACCAGCTCTAACAGTGGACTTGTCCATTGCTACTTTCAATTCTATAAATTTTTCCCTCACATATTTTGATATTTTGTTATTGGGTGCATATGCATTTAGGGATTGTTTTGTCTTCTCAGAGAATTGATTCTTTTACCATTATGCAATGCTCCTCTTTATCCCTGATAATTGTCACTGCTTTGAAGGCTGCTTTATCTCAAATTAATATAGCTACTTCAGTTTTCTTTTGATGAATGTTAGCACAGTACGTCTTTTTCTATCCATTTACTTGTAACCTGTGTCTCTATGTTTAAAGGGGACTTCTTGCAAACAATATATAGTTATGGACTACTTGGGTTCTTTTTTGTCCACTGCAGCAATCCACATCTTTAACTGGTGTATCTAGACCACTCACATATAAAGTGATTATTGATATATGATATAGCTGGATCGATATCTACCACATTTACAACTTTCTTCTATTAGCTGCATTTGTTCCTTGTTTCTTTCTAATCTTCTTTGTCTGCTTTTACTGGTTTTAACTGAGAATTCCATTTTATCTGTATGACTCCATTTTATCTCCTGTCAGCATATCTTTTGAAAAAAATTTAGTGGTTACCCTAGAGTCTGCAATATGCATTTTTTTTGAAATATGCATTTTTAATTAATTTAAGGCTACCTTCAAATAAAACCACAGCATTAAATCACAGTGCAGGTACCTTATACCAAAGAACTTCCAAAGTCATACCAAACCCTACTTACCTCTAATAATACTGTCAGGATTCATGTCATTTACAATATATGCTATAATTAGACAATACATTGTTACTATTATCATTCTAACAGTTGTCTTTTAAATTGATCAATAAGAAAAAAAATTACATTTTACCTTCATTTATTCCTTCTCCAACACTCCTCCTTTCTTTGTGTAGATCTGGGTTTCTAACCCTTATCACCCTCTCTACCTAAAGAACTTCTAACATTTCTTGCAGGGTAAATCTGCTGGTGATGAATTAATTCTCTCAGGTTTCTTTGTCTGAAAAGGATCTTATTTTCCTTCACTTTTGAAAGATAATTTCATTGAATATAAACTTCTGGGTTGATGATTTTCTTCTTTCAGCACTTTGCTTAATTCTACTCTTCCTACTTGCACAGTTTCTGAATACAAGTCTGTTCTAACTGTTCCTTGTTTCTCTCTAAGTAAAGTTAGTTTGGGTTTTGTTTTGTGCTAGGTTTTTTTCCTGATTTCTTTCAAGATTCTGTTTTTGGTTTTCTGTAGTTGAATATGATATGCCTGGGTATAGATTTTTGGTATTTATCAAGATCTTCATATTGTCTGAGCTTCCTAGATTTATGGTTTGGTGAGTAACTTTTTTAATCCACTGTTGGATTTGATTTGTTAGTATCTTGATGAGAATTTTGCATCTATGTTAATCAAAGATATTGGCCTGTAATTCTCCTTATTAGTGAGGTCTTTGGTTTGGAATCAAGATCATGTTGGTCTCATAGAATGTGTTTGGAAGTTTCCCTTCCATTTGTATTTTTTTGTAACAATTTGAGAAGAATAATATTAACTTTTCTTTAAATGTTTGGTAGAATTTCCCTGGGAAGCCATCTGGTCCTGGACTTTTGTTTGTTGGTAGATTTTTATTACTGATTCAATTTCTTTGCTATTTATCAGTCTTTTCAAATTTTCTATTTCTACCTATTTCACTTTTGGCATTTTATCTGTGTCTGAGAATTTATCCATTTCTTCCAGATTGCCCAATATGTTGGTATATAATTTTCACAATATTTTCTTATAATCGTTTGCATTTCTGTGGAGTCAGTTGTGATTTTTCCTCTCTCAGTCATGATTTTATTTATTTGGGACCTTTATCTTTTCTTTTTGATAAATCTGGCTAGGAGTTATCAATTTTATTAATTTTTTTAAAGAACAAGCTCCTAGTTTTACTGATCTGTTCTGGTTTTTCTGTTTCTATATCATCTACTTCTGCTCTAATCTTTATTTATTTCCATTCTTCTGCTGGCTCTAGGCTCCATTTGCTGTCTTTTTCCTAGCTCCTTTAGATATAAGATTTGGATGTGTATTTGAAATTATTCTTGCTTCTTGAGGTAGTCCTGTTTTGCTATACACTTCCCTCTTAATGACCACTTCTTCTGCATCCCAAAGGTTCTGGACCATCGTGGTTTCATTTTCACTTGTTTCCATGTATTTTTTGTTTCTTCTTTAATTTTCTCATTAACCTATTTTGTTTGTTAGTAGGATGTTCTTTAACATCCATGTATTTGTGGCCTTTCCAAATTTTTTCTTGTGGTTGACTTCAAGTTTCATAGCATTTTGGTTGGAAATTATGCATGGTATAATCTCAATCTTTTTGTATTTGTTGAGGCTTGATTTGTGACCCAGTATGTGATCTATTCTCTGGAGAATGTCCCATGTGCACTTGAAAAGAATACATATTCTGCTGCTTTAGGATGAAATGTTCTGAATATATCTGTTAAGTCCATCTGATTCACCGTGTCATTCAAAGCCATTCTTTTTTTTTAAGATTTTATTTATTTATTTGAGACAGAGAGAGAGAGAGAGAGAGAGAGAGAGAGCATGAGCAGAGGGAGGGACAGAGGGAGAGGGAGAAGCAGGATCTCTGCTGAGCAGGTAGCCTGATGCAGAGATTTATCCTAGAACTCTGGGATCATGACCTGTGCCTTTGTTGATTTTCTGCTTAGATGATCTTTCCATTGCTGTAAGTGGGGTGTTAAAGTCTGCTACTATTATTGTACTATTATCAATGAGTTTCCTTATATTTGTTATTAATTGATTTATATATTTGTGTGCTCCCAAGTTGGGGTCATAAATACTTACAATTGTTAGATCTTCTTGATGGACAGACCCCTATATTATGATACAGTATCCTTCTTCATCTCTTGTTACAGTTTTTATTTTAAAATCTAATTTGTCTAAGTATGGCTACTCTGGCTTTCTTTTGACATCCTTTAGTATCACAGATGGTTCTCCACTTTGAATCTGTAGGTGTCTGTAGGTCTGAAAGGAATCTCTTATAGGAAGCATATAGATGGTTTTTTATTTTTATCCATTCTTATACTCTATGTCTTTTGATTGGAGCATTTAGTCCATTTAATTCAGCATGATCATTGATAGATATAAATTTAGTGCAAGTATTACTTGTTAAGTCATTATTTCTGGGGATTTTCTCTGTTCCTTTCTAGTCTTTGTCACTTTTGGCCTTTCTTTCCCATTCAGATACCCCTTTAATATTTCTTGCAGGGCTGATTTAGTGGTCACAAACTCCTTCAGGTTTTTTGTATTTTTGATTTTTGGCTTTTGTCTGGGAAATAATTTATCTCTGCTTTCTATGCTGAATGACAGCCTTGCTGGATAAGTTTTCTTCGCTGCATATTTTTCCCATTCAGCATGTTGAATATATTCTGCACTCCCTCCTGGCCTAACAGCCAGTTTGTATGGATAGGTCTGCTGTTAACCTTATTTGCCTTTCCCTGTAAGTTAGAAATTTCCTTCCCCTTGCTGCTTTTAAGATTTCTTCCTTGTCTCTGTATTTTGCAGATTTTACTATGATATGTCTTAGTGTTGGCCTGCTTTTGTTAATTTTGATGGGGGTTCTCTATGCCTCCTGGATCTGGATGTCTGCTTCCTTCTCCAGATTATGGAACTTTTCAGCTATCATTTGCTCAAATAAACCTTCTGCCCCTTTATCATTCTCTTCTTCTTCTGGAACTCCTAAGATACAAATGTGATTATGCTTTATGGAGTTAATGAGTTCCCTAAGTCTACATTTGTGACCCAATATTATTTTCCTTCTTCTTCTTAGCTTCATTATTTTCCTTAACTTTATCTTCTGTATCAGTTATTTGTTCCTCTGCTTCTTCCATCCTTGTGCTCATTACACCCAGTTGTTTTTGCAGCTTTTAGCATTTTTCAATTTCTAGTTTTTAGATCATTTATCTCTGTAGTAAGAGTCTCCCTGGTGTCTTCTATGCTTTTTTCAAGCCCAGCTAGTATCCTTATGATTGTTGTTTTAAATTCTGGGTCAGGCATATTACTTCTATCTGTTTTGATTAGGTCCCTGGCTGTGACCTTTTCTTGTCTTTCTTTTGGGATGAATTCCTCTATCTTGGCAGTCTGTCTAGGTTTCTGTACTCCCTGTGTTAGGAAAGCCTGTTAATGTGTCTTGCTTCTGAGAGTAATGGCTTTATGAAGAGGTCATATACTTTCCAGGGCCTGATGCTTCAGGGAAGTGTTTCTGGTAACTGCTGTGTGTGCACTCTGCTGTTGTGTTTTGGCTGTTCTTTCTCTCAGGTCAATCCTCTGCAGTTTCTCCTTGCCTGCAGTGTTTGGATCTTGTCCAGAGTATGGCGAGTTTTAACTAGGAGTGCTCTGGTCTGCTCATTAAAAGAGGCCAGATCCTATTTCCACTAGAGCTGAGGCTTTGCAGTCAGTAGACTCTATAGTCAGTAGACTTGGTGTATGTGTGTGCATGCAGGTTTGTGCTGGTCTTCTAGAGGAGGAGCCCACTCTGGTTCTCAGGCACACATGTTCTAGTAAAGAAGCATCCACAGAACACGGGGAAATGGGGCTTTGTGTAAGCGCTGTAGGCCTCCACTTTGCTGCCCAATGAAATCTAGACTATGCTGATGGGCAGGGGAGAAAAATGGTGCCAGTCCTTTCCCTTAGCTCCGCATCAGGGAGTTTGCAACAGCCACTGTCTGGGAAGACCTCAGAAGAGTTAACAATTTCCCTCTGTGTGTCCCATGGATCCCTCAGATCCCTGTCTATACCCTGTGTCCAGGCCATCTGCCTGACTGGCAGTGCAGTGCACATGTGTTTTATCTCAGGCATGCTGGCCGAGTTTCAAATCTCCCCAGCACCGTGCTGGAGCCAGTGCTGGTTTGTCCCAGGAGGATAGTCGCACCAATGTGCAGGAGCTTGGGGTTTAGAATAGAGTACAGCAAAAAAGCTGGTGTCTAGGTTAGGTGCCCTTGGCAGGTGTCTCTGCCCTTCTGCTAGGGAATGGGGCAGTGCAATGGTGCCCATTGGCTCTTTTTTCCCCTGAGAGGCAATGCCACCTCTCCAAGTTATACTCCAAGAAGAGAGAAATGTCTCTCCCAATGTGTCCCAGGCAATTCTCAGATCATGCACTTGCCTCCCAGTCTCTGCCCTCCTTCTCCATAGGAGCACTGCACTGCCCACCAGTCTCCACACAACGACAGCACAGACTTCTAAAACTCCAGCTTTTGAACTCTGTTGGTTGTAAAAACTCACAATAATCAGCTCCTCTTGTTTCCCACTCAGTGGTTTCAGGAAGTATTTTTCTCGTGTGATTCCCTATGCACTGTTCTCTCTCTCTCTCTCTCCTCTTTCCATGATCAAGGCTCCCTCCCCTCCACCGCACCCACAATCCTCTTCTCTAAATCACATCTCCATACCTCCTATCTTCCATGATGTGGCTTCTTATACCCCTTGAGTTGTGCAATTTGTTCTCTCAGTCCTCAGATTGATTTCTTAGGTATTCAGAATAATTTGATATTTATCTAGCTGTGTCCCAGGGATGATGCCAGCATAGGATCCTCCTAGTATTCCACCATCTTAATTCCCCTTGCCTTGTAATTTTTTTTTTTTTTAAAAGCTAGCTATGATGTACAGGGTAATAGGAACTAAGGTAAACAGGCCTTTAGTGTGAGATTTTATGTCTATCCAACTGTAGCTATAGGTTCCAGAGACTTTAAATTAATCTAGTATTTTTGTTTTTGTCTCCTCTTTTGACCTAAGTTTTCTCTAAACACTTCTCAGAGATCATCTGTGTCTCGCAGCTCTTTCATTTGTAATCCACTATGTAAATCTGAACACCATTGGTGTGGTGGTAAGGTGTAGAGGAGAGAAAGCATTCCATAATTTTATGATTAAAACTCAGTTGACTCACATACGTGGACCAGAAACACAAGTGTTTCTTAGGGCTTTTTACCACTGCTTAGGTAAAACAGGAGGGCTAGAAGGGACTAGATGAGAAAAAAATGCCCTTCCCTCAAGTGGTACTATTTTCCCTTGGAGAATAGACTTTTGTTATGGAGAAGCTGCTGGGAACACATTGTTAACAGTTACTCTAACCTTGCCAGAGTTCTAAGGAGGAGATCTTCAGGTCCTCAAAAGGAGAATTTGGTGGGGCTTCTGGAGGTAAAAATCCGTGAAACTGTTGCAGTCCCCTAACACTGTAGTCTCAGGAGTTTCTCACACTCACACTTGTCCACACTTAGCTTTCAACGGTTCATCAAAATATGGCTCCTGTGGTTTCATCTCATCTCTGACTCTTATTTTACCTGTCTGAATCAGACTTCAGGGTACAGTTTGCCCCATGACCTCAGATCTCTGGTGGATCAAGAAAAGTTGTTAATTTTCAGTTTGTTCAACTTGTGCTTGTTTTAAGAATGGGAATAATGACTTCCTAGCTCTTTTTATGTTGGGGCAGATTCCAGAAGTCTACGTAAGGTACTATTTTAAAAAGCAATGTTCTAAAAAAATAACACGATAAATCCTTACAATTAACATGCACTGGGTGATGTATTATATCTTTTATATATGGTCTATTATTTAAAAGATACAAAAAAATCTATCAAATGTTATCAAGAGATCTAGTTTCCAGTACTGCATGCTTTCCACAAATTTTATGTTTCCTTATGTTTCAGAAACCTTGGTCACTCACATTTAAATGGAAAAAATTATGGGAAAATATTTCATTCAGTAGAAAATATTTTGTTCAGCAGTATTAAACTGTATTAATTACTGAAACACTGTTTGACAAGAAGGCTGCACATTGAGAAAAGGCCTTGAGGCTTCTATCAAACCCTCTTTTTTCTTCTGTTTGGTCTTTAAATGAATTACATTTTATTCATACACCTCTAGAATAAAAATAGGATATACTTTTTCCAAAATGAAACATCAGGATTTTTTTTCAGAAAGGTCAGTTCTGAGATTGGAGAAAATTTGCTTCTTTAAAAGTATTTTTCAAATAAAGGGAATTTTGATAGGACAATTGTCAAGACAGACAAATCCTTAATAACATACAAGAACTATGCAAAAAAATATTGCAACATATGGCACTGTATTTTCTTTAGGAAAGCAAGCCTCCTGGGACCCAATTCTTTGATACTAATCACAGCAGTAATTAGAGATGATGTTGGTTAGTGTTCACAACTGCTCTCCATGTTAAGTGCAAATATACAACCAAAGTATCTTCCTTCTCTCACTCAATTGGTGGCCTGACAAGTCCATCTCTGAGATTGGTTTCACTATTGCTGATTCTGGAAACTCATCACACACATTTTCAAGGACAAAATCAGAAAACCACTTATTTTGAGGCAAGTGAAAGCTTCTCTTTAATTATAGTTGTTTAGCCTCTAAATAATAGGTCTGAGATTTGAAATAGGAGGCAGTCCTAAAGCAAATTTGAGCACATAAAATTAGGTTTATCAAGTAAGCATTTAAATAAAAGAATGCCCATTGAGTCCCACAGAATTTTTTACCATCATATTTATGTGAATTGCATCACAAATTTAAGAGCAAGGAGAACATCTAAGCAAAAAAATTATATTAAGAAACACTGTTGGGATCCCTCGGTGGCGCAGTGGTTTAGTGCCTGCCTTTGGCCCAGGGCGCAATCCTGGAGACCCGGGATCGAATCCCACGTCGGGCTCCCGATGCATGGAGCCTGCTTCTCCCTCTGCCTGTGTCTCTGCCTCTCTCTCTCTCTGTGACTATCATAAATAAAAAAAAAAAAAAGAGGAAAGAAACACTGTTATTACAGTGTTATACAGAATAAACCTACACTGTGACCAGGTTGTTTTCAAGTACCATGGAAGATTTTAATCAGGACAGTATGGCATTATAGCTGGCAAAATTTGGTACTGGAAATGCAGAGGCCTATCTAAGCAGGCTGATGGCACAAAATGTGGAGATAGATTAGAAATAAGGAAATAAAGAGGAGAAATTTCTCTAATAGTTCTTTTTTCTTTCTTTCTTTCTTTTTTTTTCTTTTAGAGAGAGAGAGGAAGAGAGGGCATGACCAAGGGAAGGGGCAGAGGGAAAGGTAAAGAATCTCAAGCAGGCTCCATACTCAGTGGAGCCCGATTTCATGACCCTGAGATCATGACCTGAGCTGAAATCAAGTCAGATGCCTAATTGACTGAGCTACCCAGCCACCCCTCTAATATTTCTAAAAGATGGTGGGACCAGGGGGAAAAGTAGCATTAGATGACATAGTACTTTTTTTTTAAATTGAGAGTTATTTGTAGTAATTTCTTTTGGGAGGTCTGTTGTATTCTTCTTACCTCTATCATTATTCACCTGTGAGAAGGTTAATGGCACTTCTGAGTTTTACATGGAAGGGAGGAGTTACAGAATTTTCCCCTGCTTAATGCAAGGAAGGCTAGCAAGTCATGGGGAAACTCACTAGGCTAAGCTGCAGAACAAACTTACAGAGCCACTCTGACCATTGGGTTGAGCAGTCTCCAAGGAACAGGGTCAAAAATACAGAAAAAGCAGACTTCTGTTGGACTGCAAGGTTGAGCAAGCTGTAGAGTAGGCAAAATGATTGCTACAAACAAGGAAAAAAGGAGTCTTATTCTGAGAAGGGTGTATGTCAAATCTTCTAAAGGTTGTTTGTAATTTTTTTCCATTGGAGAAATCATGTTTCTAACATTTACGGAAGGTGAAATTTTAACCTGGTTAAACATGCTTTGCTTCTTTCCTTTCCTAGCTGTCACCAGGCCTTTATAACTAGCATCAAAACAAGTTCACAAGAAACTTTCTGAAATATCTATTATTATGGATGTTCCTCAGAAGGTTGATTACTGTGAAGCTAGAAATGTACTAAGGTTGATTCTTGATTGTATGCATGAGCAGAGAGGAACAAACAATCTAAAACACAAAAATGCTTTCTATGACATTCTCCAGAGCACATACTTTTATAATTTTGCTTAGTTTCCCTCTTTAAAGGCCTGTCAGTTGTTCCTATAACTTACAGAACACAGTCCAAAATCCCTAGTATGGCTTTAGTGACCTATGACCTATATTTCCATAGGTCTCTGTTTCCCATCACAGTAAATTATTTGCAGTTTCTTTCATCTCCGTAGTTTTTATCTATAGACTAAAGTGTAGTTGAAACTCCCTACTTTTTTCCCACTTGACAAATTTTTACTCTCCTTACCATAATAAACTCAAACTGTCCTCTGAATGTTTTTCCTCCTTCTGACTCAATTCACTGGAAGATACTAATAAGCTCTACTTTCTCTCAGAATTTGGTTACCACCTCAGAATTTATGGTACCATAGAATAATTATCTACTTATGTAGACAAAAATGTGAGATACTTAGTGCCAGGAACCAGTCAGAATTCCCAGGGATCTCAAATAGCAATATGATAATGGTAAATGACTGAGGGACCGAGTTATAAAAGAAAATGTAGATCAGAAGACTTCAGGAAGAGAGATACTCTGGGATTTGTCTTTTATGGGAGATAATCCACACAGTACAAAATTTCCCCAGCATGAATTCATAATTAACATTTTATTGTGCATGTATCACCACCTCCTAGATTCATGGAGACCAGAGAGAACATTTATACAATTATCCTGTCCAAACAGAGTTCAGTTTTCCAACACACTTGACAAGTGACTTCCAGAAAGGAAGAATTCACTCTCTCACAAGGAAAACCATACCATTCATGAATGCTTCTGATTATTAGAAAGCTTTTGGTTGTCTGTTTGTTCTAAATACCAAGCGAAAATCTTTTTCCTGTTAATCTAGTTCTTCTCTCTTGAGAGTTAGAATTTGCATTGATAGAAACATAATTTCACATATAAAAAGATCATGAAATATTGAAATCTGAGATCTGAGGAAGATCTGTCTGAGATCTATATTCCCTGAGACTCAGGTTTTTTTTCTTTTTTTTTTCTTTTCTATCATTTTTTTTTTTTTTTTTTTTTTTTTTTTTACAATCTTTCAATGGAACCATTATAACACAACCTTACAGGGTTATAGTGAGGATCAAATGAAATGAGGCAATGAAACATGAAATGCAGCTATTTTGCTATTATGATTTTATTGTTATTATTTGAATATTCCTATTATATCCCCTTTCTCTTTCTCCAGTTAAATAGCTCCTGGTTCTTTCAACCATTAATCATATAAAATTTCCTCCAGCATCCTGACCGCCCTCTTTGTGATACACTCCTGTTTGTAAAAGTCCCGTTGGTAATAGTGTCCACAACAGTACACATTATAACAAAAGTGGATGGACCAGCACAGACTCCAGTGGAATTATTTCAATCCTTGATGAGACACTTTTCCACAGGAGCAATATTTACAACATTAGCTTTTTTGCAGCTCCATTAACACTATTGATTTATATCGAGTTTACAGTTGACTAAAACTCCTCAGCCACTTGTGAATGAAATGCTCTAATCCAGGTTTCTGCCACTTTAATCTCGCACAGTCGGTCATTTTGAACAAATGTGTCAAATTTTAATTTCAATCACTTATATTTCTTCTTCTTAAGTTTACTTAATAGCTCCTCAAAGTACAAATTCAACATAACATTAGCAATTGTTTTGTGCTTTTGTCTGACCTGGATTGTAGAAAGAATTAAGTGACACAGCATATGTAAAATTTAAATCATATTGCCTAGAACATAGTAAGTGCTTAATAAAATATACTTTCCCTGTATGTAATATTCAAATTTGATAATCAACACCTTATATATTCCAGAAGAGGACCAAAAGAGACTACTTCTCAGCAAGAAAAATGAAACAGACATTAGTCAACCATTAATACTGTTTATGGATGGCTTTACAAACACCTATGGTATTACATGTATTTTCTGATTATCTTACACTGATGTTATAACCACCTTTCATGGTGCTGTCCTTTACAAAATGACTCTTCAATAATTAGAGTATATTTTATGAGCTCCCCTGCTTTCACTGATGATAACTGTGGGGGCGGGGGAGGTGTGCATGCACATGTGCACAGGTTTCCCAGAAGACTGTCCAAGGCTACAAGCTTTGGGAGAATGTACTCTTCTAAAGAACTAATTGTCTTCAGGCCGCTCTCCTCTCTGCAGGGCCTTTATCTTCTCCTTAAGCTTCTCCTTCAGCTTAAACTATGCCACTTTTCTATATAAGGCATTGCCTTGGGCGACATTTACCGATTCTGTTAAAATGTTACTAACAGATTCAGGTTTTAATCCTCTGGAAATATTTTCATTTTAATAAAAGACCACTGAATCTTTCATGATTCAAAATACTGATCATAATCTGATAGGATTCCAGGTGGTTTAATTTTGGCAAGGTCTTCCTCACCACATCCAAAAGAGCACCACAGATCTAACAGTCCATTGATAGAATGAATAAAGCAAACTATCTACCACATTAATTCATGCATTCAACAAATGCTTATTGATTACATATTACATGTGCCAGACACTAAAGATAAATGATGAACAGGACAGATATGGCCCCTACCTCATTATGCTCCCAACCTATTGAGGAAGATGGGGCAATAAACAAATTAGCCCAACACTGGTTGTGATGATACTTTGCAGTCTAATATTTTAAGATATTAGTCTTTTTTAACCTTTTCCTTCCTCAATAGTGTCCAGGAGAAGTCTGTGGCAGGAAGAAAAGCTAAAATTAAGCTAATTCCTAGCTTTTTTTCCAAATGCCAAATGTAATTGAGAAAATTATGCTAGGTGTTCTAGAAAGAGAGTTGTTTTGCTTGAAAATAAAAGCAATACCCGGAGGTGCAAAGGAGAGAAAATTGCAGGAGGGGAGACAGCACCTTAAAAAGGAAGCCAGTCCTCAGAGAGGAGAGGCCATTTAGTCTTCCCACCTCTGGAATGGAGCAGATGGTTTGCCATGATGGCAGGGCCTCCAGAGTACCTTGAATCTTTCCACTAACCTGAAAGGCTAAGGTCCCAGGATTGACTGAATTTTAAATTCTCTCCATCCTAGGAAGATGAGTTAAAATTTAAATTTTAAAATTAAAATGCATAGTTCAGGCATGTTCAAGTTCTTATAACAAAATGAATTAATTCTTAAAATACTCTAAATAAAATAAATAGGGTACTATGATAGAAAGCAAGTGGTCAGAACAGACCTTTGTGAGAACATATTTAACCCTACACATGAAGAATATGAATAGTCAGAACAACAGTAAGCAGGGGGCCATCGACTAAAAAAGAGCTGGACACACTTAAGCACCTGAAAAAAGAGCAGTGTGGCCAAGATATAGTGAGTTAAGGAGAGAGTGGCAAGCGGTAAAGAGGCAAAGATCAATCTATGTAGGGCTTTGTAGACTGTGTTAAGGAATTTGGATTTTACTCTGAATACAATGGCAAGCCATACCCACACCAACAAAGGGCAAATGCCCATTCAGAGCACTATACTTATATATATTAACAGAAAGGTTTGCTTTGGATAGCTTATATTACATTAGATTAAGTCTGTATTTGAAACCTTTTATTGTGGGAACTAATTCTTCAATAAATAGAAGTAATAAGATCAGCTCCCAAATTATCACATCTATGCTGACGGAGATTATGAAAAATGTTCTCAGACAACCTTGAAACCTACTTCAAACAATTAGGGATACCATAAAACACTTAAATACTTGAGACTAAAACTCACCTGACAAGTCTGGGCAGAATATCTACAATGAATTTGGGAACTGTCATCATATAAATAGTTTTAAGAGCTATGTGACTCAATGAAATCAACAGGGAGAGAGGGAAGAAAAATGCAACTTCTGGATTCAAAGTGGTTCAGTGAGAACCTTTTGGTATCACCCCTCTTCACACCAACCATGCTGCAGCCAAACCAAGCCCAGAAAAAAATAAAAAATATATATGCTAATTAACATAAAATCATGACTGGAAAAAAGAAAAAGAAATTTCCTTGAGTCAAGATTTGTAACAAAATATCAGAAATACGCTTATAATCTTGGAAGAAGAAAAGTGTGTTTCATACAACATATACACACAAACACACACACACCATAAACTATAATGGGAAAGATTGGTACTTGTGGCTTCATAATTAAAATCTCATAGACAATTGAAGGACTCATCTAGAAATTATACAGAACTCTTATAAATCTGTAAGAAAAGGGCAAAAAATGGTAAAAGATTGAGAGACCTCAACAGATACTTCACTAAAAAATTATATCAAGAAGGCTAATAAATGAAAGAAAAAAGTGCTCAACTTCATCAGTCATCAGGAAAATGCAAATAAAAACCACAATATGATAATATTAAACATTTAGCCAAAAAAATTAGAAGCCAAATAATACTACATGTTTATGAGATAATGGAGCAACTGGAATTCTCACATACTAATAAGAATGTAAATTAGTATAACTACCTTAGGAAAACATAAGCTTACCCTATTATCAAGAAATTCCACTCTCCTGTATAGATACCTATATTAGTATATAGGTATTTAGAGAGTGAGTGAGCGAGTGAGAGAGGGAGAGAGGGGGGAGAGACTGATTTATATGAGGAATAATTGGCTCATGAAATTATAGAGGCTGAGAAGTCTCATGATCTGTCATTTGCAAAGTAGAGACCCAGAAAAGTCAGTGGTATAGTTCAGCCAAAGTCCAAAGGCTTGAGTGCCAGGAGGGCCAATAATGTAAACCCCAGTATAAGGGTAGAAGAATATGGGATTAGATGTCCAGTTCAGTCAGTGAGACAGCAAAAAAGATCTGAAATCCTTCTACCTTTCATTCTATTCAGGTCCTTCAAGGAATGGACAATGCTTGCCCATGTTGAGAAGGGGGCAATCTACTTTACTAAGTCACTGATTCAAATACTAATCTCATCTGAAAAGAACCTCACAGACACACCTAGAAACAATGTTTATTTTGGGTACCCATCAGACACACAACTTGACACAGAAAATTAACCATCACAATACCCAAAAGGAACGTTATACATGTACAACAAATATTCATAGAACTATTCACACTTGGCTAAAAATGGAAACATCCATCAAGAATAAAAGGGATAGAAAGGAATAAAACATGAGGTTCAAGAGAGTAGTTACAATAGGTGAAGGAAGACAAGGGGAAAGAAAGATAGGGAACTATACATATAATTGTAAGTTATAGTCAATTTTCTAGTTTTAAGTTTGGGAATTTGTTTTATAGGGAAAGAAAGAGAGAAGGAAGTCAGGAGAAAGGAGGAAAAAGAGGGCCTTTTATATCCAATGATGAGAGTCAGGAGCCAAATATATCAATATCAAAGGAAATCGATATGCCATCTGGAAATTATTAAAAATTTTAGGGTTTGTGTATGAGAATCATGTAAATGCAATTATGCCATGTCTTTAATACCTCATTTGAAATTTAAATTATTTGTAATTAGCATATCCACAACCACAAATTCAATTAGCATCTATAAGCCAATGACTCAAAAAATCTATATCTCCTGTCCAAATTTTGCTCTATTAGTTTGTTGGGCTCCTTAATCTGTATATGGAGAGAATGACACACAGTAGTCTGGAGTTTAATTTGGGTTGTGTTTCATATCCTGCCACCTACTGGTTTTATCATCTAATTTAACTTTCTTAAAAATCACTTATTTCCCCTTTAAAATCTACTTTGATTTCTGTATTCCCTTATCTATTTAAAAGGATTATAGTTCTCTAATTGTCAGATCCAGGAACCTGTCTTTTAAAAGCAAGTAGTGTCAATAATCTACTGATTTCCTTTCCTAAAACATCATATGCCTACCATTTCCTCTTTCTCAATGACTTATTTCAAAATTAGTAAATAAAATTAAACTAATTTGGTAATTTTATTGAAAAATCTCACTATATTTCTGCAACAGAACTGGGAGAACATAGTAACTATCTGTATTTATACTTACCTATCAAAATAATTAAAACAAATGATGACAAAAATTCTACAAAAATGGGTAAGATATTTTAAAATTTAAATCTAAATATTTTGTCTTCTGAGACAATTCTATTGATTTAGGTATAACATAAACATTTTTCTCTACTTTTCATATTAAATTTATAGTGAAAAACACTTTTGAGAGACTACAGAGAGAATAATCAAATATGAATACATTAAAAATTAATAATACATTAAAAAGCAAAAAATATCAAGTTATAATTGTTTGACAAATTATGCTTCATCAGTGTTTCCATTAAGGCAAGAAAGGCATTTAAGCTTCAGATTGGAGTTTAATGTATATGAAACACCTTCACTGTTGTGGTAACAATGAAAATATAAACAAAATAAAAACAATGCTTTTCTATGGGGATTTCAAAGAATGGTAAGTGCAAGAAAGTCTTAGTCTCTGGAATTAAATTCCAGAGAGATGAGTCCTTCATACAGGTGCCATACTTGGGAAAAGGTATCTGTTCTCTGTACAGCTGGATGAAGGAATAGGCCTGCTATTCATGGACACACAGTACTGGGACAAAGAGACAAGATTAGACAGAGAACTTGAGCAACTTTTCTGTAAGAAAAATGGTACAAATTACATATGAAATGACCTAGACCAAGAGCAAAGAAGGTTGGGTGGAAAAATAATGCACCTTTCTGCAGCACCAGAAGAGGGCACCTATATAAATAGGTCTTGACAAAGTATTATGAGTTGTAATAGCAAGGGAGATGGGCATACAAGAAACACAAAAATTTTCCAAAGCATACCTCACAGCCACTCCAAATAAGGCATTTTCATTGCCAGATGCAATAGCACTCGCCAAACTGGACTGGGGTATGGTCATCAGCCAAAGGATCATAAAGATAGTGAGGCTTTGAGGAGGCTACCAGAACAGGTTTGCAGTTGAAATACTAAGAAAATGAGCTATGGGTATTTCCAGAATTACTTTGGAAGATATATCATCATATCAGTTATATACTAAGCACCTCAACAGCTATACTTAAGAGATAAAGAACTGTTCATTCAGCAAATATTTGAGGGCCTCCTGCATACACTCCAGTTAAGAATATCTGGTGACAATCACATGGATTTGAATCTCAATTCCACTATTTACAAGTAGGTGTGTGACTTGACTTCTCTGTGATTCTGCTCCTTCATCTATTAAAAAATCCCTCACACAATTGCTGTGAAGACTAAATAACCTAATTGTTAGTTAATCTCATCATTAGAAAACATAGGCAATCCCAAATTGAACAACATTCTAACAAAAACTTGACCTGTCCCCTTTGAAAATACACGCTATGAAAGACAAAGAAAGATTGGGTACTATTCCAGATCAAAGGAATTAAAGCAGCACGACAGGATGTCTGGATGGTTCAGTTAGTTAAGCCTCCAACTCTTGATTTCCAGTCAGGTCATGATATTAGGGTCATGGGAGCCCTGCATTGGGCTCCATGCTCAGTGGGGAATCTGCTTGAGATTCTCTCTTCTCCCTCTCCCCCTCCCCCTCCTCCCTCTGCCCCTCCCTTCACTTCATGCTCCCTCGCTCTCTCTGACTCTCTCTCTCTCCCTCAAATAAATAAATCTTTTTTTTTTTTTTTTTTAAAGTGACAAAGACATGGAAAGGATTCTGGATCAGAAAAATGTCTTTGTTTTTCTTTTGCTATAAAAAGCACCAGTAGAACAATTAGCAATACTTGAAAAACTATAGATTTGGTAATAACATTGCACCATTGTTAATTTCTTGATTTTGTACCTGTACTGGTTATACAAAACAATGTTGTTTTAGGAAATACACACTGACTTACATAGTGGTAAAGGTTTTGTGTTACCAAGTTCCTCTCAAACAGTAAATTTTAATATGTTTATTATACTTAAAATCTAGTGTTAGCAGTTCTTTTCTTTAAAAATTAACATTTCTACATTTCTTTTTTTAAAGATTTTATTTATTTATTCATGAGAGACACAGAAAGAGAGTCAGCATAGGCAGAGGAGAGGCAGGCTCCTCACAGGCAGCCTGATGTGGAACTCAATCCCAGGACCGGGGATCACACCCTAAGCCAAAGGAAGATGCTCCACCATTGAGCCCCCAGGTGTCCCTGCATTTCAACACTTCTGAATGATACACATATTTCAAAAATCTTAAACTCTAGTAATTCCAATTCCATCTTGTCTGTCATTGTTAGCCATTATCAGCCCAAAAAGTAAACATTACTATTACCGTTTACACAATGACTATTTGTTTAGAATGCTTTACTTATTTTTTACATTTATTCATCATTCTTTCTTTCATGTTACATTGCTTTTCCTGATCATTTTCCTTTTTTCCTTAACTATCACCTTGAGAATTTCCTCTAATCGGTATATGGCAAATTCTAGTCTGAAAATGTCTTCATCTCAACCACATTCTGGAATGATAATTTTGCATAATGCAGAATTTTACATTGAGAGTGATTCTCTCTCAGATATTATTTCCCTTTCATATGACTTCTGATAACTATAAGAAAGTCAGCTTCTACTATAATTGTTCTTTTTTGTTAGATTATTTCTCTTTTTCCTGCTATGGCTAATTCTAAGATTTTCTAATGTCACTGATCTTCTACAGTTTCATTCTAATGTATCTAAATGTAAATATCCTTTTATTCATCTTTGGGTTTCATTTTTGCTTCTTGATTCTGATCATTCAATCTGGAATCAGGCCCTATGTCTTCATTACTATCTTTCTCCCATTCTCTCTACTTTTTTCTTTTGGAAATCCAAGTAGATGTATCTTCGAAAAAGTACTCTTATCTCCATGCCTCTCATATCTCTCTCATATTTTCTGCCACCTTTATTTCTTTATTTGACAATTTTTTTTTTCTGGTCAATCTGCCACTTAACTAATTTGTTCTTCAACTATCTCTAATTGCTGTCTAAGCCACTGATTTCATGTTCAGTTTCAATTATTCTATATATCTTTTCATTTCTAGGAGTTCCATTTGATGTCTTTTACAAAGGTAATACCCATTTTTATGGTCTTTTAATTATTACTTGTATTTTGGACCCATATTTTGTCTCCTGAGTAATTTTTAATATAATCACTTTGTGTTCTTTAATTATTCAAAAATTATTCAAAAATCTGAACTCTGGAGGTTTAGTTATCTTTTATATGTTTTTCTTGAACTCTTTCTCTTATTTGGTTTCTCCATGTAATTTTAATTCTGGTTTGTATAAGTGACTTTAATCTGCAAGTATCCAGAGGAGTGTGAATTGAGGAATAACCTCAAGTTCAAATGCCACATCTTCATAAGTACAGTACTATGGCTACAGATTCTCTATTTGCAGGTGAATGGATTTTTGTAGCCCTCTTTTTCACCAAAGTTTTTGACTTTCAAGGGTTCATATTTTATGAGTTCCTAAACTATATATAGGTGGATGCAAGGCCTTGCCTCCATTACATTTTTTTATTTTATTTTTTGAGATAAAGACTTAAGATAAAGAGCAAGGTGGGTGACTGAGAGAGAGAGTAGGAGCAGGGGAGCAGGTTGGAGAGGGAGAAGCAGGCTCCCCACTGAGCAGGGAGCTCAATATGGGGCTCCATCAAAAGACTCAGGATCATGACCTGAGCAGAAGGCAGATGCTTAACCATTGACTAAGCTAGCCAGGTGTCCCTCCTTTACATTTTTTTTAAACCTCAAAATGTTCTTCAAGGCAGGCCTAGCATTAGTTTATGCTCATCAAACTGGTGGCCATTTCTCTCCACACATTTTGCCTGCTGTTCTTTTTTTCCAAACTCAGCGGGAATATTTGACTTTTCATTCTAGTACTTTTAGCCGTTTGGTAATAAAACTTTTTCAAAATATCTAAACCACCTTATTATTAGAAGCACGACTCAGAATTGTTTTAATTGCAGTTATATTTATACTAGGTGTAGAGAACTTGTTCTCTCCAACTAGTTTATGACTATCTTAGTCAGTTTGGGATTCTACAACAAATTACCATAGACTGGGTAGCTCAAACAATAAATAATATTTATTTCTCATGACTCTGGAGATTGGAAGTCTGGGTGCCAAAACAGTTGGGTTCTTGATGAAGGCCCTGATTCTGGCTATGGCCTCACATAGTGAAGAGAGAGATCATCTCTCTCATGTCTTTTCTTGTTTATAAGGGCACTAATCCCATTTATAAGAGATCCACCCAAAATCGAATTACTTCCCAAAGCCTCAAATCCAAATATCACCATAGTGGGAATTAGGGCCTCAACATATATAAATCTAGAGGGTTGGGTACAGGGGACACAAACATCCAATATAGCAATGATCCAAAATCAGCATTTTCTAACAAAAGGTCCTATTTTGAGTTATTTATTCTTTCATTTATTTATCTCCTTTCATTCTCATTCTGAACTTCAAATTTCTTCTTTCCCAAAGGCCATTCATTTTAAAGTGTTTAATGTATAACCTTTCACCTTTAGGTGTACTTGTAAAACATGCAACTTTTTTTTTAAGGTTTTATTTATTTATATGAGAGAGAGAGAGAGAGAGAATGTACAAGCAGAGGGAGTAGTAGGCAGAGGAAGAGGGAGAAGCAGGGAGTCGAGCAGGGAGCCCAACGTGGGGCTTGATCGCAAGACCCTGTGATCATGACCTGAGCCAAAGGCAGACATTTAACCAACTAAGTCACCCAGGCACCCAACATGCAACATTATTTTACATGCATATGTTTTTAACTGACATTAATGCTATTACACTCAACTGACTTGATTTTTACTATGTCAACCCAAGCTGTTTTTATGGTCTATCATGTCAGCATACTTCCATCTGTTCCTTTGCCTCCAATTGCCGAACAGCATTTTACAGTGAGCACTATTAGTAGCAGTTGCCTAGACTGCCTCCAACTCCCTGTTACCACAAACAATATTGTAGTGACTACTCTAAGTGCATGTTTTTTAATGGACACATGCGAGAATTTCCCTGAAACGTATATTTAGGAGGGACACTGCTGGGTCACATTTATTTATATTTCCAATTTAGCTAACTACTAACAGATTGCTCTTTAGAATGCCTGTGCAAGTCTACACTCCCAGAATGTGTATCTTTACACCTTCAAAGATTTGAGGGAAGCATCCTGTCTTATTCATCTATCTCTTAGAATTTGCTCAGCACCTATCATATACTCTTAGTTAAATATATTTATAAACTTCAACCAGAAACCTAGTCCACAGAAATATGAAAAAAATTATTCCTAAATGTTTAATACCTATGCCAATACCTAAGACTAATAGTAAAGTAACACTTTTCATAAGAACATAGTATGAGCATTTTTGCAGTTTTATTTCCTTGTAAGCTTAATAATTTTGTTTTAGCTCACATTCTAAAGTAGAGAAATTACTATCACTATTGTTTTCTTTCCTCTATCATAATTCTGTGGATGAATTACCAATATAACAAAAGTTTTATTCATATTATATCCAGTTAAAAATAGTTTTTAACTGAGTTTTCAGCTCAGTTTTCAAACTCCCTGACTCCTACTAATCTTTATGTTTTATTATGATGACTTAGTTCTTCAAAGAACTTTGGATTCTTCACTTGGAACCAGGTGTATTGAAGTTGAAACTGTATTATGTAAGAAGAAATATTATAAATTCAACTTATTAACAATGTAACCTCTAGTCTTGACAGCATTTCTTGAAATACTGTACTTTCGAAAACTTGCAGCTGTTACTGGGAAAGCTAACTTTTTCCCTTCTCTAGATTGGTACAATGTATTTTAGGTTTGGGGCAATGAACATAAACATCCTTGTTTCAAAACTATTGTTGTTATTATGAATTGATATTTAATAAGATGTTCCGTATTCAAATACCCCATTTTATAAAGTTTCAAACCATAATGCTCCGAACAATAATGTTTGACTTCAAGACTGGCAGAGATAATTTGTAGAAAGAGCAGTTTACCATTCACTTCTATTTCCTTTAAGATATATGCTTTCACTTTGTTTCTAGATGAATTTTTTCTGTGTAATTGCTAAAGTCATCTTTAATTTTACAATCTTTGTCACAAAGTAAATGCATTGTGATATCTTGTGCTTTTATGTATGTGGTAGATGCATTGTGATATCTTGTGCTTTTATGTATGTGGTAGTTTTAGAACTTTTTATAAACACGAACTAATGTATACCCCCTGTGATTAATAGCTGGTTCTCACTCAAAATAGCTGATTAAGTTTCTGTTGGTAAAATAATATTTTTGTTGATCATAGTTTTATCCCCAGCTTAATAATAATTATTATTTCAATAAAACCAAGAGATCAAAATGCTTCTTGAAATTACTCAAGTTTTTCTTTTTCAATATAAAGAAGGGATCCAGGGCACCTGGGTGGCTCAGTCAGTTAAGCATCTGCATTTTGTTTTGTTTTTTTAAGATTTTATTTATTATTCATGAGAAAGGGGGGGAGCAGAGACATAAGCAGAGGGAGCAGCAGACTCCATGCAGGAAGTCTGATGTGGTACTCAATCTCGGGACTCCAGGATCACACCCTGAGCCAAGGGCAGACGCTCAACCGCTGAGCCACCCAGGCATCCCAAGCATCTGCCTCAGGTCATGATCCTGGAGTCTTGGATGGGGCCCCACGTCATCCACTCCCTGCTTAGTGGGGAGTCTGCTTCCTCTTCTCCCTCTACTCCCTCTACTTCTGCTCTTTCTCTCAAATAATTTTTTTCTAAAAAAGGGATCCATCTGTACCTTGTTGCCATTGCTTTAAGTATGTCAGAGTACATAATGATATTGAAAATAGGTTCAGTGGGCCACTGAATTAGAATATAGATTCGCCTGCTGGTTTAGAAACCCAAAATAAAAATTATTTAAATACAACAGAACTTTACTTCTCTCTCATGTAACAAACCAGATGGGAGTATCCCAGTGCTGGTATGAAACCCCAGGAGTGTCGGAGACCAGACTTCTACCTTGTTACTCTGTCATCCCTAGAATCCTGCTTTCATCCATGTCATCCAAGAGTAGACATCATGATATCTATGGCAGGAGGGGGGAAAGAAGGAGGAAGGAGTGAAAAGGCATGCATCTTCCTTTGGAGGTCATGATTCAGAGGCTGAATATATTCAATAAAATCCCTTTGACCAAGTTTAGTCATGTAGCCATACATAACTCTAAGATAGACTTGAAAATATAGTCTTTTCTTTATTCTGTGTGGTCATCTACCCAGCTAAGATTCAGGCATTCTATTAGGACAGAAAAAGAGAACTGATATTGGGAAGTAAGCACCCATATTCCCTCAACACTGTAACTTAATTTCAACTTATATTCCCCATTCAGAATGGATAACACTTAAAGATGTATGAAAACAATCCTAACATTTTATTTACAGATGATTAAATAACGAGCTTTCCATTTATGTGAAGATGCCATATGCCAGTCACACACCTTCCAGATTTCCAACATAGGAGTTAACAGAGATAAGTTTCTATCTGCAGAAAAATTCAAGTAGACTCAAAACTCTCAATTTTTATCTTCCAATGTTATCTTTACATTACCTAAAAAGAAGTCTCTACCTTTAAAATATAATTGCTGTCGCTATTCCTTATTTATGGGTGAAATAGCTTCTAATTTGGGTCCAATGAGCAACATGCAGAAAAGGAAGTCTATGTGTTTCTAGACAAGTCTTGAGTGGAAACAAAGCTCAAAAATGCCATTGGCAGGATGGGGGAAGTAAGCTGAGTTCTAACTATATAGTATAATATAGGCAAGAGAACTGATGATTAAAAATTCCTCAATTTTTTTTACAGCTAATGTTGTTAGTGCTCACCAAAACTCCCTTAATGGCCTAATAAATCCACACCCTAACTGCTGCAGGCACTGACTGCTGAAGCTCACAACTGCACCTTCTCCAGAAGATTGCCCTTAGTTGATAACAGCTGCCTTACTTGGAGATGCCTAGGATTTATCCCATACCATGGCCAATGAGTAGCAGGGGATTTAAAGGCCCAGCCCCTTGCCTCCAGGTGGACCAAACTGTAAGGTGATATACTCTCCAGAGCTTCCATAAGATTACCCTCAAGACTAGACAACCCCTAGAACCATAACCTTCTTCAGCTACTTTCCTTCCCTCCAATAAATCCCTGAGATCCACTCCTTCAATAATCCCTCACATAAGAATTTTCATCTCAGTCTCTGCTTCTAAAGAGGCCAAATACAGAATTTTTCTTTAAGTAGGCTTAATTTTCTGTTAATGTGAGATATAATCAGACAGACACGGATACCATGCTCAGTCCATGTCATCACCAACTATCATTCTGAAGAGAAACATCCACATATTTTCACTAATGATTTGCTCATTCAGATAATAATGGATGTGGACATTATAGTACAGATAAACATAGCATATTTAATCTTTTCAAGAAATGTTTTTAGCGGGGATCCCTGGGTGGCTCAGCGGTTTAGCGCCTGCCTTTGGCCCAGGGCGCGATTCCGGAGTCCCGGGATCGAGTCCCATGTCGGGCTCCTGGCATGGAGCCCGCCTGTGTCTCTGCCTCTCTCTCCTCTCTCTAGGACTATCGTGAATAAATAATAAAAAAAAAAAAATTTTAAAGAAATGTTTTTAGCCATAAAAGATGTAGTTATAGGACTAATTCTAGTTAATAAATAACTTCGATAAACATATATAGTAGAATTTTACCATAATGTTATAAGGAGAAAAAATTAATTACATAAAATACACAGTGATCTTATCAGGAGACTAATGAAATGACACAGGTGAGCCCACTACCAAGAACGGGGACTAATAATCTCTGATTATGCTACTGTATATACAAATTTGTATTATTGGAAAGGTTATTATTACAAGTTGCCACTCTATGTGACTACTTGAACATTCTTAAGGTCTACAAGATAAATTTGGTCCTAGAACACCTCAATTCTGACTCTTGCATTACATCTAATGTTCAGTTTCAAGATTACCAGTTTATAGGGAAAAATGTATTTTTCAAAAGCCCATAAGATTGTCCAGACTTTAACTACATAGCCCAAAATTTTAGAATAATTCTAAGAAATATATATGTATTTATAAAACACTACTCAGTACTTTTCATTGGGCATTTTTAGTTTTAAACAAAATCAGTTTCACTTGAAACTAAGACATATTGACTCAACAGATACTTGTTAATTCTTGAGATTTGCAGTCCAAAGGCAAACACAATAATTTAAAGTATGATTCTGGTTACTACTCACATCTCTCCTAAAAGTCCTATTTTCCTGTCACTACACACTGGGAAACTTCATCTACTTCTTGGTTTTATATTCCATCTCTGTGTTTTTGACTGTCATGTCATTTGTGTAGTTTCCCTTTTTGCCTGCAACACCATTAACATAATTACTCATTTGTTCAATCCTATAATACATAAAAAATAATTTTAGAATTGCTACACCCATAGGATTACCAAAAACAAACCATGTAAGCAAAGTTCATAATTTCTCTGCAATTATTTTTATCCTTTAGAATACATACCTCTCATGATGTATAGTCAGGTACAGCATCCCAAAGTTATATGTATTATTTTTTCTTCTTTGTGTTTAATGAGATACAAAGTTAAGTTTATTTGGCTTGGCTTGTCTTCAGTGCCAAGTCCCTTCTCTTCACCAACTTTGTTAATTATTTTTTAATTTGTAAAAACACAGGGCTCAAAATCAAAACTATATAAAATGTATATTCAGAGAAATCACAGATCCCTACTCCTTCTACCTAGTTTACTCTTTCTTGATTTATTTCATTAGCTAGAAACTTCTATATTGTTGATTAGAAGTGGCAATGGGCATTTCATGGGAAATATTTCTATATTTTACTATTAAGTAAAATGGCAATTATTTGTAGATAGACTTCACCAATTTAAAAAAAATTCATCCATTCCTAGTTTAAACAACTTTTATTATGAGTGAAATTTGACTTTTATCAATAATTTTTTCTATGTATTAAGGTGATCTTGAGATTTTGTTCTTTCATTCTTTTAATGAAGAGAGGTATATTGACTGATATTTTTACCTCTCATTTTCTAAAATTTCAAGCTTACCAAAAAGTTGCAAGGACAACAAAGGAACTCCTACATATACTTTTTAATGAGATTCACCTCATCATTTATATTTTTTCCCATTCATTCTATTATTCTTTTACTCACTTTTACTCCCACTTATTCTAAAATGCATACTCTTTTTCTGAATCATTCCAGAGTAAGTTGGAGACATCATGTTCCTTTACCACTAAAAGTTCAATCTGTATTTCCTAAGAACAAAAACATTCTTATATAAAACCAAGTAAAAAACACACATTAAATGCATATTAAATTGGACACATCAATTGTCCAAATAATGATTTTAGCTTTTCCTTTCCTAGTATAAGATTCAATGAATAATCTGAAATACACTGCTAATCCTAATTGCATTGAATTTAAAGTCTTTTTTGTATATATTAATTTACATATGCACCTACATTTTTTATTTTCTTGACCTAGATACTTTTGGAGAATTCTGACTAGTTATTTTGTAAAATGCTCCATAACTGAGGTTTGTCTAATATTCTCTCATGATGAGAGACTCATCCTATGCACTTTTGATGAGAATACCATTGTGTCCTTCTCAATGCAATGGGAGATACATGATGTTAGTCTGTCCCAGTAAATAACATTAATTTTGATTCCTTAGTTAAAATGGAGTTTGGCAAGTTTTCTACTATAAAATTAGAATTTCGCTAATTTTTTAATACTAAACAAATATATATTTCAGTAAAAAGTCCAATAAGCAAGTAATGTATTATATTTTATAGACATTCCTGAATCTGACATTGTATTTTAAGATACTCCCTCCACATTTATAACAAAGATTGACTGGAAACTTCTGGTTTTATCAAGTTTTGTACCAAGGTTATGCTGGCCTGAATGATTAGTCAGAAATCATTCTTTCTTTTGTTTTTTTTTGAAAAAATGTTTTGTAGATATGATTCTGATTTCATTTTATCTAAACTTTTAACTTGGGAGGCAAAAAATATTTATAATATTTATTATGTTTTAATGTTTTGTAGGCTTCATTACAATGTCCCTTCATTTATTTCTAATATTATTCACTTGTCCCTTTCTATTTTTTTTTTTTTTTTTTTGGTAAGTCTTTCTATTTATCGATTTTTGCCATTTGGAAATAAACAACTTTTGGTTTTGCTGATTTTCTCTATTTTTCTTTTTTATTTCATTAAATTCTTTTATTATTTCTCTCATTCTACCTTATGTAGATTTAAATTACTGCTTTTGCGCTAGCTCTTCAGATAGATCCATATAAATCATTAATTAGTTTTCAAGCCTTCAAATATATACTTTGAGGACTAAAAAGAACTGTCTTTAAAGATGGGTTTAGGGATCCCTGGGTGGCGCAGCGGTTTGGCGCCTGCCTTTGGCCCAGGGCGCGATCCTGGAGACTCGGGATCGAATCCCATGTCGGGCTCCCGGTGCATGGAGCCTGCTTCTCCCTCTGCCTGTGTCTCTGCCTCTCTCTCTCTCTCTGTGTGTGTGACTATCATAAATAAATAAAAATTTAAAAAAAAAAAAGATGGGTTTAACTCCATACTACAAATTTTATATATTCTCTATTCATTATACTTTAAATGAAAATCTCAAAATATTTTCTAATATTTTTTGACAATTCTTCTTTTATTTATGTTATTTTTAAAATTATGCTAGCAAAATAAGTCAGAGAAAAACAAATGCCATATGATTTTACTCATATGTGGAATTTAAGGTTAAATTTTAGATTTAAAGAATTTTCTAATTTCTTTAGTTACTGATTTAAACTTAAATCTACTATAGTCAGAAAACACATTCTATAATATTTTAATTATTTGAAATCTGTTGAAATTGTTTTATGTAAATGTAGTCAAGCATATAAAATTTTTAAAAAATATTCTATGCACACTTATGTATATTCGTATTATGTATATGCTCTATATTGTCAATTAAGGCAAGGTTTATTAATTTTTCTTTCCACATAGTCTGCTTTTATTCTTTTTGCCTGCTTTTCCTATATAACTCTCTGGAAATTTTCTGTTAAAGATTTTTCATTGTGATAGTAGCTTTATTTATCTATTAATTCAGTTTTTGTTTTATAACCTATATAATTAGGTGCATACAAATTTAACATTGCTATGCATTCCTAATAAATTTACCCTTTTATAATTACGAAATGCCTCTCTTTACCTCCAAGAATGCTTCCTGTCTTAAAGTCTGTGTATTATTTTTGATGATGGCATAGTCTACATAAAGTTTATTTTAGTTACTGTTTCAATGTTACACCCTTTTTCATTTACATTACTTTCCAAATTCTCTTGTCTTTATATTTAAGTTTTCATCTCTTGTAATAAGCAGCATATAATTGGCATTAATGGTCCATTCTGACAATCATTGACTATTAATTAGATAATTGAATAACTTTATTAATTTAATTAATTATTGATACATTTGGGTTTAAATCTACCATCTTAATATTTTATTCCATTTATACTACATTTTCTTGCTTTCCTTTTCTGTCTTGTCTTCTTTTGGATTTATCAAGTATTCTTTAATTATATTTTTCTTCTCTTAAAGAAAAAGAAGATGTACACTCATTAACTTTTAAAAATTTGTGGTTTTGGTTGTTCTTCTATGGATTCCCTCACTTCTTGAGTCTTGTACATATATTTTCATTCCCAGACAATGCAAAGATATTTAAATACTTTAACATCCCTTCTCATTTTGTGTTATTCTTATCATATACACTGATTAAATGCCATAGTATATTATTGATTTTTATCGTCACTGTTTATTTGAATGTATTCACATTTTAACCACTTACATTGCTTTTCTTTCCTCTCTCCAAATCCAGTTCACCCTTATGAGATGATATTCCTTCTACATAAGCAAATCTTGTAGCATTCCCTCCTAGTGAGGTTCTGCTGGTATAAGATCTTTTGTTTTTAAAAAATCTTTACTTGTAAGTAAATCTCTTTTGTCAATTTCAAGTGGCTATTTCCACTAAGGGAAGAATTCTAGTATAGCAACTATTTTTTCCCCAGCATTTAAAAGTTTTTGTGTCAGATTCTTCTGCTTCCATTGTTTTGCTTAAGAAATAAGAATTATACAATTGTGCCTTTCAAAGTAAGTTGCTTTTTTTCTCTGGCTGCCTCTAAGATTTTTTTCTTTATCATTACTTTTAATTAATTTTACCATATTGTGCCTGAGTCTTCTTTGTTCTCAGCTGGTTTAGGCTATTTCTTGAATCTGTGGCCTAATATCTTTCATCTTTTTGGATAATTTTTGGTTTTTCTTGGGTCTTTCTTCCAGTCTTAAGAGTCTATTTGTCACAAATATAGATTCTCTATATATTAGATATTATATAATAGATCTCTTGTTTTCTTTTCTATATTTTAAGTCTTTTTAGATATTGTTTCCTGACTTATCTTTTAGAATCACTAACCCTCTCTCTTGCACCTCTTTGTAGCCGTTTAGTGTAGAAGCCGATCACCTTAATGCATTTAGGGATTTAGCTATTTATAACTGCTTTTAGGCTTGGTGTTCTAATTTGCTATTATTCCTGGTATGTAGTCCTTCAGGAGATTTAAAGATACCTAGAAGGTTTAATGTAATCTTTCCTCTTGGTTTGACTTTTAACTCAATTTTTTAATCTCCAAATATCACTGTATTTCACTTTCTTTTCGCATCTGTCTGCTTTTAGCTTCAGAGTCTTTCCACCCACATTGCATATGCATTAACTAATGACTCAAAGGGAAAGGCTGCCAAGAGTAACACACTTAACTAGTTTTCCTTCTCTCTGGAATCCAAGGTCTCCAAGTTTTGGTTGCCTTGATTGCTTTCTGGTGTGTTCCAACAATTTTAAATTTTTATCCAGCTTTTAATTTTGCTCTCAGTAGGAGGGTAGTCTGCAATGAACTAGTTCTTCCTAGCTGGAGTATGAAGTTCTAGATATTTTTATAAGTCTATGTTAATGATAACTCCTCCATGAAACTTTTTTCTTACCATCTCATCAGAGATAATCTCTCCCTCCACTAAATTCCTATGAATGTAGTGGTTAATAGGACAGAATCTAGGGCCATTTGAATCAACCTCCACCATGACTTTGGACAAGTTATCTATTTTGTTTTGCCTTAGCTTTCTCATTTATAAGATGAAGATAAAATATGTATTTATGTCACAGTGTTGTTATAAAAATTAAATAAGATAGTATATGTAAAATACATAATAAGCACATAGCAAGAGTTACAGAAGTATTACATATTGTTACTAATATTATTAGTAATATTATGGCACCTTTAATACTTTGTTATTTGAGTGCATAAATACCTGATTAGACTGCACATTCCCTGATAGAGTACAATGTCTTCCTCACATTCATTTATTTCCCTGTCGTAAGATATTCCCAAACAAAATATCTATTCATTGAATTTATGTGTGAATGTAAAATTAATTGAGTACATTCAGATTGTCTAATTCAATGAAATGAAATGGTAGTTTGTTTTGAAAGACCCATGGAAGGGGAAAGAAGTTTAGCTATTGCAAATGAGAACTGGATCTATAGATTTTCTATATTTTTTTTAGCTCCCTGAAAGAATAAAATTGTTTTTATTTCATGTCTTCATCTCAGCACTTAGTTCAATCTTTGTTAAAGAAACACTCAATCAGTGTTTACTGAATGAAAAAATTATCTTTTTGTCATATTTATTACTACTGATTACCTAAAATCATCTTTTACAGATACTTGTTTATTTGGGTTTCAATTTATCATATCTTCTCCAAAATTAAAAAAAAGTTCTAATTTTTTCTTTTAAAAGTCAGTCTTATTTCTCTTTTTCAGTGAGTTGTATTTTCCACTGACTATTTTTAAAGCTGATCTGCATCAGGCAGGTATGTTTCTGCTATGCTGAACTCTTAAAATGCAAGTGTGGTTCAGAAGTCCATAAACCAGCACACCAAATAATTTAAACACCTCACATACTACAGGAAGCAATGGAAGATTTTCTATATTTTTCTTTTAAGCCAAGATTGTCCTTTTAAACTTTTGATCCTAATCTTTTTCATAACATTAGCCAAAGTCTTACGGATTTTATTTTCTATATGTTGCTTTCCCATATATCCTTTGATGAAGAGAAGAACATGTTCAAAGACTCAGTCTGGACAACAGAGCATCACACAGCTGTGTTGTTCCTTCTCCCCCCACCTCCAGCTTGATCTTACCCTGAAGAAAGTATTCCTCTCGGCTCAAACTCCTGAAAGTGTCTTTAGGTTAAGAAGTATTCCTCTGGGCTCAAAATCCTGAAGTGTCTCTTAGAATAAACTTTGGTCATAGAAAAAAATATATTTAAATTCTATTCCAAGTACAACCTCTCTTTATTTTATAGATTAAAGTGGAAGGTACAACTGAGAAGGAAAGGGGGATCGTGAGTATTTAAAGTTTATCACAAATGAGAAGTTTGTGAACAAAGCCTGCCCATGAGACTGGAGTTTGTGTTACATCACCTCTTGAAATCAATCTGCAAAAAGGAGTGTGCACCAGACAATTGCACCAAAAAAAGAAAAATCTAGTACATGCCTCATTATCAACCTGAGAAATGCCAACACTAGTGGTCTTTTTTAACCTCTTGATCACCTTTTGACATTTTTCCTTTAAGTCACATAGGCTTTGGTAGCTCACACAACAGAAAAAATATTTTTTTAGTCAATTATAATTGATTTTTCTTTTCTTTCTCACAGGTTTTTTAAATGAAGAAAATACAAGAGAAAGATATTTCTTATATTAAGACAAGGCAAAGGAAATACCTGCCATAAAATGATTTACTGCTAATGTTATTATTTTACTAGAAAGGAGAACCAGTAGCTTTTGAATAAAAGTTTATACTAACAATATTAACCATTTATCTATCAACAAACAAATTAAAATATGCTATGTGCCAGACACCACAAAATGGTAATTGAATTTATACTTGCCATGATGCCAAGTTGATCCAAATTTCTATAGTCATATACCAAGTTCTAATCAGTGCGCAAACCATAAAACAATGCTATTGGGTGAGATTACATAAACCCTATAGTATAACTCCACTCCCAAGTACTTGTCACTTGCATTGCTTTTACATTTCTACACATTCAAATCATGGGTTCTAATTGTGAATAAAAGATATGTAATTCATTCTTCTAATTGTCATTTAAAACAAAACATCCATTCAGTAATTGATTCATTCATTTAACAAACACTGTAATTCTACTGTATGCAAGGACAACCTACATGAATCTTACACTCCACTTCAGCATACTTTATATTGTTGAAGTTATTGGATCTAAGACCGGGATCAGCACATTTTCTGTAAAAGACCAAGTAGTAAATATTTGGGTGCTGCAGATAACACACCTCTCTCCTAAAGGTGCTGCTGCACCTTCTTTATATTCTTCACCACCGCCTCCCCCAACCCCTGCCTTTCCTCCACTTCTTCAATCCTTTAAAAATGTGAAAATCATTTTTAGTTCATAAATTTTACAAAAACAGGCCTCGAGTTGGATTTATGAGCAGATCATAGTTGGCCAGCCCCTGGTCTAAGGGAATGTCTTTATCAA
Source organism: Canis lupus familiaris (assembly GCF_011100685.1). NCBI lineage: Eukaryota > Metazoa > Chordata > Mammalia > Carnivora > Canidae > Canis > Canis lupus. The sequence continues at coordinate 53,714,121 of NC_049227.1, read as the reverse complement.
AATATCCAGTTTAGTTTAACACTCTTAATTTCAGCTGCTTCAGGATCCTCAGTTACTGTAAGGGGAATATTGGCCTATATGCTTCTCTTCCCATCATTAGGTTTCTGCCTCAGTCCTCAGAAGGTAACTGATTAAACAAAGAAACACACGTTTATGTTTCAAAGTCATTTTTCTAGAGAAACATAATCTCCATGGTTGCAATTCCACTCAAACCAAAGACACCTTCAAAATTATCATGCAGAATGGCTCTTCTCCTATTGATTTAAATCTCTAACAAAATCCAGAATTTTTATTTTCTTTCTAACAATACAGAGTTCATTAAGGTGATCAAAATACAATTCTTAAGAAACAAAGCACTGTTTTTTTTTTAATGTCAATGTATAACCTCTAGTCTGTTCTCTAAGATTCCAAAATAGCATTAACTCAAGGCTTGGAAAATATAGTCATACACAGACACACAGACAGGCAGACTAAGAAAACACACATGCACATAAAGAAGAGACATACCCTCAATATTGTGACAATGAAGAAATCACAATAAATTTTGCATTATGGCACTTGGAATCAGTATCATTTGTTTAGTGTTATATCTAATATGTATACATTTGGCTATGCTATATTACATTAGAATTAGAAATACTAAGTGACTATATTAATGGGGATACATGGTTACATGTAAAAGATGCCCAAAATAACAATGGTTTAAATAAGACTGGCATTTAATTTTGTTCCCACATAAAAGTCCTGATATAATTAGTTTCATGACTGATAATGATAGCTCCATAGATACATAGGACCTGGATAATAACTGTCCTGCTCTTTATCCTCAGAATGGGTCCCTCAACCTCATGGTCCAAGATGTGACTTCACCTCACAGGAAACAGAAGAAAGCCCATAACCTTTTCATTAAGAAATTCCAGAAGCAGCATATATCATAGTCTCTCACATTCCTGAGGCCAAAACCTAAATCTTAAGGCCAAAACTAGCTACAGAGTGGGCTGACAAATACAATGTTCCAATAGGCATGAAAATGATGTGTTCAAGAAAAAGAGATCTTAAGAGGCAAACCAACTGTGATCAGAAAATTTTAAGACCATTTAGGGACATTTAATAGTAATAAAATGAAAAAAATAAAATAAAACTAATAAAATTATGGTGAAGTACGTGAAGGGAATTAAGGGTACACTTACCATGTGATGAGGAGTGAATAATGTACAGAATTATTGAATCACTATAACGTACATCTGAAACTGTATGTTAATTAAGCTTCAATAAAAATAATTATAAAAATTTTAAAAATTAATGTCTTATAATTAAAAAGATGGAATAATCTATAAAGAAGAAAACCTAGAGATACTTCTGACATATTAAGTAGAATAAACATCTCATTAAAAGCTATTTGGAAATATTCAGTAAAGACTTAAGAATCTTAATTAGGAGGCACTAAATAGCAAATAAAATCATATAATACATTTTTACATCAAGACCATTTCTGATATTTTTATCATTAAAAGATAATTGTAGCTGTGGATTGTCCCCTCCATTACTTTCATGTCTGGTTAGCAGCATGCCCAGTTTCCTTTGGAAAACTCACTTCTATTCCACTGTGTGTGGTCTTGGTGTGACCAACAATAAGTACTCTGCCAAATTGATGGGTGTGGGGACTCAGTTAAGCATATAAGGTTCTCTTTTGGGACACTTAAACCCAATCAAAATGACACCAAGTTGGGAAAAGAGGTTGAATAGGTTCATTCCTGTTACCTTCTGAAGACCTATTGACCCCATAGCTTCCTCAGTTCCTTTTTTTATTTAAATTCAATTTGCCAACATGTACTATAACAATCAGTGCTCATCACATCACATGCCCTCCTTAATGGCCATCATCCAGTTACCCTATCCCTCCATGGGCCTCCCCGTCTGCAACGCTTTGTTTTCAGAGTTAGGAGTCTTTCATGGTTTGTCTTCCTGTCTATTTTTCCCCACCCAGTTCCCCTTCCCCCTTCCCTATGGTCCCTTTCACTATTTCTTATATTCCACATGAGTTAAACCATAATATAATAGTCTTTCTCTGACTTATTTCACTCAGCACAATACCTTCCAGTTCTATTCACATCAATGTAAATGGTAGGTATCCATCCTTTCTGATGGCTGAGTAATATTCCATTGTGTATATATACCACAACTTCTTTATCCATTCCTCGTTGATAGACATCTTGACTCCTTCCACAGTTTAGCTATTGTGGACATTACTGCTATGAACATTAGGGTGCAGGTGCCCCTTCAGACCACTCTATCTGTATCTTTCGGGTAAATACTCGGTAGTTCAATTGCTGGGTCATAGGGAAGCTCTATTTTTAACTTCTTAAGGAACCTCCATACTGTCTTCCAGAGTGGCTGCACCAGCTTGCGTTCACACCAACAGTGTAAAAGGGTTCCCCTGTTCCACATCCTCATCAACATTTGTTGTTTCCTGTCTTGTTAATTTTAGCCATTCTGACTGGTGTAAGGTGGTATCTCATTGTGGTTTTGATTTGGATTTCCCTGATGACACGTGATGTGAAGTATTTTTTCATGTGCTTGTTGGTCATGTGTAGGTCTTTTGGAGAAATGTCCACTGATGTCTTCTGCCCATTTCTTGACTGGATTATTTGTTCTTTGGGTTGACTTTGATATGTTCTCTCTAGATCTTGGATACTAAGTGCCCTTTATCTGATAGGTCATTTGCAAATATCTTTTCCCATTCTGTAGGGTGTCTTTTAGTTTTGTGGACTTGTTTCCTTTGCTATGCAGAAGCTCTTTCTCTTGATGAAGTCCCAGTAGTTCATTTCTGCTTTTGTTTCCCTTGGCTTTGGAGACCTGTCTAGCAAGAAACTGCTGTGATTGAGGTCAAAGAGGTTGCTGCCTGTGTTCTCCTCTAGGATTTTGATGGATTCCTATCACACATTTAGGTCTTTCATCCATTTGGAGTTTATCTTTGTGTATGGTGTTAAGAGAAGGGTCTGGTTTCATTCTTCTACATGTGGCTGTACTATTTTCTCAACACCATTTATTGAAAAGACTGTCTTTTTTCCACTGGATATTCTTTCCTGCTTTGCCAAAGATTAGTTGGCCATAGAGTTGAGGGCCTATTTCTAGGTTCACTATTCTTTTGCATTGATCTATGTGTCTGTTTTTGTGATGGTACCATACTGTCTTGATGATCACAGCTTTGTAATACAGCTTGAAGTCAGGTACTGTGATGCCCCTAGCTTTGGTTGTCTTTTTTTCAACCTTCCTCTGGCTATTTAGGGTCTTTGCTGGTTCCATACAAATTTTAGGATTATTTGTTCCAGCTCTGTGAAAAATGTTAATGGCATTTTGATAGGGATTGCACTGAATATGTAGATTGCTCTGGACAGCACAGATATTTTCACAATATTTAGTCTTCCAATCCTTGAGCATAGAATGTTTTTCCATTTCTTTGTGTTTTCCTCCCTTTCTTTCATAAATGTTCTGGAGTTATTAGAGTACAGATTTTTTACCTCTTTGGTTAGGTGTATTCCTAGGTATCTTATGGTTTGTGGTATACTTATAAATGGATTGATTCCTTAATTTCTCTTTCTTCAGTCCCATTGTTAGTGTATAGAAATCCAACTGACTTCTGTGCATTGATTTTGTATCCTGACACATTAGTGAATTGCTGTATGAGTTCTAGCAATTTTAGAGTGGAATGTTTTGGGTTTTCCACAAAAATATCATGTCATGGGGATCCCTGGGTGGCTCAGCGGTTGAGCACCTGCCCTCAGCCCAGGGAGTGATCCTTGAGTCCTGGGATCGAGTCCCACATCGGGCTCCCTGCGTGGAGCCTGCTTCTCCTTCTGCCTGTGTTTCTGCTTCTCTCTCTCTCTGTCTCTCATGAATAAATAAATAAAATCTTTAAAAAAATATATGTCATCAGCAAAGAGTGAGAGTTTTCTTCTTTGCCAATTTGAATGCCTTTTATTTCTTTTTGTTATCTGATTGCTGAGGCTAAGACTTCTAGTACTACGTTGAACAACAGTGGTGAGAGTGGACATCCCTGTCATGTTCCTGATCTTAGGCGAAAAGCTCTGTTTTTCCCCATTGAGAATGATATTCAGCATGGATTTTTCATAAACACCTTTTATGATATTGAGGTATGTTCCCTCTATCCCTACGTACACTGTGGAGAGTTTTATTCAAAAAAATATGCTGTATTTTGTCAAAGGCTTTTTATGCATCAATTGAGAAGATCATATGGTCCTTGTCTTTTCTTTTGTTAATGTGATGTATCACATTGATTGATTTGTGAATGTTGAACCACCCTTGCAGTCCAGGGATAAACTCTACTTGGTTGTGGTGAATAATCCTTTTAATGTACTGTTGGATCCTGTTGGCTAGTATCTTGGTGAGTGTTTTGGCATTCATGTTCAACAGGGATATTGGTAGGTTCATCAGGGATATTCTCCTTTTCAATGGAGTCTTTTCTGGTTTGGGGGTCAAGGTAATGCTGGCCTAATAGAATGAGTTTGGATGTTTTCCTTCCATTTCTATATTTTGATACAGCTTCAGTAGAATAGGTATTATTTCTTCTTGAAATGCTTGCTAGAATTCCCCTGGAAAGCCATCTGGCCCTGGACTTTGGTTTCTTGGGACATTTTTGATGACTGCTTCAATTTCCTTGCTGGTTACTGGTTTTGTTCAGGTTTCTATTTCTTCTTGTTTCAGTTTTGGTAATATATAGGTTTACAGGAATGCTCCATTTTTTCCAGATTGTCTATTTGTTGGCATGTATTTGCTCATAATACATTCTTAAAATCACTTGTATTTCCTTGGTTGGTTGTGATCTGTCCTCTTTCATTCATGATTTTGTTAATTTGAGTCTTTTTTTCTTTTTAATAAGTCTGGCTACGGGTTTATCTATCTTACTAATTCTTTCAAAGAACCAGCTCCTACTTTCGTTGATCTGTTCTATTCTTCTGGCCTCTATTTTATTGAGCTCTGCTCTAATCTTTATTTATCTTCTCCTACTTAGTTTAGGCTTTGTTATTCTTTCTTCAATTCCTTTATGTGTAAGGTCAGGTGTGTATTTGAGATTTTCCCAATTTTCTGAGAGATGCTTGTACTGAAATGTACTTCCCTCTTAGGACCACCTGTGATTTTGAATAGCTGTGCTTTCATTTTTGTTAGTTTGCATGAATCTTTTTAATTGTTCTGTAATTTCCTGGTTGACACATTCATTTTTTGGTAGAATACTCTTTAACCTCCAAGTATTTGAGTTCCTCCCAAATTTCTTCTTGTGATTGAGTTTTAATTTCAAAGCATTGTGGTCTCCAAATATGTAGGAAATAATCCCAATCCTTTGATATAGATTGAGACCTGATTTGTGACCCAGTATGTGGTTCACTTTGGAGAAAGTCTCATATACAGTTGAGAAGAATGTGTTCTGTTGCATTAGGATGGAAAGTTCTGTACCTATTTGTAAAGTGAATCTGGTAAGTTAGTCATTTAAAGCCCTTGTTTCTGGAACGCCTTGGTGGCTCAGAGGTTAAGTATCCACCTTCGGCTCAGGGCATGATCTCAGTGTCCCAGGAATGGAATCCTGCATCGGGCTCCCTCTGCCCACATCTCTGCCTCTCTTTCTATGTCTCGCATGAATAAATAAATAATCTTTTAAAAATAAATAAAGCCCTTACTTCTTTGTTGATCTTCTGCTTAGAAATCTGTCCTTTGCTGAGTGGAGTGTTGAAATCTCCTACGATAGTGTATTATTATCTATGTGTTTCTTTCCTTTGGTTACTAATTGGTTGATACAACTTGCTCCTCCAACATTAGGGGCATAAATATTCATAAATTTTAGGTCTTGTTGGATAGATCCTTTAAGTATTATTTAGTGTCCTTCTTCATCTCTTACTACAGTCTTTGGTTTAAAATCTAATTTATCTGATATGAGGATTGCTACCCCAGCTTTCTTTTGAGGACCATTTGTATGGTAAATGGTTTTCCTCCCCTTCATTTTCAGTCTGAAGATGTCCTTAAGTCTAAAATGAGTCTCTTGTAGACAGCATATAGATGAGTCTGGCTTTTTTATCCAGTGTGATATCCTGTGTCTTTTGACTGGTGCATTTAGCCCATTTACATTCAGGGTAACTAGGGAAAGATATGAATTTACTGTCATTGTATTACCAGTTACCATCTCTGTTTCTGCAGAATATCTCTGTTCTTTGGCCTCCTTCTTTGCTTACAGGATCCCCCTTAATATTTCTTGCAGGGCTGGGTTGGTGGTCACATATTCTTACAGTTTCTGTCTGTCCTTGAAGCTCTTTCTCTCTCCTTCCATTCTGAATGACAGCTTTGCTGGATAAAGTATTCTTGGATGCATGTTGTTCTTATTTAGTACTCTGAATATATGATGCCAGCCCTTTCTGGCCTGCCAGGTCCCTGTGCATAGGCCTGTTGTTTTTTCTGTTCTTTCTGCAGTAAGAGATTCTCTAGAGTCTCTTATGCTTTTTTCAAGTTCACTAGTAACTTTATAATTGTAATCCTGAACCCTATCTCTGAAATTTACTTAAATCTATATCCATTAGATCTGGGGCAGAGAATATTACCTCTGGTTCTTTCTTTTGTGGTGATTTCTTCCTTCTAGTCATTTTGTCTAGTGCAGAATGGCTGTACAAGTGAACAGAGTCAAAAGTATCAACCAAGACCCAAGTGAAGTAAACACTAGACAATTCCAAAGAGGTGAGGTACTAGAAAATAAAAGAAAAAAGAAAAAGAAAAGAAAAAGAAATTTTAAAAAGAGGGGATGAGGGAAATGGTGGGGGAGAGAGAATATATATATATATCTCTCTCTCACAGATTGGACCAAGATGGTGGTCCACCTGGTTCTGAGTGTATTTTGGTCTGTATGTTAGAAAGTACTAAATTCCAAAATTACAAAAAAAAAAAAAAAAAAAGATACGTGTGTGTATATACACATATGTGTGTGTTTGTGCACATATATAATTGAATAATGTAAAAGGAAGCAAAAAATGAAGAATAATATATCTATAACATAATTGTAAAACATGAACGTTAAAAAAACAACAACAAACAACAACCCAGGCAGCCCCGGTGGCGCAGCAGTTTAGCACCACCTGCAGCCCAGGGTGTGATCCTGGGGACCCAGGATCGAGTCCCACATCAGGCTCCTTGCATGGAGCCTGCTTCTCCCTCTGCCTGTGTCTCTGCCTCTCTCTCTCTCTCTGTGCCTCTCATGAATAAATAAAATCTTTAAAAAAAAGAAAAAGAAAAAACCTAAAAACAAAGAGTTGATAAGATATTATAAACATCTTTTGAAAGATAAACAAATCATAAGAAAAAAACCTTGAATTCTATATACTATTTTCCTCTAGTCCTGGGGTTTTTGTCATATTTGATCGGTAAACTTGCTGTTCCCGTTCTTCTAGCTGGTCTTCTGGGGAAGGGGCCTTGCTGCACTGATTCTCAGGTGTCTGTGTCTGGGTGGAGCTGCACTGCCCTTTGCCAGGTGGCTGGCTCAGTGTAAGCAGTTAAATGTATGAGGTCTTTGTTCCTGGAGGCCATACCTCTCTTGAGGGTGAGAGGAGAAAAAAAAATGGCTGCACCCAGATCTCCAGCCCCAGAGCTGAAAGATCCTGGCATGTGCCAAACTGCAGACTTCTATAGTCCCCACTCCCACAGATCCTCCTGAGAGCAGTTGGAGGGGGGACATTGATTTGTGCAATTTGCAGGGCCCCAGCAGGGAGTTTTGCCCATTTGTGCATACATTTGCTCTGCCCCTCCTGGAGAAATCAGAGGGTCATCTCACTTCTGTCCATTGCAGGGCCCTGGCACAGGAAGAGACCCCGTCAAGTGTGTACCCAATCAGCTTCTTCAAGATGAAAGTGGAGGGTTGTTATGTTCCAGTCCTTTGCAGGCACTCAGCACGAGGAGCAGTCTCTCAATTTGACTGCCTTTTGCAGTTTATGGCACATTAAGCTGAGCCTTCCCTCAGGTTTGCTGACCTGAACTTGTTTCCCCGCTCCAAGGCTCGGGAACTGTACTGGGTCAGGTGCTCACGTTCTTTCTGTGCCTCTGGGAATACTGAGACACCACTGTCCCTCCTGTGATTCTGCCGTTTCACCACTAAGCACCTTCCAGACAGGGAAGTCTCTCACAGGAGCAGATTCCTGATTTTGAGCTGTATCACTTCCCGCAGATGGCTTACGAAGGCTCCCTCCCTCTGCTGTTTATTTTCCCATATATCCATTTGTCTTCGCACTCACACCTTGCAAGAAGTGGTCACTTTTCTATTTGTAGAGTTCCCAGTCATTCTTTCTTTACAACTCAGACTGAATTCATAGTTGTTCAGGATGGTTTAAAAGTTATCTAGCTAAATTTGGGGGATCAGATGAAATGAGGACCCCTACTCTTCTGCTTAAAAAACCCAAGTTTCTATTTGGATCCTACATCTATATATCAATTTCTTTATTTCATTGTGCCACCCCAAATCATTTCAAGTAATTTTATTTCTGCTTATGCTAGGAAGTATTATATCCTGCTACTTACAAACAACAACAAAAATCTAGCTGTATCTTAACAATACATTCTGTACTGGAGGTGAGTATCTCACACACACACACACACACACACACACACACACACACAATAGAACTCATTAAAAAAAGAACAGAATATACTCTATTACTTTCTTTTTTATGTGTTCTTGGTCTATTTTGTATTTCTGGACATATAAGCTGAAGGATGAAATATCCTACTATAGTCATATGAGAAACAAATGGAGAAAATATTGATAGCTAGGAGAGAAAACAGATGCTTTGGTAGATGGGTAAAGGTAAAATGAAGCATTTTTAGGCCAGATGGAATATCTACCCAGCAGCTTAATGATCTCAAGAAAGTGATTTTTCTAGGTTACATACAAGCCTAATATTTTTAAGGCTCTTGTTCATAAGGATAAAATCATGCAATACAAATGAAAACACAATGTATGTATTAAATGCCTCTGGTTATATGAATACTGAAGGCTTTTTTAATATATATGTGTGTCTTTATTATTGCTCTTCTATTGTCATTTCAAAAAAGGATTTCTAATAGAGCCCTCCTAAAAGGTACTTCAGGCTTAATGGCTATAGCATTTGTGAAAGTGTTCATAGGGTCAAATTGATTCAATTATTTTCATTTGGATGAAAGGAACAAACATTTTTGAGAGTCTACTATGTTGGTTCTTAACCCTGGTTGAATATTAGATTCACCAGGGAGCTTTTTAAAACGCAGATTTCCAGAACAGTTAAAGCCCTCCTCCCCATCCCTATATTTTGATATATCTAGTAGGTGCTAAGGATTTTGTTGTATTCTTTATATGCAATATCACACAGGGTAGTGCAGCAATTAAACAGCCAGGCTATAGACCAAGATTCCATTCAAATCCTGCTTGATCACAAATTGGCTATATAACTTTGGGCAATTTACTTAGCCTCATTGTGCTTCCAGTTCTGCTATAAAGTGAGGACAGTATGAGTACTTACTTCATTTGGTCGTACCTTCTATGTAGTTAACATCTATTATTGTGAATTACATAATAATTGATTTTAAAGCCTTATAAAAACCTATCAAGGGGGGGGCCTCAGTGGCATAGTGAATGGAGTGTCTGGCTCTTGGTTTCGTCTTAGGTCATGATCCCACAGTTGTGGGATCAAGCCCCACATCAGACTCCAAGCTGAGCTTGAGTTTCTCTCTCCTTCTTTCTCTGCCCCTCCTCCCCTCCCCTCACCTCCATGCACTCTCTGTCTCTAAAAAGAAATAGGGCAGCCCGGGTGGCTCAGTAGTTTAGCACTGCCTTCAGCCCAGGGTGTGATCCTGGAGACCCAGGATCGAGTCTCACATCAGGCTCCCTGCATGAAGCCTGCTTCTCCCTCTGCCTGTGTCTCTGCCTCTCTCTCTCTCTCTCTCTCTCTGTGTGTGTGTGTGTGTGTCTCGTGAATAAATAGTAAAAAAATAAAATCTTAAAAATAAATAAATAAATGTTATAGAAAACTATTAAAATTACTATTATTTTTACCTTACCTATATGGAAACTGAGTCTTAGAGATGAAAAATAACTTTCCCAAAGTCATCTAGTTGCCACCAAGCTAAAATATGGTGTGTTTAGCAATGTGGGGGAATATATGATAAAAAAAAAATTACTGGGAGTAGTTTTGGTCATAGTGACTTTGAAATGGTTTCAGAGCAGGTAGGTAGAGATACCTAGTAATAAATCAATTGTGTAACATGGCTCTAGGTCTCAGCAGAGTGGTCATGGCACAAGAATATTCATTAGGAATCTCTGATATATAGTGATTAAATCCATGAGTAAGAATGAGTCCAGACAGGAATAATAATAAAGAATAGCATAAAGTTGAGGGCATAGCCCTTGAGAACCCCAACATTTTATAGGACAAGTAGTCATGTCGAGATTAAAGGAAGACTAAGAAGCCAGAGGCAATAGTAAACTCTGAGAAAGTGTTAACATTTAGAGAGAAAGGAGTTTCAGAAAGGAAGTGTTGGTTAAAAGTGTTAAATAACCTAACAGTTCAAGGAAAAAAGGTGTCATATGGCTTGGGAAAGTGACCTAAGGCACAACAGTTTCATTAGAATAAATAAGTGGACATAGCAAGTATGTACTCCTCTTAGGAAGTTTGGTAATAAAGAGAAAAAAAAAGAGAATTATACAAAGACAAAAACAGAAGGTTTTCAATGGGAAATAAAGGTAATGGACTTGGGGCTAACTGATCTTAATTTTCTCTGGCCACTTATTTTGAATTGAACCGCTTCTGAATAAGTATGTTATGTGTGAACATGTGTAAATATACACACATAAGTCAGAGGTATACATATTTTGAGGACTTTGTTCAATAGACTTATAAAACTTGACCTCCTTCAGTCATAAAATTTTTCAAATCAAATTACTCATACCAGTCAAAACTGAGTTGGAAGATACTTAGGATATGATGAACATTACCAACTAAAAACAAAGGACGTTTATATTTTCATTATAAGGTTAAATGCACGTAGGAGAAAACTGAAGTTTTTTTCTTTTTATTTAATTCCCAATAGACTAAGGATCAAACAAATTTTGGCAAGAAATTTCTATCATCTTACAATGTCTTCAAGTACACTTTCTTCATTATGGTATTTTTGGAGATTTAAAAATTCAATACTTATATATTAATATGCCAAACATTCAAATTTCTAAATAAACAATTAATGATTCTTTTTTCCAAAATTAATGTTTGGAAGTGAAAGCAAAAAGAATTAGTGTCTGAAGAATATTTATCAAGTTTTAAAGATCATATACCATACCTCAAAGACACAGGAAAATCCCAGTTTCCTTACTCTTTTTTTGTTTTTGTTTTTTAGTTTCTTTTAGTTTTTTTAGTTTCCTTACTCTTAAAGTGAGTATCAAAGTATCACATGTAAACAATTTCTTTTACATATAATCTTTTTTATATTAAAAACATATCTCTATGAGACATGCCTCTGTGGAAATAAAACTCAACATATAGTTTCATTCTATTTTATGACATAATTAGAATCATTGTATTTCCTTTCAGTTCTGTGAATGATTTTAATCCAAAAGTGGTGAAGCTGGATTTGATGTTTGAACTATTTCTTTAAGGGAAAGTTTTAACTGTCAGTCAAACATACGGTTTCACTCATCATGTCACAAAGCTTTTTTTATCACAATGTTGAGAACCCAATTACTTAAGTGTTTCTTGAAGAGATTTAAAAAGCAGTCTCTTTGTAGATGAACAACTATGAATGACCTCCAGTGAAAAACATATTACCTAAAGGTAGAGTAAAGAAAATGATAAGGGTACCACTCCAATTACTATATGGCAAGACAGTGGGGTGGAAGGCCTCTGGAACTAGCTTCACATAATAGAAGCTGATTGTCTCCACAAATGACATTACAATGAAGAATCTGCAAATAAATAAAGGAAAGCCATCTACCAAAATGGATGTAATTGCATCTCATAAAACATGTGTGCAAAAGAAAACATTTTATGTAGGAATAGTTGAATGACTGGATCAAACAAATACTTGTTAAGTCTCCTACTCAAGGACAAAGGTTCTGATTAAGTACTTGGTAAGAGACAAATACAAAGCTAAACACAACGATAGAGATTAATACAAATCTAAAACTAAACTCCTGGAATCTTCCTATTGAGTTGTATATCCTCTGAGGGGAGAAACTGATTCATTCTTGGATTCCCTGGAGTGCTCAGAAAGTCACTTGCTAATATTCCATGCTTAATAAATTTTTGTTATCTGAGAAAATGTGGGCATTGTAAGCTTAAAAAATGTGTCTATCCTTACCTCACTAAATGTTAGACATGTATTAGTAAGTTCCTTCAGCATTCAGAGATCAATTTCCCTCATTTCCAAATAACAATATAGAGACTGAAAGTTTGTTGTAAGAAGTAAATATTATAACAATTATGATAGAATGCCTTAGCATCATTTGGCATAATGTTCAATATTCATATTGCTGAATAAACATTAGTTCTATTCTTCCCCCCCCCCTTTGTTTTTTTTTAAGATTTATTTATTTATTCATGAGAGAGGCAGAGACACAGGCAGAAGGAGAAGCAGGCTCTATGCAGGGAGGCAAATGTGGGACTTGATCCTGGGACTCCAGGATCATGACCTGAGCCAAAGGCAGACACCCAACTGCTGAGCCACCCAGGCGTCCCTTTTCCCCCCTTTATGATTCCTTTTTGTACTCAATTATTTATTTCCTCTGAAAACTCAGAAACTTTCACCAATAGCTCTCTTCTCTGACTCTGACCCAGGAAAATCCTCTGTTACTAATTCTTGGTTTCTGACTCCTGACCCTACCTAACCAGGTTGTCTCACATACTTCCAGTGTACACACAATCCATTCTCCCAACTACCCACCATCAGGTCCCTCATTTCCAGGACCACTCACTCAAAGAGTTCTTATACCACTCTATCATCACTTTACCCACACACCTCTACAGTCTTGACCTAACTCTCTGGGTACTGACATTAACTCCAGGTCCTGGCTTTAACTTCTATTTCTCACACTGCTTAGTGCCTTATCTCACATCACAGCCCCCTCTGGGATGTATTTCTTCACCATCAACTCCATTCACTTTCATAACTTTCCTCAAAGTTCAGTTCAAATAATACCTCTTCCAGAAAAGCTATTCTGGTCTAAGAAACAAGGAGCAATTTAATCCTAAATTGTCATCTGGAGGGTGCTCCATTCGCAAGTCTTATATGTCAGTTTTATTCTGATAGGCTGCATTGCATTGAGGACACAGCATAACCCAATGGAGATCACATAGATCTTTGAAGGTTGGAAGATTTGGGACTGGATCAAGGATCAACAAACCTGTGTAACACTGGGTTAGTTACTTCATCTCTTAGTGCCTTTCATTATTACTAAAATGGGATTAACACTTACCTCAAAGTCTCTCTGTAGACATAGGCACAGCATATAGCAAAATTCCTGGGATATTAGTGTTTTTTCAATGGCTATTGTTGTTAATAGATCTATGCATCTGTGCGTTATGTTTTATTATTTCTTAAATTACCTTGCAGCTGTCTGTGATGTTTAATGAATGTTCAACTTGTCATAATTTCTCAAAAAAATAAGAATTTGGGATGCCTGGGTGACTTAACAATTGAGTGTCTGCCTTTGGCTCAGGGCGTGATCCTGAAATGCTGGGATGGAGTCTTAAATCAGGCTTCCCGCATGGAGCCTGCTTCTCCCTCTATGTCTCTGCCTCTCTCTCTCTCTCCCTCTCTCTCTCTCTCTCATAAATAAATAAAATCTTTAAAAAATAAAAAAGAAAAGACTTTATAAATGTCTTTTTTTGTAAATCCAACTTTTGGCTTTCCTGATTAAATACCTAATTTCTTGCCATGCATAAATTAAAGCTGAGTAATTCAATGATGGATAAGCGAATGATCCAGTTCACATCTATAAATGAAATTACTTTTCTATTTTTTTATTGGAGTTCGATTTGCCAACATATAGTGTAACATCCAGTGCTCATCCTGCCAAGTGCCCCGTCATCCAGTCACCCCATCCCCCGCCCACCTCCCCTTCCATTACCCCTTATTCATTTCCCAGAGGTGGGAGTCTCTCATGTTCCATCACCCTCTCTGATATTTCCCACTCATTTTTTCTCCTTTCCCCTTTATTCCCTTTCACTATTTTTTATATTCCCCTAATGAATGAGACCATATGATGTTTGTCCTTCTCTGACTGACTTACTTCACTCAGCATAATACCCTCCAGTTCCATCCACATGAAAGCAAATGGTGAGTCTTCATCTCTTCTAATGGCTGAATAATACCATTGTATATATAGACCACATCTTCTTTATACATTCATCTTTCGATGGACACAGAAGCTCCTTCCACAGTTTGGCTATTATGGACATTGCTACTATAAATATTGAGGTGTAGGTATCTCAGCTTTTCACTGCATCTGTATCTTTGGAGTATATCCCCAGTAGTGCAATTGCTGGGTCATAGGGTAGCTCTATTTTTAACTCTTTGAGGAACCTCTACACTGTTTTGCAGAGTGGCGATACCAGTTCACATTCCCACCAACAGTGCAAGAGGGTTCCCCTTTCTCCATACCCTCTCCAACATTTGTTGTTTCCTGTCTTGTTAATTTTCACCATTCTCACTGGTGTGAGGGGGTATCTCATTGTGGTTTGGATTTCTATTTCCCTGATGGCTAGTGATGCGGAGCATTTTCTCATGTGCTTCTTGGCCATGTCTATGTCTTCCTCTGTGAAATTTCTGTTGTATTTTGCCCATTTCGTGATTGGATTGTTTGTTTCTTTGCTGTTGGGTTTAATAAATTCTTTATAGATCTTGGATACTAGCCCTTTATCTGATATGTCATTTGCAAATATCTTCTCCCATCCTGTAGGTTGTCTTTTAGTTTTATTGTTTCTTTTGCTGTGCAGAAGTTTTTATCTTGATTAAATCCCAATAGTTCATTTTTGCTTTTGTTTCCCTTGCCTTCATAGATGTATCTTGCAAGAAGTTGCTATGGCCAAGTTCGAAAAGGGTGTTGCCTATGTTCTCCTCTAGGATTTTGATAGATTCTTGTCTCACACTTATATTTTTCATCCATTTTGAGTTTATCTTTGTGTATGGCGTAAGAGAATGGTCCAGTTTCATCCTTCTGCATGTGGCTGTTCAATTTTCCCAGCACCATTTATTGAAGAGACTGTCTTTTTTCCAAGGGATATTCTTTCCTGCTTTGTTAAAAATTAGTTGACCATAGAGGGCCCATTTCTCTATTCTATTCCATTTATCTATGTGTCTGTTTTTGTGTCAGTACCACACTGTCTTGATGATCACAGTTTTGTAGTACAACTTGGAATCCAGCATTGTGATGCCCCCAGCTCTGGTTTCCTTTTTCAATATTCCCCTGGGTATTTGGGGTCTTTTCTGATTCCACACAAATCTTAGGATTATTTCTTCCAACTCTCTGAATAAAAGTCCATGGTATTTTGATAGGGATTGCATTGAGGCTCTTTAGCCTCCAAGTGTTTTAGTTTCTTCCCAATTTCTTCTTGTGATTGAGTTCTAGTTTCAAAGCATAGTGGTCTGAAAATATGCAAGGGACAATCCCAGTCTTTTGGTATTGGCTGAGACCTGATTTGTGACCCAGTATATGGTCTATTCTGAAGAAAGTTCCATGTACACTTGAGAAGAATGTGGATTCCGTTGCATTCAGATGGAAAGTTCTGTATATAACTGTGAAATCCATCTGGTCCAGCGTATCACTTAAAGCCCTTGTTTCTTTGGTGATGTTGTGCGTAGATCTGTCATTTGCAGAAAGTGCCATGTTGAAGTCTCCTACTATTAATGTATTATTATTTAAGTATGTCTCTACTTTGGTTATTAATTGATATACTTGGCAGCTCTCACATTAGGGGCATAAATATTCATGACTGTTAGGTCTTCTTGTTGGATAGACTCTTTAAGTATGATATAGTGTCCCTCTTCATCTCTTACTAGTCTTTGGGATAAACTTTAATTTATCTAATATGAGGATTGCTACCCCAGCTTCCTTTTGAGGACCATTTGAATGGCAAATGGTTCTCCAACCTTTCAGTTTCAGGCTGGAGGTGTCCTTAGGTCTAAAATGAGTCTCTTATAGACAGCAAATAGATGGGTCTTGCTTTTTTATCCAATCTGAAACCCTGTATCTTTTGATGGGATCATTTAGAGTATCTACTGAAAGATATGAATTTAGTGTCATCGTAATATCTATTCAGTCCCTGTTTCTGTGGATTATTTCTTTGGGCTTCCTCTTCCTTTTACAGGGTCCCCATTAATATTTCTTGTAGACCTGGTTTGGTGGTCACATATTCTTTCAGTTTCTGCCTATCTTGGAAGCTCTTTATCTCTCCTTCTATTCTGAATGACATTGCTGGATAAAGTATTCTTGGCTGCATGTTCTTCTTAGTACCCTGTAAATATCATGTCAGCCCTTTCTGGCCTGCCAGGTCTCTGTGGAGAGGTCTGCTGTTAATATAATATTTCTACCTATATAAGTCAAGAATCTCGTTTCTCTCTGCTTTAAGGATTTTCTCTTTATCTTTGGAATTTGCAAGTTTCACTATGAAATGTCGAGGTGTTGAGCGGTTTTTATTGATTTTTGGGGGGGAACCTTTCTATCTCCTGGATCTGAATGCCTATTTCCCTCCCCAAATTAGGGAAGTTCTCAGCTATGATCTATTCAAATATGCTTTCTGGCCCTCTGGCCCTCTTGGTGCTTTCTGGAACCCCAATTATAGATAGATTCTTCCTTCTGAGGCTATCATTTATTATTAACCTTTCCTCATGGTCTTTTGCTTTTCTCTTTTTACCTCAGCTTCCTTCCTTGCCATCAACTTTTCTTCTGTGTTACTCACTCTTTCTCCCATCTCATTAACCCTCATCTTTAGGACCTCCAGTTTGGATTGCATCTCATTTAATTGATTTTTAGTTTCAGCCTGATTAGATCTAAATTCCGAGTCATGAAGTCTCTTGAATCCTTTATGCTTTGTTCCAGAGCCATCAGTAGCTTTATAATTGTGCTTCTGAATTGGCTTTCTGACATCGAATTTTAATCCATATTCTGTAACTCTGTGGCAGAGAGTACGGTTTCTGATTCATTCTTTTGTGGTTTTTCCTTCTAGTCATTTTGCTCAGTGCAAAGTGGTTGTATGAGCAGGCTGAGTCAAGAATATCAACCACGACCTAAGTAAATTTCACTGTAGATGATTCTGAGGGGTCCTAGAGAGTAATTTTCTTGGTTCTGAGTGTATCAAGCTCTGTATGTTAGAATATGCTCAGTCTCAAATTTATATAATCCAGCGATACCTGTAGAAAGCCCCAATATTGAGCACTAAAATATAAATGAGGTAAGAGAGGGAGACAGAATTGGAATGAAGAAAGAACATAATCTCACAGAATGAACCAGCATGGTATACCACGTGGTTATGGGTGCATGCTGGTCATGTTTTAGAAGGTACTAACTTTTGCCATTGTAGAATAAAATAAGGCAGAGAAAACACAAAGCAAAACAAAACAAATATCTTGTATATCTCCCAAAATTAAATTGAGCATGTTGAAGGGAATCTAGAAGTGGAAAATAGATCTAAGACATGTAATTGTAAAAATATGAAAGTCAAATAGGAAGAAATTTAAAAATGAAGAGGTGGTAAAATATTGTAGTTAAGGGGGGAAGAGGAAAAAAATACTGGAAATTTTTAGTCTGATATAAAAATGAGTTGTACTGGAAAAAGGGGAGGGAAAAAGGAAGAAGGAACCCTCTAGTCTATATACTATAAATCCCTCGACTTCCCCTGGAGCTTTCCAGAGCTGCTCGGCCAAGAACTTGCTCCTCCCATTCTTCCAGCTGGTCTTCTGGGGGAGGGTCTGCTGTGCTGACTTTCAGGTGTGTGTACCTGTGGGAGCTGCCCCCCCCCCCCCCCGCCAGGTGCCAGGCTCAGTGGGAGCTGTTGACCCCATGAGGCCCTTGTTCCCTGGCAGCCCTGTCCCTCCCAGGCACAGGGTGACACCAGGAGGAACACCACCACTGGCGATGGCCAGGTCCCCAGCCCTGGAGTCAGCTCCCACAGTAACTACCGCAGTCTCCCAGTCTGTACTGGCCTGGGTGCTCCCGGGGTGGGGGGCGCTGATCCGCACAGCTTGGGGGGCGCCCGGCAGCAGGAGCGCCCTCACCGTCCTGTGCCCACTCCCCCCCATCTCCCCCCAGCACCCAGTGGCAGGAGCGTCCTCGCTGTCCTGTGCCCTCCCGGCCTCCACCTCCCTTGGGGGCGCCCGGTGGCAGGAGCGTCCTCGCTGTCCTGTGCCCTCCTGGCCTCCGCCTGATCCGGGTGGAGCGCAGGATCCTGGGCTGTGTCCCCGGCGCCCTGGAATCCGGAGCCTGCACTGCTGGAATCACACTCCCGGGCTGCAGTTCCCTCCGCCCTGAGCCCCCATCTGACCCACCGGCTGCTCCCGAGGCCCCCCTGGCGCTCCAGCCCTTCACCGAGACTGGCCCACAGTCTGTGGGGCACTATCCCCCGGGCGCCCCTCCTGTCCTAGTGACTCCGGGAGACTGGAGGCGTCCCTGCCCCTCCTGCACTTCTGCCCAATTTCCCTGCTGAACGCCTTTCCATCCTGGAAGAATCCGGGCAGATTTTTAAAGTTTCTGCTTCTCCAGGGCGGGGCTTTCCTGTCCAGAAGCTCTCACCAACCTGCCTTAGTCCTGTTCCTTGCGGGCCCCTCCCCCACTTGATTCTTTTTTTTTTTTTTTTTTTTTTTTTTTCTTTTTTTCCACCTTCCTATCTTGTTAGAAGTGAAAACTCTTCTCTCTGTAGCATTCCGGCTGTTCTCTCTTTAAATCTCAGCTCAAATTCGTAGGTGTTCAGGATGATCTGAAAGTTATCCAGATAAATTGGTGGGGCTCTGTGAGGTAAGAACCCTGCTCCTCCACCAGCTTGCCCTGTCCTTGAAATTACTACTTTTGTAGTCATGTGTAAGTACCACCACTTAGGGCTCATAAAATGTACACCTACCAAAACTAAACATGAAATCTTGAGTCAATATTAAGATAGCTTTGGGGATTAAGATGTATTTACATCTGATTTTTACTTCCACTTTGATATTGTCTGTATTTACTTTATTAATATTTTATTGGACATTTCAAAGCACTTTCTAACAATTTTAATAACTTAATTTTAAAAAATTAGGTAAGATATATGTAAAACTTCATATTTTTTATACATACACAATATATACACATACATATATATTTGCAATAGTATTAAAAATAAAGTTTTGAATTTGTTCATTTCTTCATTTGAATCCAGCCTCATCCAAACACCTGTTAAAAATGCAAAAGGACACACATATACACACATTATCACTGGGCAATAAGTATAAAAATGAAAGGAGCTGTAATTTCCCTCATATACTCCACCAATCCCATCTGTTATACAGTATTCAGAAAAATAAGCCTTTGCATTCAGGTGCTAATGTTTTAGTAGGAAAAGTTGTAAATTTCTTGACACAGAAAATAGAGATAGTGGGTTTTCTACATAGTATACATATCTATACATTATGTGTATTTTAATTCCATTATTGCTCTTGAGTCAGTTGTTAGTGAATGACCATATGACTTTCATCTGTCTTTACTAGATCAATTCTCCTATTTCACACTCTGAACTCAAGTCATAGCAGGAAACCTATACGACAGGTAAAAATCAAACTGCATTTTTATTGTAGTAGAAGAAAATATTAAATTGATACATCTTATAATTGTTTATTATGTGAAACAAAATGGTAAAATAATGGATGTCAAATACTAAGCAGCAAAGAACAAACAACCACAATAGTTCTCACTAAACTTTATATTTGTATGAATTTTAAGTCACATGATTAGGCTCATTTGGTGGGGAACAGCCTATCCTTGCAACTGGGTGTTTAAAATTGGTCTTCACCCTAAAGACATGACCTGTTCCAACATGAAAGCTAGTAATTCCTAAGCATCCACACAGTTCAACCATAGACTCCAACTTCTCTACCCGAACACTGCCCTTCTTTATGCCCCTTCTATTGCAAATCGCTCCCACAATCCATCCCTCTCTTTACCCTTTTCTTAAATGTTCCAGTAGCTTCTAAGTTAAAAGCTCAACCTACAGATATTTTCATCTTGTCACTTGTCTTATCAAAGGGAAGCTACCTGTAATCTTTGTCTCCTGAGGAGTCTTAGACAGCAGGTCTGGTCACTTGACTATGATTATGCATTTGATGGAATACCCAAGTGTCCTAATTGGAAATCGTATCTAAGGAAAAGTAATACTAATTATTGTAATGTATCCAAATGTCTTAGAATCTATACCTAATTGCTATGCAAGACAATAACATTTATGCATATCTTTAAGCATGTCAGATTAATTTTATTAGACATTCGGTTTATTATTAATATTAAATGCAGATCATGCTTATTTTATCTTTATGGTTTGTACACACTCAGCTCAGCACAAAATTTGAAACAATTAAAAGTGAACAATGATCAGGAGACCAGAGGAACTGTTGACCTTGGCCAGAGCACTCAATTTCTTTGAGCATCAGCTTCCACAGTCCTGAAAAATAAATAAGACCTTGCCCACATAATTCACAACACTGTTATAAGTTAAATTAAGAGCATAGTTATCATAGCTTTATACAAATTGCTCTACAAGTAAAAGTACCCTGTGGCATAAAAAATCCAAGACTAAGGATTAATTCATTCACTCATTCAATCAACAAATTTAGCTAAAACTCATCTCGTCAATGTTTCAAACCATTAAAATAATGTTTAATTGTTGCATTTTGCACAAAGCACTTTTATTGCTGGATCTAATTCCCTTATTGAATTATACTGTGCTGGATGTTGTATGCAGATACTAATCACATATATGGAGCTGTGTCACCATTAAATTGCCAATGTGAAATGTTTCAACATTGCCAAGGGCTGACTAGATAGTTTCCAATGGTTCCATAGCAGGACAATAACATACTGTTAATCTTTTTGAAATATGTCAGAACAACCAAAGAAAACCATTTCAAGTTAGTTCCTCATCAAATTAATAAGACAAAAAGTACTGACATCATTCCATATTACAGCCTCGCACACTGGAAAACTGCCATTAGAGAAATACATTCAGCACTGGTATCAATTAATGCTGAAGTGCTATAATAACAAAAATTCATGAAATCTACTGGCAAGTTTTGGATTTCATACCTACTAAATTATCTGAGTTGGAAATGTGACCCTAATGAGCAGATTCTTATGAATCATCCTTTCTTCTTAAAGAATATACTTTACCTATTGATAAAGCATCACCTGAGAGATGCAATTTTCTCCATGTGCTGTTAAATAAACTATGAAAATTTAAAAATATTTATTAAAGAAAATATATCTATACCATCCAAATGTATACTTGGCATATACCTCAGTGAGTCCATGCTCCAAGACAGAAAAAAAAAAAAAAAAGAGAGATCCTAAATTAAATTCTTTTTTCAGTCCTCTGAAATTTTTCCACTATTTAACCTCCATTTTCCAATCTATTAAATGAAATATCTATTTACTGTATTATGGTCCTAAACTTAACCACATAATATATGTAAAACATCCAGCATCCTGTCTGGCACATACTGTAGTGTTTGATTGTTAGTTTCATTCTTACAGTAGTGTTTGATATTAGTTTTATTCTTATACCTCATTTATCTCTGGGTTCCTCATAAGAAGTCAATTAGCTGTGTAAAGCCTTTCAAAATGCCAAAAACTTTTATTCATTCCTTCAGAAACGTTCATTAGTTCTCTAAGGATGAAATCACTAAACTAATACTTGCTTAGATTCATTCAACAGTAAAAGACATTATAATTCTTAGAAGAACTTAAAAGGGCACAGAAATTACTGTAGAATATTTTTAGCTACCACTTGAGATAGGGTATAAACTATACACACAGACTGGTCATGACTTACAAGCATTCTGTGTTTCATAAACTTTGTGGCAATATCAACAGTTTATATTTAAGAACATATTTTCCAGAAGAAATATTATGTATGGAGGTTAAGGCCACACACCAATTCGCATGGACCTAATTATTTCAGTTTTTTTCAACAAACATTTAATAAGTATCTGCTATGTGTAAGGCAACAGGTAGCCTCTGCAATATAAATGTGAAAAAAAGAAATATGAAAAAGTGAGCCATTATGTAAATTAACCTATAGACCCAACTAATTCATATGTAAATACATAGTGTAATAAGTCCTATAGAGAAAAACAACAGTGTGCTAAGAGTGAAGACAGTTGAGGCTTTTTACAATTTTGTATTTAGAGCTTTAGGAAAACTTCTTTGGGGAAACAGCACTGTGAGCTATGAAACAAAAGATGAGTTAGCCAATTGAAGGGTTAGGAGGTATGAGACATCTTTGCCCCATCTACCCTTCTCCTCTGTGTTCTGGGTAGCAGAAGGCTGAGCCATCGGATTGCATTAGTGGGTTTCCTTATCTGCTAGCTTCTGGTTTGGTTTGGGCAATGCGAGAGAAAATATTATAAAATGGAACAGATGAGTTTAGGTATTTATTTTCCTAATTTTATCCTCTGTTGTATTACGGTGGACGACTCTGTCCCTCTGCTAAAGACTACAGCTCTTGCCAGTTACCCTTTTCTACACAACAGTCCTTTCTAGTTCTAGTAACCATTCCCTCCCATTGCCTTTTCAGGCCTAGTAGTAGTAATAGCCTCCCACTTTTAGTAGTCTCCAGGTACTTACTTAATATGGTGACATGGGAGGAAGTACAACAGGAGAACACACATTGGGAGAACAAATGGCTGTGTCAGTTGATTACTGTGACATCAATAATGATTATAATGATTATGAGATCAGCTGGATGCTTCAGATGACCCCACAGAGATTACCCAGGGAAAAAAAAAAATTGACAGTCATGAATTCCTAATTCAGAATCAGGGCTGAAAATCATAAAGCCCTAATGATAGCTCTGAAGGGTCTTTCATCTTCTGTCGTCTCAGGGGAGAATGGATGTAAACTAAGCCCAAAGCCTGGTTATAAGGGTTGTAGAATGGCAGTACAGATTGAGTGATTAAATGTCCTGTGCTAAAATCAGGTACTAGTGGGAAGGAGTAGAAACTCAGTGAAATCTATTATAGTAGAAAATGACAAATGAAAACCCACAGAACTCCCCACCTTTCTCCACATCTGTCAAGAAAAGTAAACCAAAAGCAATTTTGCATTCTTAGAGCCATTACAGAGGTTAGTAAAACTATCAAAGACTTTAAATATTCCTATAATATCCCAATTTCTTACAGCTGTATGTGTAGTTCACAAACCAAATGGGTCGTGGAAAATGAAAGTAGATTATCACAGACTTAATCAGGTGGAGATACCAATCACAGGTGCATTTCTAGAAGTGATATCTTTAATGGAGCAAATCAACCCAGCCCCTGGCAGCTAGCATCCAGCAATTGACCTGATTGACCTGGCTTTTTTTCTTATACCCTTCAGCAAAGATAATCAGAAGCAGTTTGCCTTCACAGGTACAACAGTATACTTTTATGGTCTTGCCTCAGGGTTATGTCAACTCCTGTGCTGTCATAATATAGTTTGAGGCCCCCTGATCTGATATCCCATAGAACATGATACTGGTTCATTACATTTGTGACATTATGCTAACTGGATCTAATGAACAGGAAGTAGCAAGCACTTGAGATGCCTTAGTAAGACATATGCATGCCAGGGAGTAGGAAATAAAAGCCTACAACAGTTCAGGAATATACCATATTCTAAGGGTCCAATCAGGATATCCTTCCCATAGTAAAAAACAAGTTACTGAAGATTGTAGTGACTATCGTGAAGAAGTATAACTTGTTGAGTTTCTTTTTGAGAAGGAACATAAAGCATATTTGGCAACCATTATGCTTCCCAGTTTTTTCTGTGCACAAATTGCCCTTTTCATTGGCATTGTAACCTTCTAGACCCAGTTCTTATCTATGTCTTTCCTACAACTACAGCTCTCTCTCCAACTCCAGATTCTTTTAATCTTTCACTCCTTTGCTCCTTCATATCTATAGGTCACATTAAATTTTATGCATATGAAAAAAAAATTTATGCATATGTGGACAATTGATTTAAGACATGTGAAGTATGGCTAAATAATGTGAGAAAGATGCTTTCTCAATCATGCTTCATTGATTAAATATCTATATGGAGAAAACAAAACTCTTATCTGAATATATTAAAACTCCTATAAACCTAAGATAAAAATAGATAATCCCATGGAAAAATAGGCAGGGGACCCAATAGGCACTTTTCAAAAGAGGCAATCTAAATGACAAATAATATAAAAAGAACTTTAACTTTGCTGTGATAAATGCAAATTAAAACCAGAACATGAGGGATGCCTGGGCTCAGCCTTTGGCTCAGGTCGTGATCCTGGGGTCCTGGGATTGAGTCCCATACTGGGCTCCCTGCATGGAGCCTGCTTCTCCCTCTGCCTATATCTCTGCCTTTCTCTCTGTGTCTCTTATGAGCAAATAAATAAAATATCTTAAAAAAAAAAAACAGAACATGATACCATTGTACCCAAACTAGTATAACTAAAGATTTTTTTTTTTTTTTAAGTATAAAACTAAGTTTCGGCAAGGAAGCAGGGCAATGGAAAATACTGCTAACAAGAGTCTCAGCTGATTTAACCACACTGAAAATTCTTTGGCTTTATCAAGTAAGCTGAGCAGACACAAACCTTATATCCTGGTAAATAATTCCTATGTATAAACCAATACAACCACATGCTTGCACGCAACAACACGTGTTCAAGGACATTAACAGCAGTGATTTTTATAATATTAAAACAAAACAAAAAAAAGAAAATAACCAAATGTCCCTAAATAAACTGTGGTATAGACATTGGATAGACTAGTATATACATCAATGAAATGAACAAATTACAGGTACAGGGATGAATTTTACAAACAAAAAAAAATGAGCAAGAGAAGCCTGACAAGAATATATGCTATATGGGATCCCTGGGTGGTGCAGGGGTTTGGCGCCTGCCTTTGGCCCAGGGCGCGATCCTGGAGACCCGGGATCGAATCCCACGTCGGGCTCCAGGTGCATGGAGCCTGCTTCTCTCTCTGCCTCTCTCTCTCTCTCTATCATAAATAAATAAAAATTTAAAAAATTAAAAAAAAAGAATATATGCTATATGATTCTACTTGTTTAAAAATCAGAGAATATTTAACTTGACAGTCTAGTGTTTAGAAATACAGGTTTAAGGATGTGTTTACCCTGTGAGGCATGACAATGACTACAATGAAAGGATAGTGATTCAAAGTGGTGTCACTACCAAACTTACAGAAATAAAAAGTAGCACAAGAAACCCTGTAATCAATTGTATACAAACGAATCAGATAATTTAGAGGAAATGGACAAATTCCAGAAACAAATTACTGAAGTGACTCAAAAGGAAACAGAAAATCGGAGATCTATAACAAATAAAGATTTAAGTGGTAATTTTAAAACTCCCCACAGGGCCGCCCCGGTGGCTCAGCGGTTTAGCGCCGCCTTCAGCCCAGGGCGTGACCCTGGAGACCCGGGGTCGAGTCCCAAGTCAGGCTCCCTGCATGGGGCCTGCTTCTCCCTCTGCCTCTCTCTCTCTCTCTCTCTCTCTCTCTCACACACACACACACACAGGAATAAATCAATAAAATCTTTTTAAAAAATAAATAAAATAAAACTCCCCACAAAGCCAAGCCCTGAACCAGACCAGACGACCTCACTGATGAATTCTCACCAACATTTAAATGTGAACTAATACCAACCCTTCACAGACTTAAAAAAAAAAAAAAAAAAAAAAAAAAAAAAAAAACGGAAAAGGCAACATTTTCCAATTCATTTTATAAACCCAGCTACCCTGATACCAAAACGAAAGATGTCACAAGAAAACAAAACTCGCACACTTACTTTTATCTGCCGGAGACCCGCAGCAGAGCGGCGGCCACTGGCTGTTCCATCGAAGTTCCGAGCGGGAGCGCCTGCTTGCGTCAGCGCGTCGGTGCGTCCGTACGTCAGTGCGTCCGCGCGCCAGACGCAAGGGCGCGAGGGAGGACAGCCCGGCCTCTCGCCTCGCCCGGCTCCTCGTCAGCCTCCTCAGCTTCCCGCCTCCCGCGCTGAGAACCGCAGCGCCCGTGCGCTGTCTGCGGCCGTGCGGGTCCCCGGAGCCTGAGCGGTGACGGAGCTGCAGAGAGCCGCTAACGTCGCCAGGCAAGCTCACCGTGCCCGCAGGAACAGGAGAGGCCAGGTAGTGCGGGCCAGTGGGGGCTTTCCGGTTGTGTGGTTTAACGGGCAGGCCTGTGTGGAGCGGGGAAGACCACGGTGAACATGGCTTCGGAGGAGTATTGGTTCGCCCTCAGCTTCCACGCTATACTTGGAGTGATGACAGCAGCCACCAAGGTGTCAATAAAATCTTGGCTTCAGCCCTGAAGACATAGAAGAGACTATTCCATGCATTGCAGAAGTCGGTAAACTGCTTGCAGATGCAGGCTTGGTTGACTCGCAAGTTTTCTACAGCCTTATACTCGGAAGAGCAATAACGCAAGGCAGCTTCATGAGAGTTTACTTTTTTTTCACTTTTTTGTTTGAATTCTAATTGGTTAACATACATGCAATATTGATTTTGAGAGTAGAATTTAATGGTTTACCTTTTTTTTTGAAGTATTTGTTCATGCTCCTCTGCGTGTTTGTTATGCAGAGATGTCAAAGGACTCAAAAAAAAAAAAAAAAAAAAAAAGACAGGGCTGGGGGAATTAAGGTTTCACTGGAATGGATTCTGAATATAAAAGAACAGAGGCGCCATAATTGGTGCTGAAAACAGACTCCTGTGATGTAAATGACCATGTCCAACAAGTTATGGAACTTCTACAGGAACTGGATACTGTACCTGTGCATGCCACTTACCAAGTAAAAGAACTGGAAATGCCAGAAAATAAGCTTAATTTGGCAAAAACAGTTGCAGAAATATTACCAGCATTGAAAATAAAATGGATATACAGTGGGTGCAAGTTTTAGCAGAAGGCTGGGCAACCCCACTGAATGATTTTATGAGAGAGGGAGTCCTCGCAGTGCCTTCATTTCCATTGTCTTATGGATGGAGGTATCATTAACTTGTCATTGCCTGCAGCTCTGACAACTAGTCAGGAGGGAAAGAGATGCTGGATGGCTGGTCTACATTTGTTCTGATGTAGGACCGCTGTGTGGCTATTCCTCACAATACAAAGTTTGTTGAGCACAGAAAGGAGGGTTCTGGTGCCAGACAGTGGGGAACAACATGTGAGAACCACCCTTACATCAGGAAAGTTATGGAACAAGGAGGTTGGCTGGTTGGAAATTTTCTGGCCTTGGACTGAATTTATTGGAACAATGGTCTTGATGAGTTTTGTTTTACTCCTATTGAGCTATAACAGATGTTTAAAAATATGAATGCTGATGCTGTCATTGCATTTCAATTATACAACCCAGTGCATGCTAGGTTGGGTCTAATCTAGTACTGTGGACATGCTTTATTAATAGAGGATACCTATAAGCAACTTCTAGAGAGTGGCTACAGGCACCTTGCCCTTCTCCTTCACTCTCTTGGTACCTGCACAAAGGACAATGATGCTGCTTTGATGTGTATGAAGCTGCATCCTTCAGTGCCAGAGGAGGGAGTTCCATATCCTAAAACAACAGTAGTGGCCATCTTCCCATCTCCTACCGTGTATGCTAAACTAGCTGGAGTCCAGTGGCATTAGAGAGCATGGATGGTTGCAGGAGACAATGTTAACATTGTCATTGTTGGACAAGAGCCTGCTGGCAGACCTCTTTCAGAAACGGTGAACCATCCTTATGAGCCAACTCATGGCGCCAAAGTACTGACAATGGCCTCTGGCCTAATCACCTTGGAAATAGTTCCCTTCTGAGTTGCAACTTACAAGGAAAAGAAGCATACAGACTACTGTGACCCTGAACACCATGAAGACTTTGAATTTATTTCAGGAACTTGAATGTGCAAACTAGCCAAAGAAGGCCAGAAATCTGAAGGTGTCATGGCTCCCAAGCCCTGAACTGTGCTGACGCAATACTACAAATCCTTGGAGAAAGCTTAAGCTGTAAGCCCAGTCACTTCACCTTTGACACTTCACTGAGTAACAAGAGGAACCACATAGTTATTGTTAGCATTTCTTCGAAGTAATGTTTGTCTAGACACGCTTCCTACAAACAGACCATTTTCCTTAACTAATAAAGCTTTGGTCTGCCTTATGAGTTCTTTTTGAACCAGTGTAACACACTGCTTGGTTTGAGTTCCACTTATTATAGCTAATATTCCTATAATAAAATTTTAAGTCTTGTCTTTTTATATTTATGCTCCTATCTCATGATTTTCTTAAGCTGTTATAGTGTTGTAACCAGTAAGATATACATTGAACCTCACTTTTCATCCCTTGAAAACAGAAATAAAAGTCCACTAAACAGTAAATTTCGCTAGACCTAGTTTGTTGAATTGTATAAAGACATCTCTTACAATTAGATTATTTTTCTGCATTAAAAATAAACTGCTTTCTTTCTTCCTTCTTTCTGATCAACTATTGATCTTCAGCTATTACAATCTAAAGTAGTCCTGTGATCTGAGGTAAGCCCCAAAGAAACTTTTTTATTCAATAAAATTGAACTTTTTGGCTTCTAAAAAAAGAAAAGAAAGAAGGGAGGGAAGGAGGAAGGAAGAAAACAAAGATCAATATCCTCTATGAATATAGATGCAAAATCCTCAATAAAAGACTAGAAACTAAATACAATAAATGAAAAGAATTAGATACCATAACCAAATAAAATGTAATGTATCCTAAGAATGAAAGATTGTTTTAACATCAAAATCAATTAACATAAAACATCACATTAATATCATAAAGAGAGAGGCTCAAGGTCCCATTAAGCAAGGTGAAAAGCTTTTCCTTCTCTTGGCTGTTTGGTTCCATCTCTACAAGTCTTTCCAATAATTCCTAATCTCTAATTTGTATCTTCCTGTTCCTTGAAACCAAAGAATCTTTCAATAAGAATTAAAATATTTGTCCCTCTTTAGTCTGTCAAACACAAAATATCCCTGTAGTACTTGTGATAGAAATGTTTCAGTAATAAGTAACAAAAAAAAAAATGAAATAAATACAAAGTTCTAAACTCAAAATGACTTTAAACAGTAAAGGAGGTATTGACTTATGTAACAGAAAAGTCCAAATGAAGCTTCATCTTGCACCTCAGATGAGATCTCCAAGGACCTTTTTTCTCATATTCTCTCTATTCTACATGCTATCCCAGTAGCCCTCTGGGAGTTCCAAGTTCTTTCTGGTAATTTCAGCAAAATGTTTGCTGCAATTCCAGATGTCCTTTCCTTATAGGAAAACACTCTGGAAAGCTAGAGTCTCTTAGAGTAGCTGCTATACATGTCCTGGGAATCAGTTTCCCTTCACTGATAATTGGAACTCATGTCCTTCCCTGAGCAGGTCACTGTGACAAGGTTACAATACTCTCCGATTGGCTTTTAGACAGGGAAGATCCACCCGAAGGCAGCACACACATTCAGTCTCACCCAAACTGCAAGGCTGAGAAAATGGAAGGAGCAAATTTCCTCCCCAAATATAAAAATACCCTTGGTTACAGCAAACAAAAAACCTAAGTGGGAGAGAGGTGAAATAGATGCCAGGAAAACAATAAAAAAATAATCTTCAAAATGGTTTCCAGGCACTATTCTATAACATGGCATTAAAATCATTCTATGTAGACCAGAAATTTCAAAAATTATTTTCAATTACTTTTTGCCTTTGAATCAATGAAAAAGTTAACATCATAATAAAGCCTTCCAGGCTAAAACAAAAAAGAAAGAAAGATAGTATTTTGTATTTTCCTATATTGCATGATGGAGCCAAGGCTTGAAATTGTGATGAATGTTACCATGCAACGTCAGTGCACTGAATATATCATCTATTCCCATCTTTCATTCAAATTCCTTGCATATATTAGTAAGGGTCACTCAGAAGCACCTACGTTAATCAAAAAAGAAAAACTGGTGTTGCATGCTGCAAACAGCCTCTATTCCTGGATGAATAAATAACATTTAAAGTTGCTTGCCTTCCTTTATGTAGCCAATATCCTTCAGGTATTTTAAGGGAATAGTGTTCCTGAGACAGCCACAGAAAAATATTAATGAAAATATGGTGATGCATCTTATTAGTCTATGAAAAAGATAGTTTTTGCATTTTCAAATTAGTAGAATATTTAAAACTACCTCCAAATAAGTACATTAATGAAATTGCTTTGTTACTTAAAAGGGAAAAGGAATACAATTATGAATTACACTCTTATCTTCATTTTCTCACTTCAAATGTACAAAGTATTTATACCTGACTCCTGTATGCAATCAAATGAACAGAAAATCCCATATTTGTAAAACTACAGACTATATAAAAATAGGGTTGACTTTTCAATCATATTTCAGTCAAGTTTGTCATTAACAATTATATTAAAATGTTGGCAAAAGGATGATATCAAAAATATTATATTCCAGTCTTCAATTTTATATATATAAATAGGGTCCTAGATCAAGAGGATTAAGAGTAATTGCTATAAACGTTCTGTAATACTGTATTCCAAATCTAGAACTTGATGTAAGTATATTTTAATTCATCATTTATATGAGTTATTCAGTGAGTTTTATTTTTTTAAATAGGCTCATTTAAAACACAAATTTTATTATTCTTTTAAAATAAAACTAAACTTTCCCCCTATTAGTTGAATGCACATTTCAAACTCATTTTCCCCATGTATTTTTTTTAGAGAAAGAAAATACAATACCTGAGGTTTGAAGAACTCTACCTATTAAAAGTCTGTTTTAAAATTACTTGGCTTGGGATCCCTGGGTGGCGCAGCGGTTTAGCGCCTGCCTTTGGCCCAGGGCGCGATCCTGGAGACCCGGGATCGAATCCCATGTTGGGTTCCCGGTGCATGAAGCCTGCTTCTCCCTCTGCTTGTGTCTCTGCCCCCCACCCCGTGACTATCATAAATAAATAAAAATTAAAAAAAATAAAATTACTTGGCTTGAGTTATGAAATGTTATTGATCCTTTGAACAATAGTATTTTACTCAAGGGAAGAAAAAAATGTGACCCACCAAGTCTTCATATACATAACATAGAAAAACGAGTTCAGGGAAAAAGTAGTAACAAAATTATTACATTAGTAAAAATTATTGGGCCATCCTAATATTTGAATTCATATTACCAAGTAAACAAATGACTGACTACAATTTACACTTTTCCTTATTCTGAAGTTGTAAATATAATCTCTTATAATTTCCTTCAAAACATTTTAAATTATTGCTATCTATCACAATTAGATCTTTAATCCACACAAAATTACTTAACAGCGTTTGGTTAGAGACAGAGCTTCTCAATCTTTTTTTCTCCATATTGATAACCAAAGGTCTGAACACTAATCAATAGCCCATCCTTCACTGGTAGGCAGTGTCGCCTCTGCCATATATCAGGTTTCCATCTGTGCATTGATCTATTTCAAATCTCTGTTCAGTTCCATTGGTCTATTTATCTTTCCTAGAACGATGCATGGTGCTTTTGTTGTTCATAGCTTTATATTATTTATAGTTTGTAATAAGTGTTTATGGTAAGGAGATCGTCTTATATTGTACTTGTTCAAAATTATCTTGGCTATTTAAGCCCTTTGCACTTCCACACATTTTATAATTGCCTTGTCAATTTTCATAGAGGTAAAACTAAAAAAGAAAGAAAAACCCTTTGAGATTTTTATTGGAATCTTGTCTTATTTCACTGGTTCACATAGCCAGGTTTGATGGGGTTTGGGAGGGTGAGGCTTAGATGTTAACCATCAACTCATTTTATTAATAATTTAGGATTAGTGAGGTTTTTAATTTCTTCTTGAATTATTATTGGCTAGTTCTATTTCTCTCAAACATTTATCTTAAGTTTTCAAATTTAATGACTTAAAATTGTTTATAATATCTTCTTTTAAAAAACTCATGTTTCTGGGGCTATGATACTATTCTTTCACTGCCAATATTCTTCTTTCTTCCTTCTCTCTTTTTTTTCTTGCTCAATCTTGCCAGGGAGTTTCTATTTTATTAGACTTTTCAAAAAGTGAATGTTTGGCTCATCTCTTATCTTTTTTTCCACTTAATTTTCTCCTCTTATTATTTTCAGTATTTAAATTTACTTTGAGTTTATTCTGTTATTTTTATAACCCCTTTAATTTGGAAACTTAGATGACCAGTTTTTAAAAATTATTTTAAGTAATGTTTTACCAATATCCCCTAAATTTTAGAATGCCATGTTTTCATCAATTTTCACTCCTAAATATTTTCTAATGTCCACTGGTATTTGTATTTAGACCCAAAGATTATTTTGAAGTGTCTTTTATTATAATTTTCAAATCAATTTTTAAATTAGCATTTTTAATTATTTCTGAACTAGGTACATTTTAACAGAAAAAAATCACCTGTTTAGCAATTCTTTGACTCTTTTTAATAGTGCCTTAATAGTGTAGAA
Organism: Canis lupus familiaris; assembly: GCF_011100685.1. Taxonomy (NCBI): domain Eukaryota; kingdom Metazoa; phylum Chordata; class Mammalia; order Carnivora; family Canidae; genus Canis; species Canis lupus. Next base: position 53,681,401 of record NC_049227.1, on the reverse strand, counting down.
TGTGCTCAGTTCTAATGAAAGTTCCACGTATACATTCTCTAATTGTTGGATATAGAGCTCTATATGTGCCCATTACATCAGACTTGCTAATTTTGTTGTTCAATTCTTCCATATCTCTACTAATATTTTGTTTGCTCTATCAACTACTATGAATGAGTTAAAAATTGTCTATTGTGCATATTAACTTATTAATTTTACTTTACAATTCTGTCAGCTTTGCTATATATGTATTAAAAATATATTACAGGGCAGCCTAGGTGGCTCAGCGGTTTAGCGCCGCCTTTGGTCCAGGGCCTGATCCTGAAGACCTGGGATCGAGTTCCATGTCAGGCTCCCTGCATGGAGCCTGCTTCTCTCTCTGCCTGTGTCTCTGCCTCTCTCTGAGTTTCTCATGAATAAATAAATAAAATATTTAAATATATATATATATATATATATAACACATATATAATGTATACATATATAAAGACTATGCTTTTGGGTGCTTATAAATTTAGATTTTTTTAGTCTTTCTGTGAGAATTGGACCTTCTTTTATTAAATATTATAATACTTAATTAAATTGAATATTCTACACCCCTAAAGTATTTTTACTTTGAAATCAATTTTGTCTAATAGAAACTTACATAGCTATATTTACATATTTACACAGATATATTACCAAATTATTTTGTTTAGTGTTTGCCTAACATATTTATCCTTTAACTTTCTAATTTTTATGTGATAACTGTTTAAGGAGTGTTTTGTTATTTATCCAAACTTGAAAATATTTGTACTTTGACTTGCGTGTTTACTCTATTGGTGTTTATTATGATTACTAGTACATTTTGATTTAGTTCCACAACTTTATGTTTTATATTTATCCTGCTTTTTCTCTGCTTTTTTTTTTTCTTTTCTCTTTCCCTGCTTGCTTTTGAATTGATCAGGTATTTTACATTAATTTTCCCCTCTACCAATGGCTAGAAAGTTATATATGTATTATGTAGGGTAAACTAGGTTTTGTAGTAAGTCCCGTATGTTATTGGCTTCATACAATACTGTACAGCTTTCCTGGAGCTGGAGCAAATAATCAGTGGGAACGGGAATGGTAATTGATAAGTTGCTGAAGACTGTGGACTAACTTGGGAGTTAAAACTCCTCAGAGGCTAGTCTTAGGTAGGCCCCCTACACTTCCAGGAGTTCTACTTCCAGTAGCCCAGAGAAGAGGAAAAAAAAAAAAAAAACCTCTGTTTTGAAAAGGCAGAAGGGAAAAGTAACCATTTTGAAATATACCCAGAGCATTCTGCTCTTCATAACAAAGCTCCGCCCTCAAGAGAAATTACTCTAGCAAGTATAAACAGAGACATAATATAAAGAAGTCAATTTTCCAAGAAGACCTACCAATATAAAATGTGTGTATGCATTTATATATGTATGGGTATACTCACACACACGTGTATGTGTGTGTACCAACTAATGTGTATGTGTACATACACTCATGTGGTTATGTGCAGGTACATTTATATGTGTGTGTACCATCTAAGTACACACACACATTTGATAGTGTATCAAATTTGGTTTGTCAATCTTAACATACACTAACTCAATATGTTAATAATAGGGGAAGCTAGAATGAGGATGGGAAGAGTATACATGAGAATTCTTTGTACTATTGCTCAATTTTTCTGTAGACCTAAAAATGTTATAAAATATAAAGTCTATTAAAAAAAACAATATTCTTAGGTCTCAGGCCTTGGAAATTCAGACTGTAGGCCAGATTTGGCCTACAAGCACTAGTTCCTTGAACTTTGATCTAAGAAACTTTCTTTCTTGTGTCTATCCCCATCTTCTTCCAAAAGAAATGTCTTCAGTGAGGTATGACAAACTCCATTGGTGGTAAAATCTCATTTTCCTTTGTCTGAAAACATCTTGACTTTATTCTTTTTTTTTGAATTATAATTTAATGGAAAATTCAATTTTATATCAACAGCAAATTCTTCAAACATTTTAAAGGTAGTATACTTCTGTCCCTTTTCATTCTTGAGAAATCTGCCCTAGTTTTTCTTTTCTCTCACATTACTTGTAACACTCCTGTTTGTCTCCAATGTTTTGCATTTTCTGGAATATGCCTAATTGTGTGTTCAGTGGATTTCCTGTTATTTCTGCGTGAGATTTGGGAATGATTCTCAACTTTGCAGTTTTATATCTTTTAATAATTATGGAAAATTCTCAGCCATTATTTCTTGGAATATTTCCTCTATTCCATGTTCTCTGTTCATTTATTTTGGATTCCATTTAAATATATTTTAAAACTTTTCACTCCAAACGTGATATTTCTTAACTGCTTTCATATTTTCTACCATTTATCCCTTTGCATTTCATTTTGTATAATTTTTTTATATTTATTTTATTTCACTAAGTCTCTTTTTAGCTGTCTCTATTTAACTCATCCACTCAGACTGAGGTATCTTTTTGTTCCTCCTCAATGTTCTATTCAGTTTACTTTAAAGTCCTGCTGCTTATTTATTTTCCTAATAGTTCCATGGTTTTTGAAAATATTTTTATTGCAGTCTTTATTTCTTTAAACATTCTGAGCAGTCAAATTCTGATATTCCTGCTTATAACCCTTTGACATTCACCTCTATAAGCCAAAGTCTATTACTGGACGCCTGCAGCTCTCTGCCTGATTAGTTTTTCCTGACCCCAGAGCATACCCAGCCCACACACAAGGCAAATCCAAAGGCTGGGAGAGTTAATGTTCCCAGAAGCATCCTTCATCTGATGATTGATGAGAAGTCAATGTCTAAGTCAGCTTCCTTGTCTCTCATTTGGGATAACACTGAGGTATGTTCTATCTTTTCTAGGAAAGTTCCTAGTGAAACTGGGATCCAGTTGCCCAAAATAGAAACTGGTTTATAACTTTTTGTCTACTGACTGTTTTCCCTTTTCTATCCAATTTTTTCAATCTCCTACTAGTATATCCTGGGACCATCTACTACATAAACTACTGCATTTGAATTCTTCCTGTAGAATTTGCTTTGGGTAGGGATGGAGGGAACTCAAAATTTTCTATTTACCATTTGATATTCTTGTTATGTGGAGCTCTTGGTGGATACATCTGCTGGATTTTCTTTTCCTCCTGACTCATGAGGGGAAAAAATGAATTATGCAAAAAAAAAGGTATACAAAAATATTTTGTATTATGGCTTATTTGTGTATGTGTGTATTGCTTGCTATTTTTTTGAATTGTGAATTTGTCTTGCATGACTTATCTCTGGAAATCTTACAAGATTTGGGTCATGGTCTCTTACCTCTGCTATATTTGCCAGAGTGTTACAAACCAATAGTCCAATTATGATCTTTTTTTAACTTGAATTTCCCAAACAAGCGTGGCACTTTATTTGAATCCGTAAGTGGTTGGAGGAGCCAGAGTGTCTCCTTGAGTGCAGTTAAGTTGGGTCTGGTCTCCAGAATGGCTATAGCCTCCATGGAAAGCATAGAAACCATTACAGATGCTAACAGATAAGATGGTGGCAACTGCAGCTGATCCAACAGAGGCCATAGGTGGTGATGTCCATGATGAAACAGCTGAAGGCTCCAGAGATGTGAGAGGCCAACCATATTTGAGAAGGCACATAAACTGTGTTCAGTGCATTGGGTATGAGATACAAATTGTCATAAAAGAAGTTTCTTTTATCTTGAGCCCAGCCTAGTATAGACAATTTACTTTTTTTTTTTTCTTCCTAGTTTACCTTTCCATCGAGGGTAAGGACTTTCATGTAACCTTTCTTTTTTTCTCTCTAAAATCTTTACTTATTTATTATGAAAGACACAGAGACATAGGTGGAGGGATAAGCAGCCTGATGTGGGACTTGATCCCAGGACCCCTGGATCACGACCTAAGCCAAAGGCAGATAGATGCTCAACCACTGAGTCACCCAGGTGCCCCCTCATGTCACCTTTCTTTATTAGGGGTCCTGGTTCCAAGACTTCATCTTGCATAGGTCTAGCACCTTTTCTCTATTAGAAGTTGGGCCATTACTACCCAATCCTGGCCCAACTGTAGCCTTAGAAATAACACTAGCCTACAAATGTGTCTTTCAGCTCTCTCTTCATTTTTTATTTCTGACAAGTTCTATCATGTTCTCGGACACTCTTCTATGCATTCCAAAAGGCTTTTAGCTAGTACTCCTAGCTATTGTACTGAGCCTTTCAGGTTTCAATCACATTGTTGGGAAATGATAAGTAAGTATCTTTTCTTTTGAAGAAACATTTATTTGCAGTTCAGCACATCTTGGGTTTCACTTGTTTTCCTTCTACTAAATGAATTAAAATTCAATTCATTACATGTTATTAAAATGAACATTATCATTAATTTTCTAATTGTCCTATATATTTACATTTTACAAATTTCCTATTATGAATATATCTTTATTGAGATGTCTAGGTGGCTCAGTTAAGTGTCTGCTTTAGCCTCAAGTCATGATCACAGGATCCTGGGTTCAAGCCCTACATCCAGCTCCCTGCTCAGCGGGGAGTCTGTTTCTCCCTCTCTTTCCATAGCTCCCTATGCTTGTGCACTCTCTCTCTCAAATAAATAAACAAAATATTTTTAAGTAATATATCTTTATCTATAATTCAAAAATATTTAAAATTATAAATAACTGTATAAGGAACAAATATATACATCACCTAAGAACTATAAGCCAATTTACATTAATGATGGTTACCTTAATCAGAAATGTTGATTTACATCAGTAGTTCTCAGCCTTGGCCACACCTTAGAATTGACTGGGGAAACTTTTAAGAAATAGTAATGTTAAGGTTTCATCTCCAAGGAGTGATTTTATTGGTGTGAGGTTAAGTCCACACATGGATAGTTTTGTGAGCTCCTCAGGTGCTTCTAATGAGCAGTCACAGCTAAAAAAACCACTGATGTACATCTGTTTAGAGAAAGACTTCTCTGTAAGGAAAGAGAGGGGACTAAACTTGGAAAGGACAGATTTAACTATGGTGGAGAATGTTCACAGTGTGAATGAGCATGTGCATGCTGACTGTGAGGTCCAGTGCTCTATCCTCCACAGCTGGCAGCTCTGTTCTCTCACTAGCACCACCAGTGTGAGCTTTGGAAGGAAGCATGACCTAGGTCCTGTGTCCCAGTTCAAGAAACCAGCTCATTTCTTGCTCCTACAACTTTGTCTCTACTTAAACCTCCTATTCAAGGAAAGGGAGTTCTGTTACCAAACCTTCAGATCAGTTTCCTGCCTTAAGAACCAGGATTCTATCTGAGTTTTCTCTGATTGGGGCTGTTTTCCTCTTACTAAATCCTTTGAGGGTTCCTACTTTGTAGGCATTAAGAGCTTCAGTTCCAGAGTCTCACCAACCCGAGTTTAAGTCTCAGTTCTGTCGCATGCCATGACTTTAGGCAACTAACTTGACTTTACGTTTTTGTCCATAAAATGGCTATGGTAAGAGTGCCCACATTACAGAGTTAATATGATAATGAAATGTAATAATGAACGTAGTGAAGTGTTCTGCTTAACACCTAGCAAACAATAAGCTTATCATTGTTAACAATATTATTATCCTTATTATTTAAGGACTCCTGCAAAAACTTAATTCTCCTGTTGCCTGCTCTTAGTCAAGGTGACTTTCAAGCCAGTCACTGCATCCTGCTCGCTTTAAGACGTTCTGATACCACTCTCTCCCTGCCTGCTCTGGCACCACTGGGCACTCCCTGACTTAGACCACTCATTCGTTTCTTCACTTAGTATTTATCGAGTGCCTAATATGTGCTAGTACCTTTGCTGGATGAGCAAAAATTGTCACAGCCTGAAATGTTACTTCCCACATCTTACCTTATGTTCTATAATAAAAGACCAAGTTGTGTTAATTCCTTAAGTGTCCCCTAGTTTCTGCTGAGTGATGCCTGCTCACTTCATCCCTCACCACACACACACACACACACACACACACACACACCCCATCAGGGATTATTGGTCCAGCAGAACATTTTCTCCTGTTCTCTTTGCTAACTCAGCCCTCTAAATGCTGGTTTAATTATAGTGAACAAGTCTTTCCTTAGCATCTCCATCAGGCCCTTTTAAGATCTAAGATTCTAGGCACATCATAGACATAATATCAAACATCTTAAAATATGCCCACATCACACAGTAAATACATAATATAGTAACTCTATATAAATTGGGCTGAGCTGCAGTTGGAGCCAAAATTATTTTTTCACATCTCAAACTCTATCATAGTTCTTGCATTTTTGCACACCTGAGACACTGAGCCTACATGTCATTATCCTTGCCCCACTCACTTTACCATTCTCTCAATCCTCCTATTCTGACCCGGCTCTCTGGAGAACATGGGAAAGAAGAACTGGGTAGACAAAGTATTCACATGGAAATTAGGAAGATTCAAATTTTGTCTCTTTTGCAATTTTGTCTAAGTCCCTGATAGTAACTGATATCAAATGCCTACATAAAAATAGTCAATTATATTTAGAAGGGGGAAAACCTACATTTTCTTTCTTAAATGAGCCCAATCTAGTGGGAACAATTTTTAGCATTTATATAGTGATTGATATATAGTGCATCCTCACTTTCTTTTATTTACCCCCTAATGTTATAAACCAAATATAATTATAATCCCCTATTATATATGGCACAATTGAAAATCACAGAAGGACTATAACTTGACCAGGATAACACAGAGAGTAAGGGAGAGAGTCAGGACCTGGATCCACATGTGGTGTTTTGATACCAAGTCTTTATTCCACAACCAACTTCCTATGTAATACAGTGTTGCCTGGTGGAATAGGATACCTCCTTCAGTGAGACCAGGAATGTATGCATATATGCTCTCAGAGTACCACTTCTGGCTTCTCAGAGATTTTCAAATGTATCCCTAAAATGCAAATGTCTACTGGTTCTAAACCCTGAATGGATAGAATTGTATACACATGTCTGTTTAGTGACAGGGCATGATGTGGCTCTCCCATCTTTAGTGCAATCCAAGAACAATGACCTCCAATCCCATCTCAAATCTTCACTGCATCAAGGTCAGCCTTCCTCTTTTACCAAAGTCATAAATGCATTCTCCACAGTTTTAAACCAAATAATAACCATCCCATACAGACTGGGTCTGACTTCAACATTATTGCTTTCTTTTTGCTTTTTTTTTTTTTTTTTTTTTTAGGTCCATAACTGCCTTAAATTACTGTCCCCTCCAGCATTGGCAATGCTGTAAAAATTTCAGGGACAAGATTTTACTGCCTACCACCGCTTCCTACTTTATTGTCAGTGGCAATTTCAATTCATTTCTGTGTCACTGTCACTCCAACTTCTATCTTCAGCTCTATGTGGTGTCCTAAAGTTCAGAGTTAATGTAGAAACCTTTGCTTTAATAGAAAAATAATGTTCTTTGACTTTTTCTCTAACATTAATAAAGAGCCAGCCAAGGCCAGTCTCCAAATTCAGCAAAAATAAAATTCCTTCCAAATGCCAAGGGGCTCTTCACTGTCTTTGTTTGAGTTATAGTGAGGCAAGGATTGTCATTTACCTGCAACAAATAAGAAAACAGAAGGTTTAAGGAATCAGTGGACTAGATTTTCCAAGGCCTGGCTTCAGTTTTGTGTTATCACAATGAATGAACCTATGATTTCAAGCGAAGGTCTTAATCTTTTTAAGCTTCTCCCTCTCTTTTCCTCTCCCCTTGCCCTCTTGTAAAAATTGAGATACAGCTATTGCCATTTATTTTCCATTCAGAGATGCTTTAAGTTTTAGCCCAGTGGAAAAAAGCTTGGTACAAATTGTTACTACTGACAATGGATCTGATCTTGTATTGAGCTAAGATGAACAAAATGCTCTCTGGGGAAGAGGAAGGCTCACCTATGTGAGGTAAATGAATTCCTCTGTGGCTCTAGGGAATGGTGTGATTGCTGTACAGTATATGGATGCCCCAAAGAGTTTATTATCTTCAGCCTGTTTGTGGATAACTTGCCTGACTTGATATAGAACCAAGTCAATAATAATGTTTTTTCTGGATTTACACAAAAATTGGATAATATATGTAGTGCTTTGTTTTTATCTTGGTATCAATAAGTATGTTATATCAGAGATATAAACGAAGGGGTGGCTATTTCTTAGAGCCAACATCTGTCCCTATCTTGCTCCCCACCCCAGACTAATATTGTGGGAAGACAGTAACTGATTTGGCACCTAAAATTGGAAAAAAGAGATGAGGAGGTGGGAAACAGAAAGCAGACAGGATTTAAATGTCTATGACACAATTTTCTGATCCCCAGTTGTCTATCCCTTGCTTTCTCTCTCCATAGGGAAAATGTACTGGAAAGAGGTAAATCATAAAAAACATGAGTGATTTACAAAACTCTGGTTATTTCTGAGCAGCTGATAGAGTTTCTGGTAATAAACCATTGAAGGGATGAGTCATGTGACATATAGTCTTCGCACTATATGATCCTTGAGTCACTGAGGTGAACTGAATGAATCAATCCATATTAGAAATAGGGTCTTTCCAGGAAAACCTGTTTGAGAATGAAAACTTATTAATCCTGGCTTCTACCTCTCTTTTCATGCAGCAGATATGTTAAACAAATAATTATGTCATGCTAATAATAGGCTAGCCACTTTCCCAAGCACTTGGAAAATTATGAATTAGTCATTGGTGAAATGACTTTTAATAAGAGTTCCCTGAGTCTTCAAAGTTGTCCATTCTTCATTTAACTTGTAAGCAAATAGCTTTTCTTTTCAGACTCCATAATTTCCACAATAAAATTTAAAAGCATTATGTCATTTTTTCTTTAATCTTAGAGACATCATTTTGTTATTCGTTCTCAATATATGTTGAAATTTTAGATTTTCCCACTTTCTATTGCATTCATTTCAAAAGTATGCCATTTCCAGATGAGACAGAAATATATACTACCTTACCTTAAACAGATTTAAATGTTATTTTATTATTTTATGTTCTTAACTTTAAAGTATATAGCAAAATAGGAAAAAAAAAGAGCAGCAACAGAACATTTGGAAAATTGTTTTTCTATTAGCAATATTCTGCACTAAAAGTAAGCAAGTGTGAATAGTAATTGGGACTAATTAGTCAAGATTTTTGGGCTACAAATTACATAAAACTCCAATTGAACTTATTAAATCACTGAAAATTATATTTTATAACGAAAGTTTGGCAGTAGACTGTTCTAGACTTAATTCAGCAACTCCACAATCTCAGGTTTCTCTGTGATTCTCTTGGATTTTGCTTATAGTCATTAGATGGCTTCAACAGCTCCAAGTATCACATCTTATACAACAAGATTCAAAAGTAAAAACACAAGCTTTTATTCAGCATTCCTGTCTTAGGGCAGGGAAAATTTTTCATGGTGCTTCCAAGGGATGGACTTCATCTACTATTTTGTTGGCCAGTGCATCTTTATATGTTTATGTCTTTTGCTAACATAACAATGAAATTATGACCGACTTTAGCATTCATCCCTCTAGGTTTGGGAAGTGACTCATCAAGAACTTGAAATCCCAGTTCTTGAATAAGATCAAGATGCTATTAGGAAGAATGAGGGTGGGAGCTATTTACCAAAGGAGCGGCTATGATTGAGGAAAAGCATCAAGGAAAGAGGCAGTACTCTGAAGATGTTTCCATGCTATGAAGCATGGACGACCTGGCAGGAGCTGTGGCCTTCCAGAGAGCAAGGCAGCCAGTTCACTGCAAGCCTAGTGGGAGAAGCCAGGGAAATAAATACCTTAATCTAACTCTCTTCTCCCTCGTTAGTCTCCTCTATTGTCAGAACCTACCCAAGAGCCAGAGTATGGGAACCAATAACTTGTGCTATGAGTCATCTTCCTGGGACACAAAGCTGCACTGTAGAGTTCAAGGAGTCTAAAGTGTGGTTCAAGAGAGACAGAACATATCTATTATAACTGTCATTAATGAAGCATTTAATGCTGTGTCAAACAGTATGGTAAGTGATATATATGCATAAAACAGTGATTCAATATGGCAATGTTAACTGCAATAAACACACTTTTTACCATACACCCAGGAAAGAAATAGAGGTATTGTTTGTAAAGACCCTCTGAGGGAAAATTATGGGACAAATGCCCAAGGTTCAGTGGTAGAGGTATGGAGGGAGGGAGGTTAAAAATTGTGAACCTGATAAGGGGGAGATCCCCCAAGCCTGGGAAGGGATGTTTCAGCTGATTTTGCAAATAGCAAAGATCCATACCCAACTCTTTTAGCTTCTCAGAAAGTGTGTTATACACTTAAGAGCTCTCTCTCAGGACCTCGGAAAGAAATGGTTTATCCTGTACCTAAGAGTACTGAAAGCCTAAGCTCCCAGCCTTAGCAAAACCCTCACACCTAAGCTTGACACAGAGATAACAGAACCTCTCCTATTTTAGTGGATCAAATGGACCTAGATAGAGAGCACAACAGGTTGAGGAGTTAAGACTTTCTTCTTTCCAGCCACAAAATACAACTGAGACTTTTAGGCAATATTTATGTGTGACTAGAAGTAGAAAAGAGCAAATCTGAATGATGAGTGCCTCAACATCCTGGTAAATGGCTTCTCAGAGATTTAATTTTCATTTTAAAAACATTTCTTAAGCTGATTCATAAAATAGAACTGGAAGGAAACATCCAAACTCATTCTATGGGGCCAGTTTTACCTTGATCCTAAAACCAGACAAAGACCCCATCAAAAAGTAGAATTACAAACTAATATCCCTGATGAACAAGGATGCTAAAATTCTCATCAAGATACTAGCTAATAGGATCCAACAGTACATTAAAAGGATTATTCACCACAACCAAGTAGAATTTATCTGCAAGGTGGTTCAACATTCACAAATCAATCAATGTGATACATCACATTAACAAAAGAAAAAACAAGGACCATATGATCTTCTCAATTGATGCATAAAAAGCCTTTGACAAAATACAGCATATTTTTTTGAATAAAACTCTCCACAGTGTACGTAGGGATAGAGGGAACATACCTCAATATCATAAAAGGTGTTTATGAAAAATCCATGCTGAATATCATTCTCAATGGGGAAAAACAGAGCTTTTCGCCTAAGATCAGGAACATGACAGGGATGTCCACTCTCACCACTGTTGTTCAACGTAGTACTAGAAGTCTTAGCCTCAGCAATCAGATAACAAAAAGAAATAAAAGGCATTCAAATTGGCAAAGAAGAAAACTCTCACTCTTTGCTGATGACATATATTTTTTAAAAGATTTTATTTATTCATTCATGAGAGACACATAGAGAGAGAGAGAAGCAGAAACACAGGCAGAAGGTGAAGCAGGCTCCACGCAGGGAGCCCAATGTGGGACTCGATCCCAGGACTCCAGGATCACTCCCTGGGTCAAGGGCAGGTGCTCAACCGCTGAGCCACCCAGGGATCCCCATGACATGATATTTTTGTGGAAAACCCAAAACATTCCACTCTAAAATTGCTAGAACTCATACAGCAATTCACTAATGTGTCAGGATACAAAATCAATGCACAGAAGTCAGTTGGATTTCTATACACTAACAATGGGACTGAAGAAAGAGAAATTAAGGAATCAATCCATTTACAAGTATACCACAAACCATAAGATACCTAGGAATACACCTAACCAAAGAGGTAAAAAATCTGTACTCTAATAACTCCTATCAAAATGCCATTAACATTTTTCACAGAGCTGGAACAAATAATCCTAAAATTTGTATGGAACCAGCAAAGACCCTAAATAGCCAGAGGAAGGTTGAAAAAAAGACAACCAAAGCTAGGGGCATCACAATACCTGACTTCAAGCTGTATTACAAAGCTGTGATCATCAAGACAGTATGGTACCATCACAAAAACAGACACATAGATCAATGCAAAAGAATACTGAACCTAGAAATAGGCCCTCAACTCTATGGCCAACTAATCTTTGGCAAAGCAGGAAAGAATATCCAGTGGAAAAAAGACAGTCTTTTCAATAAATGGTGTTGAGAAAATAGTACAGCCACATGTAGAAGAATGAAACCAGACCCTTCTCTTAACACCATACACAAAGATAAACTCCAAATGGATGAAAGACCTAAATGTGTGATAGGAATCCATCAAAATCCTAGAGGAGAACACAGGCAGCAACCTCTTTGACCTCAATCACAGCAGTTTCTTGCTAGACAGGTCTCCAAAGCCAAGGGAAACAAAAGCAGAAATGAACTACTGGGACTTCATCAAGAGAAAGAGCTTCTGCATAGCAAAGGAAACAAGTCCACAAAACTAAAAGACACCCTATAGAATGGGAAAAGATATTTGCAAATGACCTATCAGATAAAGGGCACTTAGTATCCAAGATCTAGAGAGAACATATCAAACTCAACCCAAAGAACAAATAATCCAGTCAAGAAATGGGCAGAAGACATGAACGGACATTTCTCCAAGAAGACTTACACATGACCAACAAGCACATGAAAAAGTACTTCACATCACATGTCATTGTCATCAGGGAAATCCAAATCAAAACCACAATGAGATACCACCTTACACCAGTCAGAATGGCTAAAATTAACAAGACAGGAAACAACAAATATTGATGAGGATGTGGAAAAAGGGGAACCAAACCCTTTTACACTGTTGGTGTGAACGCAAGCTGGTGCAGCCACTCTGGAAAACAGTATGGAGGTTCCTTAAGAAGTTAAAAATAGAGCTTCCCTATGACCCAGCAATTGTGCTACTAGGTTTTACCCCAAAGATACAAAGGTAGTGATCTGAAGGGGCACCTGCACCTGCATCCTAATGTTCATAGCAGTAATGTCCACAATAGCCAAACTGTGAAAGGAGTCAAGATGTCCACTGACAGATAAATGGATAAAGAAGATGTAACATATACATATGTGTGTGTTTATGTATATAATGGAATATTATTCAGCTATCAGAAATGAATACTTACCATTTATATCAACATGGATGGAACTGAAGAGTATTATGCTGACTTTAATAACTCAGTCAGAGAAAGACAATTATGTGGTTTCATTCATATATGGAATATAAGAAACCGCCCAGAGTGTCATAAGGGAGGGAAAAATGAATGGAAATAAATTAGAGAGTGAGACAAACCAAAAGAGACTCTTCTCTCTGGGAAACAAACTGAGGGTTGCTGGAGGGGTTGTGGGTGGGAGGACGGGATAACTGGGTGATGGGCATTAAGGGGACATATGATGGGATGAGCACTGGTATTATACACAACTGATAAATCATTGAACACTACACCTGAAACTAATGATGTACTATATGTTGGATAATTGAATTTAAATTTAAAAAAAAGAAAACAAATACATTTCTTATACACAAATATGGTGGAGTAATTATTTTATCAATAATAGGTTTGAAGAGGTTTAAAGAGTTCCAATAACTTGTCTATGATCATATCACCAATAAGTGGCTGATCTAGGGCTTGTATTTAGGTCAATGTGCTCCAGTGTCTCTGCTATCAATGATCTTCCATTTTACACAAAATTATCTGGGATGGAGATGTGGTCATCTTATCCAGGTATCATGAAGCATTCTGCATAACAGAGCAGATAATTCCATTGGATTAAACTCACTGCTACTGTGCTTTAAGTAAATAGCAACCCAAGAGAGTTTCATTGAATCTTTGTAACCACTATCCCTCTTGATCATTACATTTTGTTCCTGCAAAGCAGCCAGAACGTTACCACCATCACCATAACCCATCCCCATTTTAGGTGAGGAAACTAAAGTTTAAAATAAGAAAGGGAGGAAGGAAGAGAGGAAGAAAAGTCACTTAACTTAACTACCAAAACTTTTTGGCTCCTGGTTTTGTATTCTAACCCCTTGCTGCTTCAAATACAACAAATTTTTAAAATCAGAAAACAAAACATTTGTTTCTCCTTCCCAGAATACAGACAGTGATTTGGTGTTTGTGTGTTGAAACTGAAAAAGCAAAGAAGTCTGTATGTATCAGTGTGGGAATGCCAATAGACTGCCAATGGAAGCTGGAGAAAATGGGTAAATGTCAAACAAGGATCAGTGACTCTTTGAAGATCATTACCTTTTCAATATGGATCAAAATCCTTAGTACAAAATGTTAATATGCCACATCTGCCATATTACCCCTCAGTTCCATCAACAATATCAACAGGTGGTAAGTCTCCCAATCCTGCTAGGACTACAGCTCCAGTCTTAAATACTGCATCTATGACATAAGATTTTTCTTCTGGACCATATTATTTCAGCCTCAGAAATCTTTTCTTCTCTCCATCTCTGGTGTTTTTCTTCTTGGATTGATTGATCTTGATTGTCTTGATTGAGGCCATCATAATTTCCTCAGTTTCCCAAGAACAAATTTGAGTAATCACTCTTAAAACCATTTTTCATGATTCTTCAGAGCCATTGTCAGCTCTATCCTATTTTTGAAATGCCTGTTAAATCTTACTCTATCCCCACCACAATAATAGTTATCCTCTTAGTCCAGTCTTACCTTTATTGCCTGACCACTGCCCAGCCTTTCTCTGATCTTACCAAAAGTCTCTCGCACTCCACTTTATTATAGTTGCTTTCATTAAAAACAAATAAACAAACCTTTTTTTATCACTTCACTTCTCTGCTTAAAAATGTATTCAGTGTTAATCACCTGTTTTTAAAACCTAAGTTCCTCAGAATGGTCCAGAAGGCCTTCACAATCTGATGCCTGCTTCCCTAACTAGCCCCTCTCTTCCTATTCTACCTCCTATGCTTTTATTCTCATCCTACTAAATTTCCTTTAAGTCCCTAATTTATCAGATTATATCATTCTGTGCCTTTGCACATGCCATTCCCTCTGCCTTTACTTCCCTCTCTTAAATTTTTCATTTCCCTACCTCAAATTCTGCAACTTATCCTTTTAAATAAGCTTGAATATCATGTCCCATGCATGCATAAGTCCTTAAGCATGGCTAATCAGTTCTGTGTCAGGATTATAGCAGTACTCTGGCATGGAACTAGGGGTCACAGCTGGAGCTTAAGCTGTTTATGGCGGGATCCAGCTATATCTAGGCAAGGCTGGCAGCTTGGAGGGAAAAGCTCTGTAGAACCTCTTTGTATGAGGAGCGAGGTGCCTTCTAAGTGTCAAATCCAGACACTGACCATATCCAATTCTGTGGGAGGTGATGTTATACACACAGCACTAGGTCTACTTCTCAGACTTCCCCCTTGCCCACCACCACCCTAAACTCCCATTTAAACCCTTGGGAATTAAGGTTGCATAAAATACAAACATTTATTTCACTGATAGTTCTGTGGGCCACTAAAATTGTGACTCACAGATTGTTTGATCATAGCCATGAAAAACAAAAGGCATTTTCCTTAGGGTTATATGGAAATAGCTCCATGGCCTATATGGATTTGTTGACCTAAACTCTAGAAAGCTAGAGGCATCTTTGAAAATGGCAATGCTAGCAATGTCCATTGTATGCCTCTCTGTGGTAAGGGGTGGGGGCATAGGAAGAGAAAAGATGGGCTGGAAAAACCCATCCCATGTAGCTGAAGAGTTTTCAGCTAAGGGCATCCCTGAGGGGGACTGAAGAAAGAGAAAGGTGATAATTGCCACAAGATAGTTTTTAAAATGTATCAATGAACCCAAATAAGAAACACCTTAGGGATTTTGTGCATTAATTTAATCCTTATTCATGAGAGTATGTATGAGTATGTACTCATGGTATTAAATGCTAAGGACATGGAAGAGAACAAGGTAGGCACAGAAAGGTGAAGAGAGGTAATAAACAAGTCCACAGTGAAAGGAAAAGGCCATTGCAGGTATCAGTAAGTGCAATAAAAAAACAAAATGAACTGATATGGTGGAGTTGGGGATAGGGTTAGGTCTTGTTGAGATGTCACCTGTGCTGAGACCTGAAAAACATAAAAGAATCAGCCACATAAGATCCTGGAGAAGAACATCCCAAGTAGAGTGAATAGCTGGTGCAGAAGGCTTAAGAGAGTAATAGGCTTAGCATTGCAAAGACCTGAAAGAAGGTCATTGTGAAAGCCACAGTGAGCAGTGAAAGCGGTAGGAGATGATTCATGGAGACAAACAGGTGTTGAGTCAGGTGGAAAGTTTTAGAACCCTGCTCAGCAGTTTGGACTGTATTCCATGTGTAATGGGAAGCTACTGGAGCTTTTATCTAGGAATTGACATGACCTGAATTTTGTTCTTAAAGCTTCACCATAGCTGCTCTGAGGAGAGTGGAAGGTGGAGGGAAGGGGCACAGAGAGACCAGCTTACAGGCTATTGCAGTATTTCAGGCAAATAATAGTGGGTGCACAGACAAAGAAAACAGTGGAAAACAGGGAAAATGTGGCTAACTTGGAATGTATTTTTGCAGTAATGGACGGGATATGCTGACACATTGGATATTAGGGTGAAGAGGAGAACAGAATTAGAAAACACTGCATGGTTTCTGGATAGAACAGCTCTTAGAGAAATGACTGTTGAAAAGGGGAGAACTAAGAAGAGGTGTGTATTGGGGTCAGGGGCGCAATGGGCTATTAATTTCATGCCCTATTAAAAATCTAGCGGATTTGCCAGGCAGGCAATTGGATAAAAATTCTGAAGGTCAGGAGAGAGGTCATGGTTACAGAATTAAATTGAGGAGACATCAGAAGATTGTGGGTGTTTAAAGTGGTGGGAGCAGTTCCAGAAATAAGTAGGGGAGCCTGGAGGAAGCAAATTGAGGTCCCACAATCTTATATGGAAGTGTTATTTGTTAGATAATATTAACATTCTCCTTAATAGGGGAATGCTCCTCAAGAATGGTGTGAGCTACATGAGGCACCAGGTCTGAATCCAGAAAAATACTTGTCAAATATGCATTGATCTTTTTTCTTTCTTTTGCTTCCCTAACCTGTCATTTTAATAGCTCCTAAATATCCTGCATGCCTTTCCTTGAAGATGCAGAACTTCCTTTGGCCTTTGAACTCCTGTGGCATCTTCTTTTGTGATTACAGTAATATCTGGGTAGAACTGGAAACAATCACATTTTTTAATTTAATAAACAATATTTATGTCATTTGAGAAAGATATATTAAAATGGCAAAGTGTCTGACAAAGGGACTAGTTTCCAGAGTCAAATAAGGGAAAATTTCAGGGTTGAAGAAGGGGAGGTGGTTAGGGGGATGGGATAACTGGGTGACGGGCACTAAGGAGGGCACTTGATGGGATGAGCAGTGGGTGTTATACTGTATGTTGGCAAATTGAATTTAAATAAAAGATTTTTTAAAAAATAAAAAATAAAGTTAATTAGGTACAAAAAAGGCAAAATTTCAATAACCAAAAATTATTCTTGAAAATCTTTTAAGTGGTTGAGCGTCTGCCTTCAGCTCAGGACGTGATCCTGGAGTTCCAGGATCGAGTCCTGCATCAGGCTCCAGCATGGGGCCTGCTTCTCCTCTCTCTGCCTATGTCTCTGCCTCTCTCTCATGAATAAATAAGTAAAATCTTTAAGAAAATCTTTTAAATCATCTATAAAGCAAAAATACATGACTTCAAACCTATAAAGACAAAGATCTCTCAGGAAGTCCAAAGCATCCTGCTTTTCTTCCAGGATTAACAGATGAAGCCATGGATTGTACCAGAAAATAGTAGCAGGTAGAGACGAATTTCTGAATGTTCAGAAGATGTATGAAGTGTCTCCATGTTATATCTAATACTAATCTCAGCATCTCCATGGCCAAATATCCAGATTATAACGGAGATATTTCCAGTAATAATGGAGGGGAGCTTTATGGACTAAGGTGTCAAGAGTGCTAAGCACACAGAGGTGAGTCTTCTGAGAATATGTCTCTGATTCAAAGATTGAACTTGCTAATACAGAACACAGGTATAGTAAGATGTGAGAATTTGTAAGCCACAACACAGTAGTAATGTCATATTTGCTTATAATCTTCTAAAACAAATTTTATATTTTGAGTCTCCACTGACCAAAAAAAAAAAAAAAAGTCAATCTTCCTTATCTCTCAGGCTGCTACTCAAAAGTCTGGAGTTCTGTGTGGCCAAACTCTGTGAGGATCTTCTGGTTTCCTGCTCAGAAGGTTCACTTCCCATTTGCTTATTGTTAAGAGAGCAGGAGCTCTTGAGAGTTAGGGCTCTAATACAGCTCTGTCTAGCACAAAGTATCCATATTCCTGGAGGCACCAGGAAGGGACTCTCCTCAGAGATTCTATCACCACTCTAGGCAGGTACTGTACACAATTCCTCTTTCTTGGCCCCTCCCTACACGAGAGTAGTGCTTCTCCTTGTAAGCCCCACTCCCAACTCCATTTGTATTACTACCACCTCCAGGGAAGATCAGCAAAGTCTCTTCATTTAGGTTGGACTTTTTAAAAACAAAGGAACTTTTCTTGTGTCCACAATGCAAAAGAACCTCTGACAGGGAATTACAAAGCCTTGGTATATAAGAAGGAAAATTCATAAATTTTTTCTACTATCATGTTTATGGTAGAGTGAAACCACTTTACTGAATGAGGATTCCAAAGTATTTGATAATACGAACAATAGATATAATCTATTAAAACTACAGACACTACAAATTCAACAGCTTTCTCCAAATTTAGTCCTTTGAGTCAGGCTCGAGTTGGCAAATTTCCTATTCCCACTCCTAAACGGTACCATCCAAGTCAAAAATTCTTCTAAGCCTAGTTTCAAGTTAGAATGTCTTTGTTTTCACTACACTACCCTGGAAACAAGGGGCTGCAGATATTAAAAGAATACTGGTGCTGGCAAGAATCTAAGCTCATTTTCTTGCTGAATTTGGTGAAAAACAGGATGCATTCCAGCCTGCATGCAGTCTGGTGGAAGAGACAGATTTGCAGATAGGACACATAGTATGTTGCCGCATATTTTATCTGTCTGCAAATCTGTCTGTCCCACCAGAATATAACTCCCTGTATACTTAGACTAGCAGCCTGACATACAGAGGACACTTAATAAATGAATTACAGGTCATCACCAGGAAAAGGCTTTTCCCACTTAGTTTTCTATTTATTTGTCATGACACCTCTCCTGTAACTTGAGGCCCTCACTTATTTCTTAGATTCTATGATCCATTTACCTACTGATCTGATGGGGCAATTTCTTTGGAGCTCTCCATGACAAAGTCAGTTGTGCCTCAGCCCCTTGGCCTTTCTCCCGGCAGGGCTATTCCAGAAGCTACAGAGGATACTTTTTTATCTTAGGTCCACTGCTGTTCTCTAGTTGACTCTGGTTTAAGAATGCTTTTATAATCCCATTAGGATCAGCTCTACTCCCTCTGTTCTTTATCACAAATCACTGTTAGATGAAAGACAAGAAATCCTATCACTTCAGTTAACTGGGTCACTAACAACCATAGCATTCCTATGTTCCTGCCCTGAAAGCATAATTAAAGCCTTGACTAATTAGTATTAAAGTAACCTTAATTAACCAACCTAACTTACCACTAATCAAGGCAATGGGTCTTCTGAGGGATCATGGATCATTTTCCAGGCAGTATACAATATAAGGTAATATACATATATACCCCTAGGGATGCACTCATTTAAAAAAAATTAAAACTCTTCATTATTAGCACTGTAAGTTGGAGGTTACTCGCTTACTTGCTTATTTATTTATACTCTGCCTCTTCCCACAAAGAACTGGGCTCAGAGGACATTAGCTTGCATTTGTACTGCAGAGCTCTTGCCATAATTATGAGACAAGAAGGTATTTAGCATTCTCCTTACTTGCTCTGGGTTATTAGTATGCCCATGATAATTATTTTAGCCGAGTAATGCAGAGGCTGCTATATCTGATTTCCACATTACAGATACTTACTAGTTATCTATGTGACTTAGGACACGTCATTTCACTTCCCTGGACCTCAGCCTCCCTGTCTGTAAAATGAGGCCAATATATTAAGACCCCTGCTAACTTTAATATGATCTTCTCTATGAGAGTAAAGTTTCTTTTGATCCCTAAGTCCTCTGTCTTACAAGTCAAATAGATGTGATGTCTATTCTGCAACACACAGTCATTTTTGTGTCATACCATTTCCAAAACTGCTCAATGAGAAGGCAAAGTAATAACCTGTCTCTATTAAGTGACTTCTGGAACACAGGAGAAAATCCACCAAAATAGCTACCTTAGTCAGCTATAACATCTGAAGTTCTACACTCCCATTTCTACAATGTAAGGCTCTATGCATCTATCATCTGGCATCGATATGAATGAGTTTCCAAAACCATTCCTTAACCCAGATTTGGAGTTAGAGGGAGCCAAAGAAACAAAACAAAACAAAACAGAAACAAAAACAACACATTATGATGTTGGTTTGGAGATAGCAGTGAAAGAAACCAGACTAAGAAAAGGGGAACGAGTATCATCAGCTTCTTAATATTTCTTTTTTTTAATTATTTTTTTATTTTATTTATTCATTCATTTATTTATGAGAGAGAGAGAGAGAGAGAGAGAGAAAGGCAGAGACACAGGCAGAGGGAGAAGCAGGCTCCATGCAGTGAGCCTGATGTGGGACTCGACCCCAGGTCTCCAGGATCATATCCTGGGCTGAAGGCAGCGCTAAACCACTGAGCCACCCGGGTTGCCCAGCTTCTTAATATTTCTAAAGTAGGCACCATAGTTTTGCCCCAGGCCAGCCCTGCTTTTTCCATGATAAGAATCTATATCTGTTGTTGACACTCAGGAACTTGTAGTGGAAAAAGCAGCAGTAAGCACTAGATCTAATATATAAAGGTGGCTATGAAATCTCTTGTCCTAAATAGGCTTAAGAATAAGTTAGTTTTCTTTTAGTCTGGGATTGTTTAAAAGAAATCTGCAAAAAGCCTAGAGGTGGAGATGCCTATAGGCATCCCTGCCAGCACAGTATTTCTCTGGTTCTTGAAAAGCATCAGCTGCCGATTCATCATCTGACAGCCACAAATAATACCTAAGAACATACCATACCCATTCTACCTTTGAAAATAGATTCCACAAATTCTTCAAGTTGTTTCATTACGTCCTAGTCTTTGTCACCTGTTTGTAGTAAATGAATGAATGAATAAGTAAGTGAACAAATGAATAACCAGGTAAATTAAAGTGGTTTCTTCCTTCTCACCTGAATAATTATGTTTCACTCATCTGTGTAATAAATATGAAAATTAGACAAGAAAAGGCTTTTTTTCAAGCACCACTAAGTGATTATCAAATGTTAGTGTCTATAAGTATCACTCAGAAAACTTATCAAATATGCAGATTCCTGAGCCCTTGCAGTACAGATTCTGAGTCAACAGATCGTGCATGAGCACAGAAATATAAATAGTAATCCCACACACACATACACACTCCCACTTCAAATTTGTTTTTGATATGGGTGGTCCACAGGCCACACTTGGAGGAGAATTGCTACATAAGGACTGCAGATCCTCTGACCTGTTACTCTGATAGAATCTTCAAAATTGTGAGTTGCAACTATCCCACCTTTGGGACAAGGGTCAAATGGATGCAAGTAACACCCAAGTGAGAGAATTCCAGAGATTTGCCGAAGTGCAAATGGGCATTACAGTGTCTAATAACTTACTATAAAGATACAGTAACAAGAAAGCATGGCATAGACAGATTACTAGATCAATGGAAAAGAATGGAGTCAAGAAATAGATCCATACATATATGGGTAATTGATTTTCAACAAAGGTGAAACGAACTCATTGATGAATGAATAGTCTTCAACAAATGATGCTTGAACAATTGGCTATCTGTATATATAAAATGTACTTCTATCCACCATATTAAAAAAACTTCAAGATGGATAATAAACCTAAGTGTTAAACTGAAAGCTATAGAAACTTTAGAAGAAACAATAGAAGGAAATCTTTGTGATTGTGTGTTAAGCAAAGAATTCTTAGATGCAATATCAAAACCACAATCCAAAAAGTGAAAGTACAATGGATTTTACCAAAATTAAGATATTCTCTGCTTTGAAAAACATTTTAAGAAAGTGAAAAGAAAAGAAAGAAAAAAAGAAAGTGAAAAAATGAACCACAGAAAGATAATACTTGCAAATCACAAAACGATACTTGCAAATTATAAATCGATAAAGGACTTGTATCCATAATATATAAATAACTCTAAAAACTCAATAATAAAAAAAATTTTCAAATGGACAAAAGCTTTAAAAAGATTACCAGCAAATATATATGGATAGCAAAGAAGCCCATGAGAAGATGCTCAACATCATTAGTCATGAAGAAATTAAATAATAATCACAAAGATACCACAGCATACCTACTGGAATGGTATAATTTAAAAGACTGAATAAACCAAATATTCTCAGGGTTCTGGAGAAACTGGAATACTACTCCACAATAAAAGGAATGAACTGTTACTACATGCAACATAGATGAGTCATAACATAATTATACTAAGTGACAAAAACCAGACAAAAAAGTACAGATTGTAAGATTCCATTTATATAAATTCCAGAAAATGAAATTCAATCTATAGTGACAGAAAGTAGATTAGTAATTTCCTGAGATGTAGGGAAGGGAATGATAGGAGGGAGGAAGGGATTAAAGTGGGGGGCAAACAATACTTAGAGGTTGATGGATATGTTCATTATCTTTTTTGTGGCCTCATTTCATAGGTCTGTGATATAAATGTCAAAGCTTATCAAATTATACACTTAATGTGCAAATTACTGTACACCAATTATATCTTAATAAGACTGTTTAAAAAGTGAAAGGTAAATATTTAGAAAGATAAGGAAAAGAAGTAATTGAGGAAATAGAAATCTTCAAAAATTTCAAAAGTAATGCAAGTAAAAAGATACAATCACAGTACACTCCAGATCTCCCTCAATTTATGACAGAGTTGCATCCTGATAAATCCATCATAACTGAAAATATTATGAGTTGAAAATGCATTTAATACATTCACTTACCAAACATCATAGCTTAGCCTAGCCTACCTTAAATGTGCTCAGAGAACACTAACATTAGCCTAGAATTGGACAAAATCATCTGACATGAAGCCTATTTTATAATAAAGTGTTGAAGATCTCATGATATTTATTGAATATTATAATAAAAATGAAAGAACAGTTGTATGGGTACAGAATGGTTGTCAGTGTATCAGTTGTTTACCTTCATGGTCACATGGCTGACTGGGAGCTCTGGCTCACTGCTGCCCAGCATCACAAGAGAGTACTGTACCACATACTGCTGGCTGAAGAAAAAATCAAA
Source organism: Canis lupus familiaris (assembly GCF_011100685.1). Taxonomy (NCBI): domain Eukaryota; kingdom Metazoa; phylum Chordata; class Mammalia; order Carnivora; family Canidae; genus Canis; species Canis lupus. The sequence goes on along the minus strand of NC_049227.1, from coordinate 53,658,158 downwards.
ATTCAAAATTCAAAGTACAGCTTCTACTGAGTGTGTATTGCTTTCACAGTTGAAAAATCCCAACTAAGTAGAATGATCGTAAGTTGGGAACCATCTATATTTGACTAACCAGTGAATAATATTCCTATAGTTCTGGACATGTAAACACTGAATATTTATTTTACCCAAATGATGATATAGCTTTATCCAGAAGAAAGTAAAGGTAAATACCAGGTGAGGGGCAGAGTGGAGGAGCATGTAAGAGTGTTGATTATCTTGATCTTCTATAAGAAGTCAAGAGATAATGAATAAAGTAGTTATATCAAGAAATATGGGGGGATCCCTGGGTGGCTCAGCGGTTTCATGCTTGCCTTCGGCCCAAGGCGCCATCCTGGAGTCCCAGGATCAAGTCCCATGGCGGGCTCCCTGCGTGGAGCCTGCTTCTCCCTCTGCCTGTGTCTCTGCTTCTCTCTATATATATGTCTATCATAAAAAAATAAATCTTAAAAAAAAGAAAAAAAAAGAAATGTGGGATATGCAGATCATATAGAGTTATGGAGGTAAATACCAGGAAAAAAAAAACAAGAAGAAAGAAAAAAAGAAAGAAGAAAGAAAGAAGAAAGAAAGAAAGAAAGAAAGGAAGGAAGGAAGGAAGGAAGGAAGGAAGGAAGGAAGGAAGGAAGGAAGAAAGAAAGAAAGAAAGAAAGAAAGAAAGAAAGAAAGAAAGAAAGAAAGAAAGAAAGAAAGAAAGAAAGAATAACTAGAAGAGTTAAAGAAACATTTACTTCTTAGGAATAGTACTGGGTGACAGTAGGTAGTAACACAGAGATTGTTGGTTTTATACATACATGTATAATTTATGGTGCCATTTTACCATTTAACTGAAACAATTGTTGGCAGGCAATGTTCCATGAATATTTTCATATTTCTGTATAGCCTAGACTTTAGAGGTGAATGGCAAACACACCTTGGAAGTTAAAGAAAGTAAATTGCTCTGGATAAGATTTAGAGATTTAGGGGGATCCCTGAGTGGCTCAGCGGTTCAGCACCTGCCTTTGGCCCAGGTTGTGATCCTGGGGTCACAGGATCCAGTCCTACATCGGGCTACCCGCAGGGAGCCTGCTTCTTTCTGCCTGTGTCTCTGCCTCTGTGTGTCTCTCATGAATAAATAAATAAATAAATAAATAAATAAATAAATAAATAAATAAATAAATTTAGAGATTTATCTCCCCTAGAGCCAAATGTTTATATTCTAAGAGTAATAAAACCCAGAGACAACTTTCCTCTGTTATCCAGAGATATTTACTTACAATATAGGGTACTCTTCTCTCCTTTGAGAGTATTTGTTTACATTAGGCAGAAAGTTCTGTCTGTCTGTCAGAAGGAGAGGAAAAATAGATATACATTTGCCTAATATAACTTTCAAGTCTCCTAATTTGGTGATTCCTTTCCTGTGGTGCAAAACCTCCATACATGCCAGTAAACATCTGAGCTACTTTGACTTGCCTTATGGTACACTGGGGCATGGATAACCATCTTAACCATGGATTATATTCTTTGTGAATGATATATATATATATAATGTGTATATATATATATATACACACAATGTATATATATATACATAATATATAATATATAATACTATATATAATATATAATGATATATATATTGGTGTATATATATATCATTTACAAAGAATATATCATTGAAATTATATATATATATCAGATCCGTGGGCCAGAGAATACACATATAGAGAAAAATATGCATAGGCATACATAGAAATGAAGCTATAGTAGGTCACTTCTCATAAGCTAAGTTCTTAGCTTGCAAGTAAAATAACATATTACATCTTTCACAGTTTGGGGACTTAATAATGTGAATATATTATTTCTATATAGTAAGTAGGGAAGCTTAAATTTAAATAAAGTGACAAAAATTTTTAAAAATAAATAAATAAATAAAAAGCCAGAAAATATTGTCACTAGTAACAATGTGTGAGCACTAGAACTCTCAATTCTCTCATTTTCTTCCTGTTGAAGTAAACATTCTTATAATTACTTTGATTATCTTGTCAAAGTTATCAAATAAAAAATGTGCATAACCTATGTATTAATTTTCTATTGGCATGTAACAAGTTCCCACATATTTACCACCACTTTAAAATGGCAGAAATGTGTGATCTTGTCATTTCTAGAAGTCTGAGTAGGATTAGCTGAGTCCCCTGCTCAAGGTGTCACTGGCTCAAATCAAGGCTTCAGTTCAGGGCTACAGTTCAGAGTCCTTTTCCAGGATCACTGGTTGTTGACCACATTGAACTACTTGTGGTTGTATTATCTTCCGGCTGGCGGTTGACCAAGTACTACTATCAGTTTCTGGGGGCTGCCTCCAAGTTCTTTCTATCTGACTCATCCATAAGCACTTCAGCACATGGGCATTTGTTTCTACAAGGCCAGCAGGAAAATCTCCTTCATGCTTCAAATCTCTTTTCAAGAAGGGCCCAGTTCCTTTTAAGGATTCACCTGATTAAGTTAGGTCTACCCAAAATAGTCCCCTTTTATTAACCTAAATTCAATTGATTTTAACTACCCTTGAAAAATTATTTCATCTTTGTCATATAATGTGTCCCAATTATGGGACTGAAATCTCTCCTATTCGTAGTGTTGTCTGTACCCAAGAGAGAGGATTATACGGACTGTGCACACTAGGGGACAAGGAACTTGGAAGTCGTTCTTAGAATTTTATCTAACATGTTATTACCCAGCATACCAAAGACAGATGCAAGTATAAGGATGCTCATCACAGCATTGTTGGCAACATGAGAACTTATTGCCTACTATCCAAATGTCCAGAATAAATACATAAATAAATATATAATAAAATGAGGAATACTCTTAAGTTGGAATAAAAGTTCAGCAATAAAAAAATGAATAAGTAGGTAATAAAATATATGCATCTTAACATGTATGTTCCTTCTTTCACTGAATGTGATGGTGAGGGGAAAAATAAAGTTAGATATGTAAGTTTTAAAATGCATACATTATATCTTATTTATGCACACATACTTTTTTATTTCTATATTTCTAATGCTTTGATATCAGAGGCCTTGCTGCCCTAGAGACACTGCCCCACACAGGGCTAGCCAATTTCTAGAGACAGTAAATGACTATGAACTGCCTTTCATTACAAACCAACCAATTCTGAACCCACATCTCAACCATCCTCTGTGTTGGGCTCTTCTACTCAGGGCCACTGTTCCTCTGCTCTGATCATCCCAGAGTCAGGTATCAGACAGCTAAGGACTATCCATAGGCTCTTAAGCCTCCTGAAATTATTTAAACTAGCCAATCTTAAAACCTGCTTACCCTGCCTTTCCCATTGTTTACATGGAAGCCAGTGTGGCCTGTGTGTTGTGATGTGCTTCTTTCTCTTGGGAACTGTGATGAACTGTCTTCTCAGTGGCAATTGTTTCCTGATCTGTTGGCTTCACCATACCTGAATAATAATAAAACCTACCTTTTAAAACATTTTTTCGTGGATACATATGTATGTTAAAATATTTTTTTAGAGCCTTGGTAGTATATACACTAAATCTATCAAATGACTGCCTCTGGGAATTGAGGAGGGGAATGAGGTTGGGGAGTTGGGATATCAGAGGTTCATAACTTCACAGATGCAGCACACTTTCATAAAGTGAGAGACTTGAAGCAAATATAGCAAAGTTTAAAATTTTCCATCCTATGTGGTATATTGTATGATTTTTTTAAATCTCTTTTTTATTTTTAGAACTTTCAAAAATAAAAATTACTTTAAAAAGTTAATATTACATATAACATTCAAAAGATATGGTGCTTAATAGTTGTGTTGGTCTGAGCTGGGCTCAGCAAGACTTACTCATGTGTCTATAGCTAATGTAGGCAATTAAATGATGACCATGATTGAGTTCTCTCACTGTCTGTGCCATCTCAGCTCATTTGCATGTGACTTCTCCAGCAAGCTAGCCCAGCCTTATACTTAGGGGAGGAGAGAGGAGCAAGAGAGAAGATGAAGTGCATAGAGCCTCTTAAGACCTAGGCTCAGAACTGGCACACTCAACCCCACAAGTTATATTTACCAAGGCAAAAATAGACTCAACCTCTTTGATAGAAGGACTAAAAAAAATCAAGTCCACTACTGTTATCAATCTACCATGGTTATATAAGAACTATTCTGTGTATAGTTTCTCCAGTGTACTTCATTCATTAGGAGTTACTGGACAGAGCAGGGATTAACTCTGGTGAGGGTTTTGTTTTGTTTTGTTTTTTAAATGGGTCTTTATGTGTTCCTGCTTGAGACAATACCTTAATATATCAATATCTTGACTAGGCCCTATTCTACATACATAGAAAGCCAGTAAGATGCCTAGTACAGCAGCCACCATGCAAGCCAGTATGTGAAGAAGAAAGCCTCACACTATGCTAAGGAGGATGCTGGGGAATGAGGGAAGAAGTCTGACTGCAAGTGGCATCCCAAACTACCATTCCTTTCTGGATGCATTTATTTTCCTGCATGAGAAAAACAAACCCCTGCTTATTTATTTGTTTGTTTGTTTGTTTATTGAGAGAGAGAAAGAGTCCAGGGAGAAGTAGAGGGAGAGGGACAAACAGACTCTGTGCTGAGTGTAGAGTCCAATGCGGGGCTCAGTCCCATAACCCTGAGATCATGATCTGAACCAAAATCAAGAGTCCACATTCAACCGGCTAAGCCACCCAGGTGTCTTAAATCCGTATTCGTTTATAAGTACACATTCAGGTTTCCATCACATATAGCCAAATACAAATCTAAGTGATACGTGGATTCTAAGAATTTCTGCATTTAAATACATATGTCAATCTTCCTCAAACTTATTTCCAAACACTTTTAGAAATGTTTTTATTTCATATAACATTCCACGAGTGTTCCATACAATTCTTGTTTGGTAAATACAGTTTCATTTTCTATTTTAAAAATACTTTAATATGGGCATCTGGGTTGGTTCAGTCACTTGAGCATTTGCCTTTGGCTCAGGTCATGATCCCAGAGTCCTGGGATTGAGCCCAGCATCCACCTCCCTGCTGCTGCAGAGGACCTGCTTCTTCCTCTCTCCCTGCCTGCTGCTCTGCCTACTTGTGCTCTCCCTCTCTCTGTCAAATAAATAAAATCTTTAAAAATATATAAAAATAAAAATATTTTTATAATAACCAATCTGTTCTGTTGCTTAAAATACTGAAATAATGAGGTCAAGGCATACAACTAACTGCTCTCTATATGGACAAACTAGTTTCACCTTGTAACACTATCTTAGAAAAGATGCTGTTGGCTTACCTATGAGTCCATTCATCACCAAAATATTTACTGGTCACCTGATAGGTTCCAAGATCTCTGCTAGGTTCTGCAGATACAAAGATAATTTAATCTTGTACCCAAGTCTTGGTTGGTTTAAGGTTTAATAAACGTGACCAAGAAAATTATAGTGTAATGTATATAACATTCTATTAATACAATTTAAGGACAATTCTAAACATCCAGAACACATAGTCATAATTCTTCTGAATCATGAATATTGACCTACACATTGTCAGGCTGATTTCCTTTATTAGGAAGGTATCTGAACCAACTATCTAGCACTGACATTTCAACTCAACTTTGATTTTCTTTATTTATCCTCAGACACACAATGATTCATGTCAAATGACTAAAGTGTCAATTCTTTGTGAAGTCTGTAAACAGTTAATGCTGCTGATAGAAGTTCAAATACCTGATGTGGTAAGAAGAGAAGGATGTCATCATAACTAAAAGGAGGGGTTTAGGTTAAAGAGATGGATCACTTAGTAGGATGAGGGACGTAAGTGTGTTTTCAGGATGCAGGGGAATTTATAGTAGAAAAGCACATGAAGGAGCCAAAAAAGAGGGGTTTGTTGATGGAGCAGAGTTTCATGGAAGATAGGAGGGGTTAGAATAAAAAATACTGAATTAATTTGAACAGAAAGAAAATCCTATCCTGTGATATAAAAGGAGGTGAGTAAGATGAGAGTGAATATAGTAAGTGTGTAGATAAAAGAGAGATTGTTTTAAGTTGAATTGTTTTTTCCCAAAATACATGTTGAAGTTCTTACCCTACCTACTACCTAAGAATGTGACCTTATTTAGAAATAGGGCCATTGCAGATATAATTAGTAAAGATGAAACCACACTGGATTGGGGGTGGGTGCTAATCCAATTACAACTGGAGTCCTTAAAAAGAGAAAGAGGGAAATTAGGAGACAATTTCTGTGTGAAACAATTAGACACGCAGGAGGAAGACAGCCATGTGACTGACAACCAAGACAGAGATTGAAGTAATGCATCTATTAATCAAGGAACACCAGGGATTGCCAAGAATTTCAGAAAGCTAGGAAGAGGCAATGACGGATTCTCATCTACAGGTTTCAGAGGGAACATGGCCCTGCTGATGACTTGATCGTAGAGTTCTAGTCTCCAGAACTGTGAGACAATAAATTTCTACTGTCATAAACCACCAAGTTTGTGGTACTTTATTTCAGCAGCCATACAAAATTAATACAGGGATGCTGGAAAAAATCCCACTGTGGCCTTATCTTATTGATGAAGAGGGAGTTACGGGAGTAGCATGAAGGTTTAGAAGGGGGCATTGAGCTGTAGTGAAGTTCTAATACCTGAAGGGAATAGAAATGGAAGCCAAGCATGAAGATATAAAAATGAGTAATAAGAACCTGGCTGAAGTCAGTGACTATGAATTTATGGCAACACTAATATGATAAAAACCCCAGACACAAATATGAATTTAGCACATGATAAAGGTAGTATTTCAAGTCAATGAATAAATTATGGATCCAGTTCAATACAAGTGACAATTTGGAGGAAATAATAAGGCTAAATATCTACAGACAGAATTGCCCATTCTCTTGAATCTAAACAGTGATCTTAAACAACTGCTTATAATAATAGTAAAAAAAAGAAAAAGAAAAAAATCCTAAATATTCAATTACTGAAAATAGCATATAAATGATATTTGGTTTTTAACAAATTTTCCATAGTGAGAATATATTATTTTTGTATTTAAAAACGTCAATACATATGATTTTCAATTCTTGTTATAGTCTTATATGTACATGCTATGTATATAGGAAATAGTGGAATTCTATAAAAAAGTAAATGATGAAACTGTAATACAATGTTATAAATGTTATTTCTAAATGATAGAATTACAGGCTTTCTTTCTTTATAATTCTCTTATTTTTAAAATTACACAATTAATATATGGCTTTCATTATTTTTAACTTTATTTAGAAAACAAAGGACTAAAACAACTGTGATTCCAGAATCTTAGGGCTTTATATATGATTGTGAATTTATAACACATAAGACCCAGTCACTGACTCAGAAAATGGTGGCTTGCATTTCTTCTCCATAACATGTAACCCTTGAGAAAAGTTAACAAGAAAAATAATTTGCCTGAAAGGAATATATGCATGTTTGTGTATCTCTATAAACATACATCTCTGCATGCATATTCAAGTGCAACATCTATAAGAATGTAAAAAAAAAAAAAAAATTCACATCTATTATGTCACTTTCACATCCCCAGATTCAATGAAAATAGAAGTTCTGCTGAAAATAAAATGTTCTAAAAAGAAGAAACAGGTCAGTTTAAGAACAATTAGGCTCAAAGAAATTTTGAGTATTATCTTCCTAGTGGGCTCAGTTGTGCAATATAGTCAAGAAAAAGCACAAATTTGTAGAATATTCTCAGAGATGAGTTTTTGAGATGTTTTATTTCAGTGCTTTCATTTTCTATAATGAAATGAGATAATAAATCCCTATTTGTGTCTGAGTATTCCAAAATAGCTTGTAAGAATAGAAAAATCTGACAGTTGCTGAGAAAAAAGAAAAAAAAACATGAAAATAGCTGAATCTGTCCAATCTTGTATTTATCCATTCAGGCTAAAAATGGTGTTATTGTTGAAAAGAAGTTAAGAAATTTTCTTCAGAGGAAAAAACTTTTTGTGGAGAAAAATGGCATTTGTTGCCCACTAAATACAAATGTGCAAAATTAATTTGATTCTCTTTTATTGGTAACTAAGTAAAAACATAATAGTGGGTTATCATTCATTCATTCTGCAAATCTTACAAATCCCAGCCTGGGCTAGACCCAAGGCACAGTACTAATGGAAATGAACTCCAGTAGGAATAAAATGTAGTCTCTTCCCTCAAAGAACCTTATAATCTTCACAAATTAAAATCATGACAAAGGGCATGAACAGGCAATTCACAAAAGAAGAAAAACTAATTGTCTAGAAACATATATAAAATATTCATCTCCACTAGTAACTAAGAAATGCAACTTTAAAATAAAAATGAGATTCTGGTTTTCATCAACCAACTTAGAAAAGACTTTATAACAATAATACAAAGACTGGTGCATAAAAATAGGCCCTCTAATTAATTATTAGTTGAATGTAGATTTGAAAATCTTTCTGGAATATAATCTGGCACTATGTATCAAAAGAATTAAAAGCATTCATATTGAATGACACAAATCCAGCACAGGAATTTCAACTAAGGGAAAAGATTATTGAAGTTCTCATAAATGGAAATGAGAATGTTTATCATTCAATTTTTAATAGTTTTTGATAGCTAAAAACAAAAACAAACAAACACCTCCCCCCAAAAACATTAACAATCAATGTACCATGAAATGGAAGATCTGTCAAAAAATATGGCTCCTTCTCATCATATAATACTACACTGCTATTAAAAATTAAACAGAGGTACCTGGGTGGTATAGTTGGTTAAGTGTCCAACTCTTGGTTTTGGTTTAGGTCATGAACTCAGGGTCATGAGATCCAGCCCTGCTTAAGATTCTCTCTCTCCCTCTCCCTCTGCCCCTCTGGCTTATGCTCACTCTCTCTTTCTGAAATAAATAAATAAATCTTTTTAAAAAATTAAACAGTAGAATAATCCTGACATCAAGAATTTTATGGTATAATCAGTGAAAAAATAAAACACAAAAACTCTGTATAGCATGATGCCATTGCACATAATGCACATAATGCATATGTATATATTTTTAAAAGAGATAGACACAAGTGGCAGGATACATACCAATAAGATAGATTAGTTATAACACGAAATAAGATTATAGGTAATTTTTATTTTTATTTTTTCTTTTCTTGTTTTTGTTTCTTTGAACACAGTAATTTTTTATATGGAACACTTAACCTTTCTTCTGTTAAAAATTAACTTTTAAATAAAAAACTTTAATCTGTCTAAGGTTTGGACTCAAATCTTACGTGCTTTCACAGATTCCACTGACTGCCTCTTTTTCTCTCAGTTGACTGCCCACCTTCATCAAATTTCCCTCCACTTTTCCATTTGAATGAAACACCATATGGTGGAGCATGAGACCTAGCTTCTTGAGAAGCTACTGAGGAGCCAAATGAAAAATTAGTTATTTCCCATAGGATAAGCCTTGCCCAATAATAAAAAAGAGATGAGAGAAAAATCTGACAAATTAATTGTTTTTTCTTTCTCTCATCCATACATCACTCTGAGGCTTGATTCCTCTTTGAAATCTGTCTGGTGAGGGACATTCATTTGAGTGGCTCAGCGGTTGAGTGCCTGCCTTCAGCTTAGGTCGTGATCCTGGAGTCCCAGCACTGAGTCCCACATCGGGCTCCCTGCATAGAGCCTGCTTCTCTCTCTGCCTATGTCTCTGCCTCTCTCTGTGTGTCTCATAAATAAATAAAATCTTTCAAAAAACTGTGTCTGGTGAAGTCTCAAGTGCCAAGTACACACGTGAGCTGAGAAATCTGCTGTCTCTCATTATGAAGTAGTAGATTCACATTAACATATCTTTCCTTGATTGTCTTCTCTTTTGCTTCATTTTTTACTGCCATAGGCCTGCACCACACAGATAAAATAACATCTTAAAATTTTCCCTAGATTCTCTTTTTTTTTAAGTTTGTTTGTTTTTTTTTTAATTTATTTATTCAGAGAGAGAGAGGGAGACTGAGAGGCAGAGACACAGGCAGAGGGAGAAGCGGGCTCCATGCAGGGAGCCTGACGCGGGACTCGATCCTGGGTCTCCAGGATCAGACCCCAGGCTGCAGGCAGCGCTAAACTGCTGCACCACCGGGGGTGCCCTAGATTCTCTTTTCTAGAGAACTCAAGCTATTATAGTCAAAATGGAAAAAGAGAATTATATAAAGATACATCTGAATTCCGAGTAAGAGATGTTAATTGAGCATCAGAGCAAATATGGTAAGAAGAGGTCAGTCCCAATAGGGATTTTGAGAAATTCTCTTAAAAAGATCACTTAAGTTGGACCTTACAATATGAGTATGATTTTTGACAATGGAAATGCATGTAATGAAAAGTAAAGGACAGTATTGAGCCAAACTCTCATACAACCAAAACTAGGATTTTTCATTCAGCTGCATGTAAAAGTAAAGCAAAATAGCAATTACTTACCTAAATAGATATATATATTTCCTATTAAGTTTGCAAGTAGACAGTTTCTGGCATTGGGGTTGAGTGGTTCAAGGATTAAGAGACAAGGTATCAGCAATTCTCTTCTTCATGGTACAAAGAAGTAGCTTCAGCTCCAGCTATTATATCATATTCCAGGAAGGTGGTGGTGAGTACAAAATAGCTTATCTTAACTAAAATGTCCACATTTTAGGAAACTTTACTCAAAACTCCTTCTAACAACATCCAACCTTGACTTATTTCTGATCAGGAAAGTGACATGTGGCCACTTGTTTATGGACCTGGAACTAAGGAAAGAAGGTGGTTGTTTTTTCTTAAGATTTTATTTATTTATTTTAGAGAGAGAGGAGAGAGCATGAGTGAGGACAGACGCTCCCTTCTATACTATAAAAGTGTGAATTTTGTCATATGCAAATTATATCTCAATAAAGCTATTACTTAAAAAATGTTCATAAGAGGTATATCTTAAAAGTTCTCAACATAAGAAAAAATTGTAACTGTGTGGTGATGGCTATTCACTAGACTCAATGAAGTAATCGTTTCATGATCAAGTCATTCTGTTGTACACCTGAAACTAATATAATGCTAATTATATGTATGCTAATTATACTTTCATTTTTAAAAAGCTATTATTAAAAATATTGTGAAGACCAAATGTGATTATCTATATAAAGTGCTAGATATGATATCTGGTACATAGCACTCAATAAGTATTAGCTATTATATTTTAGACTGATTGAATTTATGAAGCTTTGTGTGCCAATAAAGTCTCTGGGGAAAAATATCAGATGAGTCAAGTTGCTTTTGTAAATTAGAAAGTGATCACAACCATGATGTGGAGTACTATGTTCTATTGTAGTCATGGCAGCTATGAAATTCCATCTTCCTGAGGCCAGTTGAAGTGGATGATGTCTTGGTAACAGAGGGTGGGACAGGATTAGAGCCCAGACGTGGAACATTTCAGGCCTGTGTCTGTCTGGTATGGATAAGACTTTCCAGAGCCTTAAGGCTGGAACAGAGAAGCAAAGCCTTCACCAGAGCCAATCTTGATGATGAGAAATTACAAATGAGGGGAAAACTTCCCATAGAACATCAGATGTTTTGACCAATGTCATGAACACAATTTCTGCTACTTAAAGAGGAAGGTGAGATTAAGTAGAGAAGAACTACATTAAAGCTGAGTTTTCCACAGTCTGGATCTATATAATCCAATAAAAGGGCTTAATGTTTTTGCAGTATGTTCAGAAGGAGCCACTTTACTGTGACAAGATGGTTTATTATATGCACAGGCCCCTGAAGATGCACACAACTGATTGGTTAGCTGCTAAATGTGTTCTTTTACTGACTTTTCTTTTTCAGAGAAGGGGAGAATACCTGAAGAAAGACTTGTAAGACAGACAATTTCTTTCTTTCTTTCTTTCTTTCTTTCTTTCTTTCTTTCTTTCTTTCTTTCTTTCTTTCTTTCTTCTTTCTTTCTTTCTTTCTTTCTTTCTTTCTTTCTTTCTTTCTTTCTTTCTTTCTTTCTTCCTTCTCTTTCTTCCTTTCTTTTTCTTTCTTTCTTTCTTTCTTTCTTTCTTTCTTTCTTTCTTTCTTTCTTTTCTTTCTTTCTTTCTTCCTTTCTCTTCTCTTTCTCTTTCTTTCTTTCTTTCTTTCTTTCTTTCTTTCTTTCTTTCTTTCTTTCTTTCTTTCACCTGAGATGCTCCAAACCCACTGTTAAGAAATGCCATGTTGAATTTTAACATTTAAAGATCCAAACAATTTAGGGGTGCTTGGGTGGCTCAGCTGCCAGCTAAGTATCAGACTCTTGATTTTGGCTCAGGTCATGATCTCAAGATTGTGACATCAAGCCCCATGTAGGAAACTGCTTGGGATTCTCTCCCTCCCTCTTCCTCTGCCCCTCCCAACATATCACTCTTTTTTTCTCTCTCTCTCTCTTTCTTTAAAAAAAAAAATACCATTAAAACTCTTAAGCAACACAAGAAGGACCAAATATTTACCTAGCATTTCCAATGTGCCTTTCATTGTGAAAATCCTTACAAATGTGGAAAAATTAATTTCTAAAGATACTCTACAAAAATCCAATGCTAGGATTTATATCAGAAATGGGGTTTTCATAAACTAAATCTCTCATTCAATTAAATCAATTGTAATCATGATCCAAAAGTATATTATAAAAAGTACCCTATAAATGTCAAAAGGCTATAATAATAAAGATGTATTAGAATGACATTAATAATAATAGACTGTGCTACTTTTTCACTTTGAGTTTTGAGGATTGACAATAATGCCTGTCTAAAGACCACATAGGATTTGAGTTCCAGATAGAGAGCATTTAAATTGCACTGAGCACACACAAACATACATGTGGATTTATTACATGTCTAACATATGTATTCAATGCCAATGTATATTCCCAATTCTTGACACTCCTTGTTCCATTCAGCCAACTTTTATAGAAGCCTACTGTACATTTGTCCCTGGGCTAGGTATTAGGAGAAATACAAAGATATTGAGCATATGATGCTAGATGTCAAGAACTGGCAATCTCACAGTGAAATTTCAACAAGAGCACCAACCTTTCCATTCTGAAGCCTAATGCCAGTGCCAATAATAAAAGGAAGAGTTATGGGACCATTGACAAAGACTAGTTGTTGGAGTGGGGATTAGTGAAGAGTTGGAGGTAAGCAGATATTTGAACAGACTCTGTTATAGTGAAAATGACAATGAACTGAGGGGGGAAGAATAGCTCCACTTATCTATTCTAAGAGAATCCATCTTCATTCTTTATCTCCTCCAAAATGGTGATTCTATGTTGTCTTGCTTATGTCCCAAATGATTGGACCAGAACAATACATGTGACTCAAGGTGGACCAATGAGCTTCTTCTCTCTAGATTTTGCTCTAAGAAGAACAGAGGTCAGGGAGGTACAGACTGCAGTCATTGGTCATGTAAATTAAGACTTGGAAGCCATTTTTAGACATGAGCACAGTGAGAGAAACAGACAATGTGGAGAGAAGCATGAGAGTTACTAAGAAGCAGGAGAGTTAGTGGAAGAAGCAGAGGCAAGGGTCCATGAAGATTGTATGAGAAAGGGAGGTTGTTTTTGACCTTTCAGTTCCCAGTTTGGACTTAGTTCTATTCCTGGTTATTGAGTTCCTTGAGTTTGGGTTCATCATTGTTTCAGGCAGTATGAATTAATGTCTGCTCCTTAAAACCAAACCATTACTAATTCCCAGTAAAGCCTCACAGATTGAGGCTTTATCTGCATGTGGCCTCTTCTAAGAAAACTTAGAAATTTGATGTTATGAATTTTGCCAAGAAGCACTCACCACATTCCCACTGAGAAACTATGTTCCAGCCACATTGAAAAACATCCAATAGCTCACCTCACCTTCTGGGTACTAAGAGAGAGGTAGGACAGCCTGCCGCAGGTTTGTGAGTAGACACTGCTCAACTTTCTGAGGCAGTCTAGCCCAGCGTAAGTAAGAATATAGGCTCTGGTAACAATCTACCTGAATTTGCTTCCCAATTCTAACACTTGGCTATGTTACCTAGGTCAAGTGCTGTAACCCTTAAGGTTGTTTATCTGAAAATGGGGGTAATGGTGGTACCTAACCCATATGCTGTGTAAAGATGAAATGAGATTATGTATGTATTATAGTTAAACAGCTCTTCATATATGCAAGGCCTCAAGAAATATTAGTCATTATTTTTCAATTATTTATAACTCTTCATTTCTTACCAACCATCAAGTTCTCTTAATTCTACTTCCAAGATTGCTTAATTCTACCAGCAAGATTGCCATTATACTAGCCCAGGTCTCTGTTAGCACTTTCTACTCTCTGTAAGTGGTTACACTTATCTATTCCCCCTCGTCTTAGTCTTACCTACTTCAAATGAATTTGTATACAGAACTAGAGTGGTTTTCCTACAGTTCAAATCAATTAGTATCTCCCCTGCTTAATAGCCTCAATGACTCTTTTTGGCCTCAAAATTAAATGCTGTCCCTTCATGGTATCTAAGGCCCTTCTTGATGGGAATGATACTTAGATGTCCAGTCTCATCTCTTGCCACTTACTCTCCCTGATCCAGTTTCTGCTTTTGAAAAATTCCTATGTTGGGCCTTGGTACACTATGGAACACTCTTCCCCCCTTTCTTTTCTCCACATTTTGCTTTTCCTTTAGTTATCAGCTTAGATAGTTCTTCCTCTGAGGATAACTTTTGACACTACAAGATTTATCTTTATCCTCAACTATATTGTAAGCAATTCAATTTTGGGCAAGGAATATCATTACTCATTCTCTCTTCAATACCTAATATAGTCTGTGACACTATTTTTAAGTGAATGAATAGATGGAAGGGTGAAAAAAAATGAATGAATGCAACTTTGTAGTGCATGAAGCCAGTTGGAATACAGGAAGTCATATGCAAGAGAGAAGCCAACAATGAAGTCAAGTTGATACATCTAAAACTGAGTTATCAGTCGTAGTGACCAACAGAGTGAAGGTCAAGCAAGGAATCAAAGCAAGAGCTGAGTACCCAAGAAAGTTCAAGGAGCAGGTGCAAGGAAATACAGAAGAAGGATTGTGCAAGGATTCACAAGGTACAGTGGCGCCACTCATCATGACTTTTCAAGAGGTCCCTGAACTGCCTTGACCAGTATACGGAGTTCATTTAAAAAGGGATTCTAAAAGAGTGGACAGTAAGCAATGGGAGGATATCGACAGATATTAAACAGAAATATACATGATAGGGATCCCTGGGTGGTGCAGCGGTTTAGCGCCTGCCTTTGGCCCAGGGCGTGATCCTGGAGACCTGGGATCGAATCCCACATTGGGCTCCTGGTGCATGGAGCCTACTTCTCCCTCTGCCTTGTGTCTCTGCCTCTGCCTCTCTCTCTCTCTCTGTGTGACTATCATAAATAAATAAAAAAATTTAAAAAAAAAAAAAAAAAAAAAAAAAAAGAAATATACATGATAAACCTTGTTTTGGAGAAAGAATTTTCAGCATTATGGAAGATAGTTTGAAGAAGCAGGACTAAGGACTATTGGTAGAGACACTAGTTAAAAAGCAATGCCAAAAACCAAATGGAAGATAGTAACATTCTGAACCAAGGCAGTAAGGATTGAAAAAAGAAAGATTGAGGTGACTGTGATCAAACACATTTGAGCATGCTCAGGGTATAATTAAGATTTAATTTGCAGAGGAAATTGTAGAAACTACCTTTACAAAGGCAAAGCAAATATAGGAAAATATAGGATAATTGTATCTTCTAAAATTTTCAGTTTGGATTTAAAGTGAGAAGCTAGCCATCTCCTCTTCAGGCGTGTGGAACTACAATTCCAATAGGTTAAAACAAACAAAAAATAAAAAGATTCTACCTGAGGTGAATTTAGAAACAGGATTTTCCCAGACCCTGATCAGATCTAGAACACTAGGGTAAATATATTTGCCTTGAGATTTTCTTCCTGAAGACTTCCTGCCAATCCCTTCCAACAATCAGTTCCTGATGGCTATGGGCTCCTGTCTGAAGCACAACAGCTCTGTCATCCACCCACAGTGCCATCCAGAACAGATTGTGAAAGCTGCCAGCTTCCCATTTCACTGAAGTCGGCATGCTTTTCATGCTACTGACAACAATTCAGCCATTATGCCCTGGGTGAGGAGACACCTTACCCTGGAAAGTGATCAGTACAAGAAAAATGTGTTTGAGTTGTCTCTGAAACGCAAGGAGCTAATTCAGCTTGCTTTTGTGGGACTTTCCTTCTCTAAATTTTAAACAAATGATTTTTGATGGAAACACCAGTTGAGGTGTCACAGTTAAAATTATCTAACACTTGTTGGGGAAATTATCTCAGAAGGTTACATAGCAAATCTTGAACATAAAATATCAAAGAATTGTTCACAGTTCCTGCTCTCTGCTTCATCCTCTTTCCTACTACCTTCCCCTTTTAAAAAAAATGTCTTGAGACTAAACAGAGTAATCACAGTTGTATTTTGTTTTTGTTTTCTGTTGTTGCGGGGGCGGGGGGGAGGGGTTGAGCCCAGGAAAAAAAGGTGCTGAGAAGGGGAAGCATGACTTGAGCCCTCTGAGGTGTCACAAGACTGCTGCAAGGTGAGAAGCTGAGCTCTGAGAGCTTGTGCTAACCTGCCTGACAGCCAAGGTCTTGTTCCTTTCAAAGTAATCTCCCCTGAGCACTCCAAGACAGGCTGGCTTAAGCGGGCTCAATCCAATTTAATGGATGATTTGACAATGGAAAATTGAAGAAAGAAGGAAATGATACATGCCAGATATCAGCCCAGACGAAGCTGAAAGGGTGTGATACCTGTCATTCATTTACCAAGTAGGAAGTATCTGGACGAGTAAGGGCTCAGTATGGGGGCAAATTCTAGCAGTGTCTAGGGAGAAAGAATGCCCTTCCATTCTCTAATCCCCCTTCCTAGTATTCAGACTTTGGGATCATTACTTGGCAATCTCTGACAGTCCAACTCTGCCCGATTTGGCACACTCCTTTTAGGACCTTCCTTTTCCCAGTGTGAGAGCATCAGTAATTGTGGCCTCAGCAATAATCTATCCTCATTGCCGATGTCTCTTGCTAGCTCTCCTCCTCCTCCTCCACTTCTGTTTTTGTTTATCACCATCCAGCTCTAATTCCCAGTTGATAATTCCCAGGTTCCATTGGTAACAAATGACCTTTAAATTGGCTGCCTTGGAACCTCTACTCTCATGAGGTATTCTCATAGGCATCCCTTCTGGGCATAATACAACCCAAGGGAACTCAAGGCAATCCCCTTCTTAAAGTATATTTCTTATTATCCACATTTCAGATGGCATTACAGTCTGCCAGTGCAGTAACATGAATAGAGAAGGAAATGAATTAACTAGTTGTAGCTTTCACTGTCTTTTTTTTTTTTTTTTAATCACTTTTATGTTATTGCTTACTGCCACTCTTCAAGGGTAGAACAGATGTCAGTGTTTGCTTTTAAGAGCTAGATCTCCCAGAGAAGATCAGCATAGTGCCCTGGAAAACTTCTGGATTCATTTTAGAGATCCTAATGATTTCTTTCATGGCACTTTAAAATTACTCATTTCAAACCTATTATTATATACCTCTACAAGCAGCATTGTAGGACCTCTTGGCATTATTTACTTTGCTTCAGTGGTATCAATGGGAGGAGGTTGATACCTGAATTTTCCTTCAGAAAGACAATCATTCATCTATCTTTGCCCTAAGGCTTATGTTTGAACAACCACCTTCCCTATCTACAGTTAGAATGCTGGTTAGAAAAAGACCAATCTACAGTCCAGCTGGAAATACCCTCGAAAGGACAATTCTCCACTGTACTTCACAGAATGCAATTTATAGAATAGGTAACAACAGTATCTCTCATTAAAGAGCACTTATTGTATGCTAGAACAGCTAGGTGGTTTACATAGATTATCTCATTGATTCCTCACATTTAAATTAGTAAAGAGATGCTATAATTATCCCTAATTTACACATTTTTCTTTTTAAAAATTTTTTTACTTAAATTCAATTTAGTTAGCATATACTGTATTAGTTTCAGGGATAGAATTTAGTGATTCATCAGTTACATATAATACCCAATGCTCATTACATCAAGTGCCCTCTTTAATGCCCATCACCCAATTACCCCATCCCCCTACCCACCTTCCCTCCAGCAACCCTCAGTTTGTTTCCTACAGTTAAAAGTCTCTTATGGTTTGCCTCCCTCTCTGTTTTCAATTTATGTTATTTTTCCTTCCTTTCCCTTGTGTTCATCTGTTTCATTTCTTAAATTTTGCATACAAGTGAAATCATATGGTATTTGTCTTTCTCTGACTGACTTATTTCACTTAGCCTAATACCCTCTAGGTCCATTCATGGTGTTGCAAATGGCAAGATTTCATTCTTTTGATGGCTGAGTAATATTCTATTCTCTCTCTCTCTCTATATATATATATATATATCACATCTTCTTTATCCGTTCATCTGTTGATGGATGTCTGGACTCTTCCCATAATGTGGCTGTGTTGATCATGCTGCTATAAACATTGGGGTGCATGTGCCCCTTTGAATCACTTTGTTTGTATCCTTTGGATAAATACCTAGTAGTGCAATTGCTGGTTAACTTTTGAGAAACCTGCATACTGTTTTCCAGAGTAACTCTACCAGCTTGCATTCCTATCAACAGTATAATAGGGTTTCCCTTTCTCTACACCGTCGCCAGCATCCTAAGTTGTTCATTTAGCCATTCTGACTGGCATTAGGTGGTATCTCATTGTGGTTTTGATTTGTATTTTCCTTTGTATTCCCCTGATGCCAAGTGATGTGGAGCATTTTTTCATGTGTCTATTAGCCATATTCCTAATTTATATTTAAAGAAACTAAGCACCTAAATAATTTTCCCAAAATGAGATAGCAAATAAGTCATAGGACCCAAATATAAGTTCTATCTATTTCCACAACCTCTGTTACACTTCCCCAAAGGTATCCATTCCATATACTGGAGATAGAAAGATGCTTTCCCTTTGTGGCCCCAGCCATCACCCCTGACTTTGGATTTCTGGTACTCTATTCCAGTAAGTTTTCCTCTGTTTGACTTGTGCCAAAGTTATCTCAGGAGTTGCAGTTTCCTATTGCCCAAGGAGTTTCTGTCATGCTGCAAAGACCTGACTTTTAAATTAGGTTGCCACATTTCCAAAAGCAATGAATCAGACCTTGAAGTCATGTAAAAAGTTTAGGTGTTATTTCTACATGATGATCACTATCAGACACTTTTCTATTTTTATACCAGATCTCACTCAGTTCCTATCAGTATCATGGATTGTGACCCCAAAGCAAGAAACTTTTTTAAGTACACCTTTATTGTTGTTGTTACCTACAGGCTAGGAGGAGAAAATGAATAAAGAATGATTTTTAATATCTAATTTAGCATGGTTCAATTCAGCCACTATTTTTTCTCCATGTCTATGATATGCAAGACACAGTGCTTTATGCTGGGCTAAATCCACAGAGGACAAGAACACACAAGGATTCAGCTCACAGCAGCTGAGAATCTACTGGGGAAAAATATACATCCACACATATTAATAGAAATCATCTTGGGTAGGTTGTTCCACAGTAAGACACAAATTTACATACCAGAAAATTATGGTTAAAACGTGCAAGTTGCACACTCTCCAGAACATTTATTAATTCTTATTCTATTCTATTTCTTATTCAGCAAGATAGATTATGAATAGAAAAAAATGTCAAAGAGGAAAAGTAATCCAAACTCAACAATGTAGTTTATATTTATCCTCTCAAGTAAATAATATCAATTTCTACTGCAAACTCCTTAGGCACATTAAGCAAACACTAACCCTTGTTAATAAGCTACAGGGAAATCTACTTATTTGTGTTTTCTCACTTTGATTATTTATAATTTCTTCCTAATGACCAATTCTAAATGTTTCTTAAACCATATTATTAATGGTCATGGTAATTTGAGCTCTAAACATTTCTTTAGCAAGATTCACTATATTTCATCAGTCCTTACATTACAGCCTGACCATTAAAACTTTTATATTTAAGTTTTGTGGTGCTTTTGAAAATATGTATACTTGAAAGTAATTAGGTTGGCTTAGAGTTGCATTATGATTAACCGCAAAGGCAATGATTATGTTACAGAAATAAAATCCAGTACATGGTGTAATCTTTTATGTCACATAAATAACCATATTTATAAGTACAGTATATAGAACAAGACTTTTCTAATAAGAGAGATAAAACAATCCTCAAGATTTAGCAGTAAGCAACTAAACAGGGTACATAACTGTGTCTATTATTCTACCACTATTTATTTATTTATTTATTTATTTATTTATTTATTTATTTATTTTGGGGGGATCAGGGCAGAGGGAGAGAGAGAGAAAGAATTTTAAGCAGAATCTATGTCCAGCATGGAGCCCAAGGCAGGGCTCAATCTCATGACCTTGAGATCATGGCCTGATCCAAAATGAAGAGTTAGACCCTTAACTGATTAAGCCACCCAGATGCCACCCTACCACTTATTTAAATAATAAAAAAAAATAGGTACAAAATAATAGGTACATTTAATATGTATGTATATGCATCCATGCATATACACACACACATTAAATTTCTTCTGTGGTAGCTACTGAGATTTTTGTAATCACATTCTGAATTTTGTTTTTAATTTCTAAGAATTTTGTTACAAACAGTTTCTCCTTCTTTAATTTACACCTGTCCTTTGTTTCTATAGGTTTAGGTGAATTTTCAAGCCTTTGCTTAGTGGTTTTCATCAGAATACATCTGCTAAGCCTTTGCTACTGAGAATGAAATACTGTGCCATACCAAAAGTGTCCCTTCCAACAACTCAGAGGCTAGAGTCAATGCAGGAGGGCTCTCTCACATCACTCTGCAATACCTGAAGAGATACTTCAGGGCAATAGCACAGGCATCAGTAGGTGCTGATGGATGTTTGGCAGTTTGCCCTCAAAGTTGTGATCTCCACTCAACTTACTCATTATTATGGGTCTTAAAGAAGGCAAGTTGAGAGTTAAGGCTAGCATCGCCTTAGGTATCCGGAGGACACAGACATGTTATCACCTGCTTTTGCTGAAAAATTTAAAGGATTACATTATCTTCTCCTAGCTAGAATAATTTGGGGCTGAGTTTTCACTTTAACAATTGTCTGGTAATGGGGAATGTGGCTTCCATAAAGCTTCAGAGGGAGGCAACCACATTGAGGGGGAAGAAGCAGTTGAAAGCACAGACATATTGGAGAAGGCACAAAGTCAATGTAAGACATGCTCATGCCATTTGGTCATGTTCCAGCTCTGTCTGTAGCTGTAGCTGGGGCAACTCCAGCATTTCTAAGTAGGGAGGGCTTTGTGGCAGTAATCTGGTCAAAAAGTGAAGTGGACAGAGAGGAGACTTGCACTTAAACTGCAGTGCCTAGCAAGGCTAATGCTTTTACTTAGTTTTCACGTGCCTTTTGTGTCTATGTCAAATGGCTTGAAGATGCATTATCCTAGCAAGTACACAATTGTTACTAAGCTTAGTAAGATTGTGTGTTTATTTGGAGTGATAAGACCACTAATAGAGATTGTAGGAAGGAGAAAACTCCTGCCAACCACACCGCCATCTCCACTAAGCAGTATAGTCTGCAGTAACAAGTAGAAATTTATCAGCAGAGCTGGCAGCAAGAGCTGTCACCTCTGAGACAGCTACCAGGTGCAGGTACTTGTTCTTCAAATGAAAACTTTACCCCCACTTATAAGATAGCCACAGTGCCCCCGTGGTGGCATAACTAGAACAGTACAGTTGAACTCTCAAAAAGAGAAAGAGAGCAGAGAGATGAACTCACCACATTTCTTCAAGCTGTTTCAGCTGGATGAAATGTATCTGTGATTACAACTCTTACAGGTCCAAATACTCCAAAAAATTATTTTACATATAATTGTCAGCTTTACTGGCTTTAAAGCAGCAAATGGATTTATATATGAAAAAGTTTTTTTTTAAAGTTTTGACTTCCCCATACAGCAGAATGCCATTCGCTACATCAGAGTTCAGCAGCTGCTACCCATCTTTTGATTTACTGGTGTTCAGAAATATCTGAAATCAGAATCCCTAAAATGAAGCATGTCAATGTCTTAGGTTAGATTTTCCAAAAGCAGATCTAGAGACAAGAATTTGAATGCAAGTAGTTAATTTGAGTGTTAACCCCAGTAGGAGAATCAGGAAGTAAAAACATAGGCAGGAAGGAAGACCATGAAGTGTGCATTATAGCCGAGTACTCACTAAGGCTCAGTCCCACAAGGAAAACTATCAGAGATGGTGTGAGAAATGTCCCAGATTTATCCCCTACTGAGAGCTGAGGAGGCTGGGCTACTTACTCTACACATGACATTTGCCATAGACTGATGTCTGCCCCTGAGGACACGTCAGACCTGCTGAGGTAGAACCCTCAGGAGGAGAGTAGCAGGAGCTTAGAATAAACACCACTGACATGTGGTAGAATGGTAAGAGCCATGGAGGTTTGGATGGGGCCACATCTGCCATAGTTGGGATCCCAGAGGGGTTCAGCTGTTCAGTCCAACATCTCCAGAAGTGGAGCCAAAGGACAGAGGTTAAGCAGCACCTAAACTGAACTGCCATCTCTACTTCCCCTCAATCTGGCCAGACAGATGGCTTGGGACAAGAGCTTTCCCTATAAAAACTCCTGTGTAAAATCTTGATGCTAAAGATTGGAAAACCGAAAATAAGATGTCAACTGGATTTGACTATTGTGTCCCATCTTAGTTCCTCACTGGGAGGGTGGGTGGAGGGCCACACATTACATCTGGTACTTGAGAATGAGGCTGTGGGAGGGGATCGGAGTAGGCCAGTAAAAACTTCTATCTATCCAGAACTAGGAGTTAGAGCTCACAAGACCAAGGCAGAAGGGTACTTACTTTAAAGCCCAATTATATACAAAATTAAAAGCTAAGGAGATGAGTTCAGAGGTAAGATCACTAAAACTAACAGGCCAGAGGATAGTCATTAAAATTAGCTGCCTCAGTCAAAGTAAAACTCTGTGCTATCACCCATAATCCCAATTCTCAGTAGTTTTGTGCAAGCCAGAACTATTTCTCCCTCATGTAAAATCCCCAGTTCTTCTCAACTATGACTCATGTTCCTCCTGACTGTGGCTTTATTCCTTACACATGCCTTGGATTTGCTGAATCCTCTGATTCTGGCCAACAGGTTGGGAAAATAAAGAGTAGAAGCCTGAGTGGAAGAGTATTATAGGACAGGCCTGGAAATAGCATGCATTACACTGCCCCACAAACCATTGACAGAAACTTAGTCACATTTCCCTCCCATAAATGCAGAGGGACTGGGAAAAAATAGTTCCTGATTGAAAAGAAACTATCTAGCAAACAGTCTCCACTATGAAAGAGGAGCATGGCTCTTTGATAGAAAGTTAGCCACCTCTACTGAGAAGCCAAATCTAAACAGCTCGATAAGACAAGGCATTACTGGAAGTGGAGTTCAATGAGCTTGGAGAAAATGGACAATGGACAATGTGCCAGTTCTAAAGCCAGCCAGAGACCAGATGCCTCTGTAGAGTCATTCCTGCCAGTTAGGGCATGGCCCGGTTGATTAAATTACCAGGTGGAGCGAACAATGTTGAAAAACTGATCAATTAGAGAACAAATCCCAGCTTGAAACCCAGGATTTTTTTTTTTCTGTGCTTTCCTCTCATCCCGAGATGGGCTGCCTGGCCCAAAATTCCATCCAAATTTGAATTCTACTTAATATCACCAAAAGATTTTTTTCACTGGGTTTGTTCTGCATCCAGTGATAAAAGCAGCATACAATTATTTTCGATTGGACCAATGAGATTGCACTGAGACGTCTCTGAAGATGGTCTGCTGAGTGCCAGTTGTTAATGAATCCCATTTGTCTTTCTTGATTAAGTCTGCTATTACCCCCGTTTAGTCCTGTCACCGACCCGTTAGCAAGAATTTTCATATCACTGTTTCGATGAGAAATTAGCCTATGAGAGCAGCACTCATCAATCAGAAGGCAGTTTATTTAATACAGTTTACAGTTTATGAGTTCAAAAACTGTAGCCTCCTACATTAGAAATGGATCACTGTCCTAGGCAGAGACAATCAGGGGGTTCAGTTCACTTGACAGGCATGGAGAAATGACTCTGAATTTGAGATTTGCACTTAGAGAAGCCCTGCAGTATCGCAAGCCTGCAGCTGAGTACCAGGAGGCTTTCTCTTCTGATTAGAAAATCCCCTTTGGTTTAAGCAAGGGCTCCATTTTAGGTACTTAACCACGCCTTCCTCCAGGACTACAACCAGAAAATCCCAAATGAAATTTTAGAATCGACTCACTTCTTTATAATATTAAGTCTTTTTTCTTGTTGGCAATATTTTTAAAAGAGCTCATGTAGAATATCTTATCTGTTCCTTGGCATCATATAGAACAAATGTCTATGAAAATTTTAATTTTGCAAAGAACAGTGCAGTTTCCGTTCTGTGGCCACTTCTATACAGCACAGAAGAAAATGGAGCAGATACCTGACAGAGTGAGGTAGAGATGTGGGCATGCAAACTGGATGATTCTGGCCCGGAAAGAACTTTAGGAAGCCCATGTTGGCAGGATGTGTTGCTTATCTGATAGTATGAAAGACCAGTAGTTTTAAGAATTCTATTTCACATCATAATGAAATAGGCCAAGCTTACAGAACTGTTTCCCATAATATTATTTCACGTAGAGCCATAGTTCTCAGTTTATTTTACCTGTGGCTCCCCCTTATTTTCCAAATCAATGCTTTACCAAGAAAGAATGTCATTTGTATACTTGGTTAGATTTAGAGAAGTAATGGCTGGCAAACATTTGCCAGGAGCCCTCAACTCCTGCTTCCCACTTGCTATGGTCTTAAATCTCAGTAGGAGAAATGCCTTAAGAGGACTTAGGGAAAACTAGCTATTATCAGAGCATATAAAGTTTGCCATTACCATCAGTCTTTGATGACTATTTGGAGATATATAACTGCAACTTCTGTGATCTCTTCAAAAGTATTAATGACTCCATATGATATTTAAAGAATAGTTTTCCCCTCAGAGTGATGTATTTTATATGTTAGATTGGGGTATGCATGCCAAAAAATGTTTCATTGCAGTCATCCATCAACTATCATTCAGTCTTTAATTGCCTTCGTTGTTATCTCACATAAAGAATATATGCTTGTTGTAAAAAAGAAATGAAACAACATAGAAATATATGAAGTAAAAAACCAGTCTGTCAACTCTTTATTCCCACTTGCCAAGTGTAAGCACTTTTTAGGTTGATGTGTATCCTTGAAACCATGTTTATGCATGTCCAAACCCTATTTGTAATTCTTAACCAAAAAAATGAGATTACACCATATGTTATCCTACAACTTTCTTACTCTGTTTATACAATGTTGTATTAGTTGGTGTTCTACAGAGGAAAAAATCTCTATCTATCTATCTACTTATCTATCAAGAGATTTATTATAAGGAATTGGCTTATGCAAGTATGGAGGCTAAGAAGTCCCCATGATTTGCCATCTGCAAGCTGGAGACACAATAAAGTCATTGGCATAAATTTTAGTCTTAGTCCACAGTCCTGTGAAGGAGAGCACTAACTGTGTAAGTCCCAGTTCAAGGGCAGAAAGAGACTGATATTCCAGTTCCTACAGTCTCCAGAGAGAGGGAATTCAACCTTCCTCCACGTATTTGTTCTATTCAGGCCCTCAATGAATTGAATGATGCTCATCTCACTGGGGGGTCAGGATGTTTTCCTCAGTCCACCAATTCAAATGTTAAATCTCATCTGGAAATACCCTCAGAGATACATCCAGAAATAATGTTTGTCTGACCACTCAGTGTCTCAGTCAAGTTGACATACAAAACTAACGATAAACATATCACAAGCAATCTTCCATTTCAGTGTATTCATATATATCATGTTCTTCATATTGGCTGCTAAATGGATGTACAGACTTAACTAAACCATTACTCTATTGAAAGGCACTTATGTGGTCTCCAATATTTCTGGTAGAACAAAACAAAATTTGCACATTTAAAAAATTTTTTCCTTTGACCATTTGCGTGCAATATATCTTTGCTGAAATGAAAACTATGCATTTTTAAACTTCAAGTGTTACCGACAAATCTCCCCCAAGATAAAATAGAACTTAACAACTCTTAATTCTCACACACTATAAAATTCAGTTTTTTACAAGCTGACGTTGTTGAGATAGATTCATCTCACTCATGGTTGACAGATTCAAATACTGCAAAAAACAAAAATATAAGTAAAAATACATGCAATAAGTCAACTGCTGCATATTTCTACCGTGCTAAACTAAGCTGTTCTGGAGCTGAGTCAAAGGATAATTTATATCAATGTTTTATGAGATTGGACAATGTTCACAATACTTTGGAAAATGCACAGAAGTAAATCAAAGAGCATATTCAGTTTTGAACCTATCTTTCACTATTATCAGGATGAGTTAAGTTATGCCACAATAACCAATTAATCTGGTCAGCCATACCTTTTACACAACAATTTATTTCCTAAAAAATAAAATAAATAAATAAAAATTAAAAAATAAAAAAAATAAAACAATTTACTTCCTAGTTATACTACATGTACATAGTATGGTCATTATACTGTTCGGGGGCAGGGGGGCAGCCTCTGTTCTACATTGTCCCTTGGGGACTCAGGCTGCTAAGGGCTCCTTTATTAATTGCACTTTCAGGAATCCATGGCTCCCTCAATCACTGTATCAGGGGAAGAGTGGGCACAGACACTTTTGGTTCTGTGCTATCACCACTAGGTAAGGTCAGTAACATTTACTTTAATACCAGAATTATAGCTCTGAAGGCTGTAGTTGTCCCCAGTACTTCTAGCTCCACGCCAGAGGTAGATCATCAGTACCTCTGATAGCATTGCTGAAATCCTACAGTGTGCAAAAATGGGACCTGACTGGGCCACTTTCTTTTGCTGTCCTATTCTTACCATCTTTGCCCCCATCACTGCTGACTGCAACTGACAGATCAAGGTCTCTATTTATTTCTCTAGTTCTAAGAGATAAGCTTCTTGTCTCAGAATCATACTCAGAATTAGAAACAGAATGAATACTCCAATATTTTAGGTCAAGAACAATGCAACTGATCCAATCTTGATTGATTTACATAAATAATCACAAGGATTATTCCTTAATTTTTAGTATTTCTTCAACTTTATATTTAAATACTGCACACCTAGCTGATATGAGATTCTACAGTTCATCATGCTCCTGTTACAATATGTTGGGTAATTTCCTTTTCAAAAGAACTCCTAAATCATCTGATATATTTCAAATTCACAGACAGGTGCAAGATTTATGGTGATATTTGGTCAAAAACTTTATGGTTTTTGTAAAGATTTATTACTATTTAAAAAAGAAAAAAATTGGAACTCTTTAAAGAGCAAACAGCAGGTTAAAATAGGTGTAGCTTTTTTTCCCAGTAAGAAATTCCTGTTGCTGGCTTGGTTCTGTGGCAGAGACTCAGACTTACCGCAGAGGCTCTCAAGATAAGATGCCAAAAATCTGCCGGGAAAGAAAAAGTGAGATTTATGCTCAAACCTCCCCAATGATGCCTCATCACCCAGAATTCTGGATGGTTGTATTCTCTCACCATTCATATCTCCTGAATATTTATCCAAAAACAATTCTTGGACAATATTAAATGTCTCATTCAGTGCTTGGCAATAAAATTACTAAAAATACCCCAAAACGTGAGTCTTGCCTTCAAGAAGCTCACACTTGTTTAGACACAGCCACAGTGAATGATTTTTTAAAAATAAATAAAAAGTAACAGTAAAAGGAATAGATCTCCCAAGATTAAGTCTTGACCAGAATTCTCAATGCTACTTCCAAGGCAGATGTTCCTTCAAGCCGTGAATGTTGGATTGTTCCTAATGAGAACATGACACTGAATATAGGTCAGTGGCAGGATTTGTGGCCACATCAGGAGATAAATGACTCCTGAACAGAACTTGATCGAAGGAAAATGGATTATGAAAACCCTCATGCTGGGATGAACATAAGGTTCTGAAAGTAGAGAGCAGATAAAACAAGGCAGGTGTGGAGACCAAAAAAGAATCCGGGATTTCAGAGAGCACAAAGTGGGTGAGGCAAACACACAGTGCAGCTTTCCATTAGCAGCTGGATTTCCAGTTGGGTCCAGTGAACTTTCTCACTAGTTTATCTACCAAGGGGGAAAATGTGGGTTAATGCTTAACAGGGAACTCTCTGACTTCAGATTTGTCAAGAAACTGGACACAGAATAATCAGAATATGAACTCTCAACCAAGGTACAGAATCTATTTATTGAGACAGTCACCTTGGTATCATTAGTCACTTCCCTCTTTCTCTATAGAGCCTTCCAGTTGCTTCTTAAAGACAAAACTATCAAGAACTTATTTGTGCTAAAGCAGTCCAAGATAGGGAAAAGAATAAACAGAAAGTCAGAAGTCATGGGTGCTGATTTTGGTTCTGTTTATAATTAGCATATACCGTAACCAACAGCACTTATCTTTGTGCCTCAGTTTGTTCTCATCTGTAAAATGAGGATCTGTAAGCCCCCTCCCAGTTCTACTCTTCCTGCTAGTTTCTGTAGTTCTATTTTTCCTATTTCATCTGTCAACAAAGTGAAAAGCAAATTTTACCTACTATTGCATTTAATTTACTATTTACATTTCCTGAATATTTGATTGTTAATGGACTGGAAGAAAGAAAATTGTAGAAGGTTTCTTGTTAGAGTCATTTGAATATCATTACTAAATCTATAGCTCTTATCAAAGCAAACTGTGACAATTGCTCCTAAGCCTTCCTTTCGGAGTCACTCACAAATGAACACATTTTATTTTAATAGAAAACAAGAACATTTTAATTGCCTGAGCTAGGTACTTTTATTTTGTTTTATGTGTGCAGTCAGAATCAGACCCTTGTGGATAATGTTAAAAGATGGATATTCTTTTCCCTGAGCTTTTTTCTTTTTTGTGTAAATTACAACAATTGCTTGGGGGATTGGGCATTTGGACAAGCCATAAAATAATCAAAATTTTAATGCTGTTTGGTGGCAGCCTAGGACTCTTTGAATTAGTGGCTAGATTAACCATTCACAGGTATAAGCATCCCATTCCTAGCTGGATTTAATAGTCCTGGTCGTTGGGGGAATAAATTCTCTCAGTTGGTTCAAAGGCTTAACAAAATAATTTCTTGAACACAAGAAAGTGACCCCAGCATTTGTCACTAGATTTTCCTTAGGTCTAATGCTATGTCTATAGTCAGCCAAAATAACATTTAAAAGTGAATGACTCATCATCCTTTACTAAAAATATACGAGTCCAACCCCAAATCATTCAACTGCTTTTACCAAATTGTGTGTGTTTATGTATGTTTCTAACCACTATCTCAAGAAAACTACCTTCAGAAATAGCTATAAAGATGTGGTCATAGATCATTCAAACAACAAATATCTTTGATTTGGTCTTGGTCACTGTTGGGAATTTCAAATGCAATCTCAGATGAAACAAGCCCTAGCTAGATTTTTAGTTTGATTAGTTTCTCTCTCTCTCTCTCTCTCTCTCTGTCTTAATTACTTTAAATCTAGCCTGTCACTTTAACATTTCAACCTCAACTGTTTTTATGACTGTGAAATATTGTCACAATATATTATGCTAATGGACCTAATTAATTTCTTGGGAAACTTTCCTACGGATTGTGGTAGAGTATATGATAAAGCCACCAGTTCTTGATAGTGAGCAGATTTTTTTTTTCAAACTTGACATTTACAACTGTGCTGTATGATTTAATTTCTGATATCAGAAAGCTAGTGAGCATATTTTAATGGCTCCAATGCATTAAATTCTTCCTCAAACTGCTAGTTACCAAAGTGCAAATTATCACTTGCTTACCATCAAGGCAAATATGAGAAACTCAGCAATTAATTGTCATGGTTGTTGGTCTGTCTAGACTTCAAGCTTCCATGGAAAAAAATCCTTAAAAAACACTCGGCCTACTCAGGACTTCCCATCTTACAGTACTTAACACGCAGAAATTGGGGGAAAGAGGTGACATATTGGAGAAGCCCCTGACATTCAACTTGGAACTCTTTATAGTAAATGATTCTTTATTCCCCAAAGTAGAATCCAAACTGTGATTCTGAGCTTTGCCAAGTCCTACTGTGCTCCAGTAAAGATATAAAATAGACTGTTCCTCAAGGCTAATGATACTTTAAAGGAAAGCAAATGTTCAAGCCGGAGCTAAGAAGCTAGAGAAAATGAGTAGGGTTAGTTGGCCCAAGAATATAAGCTCTAGGCCATCCACAGAACACCCAAACTGGTTGCCAGGAGTTTGAATCCTGACTCTGGCATTTAATAGATATGAAATATTGAATATTTTAAGCTTCAGTTTTCTGAACTGGACATAATAATAGCTACCTCAAAGTGTTGTTAATAAGCTAACAAACAAAAGCCTAATAATTTGTGGCAAAAAGTAGGCACTCAATACATGTTATTTCCATCTTCTCCAAAAACCTTAACTCTTCTGCTTCATAGAGTTTCTCCCTTCTTCATGCTTAGTAGAATTTCTTATCTGTGCATCACATTTGGGCACACAATCAGGCAATACTTGAAAGAAATAGCTCTTCATTTTATGTGACTGTATCTTCTTTTCTGAAAAGATGTTGTTAATTTATTTGAGGTCAGGAACCCCATCTTATCCTTTTACTGCTCTTTCTACCACCTATCCCCACAAGTATATCAGGTACCATGTACTGATAAATGCTTGTTAAATTGAATTAACTGTTTCCCTCATCCTTTTCTCCTCCTCCTCCTGCTATTTTTTGACTACTAACTTATGCATGCATTTTCGGCCCAGGTGACATTTTAAAATATATAGTATAGCCTTGCCTAATTATAAACTGAAGATTTGTATCTACAACTACACACATTGTATAATTGTAAACAATTGAGTGATACTAAATTAAAACAGCAACAATAGGGGATCCCTGGGTGGCTCAGCAGTTTGGCGCCTGCCTTTGGCCCAGGGTGTGATCCTGGGGTCCCGGGATAGAGTCCCGCGTCGGGCTCCCAGCATGGGACCTGCTTCTCCCTCTGCCTGTATCTCTGCCTCTCTCTCTCTCTCTCTCTCTCTCTGTGTGTGTGTGTGTGTGTCAGTCATGAATGAATAAATAAAATCTTTATAAAAAATAATAAAAAATTAAAAATAAATAAAACAGCAACAATATATTTACAGGAAAATATATCAGTAGTATTGAGCACTAATAGCCTGTGAGGCATCCAACATAGCAGGACAACTACTACCTTCTCAACAAACTTTCTATAAAGTGATGAACTCACTCTGTTCTTCACTCGATTTTTCTAGATAGGCTAACAGAAATATCCTTTAAAAAATGATTTGTGAGGATCCCTGGGTGGCTCAGTGGTTTGGCGCCTGCCTTGGGCTCAGGTCATGATCCTGGAGTCCCGGGATCGAGTCCCACATCAGGCTCCCTGCATGGAGCCTGCTTCTCCCTCTGCCTGTGTCTCTGCTCTCTCTCTGTGTCTCTCATGAATAAATAAAAAAAATCTTTAAGAAAAAAATAAATAAAAAATAAATAATGATTTGTGTAATTTGGTACAAATAACTCCCACTATTTCGTTGAAACCAACCAATCAAGAGCATCAAAAATAATTTTCTTAAAAAAATAATTTTTACTCCCATCACATAATGCCAACATGCTTGGGCAATATGACACTGAACAGTAGCACTGAAATCAGGCCCTGGAGTTCAGGATACAAGTCTGAGATAGTTATATACACCATGTTAGCTTAGTTGGGACACCAACAAACTGGGCCCACATACACAGAGGCTAAGGTGAGGGCCAGTCAGGGGTTATTTAAAGAATAGGACCGCCTATAGAAGCGGTTCTCACTTCTAACACTTGGCAGAGATCAACAACAGTCCTCACATTCCCAACTTCAATAGACACTCCAGTTTTAATCTTAATCTAGCAGAGATGGTGGTCCACCAAAACGTGTGCCCTCTTTTCCAGAGTTTAGAGTTGTTTCTGGGAAATGAACTATATATCTCAGCCTCCCTTGTATCTAGGTGGACCCATACAATTGGTTCTCTCCAGGGGAAGTTGAGTGGAACTGTTGTGTAATACATCTGGACCAACATAGTTAAGAAGCAAGTGTGTACTATCTTCTCTTTGCCTACCTGCTAGATGGATGCCAAAGGCTCTGAGATAATAGGGAATGCACAGGCCATATAATGGGTAGGTTCTGCATGTCTGGATCACCAGGGTGGAGGAAAGTTACCTGATCACCAGGATTATCCAGTTTAAATGATTAGGGTTAATAACTGCTGCTTTTAGTTACTAAAATGTGGGTTTTCATTTTTTAAAGCACTCTATCTTACTCGAATACATTTATTTGATTATTCGATTTTTATTTATTAAATCTCTGTGCTGCATTTTACACTGCTTATTTTGTCTTTTTTTGATATTTACTACTGCAGGTAGAAATTTCCTCCTTTCTTTGATCCCCCTGCAGTCCTGAATCCTTTTTCTCCACCGATCTCTTTTCAAGTTGTCATCCTTAGCCCACTGCCTGTCTTGTCTGCCTCTCAACCTCCAGGCAATCCCATGATAGCTTTCAGGCATATTGTTCATTTCCAGATTTTACCTCTTGTCTAATTTTTAGCCTGGCATATTCAAATACCCACTCAACTTCTTTTCCTAGGCATCTGACTAACATCCCAAACTTAATTTATCTGAAACTGAAATCAGAATTTTTCTCTCTCCCTTCCTCTCTACCCGAAGTGCACCCCCTACTGCATTCTCTCGGTAAATGGCACCATTATTCTCTCAGCAAAGAGCACTGAAAATCATCCCAGACTCCTCTTATTCCCTCATTTTCCAATATTCAGTGCATTTTTCCAGGAGGTTTTACTGACCAAATAGTTTGTGAATCTATTCTCTCATCTGCACCCTAAATTATACTGTCCTGGCTCTGGGTCCCATTATTTTTCACCTAGTCTGTTCCAGAATACAGTCACAGGGACTTCAGAATCAGACAGATCTTTGTTAAAGTTTGAACTCTATCTATGTGATCTAGGGAAACTAACTCAGTGCTTAAACTCCTTCTCATCTGTGAAATAGAAACCTTTCTATTTCACAATAGAAATATACTACTAGTACATTCTAGAATAGAAATATACTACTAGTACTTTCCAAATGGGGTGTTATAAACAATGAAAGAAATTAGGTATAGAGAGACCATAAAACAGCCTGGAAGAGAGTAAGAGCACCATAATGTTAAGCTATTTTGATTGGAAACTCAATGCTTCTGAATTAATCTCCATGACTCCACCCTTCATAAGGGAGTGATTGCTCTTAAATATGAATTCGGCCATCTTCCACTCCCATAATGTGGATGGAAACAAAGAGGCTGGGTATGAGAAATATTCAGAGGTAGAACTAGTAGGAGATGGAAACTGATTAGGGTGATAACCGGTAGATACATAGAAATGTCTATATAAGAAGACATAAATTGGATAAATTTGCCTTCGTGAGTAAATTCAATGTATAAAAAAATCCTTTATTTCTTTTTATCTTCTCTGTATTGGGTCTGCGCATTAAAAAGTACTAAATTGGTAATTATCTAAATTTAGCATAAACCCTACTCATCGCATAATGGCCAACCCATTTGTTTATTTACAGTACATTCATGACAGCTTAAAAATAGGAAATTCAGATTAACCAAAATTTCCTACTAAGAGAACATAATATGAGGAAAGCTCCAAGTATAGTATTTTTAATTCTCATTACCACTCTTTCCACACACATCTCATCTCAGTAACATTTTCCTCTCCTTTTTTTATCTCATCCACGGAGTATCCTGAACAGACAATGAGAGCATTTGGAAGATAAGAAATACATGGGTGATTAGAGTGGAAATAAATGAGGAGGGATAAAATCAGGAGTGACTATGCATCTAGCATGTGCCAGACAATGGGGATGTCCTTCACATATGTTGTCTCAATTCTCAGAACAAAAAATAAATAATGAAATAAAATAAAATAAAATACATAGTACATATGTACCACATAACATATATATGGTATATTATATACCATATATATATATATATATATATATATATATATAATTCCTATTTTACAGAAGAAAATCTCAGTGAAGTTAAGCTACTTGCCTAAGTCATACAGGAAAAGTATTTATTTGCCAGGATTTTAAACTACTTTCATTTGACACCAAAACCCACCAGTATTGTACTGTTTTATCCTAGATATTCAAACTATTTTTAAAAATCTACAAAACTATGTATTTGACTACTCTGTTCCCCATTAGTGTGTATATGAACAACAAAAAAAGAAAAAGTATAGTTTGTAGATAGCCACTTCTCACATTGTCACATTGTTTGTGCCTACATGGGAGCTGAAGCTATGAAACACAGAAACTTCTCTGAGGAAGAAACCAGTCACAAAAGGCACCAAAAGCACCAATAATATACACACATATCCCAGTGGGAACATCCTCCATTCTTCGCACCCTTCCCACTGGATGAAATAAACATCCCCCAGCTTCCTGTAATTTGGGCTTCAGACTCTTAGGAGAGTAAATTCACATTCTTCTATATCTGTGCCATAGGGGAAAGGAGTTCTATAAAGCAGGAGAAAACAAATGATTGGTGAATAATTTTTTTAAATCAGATTCTTTCTGAGACACTGATCTCATTATTTGTTCACCAGACGAGCTCCCACTAAATCTATTCACAATTAAAAAAAAAAAAAAAAAAGATTACCCAGCTAGTAGTATTGAACTGTGCCTTAATTAGGGCAGCCAAGAATGTCTTGTATAATTAACTGGGCTTTGTTTATAATTATTTCCTTGTGGTTAGAACTGTTTTCTGCATGTAACTGGGGCAATGCTAATAGTAACGCTAACCTTTGATTTTCATACGAGAATAACTGAAGGACAAGCAGAAGAAACAAGGCCAGACCTGGGAAAGCAAAACCAAAAGACATGAAACACAGGATTTCTTTTTACCTTCTGTTTTGCCTCAAGATAAACACAGTCTCCCTAGCCTCTCACCCAATCCGAAGTCTAGATGCTGACATCTGGGCTCCTTTATCATCTGTCAAGTTAAAGAAATTATTCATTCCCTTCTGGAAAGTGGAAAAATACCTTTTCTTATCAAAGTCCATGTACTAGATCTGCCCCTCTAGATTCACTGTCTGATCTCCCAGATCCAGCTCTGTAACCTGTTGGATGACATCAACATCCTTTGACTTCCCATTAATTTGGCCAATAGAGAACCCTAGCAAGAGATCTGGAAGGAGAAAAGAAGGGAGGGATAGAAGAGAGTGATGTCTCAGTATTTATTCCCCAAGCCTTCTTTCAGTTATCTTGGGCAGACTGTATCTAATCCTTAAGCTAATATCTTAGTTCCTATAAACAGCCTTCTCTAAGTAGCCACTCTGCCTATGGACTCTAGCAATCACTTTTGTATAACTTATCTCGAAGTTTGGTAACAGAACACTGTTGTTACACTTGTTGAAGAGACAATACTATCTCTTATGGTTACCCTATACACTACCAAAACTTTGTAAATAGTTCCTATTAAACTCTTCAAATTTTCATAATTTGAGTTAACCTCTTTTCCTCTCTAGCAAAACAGACATGACCTGCATTTGTAACACCAGGTACACCCGTCCACACCCACCCCTTTATGTTCTAAAAGACCTCAAGAATGATAAGAATTTTGGTTATAAGGAATTTAGAAATTCATTGAATGAGTCATTAATCAACAGTATTCAATGTTACTGGAGTGTGGTTGGGTAAACTCAGGCCCTTGGCCAAATGTGATAGTCCAGGTCACGACAAATAACAACAGGAATTTTATAGATTCTGGCAAAGTAGAAATTATTTTTATTTTTCCTATAAATCTTGCTCATTGTGGCTGGTGCAGTTAGCACATGAATCTAAAAACTCTATAAATCCTTATCACATTTTAGGGTGCCTGGGTAGCTCAGTCCATTGGGCATCTATCTGCCTGCGACTTGAGTCACGATTCCAGGACCCTGGGATCAGCCCCTAGTCAGGTTACCTTTTCAGTGGGGAGTCACTTCTCCCTCTCCCTCTACTCCTCACCCCACACATGCTCTGTCTCAAAAAATTAAATAAAATCTTTTTAAAAATTCTTATCACTTTTCTTCTGATTGATATTTCAGATACACTTTCCTAGAAAAAGATTAAGGAAAAAGAATTAGAATAGAAATAATGATGAATGAACTTTATTAAATGCATTACTGTTTGATTATTATAGGATGTGAGGGACAATTTATTAGGTATCTAGGTTCCTTCCTGCAGGTAACTCACAGCCCATTGGGGAAGACAGACCACTATAGGGTATAAAAGAGAGCACAATTAATTTTTTTAAGTAGCAAAAGTAGCCTTAAATGGCTTGACAGAGAGGTTAGCTAGCCATGAAGGCAAATCTGGAGGGATCCTGTCAGGTAGACCAAGTAAAGGACAGGAGTTCCAGACAGAAGAGCAATGTCAAAGAAAAGGAGGCATAAAAAATTGCAATGTATAAGAATTATGAGTAGTTTATTGCACGATAAAAGACAGTGGAAATTTAATAGAGCATTAGATTCAAGAACGAGAGTGTCTAAGGATGAGACTAGAAAACTCCAAGATGGTGAAATAATAAAGCTCCTACCAAACCAGCACAGCTTAATGAAGTCTTCAAAGAGATCCAGATATTATTCTGTAGGCAATGATGAACCTGAGGTTATTTTTAACAGAATATTTATGTGGCTAAATTCATTTTTAAGAAATATAACTTTAGGGAAAGCATATTAGGACCAAGAAAACAATCATAAATATAATTAAATAGTCATTAGCCTAGCCCAAGTTAAGAGTTCTTGAAAGGACTAAATAAATTGTTATACATCTAGAAGACTGACTAATGGAAAATGAAAAAAGACAAATTACCAATATCAGTAACGAAATGGGGAGAAAATTAAAAATTTCCTGAAGATATTAAAAAGATCAAGGAGGACATTTTTAAAGTCTTCATCCAATATGAAAGAGAGAAATTACTTGAAAATTGATATCAGATGGATGCCTAGGTGGCTCAGCAGTTGAGCATCTACCTTTGGCTCAGGGCATGACCCCAGGGTCCTGGGATAGAGTCCCACGTGGAGCTCCCTGCTTGGAGCCTGCTTCTCTCTCTGCCTATGTCTCTGCCCCTCTCTCTGTGTCTCTCATGAATGAATAAATAAACTCTTAAAAAAATAAAATAAAATAAAATTGGTATCAGAAGAAAGAGAAAATCTGAGTAGTCTCATTCTGTGAAAGAAATTGATTTCATATTTGAAAATTTTCCCACAGGCAAATCTTTAAGCCAAGATAGCTTTACTGGTAAATATTTCCAGGCAGTTAATGAAAAAAAAAATAACACAAATTGTACACAAATGCTTACAATTTTTTTTAAACTATCAGTGCAGTGAGACAAGAAGAAAAGATATAAGAATTAAAAAGTAATAACAATTGTCATTATTCAAAAATTACATATTGTTGATCATAGAAACTCAAAAATAACCTTCATAAACTATTACACTTATTAAGTAAAATTAGTAGGGTCAATATGTAAATATTAATTGTATCTCTACAAACTAGCCCTCCAAAAAAGAATATTTTTGATGATACTATTAATAATAGCATCAGAAACACCATATTTATAAAACTAAATCTAACAAAATTATGTAAGACTGATTTACAGAAATCAGGGTAGTCAAAAAAAATATAAAGTTACAATTAAGATGTGGTATATAGACAAGGTGAGTGAATTAGTCCAATAAAACTGAATTTGAAAAAAAAAAAAAAAAACTGAATTTGAGTCCAGGAATAGATTGCTGAGTCAATTGGATATTTCCATGAGGAAAATATTTATTTCAACTTTTTCCCTATACCAAACACAAAAGTCAATAGCAGATGATTGCAGATAAAAATGGAAGGCTAAAATGCAAACACTTCTAGAAGATAATAAAAGAGAATATTTTTATGACTTTAGGCTAGGAAAAGATTTCTTAAGCAGAACACAAAAATTTCTAACTAAAAAGGAAAAAACTGGTATGTTGAGCTACATTTAAGTTAATAACTTCCATTTATCAAATATACCACTAAGATAATGAAAATTCAAGTCACAGAGTAGGAGAAGATATTTTCAAAACATATATTCATCAAAGAACTCATACCTGGAATATATAAAAAACTACTACTTATCAATAAAGAAAATACAGGGGCAGCTCAGTTGGTTAGGTGTCCAACTCTTGATTTCAGCTCAGGTCATGATCACAGGATCTCAGGATTGTGGGATCAAACGCTATAATGGGCTCCATGCTCAGTGGGGAATCTGCTTGGGATTCTCCTTCTCCCTCTCCCTTGGGCCCTTCCCCCATTCATGCTCATGTGCACTTTCTCTCTTAAATAAGTACATAAATAAATAAATATAAAGAAAATACAGACAGACCAGTAGAAAAATAAGCAAAAGATTACAAAATGGATATGCAGATGTCAATTGGTACCTGAAAAAATGCTCAGCTTTAATAGTTACTGAGGACACATAAAACCACGATGGGATATCTTTACAGCTAGAATAGTTGAAATATAAGGGACTGAGTTGTCAAGGGTCTGGAGGAACTGGAACTCTCATAAAATGCTAGTGAGTGTGTTAATTGGCACAATCACTTTGAAAATGGATAACATCAACTGAAGTTGATCATACATATACCTTGTAATTCAGTAATTCTATTCTTAGGGTTCACTCATAAAAATTACATGCATATATACATGAAAGGACATATATAACTATGTTCCTAGCAGCACTATTTATAATAGCCAAAACCTGCAAACACTCAAATACCCATCGGCAGTAGAAGGGATAAATAAAGCATAGCATATTCATAAAATGGAATCATAGAAAGCAATGAAAATACATGCGATATTGCCTCATGCACCAACAAAGATAAATTTCACAAACATACTACTGAGCAAAGAAGCTAGATACCAAAGAAAGCATTGCATAATTCCATTATATAAAGATCAAAAAGCAGATAAAATCTATGGTAATGAAAGTCAAGATAGTTTCTTTCAGAGCAGTGGTCACAAAAAGCTATGAAGAATGCTTCTGTTATAGGTAGTTGTGGATCATTTCATGATCTGGATAGTTTTACATGAATTTGTTGACATCGTAAAAATTCATTAAGCAGTGAACTAGTGATTCACATTAAGTGAATATATGTGATACTTCAGTAAAAATGTCTATTAAATAGATGCAGGAATTAATCAATCAATATGTAAGTAACAATTGGTTCAGGAGAAGGAAAACCTATAGTAAGTGGTATCATGAAATCAAGGGAGAAGTGAATTTCAAGAATGAGCAGGTGGTTAACAATGCCAATTGCTAAAAATTCAAGAGAAGTCACTTTCAAGGGGCACTGTCCATGGTATGGAGGACAGTGTTTCCCTCTGGACAGGGCATTAGTTTGTATGGGCTCCAGATTTAGGATGAGATAGTTTCACTCTCACACCACTGCTTGCTGCTCTGAATAAGGGATAAAGGTTATGACAGAGTTTTCGGGGCGCCATCAGATTTTTTTTGTTCACTTTTTGTGGGGTTTTTAAAAAAATGGAATTACCAATTAAATTAATCCAATAGTTAACTGTTCCTTTACTTACTACAGTCCTCAAAAGGTTTGGATTAAAATGTATCTGACAAGTTCTATCATTTTGGTAAATGAAATGATTTTAGGTTGCTATTCTTATTCTTAGGCTCAGAAAGTAATGAAAAGGATGGCTGCATTGTAATTCAATGCAAACAAATCAACTTGCTTAACTTTAGCTAACTTTTTATAGCTCTGTTTCCTTATTTCCTAAGAGTAAGATTATAAACTACCTTTATACTCGGCTGAGCAAATTAAGCCCATTACTAATGGAATTAAGATGATAACAGTTCTAGTTAGTTTGTTCTATAAAGGTCTTCTGGAGGAGCCCCCAAAATTTCAAAGCTCTTTAATGCATTGACTCTATCTCCAAGCTTTGTTCATGCAACAAATATATGTGGAGTGAGCACTACATGTCCTTAGAACCTATAATACACTTTTAGACCCTTTTCTAAAAGTACTGAAAACTTCAGCCAACAATTACTTCGTACTGTGCTCTCCTTACCTTTTAACAACTTTGTTCTCTCAATATCTACATAAATTTTTAAAGTGGAGAGGGAGGAGTGAATCCTTATTAGGTTTATGCATACCTATTATTCCAAAGTACTCTGTTAATATTCTGAAACCAAATCACTGCAATAGGTAAAGGTTTAAATATAGGTTTAATTCTACTTTGAAAAAGACCTTCTCCTTATCTCATTCCTCTTTAAACAGAAGCATAATTAAATTGTTGATATCATGAACAGACGACTGATGGTGGATGATGTACAATGCATTATGGTACAATTCTACTCACTAGTGTATTTAAGAGTTCAATGTCTTTAAGTAAGGGCTCGAGATCACACAGATCTGATTTGGATTCTCACTACTGTCACATGATTACGTGACCTTGTGCAAATTACATAACATCTCAAAGTCTCATTTTTTTCCCATATGCTGAATGGGAATAACAACTACTTTTAAAGTTCTTAAAAGAAATTCACAGTATAGGTGTAAGAAGCTTTTAGCAAAGTATCCAGCATGTAATAAGCACTAAATAAATGAAAGCTATTCATAAGATTTAAAAAATTTATCTAGGGATCCCTGGGTGGCGCAGCGGTTTGGCGCGGGCCTTTGGCCCAGGGCGCGATCCTAGAGACTCGGGATCGAATCCCACGTCGGGCTCCCGGTGCATGGAGCCTGCTTCTCCCTCTGCCTATGTCTCTGCCTCTCTCTCTCTCTCTGTGACTATCATAAATAAATAAAAATTAAAAAAAAATTAAACAATAAAAATAAAAAAATAAAAAATTTATCTAGATACTTGAAATACTAATAAAAATTTTTCCTCAATAATGCTCACAATTTATGAAAAAGAATGCACATATATCTACATTATTTTTCATCTTTCTTCCCTTCTACTATTTTGAAAGGTCAGGTGAGTTCTAATTATTTGTTGACAATTTTTCATGGAGGAAAGAAGAGAAAGAATGGAAAAACAAAGAAAAAAAGAAAGAGCTTTCAAGCATAACCCAATCTGCTTCTTTGTGACATTAATGTCCCAGTGCCATACTCTGATAATTCCACTTTGCGTCCAAGTCTTCTGGCCCCTAAATAGTGTCCATTGTCTAAACAATGCTAGTGCTATGTGGTTGTATGTGGTTTTTCCTCACTGCATCTAGAACAGAAATTTAGTGAGATGAAAGAGGCAGTCTCCTGGTAGAGATGCTGAAGTGCAGACCATGCTCATTTGACTTATTCTGGGTTATCTCATGCACTTCCTGCATCAATTTACTTAATTTTACTTTATAACAATATTCACAAAAAGACTATTACAGCTATTGTTCCTTTAGATTCATATCCAAATTACTTGTAAGTGTTCATTTTAGATTTTGCTGATGTTCTTTGGAAAAGAAATAGTCAGGGGATGCTTTCTGTATTTAAAAGAAATTGATTCACATACAAAGGAATAAATTTTCTCCACGAATATGCAACATTTGAAAAAATTAGGTAAGAAAATTAAATGAAATCTACTTTGGTACCACTAAGGATTTAATACAAAACTGAATCAAATGATTTGCAGGTGAAAAACATGCCAAATTTAAATATATCTAACTCTCAGAAACTCACCTTATTGTCTGAGGGCAATGGTACTGACAGAGACTAAGAAAAGGAGCTTTGGTCATGGATTTGCTGGGACTGACCAGGGTCCACACACCACAGTTCAAGAAAAGCTATTGTTTTTCCTGATAAATCTCTGCTCTTTGCTTTGGTAACTTCAGTTTATTCTTTTCTATGTTTTTAAGTATTGGAACAAAACAAATTGAAAAACAAAATGGCCTATTAACTGATCTATTATTTTATATAACAATTATCGGAAAACGATTTGACTATTTGTTTCTCTAATGTAACTGATCTGATGAGTGTTCTATCATTATGCAAACATAGCCCAAATGCAGTAGATTATAACAACTGATTGTCAAGTTAGTGATCATTTAATGAGGAATTCATATCGGATGTAGACTAGTTTTTTTAATAAACTGCCCTGATGACTATGGCCAAGTCATTCACTCATTCATATTCAACAAACGCCGAGTGCCTAGGTGCACCAGCCACTGTAACAATTGGATATGGACGTTTCTTGAAAGAACTATAAAAATTAATAAAGGGACACCTCACTAAAATGGAGCCAGGAGGCCCGGCAGGGGGAGCTCTCACACCCTACTACTCATTGTCAATTGCAAAGCCAACTGGAAGAGACCAGGCCCTTGCATGTGGCTACTACTTTTTTATCCTAGGAGGAGGAAGAAGGGCTTATCTCCTCCTCCTTCTGCAATGGTGTAGCCATGAGAGGCTGCCACAACTCAGCCAATAAGAAGTCTCTATACTTTCAATCCCTGTTCATTCCAATGGACTTTTTGTTTATAACAGCCTTCCCAACTTGTTGCTTTCCTCTATAAAAGAGCGTTCTTCTGTTCTGATGAGTGCACTTGCCTATAGTTTTTACCGTAGCTTGTTTGTCCTGGATTGCAATCGTCTGCTATCCATAAATAAGCCCATTTTTTGCTGGTAAAATAACAGGTTTTATTTCTAAGGTTAACGGGACAAACTGTTTTTTCTACCTTGATATCTCTGGTACCTTGTAACCTAACCTCATATTGGCAATCTGTAAAGATTTGTTATTATTACTTTCATAATTACTTACTGTTACTGCTGCTGATGATGACGAAAATAGGTAAAATAAGAAATTGGCACAACAGTGGAATTCATCAGACCTGTATATGTTTACGTAATTTGGGAGATTTTATCTCTAAATGGAGTTCCTTGTCCCAGGGGCAAAGGAAAATCCAAATAAAAAAAATCCTTCAGATGGTAATGCTTCTCTGGAAAGCGGCTACGTCACTTTCTAAGTTAAAAAATATTAGTCCCACATTCTGGAAATACTGCCTTGCTCATTATATCAAACAATTTCTGGTCCTTTTAATCACTGCTAAAACACTAACGGCTCTCTTTAATGTCTAGTCAATAAGCAGATTAAAACATAAATGCCACTAAATATGCTTTAAATATCAGCTCCATTGAAATATTTCTAAATTCTGTATCCTCTTAAAATAATCCCCATTCAAAATTGAGAGGAAATGTCACCCATATGAGTTTCTTCAAAATTTAAGCTCTGATTATACAAGGAATTATGTACTATAGCTTTAGAAATCGGATAATTAAAGAAGCACCAGACTCTGTCGATGACATTTTTAAGCCTAGAAAGTTTTTATCAGTGCTACAGTAAAGTTTCATTTTTAAGTAATGTTGCACATGGTGAGTATATTTCTAACCCCAATTAAAGCTAGCTACCTTAAGAGGGAAGTATGAAGGCAAAGATGCATAATCACACCAGAAAATCCAAAGACCCTGGCAAGAAGGCCATTTGCTTTGAGCAAGTCTTAGTAGGAGGGAAAGTAGGAGAAGTATGGAATTATATATAAAAAAAAAACAGACACAAACAAACAACCTCTAACTTTCAAGGAAATAACGGTCTGCTAAAGAAATTGAATTGATTCAATTGTGAATTGACTGGCTCTCTCCAGATATTATTTTTTAATCTCCATTTTCAAATATGATATGTAAACAAGAAGTCTTTTATAGGCCCTCAAATAAATCTGATTCTTTATTGGATGAATGTAGACAAAAGTGGCCGAAATATATGTTCACATCTAATGCAGGCTAAAGACATTTGACACTAGTTTTCCTATTATCAGAGACTTTAGGAGTACTTTCTCTAAAAGGATCCATCTTTATCCTCTTATCAGTTTCATTGAAATATTTAATTCCAATAACCAGGGACAAGCAACTAAAATAAACATTTTACTAAAGTCTTTCAAATGCAGTATATTCAACTTCAGCCTGCT
Organism: Canis lupus familiaris; assembly: GCF_011100685.1. Lineage (NCBI taxonomy): Eukaryota > Metazoa > Chordata > Mammalia > Carnivora > Canidae > Canis > Canis lupus. Next base: position 53,613,919 of record NC_049227.1, on the reverse strand, counting down.
AATTAACCCACTGATATTTGCCAGTATTTGCATCTCACAAATATATAACAAACCTCTATTCTTCTTAATAACTTCCTTGATTAAGAAAATATATCATCTACCTATAATCCTATTGAGTACCTACAATCCAAACCCTAATATTTAGAATCACCCACATTGCTTTCCTTCTAGACCTATAACTTTCTTTCCCTCTTGTTCTATCTTCTTTCCCTCTAACAAGATGCAGAAACTCATGAATCATCTTCCCCATTAAAATGGAGATTTCTTACCGTTCAGTCACAGACCATGGTGTATAAAATTGGAGGGTACCAGAGATCATCTATTCTTTTATTTTGCAGGTGAAGAAACTGAGCCACAGACAGGTTAAGAGTCTTGCTTCAAGTCACACACCAGTGTCAGAGTTTGGACTGCTTGTTGTGTAACCTCAAGCTGCCACTAAGATGGAAACTTTCCCACTCAGAGATGCTCCTGGAAGAGAAGGACAAAACATCATCAGAAAGGCACCTTTTGGAGCAGCTTGATTGAAAGGACAAGAGGGGGCTTTAGAAGTCTCCTGAGAGCACTGACATCTGGGATTTCTGAAACTGAATTAGTTGAACCTGAGAGCAACTCAAGAGGAAAGGTCACACAGGTTTGGGTGAGAAATTCATGATTTGCAAATGTCAGCTAAGATTTGGATAAGCATCTGGCTTTTGGTTATATATCTGAAAATGAATAAACACTGAAATCTGGACGATTCATACTCACTGGACCTAATCCACCCAGGATTTAACAGCCAGAAAAGAAATGCTGGTTATGGCATGGATTCCACAAACTTTTAAATCATTTACACACAAAAACAAAGAAGCACATATGTATATGTCTGTATACATATGTAAACATGTCTATACATAACCCACACACACAAATATGTGTATATTTCTACGCATTTCATGTATATATGCATGTAGGTTTGTGTGTGTGTGAGTGTGTGTGTGAGTGTGTGTGTGTGTTTAAATATTCCAAAACATTGGGCCAGTTGGCCATGCATCTAGTTTCTCTTGGAAAAGATTTGCTTCATATCTAATAGAAATATACAATCTGGTTAAATGTTGCTGGTAAAATGTCTAACACATGGGTGGATTGAGATTGTGAACAAGTAGAGAATACTAAAGCAGCCTGATGGAGATAGGCCCTTGGAAGGGAGGCCAGAAAACATTCCATTCCAAAGAGAGAGGATACGCATCTATTGTTTCTCCAGCTGGCTAAGCAACGGCAGGGATGTTTCCTACTAAACAGCCTCATTAACATAAGCATAACTACAGGGTAAGTTTTCAAGCTCATTCCAAGTGAATTCAAAGGGGTGGGGGAAGAAAGATGCCGTTAATATGCACAACTCATGCAGACAATGATATGAAGCTAATTCATTTCATCATATTATCACCATAGCATATTAACTTAAAAGAAATAATAAGACAACATGGAAATGTTTGCATATTAGAGAGAATTCTCGTTGTACCCTATTAGCACCATATCCTATTAGTATTGCATTAGGCTACCATGCTGCAATGCTAAAATGATGAAATCCCACTGTGAAAACTGATATTGAATTCTTGTAATGTTTCAGAATCATTTTTAGCACTGCATATAAATAATTCATGTGAGCAGATCTAATGAATTGATGGAAGAAAAAAACATCCCTTGGCATTGTGAGCGTATTTATGAATGTAAAGTCACGAGCAAGTCGCTTTCTCATGGAAGGTGGGCAGGGACTGAAGTGTGACATCTATTCCAGAGCTGGTTATTAATATAATGAGGAATTCTAGGTCAAGTCCCGTTGAAATATTCCTGAAAGCACATTTCCTTCTAGGAAAGGTGGCACAATATTGGCTGGCACTCTCCTGTCCTTTCTGAATCTAGATTGTAGATCAACTGAGGTAGAGACCCTCACTTAAAGACGCTAGCTGCACAGAATCCAAATTCAATAAGCTGAGAATCCAAGTAAACTAGTGTCTTTTTGCTCCCAGTGTCTTTGTTCAAGCCTTATCAAACTGTGTTATAATTATCTGAGTCCTCACTATCCCTCCCACTATACTGCACACTCCTTGAAGTTGGAGATCATAATTTATTCATATTTGTAATCCTAATTCCCAGCACAATGCCATGGCTCTAATGGGTACTCAAACACTGAATGAATGGATGGATGAATGAATGAATATATTTATTCAATTCCAAAGATTCCAATTAAAAAGTTGGAAAAAGGGGGGGGATGGGCCATTTACATTTAAATCTGATTGTTTTGCTAAATTGAATCTTTATTTGCAATGTTGAATTCAGTCAAAGCGCTTTCAGTGTAGAAAGGCATTCTAATGCAATGGAATTCTTCCTGAGTTAGACGCAATTGTTTAAGTTCCTGCTTCAGATTAATGGCTTTTTGGTTTCTCATACACATATTGCATATTGGTGTCAGTGTGCTTGCCGAGAAGTAATCCTAATGCAATTTCAACTCCCCAGGATGGAGATTTCCTGCAAAGAGAGCTGTCGTACAAAGCGTGTTCCCCTATGTAGAAATATCGCTGGCAGTTACAGTGAATTGCAGGGCAGAAGCCAATGACCTGGTTTTGGTTCTCTGTGTAACTGGCTTGTGGGCACTGTGATTCTTTGCTACTACTCTCTGGAGTTCACTACACTTAAGATCCAGATCCCTCATGGCCTATTTCCTGCATTCTGCTCAGAAGACAGATCACACAGAGCCCCTAGTTCCGTAATTACTTGTTTTAGAGACGAAGAAACTGGGAAAAAGTAACTAATAGATTTCCTGGAAGAAAAAAACTTTATTTCTTTTTCTCTTTTCCATGCCAAAGAGAATATTCTAATGTGAGATTGAAGGAGATCACTTCACTGTTCAACACCAGCCCTGCTGTGTCTATATGCATGCACTCACATGTGCACGCACACCCAGCTCTTCAGCTATGGTTGTGTGTTTGTTCAAGTCTCAGAGTCATTCACCCGGAAGAGTGTCTTTTTCATTAGCCCAAAAGGCCAAAGAGTAAGTTAGAAATGTAAGCCTCATAAACAATGGCTATGTTGAGAAAATAAAAGGTCATTTGTCCTCCAGCAGACAGCTTCCTGCAGCAGAGCTAGATGAGCAAGACACTAAGAGAGTCCCTTAGATGCTTTTCTGTGCTTTTCTTGCTTTTAACTTCCCAAGGGTTTTATGTGGTGGACTCTCATTAGTCAACACTGAGGAAAATAAAGGTTCCTTCGTGCAGGGTGACAGTATTGGAAACAGGACCCAGTGGGGCACCACTACCCCAATGCCTTTCAGGTGAGTTAACAAAGCCAATATTTTTCACACTCGTCCCCACCAACCCAGGGTTTGCACATGGGTTGACAGTTTGAAGTTGATCGTGTAGTAACATACATGTGGTATTGAGATGCATTGATAAGGCATAAGAAACAAAATGAAAACTCACTATCTTGTTTCACCGATGAAAAAAGCCATTTTATAACGAGGCATCTCAAGATGCAAATGGAAAGTGTGAAGTTGATTTTGAGAGAGTTTGAATTAAGGAAATGATCTGCAAGCTGAGGTGGTGTTCTTAGGCAACAGTGTTTCACTGGTGGATAGATTTGAGTTTCTGCTGTCCTGTAGTGGCTCCCAGATCACTGCAGGCCACCTACTGAAGTTGTTTCCAGGCCATGAAATACAAGTCAGAAAAACCTAATTGTGAGATTTAAAAGGCTCATATTTTTTCTTTTTTGCCTGAACAGATAATGGTGAAAGGCATTCTCTCCTATTTTTCATTTCTATGTATTTATTGAGCACCTGCTATTTGTACTATGTATTCATTATTTATTTCATCCCCATTTTTCAGATTAGAAAACAGACTCAGAGAGGTTTAGTAACTTATTCTGTGAGAGGAAAAGAATTGATATGAATCAAAGTTGATGTGATTCCAAAGCCCGTGCTCTTAACTCTTTCCTCAGAACTTAAGAACCAAGGCCTACACATGGCCCATAGGATCTGAAGACTAATACGGCCTAACACTAATGAAATAAATACCAATTTCCATCCAGATTCTGCAAATAACTAGCCTGAGCCTGCACTGTTTCCATAACTCAGTGAAGAACGATGAAATGGACAAAATGGGTCAGAGATCTCCCTACGTGTTAAGAAAGTCAGGTGGATCCCAAGTAAACCTATTTCCTTTCTTAGGAGGTAGCCTGTCATAGGGAAGAGCATGGATTTATTTACTGACTCAAAATTTGTTTTACATCTCAACTTTGGTAATTACTAAATGTATGAATCTGGACATGTGTCTTAGTTTCTCTAGATTCCTAATCTGTAAAACAGAGGAAATGCCTAATTCATAGAATTGTGGCAAATAAGGGGGATCATCGTAGCGGCTGACACAGAATGGTACCTACCTCGCAATTGTTACTTCTCTTTTCTTTCACTTGGCTGGAAGCTGACCTGGGTCCAAGCACAAAGATAGCTTTTCCCTACTCTGCAGCCCCCACATCTGTGCCTACAAACTCTCCAAACAGCTCTGGGTCTCAGATGCATTTTGCCAGTCCAGAATTTCATCACCACGGTCTTAGGATTCCTAGAGGAGCTGGGTTCAAAATGTAGACTTCTGCTGTCAAGTGGTATCATGTGCACAGCCAAAGGGTATTACCTAAGTAATGTTCAAGTGTAAGTAATTCTTTTTTTTTTTTTTTTTTAGTAATTCTTATAATAAATATCTCCGCAGGAGCTATAAAACCCACTGATATATTTTTCAATGTACCTGTCCCATAAAATGCCCAATTTTCTTTTTTTCCTATTTCCCATTCCAGCTAATTTCAGTTATTCTGACTTAGCAACAAATCTCAGGGTGCCTGGGTGGCTGAGGTTAAGTGTATGCCTTCAGCTCAGGTCATGATCCCAGGGTCCTAGGATGGAACCTCAAGTCGCCTGTAGTCAGGTTCCCTGCTCCGTGGGGAGCCTGCTTCTCTCTCTGCCCCTTGGCCCTACTCATGCTCTCTCTGTCTCTCTCAAATAAACAAATAAAAAATCTTTTTTTTAAAAAAAGAAAAGAAACAAATCTCATACTGAGCAAAATCTATAAGTACGGGACCCTGATCACCTTCGCAAGATTTCTGAGCTGCCTTAGAGCTAGTTCTCTTCTGGATCAGTCAATAGCATATGCTCCAGGTCACTCCAGCCCTGCTTAGCACAGGGTTGATTCCAGAGCCTGGGAGAGTACAATGTGAGTATGAGCTAATGTGGAAATTCAAGTAGTGTCTTAGGAACCAACAGGGCCCTAAACCTCACCAGAAATTCAACATAGTCTCACTCTTGAAAGGACTACTAGAGGAGGCTCAGCACACCTTGCCTGCGCTGAGCAAGCCAGGTCTTACCAGACAGCTGGGTACTGAACGTATACTTCAGTGTGAGCACCGAACCTACTTCCATGTTGCTGAAATCCAAAAATTCGCTGAGGGACGTTCACAGAACCTGTAAGGCCTTGGATAGTGCAAGCCATTCTCCTGTATTTCTTGCTCACTGCAAGCCATCTAAAATTATACACTAACCCTTAAACTGAGACTATCTGGGAGTTATATATGACATAATTTTAAACTATCGTGGCAACCGCAAATTTTTAAAATGCCTTTTTAAAGGCTTATTAAATCTCTCTTCTTAATTAAGCATTTCCTCAAAGAAGATTCGTAGCTTCCATTGTTTCTCTGAGCTAATAAAATATTCAGGACACCTTTCTTGTAAAATCAGGACATAGCAGGGTGACCCCCCACACCATCACAATTTCTCAAGGTATTTCACCTTTCAATTAACCAAGACAGATCTATGTTCATCACAGCAAGAAATTCTGCTTTTAATTGGATGCATGAGTATTACAGTAGCTAAAACGTAGAGTTATTGCTCTAGATTGTTTACATTTCCAATAACAGTTTCAACTCAATGTCTTCATGAAAATGTCAAATTTATTTCTGACGTAACAAAACACATTCAGTGGCTAATTATGTATTCATTAATATCTCGTGTTGCCATCATGTCATTATTGGGTCTAATAATACCTAATTGCAATAATAAATACCTAATTTTGGGGATTTATTTATTTTCTAATTAGTCATTTTTCACATTTCTATTCTGTAATTATTCATGAGTAATTATTGTGAGTCACAAAATAGAATTATCGTTAAGCCTGTATAAACTGCAGCCAGCTTCTTATTGAAAAAAGGAATTAAACTTTTCCCGCTTTATGTTCTAATTAACTTTTTTCTCTATTTTGTGGAATTGCTCGGAACGATGTTGAGGGGAAATGTAAAGTAGAGGCTGATAACTCGAGACATTTTCATAATTATAAACTTGCTGAAGGGAAGTTTAAAGAATCATATAATTGGGGTTTTATTCCCACACCCCCACTTGGAACCAAATAAGCTCTTGTCAAAAGACTTGATTTGTCAGGTAGGAGCCTGGGGCTTGGTCACCTAAAGCTTCCTTCTCCAATCTTTGAGGTACTGGGCAAACAGCCACAGCTGGAAAGCCAGTCCAGGCCTGGCTTCAGTCTTCTCCTCCTCCATCATCTCCTCACTGGCCATAAACACATTACATCCCACCTACACAGAATGTTAGCTGTTTTCCATAGGAAACACGTCCTACCTGCATGCACATTGTTCTTTCTTCTTGGAACAACAGCCTTTCTCTTTTCAATCTCGAGGACTCACACTCATCAATTCAAGTAACAATTCCTTCATGAAGATTTCCTGATGCCCTTAGAGAAATTACATTATAAACTGACCTTTCCCGTTACCACTCACCCCTGGATTTTAAATATGGCATTTCTTGACTACCTCGCCCACTAAATTTGGTCTCCTCGCAGAGGCCACACGTGTGTTCCTTTTCAACCTTGCTCTTCAAAGTGCAAGGGGCTCAGCACTGCCCACAGGCTTCACCAGTGAGGATGGGAGCTGATGGGGATTACTTGCCTAGAGGGTCCCCAGTGGGACTGAGCTCCAGGTGCCCACCGGAGAACCAGTTCAATAATGTGCCTTAGTAATAAATAAATAAATAAATAAATAAATAAATAAATAAATAAATAAATAAATAAAAATTAAAATTAAAATTAAAATTAAAATTAAAATTAAAATTAAAATTAAAATAAAAAATGTGCCTTAGTTCCCTCTCATTCCCTGTTTTGTTCTCCCAATCCCCAATTCCTTTCCCTTGGTGCATCAGTTTTTTATTGCTGCTGGAACCAATTACCGCAATTAGCGGCTTAAAATGATACAGTTTTACTCTCTTACCAACCTGGAGGTCAGAAGTCCCAAGTCGGCTTCACTGGCCTAGAGCTAGTCAGCAGGCTGGTTTCTGCAGGAGACACTAGGGGAGAGTTTACTTCCTTGCTCTTTCTAGCTTCTGGGGGATGCCTGCATTCTGTGCCTCCTTACCCTTCCTTGTGTCCCTCCAACTTCTGGTTTCCTTGATCACGTCTCCTACTTCCTCCTTACACCTTCTTGCCTCCCTCTTTAAAAAAGACCCTTTTGATTTACATTTAAAGCCCACCCAGATAACCTAGGATCATCTCCCCATCTAACGATCCTTAATTTAATAATATCTGCAAAGTCCTCTTTGCTACATAAGGTAACAGGTCCTGGGGGCTGGGAGGCAGATATCTGGCTTGGGGGGAGAGGGTTGGGGCGTGTGCATGGCAATGATCCAGCTTACCACCTCTGAGATCACTTCCAAAACTGATCTACCACAAGTATGCTCATATTTCAAGCTCTGCATTTGGGGGATATTTAGGCGAAGACAGAATCCAAAGGGAATTAGAAGAATATCAAGATGGGAATAGTTATTATTATTAAAAGCTGCAGATCGGCGAGATATGGTTTAGAAAGATAATACCAGGTTTGCAACGAAGAAGCCCTTGGTAGACTTGATGAGGACAGTTTCAGGGGGTAATTGCTAAATGCATTGGATTTAGAATGAATTCTCAGAGTTGCCCAAAGATATAAATATAAAGAGGGCTCGACATCAGCTTGTTCATGAGAAATGACGAGTATCTCGCAGCCCGGGTGGCTCAGCGGTTCAGCGCCTGCCTTTGGCCCAGGGCGTGATCCTGGAGACTCGGGATGGAGTCCCACGTCGGGCTTCCTGCATGGAGCCTGCTTCTCCCTCTGCCTGTGTCTCTGCCCCCTCTCTCTCTCTTTCTCACGAATGAATAAATAAAATCTTAAAAAAAAAAAGAAAAAGAAAAAGAAATCATGAGTATCTATAACTATAAAACCAGCTCAATGTTTTTACAAGAGACAGTAGTAATAAAGCTTAAACTTCGTTTTTCAGGGAGGGGTTTGCTGGCCTAGTTGATCTCCTTGCTGACTACGGGGGGCTTTCACAACTCTCAAGGTTTCCTCTGTCCTCATATGCATCACCCTGTGTGAGAACCTTGTTGGTACCTGGCTTTCCCAGCCACTGAAGCCCTGTGATGGTAGGTGCCAGGTCATCCTCAGCCCCTCACCTGATTCCTGCCGCAACATACATGATCGAGAAGTAATTATTAAATAAAAGAGGAAGCCAGCAAAATCTGTAGCTGTGCCTGAATGAAATCACCGTGTATGTACCGTGAGGCGGAGCGGAAAGGGGGCTGGGAGGCCTGCTTAGGGGCAGCACCTGGGGATGCCGCTAAAGCGAGGGTCGGGCTGTGCGAGGTGGGTCCCGGAGCCTGCACTGCGATCCAGCTCCCCAGGGCGTCGGTCCCGCTGCTTCTCAGACACCTGTCTGAAGATCCTAGTCCGGTGGTTCTAGAGCTTACCTGCTGCGACTGAAGGAAGCATCTTGGCAGCTTTACAAATGGATCCTAATGCCAGAGCCCTGCGCACAGATTCTGATTTAACTGATGGAGAGTGGAGCTCCAGGGTTCGTTTTTTGTTCTTTTTTTTTTTTTTTTTTTTTTTAAAGATCCGCAGACAATTCTAACGGGTGCCAGGGCTGGGGACCACTGGGCTAGTCCGACTTCTCCCCCGCCCCCGAAGGAACCCAAGCGCCGAGAGGTCCGCTAAGGGCCCCGGGGGACCAGCAGGGCCCGGGGGAGCTGGGACTGCAATTCTGCAGGGTTTTCTCTGCTGCGCAAGGAATTCAGGACGCTGCGGGGGCGCCCTGGCTGCGCTCCATAGGGGAGGGGGGAGAGGGGGGAGGGGGGCCTGAGAACCCGGACCCCGCCATCCCTCCGCCCCGGGCCGACCCCGGGTCACCCCCCCCACCCCCCCCCCACCCTCGTCAGACCCGGCCTGCGACGTGCATCCGCGGCGGGGGGTGTGGGGAGGGAGGGTGGGCATCTCCAAGAACCTATCCCGGCTGACCTACTTCAGTTAAAACAGCTCCTTGGGGGGCCCCAGGGGGCTCAGCGGTTGAGCACCTGCCTTAGGCCCAGGGCGTTGATCCTGGGGTCCCAGGATCGAGTCCCGCGTCGGGCTCCCTGAGTGGGGCCTGCTTCTCCCTCTGCCTGTGTCTCTGCCTCTCTCTCTCTCTCTCTCATGAATAAATAAATACAATCTTAAAGGGGGGGGTAAACCCCAGCTCCTTCCCCCCAGGTGCCGTGAGATTGCAGGTCTCAGGGCGTTGGCCTTGAGCAGGTGCTGGGCACCGGGCAGGTGTTCTTAGCGGAGAAAATAGAAATAAAGGTGGGGGTGCTGGGCGGCGCTGTCTGCGGGGTGCTCCCCGGGAGACACAGACCCTCTGCGGACCCCCCCCGTCCGCCGTCCTATCCCCCCAGCCCCCCACCCCCCCACACACACACAGCGCATCCCGCCGCCAGGCCGAGGCTGGCCTCCTCCCGCCCATCGCTTCCCAATTCCAGTATGAATTTACTCTTTCGGAAATCCGGGCTGCTCCCTGGAAGGAGCGGAGGGATCCGAACGACAAACGGCGTGTCGCGATCCAGGTGTGCGGACCTGGGCACAGGCCTCGGAGCCGAGGCTGGCGGTGAGCAGGTGCCTGGGCCGCCCCGGGGGAGGGGGGAGGGGGGGAGGGGGGAGGGGGATCCCAGGGCCCCGGCTGGCAGGGACGAGGGGAGGCGGCTCTGACCAGGGGCCTGGGGGACGCGAGAGAATAAATCTGGACAAGGACAATGGCCAGCTCTCTGTGACAAGGGCGGGAAGGTTCCTGAAACTCCTTGAAAATTCTTAACCTGAGGAAGATCCAGGTCCTTCAGGTCAGCAACTTCTCGGCATGGTGGCTGTCACCTTGAGGGTGCACGTGGTGCTGAACCCTCTATTTTTCTCACTTAACAGCAGGTGTCACGGCCGTGTTGCTTTCTGCCAGAGGTTCCCTTTAGAAGCTCTTCTATTCCAAAATTTTAATGTACCTGCGAATCGCCTAAGGATTTTTTTTTTTTTTTTTGTAATGCAGATTCTGATTCTCTGGGTCTGGAGTGAGGCCTGGAGCTCCTGTATTTCTAACAGGTTCTTTGGGTGATGCTAATGCCGCACTCAAAGCAGCAAGGTGATACTTTGCTTCAGGCCTTCCAGCCTTCCCCGGTGAGGCTACCTGTGCAGGGCCCAGTGCCTGCGCGGAGCTGAAGTGCCAGAGATGCCTGGGGAGCACAGCAAGAGACACCTAAAGTTACAGGGCAGAAAAGGACAGGAGCATCTAGTCTTGTCCACACAGCTCTCCCTTCCCACACTCCGGAGCATATACTGACCACAAGGATCTTAACCATCCCCTAAGTGGGACTAAACTTTGGGCTTCCTATGGACTCTAAGCCCCTGACCTCTCTTTTGCTAGAACCGTCACTTAAAAAAAAACTTTTCATTGTAAATGCTTTCTCTGCCCTTTGGGATGTGAATCTTTTTAAAAGCCTCTTTCCAATTTGGCAACCCAAGAATATTTTTCTCAGGGAACTGGGAGCCATCTCTTTGGAACGTGAACATCCAGGGAAATAGCACCCCTATTTCCCACTTTCTAGGGGAGGAAAAGGTGAGCAACATAGTGCAGGCATGACTTCCTCCAAGTTGCAAAAGTACCTCCTGTCATGAAGATCCAAGGAAGCTTACTTTTCCTTTGGATAAGGCCAATCAGCAAATGCAAGTGGCCCAGGATCATCCCTACCCCAACTCTTAAAATCTGTCCTATGCTTTGTTTCAGCAGAATTCGGTTCAGACTGCATTCTGGTCTCTCTCCCCTACTGCTACAGCCCTGAATAAAATCTTCCTTCTTTGCCTGGTTAACTTGGTCCGGTGCAATGTTTGCTTTGATGAAAACACACACACAGAGTTTGTATGTATGTATGTATGTCCTTATGCACATATATATTTTCTGGGGAAACTGAACCTCAGAGAGGGTAAAAAACTTGTCCACTGGTCCCAGTTGGTAGGGTTTTCGATGACAAATCTTCCATATGTGTGATGTTTTCTCCTTGTTTTTCTTCTTCCCAAGACCTGAACGTCAAAAGTCCTGACACCTAACTATATCCACTATTCAGTGATAACTCAGAGAAAGATAGTGGAACTCTTATTATACTTCAAAGAGTTTATATTAAAATCCAAAGTATGCATACTATATAAGGTCACATATTCAAATTAAGAGACAATGAAATTACAAACAAGTCCTCTAACCTTTCACCAACAATTACTTTGTGCATTTGGTGAGTGTTCACCTTTTTCTGCGTTCCCAGTATCTTTGCCTCTTAAAAGAGTCCTTTAGTTTGTCTAAAGGGAAGTCAGGAAAGGATTCTTGGAAGAGTATTTAAGGAAAGTGAACACTGTGGAGCTAGCCCAGTCGTGTGAGGGCACAAGCAGGAGTTCATCATTGGGATGTTCTAACATTTCTCTAGAAATGAAAAGTGAAAGAAAAAACATAAGTTTGACTTTAAAAAGGAATGTTTGTGAATAAATATCGACACTCTGATTATATATCTTATATCTGAAAGTAGCATTTAGAGACGATTTAAGTGAAAAGGATCAAAATAACCACAACACCTGTCCATTTGGGGAAGGCAGGCATATTAGTGGAGGGAAATGTGTCTCTATATGTAACAACCCACCTGGGAAGGTGCATGATGACCTGTGCCTCGCTTAAGGGACAGATGACCATTGCCCATATTAAGATAGCTGTTTAAGGCCCTTCAAAACCAGCGATTGAAATGTCAACATACTTTCAAAAAAAAAGATTTTTAATGATGCAAATTCCAAATTGCCCCCTGACTTGCTCTAAGCAGAATAAACAAAGTAATAAACCCATTAGAAGGTACTTGTGAGACATTTAGGTTTTAAGAGCCTTGCTCCTTGCTCTGATGACTATGAAAATAGAGCTAGTTCCCACTTGGGAAAGGCTTTTGTTATTCTGTTTAGTTTAAATCACAGCTAACAATCCTACTGGCTTTGAAATAATTGCAATTATTCCCTGCCTTCCTGTAGGACCCAAGCTTTTCCAAATAAACATGTTTTAAGTGTTTATCTGCAAGTGGGCAGAGAACTATTTATGAAAGACAACAGGTGTCCCTTCAACATACATACTTGTGTGTACCTTCGCTCTTTGTTCTGCTCTCCTCATTTCAACTATCAGACCCTCAGAGAGCCAAAGGACCACTTCTCTTAAACTCCAGATCAAAATGGCTGATGTTCCCAGTGAATTTTGGTCATTCTCTGGAAAGCAAAAAAAACAAAAAAACAAACAAACACAGAGGTTTGAGTTTCTCCCATCCTATTCAGTTGGGAAGTCAAGCAGCTGCCCTTCTCTTGCAGCCAACAATGTATCTAAACATTTAGATTCCTTAAGCCTTTTTCTTAAGGAATTTAAGGCTTTTAAGGCTTAAGGAATCATTTTCTTTTTTCTGAACTGAGTCAGACCTTTTATCTACAACAATTGTTTTATCAGTAAATGATTCAACCATGCACGGAAAAGAAAAGTTTGAATGAATACATCGATACTATCAAATGCTTTGGAAAACTGAAAGTGTACTGACAGTATTGGAGTGGCCTCAGCTTCCTCGCTTGTCCCCGCAGGAGACGAACTCCTGCTAAGGTAAGGAAACTTAGGGGACCCACACAAAGGACTGCTTTTTTGCTGCCTCTATTCTTGCTAGGACCTGCACCTCCACCTGCCACAAGTCTTCCAGTAGTGATAATGTACATTCTCTTTGTGAAGGTCAAGGAGTTAATGATTCCTCTGGAGTCTTCCAGCACAAGCGATGACATCGAAGGAGTGACTGGTGGGGTCATCTTGTTAAGTTCTCTAAGACAACTGACTCTAGATGCCTTGACCCGAACAGTTTTGACTCAAGGGCTTAGGTGAACATATGGAGGACACCTGAGTACCGTCCTTGTTTGACAAGTTTCTGGATGCCTGAGAGGACACGTACACCAGACCATCATCCTCAATAAAAAGCCCAGACTCATTCTTCATTCTTTTTTTTTTTTTTTTCAGACTCATTCTTCATTCTTTTTTTTTTCCCTGAGTCTCCTGGACGCTCTGTCAGTATATGCACTCACTCTCTATATCTTCAGTAAACTGTGCTCTCATTTTCTCTTGGCTCATATTTAATTTCTATCCCACACAAAAGCCAAGGACCCTCTTGGCTGGTCCTTCAGGACCCTCTCTGGGTCCTTGGACCCAGCCAGCTTACACGACTACTTCACTGAATCACTATGGGAATAGAAGGAGAGGTAGGATCTGGAGCTCTCAGCATGTTGTCTAGCACACGGTTAAGTGCTCCATCAATGGAAGTTGTAAATGCAAAGCAGAATTTCCACCACACCAGTTAGGACTAGTGCCAAATTGTGGCCTTGCCTCAACACACTTAAATTAAGTGTGAACTGTGTTGTCCTTTGGCTTTCTGGTTTTACAACCCTCTTTGAATTGGCTCTAGTACAACACTGAGATTCCAGGGTGAAAAGCTTCTAGAAACTACACACCCTTGAGGGCAAAAAGAGTCAGTTATAATAATCATCCTTGTCAGCACAGCAGGATCCCTGTCTCACACATCTGCCTGAGTGCAATGCTCAGGACAGCATTAGACAAGTATCATTTTGTCAATTAACCTTTTTCCATTCTTAGTTTATTAGGGCCTAAGCAAATGCTTTTACTAAACTGAGAGGGGCTTTTATTTTTTTGACATGGTACTTGCAGTTTTAAACACAGCCTACCTGCACTTTCCCCTTACAACAGACTCGGTTGCACCTCTCTGGCAAATTGGATAACCCTGTGTCATGCTGCATAAGGAAATCATTTTAATTTATGGAAGGCCTTGGTTTATTTAACATAAAGAGCAGTAGATGTCATGGTGTTTAACTCTGCTTTTCATATCCAGCCGGTAGGAGAAAGCAGAGGATGTAGGTGTTGCCAATGATCAGTGACTGCCTCCTCCTGCACCTGTAACCCCCTTGGCCCCCCCTCCCCAGTGGGGGCCAGGGACAGATGCTGTGATGTACATGCCTACAGTGCTACCTGACATAAAATTTAAAATAAATCGTAATCTCCTACCTGTTTCTTCGCTCTTACGTGAACCCCACCAAGCGCAATCTTTATAAGGAGTATATAATAACAGGTATTTAACTAGTCCCTTATACTGTGCCAGGTTGTGCTAAGTGCTTCTCAATTACCATTGCATTTTAATTTCCCAACAATCTTGTGAGGTAGGTATTATTACTTCCATTTTACAAAGGAAGAAATTCTTAAAAGCACGGTAAGTAGCTAGTTATCAGGCCAAGGTTGGAGTCAGGTTGCCCTAATCATCATACACCACATAACTCCAATTCATGGAAGTAGCTTGGATCATAACTCCCAACCTATAAAAATACAAGTAAGAAGAAGTGTGATCCTTCCACTAAATAACCCGAATTTTAATTAAATGTGATACCAACTAAGAGCTGATGCCACAGCTAATAAAAATAGTCAAGGATAAGTCTGGTTGTACCATACTCTTTGGGAGTGAACAGCAGGCAGCATTGAGCATGACGCTAAAACATGCGAAATTTCTTACAGCACGTGTATACTCAGATAAAGAAGTTGAAATTATATACCTATGTTTAATCTAAGAGGAAAAAAAGGTTTGAATTAGAGCAAGCCAATAGATGCCAATTCAGACTTCTAGTTATGAAAGATGACATCACTAGTAATTCCTCTCCAGCCTGGCACAAGGCCCCATTTCTCCTGCCTCTCCTTTCTCTCTACTTGGGATTCCCTCACCCCGTTAGAGGGTGCCTCTGTTTCCTTCCTTCTGCATGGCTTGGTACTCAGATTATCTATCTGTTGCTGTGGCCACACTGCAATCCTCTTTGTGTCTTCTGCTTCCTGCCTCTCCCTCCCACGTTATCACGGTAGCTTTCCCCCCCTTCCCCCCTGTTACATCCCGGGCATTCCTCCCCTCCTGATGGCGTGTAGTTACTCCATTTCTTTCTTTCTTTCTTTCTTTCTTTCTTTCTTTCTTTCTTTCTTTCTTTCTTTCTTTCTTTCTTTCTTTCTTTCTTTCTTTCTTCTTTCTTTCTCTTTCTTTCTTTCTTTCTTTCTTTCTTTCTTTCTTTCTTTCTTTCTTTTTTTTCTCCATTTCTTTCATTCTCTCCTGTGTAGGTCACTGTGGAATGAGAGCCTCAATTTGAAAATACAAACTTTGATAAAGTCTGGGAAGAAAGCACACACTGGCATTAAAAAAAGCCTTTCCTCTTTCTTCATTAGAAATAAGTTTATCACTGAGAATTTGAGAAAATTAAGATTAAGTGTGCTGTTGCAGAAACACACACACATTCTCACACACACACACACACACACACATATACGTACACAAAATACATACACAAATGACGGTCTGCAGGCTTCTTGCTCTTTTCATGGCTTCTGAAGCAACAGTTAAATGAATCTCCCCACTCTAGCTGTGTTGATTTCACCAGTGATTCTGGTAAGACAAACAAGAAGACTAAAGTGAAGGCATTTAATTCTAAGGTCTGTAAGGAAAAAAAAACACACATGAAAACATTAATGTTTGCCAAGTAGACACAGTCAGAAGGAACAGGGGAACATGGAATTCATTTCCAAGATTGGAAGAAGTATAAACCCTGGAATAGAGTTAAAGGAGTTCTTTTCATCTGAGCTTTGGGTGTTACTGCAAGGCATTCTAATCATCAAGTTATCATTATTAGTATTATTATTGTTATTACCGATAATAAACATGTGTTGGCTGCCAACAGGATGCCAGGCTCTGCCTCAGAGAGAATTAGACTCTGTCCCTGCAGTGCAGGCTTACAACAGATTATAATTGCAATAGAAAATCATATGAATAGAAATTCAATATTTTATTAGAAAAATAGCATTGTTTCTCTCCTCTCTTTGGGTTTCCTACCACCACAAAAAACACGGACTCTAAGCATGGTGGTTCTGGTCATAAAGCCAATAAATCTCCTGCTAAGAATTCACCCTCTGCAATTTCCCAACGTCAAACACTTTGCTCCTGCTTTTATATGATCCAGTGGAATCATCCTATATTCATGGAGTTGCAGCCCTTTGGATCAAATGAATTCTCTGATTTATGCTGAGTTAAGATGACAACAATCATCTCAAGCAAGGGTTTTCAAAATGCAGGTTACAGCTCATTAGTGGGTCTTGGAATCCATTTAGAGGCTCACACCATGATTCTAATAAAAATAATAGAATCTAAAAGAATAGAAAAGATCTCAAATGTAACATATTTAGTAAGAGTATTTTTTTCCGAAACTTTTGTTATACTTTTATGTGTGTATTTGTGTGGGGTTTTAATGGGTTGTAAAATTAAAAGTATTTATTGCCACCGTTTGCAATCAAAAAAGTTGAGGGATCCCTGGGTGGCGCAGCGGTTTAGCGCCTGCCTTTGGCCCAGGGCGCAATCCTGGAGACCGGGGATCGAATCCCACGTCGGGCTCCCGGTGAATGGAGCCTGCTTCTCCCTCTGCCTGTGTCTCTGCCTCTCTGTCTCTCTGTGTGACTATCATAAATAAATAAAAATTAAAAAAAAAAAAAGTTGAAAAGGCACAAAAAAGTATGAAGAATACTTTTCACTTAATTTGAAGTTCAGGTTACCACCCAAACTGCAAACATGTCAGACGGTGAACACAATTTTCAAGAGAATGCAAATAGTCAAGTATTCATTGTACCTCAAAATCAACTAATATTTATTATGGTACAATGACCTCACATCTCAAAATTAATGCTAATCTCAATATTCTTTTCCATTAACACCATAAATATATCCAGACTTGTTAGACCTCCAAGTCCTGACCATTGGTTTATAAAATATACTCACCATCTGATGTCATTTATACAGCTGTTCATTTTATGCTGTATTTTTCCTGGATGCCATAGGCTCGCCTCTCCCATACCACTTGTTGATGACCTCCACTGGAATGACCAATCCCTCCTAATGTACACCTTGCTAAACCTACAGTAGAACTTATGTTTCTCTACACCTTCCCCCCATAAAATTTTGAGAAAGCTTTCCAATCTCATTTCTAGAATTTAGCCGTATAATTAACATATTACAAGAACAGTTCCCATCTGCCTCCAGCACATAAGTGACACCATTTATCACATCTTCTTGGTAAGATTTCTTTTGCTTTTATTCTAGCTAGAATTCCTATGCCTTTCCTGTACTGATATTATTACATCTTTTTATGTTTGTATAAGTTATAGTTATATGCTTTTACACACTCTCCTCTCATTTTAAATTTAATCCGAGTAAAAATATTTGAACTGAAGATGGAGAGAAGGAAGCATGACTGAATTATCAAGATAATCTTCTGGAAAAGATGCTGTAGGAGACTGAAGAAGCCAGAGTAGCAAAATACGTAGCAAGTACCATTAATATGAAGAGGCTTGCCTGGTGATGTTTCAAACAAAGACAAACACTGCTTTGGGAGAGGTTTTACAGATCCACAATTCCAAGGATGCTTCTAATTGTTCTACTCATACTAACTAGACACTTTCTACTGCTCATGGAAAATGCCCTGACATTTTTATATTCCAAGTTCGCATACATCTCTTGATGCCAATGTCAGCCATAAATACAAAATATAGAATTATATTCTTGCTTAGAAGAAAGCTACTTGTTGATGAATTTATTTGTTTATAATTTTTACTATCACAAACATCTGAAAGGATCTAAGGGTGGACATAGGGTGCTTTAAAATGCCATGCAAGGTAAGGTATTGAAGGATAAAACAGAACAAAGCTCTTCTCATAGAAGGAGGGAGAAGAGATGCTTTTAGTCACTCAAGCTGAGCAAATTATAACACTTGAATAATAAATCTGGACCTAAATTTTGTGACAGCGGTGGTAAAAAAGAAAACCTAAAAATTATCTGAATGGATACAATCTTTCTTGGAATTGAACCCAAACAGAAATATTCCATATTGTCCTTGCTTAAGAAGCATGGATGTGGCCTGGGTATCACCTGTGTCTAGCCACCAGGGCCACTGTAGGCCCTGCTTCCATTACTGTATTGCCCCAGACCAAACCTTTCACCTTTAAATTCTCTCTATGGGATGGGGCAGTGGACAGGAGAGCTTCAAACTAGAGAGTGGCTGGGGTCCTTTAAAAAATTAGAATCCAGGGGCACCAGGGTGGCTCAGTGGTTGAGCATCTGCCTTCAGCTCGCTCAGGTCTGATCCCGGAGGCCTGGGATAAGAGTCCCATGATGGGCTCCCTGCAGAAAACTTCTCCCTCTGCCTCTGTCTCTGCCTCTCTCTGTGTCTCTCATGAATAAATAAATAAAATCTTTTAAAAAAGAATAAAAATCCAGATTCTATGACACGGAGAGTTTGAAGAAGTAGGGATCTTTTAAGCCAAGAGCTATATTAACCACTGAACAATATGGAAGTTGAAAACCAGCATTTTTGAAAAATTCTCCAATTGCTATTTTTCCATATGGAAATAGCAGAGTCATCATCCATCCTTTTATGCATGATTCCAAAATCTATTGTTTAATTTCAAAACAAATTTCATTCCCAGCACCGAATCGGTCATAGAGTCACAGATTCTATTTGCTCTCTTGAGTTTACCCACCTGTTTCTCTTTCTCTCCCCACTGCAACTATGCGCTGCAGAGTCCCTGCCTTTTGTCTCCCTGCCTCTGGCTTTCACCCTCTGTCTGTCACACTGCCACCATAGGGACTTTTAAAAGGTGAATATGGTTCATAGTACCCTTCAGTGACTACTCAACACCTGCAGGATAGGGTCCAAACTCCTCAAGTCCCCATCCAGTGAGCCCCTGACTTTGATCCTGTCCATCTGTCCAGGTTTACTTCTCTGCACAGTCCCTTTGAGTTCTAACGCTCCATCCAGCCATTCAAAACTACCCACAGATCCCCTGAGAACCCATGTCTTCATACCTTCACACATCCTGTTTTCCCCCTTACGTATATTTCTTTTCCCAACTTACTTCCCCAGTTAACTTGGCAAAAGCTTCCATACCTTTTAAGGTCCTGGTAAATTATTGCCCCTATTATGAAATCATAACTGGCATTCTTCTCTAGAATTTTAACGGCTCTTTTCCTCCACAAGTTCTATCATAGCGCTCATGACATTTTATTGCTTATATGTCTGTTTTTTCCCTCCTTGAACTTTACCAGCAGGAGGCATGAAACGTTTGCTATTTTTATTCCTGGCATTCAAAGCATGTTTATGGAATGTTGGAATGTCGGGTCCTTTCCCTAATTTCTAACTCTTAAAAAGCTGAACAATGTCCTTCTTTGTCTTTTTTCTGCTATTCATCATTTCAGTCTATCCCCATATTGACTCCTCTCATAATTACATCTTTTGTTCTCCTTCCCCTACTCAGTGGCGTGTTAGCCAGGACAGCCTGTGAATTTAATAGCTTACTTACTTCCTTCACCTTCTTTACACTTATTTCTTTAACTGACTCATCCATATTCTGTCCTACTTCATATATTTCTCCTCGCCAGATTCCTCTTAGCGATTTTTTTGTGTGTCTATTAAATCTTTTGCTCATTTCTGGCACTCCATAAATACTAAATGTGCTTGTTGAAAAGCAGTAGTGTTTGCTGAATTGATTTTTGCTGTCAGGTGAAATCTAGAAGTATCTTCTTAAAAAACAAAACAGAGGCAGGATAGCATAGTAGATAACAGAGTCAGCAGAGCAGAGCAGAGTGGTTCATGGTCTTGGCTTCACAGTCAGATGGTCCTGGGTTGGAGCACTGCCTCCAGTCCCAACCCACTGGATGACCTTGGGCATGTGGCTCAGCGTCTGAATTGGTTTGCTCATTCGTGAAAGGGAATAATCACACCTACATACTTGCATTATTGTGAGGACTAAATAAGGTAACTCAGCAGTATATGTACCCAATAGCAAAAAATGAACAAATGATAATTGTTACAATTGTTACAGTTTACTTGTTATTATTATCAATGGTTATTATTATTATTATTATTATTATTACTATTGATTCCACACATTTCTGGTGCAACACTGAAGAAAATCTAGGGACTATTTCTATTTTGGGTTTGGAGTGTGACTCAAAGTGTGTTTGTCAAACTGGCTTTTATTTTTAATGAATATTAGGTTCACTGAAGATCTTTGCTGTCCACTGGTTTTCTAACCACGGCTCATCCTAATAGAAAATTATTCCACAGTGATCCCATCTGGAGTGGATGTTGAGACCGACCCAGCATCAGCAACTCCTGTGTGATCGTTAGTCTAGAAAGCTACACTCTGAAGACACTGTGACAAAGTGGAAAGCCCCAGCAGCTTTTCTGATTGGCTTTTCCAGGGTCGTTCCATTATTGCTGGAGTTGTTGTTTTTTATTATTATTCTCCTTTTCTTTTTTTAACAAAGAGCTGAGAACCACTAAAAGAACAAGAAAAAGACCCAGTAGCTTCAATAATGTGATTAAGTGTCACTGGGCAGCAGGAATTTGCACAAACTCACTGCTGACCCAGGTAACAGCTCATGACTTCATCTTGGACAAAGGAAATCACTCTGTTTGATGAACACTTTGGGATGATTTTCAGCTTCTGATATTCTCTTCCTCTTAGACAGCTACTGTAACAAAAGCCTGTAGGGAGAGCTAAAGCTTCGCCTATTTACAATACCCACATGCTGACTCTCTATTTAATTTTAAAAAACAAACCCAGAGCTCCGAATCATTCTCATGTGTAGTATTTTGTCTTAAAATAGCTCTCTATTTTATTTTGCTTTTTAAAAACTAAAGCATAGCTTTATAGGATGGGCAGCAGGAAAAATGGAGAGGGAGAGAGAGAGAGAGAGAAAGAAAAAAAATAGTGATATCGGGAATGGATTTAACAGAAGCTCATTTCTTCCCCTTTGGAGGCAAAGAAGGTGGCAACAGCTATGGCATTATTTCTTGCATGCCAGTTAGAGCCCAGAACAATATGATATACCATCATTTTCAATAATGCCTGCGTGTTCTTGAGGAAATACACACACATATGCACATGCACATAGCCACACTTCAATAAATTCTACAAGAAGCCACTTGTCCATTAAATATGATTACACAAATGTGGTTTAAGAGACTTTCCGAGTTTTCCTTCTCATTCTTTTTTTGTAGATAAATTGGGAGCCACCTGTGGATTCCAGACCATGTTATGACCCCTTTCCTGGCTTCTTTCCAGACTCAAAACCTGTAGCATGATTGCAAGTCTGGGTTCAAGCCTTTCTCACCTCCTGAATAAGTTACCGGCCAGTGAAATGCTATACAAAAGTATCTGCAAATTATATAACTTGGTGGATCACTTCAACACCTCTCTCTGGCTTTTTGCAGGCTGGACGTCCCGCTGCGTGCCACAGCATGCTGGTTGTGTTCAGCCATTATGCAATGATGTTCTATGTTGCCAGTTAACCATGGTTTTATGCCACGGTTCAGTATAGCAGCTCCATTTAGCTTTATTTATTGGATTTTTAAACCTTCTTGTATAGTAGATCTCTCCTGAAGTTGTGATTATAGCTTTAACTATTGACACTTCTATCATAGCCAATTCCTCCATTCTTTGCTCTCACGCTGACATGAAATGGTAATTCTTGCCACACTGCAGTCTGAACCCATGACCCCCAGCCCCACACACTTTGCCACATGAACACAATACGAAGTACATGGATGCCGATTAGCTCGTTTCCTTAGCAATTTGGAGTCTTCAAGTTGCCTTTCCTTGCTGTATTGCTCCTTTAAGGAGTTCCAGACTGGAGACCAAAGCTTGACCAGAAGCACTGCAACTGCTCTGGGACCCATTTACATCCAAAAAAGCTGCCTTTTTCCAGTTCACAAATTTGGTGTTTGCCATTATTCACCTAGAACACTGTCTGTTGAGTTCTTAAAATAGTTGACAGTGAGCACTTACTTAGAAGAAATTTACCTTTCTGTTTGTTGCCTAATCTCGGGGATATACTTTGTAAGTTCTAGCAGTTTGAGTATAATTAGAAAGAAGCTTCATTAAAAATCAAAACATCCAAGTATGAACAGAAACTCAGCCATTAATTGGTTGTGTGCCTTTGAGCACAAGTAACTTAACTCCTCCGAGCCTCAGCTACCTCATCCTTAAGATGAGAAAAACTTAAGCCTCCTTCTAGCTTTATTGTGAAACTCACATGAGGAGATGTGTGTGGAAATCTCTGACACACAGTGAAATGTCAGTCAGTCTTCCTTTCGTTTCTACTTTTGCCCTTTGTTCTACCAGGTTCACAAGACCAAGTGTTGCTTATGAAAGACTAGATAATCATCTGTCATAGATCTTCACCCTAGTATAGGTCAGAGTAAGGGGCTTGACCTTATCATTTGAGCTTGTCCAACTTACGCTTCCTCTCCTGGCCTTGCTTTGGTGCTTGGGATTCTTCTATTATGTACTCCTTTTGATGGAAGCAATGATAGAGTGATGCAAAGAGCCTTGATGAGTTTTTTTTTTTTTTTTTAAGATTTAAACATTTATTTGAGAGAGAGCATGTACATACACACACATGTGCTTATGCAAGTGGGGGGAGGAGCAGAGGAAGAGAATCCCCAAGCAGACCTTTCCAGCAACTGTGAAACCCATCATGGGGCTCGATCACACAGCCCATGAGATCACGACCTGACCAGTAACCAAGAGTTGGACGCCGAACCAACTGAGCCACCCAGGCGCCCTGAGCTTTTGATGAGTTTTTCACCTCTTAGTTAGTTGATCAAGGAACTTTCAGTTCTAACATTTGTTTACATTAGCTTAAAAAATAGAATGCTCCAAATAGGTCCAGCATCTTTGTAAAACATTCGTACAGAATTCTTACTAGAGAAATATGTAAGCTTTGCATAGAACATCCTATGCCTTTGGCAAAGGAAGTTCTACTGAATGTAACATCATTTCAAGAACGAAATACCTAGAAGACTGATGGGAAATGCATTAGCCTTATTCCAATTTTTAAGAGTTAAGTAGATTATCACAGTATCTTGGTTTGAAAGGGTCAACCTGTTGCAAAAACAGTTCGTATACTGCTTGTAAAAAGGCCTAAAGCTGCTGTCTCTTTCTTCTTGCTTTTGAAATGTGGAAAAGGAGGACAAGAACTATTTAGAAAGCAAGAAAGAATGTACAAGATATCAGCTAGATAACAGATTGTCAAAGTTACTTGCTGTGGCTTTCCTAAACACCACAAGAGATTGAAGTTTCTAGAATCTAGATAAAGGCCAAGTACCTTTTCAGTTTTATCATTCATAGAATCATGCATCTCGGAGTTGGGAGGCACTTCAGAAACTATCCAGTTTACAAATACTCATTGCTGTCTTAGAAAGGTGAGCACCGGGTTTTATTTGGATATTCTGGAGCAGAGAACACATTCCCTTGCAAGAAACTCTATTTCACTTTGAACAGATCTAACTGTGAGGAAATTAGATCTGTTACTTATTTTTGAATCGAACCTCTCTTTCCATTACTTCTATGCATTTCTCCTTATTTTACCATCTGGAGTCACAAAGATAAATCTGAACCTTCAAAAATATGAAGGCAGCTGTCATCTCCCACAGGTGTGCTATTCTCTCACATAAATATTCCCAGTTTCTTTAACCATTCTTCTAATAACAAAGTTTAGTTTTCCTCAACACTCTCATTACTCTATTTTGAATATGTAATGGTTTTCCAAAGTGTATATAAATTACAGCTCTCAGAAGGGAACACAATATTAGACATGCATTTTTGGCCAATTACAAGAGAGCAATACTGTCCCTTCCATGTTTTTCATATTTAGATATGTTTACATATTTAGATGGATCTATCATTTGCTATAGGTGTCAGGCACTGTTCAACATGGTGTGTGTATACATTAACACGTTTAATCTCATCACAAACCTGCGAGATAGGTACTTTTTATTTTTTTACTGAGGAAACAACAGTGTTGTCTACATCAGTGCTTTTCCAGCTTTGATGTACATACAAACCATGTGGGGTTTTTATTAAAATTCCAGTTCTAATTTCATAGGATTTCTATAGGTCCTGATATGCTGCATGTTTAACAAGCCCCCCAGGTAATATTGGTTACTGCTGGTCCAGGGAACATAATTAAAGTGAGAAGGGTCTGTATAACACAATAAAATAATAGAAAATGATAAATCAGAAAAACCTCAAGCTGCAGTGGCAAAGGGCATCTTGAGTGGCATTATGGGAAGTTTCAGAGAATCTATGTTTATTTAATTAGAGAACTGTTTTTAGCTGACAACCTAATTTGAAAGCTGTTCTTCCTACCAACAAGAGCTGGTTTATATAACCTCTTCAACCAGTGATGTCTGAAATAACCACAGTAACTGGCATTTATTAAGCACTTGCCATGTGTCAGGTCTTGCTCGAAGAAACTTACACATCTTCTCATGTAATGTTTCCAACAGTCCTAAGAGGTAAATCCTACCATTATCTCGTTTTGGAGATGAGGAAACTCAAGCAAATAGGAGGGCAGAACTAATATCTCTAAACTTCTGTTTAATGGAAACACAAAGACCAAGTAAATAGACCAAGATCACACAGCTAGTAAGTGGCAGAGTTGGAGGCAAATCCACCTGACCCCAGGGTCCATGTGGTGAAGCTGCATCATGTGCCTATGCTCACTTCACTGAAAATAAAAGCAGCTGTCCAAGAGATTCTGGGGCAGAGAAGCTGCCAAGGCCAGTGAGTGGAAAGTGATCACTTCTCAGGTAGGGCAGTTGCTATGCAGCAGGCATTTCCTCAAATCAACCTGTGTTAGACCCTATGTTAAAGATGATAAAAGCAAACATTGATCAAGTACATAGAGAGAGGCTTCAGGTTTTCAGTAGTTAATAATAAGGACCTTAATGTTTAAAGTACCAGATCTGACTCAGATCCTGTGCTAGGTGCAAATGTGTACATGCGAGTCCTGCCTGCCATGGGTTCCTAGTCTAGCTGGGGAACCACGTATAAACAAATGATTCTCTAATAGAATATAGCAGATGCTATAGTAATAATGGAGTAGGATGGGGTGGTTAAGGGAGAAAACAGTGAAGGTGTACAGCAGATAGATTGATGCCAAGCAGCATCCTGGCAGAGAAAACCAGAAGAGCAAAGGGAGGTAGAACCTAATCTTCCTACTTCTTAGGTAGTTGCAATGGTACGTAGAATGATGTTTTTTATTTAAATATCCGCTCCAAAAGGGTGATTCATTTTCATGATTCTTAAATTATGCTCCTAAGGAGGACTGCTCTTATATAAAAATAACAGAATCTCTCAGTTTTAAGTTTGATTTTCCTATATCTTTTTCTTAAACCCGTTGGCAATTACTTTTGTTGGCTATTAAGAAATATCAAGCAGATATTAAAGAAGCCATTAAAAGCAGATGTTTGAGTCTGGTTTAATAGCTTGGATGGTAAAATTATTCCTAGATTCTTTTCATCAATGAATTAATATAAATCAATTTGCATGGTATTGTCAAACATGATAGTTTTCAGGAGCTATGCTGTGTGAACAAGTGCTCTTGTCTATTAAAAATTGTCAAATTCATCTGTTTTGACCAGGTTTATATTTTAGAAGTTTGCTATGTACCTTAGGCCAGCATACACAATATGGCAAAGGTAGACTTGTCCTATACACCAGTGATACAAGCAAGTTCAAGTCCTCTGGCTTTTTATGGGACACATGAGAGTATAAATAATACCAAAAAAATAAATAGTTTCAGTTGGGGAATTTATTCTTGAAAGTATGTAAAAGAAGATGGATCAAGAAGCTTCATGTGGATTACAGGCACAGCATATGGCTTGTGGTTTGGACACTGTGACCAAGACATTTACCACCAGCTGGTAGCAGTGTAACTAGTTGCAAGAAAATATCCAGGAGTAGCAGACACTTTCAGTGCTGAAAGCTCTACCATCCTTATTTTGCTAACATATAACAAATGTCATTTGGCTAGAAATTCTATACCTATTTGGGAAGGAGAGTGACATAACAGGAAAGAAGAGGCAAAAAAGAAGGTTGGCAAATATTGCCCACCTCACCACTCTTCAGCAATGGCATCCTATAACCTCTTTTAAGGTGTGCTGCTTCAGAGCTACCCTACACCCAAGACTTGGGACATTTCCTCCCTATTGAAGATATCTGCTTATTCATTTGGTAGGATGCCCTGAATCCATTGGTTGTCACCGCTAGGGGCTGGGGACATACATGACTCATGCTTCCTGTCAAAGCAGCTTGTAGGAGAGAGGGGCAGACCTGTAAAGATAATTAGTAAAACATTAGGTGCTGCACTGGGTACAATGGAGACAATGGAGCATAGCCATTTTTACCTAAACCAAGTGAAGAGAGAAGAAGGTCTAAAGAGGGATGGGAAATACTTCACTTGAAAGAAATTGACCCCTGATTCAAATAAAAAAAAAATATGAATGTAGAACTTTCAGAGGACTAAACAGACAGAGCTTTATGGAAAGGAAAAGAACTGAATACACAAAGGCATGGGGATTTGAATGAATAGGGCCTGTGTAAGAAACCAAAAAGAATTTGGTATGGCTGGAGATTAGCGTGGTAATTCTTACTACACAGCTCTCTGCTGTGGTGGATCTTGGAGACAAGGAGATGAAATCCAGCTCTATTGTAGTAATTCAAACACAAGATAAAAGTCTGACTTGAATGGAGAAATAGAAAGGACGACTAGATGGGTCTGACTAAACCGAGCAAACTTAGTCACCAGTTGTCTACTGGTGAGACACAATGAGAATGGTTCTCTGGATCCAGGTTGGGAGTGTATGTTGGAAAAAACCTACCATTCTCCTCCTGTGTCTTTCTTTTTGCTTTCAGAGCACACCACACATTTGACACATCGGCCACCG
Source organism: Canis lupus familiaris (assembly GCF_011100685.1). Lineage (NCBI taxonomy): Eukaryota > Metazoa > Chordata > Mammalia > Carnivora > Canidae > Canis > Canis lupus. The sequence goes on along the minus strand of NC_049227.1, from coordinate 53,586,652 downwards.
GATGTGTGGTGGTTTTTCCCCCACCAAGCAATTCTCTGACACAGCTGACTAGCCTACAATTTAACTCAGTTCTGAGACTATCTACCTGGAGATAGCATCAGATTCTGCAGGTTAAGGATTCAATGCCAAGAAACTGCCCTTCACGTCAGATGCCAATCACAAGTAGGAGGTCCCCAGGTTACTCCCAGCTTCTCTGTGACTTCACTATAAATCATAAGTTCCTACCACCTCCTCCCCCTTGGATTTGTTTGCCAGAGTGGCTTCAGAATCAAGGACATACTTACTTACGTTCATCAGTTTGTTCAAAGATATGATAACAGATACAGATAAAAAACTAGATCAAGAAATACATAGGCTGAGGTCTGGGAGGGTCCTAAGCACAGGATCTTTTTTCCCTGTTGAGTTGGGATACATGATGTGTTTACCCACCTGGAATCTCTCCAAACCCCATACTATTGGAATTTTAAGGAAGCTTCCTTGTGTAGGCATGATCAATTATTAACTCAATTTCCAGGCCCCTCTCCTCTCAGGAGAATGGGGTGAGGTGGGGGAGGAGAGCTTCTAATAATGGTGTGGTCTTTCTGGTGATGACCATCCCCCTTCCAGGTGCCCACCCAGAGTCACTTCATTAGAATAAAAGATGTTCCCAGTCTTCTTATCACTTAGAAATTTACAAGTATCTTAGGAGTCTTGTGTCAGGGATGGGATCAAAGACCAAATATCAGAACAAGAGATGCTCTTATCACTTTGGAAATTACAAGGGTTTTAGGAACTCTGTGCCAGGAACTGGGGGCAGAGACCAACATATACATCTTCTTTTATGTTATCAGTTGTATGAATGGTGATGTCATTTGATATATACATGGGATATGTATCAACTTTTGGAAATTTCTATTATAGGTCGTTTGGTGAGCTTCCTTCAAATGAAAGAAAAGGATTAGGAAAGGATTCCTTATATTGTTTTGTCTAGCTAAGTTCTATGAGTATTTGAATGATGCCACATGGTCTTTGGGCTAGAATGAGACACTCTATGTTGTTTTATTGTACCACATTATTATAATATTTCTTTTCATTCGGGATGTGGCAATCCCTTTGGAAACAGCCTGGAAAAATGAATCACAAGCAGTTAAAAATGTAAGTGAGAAGCATCAAATTATTAGGCAAGGCTTTGAAAAGATAAATGGATTGTGAAGAAAAATGTAATTAACAGGTTACACTGTATATGTTTGCAAAATGCCTGTGATGCATGAAAATGTTTTTGTCTACTTAATTTTCCTAACATTGTGTGTTTATATTTAAATTAATTAAAGGCAAACAGCCTTGTGCTCTTAAATAACTCTGTGGTAACTGATACGTGCAGTAGCCAAATTGATGGCGTGTTATTAAAAAAAATAACCCAGAAGCTTGTGGTCCAAGAAGCCATGCTCAATGATGAGAGCCTGGGGACAGTTGTTCACAGAGTCAGCTATTGTCCTTAAGGGGAAAGAATCTTAAAACCTCAGTGTGCAGCAGAAAGGGTCTTTCCACACAAACAGAGATTTGCAAATCATTAAGAGAGAGTCAAAAATATACATACCTTCAGAGTGGATGTCTTCATCTAACTTGTTCACTGACACACTCTGAGTGCTTGGAACAGCCTAGGTGTTTAATAAGTATTTTTTTAATTACTGGATTGATTAATTAATTAATTTCCTCAGCAGTTTGGTAACATGATATGAGAACAAGAATTCGACATCAGGAATCCTGGATTTTACCCCTTATTGGTAGTGTGATCCTGAGTAACCTGAGTAACTCACTTTACTTTGAGCTTTAGTTTCCTCATCAGTAAAATGGAGACAAGAGTTATGAAAATGAGATTGCGAGAGACAGTTTATGTGAAAGCACATTATAAGCATTAAAGAGTTGATGTGTTCATTTATCTCTTCAAAGGCAGATTCTGCTTATGCATTACTAGTAATTTTCAATCCCCACTGCTTATGTATTACTTATTTTTCAATCCCCCAATGCATGATCAGTTCATAATAAATATTTATTAAAATGTCTTGAATTCACCATGGCTGTTACATTTTACATTGGGAAGTGGAGGAAAAAGCAATTGACATGAGTGAGAAGAGCTTGTTGCCACAGAGTGCCCTAAGTTGGGTCATTTGGGTTTCTAGCAACTGGGTTTCTTTCTCAGTCTGGAGGCTCTCACTCAATCTGATTTCTAGGAACACTGTGATTATGACAATTATTCCCATTCCCCCATTTAGAATGACTACATTATATGACAGAGTGAGCTACATCTATTGGCTCTTTGCAACGTGTTTCTATTCCTGACAATGGCAGGAATATTGTCCAAGTCTACAAATACCGTTTATAGATATGGCAATATGTATGGTTCCATGCCCAGGAAAAACTCTCAGAGTACATATAATATATACACACACAGACCTATAACAACAGGTACTCTGAGTAATATATATATATATATATATTTGAGAGAGAGAGAGAGAGAGAGAGCACACACATGATTGAGGGGGGTGGTGGGGAAGGGACAGAGGGAGAGGAGGAAGGTGAGGGTGGTGGTGGTGGGGGGACAGAGGGAGAGGAGGGAGAGAATCTCAAACAGGCTCCACACTCAGTGTGGAGCCCAACACGGGGCTCAATCTCAGGACTACAAGATCATGACCTAAGCTGAAATCAAAAATCAGACAGACAGTTATATGTATATATTTAAATAAGTCCTTGTCTCATGGACAGATTAGTTTTCAAAATTTCACTTGTGAGAACTTTGTTCAAGAATTTGTTAAATAAACATTAAATCCTTATTGTTCTGGACTCTATATTAAGCACTGTAAGACAAAAAATGTCTAATATGTCATCTTTACCATTTCTGGTGACTCTCATTTTCTAGATGCTTAGAGAACAGAGAGATAGCTGTTTGGTAAGGTGAACAAAAGATGCTTTGGTGGCAGTGCAGATTTGGAAAAAGGCTTAAAATAGTAAGATATTTAGAAGGTGAATTGACAGGACTGGGTGGGTGGTTGGATATGAGAATAGTTGAAGTAGATATAGTCTAAGATGGCTCTCTGGATTTATGGCTTTAATCATTGGGTAAATGATTCTAATGTTTGCCAAAAGAGAGACACCCAAAGAATAAGCAATTTTAAGGCAGGACAAAATTATCCTAACTATGTATAGTTCTAGCATGACTCTGGAGTTCAACAGATCACCAGCATCTTGCATATACTAGGCACTTAATATGTGTTAAATGAACCAATCAATGAAGCTCTGCTCTACCACTTACTAGCTGTGTGATCTTGGGTCAGTCACTTAATCTCTCTAAATCTCATTTTTTTTCAACTATAGAGATAACAATACGTGCTTCATAAGATAATTAATTGTTTTAGGGCAGCCCCGGTGGCTCAGCAGTTTAGCACCACCTTCGGCCCAGGGCATGATCCTGGAGACCCCGGATCGAGTCCCAAGTCAGGCTCCCAGCATGGAGCCTGCTTCTTCCTCTGCCTGTGTCTCTGCCTTTCTCTCTCTCTCTCTCTCTCTCTCTCTCTCTCTCTGTCTGTCACTCTGTCTCAAATAAATAAAAATCTAAAAATAAAAAAAAATTTAAAAAGATAATTGTTTTTAAAAATAGAATGAAAAGCTGTATCTAAAGTAGGTAGCACAATATCAGGTACATCATAAGCTTTCAATACATGGTGACCATTTTATCCATCCTGTCTTTCAGGGATTTTGTCTCTTGGACAGGACAGAAAAGAAAAGAGATGTCAATAATCATTAATTTTATTAATAGTATTAGCATTTTTTTTAACAGTTGCTTACAGAGCCTCTCTTAAAGCAGAATATACAGCCTTACGTGATTTTGCAGGAACGTGGCACTCTGATGAACTGGACCTAGTGCTCTCCAACTTAGGGCATGGCTCAAATCCCTTCAGCACTGTACCCTCTGCTAGCCCAGTCCCTATGCATCTTGCCTTCTCCTTTCCCACAAAATTGCTAGATCAATGACAGAGGATGAGTAAAAAAGAAGAGGCAAGAAAAAGTAAGAACTGATTCCCTCCAGCCTACTAATGGAAAGTTTAATATTGTGCGTAATGGCAGGCCTTACTGTCGACATAATTATATGCATAGTACGTGTGGATATGCAAAAACATGTAAATCATACCACTTTAAATGCAAATATATACATGGTCTTTTTGATTATCTGTGCCACTTGGATATGACCCTCAGGATAACCTTAGTAGAAACTACTGCCCTAGGTACCATTTTTTAACTGAATCACTGATCTGAGATTTTTTTTAAAAAGGAACTCAGAAATGAAAAAGAAATACATTTTACAGTTCACATCTGCTTGGGTTAAACCACCTGCTATGATTCTGTAGATTGTACTCCTTTTACTGCCTTGTCCTATTAGTTAGTTTTTATATGTACATGTTTTCTCTCCCACCACTCCCTACCCCAGATTGTCAATTCCTTGAAAGAAGGTACTATGTATTATAATCCATCACGTCCCACTCTAATTCTGGCAATAAAGTCTTTAAAAATGGAGGATTGCCCTGACACAGGAATGATGCCATCTTTTCTGTTTCTCACTCTTCACTCCATTTCCTTCACTGCTCACTTTCACATTTTTATCCCTTTCTTCCCTTGCCAGTCCTCCTTCCCTCCCTTGTCTCAGGACTGAGCTTTTGTCTTTCTTCCTTTGCTCAGCATTTTCCTGGATGGCCTACATAGTAGCAATCCCCCTACTTTACCTGGGTCCCCTCAAGTCTGCTGTCTGTTCCCTCCTCTTTAAAGCAATCCCCCCCCAATAAAATAGAGCAATCTCCCACCATTTCTCTCCCATCTTGTGTTGGAGCACACTCATCCAGATTTTTAAGCCTCTTTCAGATCCTACATGAATCTTTACATCTGGTTTGAAACCATCCAGACACCTAGAGTATTTAGGGTTGCTAAAAGACAAAATTCAACTGAGCAAATTTTAAAGATATTCCCAGGTTTATTCAAAGATTCATGAATCAGGCAACATCCAATCTAGCAGATAAAAAGGAGCTCTGAAGAGCTGAACAAAATGAGACTTTCATAGGCAGAAGGGAGTAGGAGCAAGGAACTTATACTAGACAAAAAGGCAGATTGGTTATTACAAGGCCACTTTCCTTTAGGGGATACTGTCTATTGGGCAGATTACCTAACTAGTGCTGATCAGGTGATTTCTGATTGACTGCTTTAAGGTTCCATTTCTAGGAAAGCCAAAACTGTAATTAAGTCTTGCCTTGGTGATGTGCAGCTTATCATAAGTGACTTCATTGGCTGCCTGTTGTCTTATTTTTCACGGGGTTCAGATAATATTAGGTCCTTGGAGGGATATTATTGTTTTCTCCCTTAGTGAGACAAAATGAACTAGTTACTCCTCAGGTACCCTAACAAAAAAGACCTTCACCCATCTTTCCCACAGCCGTGTCTCACATTGTGGAAGTGTGGGGTGTAGGTCTATATGTAAGAAGAAATTGCTAAGAGTAATGCCCTGTCCAGGAGATCCTTAAGTTCCTTCTGGTGCAGACATCCTTATTTTGCACTTCCCTTAAGTGTTCTGAGATTTCCATTTCATCTAGGAATTCTGCATACCCAAGTTCACGTTTGTCGGCTATTACTCTTTTTTCATTCCCATGCATTTGCCTAAGTCCCAGGTCCATATGCACTGGGCTTGTCAATGGTTTTCATCGGGTTTAGGCATATATTGCCTACTCAAATAGCTTCCAGGGTCCACTGGGAAATGAGCAATTTATTGTTACTCTGTCAGCACAACCCCAGAGAGGGTAGCTTAAGACTGTGTCTCTGCCTCTTAAGGAGATAGCTCTTTTAAGGAACAGTTCTGCTATGTATGCCAGGGAGGTCCAATGTCTTTGAGATTTTGTACCTGCAAAAAATAAAAATCAAGATAATTTGAAGCAATTAAAAACTCTTTCTGCAAGCCTGCTACTTTCTGCTTTGGTAACCCCTTCCTAGACAGCAGGCTTCAACAAACTTTTTCTGTAAAGGGTCAGATTGTCAATATTTTAGACTTTGTTGGCCTTAGGATGGCTTAACTCTGCCACTGTAAGGCAAAAGTAGCCACAAATGAATGGAGTGTGACTGTCACAAGGCAGGAAAGGAGAAAGTGAGAGAGGGAAAAAAGAAAACTGGAGAGTGTAAAGGAGAAGGTAAAAGGTTTGCTTTGTTCTCTAATCGGTGGAGAGCACCTAATACAGCTAATATTTTGATCCCCAAAGGTGATCCATTCTTTCTGTCTATATTCAAGTCAGTATTATGGAGTAGAAGAGTAATAAGTGTTAGGATTCAAATATCCACTCCTTATATTATCATCAGTTAATGATCTGGCTCCTTGGAGCACAGAAAATGGATCTGTTTTCTGACCCAAATAATGAAAGTAACAGTAAGTACATTACTGCTGTTAAATTAATTTAGTAAGGAGGCCACTGAATTGAGGTGGCTCTCGTGCCTGCATGACACACATAAGCAAATCAGATTGTACACCTGTAAATGCCGTGAGGCTAGAAAATTGAAACCTAAAGACAACCAGTCACAAGCAGACAACTAGGATTTAAGTTATAACCAATCAAATAATTTCCTTTCTTTGTTTCTATACCTTCTCTAGAGTAGTCTTGCCCTGGACTTCAAAAGGTCGAAACTCACTTGACCACTTCCAATTTGGTGCGGGCTGATTTGAATCAATTTTTATTCAGACAAATTCTTAAAATGTTTAATATGCCTCAATTTATCTTTTAATACTGGTTATAGAACACAACAGTTTCTAATGTATGTAGAAAGCTTCAAATGTGAGCTTTTCTTGTAATTATGGCTCAGATATTTAAAATCTCAAATAAAATAGCCTAATAAAAGCATATACCAACTCTGCAAGTATACCAGTTGCCCATCATTGCAATTTAAGAAAATTATTTGTTGACATATTTACTAGAGCAAATAGACATATTCATATTTACTATGCATCATATAGTAAATGGTGAAGCCCTCCAGAAACTCTTTTTCACTAACTCAAAACTGTTTTTTTATAATGGCCCACTGTCTAGCTAACAAGATATTGTTTTTCTATACATAACAACAAAAGGAATAGCCCCTTTCAAGCTTAAAATTTTTCCTATGATTATAAAAGTTTCCATTAATTATACATTTTAGGAAAATAGAAGACACACGCAAAGAAGAAATTTAAGACCATGTTTATAGTAATTACCCAGAGATAAAAAATTTTTTAATATTTTGGCATTTATATTTTCTGTCCTTTTTTTGAGCATACACAACCCCTTTATATTTGAGTTTGTATTTCACATGATAAAATCCTATGAACTATTCTTTCCCTTTTTTTTTTTAAGATTTTATTTATTTATTCATGAGAGTCACAGAGAGAGAGAGGCAGAGACACAGGCAGAGAGAGAAGCAGGCTCCATGCAGGGAGTCCCGTGTGGGACTCCATCCTGGGACTCCAAGATCATGCCCTGGGCCAAAGGCAGGCTCAACCACTGAGCCACCCAGGCATCCCTATTCTTTCCCCTTAACCAAAAGAAAGGTAAGAATTTCTTGCATCTTATTAAATATTATGTGAAAAGCCTTTATATGCCTTTATAGAATGCAATTATATAGATATCCCTACTTTAATTAATTTCCAGTTTAGGATATTTGGATTATTTTCAATTCTTTAATATCATGTTATGTCATGATAAACTTCCTTTTACATGCTTCTGATTATTTGTATAGAAAAAAATACATAGCAAGTTAAAGTTTAAATGTATGTGTGTAGGGCAGCCCGGTGGCTCAGCGGTTTAGCGCCGCCTTCAGTCCAAGGTGTGGTCCTGGAGACCTGGGATTGAATCCCACGTCAGGCTCCTTGCATGGAGCCTGCTTCTCCCTCTGTCTGTGTCTGTGCCTCTCTCTCGCGCTCTCTCTCTCTCTCTCTCTCTCTCTGTCCTTCATGAATAGATAAATAAAATCTTAAATAAATAAATAAACTTTTAAAAAATGTTTATTAACAAAAAGTTTTAATAATTTGTACCTCTATTTTTCCAAAAATCTGCCAGTAAAATAGTTTTATATTTTTATTAAATTAGTAAGTGAAAGTAGTATTATATTGTCTTAACTTACATTCATTTTAGTACTGGTGTGGGTAAGTACATTGTCACGAGTTGATCAATCGTTCACAGTTTGCCTTTCTTTCTGTTGAGTTGCTCATGTTTTAAAATATATTTTGAGAAAGCACATTTTTAGTTTTTCACCATTTATTGCAAATATCTTTTTCTTATTTGACATTCGTCTTTTAAATTTTTATTTATCATTTATTATATCAAAAGTTTACTTTTATACATTTAATATAATCAAATCAATTAGTCTTTGTCTTTATTGTTTCTATCTTTTTTTGTTATTTTTTAAAAGATTTTATTTGTTTATTTGAGAGAGAGAGAGAGAGATAGCAAGAGAGAACAAGAGTGGGGAGAGGGAGAAGCAGGCTCCCAGCTGCCAAACATGGGGCTTGATCCCCAAATCCCAGAATCATGACCTGAGTCGAGAGCAAATGCTTAACCAACTGAGCCACCCAGACACTCCATCTATCTTTGTTTTTACGCTTATCTTTCCCAGCCAGATCAAATTGATTTTTAGTCAATTTCTCCTTCCTTCCTCCTTTTCTTCATTTCTATATTTCACTGTTTCATCTATCTCGAATTTGATTCTGAGCTTGCCATGACATAAGGATTTAACTTTTGAGTTTCAAAGTAATTAACTAAGTATCCCTAAACCATTGAACTATTACCTTTATTCATATTTATACATGCACATTAAAACCCAAACACCCGGGACATCACATCACTTTGTTTGCTTATCCTTATACTTTAACCATGTGTTAATTACTGTAGTTCTGAATATACTTACATTTATCTGATAGTACAAGTCACTCCTTGTTAATCGTTTTCACAATTTTCATGGTTGTTCTTAGGCAGTTATGAATAGTGCATCATCTTGGAGTCAGTTACAGCCAGGAGCCATTATCACTTCTAGGCCAGAAGTTGCAAAGAGCTATGTTGACATCTACCTGAGAGTAGAGGGTTCATCCAACCCAAGGTGGTCCTATAGGAGGCTCCTAAAGGAGGAAGGAGTTGGAATAAATGCTACCACCTCCTACCCTCTACACACACATATAAATAACCCTGCTCCTGCCCTTCAATCTAACTCATCCTGAAACCAGAATATAAGGGAGCCCTCTGATACTCTTATATTCTTATATTCCTTCCAGGTCAGCCTTGCAGGGCACAGCAAAGTGGAAGAGAGTCAGGGGGTGAGAAGGGGGCATTCAGCACCTAACCACCTTGGTTAATTAATATTAAGCAATCTCCCACAAATGTTTAATGATACTAAATTAGATTTATGACTCAATTAACATCATTATAATTCTGAACATTGAAATCTTAGAACATGGCATGCATTTTCTTTTTCTTATTTATTTTTTTAAAGATTTTATTTATTTATTTGAGAGAGAGAGTGCAAGCATGCTGGCACAAATGAAGGAAGGAGTGGGAGAGGGAGAGGGAGAGGGAGAGGGAGAGGGAGAAGCAGACTCCCCGCTGATCAGTGAGCCCGATGTGGGGCTCAATCCCAGGACCCTGGGATCTCAACCTGAGCTAAAGGCAGACGCTTAACCCACTGAGCCACCCAGGAGCCCCAACATGCATTTTCTTTTAATTAAGTCTTCTTTTTAGTCCTTCAAAAATATCCTGCTAATATCTTAAATTTACTGTCTTGTTCTTTCCTTCTTCCTTTTTCCTCCTTCCTGCTTTCCTTCTTTCCTTCCTTCTCTCCTTTCTTTCTGCCCTCCTTTTTTTCTTCTTATGCTACCTTGCAAGGCTTCTCTCTTATTTACTTTTTTATCCACTTGAAACCTTCTTCCCCATTCCATGTCCTTCCTTACCCTCAAACGTAACTATCTTCATTTGTTTTTATCTTTTTCAAGTCTTCATATGTGTTTCTGTGAAATGTATATTACTCTTATACATGAATTGTTAATTTACACAGATGCTATTGTGTGTTGTAAATCTCATTCTTTCTGGCTTTTTCCATTCCACCCAAGTTTTTAAAAATGTATCCATGTTGCTGTTAGTACACGTCTACACATTGTTCATTGATCCTAACCAATATGTTTTTCCATAGCATGCAATCACAATATTTATAGTTCCATTCCTCCAGTGATGGATAATTGGATGGCCTCCAACTTTCTGCCATCACAAACAATGCTTCAAGTAGCATCCTCATTCATTTCCACCTATAGTTCTCTAAAGAGTGGAATGACTGGTCATACTGCACACCCTTACTTAGTTTGAGTAGGTCCTGCCAGTTGCTTGGTCATCTACATTATTCTCTACTCCAACCAGCACTGTCTGAGTATTCTGATATTTCTTCCTCCCACCAACACTTAACAGTGTCAGCTAATGTTTTATCTACCTGACAGGTCTTCAGGGAGATGTCATTGTTATTTTAATTTGCATTCATCTAATTTCTAGTGGTTTTGAGCATAAGTGTATTAGTCCATAGGGTTTCCTCTTCTATGAATTGCCTCTACATATATTCCTGGGCCATTTTACAACTGGGATTCTTACCCGTTTCTTGTTCATTTGTATGAAGCTCATGTATATTCCAGATATTAATCCCAATGGTATCCAAAATTGAATAAAAATCTTTAGTGTAATATAATCAAATTCAGCAATTTTCCACCTCATGATTCTGGAGTGTGGTATTTTTCCACAATTAGGGTACCAAGATATTCCTCTGCATTATTTTTTATTAGCTTTATGGTTTTGCCTTCACTTTTAGATCTTTAATTTATCTGGAGTCTTTCTCTATTCAGCATGTTTTACTTGTCTTTATACTATAAGGCATTTTTCCCAAAACCATCTACTAACAATCTGTCTCTTTTCTGTTAATATCTTGGGCCTCCTCTATTGTATGTTAATTTTCCACATAAACTTGGGTCTGCTTCTGATCTCTGTGGTCTATTTTCCTTTGCAACGATTCTATAACTGTAGCTTTATAACATATGATATCTAATAAGACAAAATCTCTTCTCTTTTTTTTCAAAATGGATTTAGTTCTCTTTGGATATTGATTTATCCATATAGATTTTAAAATTACTGAGTTCCTTTCTTCTTATTATTTATATATAGATTTTATGTTTTTAAGGTGATTAATGCTTCATTTAATTTGCATTCTGATTATTGATAATATATAGAAACATTAATTTGTCGATATTTCATTTACATTTTACATTTTCATTGAACTATATCTTATCAGTTTTTCTGTTGACTTTATTGGGATTTCCACATAATTCATATCATATGGAAATCTCTTCTCTTATAATGCTTATCTATCTGAATTATTTTTCTTGACATGTTGCATTGGCTAAAACTTCCTGAATAATATTAAATAATAACAATGATAATAGACATCTTTGTCTTATTCTTTATTTAATGGGAATGGTTTATGAATATTCTATTAAGTATGACAGACATGCCATACCATCATAAGGGAGTATTCTATTATTAATTCTATAGACTGAACAACTAGAGTTCAAATGTTACTAAATGTCTTTTATTGTTTATGGATCAAAGTACAGCCTTTCTCATTTTATTTATTAATCTGATTGCTATTCTACTGAATTTACTAAAATAAGTCAATAAGGCATGTTGACTTTGCCTATGATTACAGCTTTGACTGGATCCCTTTCTTATGTTTTGATATGTTCTATTCTCAGTATCCCTATTTTCTAATTTTTAAAACTGCAGGTTTGATTCCTGTTTTAATCCAGCAATTACTGAGGAAAACTGTGGTAGTTGTTTAATTCCCCAATGGCTGGAACAAGGGAGTTCTTTAATATATTTAATTAACTTCTTCCAGGGGGGTCAGAAACAATGAGTCCTGCACACTTTTTGTGACTTTACATTTACATGAGTTCTTTGGTCTAATATACTTCTAAATTTTAAAAAATATTCATTGCTTCCCTGAATAAATATAAAATATATTATCTGTGATTTACGAAACAGAGTATTAGTTAAGTGTTAAATCATCTGTTTCAAAGCCATTTGAATCTTTTATATCCTCATTTGTATTTGGCCATTTATCCTTGAAATATAGAGAGATATTTCTGTCTCCTACAATGATCGTATATTGGTCAGCTTTAAGGCATTACTAACTGTTTCAGTATGAAATTAACCTCTTTATTAAAAGTACATTTAAAGTTCTTTTGCAATATATATACTTTAATAATTTGTCTTTATGTTTGTTTTCTTCTGCTTTAAATATTATTGCCTATCTTGTTACTTTTAAACTTTCTGAAATGGAGGGGGAAAATTGCTTTCTTTTTTTTTTTTGGAAAATTGCTTTTGTAGACAGTATAGAATTAGGTTTGTTTTTGGTTCTGTTTCATTTCTTCACTCAATATAAGCCTTTTTTAAAAAAAAGGGGGGGGGAGTTTTACTTAATTGTCTTTATCGTCTTCATTAGTATGGCTAGTCTTAATTATGCCAGTCTTAGAAATTGTACCTTTCATGATTCATTGCTCTTTCCTTTGTTTTTTCTTGTTATTTAAATTTTTTTGTCTTTAGCTATATTGAAAAAAATATTTTATAAAATGAGGAAAATATAAGCACTTACATTGAAATTTGCTGGGGGGTTTTAATTACCTATGTAAACGCATATGGCATAGTACCTGATGCATCAAATGGTCAGGAAGTGTTTGTATTATTTTTATTGTCATTCAGCAGCAGTAGCAGCAGCATTATTTGTCATTTAAAGTTATCAAAGAAAATTCAGAGACCTGCTTGACTTTTATTCCTCTCTAAATGTCCGACAGGATGATGATGGAAATCATTTTTGAATCTTTGAAATCCATAAACTTCCCAATATGTCTAGATGTCCCATTCTGAAATCTCAAAAAGTCACTTCCATTTTAAACCTTGATTGTTACTTCTATTTTTTCTTTCTCTCTTCTTCAAGAGCATCAAATATCTATGGGTTGGATTTCCTCACTGAGTTCTACACATCCACTACTTGTTGCCATCCTTTCTAAGTTTCGTAAGCTTCCCCCAATTCGCTAGCTGACACGATTTTCTTCAGTGCTCATTCTGCTTCCTTCTAGCGCTCACATTGATTCTCCCATCACAGTACTGTTATATTATTTCCTCATCTTGTTATTTATGCAGGTAAGACAATTCCTATCTTCTCTCATCTCTCATTTCATTTTTCATCTCTTCTTTGCCTGAAGTTCATATGGCCTAAACTTTTATGAGGTGCCCAAAGTAAATGTTATAAATTTGCTTGTGTTTCGTTTCAAAAAGTTGTTTTAAAATTTTTTCCCTTAACTTTTAAGTATTATATTTTCCTTGTAATTTTATATTGCAAAGCCTTCTTTGGTTGCCCCTTATTGTTTAGCTTTGAGTGAAAATTCTGGTCTCCTGACCTCATATTTGCCTAGGAGCAGAAGAGTGGATTATCACCCAATTTCCATTTTATCTTGTTGGTGAGAAACCTTTTTCCAGACTTCATGCATGAGGGCGACAAGAGCAGGATATATTGAGATATAACCACCCAAGGGATGAAAAAGTGCCTAAGCCCTGGGAATTCCAAGTTGGTCTCCAGGCAGATGTTTAGGAGAGTTGCCCCACTTGGCTATACCCAGCCTTCTATTGTCACATTCCCCATATTACTTACCTTGTGTGGCTGTCCAGGCCTGGGGCTGCCCTGAGGTTGGGAAAATAACCACTAGGATTCAGCTAGCATCCTGTTTTACTACTGCAGTATCTATGGTGTGCTCATTTGCATAAACCTCCACAACCTCCCATTGCAGCCACACCTACACATGTTATCCTTCAAAGTAAAAGAGATTCTAAAAAAATGTTCCCGTTTGTTCCATGGTCCACTATATTTAAGAAGTGTTAATTGGGTTCTATCAGGTACTTCCTTGTTTTCCAGAATGCTTCACTGCTATTCTAGAAGAGAGTTGTATAACAATCTGCAATGGCTTCTTTTGATTTCATTCCATCTATACTATAGTTAGTACAGTCAAAGTACCTGGCAGGGAAATGGTAGTTGATGCAGATCTTCCCTGTTGGTTTTTTTTTTTTTTTTTCAATTGCATTTTATTTTTTGGTGATCTCAACATACTTCTAAGGCAGAATTGTGAGGACAATGAGGGAATAAATTCCATGCATACTCAAGTTGTCACAGAGCCTGTAAGTACAGAGAAACAAGTATATACTATCCATATTGCAAAAGTCTGGAAGTTCTTGACAACCATCTATGAATTCTGCTATTACCAGAATGTATGCCATTGAAATCTACACTTACATTCATACACATTTGCCATGTTCAGAATGTGAAAGTTTGCACCACTTAAGAGTATTCAGAAAACTTCAGAAGAAATGTCACCAGAGGTCATGGCAAGTCATATCATCTGGCACTGGAATGTTTACCTCACAATCATGACAAATAAGCCTGAGAATTCATGGGAAGGTTCAGAGGGTTCATGGGAAGATATTTGAGAATACTGCAGTCTTTTACACAGAATTAGAAAATGACCAGAGTGCCAGATGGGAGTCAATACCAGCTCTGCTGTGTCAGTCAGTAAAAATACCAACAATGAGGCTTTTTGCCAGTGGGTGGAGGCCATAATGCACTTCTCAAGATTGTAATCATTATACAGATGGTATCCCTACAAGCTACAGGCTAAATATGCTGCATAGCTCCTGTAGAGAGAAATCTTCCACCAACTCTGAAGGGGACATTAGAAGCCTCTTAATAGGGAACTAGGCTCTACCACAAGAGTCTGTAACCATGGTATTTATACTACTAGAACAGCCTGACCATAGGCATTGGTCAACAAACTCTTTGCAGTAACCTCCATGGATTCTATCTGAAAAACATTCATTTTAAAGATTCTTTTTGCTCCAAAGAAATATTTTTAATTGTTTAAGTATATAATCCAAAAAATTATAACAAATAGACTATAATAAATAAACTCTTTGAAAGAGGCATAATGGCTTTTGACTACTTTAGGCAAAGACACTGGGTAACATAGTCAAGACTTAAAAAGACTAACACCCTTTCCCAAGAGTACCTGATTCATACTAGGAAGTAATTTTTTCATTTGGTAGAAGCCAACCTAATAACCATTTTGGACAGTATAGCAGTTGATCAGAATGCTGAATTGGTGGTGTCCAACAATTCTTTGGCTTCATCTTCTATAAAAGGCTTTAGAATTATGACAGGAACAAGCTAAATGATATATGGCAATCTTATAAATAGATCCATAACTCTAAAATATATCCAAGGCTGAATATCTCAAATGGCCCAGCTCCCATTAGTCAATTGCCTTAGCACCTCAAGTGTATTACAGTCTCGCAATTCTTCCAGCACCATCTATTATCTTACTTATCATTGACATGAAATCACCTTTACAGAATTCAACACATGAACATTCTGGTTTATTTTCAAGTGGAATAGGGCTTGCTGGATGTGGTAAAAAAAAATGTGATGCCTACTTTAAAGTCTTTCAGAATTTGCTATATTCAACAAGTTAAATGCGTGGCAAGATAATATAGGAAGACCTTGACTAATTCTCCTGTTTGGGTCTCCAAAAACATCAAAATAATACAAGTTCAAAGGCTCAGCTGGACTGTTGGCTCCCTCCTGGGAGGAAGATAATTCTCCCGTGTCCTTCCTTGAAGCAGGGTGCCACATACGCTCCACTCCCAAGCTAAAGGTACAATGCAAGCAAAACGCTCCTCCAGTTACACAGCCTGTGGATTACCATTGTGTCTCTTCAGTTATCTGCTGACACATCTGGAGAAGAATGAAGGCAGGGGAACAAACCCCATTTTCCTTTCTTGACAGTCTGTCTTTCTCATGTTAATAGAAAATTTTAATATTATTGGGAACTTTATTTCATTTAATCCTCACAGAAATTCAGAGAAATAGCTTCCATTACTCTTGCTATTTCCCAGATGAAGAAACTAAGGTCTATAGATTAAATAACATGTCAGAGGTTACACAGCTCATAAAAAGTAGAGCCTAGGATTCACAACAAAGCCTTGGGACTTAACTCCTCTGCTCTGCTCTACTGCCATCGATTGTAATTTGCAGAGTAGATGCAAGTTTCCTACTGTACGAAGGACCCTGGAGGCACAAAGCTGTAAATATTGAGAGCCAGTGACAAGTGTGGGCTTCTAGGTCTCAGTTGGTCCGGCATGAGCTCAAATCCAGCAGTCTGTTCCCGGTGTTCCTGCTTAGGTTCCTTCTCTCTCTCTCTCACCCAACCACCCCTCCTAAGACCCCATCTTGGCTTTTTTTTTTTTTTAACTAGAGAGCCTTCTGGTTCAGCCCCTTGAACAGGTTTCTTAATTCTGAGGACTCACTTGATATTCACTCTTCCTAAATTGACTTCTCATATAAACAGCTTTTCCTGGTTTCTGTTGCCTCGCCCTTCTTCCTGCACCCCACCCTCCCGCCCTCACTGTCACCATCTAATCTTGTTTCTTTTCTATTTGGGCTCTCCTACACTTCCTCCTAATCCTTTTCAAATTGCTGTTTCCTCAGGCCCTTAACCTGGGCTCTGTTCCTCTCTGTTCCGCTAAGCCTCCTTCTGGCTTCTCTCTGTAAACACACAGGTTCCCTAAAAGCACTCTTTCCTTTCTAAAACTCTCTTTCAGCAAGCCCCCGGTCAGGGCATTCCAACCCTCTCTCCTGTCCCCCAGTAAGAGTGAGCACATCTCTCTTTCAAGGTGTCCTGTCACTTAATAAATGCCCCTTGGCAGGTTGAAGGACAGCCACCATCTGGCTGTGGTAAAGTCCATCAGCAAACATCCTGACAAACATTAAAATTATTTATATTTGATAACATTTACTTCACCTTTCCAGAACTTTTAATCCACATTCACTTTTTGGTTATGGATGCTGTGCTACTGTGTTCCTACAGGGCAATTGTCTCACATGCTGGAACTTTTTATACAAATATCTTCAATGTTTCCAAGGTATGATAAGTAATATATGTTATAGACAGGGCTTGGTAGAGGGTAGGACAAAATAAACTCATATCTTGGTTCTTCAAAGTTTTGCCTATTTGTTGTTAGCAAATTATGTTCTGACCACAGTTACAGACACAGAGGGCAGGACACATTCCCAGCAGCAGGAAATCGGCAGGAGAAAGTCCAGGCAGATGGCAAATGTGCATCAGGGGAGAGTCAGTAGTGAGCAACAGGTGTGCTGGCAGAGAAGGCAAATGCAGCATCAGGAGCTGGGTTGGCAGCGGGCAGAGTTGATATCAGGGAAATCTGGCAACAGGTAAAGGCGCCAACCATAAGCAGTAAGGTTTCGCCCCACAAAATGACCCAGGAGGCAGGACAGGATCATAGTAGCGGAGGGATAGGATATCAGGCAGAGGCTGACAGTATACACCGAGCACCAGAGGGTTCCCCCCAGTTACTGGAGTTGAGATTCAAGATGGAGTTTTATTCACAAGGAAGGTGATAGGTAGGGTAGAAAGTCAACAAGACTGGAGGCTGAGCTGCTGAGCAGTTGCCTTCCACTCATTTCCACCTGTGTGGGACCAGGACTGATCCAGAGGTTGAATATGGAATTAAACTTCCAGGTGGGAATCAAGCAGCCTAAGCAGTCCAGTTTAGGCATTAATAGCAGCATGGACAATTTCTGGGTCCCCTGGGTTGACAAAAAATCCTTATCCCGTAGAGGAATTTGTCTGGCACAGATTCTAGCTCCCAATGGAGACCTGCCTACCTGCCCCCTGGGCAGATCTCAGGGGGCGCCTGCTACAAATCCATAAGTCCAAGGCATACAGTAACAGCCCCTGTTCTACACACTAGAAACAGACAAAATTTGCCTTGATAGGATCATCTCACATGCACTTGACAGATACATTAAGATTAGAGAACTCTTTGTTGGACGTGCCAGCCAGAGAAAGCAACATGACTTCCAGAATACCTTTTGGTCAGAGCAGGAACTTGGTAAATATTTGGAGAATTGGTTAATCTTGCCCTTATGTTTAGACTGCCAGAAAAGTAGAAACTTGATTCTAACCAAGTCCCCAGCCACTCTCATTTACCCAGGAGCCAAAATATGAGTAATCTTGACCTCGATGTATTCTTTGGTGATGCTCAAGTGTTAAGTACTGCATAAAGGAATAATTCCCTAAATGCACGGAGAGCTGCTGTAGAGGTTTTCTGACTACAGTGTCTACAACTCAAAATGCAAAATATCTACTGTCTGGGAAATTGTCCAGATTTTCAGAGCTGGCAAGTTGCTGAGTTGCCCAGGTAAATACTTTTGTTTAAATACAAAGAATGGTGTGTATAGATGTGTACCACCTATTTGAACACTGCTTCAGAATCAATGCACCTTTAATAACTATTACTTGTATATTTCTCAATGAAGTCACTTTGCCAAATAAATCATACCCTAATTGAACATGGCAGAAACTTGTACCTTTTGCTGTCACGAGCAGTTTTAAAGATCCTTATTTTCCCTGCCACAGAGCAAATACCGATACCATTCAGCCATTCAAGCATGTGCAGGGTGACCAATAAATGCCGGAAATGGCTCTAGTTTGACTGTCCAAGCAGGAGGTAGAAAGAAGTAATCCATTTCATTTAAAGTTGTGAGTATCATCTTGGCATCAAAATGACAAATGGTCCTTCTCCATGTGTGAAGCATGCTGGAGTTAGTGGGCTATGTACCAGGGCTATAAAAACTTGGAAATGTCAACGGCATTTCCGAGCATCTGCTCTCTCTAGCCCCACATTTCTGGGCAACTGCAAAAATTCTTCAGGATGATGCATTCAAGCCCCAGTTTCCAGCATAAACTGTCAGGAGAAATTTTAAATTTACATCAGAGAAATTAGGTGAATCATCCTACTCTCCCCTGTTACTGCTCCATGGGGGGTCTCTGGGATGAAATGAAATTGTGGTTACATTTCCAAATGGGTTATAAACCTAGTACAGCTCTCCTTAGAGACTCACAATTTACACTTCTCCATTTCCTGATACACTACTGCGTCTCAAAAACTACTCCATATATACTTGGTGTAGCAGTGAGTCTTACAGAAAAGACAAAAATAGGGAAGAGAGTCCTGATGATGGATGGTTGAAAGCTTTGTGGACCTGATTAAATGTGTGTGTATGCATGTGTGCACACGCACATGCACGTTCACACGCACGTGCACACACACACACACACACACACAGTCTCTAGCCCTGCATCACTGTTTCCTGGACAACTCTGTCCCATTATATGCTGGTATAATGGCATACTAACAAATAGCTAAATAACAACTCTCCACCCTGACAGAGAATTTACACCCTGTGAAACCTCCTTTATTTTTGTGGCTACTGAGCTTTCAATGGGGCTTCCCTTCGAAGCTTTCAAAGACAGTGTTTTTTGGGGGTAGTGACACCTTAAATATAACTAGACATTTTAGCTAAAGTTTTTGAGTAGATAATTATGCTAGCCAGAGGAAGATTTCCAGTTGGAGGCAAAATCATCTTATTTTGACAAGACCTATCTCTTGCCTTCGCCCAGAAACCACGGTAAGAACCCCAAAATGGCAAACTCGGGCAGCCTTCCTCATGCCCTGTTTCAGCTTCCAGGGAATTACCAAGATACACAGAGCTTTCTCCAGGTATTTTTAGAAAACAGACAATAACCAAGAAATAAACACATTGACTAAGTGCACACGTCACTGAGATGATTGCTAATTTAGAAATACACTTCTAGCAACTCATTTTCTCCTACTGTTTCCAGGCACAGTACCAGCAAGAAATTAATTACTTAGGAGAAAGGGGGAGGGAGTAAAATCGAATCAAATAAACTTCTCTTTAAAAAATAGCACATATGGAATTTTAAGAACATTTTAAAGTTGCCCAGTTAACGGAATGGCCAGGCTCCACTTCAGGAGGCAGAGACTAAAGTCGATGCACAAAATGCACGTTTCCCAGTGTGTGGCAGTGGCACCTCTCTGGCAGTTTCTGTGATATATGCACACTTCTACTCATCTTGAAGTTTTTGATTAATGTGCAGTTAATCTTTCTTCTTGCTAATAGACCAAAATATTTCTCATCAAGGAATAAATGATCAGACTACTGATACAAGTGGCTTTTGAGAAGTCCATTTATAATGCAGCACCTTCAGCAAAAATTCTTGATTTCAAAAAAGAAGAAAAACTAAAATTGATGTCTTCAGACTCTTACAACTCTTTCCCATTCCTTTTCTTGGACAGGGGCTTTTTAGTAGCACAAATGGCAGGAGGAAGGAGAGAAAGAAAGCAAAATAGCATTCACTGGGGACTCACAAAGTGCCAAGCTTCATACTGGGCACCGAAGTAACACATTATCTCATTTGATTCCCAAATCAACCTTTCTGAGGAGGTGTCCTTGTCCCCATTTTACTAATGAGTAAACTGAGCTTCACTTGATGTTAGGTTGTCCAAAGTCATGCAACTAGCAAGTGGTGAGAACTAGTTTCAAACCATTATCCATCCAACCATAAAAGCCATGCAGTCAACACCTCATAATACTGAACTTCCACAAGCTGAGCACAAAGTGTATAATCCTGTGCATTAGAGATGTTAATTTTAAGCTAACTCCAATAAAATGATACAATGTTTCTTGATTAGCTGAATTAAGGGTGCCAAGCTTTCACATAGATATTAAAACAGAAAATAATGCCCAGGGCTTATCTCCCCACAAAGGCACGAGAGCCTCAAAGAGACAAAAATCACCAGCCAGAGGATCTGAAGGGTTTTAATCATAGGACCAACACTGACATGGAAAAGGACACGTTAAAAATCTGTTGTCTAAGTTGACCTCATCCCATATGAAGGAGTAATCATTAATTCTAGGTCAGATAATAGAGGCAGCAAAAGTTTCTGGCATGAAGGCCAGACTTTGGGACCAATTCTGGGAAGAACACAAGTTGACATAGGTATTGTGGCCAACCCGGCCTTTGAGAAGGACATAAAATATTTAGAGGTTGGTGCATCGCTGACATTATATAAGCCTGCAGTCAGGAGATCCACTTGATGTGAATTCTGGTCCTAGTTCTTATTTATGGCAACAGTCTATAAACAAGTCACTAACCCTCTCTGGGCTTGAGCTTCCTCACCTCTTATATAAGAGTTTTATATCAACTATCTTCAAGGTTCCTTGCAGACCATTTTAGCTTCTTTGTTCAATAAAGTGGAGCTAAGAGAGAATTCAGAGTTGGGGCATAGAGAAGGTGATGCTGATGTACAGACTTGCATGCGACCAAGAGTGTGGACAAGACTTGAAAATCTCCTTGTTCCCAGCCAAGCAAGGACAATGAAGAGAAAGCTAAAATCCAAGCAAAAGATAGCATCAGGGTGACAAGACACCAACAGCAAAAATGTTCTAAAGAATGGTCCACTAAGTTTTAATGCCAGGCTTTCTTTCCTAAGAAACTTCAAAATTAACATGGCAGTTAGAAGTCATGGGATACCTGGT
Organism: Canis lupus familiaris; assembly: GCF_011100685.1. NCBI lineage: Eukaryota > Metazoa > Chordata > Mammalia > Carnivora > Canidae > Canis > Canis lupus. Next base: position 53,565,073 of record NC_049227.1, on the reverse strand, counting down.
CTGAATGAGAAGTAGCCCCAAAGAAAAGTCTCTAACTAGCTCCTACATATTGACACACTGCTTTTATTGTCTCTAAATACAATTTTGACTAGCCAAGCACTTAGTATTGGTCTCAGTCCTGTTAGTGATTCCCATATTCTTCAAGGAGCAGAACTAAAGAAATCAATAAACCACAGAGACATTTTAATAACATCCTTCTAATAAAGGAATTCGAATCCTTAGGTTTTTCCTTGAGGGAGGTTGGTTTAATTGACTTAGAGTAATAGCGGCTTGATTCATAGAGAATTTTTTTTAATCTTCACTACATTTTAAATCAGTTTTGCTAATAGCTACCACCTCACTTACCCAGCTTTAAATAACACAGCCTCAGCCAAGTGATAAAAAAAAGTGTGGTTTTATTTATGTTACGATTGTATAATTTTTTGGAAAAGATGAGTAGGTAATTTGAGGATTTCTTTGGGTTTGCAAACTGCCTTCAAAGTCAAGTGGGATAGTCTTCTGACTATGGGAAGAAATACATACATATATAATACATATATCAGTATATATTAATTACATTGTATAATTCTTAATTTTATATAATATATTGATGATATTAATATGTATGTGCATGTGTATCAGATCATGTGCTTGGACTTCTAGATCTAAAAGAAAAACATGGAATTCTGGGTTAATAAATACAGTTAACAAATAAACATATGCAAGAATGAATTTTGTAGCAATCATTTTTATAGGGAGAAACTGTTAATAATCCAAATATTAATAAAGTATGGATTGATTAAATAAACTATTGTTAAGCCTTACAGCAAATACTATATAGCTGTTCAAAAATACAGATGTGGATTTATATACACAGGCATGAAAAGACAATAAAAATATATCATCAAGTTATTTTGGCATTGCAGCACATCACTATTCATGTGTTGCCACGTTGGTGTACACATAAGAAAGTTGGAACAGTACGCATCATATTATTGCTAATGCTTCTCTCTGGACAGAGAACTTTTGTTATACTGAATATATCTGGGCAGAGGATGATATATTTTCTGTTAAATTGCTATTATAATAAGAAAAAAAAGCTCCAAGGAAAGACACAAGCTAATTCAAAGATAAAGTGCAAGCAGGCTGCCCATAGACATCTATACTCCCTGACATCTTCATCGAAGTTAACCATCAGGGAGGAGTTTGGCAGTCTGACATTAAGTCTCATTTCAAAAGACTCATTAAGTTTCAAATTTGTGTTTACAATATATCTCACATATGTATCACTCAGGAATCTCTTGATGAAGAAGAAGAAGACAACAACAGGAGTGATCTTGGCTTTCAAAACATATTTGAACACATTATTTCAGAGGGGAGCCAAGATAGGGAGCTGTGATTGATAAAATCTTGTATGTGTTTAAGCCCCAGCAATACCAAATATTTCCCATAACTCAAACCAACATGCAATTTTCAGTGTATTAATGAATACAAATAGGAAAAAATAGAGGAGTTGTTAGAAACCTCTATGGTATTTCACAGTCAATAAATATAGTTACCTAGCCCTGTGCTGTGTACTTCAAAACCTAAACTGTTTGCTGTTTTCGTTGCTTTTAATGTGTTCCACAGATGACAACAGAGCACAGTGCATTAAGAAGATCCTGGCCTGCAAGTCTGAAGACCTGAAATCTATACCCAACTCCACCAATGACAGACAAGCTGCACGATGCAGGCCAACCTGCTTACCCTCCTCAGTCCCAATTTCCTAATAGGGATTACACTGCATTTTCTCTATAGTCGCTTCCAGCAAGCCTATTTCACGTCACAAGCAAAAAGTCTGAACAGCCTGTGCTGTTGACTGCTGCTGCTTCTCTGGCCTCTAGAATGGTGTTCGCTCCATAGGTGATGTTGAACAAATACACGGTGAAAGGGTGAAGTCTATAGTGGTTCACTCTGAGGAATTTTTTATGGGTGGCTTTCAGCACAACCTGGAATAAAAAAGTGGAAGAGCAGCAAATAAAGATGAGGATCTGTTTCTTGGATGAAACAACTTCTTTGCCTGGAAACCAAAAACAAACAAAACTGAAAAGCCCATGGCAAAGCTTGTCTCTGAGTCTCATTGTGCGGCACAGATCCCATCTGAGGCCTGCACAGGGCCTGCTGGGAAGGTGACACAAACAAAGCGGAGCCCACTTAGAGTCTCACTCAGAGCTCCAGTGATCGGCCCCCTCCCCTTTGCCTTCCTCTCCTCCCTCTTTGACTGTCGCTGAAACCTGCCCTATAAATCAGATTTAATTATCTATAAAATTTGGTGTAGAAAAGGATTTACTCATTAAAAATGTTCATCAACTTGCTACCCACGTCCCAGACTAATAGAAGCGGAAAAGGAACACCATGGAAACACCAGACGGGCTGGAGAGATAAGCAAGCTTTGAAATACCTGAACCTCAATTAAATAGCAAGTTCCAGTTTCTGTATTTGCCTTTTAAAATATCATGTGGGGAATAAGTAAATGTCACCAAATAAGCTGCCTATTTTCCCATCTTTTCTCTAGGTTACTTGCTTCAACAAGTGCGTTCTCCTGGTTGACCTCCCTGGCCTGCGTGCGACCCAAAAGTCTCCCACTCACGTGTGCGTGTGTTTGCAAAATGTCATAATCCTCTCGATGGCCAAGCACAGGGGCTCACGTTTAGTCACAGAGTGAGGAGCAGTTAATGAGTGAGCGCCAAGGGAGGCAGTAAGGAAGCTGGAGACTAACGTGGCCAGTAGAAGATCGGAGGGGGACTGTCTGAAGTGGGCCCAAGATGAATCCACAGTCCTCGGAGGCAGCCCTGGGACAGAGGACGTGCATTCCACGTGGCTACTTGTGTGCGTGTTGGGAGGAGAGTTGGTCATTTTTGTTTGTTAAGCTGGTAGAAGCAGGTGGGGGGGCAGGGGGGGAACTTAGGAGAATGTCAAGGCAACTTCAACAAAGGCAGAGCTCCTCTCTAAAATTGCACATCAATTTCCATGAAACTCTTCATTTGTGAAAAAGGCAAAGATCTAAAACTTTTTCTCCTTTTCCAGCACATGACAGGATTTTTGTCGTGACTTTCCTCAATTCTCGCTGTGCCAAGAAAGAAAGTGCCCACAGGAGTGGGAGGGAAAGACACATGGAGTGGCAGCGAGGAAACCTGCCCAGGGAGCCAGCCTTGCCTTCTGGCCCCTCGCTTCCTTCCAGAGAGAACGTCTTTCCTTGACAGTGCCTGCCTCCTGTCGTTTCTTCCCCACACTCTGCCCAACCCTGGAAATCTGGATTTTCTTTTTAAAGAAAGATGTCTAGAGAGAAAAATAGACCATGAACAGCCAATAGAAAATACAGCAGAGCTTGTTGATGTGGTCCTGTCAGATATTTCAAGTGTTAGTGGTAAAGCTCACTTCTTATTTCTAGAAACTTGTTTCATTTCACTCGGTATGTGCTTTTTGTTTATTTGTCTCTAGTGTACATAGTCTTCTGTTATTTGTCCCTTCAATCTATTGCTGAGCCTTCCATGCTGTGACATATCTAATCTCACAAACACACCAAAACTGACCCAAAGTAAGGTTTAGGATGTCTTAACTAAGTTTTGGAAAAGCAGGCTGCTTCAAGTATTACCTACTCACTAATGCAATAGGTCCATGTTCTAGCTCAGATATGATCTTCAGAGACTCATGTTCTTGACCATACAACTCTGAGAACATTCCTCAGCTACACCACCCAGACTGATGGTCTGAGTAAGGAGACTTGGTGTTTGGTCTAGTATTCGCCCCATGAGACTATGGAATTAAAAAAAAAGAGAGAGTGAGATACTTTAGATTTCGCTTTGTGATGCCTTTTTTCCTCCATTTTTTTGGTGACTAGACTGCCTAGATGGCTTTCCTAGATTATGAGCAACTCATAGACCATAATCTTATTTTATTCGTTTCATAGCATTAATGTCTAAGACAGTGTCTAACATTTGGAAAGATTTTAATACTGTGAAATGAATGAGTGAACAAATCACCTTTTTGGCAGTAGAGCTGTTGAACCATCTTATTCAAATACAAAGATGAAAATTTTAAAACCCATAGCATTTTGTTGACCTTCTGGGTTCACCCCATTACTCAGAGTGCAAGACACTATGAGCGATGGTCCTGGTATTTCCCATGGGCCCTGTGTTCTCTATTTCTTTCTGTTCCTTTTTTGTCATTATCCTTGCTTCTGTCCCAAATAGTCATAAAAGGCATCTATTCAAATCACTGTGCTGTCAGTAAAGAAAATCTTTGGATTTTATTCAAATTAATATCTACTAAATCTAAAACTCTGTGCCACTCCACTGTTGCCGGCAGTGTAAGTGCAGTCATTGGAGGTAGGGTAGAGCACAGTTGCAAATGAGGGGACAGAGAAGGGTATGAAGGGGAGAATAAAAGAGAGTGGTGTTCATTCAATCACTATTTATCATGTTCTTTCTCCAGGCCCAGTACCGAGCTATTCTCTTGCAAGACAGTGGTAAACAGGACAGAGTCCCTGTTCTCAAGGAGTTAAAAATTTAGTGGAGCCAGTTGTATATGAACCTCCTGACTTCACTGCCCTGAAAATCATACCATATAAATGGTCGTTAGACCTTAGGCTGTTCTCCTGGTGTTGAGGATAACTGATAATGGATGAAATTTCCCAGAACTTGGGCCATGAGCTTGACTGTTAGTTATGCATTGTTGAGTTCTATGATCATTCTTCCATGCCAATAGGCTAACTGCCACTGCCCAAGTGAATGCTGAATATACTCCTTAGGCAGTGGAATCTGATGAAATCCAACACAGGACCAGTTAGAAACAGAAGGCAGCCATCACTGTCTTTCCAAATTTTGCAAATATAGCAGTTGGCATTCATAGGCAGAAAAGACTGACACCCCCATCAAATGGCTGAAGGAACCTCAAAATCCATCCTGTCCTAAAAATATGCCCCTTAATCTAGCCAGGAAATTCTTAATGCCCCCTCCAGGAATGACACTTTGATTAAATCATCATATTCTTGAAAAGAAAAACTCATGGTCAGATCTTACCCACTATCAGGAAATTTGTTATTTAATTAACCCATCACTCTTTCTTCCTCTTAACCTCATATGTTTATTCCCACCCATTCCCCCTTCAATCCCTGCTCAGGTAGCTCTAAGTCCCAAACTGGGAGGCGGTGTGGGGTGGTTGTGACTAATCCTTGATGGGAAATACAGTATCTGCTTTTTTCAAAAGGCTTTGATGTATCTCAGTGATGGTGGGGGGAGGTCTCACTGTGGCTGTGGGGATCTGGGTAAAAAATACAGGGAAACGGAAAGAAATGCCAAAAACAAATTTCCCCATGTCACAGTTTTGTGAGCTATCTGATCGGCAAGTGATAGCTCTTCTCCTCAAATCTCAACCCTGGTTCAGAGCTCTCTAGAATGTCTGCTACAGGCACAAAACCCCCATTAAGATGCTTGACAATCTAACCCATGCAGTTCCCCTCTCAGTTGCAGCTACGTTAATTGACATCCAAACGTTGGTAATGAGGAGACATCTGCATACACACTGGTTTTGAAACATAAAGCACTGGAGGAGTTATGAGCTGTCAATCACTTCAGCTCTTCTCGGCCCTGTGTTTATTCAGAAATAATTTTCAAGGCTGCAGGAAGTGTTGTTACTGACTGATGAGCAAGTTTGAACACTAAGAATGAAGAATGATTGATGTTCTTTTAGGTAAGCTGGGAGAGTCTTCATCCGCTAGAGGCAGTCACAGCTCGGGATGCTGATAAGGTACTGCCACGGAGAGTGAGTGATGAGTGGTGTGTAATGTCTGCTGAAAATGAGAAGCGATGACAACAACATGAGGAGAAATCCTCCGATCACAAATCTTACGGCTCCACACAAGCAAGGTAATAGCTCTAAGATCTGGACTTGATCTATGGGAGAAGCCCCACTTGGGATCACTTTTCCTTTACTGTCAGGAGAGACTATAGAAGCAAAGACTCATTAATTGGTTATGAAAAATCCCCCTTAATTTACTGATTGGCTGGTAGTTTTGGAATTTTTTCATCTAAATGCTTAATTCAGAATATTTCCAATTCATCATATGTTGCAGCACTACTAGAGAAAAGGACAGGAACTTTTAGGAACATTAAAACTATTCGAATCTGGAAAATGTGGATCCTATCTTGGGATTCATGTCAAGAAGTCGACAACCCTGAAATATCACCCAGCTAGCTTTATTGAACTTTGATGTTGGAACTCAGAATGTGACTCAATATAAACCCATGTTTTCTGAGAACTGCAGAAAATTTTTTGATCATCGGCCAATTGACTGTCTGGCCCACAAGCTATGGCAATGCCCCACCATTTTTCTCCTCAAACTCCCACCCTTACTTGCAGCAGCTGCACATATATATGCTCTGAAGAACACGTAGCTGGGGCATCTTCTGTGCCAGGTGTGTTGCTGGTTCCATACAGCAGTGGATAAAACAAAATGGTCCCTTTTCCATCGGAGTCCACTGAGCAGCAGAAGTCAGGGACACTGAATGCAAAATATGCATTTTGGTCAGTGTTCTGAAAGAGAAGTCGCACAGAGTGGGTGGGAGAGAATAACAAGGGATCTAACAGAGTCATGGAAGGCCTCTCTGAGGTAGTTGTATGTAGGCTGACATGTGACGCTTGAACAGGAGAAGGACAGGCAAAAGATAGGGGTGGGTGAGTCGGGAAGCATTCTAGGCAGAGGGAACTGCATATGCTCAGACCCCACGGCAGGGTAGAGGAAGAGAACAGCACATTAATGCACCTTGGACAATGGAAGTCATTCAAATTCAGTAAATACCATCTCTATTTTAAAATATAAAGGCTCTAAATTTATTATAAATAGCCAAGTATTATAAATCTTGTCCCTCTCACTTGTTCTGGATTCTCAACACTTATTAACCAGCATATTGGGGCTCCTTCCTCTGGCTTCATCCTCATTCCTTCAAAGATTTCTATATCTTTTCTAGTAACAGTGGGAATGAGATAGGATAATCTGTTAGGATACTATTTTGTGACATGGACTCACTGCCATGGAAGACTTGAAAGATTAGAAAGGTGGTAGAAGCAGGAAGTGGGGGACTTGAAGGGGGTGTCGGGGTAACTTTAATGAGACGAAGCTTCCCTCTCACTCTCCCCCTTCAAGGCAAGGAAAGCTGGGCCTTATCTTCTAAGGTCTTTTTTTTTTTTTTTTCCAGTTAGTAGACAATTCACAGCTTACTTTTGTATCAGAGGCCCTCTGAAGGTTCATCATCATGCAAAATGTCAATCAAAATGCCTATCAAGAGATAGGGCTTTAAGTTGAGGAGGAGGAGAGATGATACGCTTTGTTGGCAATTCGTGAACATGTCTTTGCCATTCTCTTACTCAGGAACCTATAACCGGTCACCATGGTCTATAAAATTCAGCCCAGCTCAACAACTACTTTCTGCTGCATTGCATCTGACATCTCCTCCCCGACTATTCCCCTCCATGGCCAGATTCATTCTCAATGCCAAGTTCTAGCCCATCAATTCTATCTCTTCTATAATAGATCTCAAGTCTCCTTTCCTCTGTTATCTGCTCTATCCACTTTGCACTTCACCCTATTTCAATCTCTCATTTTCCTAATGTTCCACAATGCTTATTGCCTGTACTATGCATGCTGTTATGAATCACATCCTCTTGCATACAAAACAATTAGAGGCAATGCATGTACTTTTTCCTCCTCAACTAATTTGCAGAATCTTTAATTACAGAAATGAAGTCTTACATTTCCTTGACTCTCTTCCAATGCTGGTACAAAGCTGGATCTGTGGCAAGCTCTCAAAATTAAAAACAATAATAATAAAATAAAATCATTTGGCCTTCCATCTATGTGCAAGGCCGTGCTAGGAGCTAAGGATTTGTAAAGGACATGTTAGCCTGGCCAACTCCTTCTCATCTCTCCAACCTCAGTTTATATATACTACTTTTCTCTTGGTAGCTTCTCCAAATCTAAGTACAAATTAGATGCTCCTCTAATGTGTCACTAAAGTAACCAGTACTCCCCATAGTATAGCTGCTTTACAGAGTGAGCTGCTTTATGTAAGAGTTCATTTACAAGACTTGCCTCCAGGCTGAAAGCACCATGGGGATAGGGACCAGATTTGGCTTATTCATCATTTAGCCCCAATGCCTACTTGTCCCATGGTAGACACTCTGCAAATATTTATTGAATAAATAAATGAAAAATGTACTGACTTCAAGGCATAAATGATCTAGTTATTGAAACAGAATAAATGCTTAAATATATATATAATGTATATACATACAAATTATGTATGTTCATATGCGCTAACGCATCTGTTTAATCGTTTGCCTGAAAGACCAACAATTGTGGTTTGCATCCACCTTTGAAATGGTAAGAGCTCCTCATAATGGCAGTTGATAAACCGAAAGGTTGAAAACAGTAATTATTAACACGATATATAGATCTGTAGATTTGCTGTGGATAATAGCAGATCATAAAACTTAGCCAGGTACTCACCACCAGGCCCTATACAAACTCTCACCCTTCATTGTTCTCATCTTTCTGACCACTCTTTATTCCTCACTGGGACCCCCACCTGAGTGAAACATATTCATTCTTGAATTAAGTACCAACACCAATGAGAATAATTTTTATCCTTGAGTTTTTGTAAGTTCAAAGTTTTGTAAAAAGTGAATTAAGATGGAAGAGGTTTTTTTGAGCCCCCATAACTTTTTCTCTACTTCAAAACCAGACTGCGTCAAAATCCGTATTCCAAAAGCACAAATACTGAATATAGTTTAAAATACTTGTAATGACTAACATTCCTGACTAAACTTCTCCCACCATTTACCTTCCATCTTTATAGCTGGGTTATAGATACTAATCACTGTTGAACACGGCCAAACACTTTCTAGCTGTCTTCAAAGTAGACAGCATTTGAAATTTACTAAGTCTCACCTAAGGTTGGTAAGAACAGATACGTATTTGGGGACCGTAGTAGTTCATTCATTCATTCTTGCACGGAACAAATATTTAAGGAGCACCTGCTATGTACCAGGCATGGTACAAGGTGCCAGGAATTTAGCAGTGGGCAAATAAAAAAAGGATTTTCTTCCTGAGGTCTCCATTCCAAAGTAGAGAAACAATCTGGTTTCTCTTTCTTTAGACTCTTTGGCAGTGTTGTCTAAGTTCCTCAGGATCTATACGATTATGAATGTGAATATGAGGCTTAAGGGACAAAATGAAATGGCATCATTATATTTGAATTCCTCTAACTTACTATCTTTTTTTTTTTTTAGTAGGCTCTACACCCAACATGGGGCTTGAACTCACAACACCTAAGATCAAGAGTTGTATGCTCTATCGATGGAGACAGCCAGGCGCCCCCGAATTCCACTAACTTATGTTTGATATGCTAATTTAGAATATCTTACATGTTACCCGTACTATTAATCATAATTTAGGTATCTGTTTTATCTGCCTAAAGAGATTATAAACTCCCGAGGACAGCAGCCTTGATTAAGACTTCGTTGTGTCACCAAAGCAGTCTGCCTTGCTCACAGGAAGAAAATACTACCTATTTTGCAGATTTTTTATTTTGAACTTCCTTTCAGGAGCCATTCTGAAGACACCTGCTGCAACTATAATGCATCAGCAGGAGTTCACCCTGATTGAATAAATTATTTTTTATGAACCATAAAAATAAAAATGAGGAAGTCTTATTTCCAACTGATCCCATTAAATCCCACTCCTGGAATTTCAACACATTTCAACAGCAAATGGTGTGTCTATGGGGGGAACTATCCACTTCAAAGTACCAATCAAGAATCACCTTAAAGAAATAGAAAATGAGGAATATTCATAACCCAATGGAAAGACTACAGGAACATGATTGGGGAAATGTATAAGCCAGAGATCAAACCTCAGATAGATAATCTGTGCATACAAGCCAAGGTATGTGCTAGAACCAGGCCACAAGGAAGATCAAGATGAGAGATCTGCCCTTTCAGGACTAAATGAGCTGCCTTAGGACTACCCTGCACAATTAGTGCACACGGGCCACAGAAGTAATGGCACAACCAAGGACTTTTGACCCTCAGCACCCAGAATTTTTCATAGCCAACCTATTAAGGAAGGAGTGTTCTTTACTGTGAAATTGTAGAGGATATTCCCAGCAACTCTGTGATTGGGAAATGAGTGTTTTGGGCTATAAAGGAAGGACTGAATTAATTATTAATATCGGCATATATCCAAAAGGTCAGCTTTACTTGTTCTCTCTTTTAGTGAGGAAGCACTGTTAAAATGTTACTTCAACATATGATTGTTTTAAGCTGGGCCTTAAAACAATGCTCCTGGGAGCCCTCCGATTCTGTCAATGTGCCCCAGGGGCCGGGGGGTTGTGTGATAATCCATAGCCTTTGGGGAGTGTCTAAGAGATTCTCCAGTCTTCCCACCCCTACCTCTACTTGAGAAACTCCACGTATTATTATTATTTTTAATATTAGAGCTTAGTGGGGAGTAGCGTTTTGAGGGTCAGGGGAAGAAGACTCTTGCAGCTTTATACTGTGTACAAACTGATGGCTTGAGCAACGAAAAACTGCGTTATATGCACATGGTCTTTACCAATTTCTGTCTGAGGAGCACAATGAATCTCAACGATGTGCCCAGAATGTGAGGGACAGTTCTTCATAGATTTCTGTTTGTTTGGCCTGTATTTATGCAAGTTAGTGTCATGAAAATTACTTCTCTAGTAGGTCAGAGGGCTAAGTGATACCGTGGAATAAACATTTAGGAAATGCAAAGTTACTTGTCAAGACAACTTAATCTCGTGACTCAGTTTTCTCCAAGAAGATCCAATGGAACTCGGCATCGCTATCAAATGTTGTTTCCTAGCACTGGAAGGCGAGCCCACGTTGAAGTAAAACATATACCAATTTTGACAGGAAGCCTAAATATAGAGAGTGCTTATGTAAGATAAAGACGTGTTGGTTTCCAAAGGTAGTCTTAAAATTCGACCAAACTAAAATGCCATACTCGTCAGTATTTGAATTCTCTCCTACATTTTTACCTCCTCCCAGTGCCCATTGAAAACTATTGCTACAGGGTGTAATTCCCATTAACAATGTGACAGAAACAGCAGCTGTGTAACTAATTCCCCACATTGTGTGTGTCTTCTGCTCACACTTCATGGAACATACTCCCTCATGAGTCTGAAAGGAAGCAAACAGGGCACCACCCCTTTGAAGAGTGGAGCATGTGGAGAAATTCCGGGGATTGTGTTCAGCACAAGAGCCAGAGTCGAGTCTTGGACACTATGTGTGCTGTGCGCTGTGTGTTGGAGCCATTATCTCTATGCAGGCACAGGACACGGATGCTGACATCTAATTAGCATCACGAAACTGATTAACTCTCAATAAAGTCAGCACAAAGTACAGAAATATGTCTTGATGCAATCTATTAGGTCACTTATTTAATAAATTAAAATACTTAAGGAAGGAAAGTCAGTCTGGCATTTTCTCCAGTCTATTCTCTTCGGTGGATGACTGAATTGCAGAGAAAATTCAAAGAGTGGATGCAACACTACATTAAAAGCCCCATAATCAAAACAGAGAGCATAAAAACACTTGAGCATTGTCTAATGGACAATTTATCATCCAAACAGATGCATTCATTAAGGGAAAAATTACCTTCAAATATCAGTAAAATAAATTGAGTCTCTTCTGATTTCTTATTTCTGCAACAAGGGTGTTCCAAACTATAGAAACGAGTATATAAAAGATGCTTCAGTGCACGAGCAGGACATTTTAGGCATTTAAGTTTATTGTGCAAAGCTGTTTGAACTGCTTGAAGATGGTAAATCAAGCAAATATGGAACATTCCAACTGATAATGTCTTTCTGGGCCAATTACTTTTCCCCTATATTTCAAAGACAGAGACTGTTTTGTTACTTCATGGCTATTGTTATTATTAATGCGACAAGTACTACTAATAAGAAATCATTTTCTGCTCTGCCTTAGCAATGTGGACTCCAATCGCTCACCACAGCTTCCCCTTTCGTGGCAGAGAAACAACACATCCCTCAAGCGCGGAGCAGAAAGACCAGCCCCCTGGTGCCGTCTCTCCTGTGAATTCTTGGTGCTGAGCTCACAGTCAGATGGCAGAGGGAATCACTCTGTGCAGCTGGTGACCTGAGCCTCCTGCTCCACCAGTTTGCTGCTCTGCTCTGAAATAAACACCAAGAAGCAGCTCTGTTGTTGCCCCACGGCGCAATCTAGCCGCTAAATGGAATCAAGAACTTTCATAAATAAACAGGCTAAGCAGTAGCTCACTGAGCTACAACCCCAGGGCACATAGAAAGTTCTTCCTTTCCCTATGAATGAACTTACAGAGAACTTCTCTCGACTTCTGGGCAAATGATGACAGTTATGATGCTGCTGTGGTTACTTACAGAGCACCTACTATGCACAAGCACATGCTAGAAACTTCCCTGCATTACTCCTAATCCTCGCAACCATTCTACCTAGGGTATTAATACCATTTTACAGATCAGGAAACTGAGGTTCAGCATCAGATACCAAAGTCTTTCCATTGTATAAACTTCCTCTCTGCTTACTGATCCCTTATTATAGAATTTTTAATGCTGATAGTAGTCTAATGAACATCTGGGTCATTTTATTTCTGCACATGAGAAAACAGAGGTAAAGGTAGCAAAGTGTAAAGTTACACACCATCAATTTGCATCTAACCAGGCAGAAGTTTAGATAAACCACATGTAGTTTTAATTCACTGAGCCAGTCTGCCTCTTGTTAGAGATCAAGGCATTACAGTGACAAGGGCAAGAAAGGACTTCGGGGTCAGTCCAACCTGTGTGATCTCTGGGAAGCTAGTTAACTTTTCTGACCTTCATTTCTTCACTTGTGAAATAGTGGTAGTGGCCAAAATTTATTGAGCACTTACTATGGTGGAAATGCTTTTGTAAACCCTTTACAATATATAAAATCATTTAATCCCCAGAACAGCTGTATTATTAAGTCCAAGTGATAAGCCTGAGTTTCAAAGAGGTTAAATGATTTGTCCAGGGTGCTAAGGCTAAGAAGTGCCACAACACAGGTTTTAACTCCTCTATTCTGACTCTACGTCCCAGGGCGGTAGCTAGCTTGTGCTTCCCCGCTCACATGGCTGTGTGAAGGATCCGAGCCTATATACAGTATATGAACTACTTGTTCATTTGTGATATAATTTATTGAGGTGTGGCCACCTTTTAAAGAGTGTTAAATGCTAACATATCACACATAATGATAACAACGTTGTTATAATTGTTTAGTGTAAACTGACTTTGCAAGTGAGACCAGGTATGCCCTATGGAAATTTGCCAAGTTATGAAAGAAACAACAAGCTTCCTAAAAGATCTCTTTATTTAAAATGTACAAATAACAGCAATTAAATGGTAAGTTTGAGGAGAAAATGCGGTGTCTGAGGCATCTTGTTGGTTTAGCAAGCTATACTTGGCATTTAGAAAACACTCAGCAAAGTAACTCAAATTGTATTGCAATAGGAAAAGAATCAGCAGAACCATTGGGTCTATATTTTAGTCATAACTTCAGTCAACTACGCCGCAAGCCCTGAGCAAGACTCTGGGGACACCAAGATGCATTTAACATGGTTCCTGTCCCTGGGGAATCTGTCATCCAGTAGGTCCTAACACAAATCTTCTCTGAGTTATACTTTGGTAATGAACAGTTTCAAAATCTCAAACACCAAAATTTCAAATCTTAGCAAACACAAAAAAAGCTGCTTGCTCACACCCGGCTACACGTCTCTCGTGGGTAATTTTTGGAGACTCTGAGCAACATAGTCCCTCGCATCCAGGCTAACGGGAGCTCTGTGGTTTGAAGCTGCGCCATCTGGAACAAGGGGCTTCTCATCACCAACACAGAGAAAGACGGTGCTGAAGGGTTTTTGCACAGGCAAGTAAATGCCTGGACCCGGAAATGGGATCTGTCACTACTTCTCAAGGCCACACAGCCACATGTCCCTCTTTCCTACAGGAAGGCAGAGAAGTGCCTCGCTTCCCTGTGCTCAGGAGCCCAGAACAGGAAATGGGTGAGCACTTGAGGCCTCTAGGATCTGAGGCAAGCCAAGGAACTATATTGGGGCATCTAGAACATCCTGCGCTCCCAGCCTTATAGGGGAGAGATTGAGAAGTAGGTGGACAAAGCTAACTAGCAAGGCAGAGTGAACACGATCTGTTCTCTTCATCTCCCCATAGTCCTTTTAAGGGGAAAAAATCCAAACTATCTGAAATAATTACAGTATCAGCTCGTAGTTTCAAGAGCAGACTCCCAGTCCCCATTTGTTTTGTTTTAGGAGGGCTCATTTAAGACAAACAAACAAAAACAGATAGGCACCTTCCAATGAGCAAAGTTTTTTTTTTTTTTTTGTATAGGTTCCTTATACCTAAAGTCCATTACTAAACTTGAAGCTTTTATTCAGTACTAGAGCCAAATCACATTTTAGCAATAGCTACATTGCATCACACAAAATGCTTTGATTTCTCCCATCTAAGTTGAAAAAGTTGTCACAAAACACCAACAAATTCAAAACAGCTCTCAAAATGACTTTTGTTAAAGGCAGATTCCTGAACTATTCATCTGTGTTAAAATGCATTTTGCCTTGAATCATATGTCATGTTGCCAGCAAAGAGTTGTTTCCATGCCAACTCGTTTGCAACACGGGGGAAAAAAATCAAAGCTACTAACATCTGGAAGATGTCAGTACTGATGTAAGCCACTTGCAATGAAAAACACGGGACTGCAAGTATCTGCCAAAGAGACCCTATATATGGGGTAACATTGTATAATATAATTACCTAACAGTGCATTATTACGCCTTTCTTGGGTGTTTTCTTGATTCAAACTCTATTCTAGAAAAGGGTTACAGCAATAAATAAATAAATAGGTAGGTAGGTAGGTAGGTAGGTAGGTAGGTAGAATAAAAAAATAGATAAATATTAAAATGTGCTTCATACACAGTGTTTTTGTTTTTGTTTTTAGGAAGCCAGAGCATTTTTTTTTTTTTTTTTGACATGAGCCTTTTAGCAAGGCACTTAATTTTAGGCTCAGTCTTA
Source organism: Canis lupus familiaris (assembly GCF_011100685.1). Classification (NCBI taxonomy): domain Eukaryota; kingdom Metazoa; phylum Chordata; class Mammalia; order Carnivora; family Canidae; genus Canis; species Canis lupus. Next base: position 53,549,939 of record NC_049227.1, on the reverse strand, counting down.
AAAGTGGAACAAGAAACAATTGTCTCACTTTCTATACCTTTTCCTTTCCATCTGTGGTCCTCCAAAGTCCCTCCTTCAATAAACATGATCAGTGAGATAAATGAGACATAGTGTCGCAAACAGTGAATCTCATGACCAGCAGTCTACATACTTAATTCTCTTTCTACATATTTCTCTGTTTTTCTTTATCTGTGTGTGCATGCTCATGTGCATAAATGCGTGGATATCTAAATATGTCTTTAAATACAATGAATTTGTTTATTTATTTCCTAAGTAATAAAGAATATCACAGACCAGAGCGGCTTCTTGGAATAGCATTCTTTGATCAAAGAACCTCAGGACACTAAATTTTGAGGTGATGCTTAATGTCACAATAGCTTGGGTCTTTTACAGGTACGAAGGAGCCTGACTACACTTAATTTATATAGAAAAGCACTGGTGTGGGGCACCTGGGTGGCTCAGTGGTTGAGTGTCTGCCTTCAGCTCAGGGCGTGATCCTGGGGTCCTGGGTTTGAGTCCCTCTGCCTATGGCTCTGCTTCTCTCTGTGTGTCTCTCATGAATAAATAAATAAAATTAAAAAAAAAAAAAGAAGCCCAAGTGTTCCATGTTCTGACTTAAACATGGAACGAAAGTTTGTACTAAGCCTTTAGCAGATTGTAAGCACACAGAGGGTCATGTTAACAGAAACAGTTTATGTTCCTGACTCCTGCTTACTCAAGCAGGACCTCAGATTCTCCTCCCCAGTATTTCTGGATTTCAGCAAAGTGTACCTCATCCATGATCTCAGGAAAACTCTGCTCAGCTGTACTGCCAACAATGTCTTTCTTCTGTTGCCTTGCTCACCTTCCCCCTAAGACACCAGCTCTGCCGCCAACAGGTTAAGGACTCCTGTGTGTCTAAGCCACACCAGTGAATATTACAAGCTGGGAAGAATCTCCTTGTTTAGTGTCTTTCCCCCCTCTGCCCCGGCCGAGAATATATTCAAACAGTAGTTTTAGGGCCCAGAATATTTAATGAAACAACATTTAAGGGCTTGTTTTAGAAAAAACCGTCTGCTTTCCACAGGACTCATACATGAATCAGTGGGATGTGGGTCAGTGCTAATTCATGAGATTCTAGGACAGTCACTGTATGGTGTCTTCCCTCCCTGCTGGCATTCAGCTTCTCTTACTGAGTCAAGGGAGTCTTGTCTGGCTCTTCTTCATTTGAAAGGAGTTCTTTCCCAAGAAGCTTATCAGTCCCTCTCACAAAAAGATATCTGGCAGGCCCATCCCATCAGTTCCCAAGTCATGCCTAGGCAGGTCTGAATGCCTGTTGGAATGCGAGGGGACAATTAACCACAAAGTGGTCAGAATATCTATTGCTTTTCAGAGGCCCAAGGTCTTGAGTCATTTTCAGAGAGGACTCTTTCTAAGGGGCAGCCCATGATCCTTCTTTCAGCTCTCACTGTCTGCAGAAGCTCATAGACCTGGTTCCTGATGTTCTCAACACAAATATGTTTTTAATTCACTGAAAAGATCAGTGGCCTCATGAGCCTCCCCGCACTCTTGACGTTTTGGCCTTCCTGGGCCCTTTGGCTCACAGCTGAATTGTAGCTAGCTTGCAGGCTCTTCCCCTGTTTTAAGCTTTCGGGCTAAGACTACTCTGATTGTTGAGTAGAAAGAGAGCCCTAATTCAATAACTGAAGCGAGCGTGTCAGGCCATCTATTCCAACACTGTGTCTGTTCCACATCTGAAACAAGTAACTGCCTTGCTGTTCAAGTTCATGTCTGTCTTGCTCCTCCCAGTCCCTTTACCTCTCAGGAATCTTGCTGCTAAGCATATGTCAACAGGCCTTAGAGACAGACATCTATCACCTCCTCCCTGCTACACAGACTCCCTGTCCACTGTCTGCTCTCATTATCCCACCCCTCCCATCTATTATGCCTTGCTGAACTCCTGACATGCCCTGAGTGACTCTCTGGGATACGCATCTCAACAGCTGCTAAGGCTGCATGGGCTTACTGCTTCACCCTTGGGGCTGCACCTCATTTCCAGTTATCAGCCCCAATATGAAGTCTGTCCCACAGCCTCCTGAGCTTAGAATACAGGTTCAGATAATGGAGTCCTTCAGATTCCAATCCTGGTACTGGAGAATCTCAATCTTAGCTGATTATGGCATTGGAGTACCTCAGAGAAGCCAGACCTAGAAGAAAAATCACACAAGCCATTGGACCACATTCAACTGGCAGAGAGACTTTATTTCATCCCTGTGGTGTCTTAAAAATACTTGTGTCAATCTTGAAATTTGGTAAATCTCACATAAATCCCCAGATCTCCAGTTTTTCTTGAGAAATCAGAAACTCTCATGTATTGGCTCAAATTTTGTCATGGTAACAGTTGCTGGAGCTGAGCTGTGGCTCCCCCCAAGGACACATGTCCCACAGTACACAACAGTACTCAGTGTTCCCTATGATGTAAAGGGTGTTTAACATTACCCTGGCAGTGATGATTTTCTAACTGTAACAAACCATTTCTCTGTGTTCCCATCTCTATGAAAAGTAAGAAAATGAACTAAAGAGAAGTCTGTGTATTTGATGAAATATGCAAGAGAGAGACTCTCGTGCTTATGTGTGCCCATAGGTGTGTGTCAAGGAAGAACAGTCTCACACATTTAATAAGTAGAATGCATGTGTGTTGATATTTCTATCCACTGGCCACTTTGCCCGTTTATAGCTATCTTGATCCAGCCCCTAGCCTGAAAGATTCATGGGGCATCTCAGTCCAGGTCTAGCTCTAAAAATGCTTCAAATAAATAGTTACCTATACACTATGATTTAAGAACCAATGAAAGTTGGCCTTATTTATCGAGAATCTCCTGACGGCTGGGTCATGCCTCACCTCCCCCTCCCCTGCTCCACGACTACCAACAGCACAGGTGCAATTGCTGCTATTAACGCTATTAAACTCATTCAACCACTCGGTACTAAGCTCCTCTATGTGCTTGGCGCAGAGCTGTGCAGAGCTGTGCACTTTACGTAATTATATTTACAATCATTTATGGTGGGCCTACTGTGTACGGGGCTCTCTACCAGTACCTTTCCGGATACGGTATTATTTATAACCCTCCAAGGTAATGATTATCCCCATATTATAGGAAGGCAGCCATGCTCAGGAAGCTACACAAGTGGCCCACAGACACCCATTGAAACTGGGGTGCCAAGACTCAGACCCAGGCCAGTGTCAGTTTAAATGTCCTTATCTTTCAGGAGAATAGAATATCATCATCTGACTACTGTTTGCTGAGACGGCTAAGTCTCTCTCTATTGCTGAAAGCTGAATATTACTCCCCTCGATCAGAAGAGATGGCTCGGTCTAAATCTGCATGTTCCTTTCACTTTCCCTTGCATTAACTCGGAAGAGATTCACTTACAAAGAACAATTGTCTCACTGGACAGAACCCAGCCTGGTTGTTAAAAAGGCTTTATTTTTAATTTCTAAAATACCCTCAGCATGTTACAGTACTGGAAAGAAGCTGGGTTTTGTTAAATAACCTGACTTCCAACTGCATTCTCCACTGCAGGGCGGCACTTAGCCTTCCATAATGTTATGATGGGCATTTTACACAAACTTTAACCTCGGCATGTTAATAAATAGCAGCAGAAACCCATATGTAGTAGCACAATGAAAAAAAGTAATAAAGCTGTTCATTACCCTTGACTCCTCTGCTCCTTTGCCCTTGTTTTCTCTCTGCACGTGGTCAGAAATTGAATTGATATTGAATTTGCTTCACTTGTGTAATACTATTCATACATGCTTTTGTAATTCATTCACTTCACTCACATTTCACCTTTTGTCATTTCAATCACTTTAAATCTGCTTTGGCCTCTTTCACATTCAGTCTACTAAGTTCCTGGGCATGAGCAGAAGATTTATTAACTTTACTTTCTGGGCTCTGGTTCCAGTAGGAATAATCTCATCAGGAGACAGTTTTAGAGACTGACAACACTGTTGGCCTGAAATAAGGCCCAGGGAGTAGAGAGAGGCCGTCCTCCTGCGGGGGACCCTCCAAAGCAGGCAGCACTTTGTGACAATATCCCCGAGGGCCTAGGTGTGCAGGCTCTGTAGGCAGATGGACAGAGTTCAGGTCCCGGAGTGCCATTTTCTGGGAACTTTTGCAAGTTACTTAGGTTCTGAGAGCCTCAGTTTCCTCACCTGCAAAATGCATACCAAAATAGTATCAACCACATGGGAGGGTTTTGAAAATTCAATGAAAAAATGTACATCAAGTGCTTAGCTCACAACAGGCATTCAATAAATATGGGCTATTATTATTACAGCGAAGCCAAAAAAATGTAGAGTTAATGTCTTTACTTTTGGAATGGACTGCTGAAAACATGAGAAAAGACCTAAAAAACTCAATACTTCAACAATGTAATGACCATTAAAACAACAAAAATGTGTCATTGGAACCAATTGTTTATTCAGCCTGTCAACAGTTGTATTTAGTAAACAGACCTGGTTGCCTTTCAATATCATCTTCGAATGTTACAAATGCCGTATACGATAAATTTCCTTCGGCGGCATAAAGGATCAATCCTTCTTTACCTGACTCAAGCTTTTTTGGGGCTTTCTTTATTCCTGTTCTGTGTAACTCTGGGATCATACTATTCCTTGGGCTACCTGCTATGAAAGGGGTATAATTTTTACTCTCCTAGTTCTTACATTTTAGAGACTTGGTGAATGAATCACAGTAATATAGATGCATCCATATCTTACTTTCCCTTTCTCTTTGCAGAGAAATAAAAGTGCTACTATCTCTGTGTTGGGCACAAAGGCAAAGTTGAGTGACCAAAGATGTCAATGAACCAAAGCAGATCAAGGCCAAGGCAATGTCATAGAAAGACATGGTTGACTTCCTGGGATTAAAAATGACAGTGACATTGATGTGGATATAATTGACCCAAGTAGTGCTTACAGTAGGAATAACAGATGAGGAAATGCTGAGTCTAGATGGAGGTATGTTTCAGAATTAAGCCTGGTTTAGCAAACTGGTGGATTAAAAAATAGAATCTAGGTGGAAAAATCCTAAAAGTACCTGGTTGCTCTTAAGTAGACTTGATTATTTGGAGGGAATCTAGGTGTTTTCCCTCTTAAGAGACAAGCATCAGTTACTGCAGGCCTGAGTCTTTAAAGGCAGAAGTGATCTCCTCATTCACTCAGGGTGAGTGATGACTGTATCTGTGATAAAGCTGCACATGCCAACCAGGCCCTGGGATCTTTTGCCACCCAGTTGCAAGGATCTCTCGGGAATGAAGCCCAATAGAAGCTACCCCCTTGGAGTTCTCACAATCTATTTACCAGAATCTTGTTTCTTTATACCCTATTATAGATGTTTCCCCAGTGGCAAAGGCTTCTAAATGAGCCCTGATGGTAGTCATTTTAGTTTGTTCTCATTGAAGCTATTCCAGCACCTTTATCAACCCCAAACTGCCCATCTCTGGCCCCTTTCCCGGTCAGTTATAGCTTTCTGGAAGTGTAGTGACTAGAACATGTTCTTCCTCAAGGGTAACATAATACTTTCTATTTTCATTCTAATACACCTCTTGGTAATGCCAAGAACACTCTGGCCTTTTTTTCCCCTGCAGCTACATACAAAGTCTTCAAGACCTGATACTCCACAGTCCCTTAGAAGCAGTTCAATCCAGCCACTATTTATTGAGATCCTATAGAGGACAGCAAAAGAGGCAAAAGACTCAGTCTTGTCTTCAAGTAGCTGTAGTCTTTCTGGAGCCAAATATTATTAAGTATCATAGATGAGATTGTAAATATCATAGAAATTCAAAAGAATCCCAGTACTTTTATTTTAAAGCAAGTCTATTGCTGGGGTATAGTAATGGTAATATCATTATTCAATAAATGGGACATAATAAAATAAATTAGGTGATTATCTCTTCTAGTTGTCACTCAATGGTAATGTATTTGACCAGGATCTTATTGTTATTACACATTCTCAAGGGACACTCAAACGAAGACAGACATCAATATTAACTAGAACTTTGGCACTCCTGGCCCTGGGGAGGTGGGCTATCTCACACATGAGTTGGAGGAATTTCTTTTGCATTTCTAGCCTAAGTCAGAGCTGGCAAATACAGACCACATGTATTCCTCCATCTCCTAAAATAAACATCACTACTAGATCACGGGCTTTTTTCTCACTGAGCTCAGAAATGGCCATAGAATTTTTCTCAGTTCAGCCCTCCTGATGGCCATCACCACCAAACAGAAATTAGCCTTGAAAACTGATACCTCTTTGTCAACCTGACCTCAGGGCCGAGCATGTCTTAAGTCACACTGCAGCCTGGATATCGGGGCAAAACATCTACCATGTCCTAATAAATTCTTGGGAAGCCTTCCATCTTTATAACTCTAACAACCTCAAGTCAGGAACCATTACAGACACTTAATTATAGTAGATTTTCATTTCCAAATAGAAGTGGAAGTCATGAGTATAGTTTCAGTGCAATAAGCCAGCTGCAATGAGAAATATATGATGGGCCCTGATAATAAGAAAGGTGTTTATTATGGTAACCATATGCTAAAGGGCGCTGTATTAGTCAAGTTTCTCCAGATAAACAGAAAAAATAGGATATGCATATATAATGAGAGATTTAGTTTAAGGAATTGGCTCCTATGATTATGGAAACCAGCAAGTTCTATATCTGCAGAGTAGCCTAGCAGACTGAAGACCTAGGGAAAAGCCAATGTTGCAGCTCCAGTCTTAAGGGCACCTACTAGCAGAATTCCTTCTTGCTCAGGGGAGGTCAGTCTTCATTCTGCTAAGGTCTTCATCTGATTGGAGGAAGACATCTGGGTTATGGAGGGTAATCTGCTTGACTAGAAGTCCACTAATTTAAATGTTAATCTCAGGGCACCTGGGTGGCTCAGTGGTTGAGCGGCTGCCTTTGGCTCAGGGCGTGATCCTGGGGTCCTGGGATGGAACCCCACAGCAGGCTCCCCACAGGGTGCCTGCTTCTCCTTCTGCCTGTGTCTCTTGCCTCTCTCTTCATGTCTCTCATGAATAAAAAAAATAAAATCTTTTTTAAAAAAAAGGAAAAATAATGTAAAAGATGTAAAAAGGAAAATTTACACAAAAGGGCTAATACTCTCTCAGTGAGACAATCTCTTGTTGTTGAGGGAAATGAAAATGAAAACCCCAGTGAAATACCATTACATACGGGAAATATTGTCAAAATTTTAAAATTTTGGATGGTGTCAAATGATACAAAGAATGCAGAGCAGCAGGGGCCCTCCTTTGAGGAAAACCACATTGGAGAGCAATTAGCTAAATGGAACGAAGTCGAAGCAACACATACCTTCCCCCTAAGCAAACTTAGTTCTGAAGAAACTCTTACATATACGCACAAAGAGATATGCGAAAATATTTGCAATGACATTTTAATTTTTTTTAATAGTCAAAATATCTTTCCTCCTATTGCTACTCCTGGGAGTAGGAGAACGGTACGTAAAATGTGGCATGTTTATACTTTGGAATACTACACAGCAACTCATTAAATGGGCTAAATCCATGTGTCCATATTTTTTAACCTCAAAAATATGCTAAAAAAAGGCAACCATGAAAGAAATATTTTTAACATGCATAACTCTATATTCTTAATGCATGTGTTATAAATGGGGAAAGAATAGACATCTAATTTACTGGGAAGAGGAGAGAAAGAATGAGATCAGGTTAGGGCCCAAAGGGGCTTCAACTAAAACTGCATTTTCCTTTTTAATTTGATTTAATTTTTTTTAGATTTTATTTATTTATTCATGAGAGACAAAGAGAGGCAGACAACACAGGCAGAAGGAGAAGCAGGGTCCCCATGGGTACCCCAATGAGGGACTCGATTCCAAGACCCTGGGATCATGCCCTGAGCAGAAGGCAGATGCTCAACCACTGAGTCACCCAGGTGCACTTATTTTTTAATTTAATTTTTATATTTATTTATTTATTTATTTATTTATTTATTTATTTATTTATGATAGTCACACAGAGAGAGAGAGGCAGAGACATAGGCAGAGGGAGAAGCAGGCTCCATGCACCAGGAGCCCGACGTGGGATTCAATCCCGGGTCTCCAGGATCACGCCCTGGGCCAAAGGCAGGCGCCAAACCACTGCGCCACCCAGGGATACCTTCTTTTTTAATTTTAAAAAAAGAAGTGAAACAAATGTGGAAAATGTTAATATATGCTGAGTCTGGGTACACACGTGATTATTCAAATACTCTGTATTTTTCTAAAATGTAAAATATTTTATAATTTTTTCCAAATGATTTTTAAAGTTTCATAAGATTTCTCCTCAGGGTTTATGTGTTGGTTTGTTTTATATTGTCATGGCAACTTTTATCAAATAGAGTCAAATACAGAAAATGTACTTTTTGGGGGAATTTTGTGGATCAACCATCAGTCCAAACAAATAAGGCCATTGCTGACCTTCTCGAAGCTGGACAATAATAATTTGTCCCCTTCAGATCTCCTTTCCTACTAGAACCAAGGAACTCTTTTGGTGTTTGTTTTAATTGTTCCAAACGTCTGCCTTTAAAGTCACCTGTTTTCTCCCCGGCCCAGTGGTGGTTGTACTTTCCCTCCCATGGCTTCCTGCAGCTCACTGCATTACTTTACACTCCTTGCTGTTGGGTTGATATCAAGATCCAAGACTTGACTGGGTACATAGTAAGAAAACTTGGGTTCCAGCCTTCGATTTTACTGCACTGACTGCAGATGACTTGTTCAGCTATTCATATTCTTGCGTTACACTTAGGTGCCTCAGTTTCCAAATGTGCACTCAGGAAATAATGTCACTTCTAAATGTACAAGGTGGCTCGGGACATTCAGAGAATAAAAGAAATGAATTTGTGGTAAAAGTACCAAATAAGCCAATCTACATTTTCTCATTATTCCTTGATTTTGTTCAGTCCATCCCATCGACTCATTCATTAATTCATTCATTAAACACATTTTCATTCTGTGCCCACAACATGCAAAAAAAAAAAAACCTGTTAAGAATTAAGGAACTCTCAAACCCACCAGGTCATTTTTTTCACACAGTATATAAACTAATGGAAAAAAACATTAATTCTTCAGTAGGAATGAAATACATTCTAAGAATACAATTCAAACACATAGACTTTAACCATAGTCTATAGTCTAAACCATAGACTTTAACCTCATGGGATTGGGCACCTGGATGGCTCAGCTGGTTAAGTGCCTGCCTTTGGCTTGGGTCATGATACCAGGGTCCTGGAATGGAGCTTCCTGCTCAGCGGGGAGCCTGCTTCTCCCTCTACTCCTCTCCCCTGCTTGTGCTCTTTCCCTCTCAAATAAATAAATAAAATCTTAAAAAAAAATAAGACCACATGGGATTATAAACAGAGAAAAAATTTAAAGCTTATGGCAAGTGTTGTCCAGAGAACTAACAAGTTAAGGACAACGTTGTCTGGTAGAGAAGGCAGCATATTGCATTCTTCGCTTGATAGCAAAGTGGTCAGACTTTGTGATTAAATAAACCAAAGAAATTCCCCTCCCATATTGTACATAATGCAAAATTTTATTTTCCAAATAAAATCATTAAACAAACAAATAAATCCTTCCATAGTCTATTACCAAATTTATTTAGAAGCAAGTACATAAATAATGTCTTAGCCCATTCGGGCTGCTGTAACAGAACGCTGTAACTAGGCAGTTTATGAAACACAGAAATTTATTTCCCGGTTATGGAGGCTGGAAGCCTGAGATCAGGGTGCTATCATGGTCAGATGAAGCCCTCTCCTGGGTCTCAGATTTCTTCTGGTGTCCTTAACACGGTGGAAAGGGTCTAGAGAGCTCTGTGGAGACTCTTTTATAAAAGAGTCTAATACCTGCACCTTGGGGATTTCAATATAAGAATTTAGGGGTGCAGGGGGAGACACAAACATTCAAACTATAGCACTTATAGAATAAAAGCAATCTTTGCAATGAATGAGTGTTTTCTCATTTTGCCGTGATTTGGGAAACTCTACTATAATGTCACCCAAACGATGCAGCATTTAGTCAATAACTATGCCTATCATGTTCCAGAAAGTACTTTGGGAATTTTGACACGCATCTGTGAACAAAATTAAGGTTCTTGCTCTCTTTTTAAATTATGAAAAAAAAAAGTTTTTAATCATTAACTTAGCCTGAAATGCAAAACTTGCTTTCCACTTTGAATCTAAAAATTTCTTCTAAAAGTAAATGTAGGTCTTAGAGGAGAGCAAACAAACCTGCTACATATTTGAAAAATACTGTCTACTAAAATTAAAAGGAAACCCTGATGCTTTATTGCAAGTGCCAAATTTAAGGCTGAAGATAGCAAACAATCTTCTACTGACTGAATATGTAAATAGAAGATTTTTTTGTAATATTAAAATCTGCATTATTTCCATTTCCTTGTGTAGTTAATATGTATATTTCTGGCTGAGAGGGTTTAATGATTCAGTTGTTGTTAATATTTCTATTGAAACTGGAATGGGCCACTTTCTGATGCACCTCCATGATCAAAATAAATTTTTCATTATTATTATTCTTATTTCATCTTTTGGTCAGATTGGAAACTTATTTTTTTAAAGATTTTATTTATTATTTTAGAGAGAGAGAGTGAGTGTGCACTCACAGGCTCAGGCTTGTATACATGAGGAGCAGAAGGAGAGCAAGAATCCTAAGTTCTGAGCACAGAGCCTGACACGGGACTTGATCTCACAACCCTGAGATCATGACCTGAGCCAAAAGCCAGAGTCAGATGCTTAACTGACTGAGCCACCCAGACACCCCAGGAAACGTTTTTTATTAACCATGTCAGTTTTCTGAGGCTAACATTTTCTAATGATCTTCATTTAGATTTCATTTTTCCAAGTAGTCTTGAGTCAAGCTATATCTTATCTAAAAATTATTGAATCAGACTTATGTGCTCTATTAAAGTATATGTATCAGAATTTCCTTAGTTTTCCTAAAATTTATGAATTACCAAGGAACCAATATGTGGCATGTGTTAAGAATATACCTAGACATTTAGCAACCCTTGAATTCTAGGCTTTCACTTGTCATCAATAAAGCTTTTCTCCATCTGCTTCATTCAAAGGAGATGTGCCTAATTCTCTAGTGCAATTCTTAATACTTTTACTTTAGTCTTAAACCAGAGAAACACACTGAAATGCCCATAGCAGCCAGAAAGATGAGAGAAACGAGCTGTTCATGAACTTAGCCTATAAGATAGTAGGACATTATGAGGACTACAGAGCACATATGCCCTTCTAAAGATATTCGAATATGTACCATTTTTTTAAAGCACTGTGCATGACCAAATCAAACACATCTGCAGATACAGCCTGCAAGTCTGCGCTGTGCAGCCCGTGTCTTAAGCACTGCTTGCCTAGATTACTGTAATATACTTAGCATACGTCAGCCTGACATAAATCCCCAGGTTCCAATTATTGTTACATAAAATGAGTACTATTAAATAACCAATAAAGATCTAGTACTATGCTAGCTACTATGATTAATCAAAAGAAGTATAACGTATGGCTTTTCCCCCTAAGGAATGAAAATAGAAGGGAGCAATTATTTGGCACCTGCTATGTGCAAAGTATTATATGAATATAAAAGAAATTGTATATCTTTTTAACCTTCACAACTTCACAATTAGCTATTATTCATTGCAGTTATTCATTCATTCAACAAATATTTATTAAGTGCAACTACACAGCTAGTGCTTTGCTAAGGACTGGAATTTTAAAGATGAAGGAAATGAAAAGCAGAAGGATTAGGAAATTTACCCAAGGGCCAGCCAGGGTTCAGCTTCATACCTCTCTGAGCCCGCGATCTTTCCCCCAGAGGAAAGCACAGAGGAAGAGTATGGGCTCTGAGTAAATCTGACATGATTTTGATTTCTACCCAAGCACTTTATAGCTACATCTCTTTCTTTCTGTGTTGCACTTTTTACTGTCTCTCTCAAAGTATTGTGGCATTGGAAAGGGCTTTATAACCAGTCCTGGCTTTTTGATGGATAGAGAAAACCTTCCAAGCTGAATTCTAACTGAAATTGTTTTCCCACTGTGCAAAAGTCATTGATTCTATGATACTTCCTGTGTAGCCATATCAAAGAACTGCCTGCCTTCAGAGACTGAGGTTTTGCTATTTAATTGTTCCTAGAATATGTGGGTTAGGCTGATAATCTGTATCCTCAGAAGTCCTCTCATATTTACATATGTATGTACACATAAACACATACATATACACATATATGCACACAGGCGTGTGCACACACATGTATGTGCTGGTCACTGTTCAACAGGCATTCAATAGTTTTATTCTTGAGGTTATTGTTTCATGGTTGACATAGTAGAGTCAGCTGTTTTTATCAGAGCTATCTACATATTTTGGAGTATATTAACGATCAAGCATCAAACAGTTTCATTTATACCTTAAATTTCTACCCAAGCACTTTATAGCTACATCTCTTTAGAAATATTAACTAGAGACCAAAAGTTCTTTAAGGACAGAAGCTAGAACTCCTCTCATTTATTTACTTATTTTTTTCATCCCTCCCAGCCCAGGGAGAACAGTTGATGAATGAGCAAGTGGGGGCGTAGATAAAGAGGCTAGTCCTTCTCCAGATGGTCTCCAAATCTGAACAAGTCATTTTTTAAGGGAAGCCCGTATCTCAGGGATTCATTTGCTCTCCTGTTTGACAAATTTCAAATGTTTCAGGACATGATGCAGTGTCCTGGCATTCAATCAAGTTTTGATGGATGGAGAGAGGTGGGTTTACCTTTGCAATAGAAACGTTTGTAACTGAATGTTGTGTTACTGTTAGCAAAGTTCTGTGGCCTAGGTAGCAAAGAAAATGCATAAATATAAAGATATTAGCACCAAAGTGTCACTTAAGGAAATTATCCAAAAACTTTTTCTAGGAGAAAGAAGGATCCGTTGCTATTTTCCCTGGAACTTGTAAGCACTTACACTTCCATTTTTATCAGTCATTACTTTCTTGATCACACTTCTATTTCTCCACGTAGCATCCAGTTGATGTCCTCAAGGGTACATTTCATCTGGTTTATATTGAGCTAATTGGCAATTTTACTCTGTGTTGACCTTACTTCTCATCTGCAGCGATTATTTGCAACTACCTCTTTGATCTCGAAGCTGTTTGAATAGTGACCCTGATTTTGTCTATTAGCCTCTCACATAGAGGGAAATTGACATTATTGCACCAGGGAAAGTATAACTGCCCTCCGCCTGTTGTGGTTTCTGGAGGCCTCGTACAAGGCACTTGATTCATTTTTTTGTTCTGGCTTTGCCTCTCCAGGGTGAGCCCTTAACAGATAATTTTCCCTGAGCTAGTTGAGCACCAGCACTGCTAGGAACTTTCACATCTTCTATTTCAGTTAGCTGTTGCCCCACAGTAGGCTTTATATCTTTTTTCCCCATATGTACACTGCAGCTAGACTGATGTACATGGCTTCTTCCAAAACACACCAAGCAATTTCCCAAGATAATAACTAACATCATGAAATACTTATCATGAGCCGAACGCTGTTCCTGGTGTACTGTAATCTGTCCAACTACCCATAGAGGCGGTTATTATTATTATTATTATTGTCCCTATTTCACAGATGAAGAACCATGTTCTTAACCATTATTGTGCTTACTGATTTGCTGTTTCAAGCCATGGTACCTTTACACGTATTCCTTCTGTTTTTCCATCAGTTCTGCCTTATTCCCCCTCTACAACCTTGCAAGCTCTGCTGAACCTCCAAGACCCATCTGTTACAGCTTTATCTGTAAACTTTTTGAATCCACCCAAAAGATCTGATCATTATTTTTTTGTGTGTCAAACCATGCTCCCAATCACAAAATTTCAGTGTTATTCATCTCATACTTTGTAACAGTTTGTCTTTGTTTCTGTTTCTGGTTTACATATCTGCTTCCCTTACCAAATTCTAAGGACTTCGAGAGCAGGAACTTGAATCATTGACCTTTAAATCTTTGTCTCCTGTGCCAAATAATTGGCCCATCTCAGGGTTAGTTTCTAACTACTGCTTTGCTTCTTGACTGTGAATCATAATTCCCCTATTTCTTTGTATGTCCAGTAAGTTTTTTATTGAATACTGGGCATTATCACTATTACACTGTAGAGAAGCTTATTCCATCATCTTCTGAAGAGTATGGATTCCAGTTGACAGACAGTTCAGCCGGTGGCTGGTCACTGTGTCCTGGAGTAGCTTGGTTTGTGCTTCGCAATCTAGATCCAGGCAGAGTAGAATGTGTTTCCTGATTATTTCAATATCTGAATTCCATCTTCTCAGAAGATATAATAGATTTTGTTTGCAGGCTTTGTTAGGGAGAGGGTACTGTAGCCTTACTTGGGTTGTGGCCCTTCTTCCTAAGGTGTGGCCTTTCTAGTGTCTCAACCGAGTGGAAGCTCTTATTGAGGGAAAATGATCTCTCCATTCTGGCAGAGCCAGAATTTCCACATTTCCTAGCACTGCTCCCACCGCAGATGTTCATCCTCTCATGTCCCTCTCCTGCTCTCCAGTGAGTCTTGGTGGGTCCACCCTGCATACGTATAGCTCCATCCTCAGCTATGAACTTTTATAAGGGTACCACCCCATATTCTGGGACCCTTACTCCACATAATTCCCTATCTCTGATACCTCATCCTGCAGAACCCAGCCATGGCAGCTGACTCAAACTTTGATTTCAGTCTCTTTAGCTCAGTGAGGTCACCATGCTTTTCTCAGACACCAGCCTTCTGCACTATTATCAGGAAATTATCCCCAGGCAGAGTTAGACAATCATGAGGCTCATCTTTTATTTCCCTTGTCTCCAGGATTGCAGTGTCGTGCTGGCTGTTGTCCAATGCCTAGAAATAGTTACCTCATTTATTCCAGTCTTACAGTTGATTATGGCAGGGGAAGTAGGCTGGTATCAGTTATAATAGCATAGCCAGATGCAGAAACCTACTCTCTTATTTATCTTTATATCCCCAGCACTTATAAGTATCTAGCAAATAGTAAGTCTCCAATAATCAGTAAATCTTTATTTAACAAAGGACTGAAAGAATATGCTTTTCAATGAGTTATACTATTCTAGCTAAGTAATATTTTTATGATCCTATGAGATCACCAAAATAGATCTCATTCTGACATAAAATTAATTTACTGAAATTAATGGGGAGTAAGAAGAGAATTTTCTATGGTGGTTTTCAGTTGCTTCCATTTATTTATAACTAACACAATTTTCTAGTCCTTTGATGGTAGACAGATAAATACATAGGCAAATTAAACTTAAAAATCTAGGTTAACAGGAGTGCCTCTGAGAATGGAATTTTCTGTTAATGTAATCTTCCTACCCGGTGAGGGTTAACAGAAAATCCTTCAGTTTTGTTACTTATTATTAAAAATGTCTATGAAATTTTTTTAAAATGCATTTTCCTTTAGAAGAAGCCCTTTAACATATGGCAAATTTGAGGGTGATGACTCTTCCTTCAATGACTCTAAATACCAATGCACATTGTCCAGCCCAGATAGGCCCTAACACCAGGAACATGTTCAAGAAAGGGAAGAAACCATCCAGGCGACTCCTCTAAATTACAGCTACACCAAATTCTGATCATACATGGTATGTGAGCTCAAGGGAAATGAGTATGACTTCCCGAGTTCAACTGTGATTCCAGAGACAAAGGAATATTCTCTCACAACTCCTCCTATATGCAAAACACAGTCTCTCACCCCAGCTCTTTGTAGAACAAAGAGGGAACACACACTTGCTCTCCCTTTTTCCTTCCAAGATCAAAAGAAAAGCAATATCCTGGCCCTCCAGAGTCCCTGAACTCCTCATGATGGAGAGTTGCTCCTGAAGGAATCCTGGATCAGGTCCTGGGAGAAGCATCCCCTCACTGTGGCACTTTGTTTCTTCTCAGTGACATCCCTGAATACAAGATCACCAGCCAGTCACTTTGCTGGCTGAGGAATAAAACTTGCTCCCCTTCTTCTTTCTCTTTCTAAAAAATGTATACTACTTAAGTATACATTTATGTATACTTAAGCTCTTGAACCTGTCAATTGTATCTTTCATTGCTTCTGAAAGTCCTCAATCATTATTCTCTTCAAATATGGCCCTTGCGACATTTTGTTTCTCCTCTCCTATTCTCCAGAAGTCTTCATTTCTCTATTTCCCGTGTATTTCTATTTCCTGAATGGAGTCTGAATCGTTTCCTCTGACCTACCATCTAGCTTATTAATTCTGTCTTCAGCTGATTTACACTGTGTTCAAACCCATCCACTGGGTATTTGTGTTGATAGCAGTGTTACTCAAAATGTAATCTTCAGGGCCATGGCACTGGAATCACCGATGAGCATGTTAGACATGAAAATTCTAATCTAGCCTGATCTCAAACTGACTAAGTCAGAATCTATGAGAGCAGGGTCCAGGAATCTGTGTTTTGAAAAACTCTCCAGCTAATTTTTATGCATGTTAAACTATAAGAAGCACGGATTTACAGTATTATTTTTCAATTTTATAAATTCTATTTTTTAAATATGATAATCCCTTGTCTTCTGTTTCCTAGAACATTTTTTATCTTTTATTCTTTCAACCTAATAACCATACTTGTTTTCTATTCCAATATCTCAAGTTTCTAAGGACCTGTTTCTGCTTTATGCTGTTTTTGCTGGTCTTACAGTACCATGTTTCTTTCTGTACCTAATGGGTTTTTCTTATTGCAAAATGTTCATTCTTCTTTAAAAATTGCTTGCGGGTATGCTTTGAGGCCCGAGACAAAGGTGTACTCCCCAGAGATAATTGGCATTTTCTTATATCAAGTGTAGAGGTACTTGAGATTTACAGAGTCTTTTGAACCACTCATGCGGGCTATCAATTCATTTGGGGGCCTAGCTAGTAGTTAAAACTTCTCCAAAGCAATTTTGGTTTTCCTCCTCATCTGATTAGCTTAATGTCAAATTTCCATTTAGTCCCCAGAGACTGAAAGAGGGTTGGAATTACTGTTGAGTACATCAAAGTCTAGCTTTTGGGTCTCATTTTAGGGATAGAATTCTCCATCTTGTGTGGGCTAGAGCTTAGTCTCCCATTGCTTAAGCTCAGGAGACCACATAGTTCAAAGCTCAAAGTCACCAGCTTCAGCAAGTGACCTCTAAGCAGCATCAATGTTTAACTTTATTTAGATTTTAGTCTGATAAGATAAACAATTTGTCAGCACTTCCATACATTTAAGGTCACATATATATGATACACACTTATACACAGTGGTGTGCTGGAGCTGACTTCTACTGGCTTTCAAAGTTGAATTGTTAATGTCTCTTCATAACTATATATTTAGTGACATAGCATGGTACCTCAAAATCAGCTATGATGGTAGTTTTTACACCATGAAATTTGACAAATACAAGAAATTAGAGCACTTTTTTCCCCAGAAAGTTGATTATTAAGTATTTGATGGCACATAGCAATACATATATCCAATCCAACATTTTCACTCATGTTCTTCAGAAGGATCAGTCTAGCTATTGAACAAATATAACTCTCTTTGCTTCCTCACTTCCCACTACGATAGAGGTTGTTTTCACTAGAGACACATTATATATATTCAAGATAAAGCTGGTTTTCTTTTGCTTCTCCTGGTTCTTCATTCAACCATGAATAATTATTCCAAATAATTCAACTCCAGATTGAGACTCTCCTTTTTTTGGTTTTCCAATAACTTAATTGTAGCCTTCAAAAATACCCTGTAAGGTTATATTGTTATTTCTCTGTTTGTATATAAAGGAACTGAGGCTCAGAAAGGTGATGTAAGTTGATGAAGTTCACAGACCTAGTAAGGGCTAGAAGTGAGTTTATACTCAAGTCTGTCTAAATCTGAAGCCATCCTGCCTCAACTGACCATATCACTTCTAGTCCGAAAAACTGACTTCCTCAAAATCAGTTCCTTCCTCCCTTACTAATCTTTTCTTCCTCCATAGTCTTCTATTGCACTTACCATTTCTTCTCTCAGCTTTAAAAGGAAAACTTCCCCAAGTGTGTTTCATAAAAAATAAAGGATTGGGAAGATGTTCAGGAGTCAATTTAGTTTTAGAAATGTTAGATATTACAGCCTCCTTTTTGGAGATCCATAGGTACAATAACATATCAAGAACTCTGAAGAGTACCACAATTAAAAATAATTTTAACTATTTTTAATTCAGCATTTTTGAGATTTAATTTTACCACAGAACCTCATTTTTTTAAACATTTATTAAAATTTCTGTTTCTACACATATTTTGAAAAGTGAAATAATATAGAAAGGTATCTTCCTGGTCAGTTATCCTGTTAAACTCAAAATTAACTATATGGAATCTTCTTTTAATTTTATCTTATTTGCCACAATGCATTTCTGGAAACAGTTATAAAGCAGCTTGGAATAATGTTATGATTTGAATGCCATATTCTTTTTTTGTATTTTTTTTAAGATTTTATTTATTTATTGATGAGAGACACAAAGAGAGGCAGAGACATAAGTAGGGGGAGAAGTAGGCTCCCTGTGAGGAGCCTGATGTGGGACTTGATCGCAGGACCCCAGGATCACGACCTGAGCTGAAGGCAGACACTCACCCACTGAGCCACCATGGTGCCCCTTGAATGCCATGTTCCTAATGAAGGACTTACTATCAAATAAATTATAACTATGAACAATAATCTTTTTAAAAAGAAAAGGTACCAACATGAGACTTTATTGGATTTTAAAATAACTGAAATAGTACAAATAGACTGCATATTTGATTATTGAAGATAAACCATTGTACTATAAGAAGTCACATCTCATAAAATATGTAATCCTGCTGTCTCATAAATTTGATCTGAAACTAATATTCTGCTGTAGTAAACATGATTAAGCTTTCAAGGAGTCATTGACTTCTAGGATATTAGAGGGACTTTAGACATTAATGGAAACACCCAAATCAATCATGAAATCAAACACATTTACCTGTGTTAATATGAAACTCAAAGATGGTGAATATTGCCTTTACTTAATTTATATTTTAACTATTGGTATTGCAACCCTATAATTTTTTAATTATAAACGTGAAGCATATCATCTGTTCAGGTCTTTTGTGAGCTTGATATTCAAACCATTGCAATATTATACTGACGCTTTTGAAAAATATACTCTGAATTTCAAATAATCAAATGAGAGATGAATATTGAAATCTGACACTTTGGAGCTGATTATACCCATATAAAGAAGGAGGGGCTGATTAGCCTAAATGCATATTGGTATGTATAATTATATATATTCCTGGAAGTTATATGCCTGAAAGTTATCCTTTTCTATTAAAACTTTTACCTTGGAATTATAGGTGACTCTGGTTAACTAAAACTATCATTCAATTAACATTTTACTCTATGTTGAAATATTGCAAATGGACCTAACATTTTGAGAAACTGCTAAGATTACCTATCTTTCATCTCCTCAGACTCTTACAGGATATTATTTCCTTACCCATGTTTCAATTATTTGGCTTTGTTATGTGGTCAACTGACTAACCGAGGATTGCTTGTCTCAGAAAATCTTTATCACTCCTTGTTTTCCGTAGGACAATTTTGCAGGGTACAGAATTATAGGTTGGTGGTTTCTTCTTTCAACACTTTAAGTATTTCACACCACTTTCTTTTTGCTTGCACAGTTGCTGAGAAGAAGTTGGATGTAATTCTTATTTTTGCTCCTTTATTGAGAAGGCATTTTATCCCTCTGGCTCCTTTTGGAACTTTTTCTTTATCTTTGTTTTTCTGTAGTTTGAAAATTACAAGCTCAAGTATAGTATTTCTGTCATTTTTTCCCTGATTGGTATTCTCTAAGCTTCCTGGTTCTGTGGTTTGATGTTTGACACTAATTCAGAGGAAATTTTCAGTCATTATTGTTTCAAATATTTCTTGGTTTTTGTTTGCTCATTTCTCCTTCTGGTATTACCATTATGTCTATGTTACATTTTTTTACAATTGTCCCACACTTCTTGGATACTCCATTCTGATTTGTTTTTTAGCCTTTTCTCTTTTTCTTTTTCAGTTTTGGAAGTTTCTATTGAGATATCTTCAAGCTGAAAAATTCTTTCCTTATTGTGTCCTGTCTATGAATAAACCCCTAAAGGCATTTTTAATTTATTGTACATTATTTTTAATCATTTATTTTTGTTTTTTTTTTCCTTAGAATTTCTACCTCTCTGTTTACATCTGCCCATCTGCTCTTGTATTTTGTCTACTTTATCTATTATAGCCCTTAGCATCTTAATCATAGTGGTTTTAAATTCCTGGTTTGATCATTCCAACATCTCTGCTATATGTGAGTCTGATTTGGATGTTTATCTTTTCCAACTGTGTTTTTTTTTTTGTTTTGTTTTGTTTTGTTTTTTAGTATGTCCTGTGGTATTTTCTTGGTAGAGGGACATACTGTACTAGATAAAAGGAACTGCTATAAATAGGCCTTTAGTAATGTGGTAGTAAGTAGTAGGGGGAGAGGAAGCATTCTAGAGTTGTATGGTAAGGTCTCAGGTTTTTAGCATGCCTGTATCTTTGCATTGTGAGCTTGATAAGTGTTTTCTAGATTCCTTCCTCTCTCCACTTTTTAGGTGGGACAGGATGGCTAGACTGGGTTGGAATTAGGTATTTCGCTTCTCTTGGGTCAGTTAGGCTCTAATAAAACCCCAGATTGTTAGGTTCTGGTTAGACAATTTCTCCCAAGTGCAGACTTTGTTAAGAACAGAGTGTTCTGACATATCTCGTATTTCTCCTCCTTCTGCCAGAAGTACAGGAGGATTTTTTTTCCAGTGTTCACTGTGAAAATCAGGGCAAGTTAAGGGTAAAACTTACAAAAGTGTGGGGACCTCTTTATAACTGGATCCACTTGGAGTTTTTAACCCTGAGTTGTACACATTGAGCCTCCAACAATTTGTCAATTACATTTTAGGTTTCCCTACCCTAATAGGTACTGGTTCCCATGTAGGTTGCTTCTCATGCATTTCTCCATTGGTAAGGTTTGATTCTCTGTATTTGCCTGTAGGTCTCTCCAGTTGGGGGAAAACAGTTTGCCCTGTGATTTACTTCTCTTATGGATCTAAGAAGAGTTGTTGATTTTTCAGTTGTTCAGCTTTTCCTTGTTGTTAGGACAAAATGGAGACTCACAAGCTTCTTACATGCCAGACTGAAAATTTTCTTTTGGGATCTGGGGATTGTTGACAGAGTCTAGACTTGTGTTGACTTGAATACTCTTCAAATCTTTTTTTGGTTTATAAGTATCTTTGCAAAGGAGAAACATTCTGTTGGTTCATTTATTGAAGAGTTTAGCTGGATTCACTTTTTTTTCAAAATTTTGTTAAACTTAAAACATCTTTGGAATTTAGGAGTATTTCTTTTATCTCTACCAGTCCATTTGCCTGGTGAATTTTCTACATTCGAAAGTATAAACTGATGGGACTTAAGATAATATCGCATGTTAGGATTCTAGTGTTACATTTCTGGCTCTTTGTCTTTTTTATCTTTTTCATTTATTCTTTTCCTAGGGTCTCAGAGGGTGCTATCTTTGCTCTTATTGTCAAGGTCAGGCAGACTTCTTGTCTCCCTGACCTTGTCCTTTTGGGTTTTCTCTATAAAATTCTTTCTTTTTCCTTTCTTATCTTATAGCAGATAATGTCTCATATTCTCTAATTTCTTGGATTTTTCCATGCAATTTTAGTTATCTGTTGATCACTTCTATTATATGAAAAGAGAAAAAGTTAGTATAAGAATCTGAGAAAGATTCTCTATTGGACTAATCAGTCATTACCTATCAGATTCAAATTGTGGAGACTGAGTTCTCTTTACTTACAGACTCACAAATCAGTGAACCCAATTCAACCCAGATACAGTGTAACTCCTTCATAAATTACAATATTTAAAAATCTAGTGAAAATATAGTTACAAAATTAAATGATTTATCATCAGTTGCCACCTGGATTCTTCTCACGAGAGAACTGAAGCTTTCATCATAATAGAATGCTTTGCTATTGATTAGCTATTCTTAAATTTCAGATTAAATATATACATATAAAGCATCTTTCAATATGGTTCTAATAGCTGTTTTCCTGGGTTTTGTTTATTGGAGTTTTCTTGTTCTGTCATCTTGTGTTAGGGTTTCTCAATGTTGTGAGGTGGCACTTTTTAGATATTTGGGTACCCACTGATGTTTGGTAATTTTTAAAATTTTAATTATCATTGATATGCTGGTGATATCAAATATGAAGAGGCTTTCTCACTTTTTATAAAGATGTATGCCATCACATCTTTCTATTTTCAAATGCTATGGCCTATTATAATTCAGTGTCATTGACCATATTTTATTCCTGACCTTTAAATTCTTAATAATTTCCCTTTTCCTTAAAGTACAATTTTAGACATGAATCATGAATGTTTACCCAGACTACCTAGAAAACAGCATGATTAATATCCATTCCTTCAAGTACTTTAAATATTTCGTAAATTGCTACCAATAGTTTTATTCTTTATTTATGATTTAATTCTTAAAATTATGTCCCTTCGAAGTCTCTAGTTGAAGTAAATGTGACACTTAGCTGTGCTGTCTGAATTATATTCACAGTGATGATAACTCTTTTTGAGTGCCCATGCTTATGTGACAGTAATCCTACATATATTTAATCCTTTCTTTAAGAAAACTGTTTTACAGATAAGGAGGCTCATATGAGCTAAAGCTCATAGAGATTAATTAATTTGCTCAAAATCAGCTACGATATGGAAGATTCATGGTCTGAACCGGAGTTTTGCAACTCCAAAGCCTGTGTCCTTTCCTCCAACCTGCATTACCTCTCCATTACACAGGTGAGCCGTCTCTTTAGTGATCACAATGTCTGATTAATATCTCAAGTCTGTACCTCATTTTTCCTGTATAGATTATTAATATGTGGCAGAACTAATGAACTTGGCACGGTAAATCCATTTATTTACTCTCTAAGTGACTGATATAGATCACTGAATGGTCATTAATGCCATAGCCATTAATATACATTGTAAAGATGGCTGAAATGAATGAATCAGCTCCAAGAGGGGGTACAGGGCACAGTGTTTCCCAGCCTTCCATGGTGATGAAACTCAGAGCACTAGGCTTGGGGTCACAGCTTGAATTGAGACTCTGCTTAACTACTTCTTGGATGTGTGACATTGTGCAACCCACTTAACCTCTCTGAACCTCTTTTTTTCACATCTATTAAATAGGGGTATTGACCCCATAGCACTGTCAAGAGGATTAAATGAGATAATGTGTGTGAAAGGGTATTATATTCTGAAGAGCACTCTTTAAATTGAAGCTATGATTATTATTTTATTAGAGCAGTATTCACAGATAAATTCTTATGATACCGAGACTACTTGGGAAAAAGAGAAAATGTGTTGCATGTTACTGTTCTATTATTTAAATCTTTTCACACTTGGACTCCTACATTGCTTTACAGTCTGGATCGTGCTTAACTTTGTGTTTGCAACTTAGCATCCTGCAAATGATTTATCACTTGCTTTACCATCTGTGCCTTCTATAAAATCTAGGTTACATTATAGGAGTTTTGTGTATTTAGTGTCCTAGGAAGATTTGACTAAATATTTTTGGGATCTTCTAATGCATATTTAGGTCTTCATTCTTCCTTCTATAATATTCCTCAATATTTTGCTATGAGTGGAAGGGAGTATATAAATGAATCAATAATTATTAATAAACTTTTGACTGTGACATATGCTAAATACAATCAAGTCCCGAAGGGCAACACATACAGCATGTTACAAGTCTGTCACAATATGTATGATTTATGTATGTAAATACTAGGTCATAATCAATCTTCACTCGATGAAATCACATGTTTATAAAACAAAATAAGTCAGCATTTAATATTACCTCTGTCATCAGCAATGTTGTTTGAAGCTCTCCTACTCTACTGTATCATTAGAATAATGTATTATGGTATTTATCAAGAATAACATTTCATACCGGTGTTTCAAAGTAAGGTGGAAATAAAATAGGGGATTACTTCTTTTGAAACATTATATTTTCCCTTATTCCAAGTGAAATACACAACGAACAATAATTAAGGGAGCAATCTGATGGTCCATGACAGATTTTAGTGGGTCCATTACCCATGGAAAGTATACATAGTTGAAATACGCAAAAATCTCTCTGTGTGTTTTAATTAGTGAGATTTGATAATATTCATTATAATAAATTATTTCAGCTGTAATGTTAGAACAAAGATGTAGCACACAAAGCAAAATTGAACAAAGGTCCAAATGGGATATTATTAAAATGTCAAAGTGAGTAAGCAGATGGGGTTTGTATGGCTCAGTGGATTAGTCACCAGGCCCCATTACCTTGGGGACTCTAGTGAAATCCAGTCTCAGTAGAATGATCAGAAAGTAAAAATAAAGGGTATGTACAGAAGCAAGTAAATCATTTCGTTTGTGTTCCCAACTAAAACCCAGAGGTTTTTGTTTTTTTTCTTTAATCACAAGACTACATGAAGATTATATTACTGCTACATTTGTTTTTATCAAAGATTTTTTTCCTCTAAGGTGGTATAAAAGGAAATAGAAGGAGAGATTGGAAACTATGCAGATTTGTCATGCTCTTCACATAACAGCGCGTGCAATGCAGTGGCTGGATGAAAGCACGCACTCTCTCTAATGGAGCTTCAGCACAATGCACTAGTGTGTGGGAAGGCGCCACTCAAAGGCAGTGACTTTGTAACAATCCCATAAAGAAGAAATTAAAATTTTTTACCGTTTTTACCATCTTTCATCCTGGTCAGCTCCCTAAAGCAATTACTAGTACCGACTCTTTTCAGCCACAAATTGAAATGTAGCCATTTACATTTCCTCCGAATTTTGACAAATCACTCTGACTTTTATTACGGCTCTACAGTTTAACACACATCAACCTCATGATCTGTATGGGTAAGTTAAGATTTGGAACACGAACATACATCCTACCGGAAAAATTAGAGTTGGTACAAAGTCCTTTCCCTCAATCAGATAAAAGCCTTGCTCCGATATTTCATGATAAAAAGAATGTAATTGCATGTTACACACTAGACTGTGTGAAGTGTGCTTTCTGAATGACTTTTTGGTAAGAGCTCAGAAATGTTTGGGTGGCACTCTACTACAAAAAATAAACACTTGCTGAATGCAGATTCCCCATATAAGTAGCTCTTGAGACAGCAGCTGCAGAGTGTTCACGGACCCATTATCACTCTAGAGACGAGAGGTCAAAGCCAGCTGACAGAGTAAGATGACACAACCCAGTCTACTCAGAGTACTGTGTTGATTTGCTTTGGGTTTTGGGGGGGAGTTGTTTGTTTATTTGTTTTTGAGAGGGGGCGGCATGAGTAACAGATAAGCGCAGACTTCTATTAAAATTTAGTCTGCTCTTTGAGGATTCTTTG
This sequence comes from Canis lupus familiaris, assembly GCF_011100685.1. Classification (NCBI taxonomy): domain Eukaryota; kingdom Metazoa; phylum Chordata; class Mammalia; order Carnivora; family Canidae; genus Canis; species Canis lupus. The sequence goes on along the minus strand of NC_049227.1, from coordinate 53,524,417 downwards.
AGCCCATTAGTGCTAAGAATATGTATGCATGAGTGTGGGTGTGTGTAGACAGGGCTTCCCACAGAACCAGAACCAACAGAAATTCATATGTATATATACATATAGTTCTAACTACATATGACAATATATATAATCAAGATATTGCAATAAAGGACTAAATTGAAAGTAAAATAGGAGTGCCTATCGCTACACCATGCCAATTATATCACTACATTGTTTCCTCACCGCAAGACTGAGACTCTACAAGACTCAGAGCCCGAGGGACTTGCACATGTCTGGTGAAAATTGGGAATCAATAGGAGTCTATAATCACAAGCAAACGGCATCATTTTCATGGAGGTAAAAGATGACAGGTATCATAGAGCCTGTACAGGACTGTGGCACACAGGGCCAAATGCCACTCTTTTTCCTCTGCCTGCCTTGAGTGTTCCTAGGTTGGATGATGGGTTTTCATTTGTTTGTTTGTTAACACGGCTCTTGCTTATAAAAGAAAAGCAAATTATTCTTTAATTTCAGGCAACAAAAGAATGGCAAACCTTTTCACTGAACTCATACTAATTAGATAATGAATATTTTTCTGAATTTACTAGAGATGGGAAAGAATTCATCATCTTAATTTGGCTCTCCTGCTTATCTGCACTCCTGGTATCAAATGTGCAAATGTTTCCAGGCTTTCTCACGACTCACCACAAATTCATCTCAATTCTGGCTTGAGGTGAACTCCATTTCCAAAGCTCAGAGGTAATTTAGTCTCCAGGGTCATTTGGTTCTGCCTCTTGTTTGAGCAAAGTCTACCAATTTAACATGAAAATGAACATTACTATCCACTAGGGGCCAAGCTAAACCAAACATTTAATTTTGTTACAAAAGACTATTTTATTCCAGTTGAAATTACAAAATTCTTTTTTGTTGTTGTTCTCAATTTTTAGCCTATTACATGATGTGTCCTATTCAAAGCTGTCCTTGAGTTCTCTAGCTGAGACAGAAAGACACAGTTCAGCCATACAAATGTGCAGTCGTTATGAAAGACTTGACTGCATCTACTCATAGAAAGGCAAGTAGTGCACTCGATGACCGCCTCTCCAAGACAGACACAGAAAGAGATGTCACTCCTCAGACAACAGTGCCTTCAAAAGATTTTCAAAAGGTAAACTAAAGTTGGCTTCACAATATTCATGACTACCCTTGTCCACTTTTTGAGCAAAGGAAGATGGGTTGAATTTGATAGGTGCCTAGGTCAGTTCTCAAAAGATAATGCCTTGCCTTATGTCAGTTTATTTCTAACCTTTCTGAAGATATAAAATGTCCTAGGATGCCACCTTATTAGTGGAAAGTGCGTAAAGGTTGTAAGTGTTGTCCGTGTGGGATGGCAAATGCATGCCTGGATTTGAGGGCATTTTTGAGGGTGGAGTGGTTTCTATCTTGGAGCTTCTATAAATGAGCATAATAGTTTTCAGAGAAATCAGGACTTACCTTGTCGAATGAGACATAGCATTATACAGTCCACAAAATTCAGATCAAAGAGAAAATGATTTTTATTACAAATGGATTTTTTCTATCCCTTCTACACTTCAGGTAAATTAGTTCATTAAAAGGAAATACTGACTCAAAATAGAGATGGAACAAAAAAAGAATACGTGGGACAAGGTTTTACATAGATGACATGGTAAATAAGTGTTTTCTGAAAGGCATACAGAAATTTTCAGAGTTAGACAGATACCGTACCTTTCAGCACCTTGAACTCATGCAACCTGACTTCTCCTTTAGAGAAAGCTGTTTCTTCCTGCCATGAATTCAGAATATTTTCTCAAGTGTACAAATTCCACAAGCACAGGCTCGTTCTGTACATAAGTAGACTGCACATCAACTTATGGACTCTGATTTCATAAGAACCCAAGAACTTCTCTCCTGAGGCTTTCAGAACTGACTTGAGCTTCCCTCTGGGCTGATTGTATTCTCTTGTGGAGTTCTTGCCTCACTTTAATCCAATAGAGCTGTCATTCTCAACAAATCTCTGACCAGTTTGCCTTTTCTTGCACTCACCTGTGGTTTGTCCATTGCAGGATGTGGGGTGGAGGGAGTCGGAATATTTTAGGCACTTTAGAATGCCCTTGACAGGCTTCACCATACCTCCCTAATTTTATTTCTCCTACATCTCAGCAGCAGCAAGGTAAACAAAGGTCTTACACTGGTGTCCATCCAAGTCATTCGCCACTCTCCACAGTTTGGCTTAACAAATCCCAACCCCATAAATCAGGCCCCTCACAGGCTGGCACACAGTATATACACTATATTCATTGATGAATGAAGGCATCAGGGGGACTCAGAAGACAGTGGTCTTCATGGCACCCACTTCTGACTGATGCCCACAGGGCATCCCCTGGAACTTAGAATCTTACAAAATCCCCTTCCCTCTTGTTCCTGAGAACACTTCTTGAAAAAGTTGGCAAAATATATCCATTTTACAGCTATGAAATTTGTGATATAAAAATTTTTTTCAATTCCTTCTTTTCATCGAAAAGGGGTGCTTTTTCTTTTCTTTTTTTTAATATTTATTTATTTACTTATGATAGACATAGAAAGAGAGAGAGAGAGAGAGGCAGAGACACAGGAGGAGGGAGAAGCAGGCTCCATGCCAGGAGCCTGACATGGGACTCGAACCTGGGACTCCAGGATCGCGCCCTGGGCCAAAGGCAGGCGCCAAACCGCTGAGCCACCCAGGGATCCCCAGGGGTGCTTTTTTTTATACAAAGTAACATCTGATGTGTTTTGATACACCATTGTTTAATCTTCTATCTTTACCAGATGGATTCTCAAATACCCTTGGTTTTGTGTGTTCAGTATGTTTGTGAAAGCGGTTTCTAGAAAGAATCTCTTTTTGCCCTAGGGAAAAGGTAAAATATCAATGTTTGTGTAAAATTCAACATGTAGGAGTATCTTTTTGTCTGGTTTTATTTCTGCTTTTTATTGAAGACAAATAGTCACACACACACATCCTTTTAAAAAAAGTTTGAGACTAGTTTTCTTCAATAAGAGTATTAGTTAATTCTGCGGCTTATTAAAATTTCCTTAGTTATTACTCATTCCTCATGCTCACTGTTCAACTAGTATATTATCATACATATAACAATATGTTTATTCAGTGCCAAGCTGATTACAAAAGTACTACACTAAAAATAAACTTGTTATTTGGTGACTGGTTTTCTTTATAAATTTCTGTGTTTGGCATCTTCAGACTTTCCAAAATATATGTGTGTATCAGAAAAGCCATTATTCTAAGTGTCTTTTTTTTTTTTTTTTTAATTTTTTATTTATTTATGATAGTCACAGAGAGAGAGAGGCGCAGAGACACAGGCAGAGGGAGAAGCAGGCTCCATGCACCGGGAGCCCGATGTGGGACTCGATCCCGGGTCTCCAGGATCGCGCCCTGGGCCAAAGGCAGGCGCCAAACCGCTGCGCCACCCAGGGATCCCCTCTAAGTGTCTTTTTTAGTGTGACTTCCTTTTAATATTGTACATATGTTGCATCTTTGTTTTATGAAAAATAAGTACTTTTAAAAATAGACATAAAATGTATTTTTATCACCTTATTTTTTTTTAATTAATGAAATAGGATATCCTAACAGAAAGGCAAGAGTACCAGGCAAGAGACTGTCTCACATTTTAGTTCATTAGTCTTTGGCAGAGCCCAACCAAGGCCAGATTCACTTAGGATAACCAATAGCTATGAGCATCTCCACAGAGTCAAGTAATCAATGGATATGCTGGATTAAAGTTTTAAAAATTTTAATATTGTAAAAGGTGTTTATTTATAGGTACCATTGTGAAGTGAGGGATCACTTTAAAATATATCAAATAAAAAATAATAATTTGGCTTCATTCTATTTGATGTTTATAACTAATCATGATTTTGTAAACTTGCTTGTAAAACTGTGTGCTTTCAAATCCAGAAGGCAAAGCTTAGCTAGAGTAGAAAACTATCTCTACCCACAAGTTTCCTGCACATACAGATTTTTCCAATAGGCAGCAATATTTGTGAACATGCTTTGAACTTCAATAAAGCTGCATGATATTTTATTTTCTGTGAAAACTTTTACACTCTCTTAGGAAGCTTCACCAGAAAAAAGCATCTATGTATGGCCCAATTCTAACTGCTGATTTGGTTATGAGTACTAAATTTTTGACCCAAAGTTTGGTGATTTTGAGTTGAAATCTTGACCTAAATAGTATATCAATGACCACTAATATAAAAACATATTGGGGATCCCTGGGTGGCTCAGCAGTTAACACCTGCCTTTGGCCCAGGGGGTGATCCTGGAGACCCCAGATCAAGTCTTACCTCACACTCCCTGCAGGGAGCCTGCTTCTCCCTCTGCCTGCATCTCTGCCTCTCTCTCTTTGTGTATCTCTCATGAATAAATAAACAAAATCTTTTTAAAAATTAAAAAAAAATTAAGCAAGGTAACTTTATAAAATAGGGTTCCATTAAAAATATATATTGACAATTATATTTGTGTTTTGGGCATAAAAAAGCATGTTGAACTTTACAATGTGTGTATAGTCTGAACAAATTAGTCTGCAAGAGTATGCTTAATAAGAAAACTTTTTAAAATTCAAATGCTATGTTAACATTAACCAAAATGAGGTGACTAAATCTTGCTATTTGAAAAATTCTAGGTGTTAATATTGCTTTCCAAGATACCAAGAGAGTTCTTTTCAGTTAAAATAGAACTATGACTTGAGAACCGCGGAGTTTGCGAGTTTTGATTATGAATGTGATAGTGGCATTTATTTAATTTACTTTAAATACAAAAACCTGCCTCACTGAACATCGCAGAATTTTCTGCTCTAAAGGTAGCGTCCTTTTTTTGGTGTCCGTAAGGCAGAAACGAAAATGATGAGGGAGGGCAGCGGCTTAGCGCCGCCTTCGGCCCAGGGCCTGACCCTGGAGACCCGGGATCGAGTCCCACGTCGGGCTCCCTGCATGGAGCCTGCTTCTCCCTCTGCCTGTGTCTCTGCCGCTCTGTGTGTGTGTGTGTGTGTGTGTGTGTGTGTGTGCGTGTGTGTGTCTCATGAATGAGTAAATAAAATCTTAAAAAAAAAAAAAAAACTTAAAAAAAAATGATGCGGGAGTCTGTGATGGGAAGGAGCTGTGTCCCTCAGAGCCCTCCGGCGGACAGGCCTTGGGTTAGGAGACCTTGGATGGCTGTTCGGTCACTATCGCTCTGTGGCTCACTATCGCCGCCTCGGCCTGCGGCTTCCCAGCAGCCTCCTGACTCCAGCAGCGTCCTTGCTCCCCAACAGCCCCCCTGCCCCCCAGCAGCCCACCTGCTCCCCAGCAGCGCCCCTGCCCCCCAGCAGTCCCCCTGTCCCCAGCAGCCCCCTGCCTCCCAGCAGCTCCCCTGCTCCCCAGCAGCCCCCTGCCCCCCAGCAGCTCCCCTGTTCCCAGCAGCCCCCCTGTTCCCAGCGCCCCTGCCCTCAGCAGCGACCCGTTCCCCAGCAACCCCCTGCTCCCCAACAGCCCCCCTGCCCCCCAGCAGCGCCCCTGCTCCCCAGCAGTCCCCTTGTCCCCAGCAGCCCCCTTGCCCCCCAACAGCTCCCTGCCCCCCAGCAGCCCCTGTCCCCCAGCAGCTCCCTGCCCCCCAGCAGCCCCTGTCCCCCAGCAGCTCCCTGCCCCCCAGCAGCCCCCCTCCCCCCAGCAGCCCCCTGCCCCCCAGCAGCCCCCATCCCCCCAGCAGCCCCCTGCCCCCCAGCAGCCCCCGTCCCCCCAGCAGACCCCCACCCCCCAGCAGCCCCCCGCCCCCCAGCAGCCCCCATCCCCCCAGCAGCCCCCTGACCCCCAGCAGCCTCGCGCTCCCGCCTCTGCTGCCTGGTCACGGTCACTGTCCCCGGCGCCACAGGTCTTGGTCTCGCTGGTGCCGCAGAAGGAAGGAGGCCCTGGCGTGAGCCGGAGGCCGAGGGCTGAGCCCCCGAGGAGCGCCCCCAGCCCTGACCCCCCTCCCGGTTCCACGCTCCCCGCTCCCCGCCGGCGGCCTCCGGGTGGGCAGCGGGCAGCGCAGGGGCCGTGGGGCGGGCGCGGGGGACGAGGGGGCGCCGAGGAGGCTCCCCGCGGGCTGGCCCAGGTCCAGCTGCTCCGCCGAGTGGACCGGGGACCCCACGCGCCGGGCGCCCGCCGGCCCGGCTGCACCCTGGGGACCGGGGCGCGGGGGTCCCCAGGGGCCTGCGACGTGGGGCGTGCGCATGCACGGGCGGCTCGCTGCCTCCAGCCCGCGGGGCCCTCGGTGCCCTCCGCTCCTCCCAGCCGCCGCCGCCTCTTCCTTCGCAGCCTGCCGGCTAGTCCCCGGGCCTGCCCCCCCAGCTCCCCGGGGTGCCCTCCTCCCTCCCGCCCCGACGTTCCTGGGCCAGGGTCCCCGGAAGCCCCTCCTGCCCACCCTAAGCCTTGCCCGACTTAGAGGTCTCCAGACTCGAGCACCCCACTGCTCGCGAACCCTGACCCCGGGCCCGGTTCTGGTCTCCGGCCTACGGTCACCCCGGTCTAGGCCCTCGCTGTGCACCCCCCCCTCACCGGCCGTCTTGCTGCTGATGTGGCCTCCGTGACCCCTTCCCTAACCACCCCCCCCCCCCCCCAGTTCCCCTACAGGAGTGGCAGCAGCTTCAGTTACTCCCTTCCCTGCTGTGTCCCCACTCCCACCGTCCTGGTGACTGCGGGGGGCTCGATCTCGTTGGGAGAGCTCCGGATTGCAGGGACTGCCGGGGCCCAATCTCTCTGTGTATAAACTGTAGGGACCATGAAAAGAAAATCACTCCGATTGAATTTTCCACTAAGCCAGCAACAGAGATTTGAATTGGAAATTAAATGGATTTTTCCAAAAGTGAATGTATTTCTTGGCCACCTAAATTTGAGGACGGAGATTCAGGCTCCCCACATAGGGAAGCCAGGAAAGATTTCTTTCACATTAGAAGATGAGTTCTAGGCAGGAGGGACGATGTTTGTTTTGTGCCCTGTTTCCACAGTGGCATAAAATAGGCAGTCAATTAATAATGGTTAAATAAATGAGTGACCGGATCAACACATTAGCACAAATGTCATTATTAAATTAGCCAGTTGTTATCCAGCAGAAGGCAGAGTAAGAACAAATACATTTTGAGCCCAGGAAAGAAAATCTCCCAAACATCGGATGACAGGAGATAACCCGGCAGCGCACTGCTTACCCTGGGCTGCAATTGTGCAGTGTTGGGGGGGGGGGCATGGGGGGCAGGAACCTTCTTTGAACCTGCTGTTGGATATGGAGGTGGCCGGGGAAAGGCGGCATGGGGTAAGGATGCCAAAGACAGATTTGCTCTAAACTCTTACCAATTTGATGCAAGGAACGCATGGAAAGAGGGCTACAAAAGGAGACCTTGGAATTTTAGCCTTGTAAAGATTAATAACTTGGAAAACGTGTCCAGGTTTGCAAAAGTCTGTCTCTTCAGCTGAAGCGCTCCCATCTCCTCCCCTCCTTCCATTTGTTCTCACTCGTTCCTCTTTTGAGCCGATGTGAGCTCAGAGGTTCTCCATCGTGCACGGGAATCTAGTTGGGCAGTTGTAGCTGGTAAAGCTTCTAGGAAAAGCCCAGAAAAAGATGAATAGAAAAGAAGGGCTCTGTCTTTCGTGCCTCCCAGGCCCTAGGGGGCCTGCTACAAACCCTTTGTTCCCAGTGCTGTCCGCATTCTTGCAACTGCTCAGCCAGCTGAGACAAGGACCTTTCCAGAACTTGTCCTAGAAGGTCATCTGAAGGCCCTGAAATAATGTCACAGTGCTGATCTTCTTCCTTTCCATGCGCTCAGACCCTCCTCCATCCTGACCCCCACCCCTTCCTAGGGAAACCCACCAATATCTTCTCTTTCATGAAAGGGCAACAAATGATCAAATAATTCACAAGACAAGCTACAGCTTGCAAGGAGGTATAATTAAAAGGTGTCACATATTTACCAACTGGCTCACCTGTAGCTTAGCATATGGGACTGGAAAAATCCTTCACTCTGCTGGAAGACTCCAGCCGCCTGCTGAGAAAACCGTGTCAGCCTGACAGCGCCTGGCTTAATTACTTCAAACTTAAAATAATTAATAAGTTCCTCATTTCCAACAGGAAAGCACTTAACGCTGTTCAATAAAATAATTCATAGCCTACATAACTTGATACAGCTAGAAGGAATTGCTTTTGGGTTTGTTTTGTTTTTTCCTGTAACTTTGGGTAGGTTATCTGCTGCACATTGAAATAATATGTTCTTGCTGAGCCTCCCACAAGAATGTGAGTTCTGATCATTACATTTCTTCTAGCAAACCCAGTCGTCCTCAAATGCACCAGGGAGAGCCTTGCTTTCTCCCCACCCTCCCCTTGGCTAATCCTTCTGAGTCAGGTTTCATTGTGAAAGGTCAGAGACTTTCAGCCTCAAAATCTAAATATATGCTCAAAATAAATGCAGAAAGAGGGTGTGAGAAGGTGATTGAATGAAAGAAAAGATGTATGCTAAGGAGGAGAAACCCCAAAAAAGGAATCCTAGTAAAAAAAAAAAAAAAAAAACAGCAATGAAGGATGGGCCAAATGGGCCTAAATTTCACTTTCTTCTATGGGCTCAATGGGCTTTCCATCGGGCTTTCCATTAGGTATCTCTACAAGTGGCTGTATGGGTGCCACGGAGGTGCAAGGCAGCAAATCTAATTTTAAAAATTGTTTATAAAGAGCTTTTTTAGGCTGTAAGTGAAATTTCTTTCAAGGAGAAAAATCTTGCTTGAAAATGCACAATGGAGAGCAAGAGAGGAAACTGTGGTTTCTCAAGGGTTATATTTTTGATATCTGCCTTAAGTATTTATTCCAACCAGAGCGGGTTATTTTTAACACAAAAGTTATTATTCAGAATTCCATAAGGCTATTAAAAGTTGGAGGGTAGGGCAGGAATAAAAGGGGAGGTGTCAGCAGGGCTGGCACCTGCGACCAGCGGAGAGGGCCTCTGTCCACTGGAACGGGACTGTTTCCAGTGACTTGGGCACAGTGGGGTCCAGGAAGTGGCCTGAGAAGCCCTGGCCCTGCAGCTCAGAGGAGGCAAATGAGATTAACAAACGGTTATTATTATTAAGTGTTCTTAAGCAAGAAGGCAACAGTTTCTAGTGCCTCTTCCCAAAAGATCAGCAATCAGTCAGCAGCGAGGCAGAGACCATGACTTTGAAAATCCTTACTTAAACCTGATTTGTTTCAAAACTCTGCTAGCTCCTTCGGGGAAACAAATAAACTGAGCAAAAGCTCTCCTTTTTATTCCAAGGAATATTTTTTTTTAAGTTGAGATGGATCCACAGATCTTGCCCAGGAAAGGTATTCTTACTGCCCCTGCCTTTGAGTTGGATGTAGTGCCTGGTTGCCCTCCTGGGGGCCTGACCGCAGACCGTCAGAGGAGCCCCCTGGTGTCCCTGCACATCCACAGGCACCACCACAGCACGGCCCCGAGGCCGTCCACACAGGCGAGGAATGCCACCTTCCACTGACGGATGAAAGCACAGAGGGCAACATCGGAGTCTGGCCTGGCATTGTTTCAGACAGCAAGTTGGGGGGGTGGGCGGGGAAGCTGACTCATCTCAGTCTCTGGATACCTTTTTCATTATGATCAAAACATCAAAGCCCAGACTCTTGCCTCGAGAGGGGAGAAATGTCTACTTTCGACAGATCCATGTATTAATAATAATAATAAGTGTGCTTCAAATTGTCCAGGGAAGGGATCCCTGGGTGGCGCAGCGGTTTGGCGCCTGCCTTTGGCCCAGGGCGCGATCCTGGAGACTCGGGATCGAATCCCACGTCGGGCTCCCGGTGCATGGAGCCCGCTTCTCCCTCTGCCTGTGTCTCTGCCTCTCTCTCTCTCTCTGTGACTATCATGAATAAATAAATAAATAAATCTTTAAAAAAAAAAAAAAAAAATTGTCCAGGGAAGCAAAAGTTTACCCCTTGCTGTAGTCTAGGGTTCAAACACCAGGGCTTCAGCAACAAACAGCTCAAGGTTGAAGCCCAGCCCTGGCCCTCACTACCTGCATGATTTGGGCCATCTCGCTTACTTTGCTCAAGGTCATTTTCTTTACCAATAAATTAAAAATACCAATGGGACCTAGTGCTGTTAAGAGGACTAAATGAGATAGTTTGGTAGAGTACCTGGTATAAGATAAGGGAAATGCAAAAATGCTAGTTATCCTCACCACCCTATAAATCCATGGGGCAGGATCTATGTCTTTACTGTTTTTCATTGTAATTCTGGTACAGACCCTGGCATATGGTTCATGTTCCATAAATACTTTTGGGATGAAAAGAAGAAGGAAAAGGGGAAGAAGGAAGAAAGGTAGAAAGGAAAGAAAAAAGGAAGGACAGACTTTGGAAAAGAAAACAACTCTAGTTCCAAGGCAAAAAGTGAGAAGCATTCACAAATTGTATGTTGGCCTAGACTATGTATTAGTAACAGATAATATATACACGCTTATTTCTTAATCACAAAACCCCCCTTGCACATGCAAGCAGCAGGTCAAGAATCCATTCAGATGCCGTGAGGTGGTACTGTCCTCTGAGCATGTGTCTTCTAGAGCATTCGTGGAAAAGAAAACAGAGCTGGGGAGCCGTGTGTCACCCTAGGAGTGACGTACAGTGTTTCCACTCAGATCCAGGGGCTAGGACCAGTCACATGACCTACCCAGGTGCCAGGGGAGGAGGGAACGGAATTTGGCACGTACTGAGGGAGGAGAGGGGAACCAGACATCGGGAAGCACCAGTAATGTCTACCACACCATGGATCCTGGTACCAAAGTCTAAGAAAAGGCAACTGGCAAAAAGGATGTATAGGTAAATATATTCTGGAATGAATCAACAAAAATAAATATGTTAAATGATCTTGATTTTTAATTTTTAAAACAATTTTTAATTTAAATTTTATTTTTTCAGAGGTGGGGAGGGTCAAAGGGAGAGTGGGAGACAATCTTAAGCAGGCTCCGTGCCCAGCACAGAGCCTGACATGGGCTCACACCCTTGAGATCGTGATCTGAACCAAAATGGGGAATCAGACGCTTAACCTGCTGAGCCACCCAAGCACCCCAACCTTGGTTTTGTTTTGGTTTGGTTTTTTTTAGCTTTTTTGCTTAATATCGTAAGGCTTTTCACTTGATATTTGGTATGTGCGGGTGCATAGTAGAGATCTTAAAAAATACTTTACAGTGTGAATTGCATTAAACCCTTAGCTTCCATCCCTCCCTCCTTCCTTCTCTCTCTTACACACACACACATTATAGCACACACACTTTCTCATACTTTAGTTTATATAAGAATCCTCTCTACTCATGTAAACCTGGACCCTAAGACAGTGACAAATGTTTGTTGAAATCTAACATATACTGACTGACAGGCAATAGCATGTTAACTGCCCTGAAGAAAGCCTTCATTCTCACTCCACTGGCTAAACAAAACCTGGAAGCTTTGACCTTGAGCTATCAGTTGACTCGGACCAGGTCAGTATATCTAAGATAATTGAATTATGACAGAGTTTTTTCTTTCAGTGACCTAAATTCAATGAAGATAGGTACACGATTAATTCACTAAAATTTACCAGTATCCAAATTTGGCCAGAATAACCCAGATGTAATCTGCTCACAGTCCATCTCAAGACTGTTGCATAACTTTACTTTGTAGGATTCTTGGACTAGAACTAGTCTCTTTTTTTGGTCATAAATTTCTAAGCAGACTGTCAGAACTTTTAATGTCTCAGATTAACATACTGTAGTCAAACTCCACACAAAGAGTTTTAGCTGGCCTCACTGTGGTGAATAAACAACTTCCAAAATCTCAGCGACTTACAACAACAAACGTGTTGGCAGGCGTTGGCCGCTGCAGGTCATCTGATAGGACTTTGTTCAATCTTCTCATGCCAGGACTCAGTGGAGGGTTAGGGTTATGTTTTGAGTTAGAAGCAGCTTTTGGTTGAGACATGCTATTCTCACATGCTATTCTCATGCTATTCTCACATGCTATTCTTAAGCAAAGAGGGCAAGAGTGCTGATGCAAACACCGATGCTTCTTAAATGTTCTGCTCAGACGTAACAAGCGTCATGCCCATTCACGTGCCATTGGCCAAAGCCAGTCACACAGCCACGGGATAGAGAGGTATATTCCCCTGCCTCAGGACACGCTGCAAGGAACACACACAGTTCTCTTGTTATAGGAAGGGGAGTGAATATTTGAGAACAACAATACAATCTACCATGGTAAGTAACCAATACTGAATCTTTCTCATCTTAATATCCCTAGGGCCTAGCACAGGTGTCCAATGAATATTTATCGAATCACATTGAATATTCATTGTATTGAATGAATATATCATTTCGGTGTAAGTCAGTCATCTGAAAGAAAGAGTATTTTATCATTACATCTATCACCTCTATTATCACCAAATGATACTTTTTAATTACCCTGTATACCTAGCATTTACGCCGAGCATTCTACAAGTAACCACAATAGATTTTATTGATTACTTTTAGTAGTTCAACAATCTGAAAAAGAAAAAATGATAGAAAATAATGCTAAGGTAGACATTAGCATACATACTCATTTATTAACATATAAACTCACAATTTCCTTCTTGAAAATACTGTTGATGATGCCAATCAAACCCTGAAAAGGGGGGAGACTTGTTCCTTGGAGCATTGTCTCTGAGATTTAAAATTCTATTTCTTCTGTAACAGTTTTGGAGGAAACACTAGAAATAATAGGAAAGATATGAATGATTCCCTCTCCATAATGAATTTTGGAATTCGAAGTTGTCTTGAATCCGTTGATTTTGAAGGCAGTCACTGAAATGGTTATGAGGTTCAAGTACAAAATGAAGATTGCGTGCTCAGCCTGAATGAACCCAAAATAGAATAAAAGTTTGGCATAAATTTGGAGAAGGGTTGGTTATGCTGCTTTGGGATAAAAGTTCAGGCAAAATGAAATTCTGAGGCTCTGGCAACCTGTCTTAAGGATCTGGGTACAGAGGCTACGCTACAGCACACTTCACTATCTCAGAAATCACTCATTTCAATTTGCATCCGTTTCAGGAGCTGGTCACGGGCAAATTCACACATCCAGAACCTGGCTTTTCCTCCAAGATACCAGTATGCTACACATTACATTACAAGAATCGGGACTAATACCTTTATCCTGTAAAACAATGCAATCCCTTCCTAATTGTAACTGGAAATTGTACCAAAGTTATCATTTGTGCTCAGTGAGTTTGTGAATTAATTCATTATGCTGTTAAAATCCCAGCGTCTCTTATCACCTGGCGCTTTGAAGACTCCGGTTGCATTACCAGCGCTGCCCCATCAGCTGCCAACTGCATGAGCTGGAGGCGGCTAAGAAGTGAATCCTTGAGCTGAGAAATTCCACCTAGGGGAGGAGACGCAGCTTTGACTTGCAAACATGGCCCAGGAACCCAGCAGAGCTATCTGGAGAACCACCTGAATCATCGATCCATAAAACCATCATGAAAGTCAATGTCTCCTCCAGCACAGATCAGAGTCAGGCTTAGATGAAATGCCGTCGGTAATGATAGCCCTGTTCTCTGAGCGTGGACAAGACTAAGGGATCAGTTGTACCTTATGTGAAGGAAGCCTTGTGCAAACACTAACCTGAAAATAGTAGTCAGAAAAGCCAAGCCAGCCCTTTGTTTTGAAATCCTTTCCTAAATATATGTGACTTCTGCATTTAAAGTTTGATGTTACCTTTGAGGAAATAAGCCAGCATCGCTGATTAAAAGAATATTTATTTTCCACAATGCCACCATAAGCCGCATACATTTGCCTGGCTGCCAAGCGATAATTAATTTCCTAGTGTGCACTGCCTGTCTCGAGACTTCCACGGAGCCACCTAGTATTTCTCATTAAAATGAATCCTGAAGGCACTTTGTTATTGTTTAGTCTCAGAAAAATATTGACAAGGGTTTTCTTTTTCCCTCCATCAACATCATTGTTTTATAAATGTTAAGCGTGAAAGAATTTTTTGCACACCTTTGAAGTATTCCTTATCAATAATTCATTCAAAATCACAAAGGAGCAAAATAGCTGGGTGGTCGAAACCGTAGCAATGTTAGGAAAATCACAACTGCTTTTAAATCATCATAGTGCTGAGATAAAGCTTCGTTGAAGGCACAGTAACATTCACAAATCCATGGGTTTCTCTTTGTACTCAACTCAGCTGTGCTTTTTAACTGAGCTTGAGAGGGACGGTGTTTTACCAGCATTCCAGATGACAGCACCGAGGTGTGGGCACTCTCACATCCATTTTTGTGTATTAAAATGCCATCTGAAAAGGCGGAGTGCTTATGTAGTTTTCTACCCTTGCCTCATGTCATGGGTAATTATCTCTTAATCTTGGGGTTTTGTTTACCTTATTTTTATACTATGCCCACTGGGAAGGGATTATTTCTTCTGTATGATATTCAAAGCAGAGCTGAAACTATTGCCAGTGCTAAATAAATGTTCAATAGTAAGAGTCATATCACCCCTGAAATGAAGAACATCTGTTTAAGAAGAGAAGAATAAAATTGAAACCTATTGCACATTTGCAGAACACATTCTCTACAAAACTCAGATATAAAAAGTTAGACTCCGTTTCCCTTTCGATGTCACATAAAAAGGCCGTGCTATTTAATTGTTCCAACCATAGGTTAAAGAAAACAGCCATTAGCTCTTTGGTTAAAACATTCTTCTACTCTCTTCATTGACTTGAAAGTTAATAATGACAGTGGTTTTCCATGTCACCGCACTGAGTTTTTAAATTACTGAGCCTTATTCCTGAAGTCTAAAGTGACAGGAAAATGTTACATAAAATGCATGTAATAAACCAAGATATATTTTCTTGAGGTTATGGAATATCTTTGAGATAACGTGATTGTAGAAAGCACAAAAGGAGAAACAAAAACATTGGTTGAGTCTGGCTTACAAACTTATATCTGAGAAGTTATCTCTTGGCACACTGGGAAACCCATTCAAACTTCCCCTGGGGATGGCAAGAACATTCTCCAGCATGTCTACTTTTTAATCAAGAGCAATACAATCTTTTTAAAATGTTTTATTTTTTAAATTTAAATTCAATTAATTAACATACAGTGTATTCTTAGTTTCAGAGGTAGAGGTCAGTGACTCATCAGTCTTATATAACACCCCATGCTCATTACATCACGAGCCCTCCTCAATGTCCATCACCCAACCACCCCATCCCCCCACTCCCCTCCCTTCCAGCAACCCTCAGTCTGTAAGATTTTATCTAATCTGAAATAAATCTTCAGTATCTCTTTAACCTCCCTCCACAACAAAACATGACATGGTGCAAAATTAGCTATTGAATTAAAAAAATGTCAATTCTATCTCATGATTCACTTTCTTGCCCTTCACAAAATCTTCCAGTTTCTTTTATTTGACTTTTTACCAGCATTGAGGGCTTTCTGCCTCATTTCATTTAACTTGACACGGAAACAAAGTTTTTGAGAACTTTCAGAAAGTAAGTGGCCACTAAAGAAAACTGAAACCAGGTTGACTTTCCACAAATACAGGCCTGAGTAAAAGCTTACCTCCTCAACTACTAATTTATTTCTCAGTCCTCCACAATGGCAGGCAGTACTTGTAGTACCCCAAACTCTAGAATCAGAAAAGCAAGGTTTTACTTTATTTTGTACAGAAACACAAAAACATCACAAACTGAGAACACCAGTAGATTACAACTGTTTATTAGATTAGATTATTCGAAGAATAAGACATAAATGTAAATATATCATCAATAATCCACAAAGTAAACCAAGCCAAATACACTTCATCACTTAATTTGATCAGGTATTAGTCTGATATAGAAAGACATGTATTAAATTCTCTCACAATATCCTCATGGATAACAAAATTAATAATAATAGCTATCATTTGTTGAATAATTATTGTTCGTCAGGTACTATTCTAGAAGAGATTATATATATATATATGTTATACATACATATGCCCACTAATGCGCATATATATACACATATATATGTATATATAGAGATAGATAGATGATAGATAGATAGATAGATAGATATAAAATCTCAATCTTTACAAAAATATTAGTATTATCACCCCCATTTTTCAGTGAAAGAAACCAAGTTTTAAAAATGTTATATTGGGGGGGCCTGGTTAAGCATCTGCCTTCTGCTCAGGTCATGATCCCAGGGTCTTGGGATTGAGCCCCAGCATCCAGCTCCCTGCTCAGTGGGGAGTCTGCTTCTCTGTCTGCCTCTGCCCCTCCCCACCACTTGTGTGAGCACTCTCTCTTTCTCAAATAAATCAATAAAATCTTTCTTAAAAAATTAAAAAATAAAATAGTATATTATTTAGCCAAAACAGCAGGGCTGGGATGTGCACCTATGCTTGTCTGACTCAAAACATGCATCCTTAAACATTATTAAGTAATACGGTTGTCAGAAATCTTAATCGTTGACTAATCAGCCACATCCAAAGGATATAGAGAGATGTGATTATTTAGTATTCTCCCAGAGGGAGGCTTCATACACAAATTTTCATATTTGGCCCAACCTGATTCCCTTTCCTTCCATTCCTCCCTCCTTCCTTCTCTCTCTCTCTTTCCATCATATTTCAGCTTTATTAAGGTCTACTTTTCAAGTTTACATATGATACAAATCTGGGAGGCATAGAGAGCTAATATACTGGATTACAAAATCCATATTGGAAAAGAATTCAACACACAGGAATAACAAATGCAAACTTGATACATTTAATACAGAGAATCGGAAAAGGGAAGGACCTATTTTTACCTTGGCCACAGTAAGGGGGGAAACATACTACAGATTTGAAATGGCCACAGCATGAAAATGAGAGCTGCCCACAAATTAAAGATAAGGTACATTATCTAGATAGAAGAAAACAGTTCTAACGTTGTACTTTGTAATTGTCAGGTCCTACCTACAACATGAGCGTTTTTCCAAGGACAGGAGATCACTTGTTGAGGGTGTGGAGAAGAAATCTCTCTTGGGCAGCTTTCAACCAGACTAGAGACAATATCAGGTTCAGCTGTGGAAGCTTCCTAAAACTACACAGGCCTGGGCTCCTTTGTCCTGAAAGCCCCTCACTCCACCCACCTTGGTATGGCACATTTGTTCAGACACTTCAGCTGATGTATTTTTTTTTAAGATGTTGTTTATTTATTCATGAGAGACACAGAGAGAGAGGCAGAGATATAGGCAGAGGGAGAAGCAGGCTCCCCATGAGGAGCCCAATGCAGGACTTTATCCCAGGACCCAGGGATCACGACCTGAGCCAAAGGCAACACTCGACCATTGAGCCACCCAGGTGCCCCTTCAGTTGATGTATTTTGAAAATGGTTTCACAGTGATCCTGGTTCATTTCTATATACCTTGCACCTTCTTCTCCAGCCATGCCTATACTACCCTCAACCTTTTTTCAATATTCCAAGTAAAAGCCATCTATCTGCATATTATGAAAACTGCAAACTAGAAATAGGCACATAAAATTTATGAGGTGGGAGAAAGAAGCCAATATATCTTTTGTGTACAGTGGTCAGAATTAAGTAACACAGCAGCTTAAATATCCTAACATCAAATCAAAAAATTAGAAACCATGGTTAAAAGAAACATTTTAATAAAGTGGTGATTTTTAGAGTCAAATCTCATTTGAACTTCTGCATCATCATTTACCAGGCTTTTGACCTTGGGGCAGTTTCTTAGCCTTTCAAAGCCCCAGAGTTCTCATCTGCAAAATGGGGTCATAGTTGTTCCTCTGCTTGAATTCCAGCTCCTCTACTTCTGGCCATGCAACCTTGGGTAAATTGTTCACCCTCTCAGTGTATTCATTTCTTCATCTGCAAAATGGCACAATAATAGCATCTATTTCTTAGGGCTGTGGAGAAGAATAAATGAGTTAATACATGTGAAATGTTCAATGTATGGCTTATAGTTGCCCCTCAATAAATCTTAGCTATTATTTAAACTTCTTCCACAATAGAGATTATATAACCTGCCCTATCTGTTTCACACGACTCTTACAGGAACCCTATCATGATGAATGAACTGAATTCCATAAACTGAAACTCCAACTGAATATTCACTGGTATTTTTATTCTTATCAGCTAGGAGTCCACAAAGCATTCGTATAAATTTAAACTTAAATTTTAATTATAATTCTAGTTGTGTGTAGTTAAATCATTTATCAGGCGTGTTTGGGGACTTGCAATGAATCTCAAAATATGTTGCCCAGAATTTTGCATACATATTACCAATATATACTTACACATTCACATTTGCAGGAGACTTTGGGCAGAATCCAAAAGTTGTGAATTTCAAAACAACTTTTTTAACGAACTTCATTTCAGGCTTCCCAAGGAGAAAGCACACAGTTGTTTTTGGTGTGAATTTTGTTTTTCCCAGCCAGACCTGGGATTGTTTTTAATTGACTTTATATCCTAACCTTAGAAAGAAATCATTTGTTCACCGACAGAAACAGCCCATGAGGTCCCCAAACCACCACTAGCAGATCTCACTTGCTGGCCACAGGATGGCTGAGTCATCTTCAAAAACATGGCTTCAAGTTGCACTTTTCAAGTTGATCTCGCTATTTTTTCAATTTCTGAAGTGAATTTCTCTGGATCTGCCATTTAATAAGCAGCATTTCAAATTCGTGTTTGAACTCCCCTTAGCCTGTCAATAACAAATCAACTGCGTTAGTTTGTCTTGCTTTCTCTTCTGCTGTTCCACATAAAAAACTCAAAAGCTGAAATTGCATGATACAACTAGAATACTTGGGGGCTAATATTATCAAACCATTTTATGTATAGAATGGGTTTTCTAAACTTAGCAAAAGAAAGTCTTGTACCAAAAGCATCTTTAAAAGACTTTATTTTTCATATTTTATCTTAGTCCTTAGCCAATGAAAAGTCATGCTGCCTCAAAATTTATTGGATTTATTGAACTGTGTCTTCAAAGAAAAGGTTATTTTATGAAGGAAAAAACTAGTTTGTTTTTTTTTCCTGATCAGAAGATTATCTAGTTTGAAGTGAACTGTTATCTCAAAATAAATGAGAAGCAGCAATAGAAGCTAAGTGAAAACCCAGGAGACAATGCTTGCTTTGAACTGAAAGTGGAGGCCGCATTACGCCATGTGTAAATGTCTAGCAAGACCAGCCGATGTGAGGCTCCTTCAGCTCTATGAAGCATGGTAAATCCGCAACCTATTTGCTAGCTATCAAAACCTCCAAAAAGGAAATTTGTTTTCAAATGCCCTGGAGTGTTGATGATACCCTTAATTTCACAGAAACCAAACAGAGGGAGAAAGTAAAACTTCTTTTTTGTTTTTCAGATGTACAAATGCAGTTACATTTCTCATATTCACCTTGTAGTAGATTAAAAAATAATCAACTCTTCACTGGGAAAACAATTAAGTGTAGAGGAATATTTAGAACTATCTCTCAAGTGGACAATTTAAAGGAAGGAACAATCATGAACCAAAGGCTCACCAAGATATTTTTTTAACCATGAGAAGGTAGGTATTTGGGATGTTTAGTCTACTTTTAAAACAGTGTTCACATAGTTACTCTAGGATAAACTAAATGAAAAAAGAAAAAGAAAAGAAATTTTAGACCATCTTCATTGGAGATAGATTGTGCCACTTAAATTTGCCAAACCTTTACTACCACAGAAATGAGTCCAGTTATTCCTGAAAAGGAAGGGATAAAAGAAAAAGTCACAACTACTCCAAACCCATATATCCTGCCTTTCCCTAACAGCCACCCTAAAAGCCTACCTATTACTCTGGACCCAAGTTATGCCCAGGAGTTAGATCTTGTGGCTTTACAAGAAAATTAAAAAGTCCTCAATATTGTCTTTTTTTAAATAAACACAAAGTGCTGATTAAGTAAAAAAAAGATTTCTAGGGCACTGGTTGGCTCAATCGGTTGAGTGTGGGACCCTTAATTTCAGCTCAGGTCATGGTCTCAGGGTTTTGAGATTGAATCCTACATCAGGCTCCACAGTGGGCATGGAAGCTGCTTGGAAGTCTCTCTCTCTATCCCTCTGCCCCTTCCCACCTCAGCCCCAGCTCTCTCAGGCACGCACACCCTCAAAAAAAAAAAAAAAAAAAGACTCCATTACTCAAAAAAGGAGTTAGCATCCTAAATTTACACCCCACCCCCACTCCTCTGTAAGCAAGAGAATAAACTTTGCGCTTAAGGTAAAAATATTCTGTAATTGGACCCAACTTGGACTTCCAACATTTTTTTTAAGATTTTATTTATTTATTCATGAGAGACACACAGAGAGAGAAAGAGGCAGAGATACAGGCAGAGGGAGAAGCAGGCTCCATGCAGGGAGCCCAACCTGATCCCAGGTCTCCAGGATCACACCCTAGGCTGAAGGCGGCGCTAAACTGCTGAGCCACCCGGGCTGTTCACTTCCAACATTTTTGCTCCGGGAAATAATATGTTAAAGAACAGGAAGGATGTCAATTTAAGACATCAACATTTAATTCTCATTACCCAAAATATAATCATAGAAGGGAGGGCTTCAAAAATCAGAACCTTAGATAACTATTGAGCTGAACTCATCTTCAAAGGCAGTACTAAGCATTTAATTAGGCTATTCCTGCAAGGAAAGAGCTGGTAAATCAATATGATCTAATAAGCTTTTGGCCAGGGCAAGGAAGAGTGATCACAATTGCTTGCCATGTGTTTACTCTTCAGGCCTTTTATTGGGTAACTTCCTCTAAAGAACAATACAATCAAAGGGAAAAGAGTTGAGAGATTTTTTTTTTAATAGAAGAATTCTGGCTTCAGGATACTATTTTATATATTGAAGATATATAAACCTTCTTTGGAAATTCTCCCTAACTATATAGTTTGAGCTTCATAAGTTTGATAAATGGCTGTTTTTTCTCCAACCTATTAAACAGAGAGAACAGGATGACCAGAACATTCATGGGTTTAAAGGACAGTATGTGGATCTGGGAAAGTTAGCCGCTATTCTGATTTGATTCACTGTAGTACAAAAAGGAATTGGCTTACATTGCAAAAAGAAGAAAATATCTTTAAATAACTTGCTCAGCTTTTCAGCTGCCATTTTTATCACTCCTAAAACAAAAGGATTAGGTTAAATGTTTCTTAACCTTCTCTGTGTATGAGAATTTGGCTCCTATATATGTATAATGTTAAAGAGGAAACTACTCTGACACTTGTAAAAATGGTAAGGAAGGCTCTACTCAGTACTGTTGCAATAGGGTCAGGGCTCTTACAATAGAGGATGTGACTCCCTCCACTCCAAGTGTAGCAAAGGCAGATGGAGGTGACGGCCAACGAAGAGGATGAAGGGGTCAGTGGACAGAAAATTACTAAGACAAGACATCAAGGGTAGAGGAGACTGTTGCTAAACAGACTTAGCAGGATTCTTGCTGAAAGTATGTTAGAGTGATCAGATCATGGGGGATGAGAAATTTGACCTGATATCACCCAGTGTGGGGGATTCTTACTAACCTGACTCAGCAGGATTCTTGCTACCATTGGGCTATGCAGGCCAGCAAGCACAGGGTCAAGATTGAAGCCGGCTGGAGAAGAGGGCTTGAAGGAGCCTGACTAAAGTCTAAACAAGGGGAGAGTTTGTCAATATGGATGTTGGAACACTGAACCAGACACAAAGAGATTGGAATTGGAAGCAGCAACAAGTGTTCTTCAGAATTAGAAACAGATTAGGATGGCACCACCCGAGACGTTGACTGCAAACAGAGCATTTTTTTCAGGCATCTGAACAAAGGACAAAAATTGGGATGAATTCAAAAGTCAAATCAAAGGATGCAGATATGAATGCATTCAAGTCTGACCTCAAAGCAGAGCTAAGGAACCAAAAAAAAGTGTTCTTTGTTCTGATGGTTTATGGATTCTAGAAGAGGTCTGAGGGCTATAGAAGAAACTTTTACTCTCTTTTCTATGCTCTGTGCAAACAAATGACTGAAAGCCCTCCAGGTTATCTCCGGACAGAGACTCCAGATGGTGAGAGGAAGCTCAACCCCTTCACCAGTGTGACCTAGGTGTAGACCTTCCCCTTTCCCGGCCAAGCTATCCAGGTCCCACCAGGTCTGCCCCAATGGGCCATTACCCCAGAGAAAGTTCGGTCTTATTGTAGTCCTCGTGGGACTTCCTTGAAACCACTGATACATGAGGACCAACAGAGAACAAAGCCTCACTGAGCTGCAGATGCTGCATCTTGAGCCAGACTCACTCTGAACAACTCAGTGCCTGACTGCACGTCACACTCGACTTGCAGTACAAATTCCAGCTCTGGTAATCTTGAAATTGTACTTGTCATGGACCTTCAGCGACTGTCTATACCAGAGAGTCGCAACAGCTACTGAATGACAGGGCTGCTTTTATAGAATGCAAAGTCATAGGCCCCCACTCCCTGAAATTCTGATTAGGTCAGTCTTGGTTGGGACCCAGGAATATGCATTTTTAACGAGGCTTCCGGGAATATCCACATTTACGATGGCTCCCAGATCTTGACGTATTCTTTGAGAAACCCCGTCTAGTCAAAATCACAACTGTCAAAAGGCCTTGAGTTCCAATAACCTACTATCTGGGCCAAACGGAAAACATCAGACCTATGAGAGACGGCACAAAATTGAAAAGCAAATAATCCCATGAGACTAAACCAAGCTAAGGAATCTCTAAATCACGAAGATGCGGAAATACAATTTACTTATAAATGTCTTTTTTGGGGGTCAGATTTAAGTTTGGGGACTTTTCTTTAGACTAAAACCTCTTGTCATAATTGGAGGGAAGGAATGTTGTTGTAAAGTCAAACATCGCTTCCTCAGCTAAGTACCACTATAGTAAGGTCCCTGATTCACTGCAGCCAAATGTATTTTTCAACTCCCCAAATTAAGACAATCTATAAAGAAATGTTCATTTATTAGCAACTTGTGTTTGACAGTTTATTTCATGTCAGCCTCCAGCTTTCCTTTGCAAGCTTATTTGCATAATGTGTTATTATGTCTAAATGGAACACTAAATGCCTCCATGTGGTCTTTAAATGACAAGTGCTTGTCAGCTTCATGCAATATTCAGAAGTAATAGATCCAAATCACAACAGCACTCACTGAGATGTTAAAAAAAACTTGTTGTGTATCCTTCCTTGACAAATTTACACTTTGGTACAGAATTGTCAATTAGACATTCCATGTGTTAAACAGTTTAGTTCAACTGTGAAGGAATTTACTGTAGCTTTATTCTACAATGTTCTAAGTAATTACAATTCACATTACAATTTTTTT
This sequence comes from Canis lupus familiaris, assembly GCF_011100685.1. Lineage (NCBI taxonomy): Eukaryota > Metazoa > Chordata > Mammalia > Carnivora > Canidae > Canis > Canis lupus. The sequence goes on along the minus strand of NC_049227.1, from coordinate 53,501,065 downwards.
TTATTTCGAACAAAGTAGCTCAGGGAATAATCTCCAAATGACCTTGGCATGAAATCTCTAAGAATTTGTGTTTAATTATTTTAGAATATATGGAAGTTTTATGATAATGTTTTTAAGAATTCTGAAAAATCCATTGTGGGAATCTAAAAATTTTTTGGCTTTAGACCTGATGTTTAGAACCAGCAAAATGGTGCTAATTTTTGCTATTTAACAAGAAGAAACTATTTTAAAGGAGTTTTTATGGCTTCATGGTCTTCCCTTTCATACATTTAGAATAGTTCTTATTTTAACATACTGATTCTACATTAACATTTGATTTAACATTAGCACCCACAACTGAATGCCTGAAGCTTCCTCCACATAAGCCACTGAAAAGAAGTCATTTTGTCTCAAGGGCCTTTTCAATTGAGAGACAACAAAGATAATGCAGTGGCAAAATATCCATTCATGCAGCTACCCCAACTCCTTGCTGTCTTCATCCCCTCCCACACTGGATGCTGTTCCAAAAAATGCTCAAGCCTGAAGTTGAATGCCCCTCAGGGGATCTGGCCCTGAAAGATCCCCATCAGAGGAAAATATACAAAGGAAACAGAGGCTTGAGACCCATGGTTTGGGATCCTGAAGATCCTGAAGCAAAACAGGGCAGGACTGAGTTTCCCACCGGGATTCAAGACTGACCTGGCCTCTAAGGAAAGTAAAGAGAAGGAGGCCTGGTTTAATCTATATGCGCCACACAGATCCTCTCCATAAACTGAATGGGCAGGGATGGAATGACAGAGCTGACAATGTGAATGATTTCCCAAGTGGATCCCCCAGGACTCAGTTGATGTGGGACACTGAGTGATGAGAGTCTGTTCACCAAGTGCTAGTTGGTGGGAAATGTGCTTTTAGGGATGTTTGACCCTCAGTCTGACCCTTGAAAGTGATGATTTGTTCAAGAGGTTTTGTTTGGGAGGTCTGGAGACTGGTGATGGATGGCAAATGAGTGGGGAGAAGCTGACCTCAGAATAACAACAAGGACCCAGTGAACCCAGATAATGGCCTATTGAAGTCAGTTCCTAAGAGACCACAAATGTAGCCACAGAGAAAGAATTCAAAACAGTGTGATAAAAGTAAGCAGTTAGGTTGATTTATAAAGGAGAAAAGTAATTGATCCAGAACTGTGGGAATCCTGGAACACTGAATAAAGAAGGTACCTGAAAGACATGCTAGTCTAGTCTTGTTTTATTTTACAAATGACAAAAGAGAAGCCCAGAAAAATGAGTTACATGTTGATTTACCCAGCTGTTAATGGCAGAGTTGGACCTGGATTTGGGTCATCTAGCACTTAGTCATGGCTGCTTTCACTCTGTCCACATTGGAGAAAATATCAGTTTACCCAGGCTCTCGCCAACTCTTTAGTCATAAAGCAAAATAGAGTTAATGGACAGATAATAAATCTAATCCTGTTTCATTTACTGTCCAAGATGTTCTTGGCAGTTCACAGTCTTTTGTTATTTTTACTAATATTAATAATATTATCTATGATAATCGTAGTATCAGGAAGAAGAAATTATAGACCAAATGGCGAGTGAAATTGCTCTTTTTGGAATCCTATTAAACCATTCTGATTACACTACATATCTGCTCAAATCTCCTCTTAGCAGAACAAGAACATAGTATTCATAATATTCATGTATTAAAAATTAAGCCAATAAAAATCACAATGTATTTTTTAGCACCTGCTCCATTCATTTGTGCAACAAAAATATATTTATCACCTGTGAGATCCCATGCTTTGTTCTAGAAACTTGAAATATTGCAGCAGACAAAACATAGGAAACCCCTGCATTCGTAGTGTTTATGCTCTAGAGGAAGCAACAGTGATTACACAAAATAATAAGTAAAAATAATCTCAGCAGTGGTAAGTGCCATGTAGAACAAGGAAGCCAACCCAGTGGATGGAGAGCATTAGCCTACTCTGTGAGCACTGCTAAGTAAATTATTTGGCCATAATGGCAGTGCTAACTCATGGAAGAGCTTTAGAGGACTAGACCTGCATTTTACAATATGTGACCCATATAATACTAGTCCTTTCAGGTAATTATGGGTGTTTTGCACAAAAACAAACAGAAAAGAAACCCTATGGTTAAGTAACTTTAAGAGATCTTGGCTTGAATGAGGTAAAATAAATATATTTCTGTGCAGCTCTTCGGAGGGTGTGGAATACTAATTTACACTGGGGCTGTACAATACAGAATATTACATCGAGTATTTGCCTATCTTGACAATAGAACTTGCTGAGTGAGTTCTCTGTGGAAAGTATGTAGAAAAAAGTGCAGTTTGATAGATTTTTATAGAATGGGGGTTGGAATTTACATCTGCAAATATTTGCGCTATTTACATCTGCAAATATTTGCAGATGTAAATTCCAACCCCCATTCTATAAAAATTCTACACCCTTAGTGACCCAAATATCCATTGTGTTTACTAACATAGTGGGTTCAGTGCTGAATTTTAGGAAGTGACTGAGGCAGCCAACTTTGAAAATTGGTACCTAAAGAAACATCTGTTGCACATTTGCACTAGAGAAAAAAACATTATTTTTAACTATAAAACTTATAGTTAACTCGTAAAGTGTAAGATGGGCATCACAAGAAGGAAAGCTTCTATGGTCCATATAAAATACTCAGATTTGTCTATATCCTACCTACTCAGTGTACTAAGAAGACACCAGCTAAGTCTGTCTTGATGATGATTCATGGTACGGTCCTTGGCAAATGGTACACAAACAACGAATATGTGTTATATAAATGAATGAATCAATAAATAAATGAGGGTACCACACAGAATTCCATATTACCATGGTTACCTTATCCTATGATGGATTGCAATTTTTTTTGTTATTGAAGTCAAATTTACATAACATAAAATTAATCATTAACTTTAAAAAGTGAGCAATTCAATCTACTGAATTGTAAATTAATGTATTTACAATGTTGTGCAACCACCTTCTCTGGCTTGAAAATACTTCATAATTACACCCCAAATAATTTTTCCTGCTCTTTGCTATTTTCCCAGCACTTTAGACAATGACTGGCACATAGTAGGTGCTCAATAAATATTTATGGCCTGTTTCTTTAATTATGGAACACAAATAGCTTATGCTTATTAAAACAACTTCAGACATCAACAGACTGGTGTGTGTGTAGATGAGAGATAGTTATTTAAAGAGAAGGGAAATACTGAAATACTACTATCTTAGATAGCCACTTACTCTATGCACAAACAAGTCTGCTAAGTGGACACCACAGTGCCCCTGGCCATACAGCTGGCCAGTGTGCTCCTAACAATTTACAAAAGTGTACAAAGTTTGGGATCTTCCAGGTTTCATTTAGAAAAAGAAACTATGGTGGCTACTATTCTCTAAAGTGATCGTGATTTATATGTATTGCTCCCCAGGTATTAAAGAGAAAATGAACCCTAAGATGTCTGAAGCCAACAGGAATTAAAAAAACTTCCTAATGCATCTGTACATAAGCTACCAAATAGATTTAATTTAATTACCTAGATGGCAATCAGACTGTCTCTCCAGGTAAGAAAAAATTAAAGGTAATAGGAAATTATATAAATACTGCTATTCATTTTTTAATCTATTATAAAACTGGGGAGAGAACAAATACAATCCTTCACCCTTCTTGGGCATCCTTATTTGGGAATAATTATGCATGTAGAGATTGGTTGCAACCTTCAAGGCAACTGCGGTAGATTTCAGTGGTTGATAAGGTCCACTGGTAATAAAATGAAGCGGGACCCTCAAGACAGCGTGGTGGGGGGCAATTATGACCCATTACTGTGTGAATCACACACTGTGATTAAACTCGTAGGAGGCACTCAGCATCCGCACTTGTTGTGAAAAGGGTCCTGATTAGCATTTGTACTATGCATTTTGGTAATCAGAAATCATTATAGAGAATGCAACATTAAATGAAGGAATATGGCAATCTCCCATGCATTAAATAGGCTAATTTTTAAAAAGAAATGACTTTATATCTAAAGCAAATAACATCATTTCTTTGCCTGCAAAGCATTAACACTTGGTCAGATGTTCTCTGCTACAGTTCTGTAAGTATTGCCACAGTGAACATTTGATTAGCAAATATTCCACTCTGCATGATATAGAGGCTGTTTTCATCTAAATGTTGATATGTAAGAGCTATTTTTGCTATGTGTCTTTAGTCTTGGAGGGAGCTAAATGATGAATTAAACTGGCCAGAGACAGAAACAGCAAGTTTTATATTCTTAAATCATTCCAACAAATTAGGTCAAGATTCAAGAAAGCTTCTGACAGAAACATCAGAAATATTTTCCATTCTATAAAATATTAACAGGGATGAAAGCTGCTAATATAATGTTTCTGGCATATTTTGACACCTGATCTATTCAAGAGACTTGCCTCCACCCATGGTATTAAAGTCTTAAACAATTGTGTCAGACCATTCTGTGTATGAATTTCAAAGGCTTTTTCACAGCTTTATATCTGTAAGTAAACACACTCCAAGAAATCCTTTTTGTATCAAATCTTTGCAAGATCATATCCCACCCACAAGTATTCAATTCCATTTGTTTTAATTATATAGATCCCTTTGTAAAATGTTCAGAAAAAGAGGCATTGTCAAGAATTGAAAGGGACAGTCAAACTCTGCATTTACTCAAAAGAAATTTTAAATACTTTATTGTTAGCAGGTAAAATTCAAACTAATTATTAAATAACCATTTACTCATTATTTTATGCCATATGTTTAAAAGAGCTTTTTACCTTGTCTATAATGTTACCAAGTTAACTTGCCTAAATGTTCACTGCTGTATTTTTAAATATCTCTCCACTGGCAAGCCATTTGAATTGATTAACCAAAGTGCTAAGGTTGGCTAATAATAAAGTAATTACCACTTATTTCAAAGTGCATTAGACAACAGCTAAATAAGGAACTTCATTAACATTTATTATAAAAAGATAAAAATATGATGATTATCCAACATTTCCCCTTGCTTTGTTTTATCTGGCAATACTCCAAAATTATTCTGTGGATAATGTAATGTTCGCTAAAATGAATTTAGTGGCATACCCCAAATTGTAATAATCTGGTTATTTTTATTGAGATGTTTACTCCAATTTGTTTTTCCGTGTTCTATCCATACCCTATATCACTGTCCCACTTTGTGACTAGAAGCATTATTTCTGCAAAGTTATCCAGCCTTAGTCATTCACATAAAACAGAGAGCTGGTGACATAGTCTCATGGTGAGATGTAATGGTCTCGAAAATGCTATGCTTGGTCCCTTAATGTTTGCCTTGACATAGCCTGATTCTTAAAACTATGTCTTCTAACAAAGTCCTATTTGGGGCAGCCCTGGTGGCTCAGCGGTTGAGTGCCGCCTTCAGCCCAGGGCCTGATCCTGGAGACCTGGGGTCGAGTCTCAGGTCGGGCTCCCTGCATAGAGCCTGCTTCCCTCTGCCTGTGTCTCTGCCTCTCTCTCTCTCTCTCTCTCTCTCTCTCTCTCTGTGTGTGTGTGTGTGTGTCTCATGAATAAATAAATAAAATCTTTAAAAAACAACAACAACAAAGTCCTATTTGGATATTAGAGCTGAACACTAACCATTTTTCTCAACATTCTATTCTGATACTACCATTTCCAAGGCAGGTATATACCTTGGGTTGACTAGACTAGTCAGTAAAAATACTGTCAAAGCATAAATATCATTACTACATTTCAAATTATCATTCCCATTACACATACAATATGTTATCCCTTTAAGGCAATGACTATTTCTCAATCTCAGATGCACTTCAGAATCATCAGCAAAACTGTCAAAAAAATAATATCCGGTACCTAACCAAGTCGACTTAGATAACTTAGAATCCCCAAACACCATCTATAACTTAAAAAAATCCAAACACCTCTTTAGATAATTCTGATCTGCAATTAAGGTGAAAAGCCACTGCTGTTGGATGATAGAAGAATGCATAAAATATATACTTTGAAAAAAGTTGGACCTGGATTCTAATTCTCATTCCACTTATTACTTGAATGACCTTGGTGAAATCATTTAATTTCTGCTAAGACTCACTTTTTTCAAAGTAGGGGTAAAATTAGTAACTACAGAGTTGCTATGAGTATAAAATGAGATAATGCATATACAATGTTTACAAACAGTAAATGTTAACTATCATTAATGTTCCCATTTTACAGGTGAGAAAATAAATTCTCAGGGAAGTTATAAAAGTCCCATAATCCACAGCTAATGTGTAACAAAGTCAGTGCCTGAATCGCTGTACCTCTGACTCTAAAAACCATGAATGAGTAAATGAATGACTATATTAGGATTCACTTAAGGGTATCTAACTTCAAAACTCACATGTTTTCCATTTCCCAATACTATTTATCAAATGCAGGTGGAGAAAAAAATCAAGGTAGATAGAATTAAAATGGAAGAAGAAATAATTATCTCCAAGTGACACAGTCCTGGCAGAAATGACTAGGAGTGGGGGGACATTTAACAGGTGTACAGTATTAAATATTCGCCTATGTGCACAAGTTTCTGAGTGAATTTGTCAGAGTAACTGGGAACCTAAGGGCTCAAACAACGTCCCTTGATATTTGTTGCCAGTAAGGCTCTTAATCTAATCTTCACTAGAGTATATTGCTTCAGTCTCAAATAGCAACGACAACCATTTTTCCAAAAGAATTAAATTAAAATTCATCACATAACAGCTGCTATTTTGTATCTTCAATTTTAAACCTTCCTATTTGCCAGGTGTTTGTATTCTTTTATGAGATGGTCAGTCAGGTGTGGCCATAAAAGGAGACAAAGGAGAGGCTCAGGAAAATGAAGTTTGTTATGATCACAGGTCCTAGAGATGGGAGCGAGGGCACACAGTGGTACATGGAAAGACATGGAGTAGTAGGGAGCAGAAGACAGGAGTGAGGGTATAGTTGAGGCTAGAGCTTTAGTGGGGTTTCCATGGGAGAGGCAAGGCAGGGTAAACAGCTTAGTTTGAATAATTTCTGTGGGCTTTTGACTAAAGGAGTGGTTCCCAGTTGCCTGGGACCTAGCCCTGGAATGATTGTTGGAAGGCAGAGGAATACTGCTTCCCGGGGTGAACAGGCCGTACAGAGGAGGCACAGCTCTGAGTTGGTTAGCTTGTATATCCAAAGCATGTTCCTAGCTGAGCCCCTTTATCTATAACAATTGGCCTGCCCTGGGAGAGGCAGTCTCCCCCCACAGTCAGAAAGACTTTTTTAGGGTGTCAAAATATCATAATATACAGAATGTACACACACAATACAGTAAGTTTCTTTTTTAGGTACATGTTCATAATTTTTTCATATGTGTGAGAAAGATATCTTGCAATGTAGTTTCCCATGAATCAGGTGGATTTAACGGGCTACCCATAGAGTAGTCTGAAATTGTATACTAAGCTAATTTCCAATGACAAAAACTGAATGATTTGGGTATATTTCTTTGACGAAAAGTTATGAAACCTCTTCTAATTACAATCTTTTTACATATGCCTTATTTTATTCTTAGTATTGCTACTATATAAATATTGAGATGAGGTGGGCAGGCTTCCCTTCATACGGGCCATGTGAAATGAGACAGCCTTTTCTCCCCCTGTGGGCTAGCGGTGATCAGGACCCCATGCATCAGGTGCCCGCTGATGATCATATCTCACCGACTATTCCACCTTTCCCTTATTGAGACAGGTTCCGTCAAAGCAGCTGCTGTTCAAGGGTGACGGAACGTGACCTCCACAAAACGCAGGAGAATTCAAGACAAATTGAAATTTCAGGTAATTTATTTCAAGTCAGAAATGTAACAAAAACCCTGTGCTCATAAAGAGGCTCTCGTGCAGGATCAGAGCCATTAATCTCTAAGACCCAACTGAACAAAAAGTACTATTCACCTAAAATGCAGTATTCTATTAATGATGGGGAAAATATTCAAGTTGGTTAAAATAGTAGATTCAGCAGTCATCCAAACCATGATTATTGAAAATATACCCATTTATTGAATAATTACTAGGTCTAATGCTCTAAACTCGGTAAGGTAAGGGATAGAGAGATGCGTTAATCATGGTCTTTGCTCTCAAAATACTGGTAATATAAAAAGGGAAAGACCAAGAAGAAAGGATAGAATTATTTGTATTTTTCTTGGTCTGGAAAGACCTCTAGATCCCCCAACTCCACCACACTCCTTATCCCCATTTCTCTGGCACAGAAGCTCTGACTCAGTTTCCAAAATTCCCTTTCTCTTTGAAATCCTCCCCAGATCTCCCAGGCATAAAGCAATGCCCTGTGTGGTGCCCCTCTACAAATTCTGAGAATTTGTACTCACTTCTCCCAGAGTACTCATTATGTCATATTGTAGTGTTTATCTCCCCTTCCATTCTTTCCCAATTAGAACATGAGCTCTTGAATCATACTTCTCCTTTGGATTGCTTCCCCCACCGCCTGCAACCCCATAGACACCTTATAGCACACATCCTGGCATAGACTCACACTAACCATCAAATACAGATAACTGGCTAGAAGGCACACAGAACTATATGCGTACAGACTATTCTACTCAATGAAATGGATCTTAGTCTTAGTGGTAGCCTGAATGTGTCTGTAGCATTTTGCTTGCACCTCAGTTTTTCCCAATTTCTGAGCATGACAAATTGCCCCTGGCTAGATTGCTTTAGCTGGCCAAGTGAAGAAAGACACGCCAGCTGCCCTCCAAAATTTTATCCAAGAACAGAATTGAAGCAAGACCAACTTCTCAGAAATCGAGGGGTTTTGTACTAGAGGGGACAATTTTCTGATACTTTAGTTTTTAAATGATTTGCCTTGGCTAGAGTGGCCAAAAAAAAAAAAAGAAGAAAGAAAGAAAGAAAGAAAGAAAGAAAGAAAGAAAGAAAGAAAGAAAGAAAGAAAGAAGAAAGAAAGACAGGCTCCACCAAAGTACTTATGCTGAAAGCTTAGCTTTCAAGCCAACAGAATTTCAGTGTTCAAATTTCAACCTTGGTTGGCTTGACACACTGTCTACCTAAATGTTTTGGCTATTCATTGAACAGCTTGCATAGCCCATATGGTTACCATGGAGCCCATGGTTAGACTGAATGCCACTTAAATCTTCTAAATCCCTCTGTTAAAGGATTTCATCTCACTCTCTCTGCTACCTCCGACAAAATAAAATTTGAACCAAGGCAGTCAGTAGGTAACTCAGAACAAGCTATCGATTTTACAATTTCTCAATTTGTAAAATGGAAATGTGATTTCTTTTCACATAACATTTTGTTAAGAATCTTACCAGTAATTAGGTTTTTATGTCCATAAAATACACTGGATTCCTTAGAATTAAAGCTATCTGGCAATTCTCTCTAATTTGAAAAAGTTTAATTAATTTTAAATATCTGTAATGAAACACACCAATAATTTCTGGTAATTCTACTAAATGTGTACATCTTTTAAACCTTTTTAATTTAAAAAGAAAGTAAATTAGACAGGGAAATCCTGATTTCTTCCCCTCCAGATTAGAAAGGACAGTTTTCTGTTGTTATTGCAGTTCTTTCTTTGGCCTTAATCATTGATTCATCTTTAATTTATCAGGTGGCATTTTCCCAAGGGATCTAAGCAACTGCTATTTTTGGTGTAAGAGATTTGTAATTTGGTCTTTATACTTTTAAAAATATGCAATTATTCACACAAACTAATAAGAAATGTCGTACTGGTACACATTTCAGCTTTACTGGCTGGAGAATTCTGTCTCTAAAAACGGTATAAACAAATGGTTTGTGGGAGGGCATGTTTGCTCTCCATTATGTTAACAGCAGAATGCCAAGACATTTTCCTCGAGAACTCATCAGAAATCTATCATCCAAGCGTGTATCTAAACCTTTTAAAACACATTCTTATTTCAACCTATATTGAATCCTGAAGTAATACATTTCCATAATTTCAATATCTGTTATGTAAAGTTCTAGTACCATTTACTTGTTTTACATTTTTCTTCTTTTAAATCCCAAAGGATGCCCCCTTCCCAGTTCTACAGGAGGCAGCGAACAAGTCTGTATGAGTTACCCTTTTTGGATCTTTCATATTATAAATTTTGATTAAAACCTCTCTTACCTTTGGACTGACATGTTCTACTTACTTAATACATTTTATAGTCATTATCATGGAAGGCCTGATAAATATTAAGACTTTAGCCCTTTTCAGTTATTGTTCTTTTTATTTCTCTGCCTCATATGACACTGTTGATCATATTCTATTTCTTTATATTCTCTTCTACCTTGGCAACTCTGACACACTATGTTACCTTAATGTCTGCGCTGCTTTTTGCTCTTCATTCTGTGCATATTCTCTTGTTCTTTCCTTGACTCTGGTTCTTCCTCAGTGTGATCTAGATTTACTTGACCACCATTCTTAGCCACCCCATCCCGTCTAATATATTTTTTAATTGACTTCAGGAGTCATTCTAGAATTACTTTTTTACTAGAGTTAAGAAAAACCTGGGATCCCTGGGTGGCGCAGCGGTTTGGCGCCTGCCTTTGGCCCAGGGTGTGATCCTGGAGACCCGGGATCGAATCCCACATCGGGCTCCCGGTGCATGGAGCCTGCTTCTCCCTCTGTCTGTGTCTCTGCCTCTCTCTCTCTCTCTCTCTCTCTCTATGTGACTATCATAAATAAATAAAATTAAAAAAAAAAAGAAAAAAAAAAAAGAAAAACCTTGAACCAAAATGAGAGATTTCAGATTTTTTTTAAAATGTGGGTATATTATTTCCTGATATCCCCCCACCCCATGTCTCTACTGAAAAGTGAAACATTTTATCACAGTTTCAGTGGGTCTCTCCAGAGTTTATGTGCAAGCCTATCTTTCCATATTTGCTTAAGTTGAGTGATCACCACAGAATATTACCCTTTTTCTGGGTCATTTACAAATGTGTTAAATAAAATAAATTCCAGTCCTTAGGAAGCCTCACAGCTTGCATGTCTGCAAGTTATAGCTGCGTTCTAAAAGCAGAGATGCAAAATTCAGCAAGCTTCATTTGTTATTTAGTTGATTTCCTTTGGCACGTGACACTAACACGCAGACCTCTCCTAAGACTGTCCATTTTCTCTCTAGAGATGCCCACTTTCCTGCAATGTTCTGATTATACTTATTACAGGATAGATACGTTACATGGAGACTTTTAAAAAATACAATATCTTGTTTATTTCTTGTGTGTGTATTTGAAGTTCATTGTAAAAGGAAATACAATGACAACATTAATAAGAATTATAAAACTTCTAAAGAATTTTAATGGTGGGGATCCCTGGATGGTTCAGCGAGCGGTTTAGTGCCTGCCTTCAGCCCAGGACATGATTCTGGAGTCCCAGGATCAAGTCCCACATCAGGCTCCCTGCATTGAGCCTGCTTCTTCCTCTGCCTGTGTCTCTGCCTCTCTCTCTCTATGTCGCTCATGAATAAATAAATAAAATCTTTAAAAAAAAGAATTTAATGGCTACTACAATATTATTATGCATAAGAGTAATAAAATTCAATTTATTTACATTCACTCTAAGTTATACTAAAATGGAAATAACCAACCTATATTAAGTGATCAAGTCACCCTTAGTGAGGCAGAATGACAGGATCTATAAAGCATGGGGGGTTGGGGGCAGCTTAGAACATTCATGAATTTCAAAGAATATCGAATCTCTCTCCAAAACTACTTAAATAATTTTATATCCTTTCTAGAAAGGAATGTCTAACTTAACATTTGATGAAGTGATCGTTATAATCTGGAGAAATAGTTTTATATTTGTGCCATCTCTTTCTTTTCTATTCCAAATCCTAATTACAGCTTAAATTGCTTGGGAGAATACCAAGAAATAAAAGTATTTTTACTTTGTTTTTTTCATTTTGACAATTAAAAAACGATTGTTCATTCCCAATAAAAACACTAGTAGTGTGTGTATGTGTATTGACAAACTGATTCTGAACTTTAACTTGAAATGTGAATAGTCGATAACAATGATAATTATGAAATAGAACAAAGTTAATTGACTTACACTATTAGATATGAAGATTTATTATAAGGTTATAGTAATTAAAACAATGTGGAACTAGTACAAGAATAGACAGATGGAACAAAATAAAAAACTCAGAAAAAGACCCATCTATAAATACCTGCTTTATTTATCTATGACAAAAGTGTCACTACAATGCTCTGAGGAAAGGGTAATCATTTCAATAAATGGTGCTGGGTTAATTTATATTCATATGGGCAAAAATGAAACTTGACTCCTATTTTATACCATACATAAAAGTCAATGTCAAAAAAAAAAGTCAATGTCAGATAGGTCATATACTCAAATGTGAAGAGTAAGACAATAAAGTTTATAGAAGAAAATATAAAAGAATTTCTTCATGCCCTCAGAGTAGGCAATGACTTTTGAGAAATCACAAAAAGTAAAGAATCACAAAATACAAAAAACACTAATCATAAAAAAGATATTGGCAGGCAGGACTTCATTAACATTAAGAACTTCTGTTTACTGAGGCATCATCAACAAATTACCAAGGCGAGACATAGAGTAAGAGAAAATATTTGCAATACACACATCTAACAAATAATTCATATCCAGAATATATAAAAATATATATATAAAAAATGCCTACAAATCAGTTAATTAAAGAGGGAAAACCCATTTTTAAAACATGGGCAACATACTTGAACAAGCACTTAACCAAACAGTGTATACAAATGGCCAACAGATATAGAAATATGTCATTAGTTATCAAGGAAATACAAATTGGAACTACAACAGATACCTTCCACACCCACCAAAATAGCTAAAATTAAAAAGACCTATGATATAAACTATTGGTGTGAATCTAGAGCAATCAGATCTCCTAGACTCTGGTGATAGGACTATAAATCAGAACCACTGCTTTATAAACATTTTTAGCAGTATCTACTAGAGTTAAACCTATGCCTACCATATGACCCAGCAATCCTATTTCCAGTTATATGCCCAAGAGAAATGAGTGCCTATGTCCAACTATGTCCAACCAAAAGACATGTCAAAAATATTAGTTTTATTCATAATGGTCAAAATGGAAAAACTCTAAATTCTCTCAATAGTAGACTGGATAAGTATGTTGTGGTAAGTTAATATGATGAAACCCTATGCAGCAATTCAAAAGAATATGTATAGCTACATACAAAAACATGGATTAATTTTGTAGACATAATGTAGTACCAAAAAGTCAGACATAAAAGACTTTCTATCCAGTTCAAGATAAGAAAAACCACCCTTCAGAGACTGGACTCTGAATGGTGATTGCTTTTTGGCAAGAAGATGTTGAAAAAATACAAGGGAATCTTCAGGGTACTAGATCTTTCAAGGATCTAGATTTTGATCTAGGTTATGTTTACCTGAGTGTGTATATATTAAAAAATTCATTGAGCTATACACTAAAGATTTGAGTACATTATTGTATGTTTTTTCTACTCAAAAATGGGAGAAAGAAGAGCAGTACTGGGGGGAGAGGGACAGGGAAGAAAGAGAGGAGAAAGAGAAACAGGAGCAAAAACAATCCTGTGAAAACTTATGAATTCAAACTGCTACAAAATAATTACACTTATTGGAATATAGATATTTACTTTATAGAACCATCTTAGATGACCTGATTTGGATTGCTTTAATCACAAAAAAAGAAATTTAACTTGGGAAAAAACCCTTTTCCTTCTTTGATTGAAAAAAAAAAAAAGGTAAAGCTAATTTTCCATAGTGATTTCATTTGCTGTTTTCTGTATTTCTATTAAAAGTATTTTATGGTTTTTCTTATTATTTTACCATCACCCCATGTATCAGGCTATTTAAATTTTTTTCTATAATTACTAAACTTTAAAAAAACTTTATGGTTTCAAAGATTATAGGGTATAGTTACACACATATATATAGGACATTATTAGAGAAAACAATATGCAAATTATAAATTGTCTTTTTTTAATTAAATTATACTGTTTTCTAGAAGTGAACATTTATCAGTATTTTATTCAGACTTACTTGTATTACTAAAATCCTATTAAATCAGTTACAGATAAAACAAACTAATTATAGTAATACCTTCCTGAAATATTAGTTCAACATTAAAACAGTGCACCCTTAGTATAACATGCTATTAATGATTCTGCCTTAGAGAATAACAAATCATCTGAATGGCATTGTTTAACAAAATGCCTCATTTTTTTAATTGAAGTATAATTGACATACAATATCATATGAGTTTCGGGTATATATCAGAGTGATTTGATATTTTTATTCATTACACAATGATACCCACAATAAGTCTAATTATCATCTGTCATTGCACAAAGTTATTAAAGTATTATTGACTATATTCTCTATTTTCATCCCTGTGATTTCTTTTATAACTGAAAGATTCTACTTCTTAATCCCCTTCACTTATTTCACCTGAACCCCCAACACTTGCCCTGCTGGTAACCAACAGTTTATTTCCTCTATCTATGAGCTTGTTTCTGTTTTGTTTTGTTGTTTGTTTTGTTTTCAGATTCCACTTATAAGTGAAATCATATGGAATTTGTCTTTCTCTGACTTATTCACTTATCATAACACCCTCTAGGTCAATCTCTGTTGTTGCAAATGGCAAGACTTCATTTTTTTTAAATGGCTAAGTTATATATCATTGTATATACAGGCGTACCCCCCATTTTATTGCACTTCAACTTACTGTGCTTTGCAAGTATCGTTGTGTTCTTTGCAAAATTGAAGGTTTGTGGCAACCAACCATGCACTGAAGAAGTCTATTAATACTATTCTTCCGATAGTCCTTTTGCTCATTTTATGTTTCTGTGTCACATTTTAGTTAAGTCTCACAATATTTTAACCCTTTTCATTATTATTTTATTATGGTGATCTGTGATCAGTTATTATGATTTTCTGAAATCTTAGGTGATAGTTAACATTTTTAAACAATACGGTATTTTTAAAGTATGTACTTTTTAAAGACATAAGCTATTGCACACTTAATAGATTATAGTATATACATAGCTTTTATATGCACTGCAAAACCAAAGAATTCATTCGATTCATTTTATTGCATTATTCTGTTTATTGTGGTGGTCTGGAACCAAACCCACAATATCTCCAAGGTATGCCTATATGTACCACATCTTCTTTATCCATTTATCTATCAGTAGACACTTAGGTTGCTTCCATATCTTGATTATGCTACAATACACAGAGGGCATTTGATTTGTGTTTTCATTTTCTATGGATAAATATTGAGAAGTGGGATTGTCAACTTGTATGGTAGTTCTATTTTTAATTTTTTGAGGAAACTCTGTAGTGGTTGCACCAATTTACATTCCCCCCAACAGTGTGTGAGGGTTCCCTTTTTTCCATGTCCTTGCCAATGCTCATTATTTTTTGTCTTTTTGACAATAGCCAATCTGACAGGTGTGAGGTTATACCTCATTGTTGTTTTGATTTTTATTTTCTTGGTGATTAGTAATTTGGGGCATCTGTTCATATGCCTGTTGACCATCTGTATGTCTTCTTTGGAAAAATGTCCATTTAAGTCCTCTGCCCATTTTTTAATCAAGTTGTTCGGGTTTTTTTTTACATTAAGTTGTGAATATGATACCTAATTTGACGTATACTTTTAATGTATTCTTTATATTAACTTATTTTTCAAGGTGTTTAAGATTATTTACTTGTAGAATCAAATCTATATAGCCACATCTACTGGAGCTTTCCATGTAAAAAGTTGCTGGCAGTTCCATTAAATATCTGCACTTGAAATTTTGAAAATAGACGGGAAAAATTTCTTCGTGAAGAGTGAATATTATATACTAATTTTTATTTTTTTATTTTTTTTATATACTAATTTTTAAATAAATCAGGAAACCTGAAGTGGTAAGAGCAGTCAGTTAAATCTAGCTCCTATCTTTTAAAATATTTTAATTTCTTAGGAAGAACAATGTGGCCATTGAGTTAAATAGTACATATACTGACTATCTTTGTTCTGGACTTTCTCCTTAAGCATGTTTGTATGGTAAACACCCTTAGACCTGATGGCCTCCCTATGGGGTGGAGGGCAGATTTGTTGACTGTCTGGTGTAATAAAGATAATGTCTCCCTTCAGGGCAAAGTTCTGTCAGGCCTATTTTCATTTTATTAAAAAAGATCTGGGTCCCCTAGCTCAGGGTTCTTCGCACAATCCCACTGCATGCCCAGCATCTACGTGGGTGTCTCACAGTACAGGGTGAATGTAAATCTCATATTAATTTCTGTGCTGTGAATAAAGAGTCTTTTTGTCTCTGACACAGGAGTCTCCTGTCTCCATTTTGTGTCTTTATGTATAAAACTGTGCCAGGCTAACAAGTAGTGTTCTTGACAATCCATAGCTTGTCATTAAGAGGCATTACAAAATCAAGGATAAGCTCCTACTTCATTAAACTTTTCATTATTCCTTGGATGTATGTCATCAGCCTTCGAACTACTAGGAACCTCTGCACATGCTTTCCTTTCCTCTATAATGCCCTGCTCCACCCTGGTCAGAAATAGAGACTTGCCAGGGGCCAGTTGGTACTCTAATTGTGGACAAGACAAACAGTTCCTACCCTCATGGAGAATATAATCTGGAGTGTCCTCTCCAGATATAGTCTGCTAAAACTCTGCTTTGCCCTCTAACATTTAGCTCAAATCTCATTCTGCTGAGAAGTCTTTCCATTCTTCTCTAAAGTGTACTTGGTTATTCCATGTTCCCATAGGGCTTTGACCCATATCATGACGTCACTCTATCTCACTGCAGACACCACATCTCATTTTTTTTAATTTTTTTTTTTTTTTTTTTTTTATGATAGTCACACAGAGAGAGAGAGAGGCAGAGACACAGGCAGAGGGAGAAGCAGGCTCCATACAGGGAGCCCGACGTGGGACTCGATCCCGGGTCTCCAGGATCACGCCCTGGGCCAAAGGCAGGCGCTAAACCGCTGCGCCACCCAGAGATCCCTCATTTTTTAAAAAAATTCTCATTATGTTCCTCAGTGCCCAGCACATACTTGGTACTTAATGTTTGGCATAGAAAGGAAGAAGAGTAAGTTAACAAACAAGCAAAGAAGCATATAGATGTCATACACTGTTTGGTCTGCTCACATGCTAAGGAAAACATAAGGATGAGGCTTTGACTCACATTTTATTCCATTTGTTTATACTTTGTCTCCTAAATTAACCAGAGGTAAGTTTCCATGTCAGCACACATCCTTATTTTTTACCCAGAGTTAGATAACCTTTGATTAGGAGACCCAGTCTTATATATAAAGAAAGACTATATGCTTTCACAGGAGCTTCTGGAAACCCGGGCCCACAGTAAAGTGCCCTGGGACTTAGAATAAGGAACACTAAAATATCAATAAAAATGTAAAAAGATGGAGAGAATTGTTTTTCCCAGGATTCTTCTCTGGAAAAAATACTATAAAAGTTTGGGAAGAATTCTGCAATATGTCAGGGATGACAAAGGAGCAACAAAATAGCTGATAACAATTACCAGCTTTCTCAGAAAGTGGAACCTATAAACTTTGGGGCTCTGATTTCCACAAGGGCGTATAGATTTGAAGCCAAAGAGGAAAAAGCTGGGCACTGCTAAATAGGGATCATTCTTCTCCATTTTCCTTCCCCCTAATCTCTCAGCATCTCTGTTAAGTAAATGTCAAATAAAAAGTTTAAAAGTGTCAGTTCAGGGGATCCCTGGGTGGCTCAGTGGTTTGGTGCCTGCCTTCGGCCCAGGGCCTAATCCTGGAGTCCCGGGATTGAGTCCCACACCAGGCTCTCTGCATGGAGCCTGCTTCTCCCTCTGCCCGTGTCTCTGTTTCTCTCTCTCTTTCATGAATAAATGAATGGAATCTTCAAATAAATAAATAAATGTGTCAGTTCAGTGGCACAGGTAGAGAAGAACAAAGCAGGTGTTTTATTCTGGCTTTGTATATTGGAGTGACCCAGACCTGGGTTCAAATCTTAATTTTGGAAAAGGGGGTTACCCTCTCCAGGCAGGACCAGCTACAAAATTTGTGGGGCCCAGTACAAGATAAAACGTGAATCCTCCTTGGATAACTGTAATAATTCTAGAGCTATTCCATGGCAAAGGGCCCTGCATCCCCTCCTGTGGGATAAAATGCATTTATCAGATGAAAACCAACCTGTCAGCCTCCCCCTTGCCACGAGCGGACCCCACCGGCAGCTTTGGGCCTCTGGATAACCTCAGACTGATTACACACTTCATGCCCTGTAATAGAATCTTCCATAGTCATAAAAATATGTGGAGCCCCTTTTGAAAAAATTAAGAATTTCAAGACAGTGAGGGTGAAGCATTAAGCCAAGCCATGGGAGTCCTTCTAAGTGTGGGCTCTGTCAACTGCAGAGTTCACATGCCCTATCACTAGGCGTCAGATTCCTTACGTGAAAACTGTTGACAAAAATAATGCCCTTGCAGAGATCTTGCAAGGGTTACATGAATTACCAGGTTAAAAGTGCCTAGTCTGTTGTGAGCATTCAGTATTACTGGTTCCCTTTCCCTTCCCCTGCCCCTTCCTTCTCTTTCTTTCCCCCACACCCTTCATTATAAAAGGGATAGTATATTAAATACACCTGTGCTATTGGTTAAATTAACTGTCAAAGAAATAAATACAACATACATGCAGATAATGTTAGAGATAATTTTCTGTAATAACAAAGATAGTACAGGAAGATTGAAATCCATGAATTATCTCAAATCACATCCTAAGTCATAACATAAAATTTCTCCCTATCAATTACTTTTTAATGAGAATTAATAGCAATCAATTTTTCTAGTGCCATAATTTACAATTACACAATATAGTGCTGAAATTAGAATAAAGATCTTTTCTTGGTTCAATTTCATATACATTAGAGCACTATGCTTTAGTTATCTTATAATTCACTGTACAATCACAAAAGAATGGTGTCTCCTGTGTGTAGATTTTTAACAGTATAAATCAGAAGAATTGTTTTTATTTTGGCTATTTTTTTAATAGTCAGTCTGGACAACAGCAGAAATACGCAGCATGCCAAGTGTCCTGAATATGAAACTGAAATATTTTATATGAAATTCCCTCCTGAAAATACTGAGAAAATGCCAAAGCGTCTGTTATGTAAATTAAATATCAGCCTTGGGCAGCTATGAGTTATGGGTCATTCACATTATACAGTAAAATGTTTTACTTTTTCTTAACTAGCACAAATTCCCTCTAGACCTGAAGTCAGAGTGGCTCACAATCACACACTTAAGTACAGAATATGCAAATGACAGTGCTTCTGAAACCCAGTCATGACACCAAGGAAAACGTACAATCAATGAAAATTATATTTGCACATAAATTTTCTAATATTTTTGTTTTAATTGTCAAAAGAGT
The DNA here is from genome assembly GCF_011100685.1 of Canis lupus familiaris. NCBI lineage: Eukaryota > Metazoa > Chordata > Mammalia > Carnivora > Canidae > Canis > Canis lupus. The sequence continues at coordinate 53,481,597 of NC_049227.1, read as the reverse complement.
TGATGCTTTTCCTTCAAAATGTTTATGCCTAGAAAAATGTTATAAAATTGAATTAAGTTTTAACAGAATAAGAAAATATCCAATGTATTTTTTTTTTTTTAATTCATGAGAGACACAGAGAGAGGCAGAGACATAGGCAGAGGGAGAAGCAGGTTCCCTGCAGGGAGCCCGATGCAGGACTCGCCAGGACCCCGGGGACCATGATCTGAGTAAAAGGCAGACATTTAACCACTGAGCCACCCAGGCACCCCTATCCAACATATCTTACAAGCATGTTCATCATTTCAATTTATAACATGGTTCATTCACCAAAAGATTCACTTTCTTTTCTTCATAAAACTTAACAAAAACGTTATATACATATTTAAAGAATGTGTGTGTGCCTAAGAGAAGAAAAGACCCTTGGTCTTTTTCTACTTACTGTTTATTGAAATTTAAATAGCCCCAAAAGGCAGGTAATCTTTTGTTCTCCTCTGGTGTTATTATATAATAAAGCCTTTGTTGCTAACTTCATCACAAGCAGGAGCTGAGCGGTATAAGAGCTTCCAAAAACCCTATAAATATAAATGCAATCACATCAGTCTGTGTAATTTAAAATGAGGATAATAATTCCTATTCTGACTATCTCTGAAGGTTGTGATGAGGATCACTGGAGATAAGGCATAAGAAAGCTTTCTTCAAGCTCTAAAGCTTTTTGTAAGTGTAGGAATATGGTAAAAGGGTGACATTGTCATTTCCAAGTATTGTCAAACACCACTTATTAAATGCATGATTGCTTGTAACACTGTGTTAAGTGTGAACTGCTGGACTGAGACAGTGGCACCACTGTTGTGTTTGCAAGTTATGATGATATAGTTTACTTCAGAAACCATGAATCCCCCATGGACTGTAATGATTATTCTCCCAATATTCAAAGGAATATCTGTTACTAATATTAGTGGCTGGAAAAGTATTTATTTTGTTTTACTTATCACTTGGAGCTAGGCCTATAGATTTTGTCATGGACTGGTTAACAACAGTTTTTTAAAATTCAAAAAGAACTCACTGCTATGCAATAAGTATCATAGTGATTTTTCCCTAATGTTTCTAAATGTCTATGTTGTTAACAAAAATAGTAACAAAAATTATTCACAAATAGTTTTCATTTACTTGTAATTTGTTTTATATGCTTTACCTAGAAATATTAGAAATTTGAGAATTCTGAACCATGTCCTAGATGTGCACAAAAGTTTTAAGTCATATACGTCCAATGTTAAATATTATAATGAAAGTGCCTTAAGAAATATATACATATACACATTTAGAAAGTGCCCCTAGGAGTATGTCATGTGTAATAATCATTTATGTAGTTATTATCTTGCTACTTAAATGTGTTTTCCACCTAATATGTTTTATTAATTAAAACAGTAAAAATATTGCATTTTAGAATATTTTCAATGTTCTTCTCCACCAGAGTGTTTTGGCATATATGTGACCAAGTTAGTCTAAATGTATAGGAATACTACAGCCATTTCCTGGCTACTTCTGATTTTTATATTTTGTTTAGCATATTTCCATATAAAGATATATTTATCAGGAAGCATATTTTTGAAAATTTTCATCCTCAAGTAGGTATCTAACTAATGACTAATTAGAAGGCACACATGATTTATAGTGACATAGTGAACATTGTGGTATAATCTTATTTATATATGTGGATAATTATCTCTGAGTTTGGTAATACACAAATATGGATATTCAGGAAAATAAAACTATATCCTGAAGTTAATATTTCTGAAACAAATAAACAAACAAAAAGACTGAGGGTATTAGAGACTTCATCTCCTCCTGAATTTACTCTCTGCCTCTCTAGAATAAGAGTATTTTTTAGAGGGAGAAGGGCAGATGGAAAGGGAGAGAGAGAATCCTAAGCAAGCTCCACACCCGGAACAGAGCCCTGCACGGGGCTGGATCTCACAACACTGAGATCACAGCCTGAGCCAAAATCAACAGACACTGAACTGACTGAACCACCCAGGTGCCCCGAGAATAAACATTTTTGAAGGATATTCCAGTCTTGACATTCGCTAATGGAATGACTCTACCAAGGCTTTGCCAGTGGATTTTGACAACTCAAACAAAAAATGCTGCTTTATAAAATCACATCAGGACTTTCTGGTCTAAAACTTCAAGTGTCTGGGGGCACTTGAAGTGGCTCACCTGAGTGGCTCACCTGAACTTTTGATTTTGGTTCAGGTCATGATAGGGTCATGAGGTGGGGTTCCAAGCTGGATGTGAATCCTGCTTGAAATTCTCTCTCTGCCTCTCCTTCTGCCCCTGCCCAGCCCCTCGCACTCTAAATAAATAAATATATATAAATAAATAAATGAAAACTTCAAGTCTCTGGATTGGTCATCTGTTGAACACAATACAAATCACCATGAAACACTGATTTTTGAATAACAAACAAGTGATACAGAGGAGAGAGAAATGGAAAAGGATTTAATCTGTATGGAGTGTCTACTATAAATTAGGGATTATATTAATTGATTTATATTAGATATTTTATTAAAAGGGAATGAGGCCCCCAAATTTCTGAGAGCTAGAATGCACACTACCAAGGAGTTGCTTCACAGCTTAAGATGGATACAAATACATATGTGACAGTGCTATTTAGTGAGTTCTTACCTAAGAAATTATGAATAATAAAGAAATGTCTGTAGTAATCAAGAAAGTGTGGTATTGGAGACAGGATGAACACATAAATCAATGGAACAGAATCGATCAACCAGAAATGGATCCATTAAGTATACTCAACTGATTTTTGACAAAGGTGCAAAAACAATTCAATGGAGAAAGGACAGTCGTTTCAGTAAATGTTCTTGGAAAAATTGAACATAAGATAGGAGGGAAAAAAGAACCTTGACCTTTATAAACTTTACTTTTTATAAAACTATTAACTCAAAATAGATCATAGATCTAAATGCAAAATGAAAAACTAAAAACTTTTATTTATGACCTCCAGTTAGACCAAGAGTTCTGAAATATGACAACAAAAGCAAGGGAAAAATCAACAAACTCAACTTCAAAAAAATTTAAAACTTTTGCTTTGTGAAAGACTATGTTAAGATGAAAAACAAACCATTGACTAGGTAAAAATGTTTGCAAATCACTTACCTAACAAAAGATTTGCAAGTCAAATATATAAAGAACTCTCTAAACTCAACATTAAGAATACAAACAATCCAATTAGGAAATGGGCAAAAGACTTGAGCAGACAATTTACCAAAGAGCATATACAGATGGAAAATAAGCAAATGAAAAGATTTTTCAATATCACTAGCCATTAGGGAAATGCAGATTAAAGCCACTATGAGCCACCATCACACACCTATCAGAATGACTAAAATGAAGGATACTGATAATACCCAGTGCTACCATGGATATGAAGCTACTAGGTCTCTCATACATTGCTACTGAGAATGTAAAATAGTACAATTACTCTAGAAATCAGTTGGGCAGATTCTTATGAAGTTAAACATTCACTTAATGACAGATCTCAGCAATTGCACTTTAGGGTACTTGTCATAGAGAAACGAAAATGAATACACACAATAACCTGTATGTAAATACTCCATAGCAGCTTTATTTGTAATAGCCCAAAGCTGGAAATAACCCAAATGTCCGTCTATGGGTGAAGAGATAAGGAGCTGTCCATTCAATGAAATAAGAAAGGAACAAACCATTAACACATGAAACAACATGGATGGATCTCAAGGGCATTGTGCTGCCTGAGAAAAGCCAGTCTCAGAAGCTTATATACTGTAGGATTCCATTTAACACTCAATGGCAAAATCAGAGTGACAAAGAATAGATGAATGTTGGCCACAGGTTAGGATTCGAAAGAGGTTGTGATGATAAAAGGTAAGCTTGAGGGGCTTCTTTGTGGTAACAGAACACTATTCTTATTGGAAAGGTGGTTATATGAATCAATACATGTGACAAAATTGCATAGACCTACATATAGGCACAAACATAAACGAATGCATGTAAAAGCTGGTGAAATCTGAACAAGTTCTGTAATTTAGTTGAAAACATTACACAAGCAACAAATGCCTGATTTGATAAATAAGTATGATTACTTAGATGTTATTGAGGAAGCAGGGTGAAGTGTGCACAGGAAATCTTTGTACTGTTTTTGCAACTTCTTGTGAGTCTTACATTATTTCAAAATAAAAAGTTTTTAAAAATTAACATAAGATGTGACTGGAATGTAAATTTACTTCCACCTGCAACTTCAAATCTGTATGAATATCTATATTGGCTGAAAAGAAGAAAACCTTGGCACATCTAAAATATTCAAATCCATACTATAACAAATATGAAAAGAACTTAGATTTCCGAGTGATTTCTCTAGTAATAATGTATTCTAGAAATAATATTTATATAACTGGAAAAGATAATGATTTATGGGCCTGGCAAGAACTTTGGAAATGTAAAAAGGAAGAAGTAAAGAGATTTGAAGCTAACACCAGAGGCTACCATGGGAGATAAATTCAGGGAAAATAAACACTGGAAAATTGGAGTTATCAGAAAAAAATCAGTGATGAGCTTACCTAACATAGAGTTTCATTTAGTGATGTTAAGACAAAGGTTACAATCTTGACTTCAAATTGCTGTTTCTGTTACTTACTGTCATTTTAAGCTAATGATCGAATTACTTTGGAATTTAAAGTTCTGCAAATGCGCAAAAGACTTGAACAGACAATTCACCAAAGAGGATACACAGATGGAAAATAAGCACTTGAAAAGCTTTTCATGTGCTTATTTGGAAATTCTTGGAAATTCTTATCTATTTCATAATGTGACAAAGTTTATAAGTTATGCCAACATTTATCTCTAAAACTGCCTCTCAAAATTCAAGGAGTTCTTTTGAAGTTGAAAGTATTCTGTGATCATTGTGAGGTCTTCATTCACGAGATGTTTACAAATTATCTCATCATCTTGGAAATATAATTGACCTTGGCCTACAATTTCAAAAGACTCTCTTACCTAAAGAGGGTAAATTTCTCCAAAGTTACAATAGGAAAGGCTACAATCTCTCTATGTAACTTTTTTTTTCTGAAGAGAATTTGCTAACATTTTACATCTTTCCTCTAAATTAAAGATAAGGCGACAACATCAGGAAATGGGGTATTTGTGATATGGAAGACAAGCATCAGTTCTTGGATGAATATCCAATGCACCAGATTATAGACACTGATGCAGCCACCATTGCAGCAAATGGACTGCAACTACATATTTTGAATTATTGAAGCAGTGGCTTGAAACTATTCAGTAGATCGGATGTATTGCCTTCCTTCATGAGATTGATGAGAATTCAGTTCTGCTTGCTACACTCCAGTGCAGAGGACTGGAGGGTATTTAGCACGCTGAGAAAGGTCAAAGTAAGACTGTATTGGTTTCTGAACCTAAAAAATTCCTAACTCTTTACTCCCCATTAAAATAAATGAAGAAAAGCTATGTTTTGATGGGTAGCATCTCAAAGACTTGCTTGAGGCATAAAGGAAAGAAACTACTGTGGCTAAGACCAGGAAATGCTTATTTACCACCTTCTAGAGCATATAAAGGAGCACAGTGCTACACACTATCTTGTAGTGTGCTATTATAACATTATCATCTCAAAAGTTATATGCTGCCTAAATAATGGAGTTTCCCAACAAGGAAAATGCATTACTAAGGGGAAAAGAAGAGAGAGAAGCAAACTAAGAAGCCAACTCTTAACTTTAGAGAACAAACTGATGATGGTTCCAGGGCAGATGGGGGAAATAAGGGATGGGGGTTACGAGGGCACTTGTGATTAGCACAGGGTTATGCTTTCAAGTGCTGAATCACTATACTGTATACCTGAAACTAATATTTCACTGTGCGTCAACTAACTGTAATTTAATAAGACCTTAAAAAATACATTACTATATTTGGGTCTTCTTTTTGGCAGATATTCCAGGAACAAAACATTAATTTTGCGATTCCAATTGATTGCAAAATGGATTTTTCATACAAAAGCTGCAATCAGATTTCACTACAGGCAGAAGTTTAAAAGTTTAGGAAAAGTAGTAGTTATGCAGAGTATTAGATTCCCAAGAAAATGCTGCACTAATGACCAAATATATTTAACTCTTAAGTTGAGTTCAACACTTGGACTAAACCACAACAGCTCCAAATTGTACAACATGTTTTAGGAGGTGAGGAATACCCTCAGCCAAACATGTTCAATGGAAATGTTAAAAGGAAACAATTGCTCTTTGAGCTGAAATAGTGGGGATTTGATACAATGGTTTGTTTCCTGCTTATGTGCTTCTTGTTAGCATATCAGATTGATCAGAACTAGAATTCTCCCAGTCTCTCCCACAATTTCCCCACTCCTCTGACTCTCCCCAGCATCAGAGATCACAAAGAGCTTGACACATCTATTGAAAATTTTTGGAAGAAGTAAATGTGATAAGTAATGTGCTTGTGTGTGTGTGTGCATGCGCACACACACACAGTTTCTTCTCTTTGAGGTTTTTGCTGAAATTTTTTGTATTATTCTTAACCAAATAAAATAACAAGGATCCAAATACAATTTTCCTTTTAGATCCCATGATTGGTAATCTCCTGGAGAAAAGAAAAGCACTATTTGCTATCAGTAATTTAGAATGCTGTGGTAACAAAAAGGGATACATATGTTCATCAATTAGGTTTCTATTCCATCCTTTTTTTAAAAAAAAATATTTTATTTATTTATTCATGAGAGGCACAGAGAGAGAAAGAGAGAGAGGCAGAGACACGGGCAGAGGGAGAAGCAGGCTCCATGCAGGGAGCATGGACTCCATCCCAGGTCTCCAGGGTCACACCTTGGGCTGAAGGTGGCACTAAATCGCTGGGCCATTGGGGCTGCCTATTCCATCCTTTTTATTAACATTTGACACATATATAAGAATATATGTAACATAAATTATTTCAGACACAAATTGAACAGTTACTAACCTACCCTCAACTGAAGAATATTGCCAATAATGTTGCATCTATCTGTGTATCTCTTCCCCTTACCACTTCTTTGCCTCTCTATGCCCCCAAGAGGTACCAATATTATGAAATTTGTGTTTATACTTCTTTCCCCCTTCCCATAGTTTTATCACAAACATATTTAGGTCTAAAGAATATACTGTTTGATTTCTTGGTTTGAAGATTATAAAAACAATAACCTACTGTACATATTTTTCTGTGATTTTCCTTGTTTAAGCAACACTGTTTCATTCATGTTGTTGCCTACAAGTGTAGATCATTCATTTTCACTGCTGCATGAAATCAAATTGTGTGACTATTCTACAATTTGATGATCCATGATGCTATCAACAGACATTTGAGACATTCTAACTGCCACCCAGTTTTCTAAGCCCTTATCGTCACCCATTTCAGGTTGGGTAATTCTGACTATCAATAAACTCAAAGGTTTCATCAGTTAGAACAGGATTAGCACCATGGTAAATTATAGCCATTTGTAAGGAATAATCCAAGAAGGCCCTTTAGATCTTCTGATCATGGGCTGCTTAGGCCTAGAATAAATCATCCAACTGATTTTAATATTCATTCCTTCACTTTATGGTACACAGGTTTTGTAATACTATATTCTGCTTCATGATTACTTTGAATAAACATGGTCTGAATTTTGAAAACTTAAATGGAAAAACATTTTCCATAATGCAAAGAGCCTGTGCTTTGGATTCAGTCATATTTGCATTGAAATCCTGATTCTGTCATTTTCTAGCTATGAGAGCTTGAATAATTTATTTAAGTTCCCCAAGTCTCAGTTTCTCTTTCAATAAAATGGAAACAATAATACATATTCATAAGTTGATATCACTATTATTAAATAAGGTAATATATTCATGGCTAGCATAATGTCTAGAATATAGAAGGTATTTAATAAACGTGTAGGGAATAAAGGACCAAAGAATGAGTAGTCAAAGGGGTGAGCAAGGAAGCAACATACATAGCTGCAGAGCACAGAAGATAACAAAGCTGTGTGAGTAGAGTGTGAGAAAATACTTAGTGGTGGGTCCCTTTCAAAGGAGAGAACACATGCCCCTTATTCATGGGGCTGCTACATTACACACGGGTGGTGCTCTCTGGAATTGTGCAACATGGCAGCCTTGTTTTAAGACATCTATATTCTTTTTTAAAAATATAATATGCTGGTCAAACAAAATATATCTGTAAGTGATTGGCCTGGATAACTACTATTCAATCCTTGATTTATAGCAGTGTCATCCAGGGATGTAGGAATTATCAAATAGGTGGCAAAACCAAAGCTAGTATCTTTTGTGTGCCTACTATACGTCATGTATCTTCTGAGACGCGAAAAGAGGAAAGTGCTATTGAAAACACCTCATTCTGGGATGCCTGGGTAGCTCAGTGGTTGAATGCCTCCTTTTGGCCTAGGGTGTGATCCTGGAGTCCCAGGATCAAGTCCCACATTGGGCTCCTACATGGAGCCTGCTTCTCCCTCTGCCTATGTCTCTGCCTCTATCTGTGTCTCTCACGAATAAATAAATAAAATCTTTAAAAAAGGAAAATGAAAAAACACCTCATCCCTTTGCCCAAGAACCTAAAATTTGCACCTTCTGTCGTGTGACAGTCTCCTGACACTGCCTGTTTGCTTGGGGGAGTCTAGGCCTTGTGGAATCAGTCCAGGACAAAGGGCTTCAAACACCTAAGATACCCTTCAGACTGCAAAGAACATATACATATAAGACAAAAGAAGCTTGTCAGCTTCTCCAGAGCAAGGATACACTGGATGTTCATGTCTACCTCCTTCATCCTTCCTGTTCTCCAGCCCCTTTCTAGTATTTCCAATTTCTGTCATCTTTTCTTCAAAGCTCTACTCCCTAACACAAAGATGTTCTGGGCAGTCTTTCTCTAATTCCCTTTATTCACCTCATCCTGGGAATAACTCTAAGGAAACAATCATTTTGCTTGACTAATTTGATGTAGCTCAAGTTCTTGGTTGGTTTTATACGTATTATCTACAGCATTAGTGCTGTGAAAACTTTCTCTCCCATCCCATTATTAATTAAAGGAAGTTATAGACAACCATACAAAATTTAAAACATAGCTGAGACTGTTTCAAGGCCAAAATTTCCTGTAAGAATAGTAGTTACATACTACTAAATTCTGACTTGTAAAGTACAGATGGAACTTGAAAAGTACTAGTCATTCTGGCCTTTTTCCACCCCTTTGAAAACCTGGTCTACACTGGGTGTTACACTATATGTTGGCAAATTGGACTCCAATTAAAAAAAATATGTTAAAAAAAAAAGAAAAGAAAAAGAAAACCCGGTCTTATATACATTGCCCACTATTGCTGCTGGGCGATTATCCTAGGCTTGTCATCAATCTGACCTGCTTGCCTTGCATGCCTTTATGATTTCATTTTATTTTGCCTAACTCTACCATATATCGCCTGACAATTTCAAATATCATCCCTGACAACTTTTCTCTTTTCACCACTATGTCAGAGCTCTCTGAAACACAGAACAGGTATAGTCTGACCTGCCCATTCTATAGCTTTATGACCAGATTAATAAGAAAAAAATAATTAATACTCAAACATTATCTGATAGATGACATGTACAAGTAGCAAAATTCCAATCTTTAGGACACACTGGCTTCATGCATAATGACTGGGAAGTGAAGAGTTCTAATCTGGCTTTCCAGCTTGCCTCTGCCGCATGCCTTGTGATGTAATATTCATTCTTTCTTCTCTGGCTCCTTGTATGTCAGCATTACCCCAGGTCTTTCCAGAATCATAAGCAACCTCTGGCCTATCACTTATTCTCAGTCCTGAGCTCCATTCTCCAGACTACAATGATAACCATGAGGAATAATTCTTGTGAGGAGGGGCTAAGGTAAAACTCATTTCCTTTCTGAGAACAAGTCTGTTAGTGTCACTCCTCTTTTGTGTTGCTAGTAGCTCAGCTGCTCACTACAGCAGCATGCTTCAATAGGAAGAGCTTACTTCTCATCTTTATGCCCTTGGGAGACTCTCTCCCAGGGGAGACCAGCAGAGCAAAAGCCATTTGCTGTCTGTTTAATTCTGGACCAGAATTCATTCAACTAAAATGGAAAGAAATATTACCAATACTGGCCTAAGCAAACAGGAGTTTTTTTCTCTTCAAAAAACCATGGATTTAGAGGCAGGAAGTCTACTACAGCTACTCTACAATGCCATCACAGACTAAGGCTCACCTAAGTTATCTTTCTGCTCTGTGTACTATGCATGTAGTTTTTGTCTTCATATTTACAAAATGGCTACTGCACCTCCATACATCACATCTGTGTTCCAGGCAGGAAGAAAGCAGAGGATCCTTGGCCATTTTATCAATTTCTTCTGGGCTTCCCTTCTCAAGCAGTCTCTGTTTATGCTCCTATCATTGACCAAAAAACTGTGTCTTAGAGCCAATCCAGTCTACAATCATGGCTGAGAAATCAAACGTTTTAACTTTCTAGCCCTTAGAGTAGAAGACACAAATTTTACAAACATAATACTCCTTCCATTGAAGGTTAAATCAGTGAATTTTTTTTAAAGTTTAGGGAAATTGTATTCATGAAATATATATTTCTCTATGTATATCTGTTACATTTTATTGCAATTTTGATGAGGGTGCTTAAGGCACTACATAAGTAACTCTCAAATGATAGACATTGTGCAAAATAACTAATATCTTAAACATTATACTCCAGGGCCAAAGTATGTGAAATAAATAGGAGAAGATAACAGGGAGGGGACAATAAAAAAAAAAAAAGCAGATTAAGATTTGGAAGAGGAGACAAAACTAAATTAAATCTGATAACAATAAGTGAGCAACTGTCCTAAGTGCTTGTTTCTCAAAGTCAAAATCAACTTGCACTCAATATCATCTTCCCAGGGTGTCTAGGAGGGTGCTGCAGGAGAGAAAACAAAACAAAACAAAACAAAACAAAACAAAACAGATGCTTCAGTGCCTTTGCAAAAACATATGTAATAATTTTCAAATACAGAAAAAAATATTATGTTATGTAAAAATATTAGACCACAAGCTTTAAAAATGTTGTTTCTATCTTAGGAATTCAAAACAATTATTAGTCTTTAAAGAGTACCCAAAGAAATTTGCAAACAATACACTATATTACTGTGTAAAATTATAGTGAATCAAAGATCCTTTTCTCACTTTCTTTTTTCTCTTAATCCCTTCTTTTATATTCTCTCTCTTTCCCTTGCTCTCCTTTTCCCTATACACACATGTATGATCACACACAAATTTATCCAAATAATATTGTATTTCCCTAAAGTGTTTTAGTAAAATACACATTTTAATAACAAATGCATATTTGTAAATAAGATAAGTTATTAGAATATTAAAGCATATGATATAATTTAAGAGAACAAATGTTTCAAATGTTCCCTTTAGTTATCTTTTTTTTTCAATTAGGCAAGATAGGCTAGTAATAACGTCTTCCATTGTCTGGTCTTCTCCTCTATCCTAGGCTATACCCTTGTACCTAAAAATGCAAATACAATTTGCTACCCATTTATTATGGAGCCTGGAAATAGTTGCAAAAAAATGTTTTTTATGTTTAGCTTATATCTCTCCAATATCTTAGTATAATAATAATAGTTTTCATTTTCAATAACACTTTAAACTCCTCTTTTAATATTTGTAGATATATCTTGATTCTACAATTATGCATTTATCTGTGACCATATTGTAATTAGTACATTAAATAGAAATCTCATGAATAGTATTTAATGTTTTATCACAGTAAGGATAAATAGTTGCACTTTAAATTCATTAGTTCATTTGACGTAACGTTTTTGAGATCTGCTACGTACCAACTATCATGATTTGCTTCTTTTCCTCTCGGTAGCCTGTGGTTAAAGACTGGAGACTAAGCATGGGTCTGTCTTCTTCTCCACTTAGTTGCTAGCGTCTAACTTTGTGTCTGGCACATAGCAAGTGTTGAATGCATAAATAGACGTTCATCTTCAAAGTCTGTTTCTGTTTTATGGTCCACTTTTTAGTCATCCTGAATCTAAACTTTTCTTTCCAAAAGAATAATCCTGTTCCTTGTAGCAGAATTTCAGGCTTGAATGATTGTTACATTTGTTTCCCAGCCATCTACACATGTGCCAAACTGCTTGAAGCAGTACTTGAGTGATTTCTTAAAGCATCTCTCTTTGCTTTTCCCACTCACTGTTACCTGAATTCAGATCATTAGCCAGGAACTTCTTGAGTGTCTTCTCAGAGGCATCCCGTTGTGAAAATCAAGAGCTTTTAAATGGAAGCATCATTGATGCATCCAAAAGACTGTCCAACCAAAATTATCCTCCGTACAGAGGGCAAAACTAATATGAACATCTTTTTTAGGTTCATTTTCTCGAAACGTAGAAGTTAAATTTCAATAGTCTTAAAATAAATAGTGTTATCAGATTGCTTTCCTTTCTTTTTAAAAAGATTTTATTTATTTATTCATGAGAGACATACAGAGAGAGGCAGAGAAGTAGGCAGAGGGAGAAGCAGGCTCCCTGCAGGGACCCTGATGCGGGACTCTATCCCAGGACCCCGGGATCATGACCTGAGCCAAAGGCAGATGCTCAACCACTGAGCCACCCAGGTGCCCAGATTGTTTTCTTTTCTGAGAGAAAATATTCGGGGCATGTTAAGACTACTGGAATTTTCCACATAGATTTCAGAGATTCTGGACCCACCTTGTACATTTAACAGTAAGCTACAATAGTTTGTGTAAACTGTTTTTGTAAGGTTAATGGTCATACAAAATAAGGCTTTCAATTGTGAATGTCTTCTTTCTAAGAAAAAATTTTTGTGTGTTAAAACACATTTACCAGATTATTAAGGTTACAGTTGTGACATGTCAAGACTGCAGGTTTCTGCTGCATATTATACATATTTTATTAATGACTTTGTGAGTTATTTCAGAGAAGTATCACAGAGCAAAAAATTTAAAATATATTAAAAATGTCTAATTCCGTATTTAGAAACAACTGCCAAACCACTATGACCCAGGGCCTAATTTTATGACTAATTATGAAGCAGCTGGGGTATGAATTATCTCTCATCAAAAACCATTCCAGGTCAAGGAACTTCTAAATAGTTCCTGGAGCTACCTCCATGCTCCCTCATGCAATTACATAGGAACCCATACATTTAGATACCTACAAATGTTCTCAGAAGCTGTGAATTCTAATCCTGTTCTATCACTAAATTGCTCTATAATTCTATGTTGCTTTTCTACTCCATGTTTTTTTCACCACTATATCACTGAATATGAACACAATACTTTTCTCTGGAGGACATGGTGAGGTATGATTAATTAATGTATGTAGTACATTCTGGGAAACTCAGAGGAGAGCTATACTGTATAAGTTATTGTATAAGTATAGAATATTGCACTAAAATCTCTAAACTGAATTATACAACAATGTACACTTTCAATATGGATATTTTGGCACTATATTTTCTGTGCCAATATTATAATTTAAAATAATTATAGTAGCTTCACTTTTCAAAAAAAAAAAAAAAGACATCTTTTTCTTAGAATACCAAATGCTACTAGTCTTTTAGCTATGGTTACAACAATAGCCTTAGTCAATTTCTATTAGAAGCCAGAAGTCATATATAAGAAATTCCGTGAGAATGAAAAAAATGACTGCCACAGTTGGTCTGGGTTATGGATGTTTATAATGACATGCTGAAACCGTTAGAGATGCATTAGTGTTCTAAGGATGGGCTTACCGTGGTTCTACATAGAGAGCCAAATTTGAATTTAAAGCAAAACTTGATTAAATAGTGTCTATGTAGCAAAAGGCAACAATGTTAAGGGGTGGGGAAAACTCTGAATGTCACAATGACAACCCTAAATTTTCTTTTGTTTGTTCTACCAAATTGAAAGCAATAACAACCCATCATCCACCTATTATGCGTTAAGTCCCATAACTTGTCAGCTGCTGAAATAATTGCCCAACCACTTAAATATTTCCAATATATGCCAGCAAGCAATGACAGTGTCAAATTCCTCCAAAGTATAGAATTTATGATCTTAGAATCCACTTCCTTTTCTTACCGAATCCCCATCTATATATATTTAATAAATATATATTTAAATATTTATATGATATAGATATATTTGAAACTCTACTTCCAATAACAGAATTATTTGAATTTATCATGCCTGTCATCTGTTATTCTCAAAGTACTTAACTAATAATAAATAATCTGTGAAATTTGTCTGTGACATGAGTATTACTACTTCTATTTCAGCAGCATGTTCCTGACCCTGGTCCCATCTAGTATTGCCAAGATGTCTGACTAGAGGAATTAGAAGTGGAACTGGAGACCAGAGCCAGATTGCAAGGTGGGTGGCTGGTGGTTCTACTGCTTTTTTGTCCTGTATGTGTCAAAAAATTTCCAGCTGTGGTTCCACACAGTGATCAGTTTCAAAGTCAGACTCCCTAGCAAAATAGCAGTGCAGTGAAGCCCAGCACAGCAATGGCAGGCCCAGGACAAAAATATTGCCCCAATCCACACCTGTTCAAAGTTCTTGCAACTGCACTTGATTCCCTGCTCCTTGCTAGTGTTTCAGGTTCCCCCTCCCAAGAAACCAGCAGAAGACCAGAGTGACTGTTCACTTTTTCTGAAATGGTCAAGTGGATCTCGTAACAATTTCAGAGCATTGGCATCTGGAGTAGTGTGTCTTGTAATCTGTTTCCTATAGTAAAAATATGCAAAAATAAAGTTGCAAGGATAATAAATGCATACGGGGTGGCTTTGAATGTTCGAGTGATCCCCATAAAACAACTTAATAAAGATTTGTCATTTCAAATATTGTATAATACAAATTCTCTTTAGTTTTCTTGTGATTTTTAAACCTCTGGTCCTAAGTACCTAAAAATTTTAATTTATTACTCTCTCCATATTAGTATTTGTGGATAATACCTGAGTAACACTATCACCCTTTAATTTGTCTTAATAAATTTCCAACCTGCTTGGATATTTTTTATAAACTTTCACTAACCATTTATGCAGATAGGGAAATGTGAGTCTTGTATGGAGATGGAAATTCTTCAGATTTGTAAAGATGTTGAGTGTCATAAGCATATTCAGAGGTTCCAAAATAAATATTAGACCTGGTGTGCAGTTTTTCTTTTTTTAATCAAAATGTGAAAGATCTTGGAGTAATTGACATCATTTAAATTGTCAAATAAAACTGCTGAGCTTACATTTTTATATCCATTCTTTCCTGAATTCTACCTAGAGAAATAAAAAGATCCATATCAGCACTGAAAGTGGCTAAAAATCCTGTTTGCAGATTGCCTTTTTCAATACATTCCAGAAATAACATGGATGAGCTCATATTCAGAGTGCTAACCACATAGCACCTTTGCAAAAATTAGGGAAGGACACTTCCTGAAAGGATAGGGACCTGAAAGCACATTCACATCTCTCTAAATATTGAAGAGCCCCAACATTTATTTCTTGATCTTTCTTCCCCACCCTTACTCATTAGAAAATTCTTTTGCCTTTAAATATCATCTTAATGTTGACAGCCAGATTTGTATTTCGGCCCCATTTGCCTGCCTTAGCTCTTGATTCATGTACCTGTTGTCTACTCAGCATACCCATTTTGATATCCAATTGGTCTCCCAAAGTTAAAATGGCAAAAAAATAACTCTTGGTTCCCTTACCCTCACTCAAACCTGATCTTTCCTAAGTCTTTCCCATTCCAATTAGAAACACTACACTTCATGTGTATATTTAGCCCAAATTCCTAGAAATCACCCTCAATTCCTTTCCCATCTCCTACTGTAATCCTGAAGCATATTCTGTGGGCTCTATTTTTACTTTAAATCCTGATTCAAGCCATTCTCATACCCTCTACCGTCACTAGCTAGTACAAGCCACTATAATTTCTCATCACCACGCCTCTAACAGCCTCCTAACATTTCTGTTCTTTATTCTTGCTTCCTATACAATTCATTCTTTACACAGAAGTTATTTTTTTTAAGATTTATTTATTTATTTATTTATTTATTTATTTATTTATTTATGATAGACAGAGAGAGAGGGGCAGAGACCCAGGCATAGGGAGAAGCAAGCTCCATGCAGGGAGCCCGACGCCGGACTCGATTCCGGGATTCCAGGATCGGCCCGGGCCAAAGGCAGGCGCCAAACCTCTGAGCCACCCAGGGATCCCCAGAATTTATCTTTTTGAGTTGTAAGTCAGACCATGGCATTGCACTGTTCAGATCCCACTGGTAATCCCCTATCAGAGTTAGGATAAAATCCAAACTTGTTATCATGGTGAAAAAGGCTCTATATCTCTGCTCACTCTCTAGCTCTCAGACTGCATCCAAAACATTCTACCTCTTGTTCTCAGCCCTCCTGATATTCGTGTGTTGGTTCTTTCTCGAAAATGTCAGGCTTGTTTCTGCTTTAGGGCCATGATACTGCTCTGGTCTCCCATGCACTCATGCTTCTCATTTTTATTGAACACCTATCATAGGATGCAATGAGAACACCTATCATTTATGCAATGAGAAAACAGCAATGACAACAAAACCTGCCCTCAAGGGGTTTACATTCTTGTGCCTAAGAGAATATTTTATTATCTCTTATCAAGGCTCCTAAAATAGCCTCCTAACCCTTTCCTTTGCTCTATTACTGCTCACTTTAAATTCCACTCTTCACACAGCAATACAAGTGTGGCAGGCTCCACAGAAAGGCTTTTTCTGAAGATTCTATATAAAACAGTGCTTCTCTGTCCACTCCAGGTCCCTATCATTTTTTGTTCTTTATTTTCTTCATGCCTCTTTTAATGATCAAAAATGATATTATGGACTTAGTTGCTTTCTTTTCTATTATCTGTCTTGTTCACTGAACTATAAGGTTCAAAACAACAGAGGTTTTGTTTTTCATACCTGTATTTCCAACTTATCCAACAGCACTTGACACATAGTATAGATTCACTAAATACTTGTAGAGTGAATATATTCAAAGGATGTCACAATACACAACATGCACAGGAAAGAGCTTAAATTGTGGAGTTCATTCCTTCTGGAAGTGCATATGATAGGTTTCAAACTTGGAATATGTGGAATGGAAAGGGCCATAGAAGGGAATGTAGGTTATTTACTAAGGGACTGTCTATAAAATATCTGAAAGGGTAAACCCCCATCCTTTAATTGCCCCATACAGAATGATTTGCACAGTCTTTGTCCCAAGACTAAGATCAGAGTTATCCTTTAAAGATAGTGAACACTTCTGGAAATAAACAAAACTGTTAAAGTAGCTGTTAATACTGTAAAGAGAGGAAAGCAGAGACTGGAGTAAATGAGGACCTTCAGAGCAAAGGGGAAAAAGAGACAGGGAAGGCAACTTTGCCTGAAAAAAATACCTTAAATGAAGCCTGCCTGCTCCTTCCTGCATATATGTCTCCATTCTGCTGCTCCTCAGCCTCATTTCCTTGATTTGAAGTCTGCTTATCTGCAGGCCATGATTGTTTACACAGAGCCAGAAGTCAGTGATCCAAATCAGGAGAAGAAGAAGAAGAAGAAGAAGAAGAAGAAGAAGAAGAAGAAGAAGAAGAAGAAGAAGAAGTAGTTGTTGTTGTTTGGATACAGATCTGCTCAATTGTAGTTAGAATTAGCATTTGTGAAATACTTGACATGTGCCAGGCACTGTTATACATGCTTTAAATATGTTAATTTATTTAATTCTAACAACTCCTCCATGAGATAGGTACAATTATTCTTCTCATTTTACAGACTATGTACAGAAATGTTGAAGTGACCAGCCTACACCCTTACAGCTTTTTAATTACTTAGTAGAAGCTCTAAACCTGGAAGCCTTTCTCCATGGTCAACACACTTCTTTACTCTCTTTATAGAAAAAACCCATGTCATTGCCCTATGTTAATAAACTTTGTTCTCTGTGCATTAATATAAATGAAAACTGAGAAAAACGAGACACTTAAGATAAATATACAATGCAAAAAAGAACCAAAGGAGAAAACAGGACAATTAACACTATGGGAAACAAAATTAATTTAGGATATTAGTAAAATTCCAGTAGTATCCTTTAAGGGATTTGAGAAGCTCTTGTATCAATAAGACATGATCAGAATGTTTTGAAACAAAGGCAATCAGGAACGTAAAATATTGTTGCTAAATTTTTTTTTTTTTGCTAATTTTTTTTTAATAATAGATTTGAAGGATACAAAGAACACTACAGAAGACCAACCAATCATATAGGAGATAAAGATAAAAAAATTTCAAGAAACATAATTCAAAAAAAAATAAATAGATTAAAATATGATAAAACTAATTAATAAAAAAAATTGATCCAGGAGGTCCAGCATCCAACTATTCAGAGCTCAAGAAAGAAATAAAGCAGGAGTAAGAAAAGAAGTCAAGACAGGAGGGAAAAGAGGAAATGAAATAAAGAATGAAGGAAAATGGAAGAAAAGATATATTATTAATGGAAGATAACTGGAGAAATGGCATAATCAAGCAGATTATGATTGATCTCAATCAGAATAGATTGAGAATTGAATTTACATTGGAAAAAGTTGAGTTTTAGTAAGAGAAAATGTTTTAAAGACATATGTGGAAGAAAATTCACAAAATACAAAAAACTCCAAATAGTAAGAGAAAATCTAATATTTTAAAGACAGAAAAAGTAGGTGACTACAAAGAAGTGAGAATCTGAATTGCATTAATAACTTTGGATATTAGAGAACAATAGAAGAGATCTTGACAAAGTCTAAAATTAGAAACCAGAATTCTAAATCTAACCAAAGACTGGATACACAAAAGAAACTCAAAACCTTTACCTCCCACAAATGTTTTTGCAAAAGTAGTGAAAAATACATTTCACAAAACAAAGTAAGTATATTATAAATGTGCCTTGAGGAGCTATGGAATTAATACAGAATATAAAAGTAAGAAAATTACAGATGCCATCTATGCAGCAAAACTAGAAACTACTGGTCCAAATTAAAACAGAAGTCAAGAGGGCCCTGTGAAGTTTTCACTTCAAAAAGATAGCAGATTTCTTTCACAAAAATGTGACTGAAAAATGTGAATTTCTTCTGCCAGTAAGGAAAAGGAAAGGCAATTAGAAACTCAGGGAAACACAAAAAGCTGTACAAGGAAGCTGTAGTTTAGAATGAGAATAGAAAATATGGCATGATTTTTATTTTTTATTTTAATTTTACTTTTTAAAAAATTCTATTTATTTAGTTGAGAGAGAGAGAGAGAGAGAGAGATAGCTACAGAAAGTACAAGGAGGGGGAGAGGAAGAAGCAGGCTCCTCACTAAGCAGGGAGCCCAATGTGGGGCTCTATCCTAGGACCCTAGGATCATGATGTGAGCTGAAGGCAGTCACTTAACCCATCGAACCACCCAGGTGCCCCATGATTTTTAGTAATTTATGTTCAATAAGAAAAAAACACATTTGATTTAATCTTAAAACAATGTTGAACATTATGGTTTTAATCACTTATGATTACATTTCCTGTTTACAACATAAATGACACAATTTGGATCTCAGTGAATGATGTTTTATTATTATTATAAATACTGATTTTAGTTTCTTATTTTTTAGATCGACTATTGTCAAAGATCCAAAGGCTTTGATTATACTACAGAATTATTTAAGTTAGCATGTGAAAGAAATTACAAAAATGACAGAAACTGGAAGATGGCATGACAAGAGGTAGAGGAACATGTGAAGAAGCTAACTTGTCATATTACATAGAGAGAACTCAATAGAATCTGCCTAAAATTGATGAATTAAGATATTTAATATTATAATAATAATCACTTGAGTAATTAAAATCAGAAACAGAGTGATAGAGGAAGGAAGAAGGGAAATTAGAAGATAGTGTAACTGTGATCACTTTCTTCTTGCAACACTGATTCAGCCAATATCTTCTAAATCAATAAGCACCTGCACATATATATCAGATAGAAATATAATGGCAACCTCCAGAAGAACCAATTTTTACCATTTTTATCAGAATTAATGAGTCATAATGAAAATTAGAAATTCTTGGTATCAAGTGACACACTGGCTAAAATAGTTTCCAGACAAGTTAATTGGTCTTCATGTCATCTGGCAGAAAAATAATAAAGCATTATTACAAAGTGAAAGTATATATTCTTTAAAAAAATGAAGTATATGAGATGTGCAAATTAATCTGTAATGTGAATTATAACCATTTCTTAGTTCAACGAAAGGGCAAGGAATTTAAGGTAAACAATGATGAATAAATAAAATGTAAAATGTATTTAAACAAACACATTAGTTTTTGCTGAATAAAACCCACCCAAAATATCTCAGTGGCATTCAACAATAAATTTTTGTTATTATTATTATTTTGCTTACTGGACTGCAGGTCAGCTAGGACAACTTCCTCAGCTTTTAGTCTGCTGTGATGATTCAGCTCCATGGTCCTATTCAGGAGCCCAGGTTGATCATGGCAATAGTTTTCTGAAAAATGATTTCTCATGATAAAAGTTGGAAGTTTCTACAGGGATGCATGAAAACACATGTTGCCTCTTAAGGCCTAATTTCAAAATTTACACATTCCCTTCTACCTTCATACCACTAGGCAAAGCCTATCACATGCCCAATCTCAACATCAATGAGGCAGAAAATATACTTCTCATATTCGCTGAACAGTAATCTAAGCTACCACATAGACACAGATGAAATCATTCATTTCTATTGAGCACTACTGATTTCATTCAGAAATACATTTTAGGAAATTATTATTCCAACCAGACTTTACCTATATTTGTTTTTCAAATATAAAAAGGCCAATAAAAGCTTTGCAAGTCAAGCTGCCAATAAAACTAAGTTAATAGAGTAATATATAACCAAGCCATTATTTATCATCTCACTATAAGCAGACACTAAAGCAAACTGCATGGTAAATTATTCTCAAAAAGGAAAAGTTTCATTTGTTCATTGTCTTGGCATACACATTTATGTATACATTATATTAATTCTAGAAACATAACATTCATCTTCTGTGTGAATAGAATATGTATAGCATTTGATAGGAAATACTCATTTTGTTCTGCTCAATAGCACTATCATTTAGAATATTAAAAACAAATTAGCACATTGGACACAACACAGGCTGGTGAAGGTTGACTAAAAGTAACAGTTCTCAAATGAAGTTCTTAGGATATATTTAAAAGCTCTTTAAACATAGAAGCATTACTTTCAACCACAAAAAACATATCATATTGTGACTTATCTCCTCTATGATCTAAAAGGAGAAGCTTTATAGTCTTCTAAGATAAACATTGATTCGAATTTCACAAATGAAGTATGGCTAACCATTAAGATTTTTTTATTATTTAGAGACTGCTAAAAAGAACATTAATTTTAGTCTTAGAGACATATGGATTTGGTTGATTGGCCAGCATGTTCAACAAT
Source organism: Canis lupus familiaris (assembly GCF_011100685.1). Lineage (NCBI taxonomy): Eukaryota > Metazoa > Chordata > Mammalia > Carnivora > Canidae > Canis > Canis lupus. The sequence goes on along the minus strand of NC_049227.1, from coordinate 53,460,070 downwards.
CTAAATTCATTTTAGAAGCATTTTAAATGAATCAGCTGGTAAAACTCCAAGCAGAAACAACAAGCTAACTGAGAAGTAGGCCATTTTTCTCTTGATGTTCTTTGTAATCTTCTTTCTCCATTTCCAGTCCAGGAAATAAAGTAAGTCCTCATGCAAATATAGCTGAATAGTTTTTACAGTTCTGCCCTAGCACTACCAACTCCCTAAAATTTCTGGACTGTTAAGACCTATACATATTTAATGATTATTTACCTATACTGGAAAGAATGAGCCTTACGAAGACTTGCATGATCCTCAAACTCTAGAAAACCTATTAAAGGAAAAAGAAATCAATAATATTTCCTCTGAACTGAATAACTCAGCAAAGTCCTTTGCTGCAAGTATAGGATAGATGGATAAGTAGAGGATAGACAGACAAATGAAAAGAAGAGAGGGGGATAGACATATAGAGATAGAGATATATATGTACATATATGTTATATATATGCATACACATATGTATGTATATGTGTTTATATATCCTAATAAGCCTATGTAGATTCAGTGCACTATTTTCATGATGTTATTGCATAAACATCTCACTAAACCTACCTTGAATGACTTATATATAATAATAAATCAATAACTTAGGGCATCAGTATCTGTGGGGTAAAAAAGATTATCCAAGAAATATATACAAAAATTATAAATTTCTGTTTAATTTTCTTGAGGAAGGAATTAAATTCAGACATTTACTTTCTCTTTTACTAAGTGATCTTTCTATTTTTTGAGCAAAATTTTTGTCTTCAGTGGTCTACTGGTCAAATCTCTCATTCCTTTAGTTGCAACCTTTTAAATAAGTAAATAATTTAGACTCTTCATTAATTCAAATTGGCCCATGTCTTCCACAACCAAGCCAGATTGGTGATATTCCTGGTACATACATAGGGAAAGTAAAATGCTTAGCAAACTAGGATGACACTTAGTAGGTACTCGCTAAATCTTGGTTGAATGATTCAATGAATGAATTCTATAAAACCAGGAACTAAAAGACAAATTTGCATCATTTTTCTTTATTTCACAAAATTTCAACTCGAAAACATTGGAAATGTCATTTAATGAAGGAGAAAGTGCGTATCTGTATTTAATTCCTTCTGCATGAATGCTTAAAAGATTTAAATACAGATTTATAAGATGATTTGTCCTGGATATATTTCTTGAACAACCTTTTTTTCCCACAGGCACCAATGCTAAATTATTGATTTGTCATTAATGTATAAGTCAGGAACACATTTAAAGTAGGTTTAGTGAAAAAAAAATGTTAATTAACTGAATTTAAATAAAATAAGATAAAACCCTGCAGTTTACTCCAATTTAATTTTTTAAATTTTCACTAGAATGGCAGCAATGCTTCAGATGTGCTTTGTCTATCCAATGTGACTGTTCTTTTTTTTTCATAATTTTATATCAAGCATGTTTCATTGAATTACTTTATTTTTTTTACTATAAACATGAAAATAATTTTGAAAAGATGTCTGGAAGAGAAGAGCAATAAGTTGTATAACCTGTAAAAACATTAAAACATAACATAAAAACTACAATATATCAATACTTGCTTGACAAAACAGAAAAAAAAACATTATTTGAAGTCATTATAATTGTATACCTGCAAAAAAGCAAGACCATCAAAAAAATTATTTTAGTATGAATTATCATAGGACACTACTGTGACATCTGTAAGACATCTAAGAAAAGAATAAAATGGTGCTGAGAATTTTGAAAGAATATTTGAATAAATGGAGAGGCCAGCTAGCATTGCTTTAGAATGAGCATGGGGTTTTCTGGCCTATAGAGGAAGTCACTGCAAAGACCCAAAGTTCTAAGTCCCAGCCACATCAGTTTCTATGTCTCAAGTACCTAGTTGGGTTTCCTTGTCCCAACAGGAGTGTCCTTTGGAGGATATGCAATCATGACTATCATGACTATATCATAAATGTGCCCACTCAATACCTCTTCATGGCCATGAAACCACAGTAGGTGGGGGGAGTTATGACACAGGTTAGCCACATCCCCCTCCAAAGATTACTGGCAAAGATAAACCTTGTATTTCAATCAGAAGATCCATCATTTATTAATATATTTCCCTCATTGTAAATTGGTTGTCTCCCCCAAAACCACTCCCAAGAGAGTAGAAACTCTTCAGGGACAGGTGTCTTTGCAGATTTTGTTCACTTATGGGCCTGAGCACCAAGAATAGTGACAGGTACAGAGTAAGTACTCAAAAAATAACTATATTGAATGAATAGATCTCCTCCCTAGGGAGACTGTTAGACCCTCAAGAGTAAGAATCATATTTAATCAGACTTTGTAAATCCACCATCCGGTTCACTGATTGAGACCTTTTCAGAATCAATGAATACATGTTGAATTAATTGATTGATTATTTGGAAGTAGAACTAATAGGAAAAAACTTTTATATTTACAGAAGAGTTGTAAAAATAGTACAGATAGTCCCATATACCCTTTACCCAGGTCCCCCAAGGCGACATCTTATATAAAAATGGTAGTTTAGCCAACACTATAAAATTAACATGGTACACTATTAACTGAGTTACAGACTGTATATGCGTTTTGCCACTTTTTCACTAATGTTCTTTTTTTATTCCAGGATCCAATCCAGAATATCATGCTGCATATAATCATTATGTCTTCTTAGTCCCCTCTAACCTGTGACAATTTCTCAGCTCTTCATTGTTTTTCATAATCTTGACTGACAGATGCTTTTGAAGATACGTGGTCAAGTATTCTACAGAATGTCCCTGAATTTGTGTGTATCTATTGTGTCATGATTAGACTAAGACTGTAGATTTGGGGAAAGAACAGCACAAAGGTAAAGTGTATCTGTCCATTAATTTTTTAAAGGTCTTTTTAAAGATTTTTTTTTAATTTATTTATGAGAGAATGAGTGCAGGGTGGGGGAGCAGAGGGAGAGAGACAAGTAGACTCCACACTAGGTGGGAAGCCAACATGGGTCTCAGTCTCAGGACCTTGAGATCATGACCTGAGCCAAAACCAAGAATCAGACACTTGGGTGACTGAGCCACTCAAGCACCCTAATTTTTTAAAGTTTTTATTTAATTTTTTTTTACTATTACAAATGATAATGATATTTTACAAGGCTATGTGAGCATTTTGTATCACATGCAACATGTGTCAAAATTGATGCCAGTTTCAATTTTGTGCTAAGCCTAGGAATCCTGATAGATATTCTAAGCCTAGGAATCCTGATAGATAGCTTTTTTTGTATACCAAAACAATCCAAGACATATTCTGGTTGTCCTAAAGTCGGCTGGGCCTCTGGTCTGGAGTAGAAGTCAAGGCCTAAATTAAATGGTTGGGTGGAAACACCTGCCCCTGTTTTGGTCCTTCTGGTTACTGATCTCAGCAGCTGCTGGAAAAGAAAAAATAAGAGACTATTTGGTGGGCATATGTCAAGTTACTTACATTGATCTTATGGGGATGACATGGTATGATACTTGACACATAGTAACTGTAATAAATATTTGTTGAATTAATAAGTAAATGAATAAATGGCCAAGTCACAAAAGCACATCTCCTGGTACCATTGACAGAATATTGGGCTTTAAGACAATGGATCTGACCCAATATATCTGCAATTTTTCTCTTCAGGGGTCAAAGTAACCTGAAAAATTAGCTTTATAACAGGTAGTTGAAGAGAAATAGAGAGTAAGATCTCATCAAATGTTACATTGAGTCTAAAAGCTAGAAGTTGAGACTCACATAAGTTTCTTCTTGCTTTCTTTTTGAACTAAAAGGAAGATTCTGGAAAACACTCTTTGTTTCCTTTATTTTAATTAGAACTATGTATCTAACAACCTTAAGTTAAAGCCTTTACATGTTTGACATTGAAATAAAGTGTATTGTGGTCAGTGCTGACCAGAATTTTCTCTCTCTTGCTAAACCTAACTGTTGTATATATTATTGGTAGTATTTTATTTTTATTATTTTTAGTGTTTCGCTTGGAGGAATCTAAAAATGCACACATCACCGAAAAGGCAGTTTTTCTATTTCTGAAATAATTCCTCCTTAAAGAATGTTCCTGGCTTAAAGAAAATTTGGAAAAGGTTTTCTCTTTGAAAAAACTCATATGATTGAAGAGATTTCACCTTCAAAGAGTTTTACTCCAGAGGGAGCCCCCTTTGAGAATTTTAAGCATTGCATGGGAAATGTATGCTTTGAAGATTTTCATGTTAAAAAACAGTTGCATGACTTGGGTATCCTCTTTGAAGTTTTTTTAAAAACAATATTGAAAGGATTTCCCCCTTTGAATGCTTTCTTGTTACTAAGTACTGCTCTTCTGAAAACTGTTACTCTCCACTCAAGTGGTTTGCTTCTCTTTTTATTTTTCCACGTTGTTATCCTACCTTTTATTATTTTAGTCTAATAAGAGGGATAGAAGATGCACTCTACCAGAGCTCTTCCTCCATACTATAAAGCTAGAATTGGATTTCCTAGCCTCACCCTGCATCATATCGGAATCAGATGTACTATGAAAATTACTACCCCATATAAGGAACTAACTCGGAAATATGACCTCAGATAGCAGATTTTATAAGAATTGGTGATGTCTGGATGAATTATTCAAGAACATTATAAATTGGTTATAGGTAATAGAGAACACCTCAATGAATAATCTCTTTATAATATCCTTAAATCAGATACAGCTAAAGAAGAGATAAATCTTTTGAGGTAGGTCAGATGAGGCATATCATGACCAATATCAGGTTTCCTTCACTGGACTAACTTCCAGTGAGACTCTACCACAACCTAGGTGCCAAAGAGGACATGGAATAAACAAGACATCAACGTTACTCCAAGGTAGTTTACAATCTTATGAGAAGGTATAAATGCACAAAAGTAGCTATGACCTCTTGTCTTGTGTTAATAAGTGCATCGATAGCAAAAAGTCCTCATTATACTTTAGAGAAAGGAAAGGCTGTTGGTGATTGGGGGGATAACAGTCCTCACACAGGAAGGGACATTTCAGATAAGCATTAAAGCTGTGTTTTCAATTGGAGAATAGTAACCCATAATTGGGTCAAGACTCAATCCGATGGGATAACACTAGCATTTTCTTTTAATGAAATAAAATGGTAGAGAACAGAATACAGTGCAATAAAAAAGAAATTTTACACCACTCAAAGTAAGGGAAAATGTGCTTTCATGAAAATTGTGTTGTATTTTATTTTTATGCACATACATGTGCTTGTATTAGTTACACTGTACAATAACATTTCTTACAGTGAGTCTCAGTATAACAAAACAAAACAAACAAAAACTACTTGAGAGCCACTACATTATCTGGCAACCCTAACAAGTGTTCACTGATGTTAGATGAATGAGTGAATGCTTATACATGGGGTTTCTTATTGTGACAAAATATATGTAACATAAAATGTACCATTTTAACCATTTTAAATGTACAACTCTGTGGCATTTAGTACACTCACATTGTTGTCTAATGATCACTGCAACCCACTACCAGACTTGTTCATCATCCCAAACCGAAAGAACCTCTATACCCGTTAAACAATAACTCCCTATTACCCCTTCCCTCAGCTCCTGGTAATCACTATTCTACTTTCAGTCTCTGTGAATTTGTCTATTCTAGATCTCTCACATAAGGGAAATCGTACAATATTTATCCTTTTGCATCTGGCTTATTTCACTTAGCATAATGTTTTCCAGGTTCACCTATGTTGTATCAGAATTTCCTTCCTTTGTAAGGCTGAATGTATGTGTTTTTATTAGAGCATCTTAGAATGCTGGCCTGGAGACTACCTTGTAATCTTCATACAGCCTTTCAAGCTTTGCCCCAATTCTAGCAGTGTGAGGGCCAGTGGAGATTGTTTCTGTTGCCTATTTACAGCTCAAAAGCTTCCCATTCCCTGCCAGAAGCACAAAGCGGGGTCAGAGGTCAACACCACTTGTAACAGAAGCACTCAACAAACTTATTCCCTTCTTCTGCCCCTGAGTGTTCCTGCCTTCAGCAATCATACCTTCTCCATTTCCTAGACTGTAGCTTATCACCCCAATCCTTCCAGATGAACCACCTGTGTTTTCTAGCTTGGCTGAATTTCCTGAACCTCTGACATATTGTCTGACCATAGATCCCTAACAACCTTTTTTCCAACAGCTACTCTGTACTGGGAGTGATAGCCCATTACAATATATGTTCAGTAAATGATTTTAGCAAATATTTGCTAGCATCAGTTGAATTCTTTTTTATTATTTTAAAAAATTTACAGTCATGGACACATCATTGGCCATTTGAAATGACGTTTGCATGACTATTCATTTAATTCCATGAAAGAACTTTTTAAAATCTTTGGAAATATGTTTATATAATAATATTTTGATATAGCTGAGACTTGTTTAATTTTCAGCTGTATTAAAGCAATTTTGTACCATTCTCCATATATATGAGATGGTTGCTAAGGAACTATTCAATGTAAATATCAAGTAATTCAGGTTTGTGCTTCAAAGGGCAAAGAGCTAAATTTGAGAGATCAGAGGAAGATAATAGTGGTTTTCTTTCTCTTTTTTTTTTTTTTCCACTTGAAAATGCAGAGAGATATTGCAAAGTCTCCTTTTGTTCCTGTACAAGATGAATCAAACATGGCACCCCATACCTTGCCTCTCATGATTGTTTAACAGCTCTCCTATGGGCAAGGCTATATATATGCTACATGGGGACTACCTTGTGTTCCCTCTTGCTTCCTCCTCAGTTCCCTGGGCCTAACACATAGCCAGGCCTATTGTAGGCTCTCCATAAATACTTCTTGTTTAAGTCAATAAAGGCATAGACTGGCTAGACAAATATAGCAGCTTCTTTGCTCTATTTTTCTTTCATCTAAAAGCAACAATGCTGGCAATCTAAATCTGGGCAATGGTCATCGTGACCCTCACCCTAAGAGTGATTAGCTCAGGAATGGGAATGTGACCCAGATGTGGCCAAATCACAACAAGTTTTGGATTTTTGCTGGAACCTCTAGAATAAGAGACATCTTCTTCTGTCCAGGTCATTAAACTAAGGAATTGTAAGCCTAGAGCTTCCAGGGGCCTCCCTATGAATAAAGCCAACATAGAGGGGAGTAGAGTTGACAAAGAGAAAGGCTGAGACTTCCTGAATCCAACTCTGCCTGCCCTTTTCTATCCCTGTACTTTTCAGTTTCTTTCTTTCTTTCTTTCTTTCTTTCTTTCTTTCTTTCTTTCTTTCTTTCTTTCTTTCTTTCTTTTTCTTTCTTTTCTTCTTTCTTTCTTTTTTTTTTTTTGTACTTTTCAGTTTCGTGAGCCAATGCATCCCCTTTCACTGTTAAGAGTTTGAGTTTTCTGTCACATGCAAACAAGGATCTTGCCTGAAGTAGCAAGTTTAAGGTTGATGGCCCATTTGGAAAACCACAGTAGTTATGAGCAAAATTTCTCATTGTGGAGGTAATTTTAAATATCTCTCAAATTTGCCTGTTGTTGTTAATCCTACAGTAGACATTGTTAGTGTCCTCTCCCACTGGGAATTAGCCAAGCATTTGAGTACAATCAACTTTACCTCCTGCTGTGGTAATCTAAGCCCTTGAAATTCCTGGCTCACAGCGAATAGTTTAAGTATAGGCATGTGGCCTTAGCTGATTCAATCAGACTGAAAACCAGAACTTTAATTCAATGGTGGTAGAAAGAAAATTTCCCTTCTGAACAGATGTGTGCAACCATGACCTGGGTTTGCTGCAGCCATTTTGCCACTATGAGGAAAACCGGCCTAAGGAAAGAGTCAACACATAGAGGAAGACAAAGCTGTGAAAATTAGAAGTAATGTCTAATCTTTAATCAATTTAGTCTATCTCTGGTCTTTTTAATTCATGAACCAGTATGTTCTATTTATTGTTGAAGCCAGTTGAATTTAGTTCTCTGCTATTTCAGTTTGAAAGCATTCTGTTAAAATGTCTTAATTAAACCACCAGTCAACTAACAAGAAAATTCACTGCAAAGTGCCTTATTTTGCTAAAATACCTCTTTTGAGGAGCCAAAAGTAAAACATGTGAAAGCACCTAGCAAAGATCGTGGCACATAGGAGTACAAGAAATGTTGATTGAATTGGTAAGTATTATTTTTTAATAATAGCAATCAATTTAGTTATACCATGCAATGCTAAGGATTTGACATGCACTTCTTCGTTTAATCCTCACATCAAATTAGAATAATTGTAATGATAGGTTCAGGGATGGACATATGACCCAAGCCATCTAGAGTGACTCTCAAAACTTTCGTAGGAGCTATAGAAAAAGAGACTGACTTTTCCCCAGTGGATATGAAGTTGGAAGAGTACAGGCCAGAATCATCTTCACACACCTGATAAAGATCCTCTTTAAAATATATATATATATATATATATATATATATATATATATATATATATTGATTTATTTGAGAGAGAGTGTGTGTACAAGAGAGGGAAGGAGCAGAGAAAGAAGGAGAAGCAGACTCCCCTCTGAGCTGGGAGCCTGAGGAGGGAGCCTGAGGCAGGGCTCCATTCCAGGACCCTAGGACCATAACCTGACCCAAACGCAGACACTTAACTGACTCAGACACCCAGGTACCCTAATGAATGTCCTCTCTAAGAATGGGACCGACATAGAAGAAACAGACCTAAGAGTTAAAGAAAAAGCTGGTCTTACTGTAATTGTTTAAAATTCTATGCTCAAAGTTTTCACATGTTCTGTATCACTTATCTGCTGCTATGTAAAACAAAACAAACTCCAAAACTCAGAGACTTAAAACAATAAGTATGTATATTTGTTCATGAGTCTATGTGTCAGCTGAGTAGTTATGTTAATCTGGTCAGGCTGGTTCATTTTGATTAGGCTTACTTATATGTATGTGGTCATCTGGGAACTGACTGGTATATGATGGCTTCATTTACATACCTGATGGTGAGTTGTCTGTAGGCTGGGGCTAAATAGAACTACAACTGATCTTTCATCATCTGACAGGCTAGTCCATGTTGGCTCACATGGAAATGACAGTCTTTCAAGAGAGGGAGCAGAATGTACAAGGACTGTTTACTCTTGTGTAAGAACTATCATTTCTGCAAGATGTCACTGGCCAAAATAAGTCATAAAAGAAGCCCAGATTCAAGTGGGAGGGAATTGACATCTTGATAGAAGTCCCATTAGAATGTGGATACAAGGAGGCACGAAGAGTTAGAGACAGTTTTTAAATCAATCTACCACATGAGCCTAATTGAGTTCTCCTTTTAGACGTCTCAGTTATATGAAGCAATAAATTCATTTTTAAATCAAGCTTATTTAAGTGTAATTTCCTATCTCTCGTGTCTATCAGAGTTTTAACTGATAACAATGATTATTTTCCCTTTGTAGCCATATTTTGGGCTCCTATAGGGTGAGAGTCATATATGTTTATGTCCCTCAAAGTTACTCTTATTAGGTGCTCAAAAATTTTACTATTTTAGGCTACTGTAGTGGAGGATGTATTATACCAGGACTGTCCAATAGTAGCCACTAGTTATATTTGGTTATTGAGCACTGAAATGTGGCTAATTTGTACAACAAACTGACTTTTTAAAAATATTTTTTAATTTATATTTAAATAGCTGCATGTGGCTAATGATTAGCCTAACAGCACAGGTGTAGATTGATAATCTCACCTATGCCCCCAGGCCAGCTGAATGACTATGGATCAGTCGTATAAGCCTTCTAGTCTTAGGTCCCTTACCTATTTGATGAAGTGATCCGACAAAATGTTTTCAAAAAACTTTTAACTTTAATATTCTATGATCTTAAGTAATTCGTAATTTTTGCCAGAAGGATAAAAAATTCTGTAGGGGGATCCCTGGGTGGTGCAGCGTTTTGGCGCCTGCCTTTGGCCCAGGGCGCGATCCTGGAGACCCAGGATCGAATCCCACATCAGGCTCCCGGTGCATGGAGCCTGCTTCTCCCTCTGCCTGTGTCTCTGCCCCTCTCTCTCTCTCTCTGTGTGACTATCATAAATAAATAAAAATTAAAAAAAAATTCTGTAGGAAGTTTGATATTTTGTGAGGTAGTATGAAATGAAATGGTATGAAAGATTTTTCTTTTTTTTTTAAATAGTATTTATAGCACTTTTCCCTGCATGAAGAGTAATATGTAAGTGCTAGGCAAACTGTCCATAAAGGAAAGAGGAGGGCAGCTCGGGTGGCTCAGCGGTTTAGCACCACCTTCAGCCCAGGGTGTGATCCTGGAGACCCGGGATTGAGTCCCATGTCGGGTTCCAGCATGGAACTTGCTTCTCTGCCTCTCTCTCTCTCTCTCTCTCTCTCTGCCTCTCATGAATAAATAAATAAAATCTTTAAAAAGAGGAAAATAAAAGTCGACCATAACTGGATAATTTACTGTCCAAACAGAGACACTTTTGAGAGAGAAAAAGACACTAATGACAATTACAGTGGGACAAGTGGAACCCAGAACTGTCCCAGACAAACTAGGCTATATGGCCACTCTATGTATAATTCACAATGTTCCTTAATATAAACTAACATAACATGAGGCTAACAATGTGTCCAGGTATATATGTTTTCTGATGTCTGTCATACTACAGGAATAGATTTTATGTATATAAAGAAAGAAATGGATGACAGGGACGCCTGGGTGGCTCAGTGGTTGAGTGTCTGCCTTTGGCCCAGGGCATGATCCCGGGGTCCCAGGATCAAGTCCTGCGTCGGGCTCTTTGCATGGAGCCTGCTTCTCCCTCTGCCTGTGTCTCTGCCCCTCTCTCTCTCTCTCTCTCTCTCTCTCTCTCTGTGTGTGTGTGTGTCTGTCATGGATAAATAGATAAAAATTAAAGAAAAAAAAGAAAGAAATGGATGACATGGCTTTCAGTCAATTCTTCAAAAATAATTATTTCCTCTGGCTAGAGCTTCAAAAAATACTGAACAACAATGAATTAAAGATCAGGATATTAGGAGAGAACCTCTATAAAATCTTGCAGACTAAAACCAGATCCATGTCTTTTAACAGCCAGTCAAACCCAGGGTAGAATTTGCCTCATCAATTACTTATAATTAATAGTTTCTTGAAGAATATACTTACTATTGCTTTAATTCTAGGAAAATAGAAAACAAATAATTTCTCAACCTAACTGTATCTTTACATTTAAAATGTTTCTGGAGGGCAGTATATATTTTTATGTCACCATATAGTTGGTTCAGTATTTTTATGACACCATATAGTTGGTTCTGCTTTTTATCCAGAAACTGATAATATCTGCCTTTTAGTTGAACTGTTTCGGCCATTAATATTTAATGTTAGTATTGATAAAATTGAGTTTAAATTTATGACCTTAGTTTTTTTTTTTTTTTTTTTTATGACCTTAGTTTTGCTTCCTCTTTATTCTATCTGCTTTATTATTTCCTTTTTCTTTTTCTTGCCTTCTTTTTGGTTTTTGTTTCAAGTTTTTATGTAAATTCCAGTTAGTTAACATATGGTATAATATTCGTTTCACATGTGCAATATAGTGATTCAATACTTCCATACAACACCCAATGCTCATCACAAGTGTACTCCTTAACCTGCATCCCTAGTTCACCAGTCTTCCCCCCAACACAGAACTCTCCTCTGGTAACCATCAGTTTGTCCTTATAGTTAAGAGTCTGTTTCTTGGTTTGCCTCCCTCTTTCTCTTTTATTTACCCTTGCTTATTCATTTTGTTTCCCAAATTCCACATTTGAGTGAAATTGTATGGTATTTGTCTTTTTCTGACTGGCTTATTTCACTTAGCATAATATTCTCTAGCTCCCTCCACATAGTTGCAAATGGCAAGATTTCATTCTTTTTTATATGTATGTATATAAAAAGATTTCATTCTTTTTTATATGTATGTATATATATGTATGTATATGCATGTATCTCATATCTTCTTTATCCATTTATTTATATTCTTTATCCATTTATTGGTCCATGGGCACTTGGGCTATCTCCATATAATTTGGCTATTGTGGATAATGCTTCTATCAATATCAGGATGCATGTATCCCTTTAAATGAGTATTTTGTATTCTTTGGATAAATACCTAGTAGAGCAATTGCTGGATCATAGGGTCGTTCCATTTTTCTTTTTTAAGATTTTATTTACTTACGAGAGAGAGAGAGAGAGAATGAATGAGGCTGAGTAGAGGAACAGACAGAGGGAGAAGCAAACTCCTTGCTGAGCAGGGAGCCCAACACAGGGCTCAATCCCAAGACCCATAAGATCATGACCTGAGCCAAAGGTAGCCACTTAACCAACTGATCCACCCATATGCCCTAGGGTAGTTCTATTTTTAACTTTTTGAGGAACCTCCATACTATTTTCTGAAGTAGCTGCACCATTTTGCATTCCCACCACACTGCAAAGGGGTTTCCTTTCCTCCACACCCTTGCCAACATCTGTTGTTTCTTGTATTGGTGAATTTAGCCATTCTGATAGATGTGAGGTGATATCTTATTGTAGTTTTGATTTGTATTTCCCTGATGATGAGTGATGTTGAGCATCTTTTCATGTCTGCTGGCCATCTTTATGTCTTCTTTGGAAAAATGTCTATTCATGTCTTCGGCCCATTTTAAAAAATTGGATTACTTATTTTGGGGGATGTTGAGCTTTACAAGGTCTTTGTTCAATTTGGATAGTATATCTTTATCAGATATGTCATTTACAAATGTCTTCTTCCTTTCCATACGTTGTCTTTTAGTTTTCTTGCCTTCTGGATTGAGTATTTTTATGACACCATTTCATCTTTTCTATTGACCTTTTGGTTAAAATTCTTTGTTATATCTGTATAGTAGTGGCTGTAGGTTTTAAAATATGCATCTTTGATCAACAATGTCCCTTTAAATATCATACCACTTCATGCATAATATAAAAAGCTCACATTATTCTTCCATTCCTCCCCTTCCATTCCATATGTTATTGTTGTGATACATTTACTTCTACATATGATATTTTTTCATTACAACATTGAAAACAATTTTACTTTGAAAATAAAATACACAAAAAGACCAAATTTAATCATTTTATACAATATTTCAACCAATATTAATAACTTTCTTTTCTTTTAACTCACAGTAAGTTGCTATTAATTTCTGCTTTAAGTGGTTAATTATCTTTAGAAGAAATTCTAAAAATAGAAAAATTTAAACATACCCATGTATTTATCTTTTCCAAAAATATCTTTTATTCCTTTATTGAGACTCAATTTCCATCTAGTATAATTTCCTTTTATTTGAGAAACATTTATTCTTGTTGTGCAGATTGGCTGATAAATTTTTTCAACCTTGCCTAAAAAAGAGTTTCTTTTTCTTTAATTTTTGAAAGATGTTTTCTCTGGATGTTGAATTCTAGTTTGACAGCAATTTTTTTTCAACCCTTTAAAGATGTCATCGCATTTCTGAATTGCAATTTTTTTTCCCAGTGAGAAGTCTGCAGTCATTATTTCCCTGGCTGCTTTTAAGATTTTGTCTTTATCATTAATTTTTAGCAACTTGTTTATGATGTATCTTTATGTAGGGTTTTTGTGTGTTTATCTTGCTTGTGTTTGTTGAGTTCTTAGACTTGTGTAGACTTGTGGTTTTACAGTTTCTATAAAATTTGGAAAAACTTTTAGTCATTAAGATTGCCATCTTCCAAAAAAAAAAAAAAGATTGCCATCTTCCTCTCCAAGTTGAAACTTCAATTACACATGATTCAAATCATTTATTATTGTACCATGAGTCCCTGAAGCTCTTCATTTTTTCAGTCTTTTCTTCCTTTTTGTGTATCAGTTTGGATAGTTTCTATTGATTTCTATGTCTTCAAGTTCATTGATCTTTTCTTCTGCAATCTCTAAAAACTTCATTAAGCCGATCTACCAGATTTTTTCATTTTATTTTTATTTTATTTTATTTTATTTTTTCATTTTAAATATTACCTTTTTCTGGGCTAAAAGTTCCATGTGATTTTTTTATTTCTTGGTTATATATGTTATATAATGATAATAATCTTATACATAATAATTTTTATACTTTTATTTCTGTCATTACATTTATATTTTTTCTTTAAACACTTGAATTTATTTATAATAGTTATAAAATATGTGCTAAAACTCCTCGTTGCTACAGTTTCTGGGCATATTCCTATTGATTGATCTCTCTTGATAGAACTCCCATTTTTCTGCTTGTTTAGCATGTTTTGTAAGTTTGTATTGAGTTCTAGACAGCAAATTTTATGTTGCTGTGTGCCTGTGTTCTGTTGTCTTTAAAGAGTGTTGAATTCAGTTTGGTAGGCATTTAAGTTATTTTTGGATCAATGTGAGAGACTCTTTCATGATTTTCTTTTTGTAACTTGGTCAGGGATGGTCAGGAGCATTCTTAACACCAGTGCTAATTAGCCTTACTGTTAAGGTATTACCTTTCTGGGGTTTCTGTTGCATGTCCAAGGAGTTCAACAGGGGCCCTGTACTATGGCTTATTAGAACCCAAATGTCTCCCACTCCTGTGTATCTCCTGGCCCTGTGTGAATAAAGGACATTGCTCAGCTTATAGCATCTCAGTCTTCTTTTTTTAAGATTTTATTTATTCATGAGAGACACAGAGAGAAAGAGAGAGAGAGATACAGAGACACAGGCAGAGGGAGAAGCAGGATCCATGCAAGGATCCCGGAGTGGGACTCCATCCTGGGACTCCAGGATCACATCCTGGGCCGAAGGCAGGCTCTAAACCACTGAGCCATCCAGGGATCCCTCCTCAATCATTTTTGACCAGCCTTATGGAATTTCACCCCATGCATATGTATTTACCAGTAGACTCATAAATGACTCTTGCAGTTTTTTGGAGCTCTTTCTCTGTTTTTTTTTTTTTTTTTTTTTCTTTCCTTTCCAGTTCTCATCAGTTCAAATTTCAAGTGTTTAGTCTTTCTTAAGTCTCACATCTGTCACCTCAACTAATTGAGAGTGTCATATTCTACTTTGCTTACCTCTCTCCTTACCATATTCCAGGAAGGGTCTTCAGGCACAAAGCTGAAGAGATCATAAGGTTCACCTCATTTATTTTCTTTTTCCTCAGTTATGCACTGCCTGTTGTCCAATGTATGACAACAGTTGTTTCTTTATTTTTTTTCAAGTTTTGTTCTTTTTATTTTTTATTTTTTTTTCAAGTTTTGTTCTTTTTAATGTAGGAGGGTAAATCAGGTCCCAGTTACTCTTTAATGGCTAAGGATGCAAATAGGCCTAGTCCATATTCTTATCTGTGGTTGACATGTCTTGACATGTCTTGTTTGGGAAGTTTCTTTTTTCCCCTGTATGCTGCCATATTAACTGAGAACCTTGATTTTAACATATAGAAATATGTTTGATTTGATTTACTCCTGAGAGCTGGAGTTTTAGAAAAAAAGAAAACAGAGTGGCCTACTCCCTGTGGCCATTATTTCTGCTGTTGCTTAAGGATCTTGTCCCCAGTGCAGCTAAGTCAGATGCCCAGACTGGTGAACTTTGTTGCTACCAAGGACTCACTCAAGATTTTGGCCATTATTTTTTAGCCCAGATGGTATTAATTTCATTAACATTCTCTAAACTGTTTATGAACATTTGTATACGGTATGTATGAAATATTTCACAATACAAATTAAGTATTTTGCTTATAGTACAGATAAAATTTTGGAATTATGAAGTTTATGTTTTGTATTTGAACCATTATGAGAGAAACTCATTCTTGTGAGCACAGTGCTACCATAAAACAAAAAGCAAGCAAAGAAACAAACCAAGAAATAATAACTTACTTGTCAATGGACCATGAACTCTAAAGATATCCAGAGACAACTTTAATTATCATGATGAATTTGATTAAATATATTTCATACTGCACTATGGTAGAAAGAATTGGTGGGTCAAGGTGAAAAAATAGTTTCTACCCTTAAGAACCTACAAGGAATGGTGTGGTGGTGTGGTGGTAGAGCTGGGGAGCCCCAAGCATAAGGAAATAATTGGAAAATCATAGATAAGAATGGGTGATGGAAAACCACAGAATATTATTATAGCACAAAAGGAAAGAGTTCATGTTGAAGTGACAAATTAAATGATGCTGATAAAAGAAGCAGATATTAATTATGGAAAAGGCATATGTAAGGTGTATGTGGTGTGATGTGGTGTGGTGTGGTATGGTAAGTTGGAAAGTTGGAAAGGTCATAAAGAGACATAAATAAGGGCACTGAGGCAAGAATGGCATGGTAGGTGCAGGATATTGGTATTCTATGTGTCTAGAGCATAAAGTGGAAGATTGACAATACCTAGAAATGAGACTCAACACTATGAAGAGTTTGTATACCATGTTAACAAGGTATTGGACTTCACCTACAGTGAAAAGAAGCCATTAGAAGATTTTAAGAAAGTTGGTTCCATATACAGATTTATTTTTGCATAGATGTCATGGAGTATAGCATTCATATGATAAGAACAGAGGTTAGAAAAGTCAAATGATTTTTACAGTACTTGAGTTAAAAAACATCTGCCCCCCCTAAAAAAATTAATGATAAAGAGGGGGAGTAATTGACAGATCAAAGACCCAGATGATATATCATCAAGGAACTTCATCCTCAAAAGCAGAAGAAAGAAATACATGTGAGGGGATGCCTGGGTGGCTCAGCAGTTGAGCATCTGCCTTCGGCTCAGGTCATGATCCCAGATCCTGGGATCAAGTCCCACTTCGGGCTCCCTACATGGAGCCTGCTTCTCCCTCTGCCTGTGTCTCTGCCTCTCTCTCTGTGTCTCTTATGAATAAATAAATAAAATCTTAAAAAACATTTAAAAAAAAGAAATACATGTGAGTGGTTTATGTAAATTATTTCATAGGTGAGAGATCAACAAATTCAGAGAGATTATGCATTATGACCTCAGTTTTGTCAATGAAAGTGGCCTGAAAGTGAGTGGAGAATGGATGAGATTTGTGCAGATTTGGCTTAGTAATTGAGGGAGAGGAAGATAAATACAGCTCAAAGGATTAGTAGGAGAAGCTGAAGATCCAGCTGCAGTGTGAAATTATGATTTTATGGAGGCAGGATCTATAAGACTGGGAGATTTTTCACCTAGTGGCACTCAACTGCTCAGGTGTAGGAAAGAGAAGATGATAGATTAAAGCTCTGATTCAGTTTCTGTTGCATTGAGTTGAGGGGGTAGGGTTTCAAGTTTTTCCGAGTAGCAATTTTAAGCTTTCTTTAGACAATCAAAACCTATCTTTTAAAACTTCTCTCTCGGGGCAGCCCGATGGCTCAGTGGTTT
Organism: Canis lupus familiaris; assembly: GCF_011100685.1. Taxonomy (NCBI): domain Eukaryota; kingdom Metazoa; phylum Chordata; class Mammalia; order Carnivora; family Canidae; genus Canis; species Canis lupus. Next base: position 53,442,742 of record NC_049227.1, on the reverse strand, counting down.
AGCAGTGCCTTCAGCCCAGGGCCTGATCCTGGAGACTCAGAATCGAGTCCCACGTCGGGCTCCATGCATGGAGCCTGCTTCTTCCTCTGCCGGTGTCTCTGCCTCTCTCTCTGTAAGTTTCTCATTAATAAATAAATAAAATCTTTTAAAAAATAAATAAAACTTCTCTCTCATCTCCTATGAGAAGGGAAGAAACTATATTCATCAGGGGTTCTCTTGGGAAGAACAAAGTATAGTATTGTTTGGAAGAATTATTTCTCAGAGTTGTAAGTGAGACCCCCAATTGCATATTGAAGCAATAAATGATGCTCACTAAAATAATATGCATGAGGGGGCAGCCCGAGTGGCTCATCGGTTTAGTGCCGCCTTCAGCCAGGGCGTTATCCTGGAGTCCCGGGATCGAGTGCCACATCAGACTCCCTACATGGAGCCTGCTTCTGTCTCTGCCTCTCTCTCTCTCTCTCTCATAAATAAATAAAATCTTTAAAAAAAATAAAAATTGAAAAATAAAATAAAATGATATGCATGAGAGAGGGAGAAAATTTTGGTTTGCTTCAACAGAGAGGAGAGAGAGTACAAAAATAAGAAGAAAGAAGGAAGGAAGAGAGAGAGGGGCTGCAGATATCTAACCCAGCACAATATAACTCCTATTGTCACCTCTAAATATTCAGGGACAATCTCACAAATAATTAGGAGAAACTAATTTATCATGCCAATTAGACAAGGGACTGAATTTCATGTACAGGTTAATACAAAATGTACAAATGCAGGAAACACAAATACAGGAACTAGAGGCAGAGTGGATCATGAGAATTCAAGCTCCCAAGAGTAGACATTAATGATCCATGACAAGTTTACCTTCTGTGTCAGGAAAGCCTCCACTACAGCTTCCAAAGGACAGGATTCAAACTGATCCCTCTGTATCTCCTGACTGCCTAGCATTGCCTTACACATAGGAAACATTCAATAGATAAACTCTATTCTGAGTCATCCTTCTCAAGGATGAATGCTACCTTTTACAAGAGGAACAGAAGGAAAAAGAGTGACTGGATCTCTGACCTTTCACTGCCTTCAAATAAACAACTCAAAGCACAGCTCAGCACTGTCATTTTTAAATAACAAGGGCACGACATTTTCAAACATTGGAATACTGTGATAGCACATGTAAATCTTCTAAGAAAGACTGTATAACCAGAAACGTATGTGCATTCAGTAACTCTTATAAATTCCTGTGGTTAGGCTACAAGTAAAGCCACACTTGTAAAAACCCTGTACCAAAAAGGCTGTAGGCATCTGTTCTTGAAGGTAAGTGCTAACTCTCAGTTCTCTGGTCCAGGTCATTGTCTTGAAAAAATTTGTCAGGTTGGTCAGAACAGTGGCTAGTCCTGGATTAACCAATTATCAGGTTAAGTTTGTGCTTAGGCCAGTAAAGCTAGGGCACCATATATTTTTTTTTCAATGAAAGGCTTCCATGTATAGTATAGGAACATTTATTAGGCAAGATTTAGTTTTTCTTTGTTTGTTTTTGCTTTTTAGGTTATACTGGAAGCTAGTGAGATGTGTAGAGGAGGAAAAATTTTCCTCAACCTTCCTAGGAGACTGGCTGGGTCTGAAAATTAAACTGGTAAAGCCAGATTTACAGAAGAAAAGCATACACATTTAATTGACTTTTTACATGGACATGGTAGCCTTCACAAGAGAATGAAAAACTGAAGAAATGACCAGAGTAAGAAACCGTTATTCCTTTTAAAAAAAGAAACAATAAATTTGTGAAGAATTGACAAAACAGAGGGGTTTGAATAAGGGGTAGCAAGTGGTTAAGAAGTAACTGAGAAGATAATGATGAGTTTAACAAAGTTTGTACACATCTCTCAACCCCAAATGCCCCATCTCTGGTGATAAGGAATGTCATCCTTCTTTCTTGTACAGGGAGATATCTTTTCCATGGGAGTGTCATGATCTGTTTCAGGGAAGAGGGGTGGGAAGATGGTGGGAGGCCAAAGTCATCTTCCTGCTTCTGCCCTTTACTCAAAATCCTCCAGCTTAAGATATCCAATATGCCAAGTTCCCAAATTTTGGGGTAGCACGTTTTGAAAGCCATAAGATGGAAACCATACTTTCGTTAGTTTTGTTAATAATTATGTCTTCAACAATTACACTGTAGGTGGATATTTTCAGCAGACATAATGGTGTTGCATCCTAAAAGAAGAGGTACCAAACAAGTTGGGATAGTCACCGAGGAAAAAGAAAATATCCAAGTTCATTTGACAAAGATAAAGGACAAATATGTGACAGAATTTTGCCTTACTCATTCAGCTATCAAGTCTTGAGCAACTCAAGCTTACAGCTAACAATATGTGGACTAATAAAAATCCTCGAGGGACTGATTTAATGAAGAGATAAGAATTATTCACATATTAATTATAATTAGCATTTCAACTGTATGTAAATTAAGTACTTCTGAAGTATTTGAGGGTATTAAAGGTACTTAGAAACAGTTGATAGTCTGTTATCTTAAACATTCTGTTTACACTTTTATAATTAAATTTTACTGTTTGTAAGCAAGGAATTATTTTGACAAAGATGAACTTTATTCAAATTTAACTCAAGTTCAGAAGTTTTAAATTACACAAAATCTGAATATTGTGGGGTATTTTGAAAGGTTTTATTATAGCTTTTAAATTTTCTTCCCCCCCCCCCCTTTTTAGTGATACCTGGAAGGAGTTCCAGAAGATGAGTAAAAGAATTTCCAAAGCTATATTTTGTAAATTATTAAAACCTTATCTTAAAATATACCCTAATTGGTCACATTACATTCCACACCATGTATAACATCTGAGTGGCCAGATTGGTATCTTCTTTTTAACTATATCCTTGCCTGATGGGATACAGAGAAAGAAAAAAAAAAAAAGATCTCTTCTCTGCCTACCTGCAGTTCTCCAACTAGAACTCTGTAAATTAGACTGACAAAAGACAGATTAATAAGAGAAAAAGAAAAGTTTACTATTATGTATATTTTACATACACATGAGAGAAACTCAGGGATTAGTAACTCAAAGGGGTGGCTAGACCTTGGGCTTTTATAGCATTGTAACAAAGGAAGAATAATTTTTTCGAGAAGTAGCAGAACAAAGGAAAAGTACCTCAAGATTCTAGGGCTCAAATCATGGGAAGGCAATTATCTGGGAAACTAATGGTAGATAAAGGCTTAGTAAAGTTTGTTATATAGGGCCTAAAGTTGTCTCCAGTAATTCACTTTTGTTGTTTGGAGTGGAGGGGAGGAAGGACATCTTTACAAATTTATGTCTTACTTTTAGACAAATAGGAGGAGAGCTGACTACTTTTTATATATTTGCTTCTTCCCAATTGCCTTCAGCTCAAAATCATCCTTATGCCACAGTGGTATATCTTGAGTGGCAAATTCTTCTATGCTTCAGTGACAAGCTTTTGCTTATTCCTTTTTTTTTTTTTAAGATTTTATTTATTTATTCATGAGAAACACAGAGAGAGAGAGGCAGAGAGATAGGCAGAGGAAGAAGCAGGCTCCCTCCAGAGAGCCAGATGCTGTACTCTATCCAAGGACCCCGGGATCATGACTTGAGCCAAAGGCAGACACTCAACCACTGAATCATCCAATGCCCTCAGATTAATATCAAAAGAAAGTCCATTAGTCCAGTGCATTCACCAAGGTGAAATCAAGGCAATATTACCATATTATTAGCAAAAATACCAGTGGGAAAATATCCTATTGGTGTATTATAGAAGCTTCAAATTAAAGATAGTTTCCAGGCTATATTCAGTGTTCTTGAAAAAGCAACTAACATAAATATCTTGTTTAATATCCTTTATGTATTTCGATGTTGAGAAACTATAAACTATAAATTCATTGTATTGGCTTTTTTCCTTTCTGAGATATCAAAAGTGTTAAATAGGTAACACTCTTTTTTTTTAGATTTATTTATTTATTTATTTATTTATTTATTTATTTATTTGACAGAGAAAGTAAGAGAAAGAGAGAGAGAGAGAGTGCACAAGCAGGTAGAGTGGCAGGCAGAGGGAGAGGGAGAAGCAGGGAGCCCCAATCAGAACTCAGTTCCAGGACCCTGGGATCATGACTTGAACATAAAGCAAATGCTTAGCCAACTGAGCCACCCAGGCACCCGAATAGGTAATAAGCTTATGAAATAGCCTTATGACTTTAAAAAAGTTAAAATTAAAAAAAAAAGTTAAAATTTTAATGTCTACCCTAAATCTCTACCCAAATATTTTATAAAGACCTCATGTCCTTTCCTGCTCAAAACCTTCCAACAACTTCCTATTCCATTGTTTTTAAGGTAAGATTCAAACTCATCAGCATGGTATACACAGACATTTCAGGATCGGGTTTCCTCTTCAATTCTCCATTCCTTACACCAAAATTTTCAACACCATTAATACTTCTCTGTGTACAGTTTCTGGGTATTTGATACTCTGTCCTGACTTCCTGATTTGCAAACATGGTTTTGTGTATCAGAGATGCCTTCCCTCCCTCATCTACTGGCAACCTGACAGTTAAAATTTCAACCATCCAAAACCCTAATCATGTGTCCTCAAACTTCTTCAGCTTACATTCAAAAAATAATTGAGCGGGAGACCTCCTTTGTGCTTTTCCTGGTTGTGCTGGTGTGCTATACTGAATTTTTTTTTTTGCACTGAATTTTAATAATTGATTTTCTCATCTCTTCTCTCTCTACCAGAAGTCAAATTACTTGAGATTGAGGACAGTTGGGTTTTTTGTTTGTTTGTTTGTTGTTTTAAGTACCTTGCACAGACACTGAAATATGATATTTTTCAATAAATAAATATTAGATAACTTAATTTTCAAAAATTTTGAACAGCCACAGTCAATATATTTCTATATCTTTACAGACTAGATTATCATACCTGCAGTCTCATTCTCTTTTCTTTATCTTCTTTCACGTCTCTGCTTAAATGTCACGTTATCGGGATGGCCTTTCCTAATCTCCCTATTGAAAACTATCACTCATTTCTCATCTATTACCCTCTTTCTACCTTGCCTTGCTATTTTTTGATATAGCAGTTATCCTCTCCTGACATACACACATACATAAATTTTTTTTGTCTCTCCCACTGGAATGTAAGTTTCTTGAAAGCAGTCTTTGTTTGGATCACTATATCTTTAGTCCCTAAAATAGTGTCAGAAACATAGAAAGTATAAATTCCATTCATTTGACAAATATTTATTGAGTGCCAGGTACTATTTTAAGTGTTTGGGGTACATTGGTGAACAAAGTAAGTTCTTTCCCTCAAGAGTAGCCAGGGGAAGGAAGTGGTAAGGGAGGGAAAAAAAAATAAAAATTAACATAATAAATAAGGAAAATATTTACTATATTGGAAGATGTTATGGAAAATGAATGTAAGTGAAGAGGATCAGGTGTGCTAAGGGGACAATTTGCACTGTTAAATAGGGTGGTCAAATAAATATTTATAAATAAATGTTTATTGAATAATGGATATTTGTTCAATGAATGAATGAATGAATGAATACCTTCTATTCCATACAGATATTTTATATATACTTAAATTTGGATTAGTTAAATAATTTCAGCTCACCAAAACCACAACATGAATGGAAACCTTTTGAATAGAAAATTATTTTGTTTGAATGGGATATTTCACCTAATGTAAGAAAAAATGTTAAATGATTCATCCTACTCAGTTTCGGCATCTAGAGTTTTGGCAAACTCTCATAAATTGCGAGTCCATGGTTCTATTCATTATATCAGACTGGTTCAAATCCAAGCTTTTGTTTCTGAGTTGACCTACTAGCCTTATAGAAATACAGCACATTTTATGTATATAGGTAAAGTCAACTTATTTTTCTGTATTTCAGTCTTCCAAGCTATGAAACAAGATAAGGAAGAAAAGACTTGCCATCTGGTATGCAGGCATATCACTAGAAATATAATGTTCCTAAATGAACTTTCTTCTAACTTCCCACTCTAGCTCATTTGTCTTATATATCTATGTAATTACTTATTCATATATTCAAACATTTTTATTGAGTGCCAATTCTGATCCAGGGACTGTGCTAAGCACTTAGGATGTAGAGATGATTACCACTTTATTTAACAAAGTCTATTCATTAATTCATTCCATAATTATTTATTGACTATTTACTTTGTGTCAGGCATTGTTCTAGGTGTTCAGAGGACAGCAAAGAACAACAACAACAAAAAAAAATGCAAATTCACTGTTCTCATGTAGGTTGCATTTTGGCAGGCTGGAGACAAATAATAATCAACTAAACATATAGATACATAATGCAATGTTAGGCTGTTAATTCCTAAGAAGAGAAATAAAGTAAGGAAGGAAATAGAGTGATAGGATAGAGCTGCTATTTTAAATAGAACTCTCCAAGGAGGCCTATCTGAGAGGGTCACTTCAGAGCAAGACTTGAATGAAGTAAAGGAGAAAACCCTATAAAGTACTGCCTGAGGCTGACTTTCTTTGACAGCGGGTCCCAGACACAAGGTAGCTTCTATCAGTGGTGTGCTAGAGCTGGCCTCTACATGCCCTCAAGAGCCAACTATGCTCACCTCTTCCCAAATACATGCTTATTCATATTTGTAGCTCGAAATCAACCATGGTGGAAGTATTTATGTCATGGAAATGAACAAACATAACAAATCAGAGTTTTTTCTCCCAGAGAGCCAGTTGGTAAACATTTGCTAGTGTGTCACCAACACTGTTCCCATGTACTTAGGGAGGGGAGAGTGGTAGAGGTGAAATAATTTACTTAGGGGCTACATCTGACTTCTATGAAACTAGTGCTTTTGGTGAAGACCTAGCCTAAAAGCTCTGGTTGTTTTTTCATGTATCACTTCTTGGACCCTAACCTTTGAGGTGGGGGAGTAAACTTAGTAGTTGCTGCTCCTAGTAATTGGTAAGTGGCATCAATGAAAAAGTCCTTCCTCCCCACCCTTGCGTTTATATGCCACTCCCATTTTTAAAAAATGTTTATTCCATAACACCTGTTTTATCATGTTCTCAGTCCCACCACCAACTAAACCTGAAGAATAAAAAAGCTAAGTGGAGGACTAGAGCAGAACATACTACCACCCCTTGCTCCCAACAAAAGTGAGCAGGATATAAAAACAGTGTTTTTATCCATTTTATATAAATGATAGATCTAGTTTATTAACCTAGGTCCTATACAGATAAACAATACTTAAAAGCAAAATAAAGTGTTATTGATTGTAACTCTTTGGTTGCAAGTAATAGAAACAATTTGGCAGACTTATAGAAAAGAAAGAGCCAGTAAGTCAAAGAGTTAGACTCTCAAGGGAGAATACCATTGGATCTTAGAAACTGGAAACTAAGAACTAGGAACTAGAAAGCCTGATAGGTAGTATAGTCTCTGTTACTTAGTGTTGCTTTCTCTTTGTATCATCAGCTTCAATCCTTTATTCCTTCTGCACACCCGTTATCTCCACTCCTTAGCTTACATGGTAGAATGTGGTCCATTCGGAGTTGAGATGTTACCTATATAATCACTTAAGAACACCGATTTAGAGTTTTACCTCCTGTAACTAAGTTTCTAGGTGGCACAGTTCCATTGACATACTTTGCTAAGCTGCCCATTCTTGGTCTAATCAGCTATGGCCAAAGGACCTGAGCTCTCACATTACAAATATGGCTGCTTAAAGCCCATCATGGAAAGAGAGTCAAGGAATTGAGAGAATTCAGAGAAAGAACATGCATTTACGGGCTAAGCCAATATAACTACAAGTGCCCACAGCAAAATACTTCATACCAAATTAAAGAGCAGAAAGGGACTCAAAAAATCACCTATTTCAATCCACTGCCCTGTGCAGTGATCATTTCCATCCTGTCTCTGATGGATGCATTCAGCCTCTGCTCCAACATATAATAACAGAGAGCTGACTAAAGCATGAGGCCACTCATTCCAACAGGAGGCACTTTTATTGTTAGAAGGTTCATTCTTGCCTGAGCTGCAATTTGCCTCTCTATAACTTTAATCCATTCTACTTTGTGGAACAATAAACAACATGCTTAATTCCTCTTTTTACATGACCACCCTTTATTTATTTAAGGATGACTAATATGTTCTTCACTGGTTTTCCCCAGGGTAAAAATCTCCAGCTCCTTCAAACACTCTTTCTCTGATATGAATCCCTCATTCCTCACTATTTTAATGGCTAATTTGCTTTCAGTTGTCTAGAAAAGATATTCCTACCCCAAATGTATAAAGTGGTAAAGCAATCTCCCTGGCTCACATCACCAACAAGTCTACTGGAGTCAGTCTTCAGAAAGTAGGTGATCCAGCAGCTCAGATACTCATTCATCCTTCGGCAAATGCTTGGGGAGCATTTACTCTGTGCTAGGCATTTGTACTAGGTACTTGAGATACATCAAGGCCAAAGCAAACTGTTGATTCTAGAGCTTATATTGCAACAGAGGGAAACAGATGGTAAGCAACAAATGTAAAAAAAAAATAAACTAATTATATAGTACATTAGAATGTAGTGAGTGCCTTTAATAAAAAGAGTAGAGCAAGGAAAGGGAGACTTAGATGATAGGAGCAGGGTGGCAGGTGGCTGTATATAGTAGTGTTATCAAGGTGCATCTCATTCAGATTTGAATAGACTTAAAGATGAGAGAGGGTTGGTGGCGGGGGTGGGGGGTGTGCATGTGAAATAGGCAAAAGCATGTGCAGGAAGAGCAGAGCAGAAAAACAGCTTAAGTGAAGGCCCTAAACTGAGACACTGGCATGTTCTAGGAACAGCAAAAAAGGCCAGTAGATGGTAAAGAATGAGTGAAGGGGAGTCATCAGGATTGAAGACAGAAATAGGGACCAGATCAGGTAGGGTTATAAGCTTTTTACTCAACATGAAATCATGTTCCATTTCAGGGTTCTGAGTACAGGAGTGACATTTTAAAAGAATCTCCCTGGCACCTATTCAAAATAGATTGTTGGGAGGTAAGAGTTTCTTTCTGTCTTTCTGTGGTCTTTACATTTAGGCAAGCTTCTCTTGTGATTATAGTGTGTGGTTGCCTGCAATGATCAGAGAGACATGCTTCCCCATTTGTGTCCATCAAGATGGAAATGATGATTATTACCATCATCAAATTTCATACTTATTGACCCACCCCTGACCCAATCCCTGGGTTCAAAGGAATGCCATATTCTGATTGGCCTTACTTCTGAATTACCTGAAACTATCACTATGGAAAGGGAATGATTACTTTGATTGGCTTATCTGTGAAGCTAGGAATGAAGGTTAAACTACTCCACAGTGGAAGATAGAATGAACATTGAGCTGCCAATATAACGCCCTCTATAGTTATCTTGGTCTAACATTTTCTTTCTTTTTTTTTTTTTTTAAAGATTTTATTTATTTATTCATGAGAGACACAGAGAAAGAGAGAGAGAGAGAGGCAGAGACATAGGCAGAGGGAAAATCAGGCTCCCTCCAGGGACCCTGAAATGGGACTCCATCCCGGGACTCTAGGATCACACCCTGGGCCAAAGGCAGATGTTTTAACCACTGAGCCACCCAGGCATCCCAGGTCTAACATTTTCCTAACACTTACTCTAATTAAACATAGTCTGTGGGCAAAATTTGAGTACAATACTTTCATTTTTAACAAATCCTAGGATTGTAATTGTTTTGGTTCAATACTTTATGATTTCTTTGTAGGGTCTGTCATCAAACCATGTATCCCCTAATGTGTGTTTTGCAGCTCTTTATTTTAACCTAAATAGGAGACCTTACATCTATATTCCTGTTGCATTCTTTTCAATATCATCTTGAATGCTGATTCTATCTTCCTAATATAGGTTCTCTGTGATTTGCAAATTTGGTAAACAGGCTTAATTGTAAAAATTAAATAAGGACAAAATCATATTCTTCTTTTCTTAAAAAGATAATTTGTTTCCCTGATAGAAAATGGATGTAGGGGGTCGGGGAATCATAGAAGGAAGTGACAATGCTCCAAAAGAGACATCTATTGCAAAATAATTATGAGACTTAACCAAATCTGAACTATCTTCAGCTGTCACTTCTCAGTTTTTCATTGCCAGTGTTAAGAAACAAATTATTCAAACTACTTCAAAACTTCCAAAATCTTGAAAGATTTTGAAAAGGCTGATGGTTTCCATTTGTTATTTGGTTCCTTTCTTTGTGAAGTTATCAAAGAAGAATTCAGCTGGGAAGAGTTACTCATTCCAGGAATGAGCTTAAAACCTGTATTTTTATTTGTAAATCGTTTGTGAGTTATCATTTATGTGGCTATCTACATAAAGCGACATAAATTATAATGTGGATTTTATAATATATTTATAACATTTCATAATTTATAATATTTTAAAGCAAAATGATGTTGTTTCCTCTCCATGCAGGATTTTCTTTCATCTCTCACTTTTCTGTGTATTTTTCTTTACTTTTCTCATTCTCTCCCCTAGTTTAGTTCTTTATGCATGATCATTCCAAAAACTGCTGATCCACTCAAACTATTGTGTTCTCTTCCAAGAATAATCTCTATTATATGCACAGTATAGGAAGGACAGCCAGCTATGCTGAGCTTTTTTCAGTGAGCATGTAGATAAGCAGTCACTTTTGCTGAATACAAAAGAGGCAATGTTTATGCTAAGACAGTCCTTTGCTCGCCGCCATCTAATCCTTTCGTTTTTTAATGTAAAATGTATTTTTATCAAAGTAACACATGCACAAAGCTTAACAAGTAAATAGTTCTGGAAGATTTATCATGAAATAAACAAAGCCAAAACTATACTCTTCTGTCTCACCCTTTTCTTATCCCCAAGTACCATGCCCCAGAAGCAACCAGTTTGAACTCTTTTCCCTGATTCTTCTGGTATTTACCTCTATGCTTCTGAATGATATGTTCACTTGCTATTTTCTCACCTATCAATTCTAGACATATTCTATTGACTTCCTACTTTGGAATATGAGAATTTATATTCCTGCCACACACACACATGCATACATCCATACTTTTCTTCTATCCTCTTATGAGATTGTTTGATAATCTTAATTTTATTAATATTCAGTGCTTACATTATTATGAAAATGTAACTATTTTTACAATTGATCCATACAGTGCATTGTGATTTATTTCTTTACAACTTTTTATTTATCTTAGAGTTAACTTTATTTTTTCCTAAGCTTGCCAACAGCACTACAAAACTCTGCTCAATATAGTCAGACATTTTTGGTCTAGATAAGTTCCATGCTTTCTCTTGGAGACATCTCCTGGGGCCCTCCGGTCATATATTGTATTGGAACCCAAGGACTGCTGTACTGTTGTATAGCTGTTGGCTGAGGTCTTCTTTGATCAATATCTAATTTACTTCTACTCTCTTATATGTTGGATCTCTGACTTCCTGGATACCATATGTTCTTTACTGATGCATACCTTCATTGGGAAATACATCTTCCAGAAGATTTCAAAGAAGAAGTGTATAGGGAACAAACTTTTTGACACACAAATGTAGTGTATTTATTTATTTATTCAAATGTAGTGTATTTAGAAGTATGTTTTTTTCTATTTTCATACAAATCAATAGTCTGGGAAGGAATCCTTGTTCTCAGTTCTTAGGAAGCTTTGTGTTATGTCTGCTGAGGAGGGAGACAGGTGAGCATTAATAGGTGAAAAAGTGAATTTTAGTAGAATTTTCTCTTGAATTGCTCATATTATAAGTGAGGTTGAGCATTTTTGTTTTACTTTTTCTGTACTATTTATCCATATTCAATTTTTATGCTTTACTTATTTTTCTATTTGGTTGTTGACTTTTTATTTGCAGGAACTCCTTATATATTACAGAAATCAGCCTCTCTCTTTACGATAGGAATGTTAATGTTTTCTCACAAGGGCTCAAGGACCCAGAAGACAATTTGACAGCATTTTTAAAAATTAAAAATGTCTTCTACTTAGGAATTTAATTTGTGGTATTTTCCAGCAGAAATATTCACACATGTGGAAAATGACTTAGAAACAAGAATATTGATTGCAGAATGGTTTGTAAATAGTAAGATTGGAGGCAACCTAAATGTTCATCAACTAGATCCAGTGAAATAAATTATGATTTACTCATCTGGTGGAATATTATGCAGCTACATATAAAGAATGAGGCAGTTCTAAATGTATTGATAAGGAAAGATCTCTATATTTTTTAAGTAAAACGTAAGTTGCAGAAAAGTGTGTACTGTAGTTATTATTTTAAAATAAAAACTGAAACTATATGTTATCAATTTATGCATTAAAACGTTATGCAATGAACTGGTAAGATGGGTTGCTTCTGGAATATAGTAGCTGGGGAGCAGGAGTGGAAGGTATACGCTTTTTCTTTTTGTGCCTCCTTTATTGATATATAATGTACATACTGTGAAATTCACCAATATTAACTGTATAATTCAATGAATTTTAGTATATTTAGTACATTGTACAACTATCACTACAACCTAGTTTTAGAACATTTCCATCAGTCTAAAAAGAAACCTGTGTCCTAGTTTTCAATCAACATGCTTTTGTTATAGTTAGTCCTCATTTTCACTCCCAGCCCTAAGCAACCACTGATCTATTTTCTGCCTCTCTATATTTGCCCTTTCTGGGCAATTTATATATGCTTTTGTATCTTTTGAATTTACTTTTCCCATTTGAATTTATATTACCTATTCAAAAATACATACCCAAAAACCTGATCTAATTGATTCCTTCTTTTCATAAGATGAAACTGCTTTATGAAAAAGTTAAAAGAAGTCTTTGGTACTACAAGCAGATGAGAGGTGGAGATAGGAATAAAATCAGGACATTATGAACAAGATCCTATTTCCTACTTTTATTGCAGCCATATTAGACCTCATTTTGGCTTAGCATACACTGAATTTTAGATTTAATCATTGTTCACATAAGTGTAAATCTCTGTAAAAGGTCAAAACATTTACCACTCAGAAGGGAAAGAACAAATCATTATGCTGAAAAAAGATATGGGTATGAAAATAATACTGTACAGGCACTTCACTTTTTATTGCCTTATTTTGTTAGGAATCCATAAACACTAATATAATCTTGTCATATATTACAAAGGTTGGCCATCTGCTAATGTTGAGATTAATAATCTGCCCCATGGTTAACTCATAAAATCATACAAATTTAGGTTTGGATGAGGTTTCAGAAATTTATCTATGACATTTTCCCAGATTTATTCCACTAGATAGCAGCCAATCTAATTACTTCAGTGGCATGTTTAACCTTTGTGAAAATCTCTATATAGATTTATTTATACCAATATTGTTGGCCGTTAACAATCCAAGAGCTAAATTTGTTGCCAGATTTTTGTCAAGTGAATAATAGTTAATAACAAAAATAATAAGTATGATGATAGCACCCTTTATTGAATATTTACTTGTAACCCACCACTGAACTAGAGAGGTGCTTTACATCCATCAAGCCATTTAGACCTCACAACCATCTAGGATGAAGTCTCTATGTTTCTTAAAGATTTTATTTACTCATGCATGAGAGACATAGAGAGAGAGGCAGAGACACAGGCAGAGGGAGAAGCAGGCTCCATGCAGGGAGCCCAACATGGGACTTGATCCCTGGTCTCCAGGATCCCACCCCGGGCTGAAGGTGGCGCTAAACCGCTGAGCCACCCGGGCTGCCCGAAGGCCCTATTTTTAATCCCGCTCTTTTCAGTAATGGAAACTTTTTTCCTGGAGAGGTTAATGAACATGCCTAATGTCACACAGCTGCTAAATGAAAGAGCTCAAATTTGAACCTAGTTTTTAATCAACATGCTTTTGTGATATACATTGTTGCATTGGCCTCATTCCTGACTCCATATTATATTTTTGTCTTTTGTCATACTTATTCTCTCTTGTTTTTGCTATTTTATCTAGTATTTTACGTGTCTTGTAAAGAATCTTAAATCTTTTCTAGATGGTGGTGGGTTTACATAAGCAAGCGTATTGACTATTGTTTGTTCAGTCTTTTTTTTTTTTTTCTTTAAAGATTTTATTTATTTATTCATGAGAGACAGAGAGATAGAGAGGCAGAGACACGGTCAGAGGGAGAAGCAGGCTCCAGCTGGGAGCCTGACGTGGGACTCAATTCCGGGACTCCAGGATCACGCCCTAGGCCAAAGGCAGGCACTAAACTGCTGAGCCACCCAGGGATCCCTCTTTTTTGTTTAATTTAAAGATTTTATTTATCTATTCATGAGAGACACACACAGAGAGAGGCAGAGACATAGGCAGAGGAAGCCTGCTGTGAGGCTCCATCCCAGGACCCTGGGATCATGCCCTGAGCTAATGGCAGACGCTCAACCACTGAGCCAATTAGGCGCCCCTGTTCATAGTCTTATAGTTTGTTGGGAGAAAAAGTAGAAAAAACTGTGTTTTTGCGAATATTGTAATTTCTTTTGGCACCTAAGGACAAGCTTCCCCTCATAAGACGGTTTGCCTTTGCCAATCAATCAATATTGATTGAGTCAATGTGGAGAATACAGAAAATTATGCTATGGTTCCTGCCCTTTGGGAACTTACATATTAATTATGGAGGGACAATACATGTACAAGACCACAAACAAGTGAAAAGTGATTATTAATGGCACTGACAATGGGTCCTTTCTGTATTGTAAGTCAATGGTGAAGACACAGGGAAGGCGTCGTGGGAAATAGCTATTTTTAAGGACTGCCAACCCCTAAGGTAGGCCAAAAATGTCTAATATTTGTGTGCTTTGAAGCGTTCTATGGCAAAATATTTGGACAAGATGCTCTTTAAGATCTGCTCACCTTAAAAATAATGTTATGAATCATACATAAAGTTACCATTGAGTACAGCGAAATTCCATTTCGTAAAAGACGCGAGAGGATTGCAGGAAGGGTGTAGAGGAAGACCCGCACTAGACACCTGGGAGTAACTGGAGGGAAAATAGGGAATATTTTTCGTTTCCCAGGACTGCGAGCACATTTGTGTCTGTGTCGTGGTTGGGGGGGACAGATGGAGGAGAGGGTAAATTGGTGGCAAAAGCAAACTCCACAGAATGGACGCTTGTCCAAATTTCGTTGAACCTCTGAAAAACGTACTAAAGGCCCAATAGGGTATTCGAATTAAAACGGAGAGCCCTGAGATACATAGGGAAGGGAGTCGGTTTGTGCGGCCCATCGTAGCGGTCTCTAACCAGAACCAGCGGCAAGGACAGGACCGAGGTGTCACTGCACTCCCCCGTCTCCCCCTCCAGGCACCGAAGGGTGGACGATCCCCATCTGGTCTTCGCCACCGGGCTGGTCTTGCCTTCCTCTCCCTCCGGGCCCTGTGACCCTTTTTCCTACAGGGCCCCCAGTCATCAGCCGGGGGGGGGGGGGGGGGGGCGTCGCACCCTCCGCGGGCTGGGCCGCACGTGCCGGCGTCCGCTCCCGCACGGTCCCGCGTAGCGGGGCGTAGCGGGGCAAGGGGGTTCCGGTGCGGAGGGTGGAGAGGGGCTGCGAGGAAAAGATGGCGTAAGAGGAAAGCCATAAAATAGTTTTGGGTTGCGGGTGTGTGTGTGTGTTGTTTTTTCTCTCCTCCGCCCCCCCTTGGAGCAAATAGGTGCGGGGCGGCCGCAGGGGACGAGGTTCGCGGCCCAGAGCGGAGGCGGCCTGGGGGCAGCCCCGCGTCCAGGGCCTCCCCGGGGCTGCAGCGCGCCGGGCGCCGAGGCTGCGCGGAGGAGCCGCCCCGGGGGTTCCGCGGGCTCCGCGGGGCTCCGCGGGGGCGCGCGCAGGGGACGGCGGGCCGCGGCGCTCCACGGCCGCAGCGCGGGCCCCGAGGGCGGAGGGCCCCGGGGGCGGAGGCCCGGCGCGCGGCGGCGCGGAGGAAGCGACGGCGGCGGCGCCCACTCCCCCTCGGCCCCGCGCCCCGCCGCTCGCCTCCCGCCGCCGGGCGCCGGCGCGCTCGGCTCTTTCCGCCGCCGCCGCTGCCGCGCGCTGCCCCGTGCGCTCCGGCACCTTCGGCAATTTCCGTCGGGCCCCGGCCGCCATTTTCTCGCCGCTTGTGTGTCTCGCTGGCTGCGTGGCTCGGTTCCTGTGAGCGAAGCTTTGTCCGGTTCGGCAATGGACGGGTACGTAGTGCGGCCGGCGAGGAGGTGTGTGAGCGGGGCGCCGGGCCGTCCTGCCGCCCGGGCCGGGGTCGGCGGGGACCCCGCGGGCGGCCCCTCCCAGGGCCGGGCTGCCGTTACCCAACCCCCGCCCCATCGCACACACCCCTCCCTCCGCTTCCCCCGGCGGCTCCGCTCGGGAACCGGGGAAGAAAGCGGGCTCGGAGGCCGGGGCGGCGGCGGGGCTGCGGGGGGCGACGGCGGGGTGGGGGCCCCGCGGCGGCGGCCCGGCCCTGCCCCCTCCGGGAGCCATTTCCATCCGAGAGCCGGACCCGGGCCCCGGGCGGCCGCGCCGGCGGGAGCGAGGCCTGTGGGGGGGCGGCCGGGGGAGACGAGAGGGGAGGCAACGGCGTGACCCCCGGCCGCCCCCCCCCCCCCCGGTCCCTCCGGCCTCCCCGGGCCTCCGGCCTCCGCGGCCCCCCGGCCTCCCTCCCCCTCCCGGTCCCCCCGGCCCGCCCCGGTTCCCCGGCCTCCCGGCTCCCCCCGGCTCCCCCCGGCTCCCCCCGGCCTCCGCGGCCTGCCTCCCCCCTCCGGCCGCCCCGGCCCGCCCTGGCTGGGGGAGATGCCGGTGGCGGGAGCGGGGGGTGGCGGGAGCGGGGGGTGGGGGGGCGGGGAGGCCGAGCGGCGGCGGGAGGAAGGGGGAAGGCAGATGTCATACTCCTTTGTTTTCACTGGAGTCTGGTGGTGGGGGCGGGAGACCGAAAGAAAAGAAAAAAAGCCTTTTTGTGGGGGCCTGAGGACGTTCCAGGCTTGGCAGAAGGGCCCAGAAACGAAATCGTCTGAAAACCCGAGTGTTTGCGGTCGACCTCAGTCACACGGGCAGAGGCCAGCAGCCATGGCAGGAACGAGAGCCCCCGGTCCACCCACCCAGGGCCGTTTTTTTTTAAGTCACTTTGACCAGTTTCTGGACAAACAAAAAACAACTGCAAAAGACAAAAACAAAAAAACAAAAAACCAAACACCACCCGAGCCGGAACCGTGCGGCGACTCTGAAAGGCCGAGGAGGCGCAGTGCCGCTGAGCGAGGCGAGGCCGCGGCGCGGGGAGGCGGCCCGGCCCGGGGTCTCCGGGGTCTCCGGGGTCTCCGGGGTCTCCGGCGCTCGGCGTCTGAGGGGCCCGCGGGGGCGGTGCTGGGCGACCGCGCCGCCGTCCGCAGCCCTGCCCGGGGCTTGAAGCGGGTCGTTCAGAAAGCCCCTGGAGTAGAATCCGTGGCAACATACGGAGAGCCAAGTAAAATACGAGTTTATTTTAAATGTTCGTGGAGTTTAGTGTTTTTTAAGACACATCGAGGGAAGGACATACCAAAGTTAGAGTAACAGACTTCACCCCAGAGGTTGTTTAGACATTGTTTTCCAGTGAAACGTAGATCTAGAGAAGTTCACTATTCCTCCAGAGAAACCTGGAAACTGGTGACTAGACTTGGCAGTGGAGTTCATGTTCCCTGAGTCTATCAAGATAGCTGAAGAGTTGGTTTAAGTCTTCCATTACTAGTCTTAAGTGTAAAGCTTGGCAGAAATGGCACCACAGTGTTTGGAGTTTTTGTTCTTTTTGGTAGATAAGGGTCGTGGGAACAATACCAAAAGTTCAGCGACTTTCATCTCAGGTTTGAAAGCAATTTTCCACAAGACCGAAGTGTCGTTGACCATCTCTCTATTTGTTTTCCATATGCATGGTGACTGGAGGATTTATTAATGATGAACTACTCTGAAAAAGTTTTAGAGCCCAACAGTGATCCTTAGAACAACGAGGCTGAAACTTTTTTTTCTTTCTTTACAGAATTGTCACTGAGGTTGCAGTTGGCGTGAAGGTACGAAAAAATTGTTTGAAACTAATGAAAACCGAATTACTCAATCTACTGTTATCATTAGTGGAAATTTTCAGCTAACTTTTGTAAGTTACAATTAACAAAAGTGAAGTGTTTAATTTCAAGAGTTGGATTATGTAGTTGATAATCTAAATGGACAAAAACTAAGTTTTTTTTAGAAAGGCAGTCTGTGAGAATAACATCTTAAAGTAGGTATGAGTGCTGTTCAGGGAATGAAAAATGCTTTCGGATATAGAGCTTTGAGAATATATAAATAATAGCTCAGTTTTTTGAGGAGAGATTACGATTTTAAATAGATAAGTGATTTGACCAAAATCGTGTGATTTTATTAATCTAATATTTTTTTGTACTTTTAATTGTGAAGACTAAACTATGTATTTCAATAATGAGCCACATTAACAATCCGTTATCTTGATCCTTAAAAGAAATTTGTTTAGGCAATTAGCTTCAAATTAGAGTCAGAAGTTAAGAGCTGGTTTGTCTTTTCCATTAAAGGAAAATAGGCCTTGTGGTACAGATCATTTGGAATCTTTCCTCACTTTTTGGCCAGGAAAACTACTTATTTAGATCTTCCTTCTAATGCTTTGGCCTTTTCCTTGAATCCTTGCACATTTTAACAGTGTACTATGTCAAAATTTTTGTTTGCAAACCTGTCTGCTGTGTTGGGGCATGGTTCTTTGGTTTTTTAAAAATTTTCAGACCTGGCACATCTTTTAGGCCTAATACACAAATAACTTGTTGATGCAATGACGTTTCCCCCTTTCAAGTATGAATAGTCTTGGGAGGCTATGTTCTTAGCATAGTGGTAGTGACTGTTGACAATATTTTTTGGAATTCTTAAAATTTCATCTACAACAATGTGATATTCCTTAGAATATCCTAAGGAGATATTTTGTATTTTCTTTTTTCTGCCTTACTAAATATTTGTTCATACTTGATATTTAGTCTTATTTGTTGAGTTCATATTACATAGATCAGGGGAGAGAGAGTGAGCTTTTTCTGGGGAAGGCAATCTTACTTGGCAGTGATATTTTCTAAGTTGAAGTAGTTGCAGGGTTTGAAATTGGGAATAGTTCATGAGTGCAGGATATAGAATGTAAAATTACCATTGAAATAGATATCCTCTGTAATTTTGTATAAATGAATGAATGATGTAAGTTGGAGAGAAGGAACTGATAAGAGCCACCAGGAGTAGGCTGACAGAAATGAGACAGAGAATCAGATGTCCAGTTATGGTTTATTGGTTTAACAGTTTTCTATATATTAGTAGAGGAGAAAAAAATTGGAAAACAATGTAAAAATAATTGCCAGCCGTTTTTTTTTAATCCATTTTTTAATATAAAAGTTTGAATAACTGAAGTTTTGTTTTGCGGACTTTTCTAAGATGGTGGTTAATAACTTTTGCTTTGGAGTCATGCCTGTGTATAAGTAATTAAGTTTTCATATGTATATATATTCTTTTAATGTGCCTGGTTAAAATTCATAGTGGTAAGTATTTCTCACTGAGTCCCAGTCCTGTTTCTCAGGTGAGGTAATTACGTTAAATTTTTTCTGGTGCATTTTTTTCCTGAAGTGTTTTTTAGATTTGTATATTATCAAATATTAGCATCCTTGCTTATTTACACAAATGGGTTTTCCACAAATACCATGTGTACTGGCTCACTACTTGCCTTTTTTTAAAAAGATAGCTTTATTGAGAGAAAATTTGACATAAAATAAACTGCACTTATTATTGGACATATGAATACACCTATGAGATCATTACCATAATGAAGATCATGTCTATCACCCCCAGAAGTATCATTTTGCCCCTTGGTAATCCCTTCCTCCTGTCTGTCTTTCCCCAAACAACAATTGATCCTCTCTCTGTCACTGTAGGGTCAGTTTGCATTTTTTAGAATTTTAAGGGAGTCAGGATGTACCTCTTTGGTTTTATTTCACTTACTCTAATTATTTTGAGATTTACTCATGTTATCTATCAATAGTCTATTTTTTCTTGCTTAGTAGTATTACATTTTATGGATATACAGCAATTTGTTTATCCATTCAACTCTTGGGTTGTTTCCAGTTTTTGACTATTGTAAATAAAGCTACTGTGAACATCCTTGTAAAAGTCTTTGTGTGAACTTTTCATTTCTCTTGGGGAAATACCTTTGATTGGAATGACTGGATCGTTTGGTATGCATATGCTATTAACTTTTTTAAAGTTTTGAGAAACTCCAGACCATATTCCAAAATGGTTGTATTATTTTACATTGCTACCAAAAGGGTATGAGATGTCCAGTCCTTCCACATCCTCTCCAATCCTTGAGATTGCCTTTGGCTGTAGGCATTCTCGTAGGTGTGAAGTGGTAATCTCCTGTGGTTTTAATTTGCATTTCTTATGTCTGTGATGTTAATTATCTTTTCATGTTCTTTTTGCCAGCTGTATATCATCTTTGATGAAGTGTGTCTATATCTCTTGCCCACTTTTTAAATTGGATTACTGTTGAGTCTTAAGTCTTCATTCTGGTTATAAGTCTTTTATCAGTTATATGGTTAATATTTTCTACCATTTGTATTTTCATTGTCTCGATAGTGTCTTTTGAAGAACAGCAGTTTTTAATTCTGAAGAACTGAAGTTTACCAATTTTATGTTGTATGGCTCATTTCTAAGCCAAATTTGCCTAACAAAGATTTTTTTCTCTTTTGGTTTTTCTAATAGAAGTTTTACAGTTTTTGGGTTTGCATTTAATTTTTTTTTTAGTTCATTTTTTTTTTAATACAGTGCAAACTATAAGTCAACATTTTTTGTTTTCGTATATGGATTTAAACTTCCAGGACCATTTGTTGAAAAGGCTATCCTTTGTCATTGAATTGGCTTTGCACCTTTGTCAAAAATCAACTATGTATATATGATTCTATTTCTGTACTGTATCCTTTTCCACTGACCCATTTTTATCCATCTAGATGCCAAAAACAAACTGTGTTAATTATGATGACTTTAGTCTTGAAATCAAGCAGTCATGGTCCTCTTTGTTCTTTTTCAAAGTTGTTTTGAAAAACAACTTAGTACTGTGTTTTTTTTTTTGTTTTTTTTTTTTTAATAAGAGTTTCTACAAAAAAGCTTGCTAGGATTTTATTGGAATTAACTTGAATATATAAAACAATTTGAGGCAAATTGACGTCCTAACAATCTTGAGTTTTTCCACTCACAAACAATTATATCTCTCCGTTTACCTAGATCTTAAAAGATTTCTTTTAGCAGTGTTTAATTTTCATTGTACAGTTTTTGTACGTTTTTGTTAGATTTATCCCTTTTTTGTGTTTTTTGGTGCTATTGTAAATGATGTTGTTTTAAAAATCTCAAGTTTCCAGGGGGCACCAGGAACTCCACTGAGTTCAGGGTGACTCAGTGGTTGAATGTTTGCCCTTGGCTCAGGTCGTGATCCTGGGGTCCTGGGATCGAGTTCTGCAGCAGGCTCCCTATGGGGGGAGCCTGCTTCTCCCCCTGCCTGTGTCTCTGCCTCTCTTTGTGTCTCTCATGAATAAATAAATAAAACCTTTAAAAAAAAATGAAGTAAAAAAAAATGTTTCCGGTTATTAGTGTAAGGAACTACTACAGTTTTTTGCATGTTTTCTTGTGTTCTTCACTCTTGCCAAACTCACTTGTTAGATCTAGTAGCTTTTTGTAGATACCATCAGATTTTCTACATAGACTGCTTATTTTATTTCTTCATTTTTTATCTTAATACCATTTTTTTCCCCTGCCTGTGGCATCTAGTATAGTGCTGAGTAGAAGTGATGAGAGCAGGTATCTTTGTCCCTTATATGAGGGTGAACCCCTAAATGATATTCTTTATTTCTTAAATGTTTGGGGCAATTCACCAGTGAAGTTGTGTGGGCCTGATGTTTATTTTCTTTGTGAAGTTTTAAATGACACGTTTAATTTATTTAATAGATACAGGACTATTCAGGTTATTTTTTCTGTTTATTTTTTATTATTTTTTAAATTTATTCATGAGAGACACACACACACAGAGAGGCAGAGACATAGGCAGAGGGAGAGGAGAAGCAGGCTCTGTGCAGGCGGCCCGATGGGGGACTGGATCCAGGGATTCCAGGGTCTTGCCCTGAGCCAAAGGCAGATGCCCAACCACTGAACCACCTGGGCATCCCAGGTTATCTAGTTCTTAAGTGAACTTTGATAATTTGTACCTCCCATAGAGTTAGTCCATTTCTTCCATTTGCATAGAGTTGTTTGTGAGAC
The DNA here is from genome assembly GCF_011100685.1 of Canis lupus familiaris. Lineage (NCBI taxonomy): Eukaryota > Metazoa > Chordata > Mammalia > Carnivora > Canidae > Canis > Canis lupus. Next base: position 53,420,489 of record NC_049227.1, on the reverse strand, counting down.
TACCTTTTTATACTATTGATGTCTGTAGAATCTGTAGTGATGTCACTCCTCTCATTGCTGATACCTATGATTTGTCTTTTCTCTTTTTTCCTTGTCACTTTAGCTAGAGATTATTTTATTAATGTTCTCTAAATATCAGCTTTTGGTTTCTCTGAATGTTCTGTTTCTATCTGTTTTATTTTCTGCTTGCATTTAGTTCTTTTTTCAATTTATGTTGAAGCTTGAGGTCATTGACATACCTTTTCTAACATAGAGGCTTAATGCTAGGTGTTTCCCTTTTAAGTACAGCTTTCATAGCATTTCTTAAATTTTGACACGCACAAGTATGTTTTTTGTGTATAGCATCAAGTTGGAATTTGATTTTTACATCCAACTTACACCCCCTTCTTTTGACTAATAGCATTTTAAAACGATTTTGCTGTTTTTCTATTTATGCCTTGTGTTCTTCCCTTTTTCTGCTTTTTTTGCATAGGTACTTTTTTAATTCCATTATATGTCTTGTTAGTTGATTAGCTTGTGATTCTTTGTTATATTAATGGCTGTTTTTAGGAGTTGTAGCATAGATCTTTAACTTAACCGTAGTCTTCCCTCAAGGAGTATTTATGCCACTTCACATAAATTATGTGAGTATTAGAATACTTTATTTCTCCTCTCTTGGCATCTGTGCTATTGTTATACATCTTCCGTAGATGTTATAAATTCTATTGTTTGTTTATTGAAACAGCCAATTACCTTTTTTAAAAAATATCTTATTTATTCATTCATGAGAGACACAGAGAGGCAGATACATAGGCAGAGGGAGATGCGGGCTCCTCACTGGGAGCCTGATGCAGTATACGATTCCCGGACTAGGATCCATCTTCTGTATTACCCATAGTATAGTTATCTGTATACATTGAATATTCAGGGGGGATTCTTTTTTTTTTTTTTTTTAAAGATTTATTTATTTATTAATGAGAGACAGAGAGAGAGAGAAAGAGAGGCAGAGACACAGGCAGAGTGCAGGGAGCCCAACATGGGACTTGATCCCGGGACTCCAGGATCAGGCCCCAGGCCAAAGGCAGGCGCTAAACCACTGAGCCACCCAGGGATCCCTCGGCGGGGGGAGGATTCTTTACAGATTCCCAGAGTCGTCTCTGTGCAACTCTCTTTGGTATTTTGCTGTAGAAACTACTTATTTTGGTCTCGTTGGACTCCTGTCCTCTTACTTAGGGAGTTTTGAAGTTTGGCCGTTTTCTCCACCCAAGCTGTGCCATGGCCAGAGCTGTGCCATGGCCCGGTCTTTCTCTTAAGAGAGACTAAGCTGGAGGCAGTCATGGACTCATTCATTTGTTTTTTGAATTTCAGGGATCAATGTCCATCATTGTCTGATGTTCACTGGTTTTGAAAACCATTGTTATGTACATCAGGTGTGATTTTTTTTTTTTTTAAGTTCTTTTAATAGGGTAAACTGGTGTGTGTTACATCACCTTGCCTGAAGGTAGAAGTCCATCTATTTTTTTCCTTTTTTAGAAAATTACATAATGTGGTCTGCAGTTTTACATCTGCTTCATTCTTTGTCATATGGACACACTGCAATATAGTTCCTACTTTGGTGGCGTTATGGTTTGATTCCAGTTTACAGTTACAGACTGGGAATATTTACAATGGAAGTAAAAATGCGGTGTCAAGTGAAATCACAATTACAAAGTTTATGAAAACCACATTGGCAAAAGGATTCTTCACTAATTTGTTTTCCACAACTGGATATGGGAGTGCCTGTTTCTCTACATCTTTACCCATTTCTGGGTTTTATAAAAATTTAGAATGTTAGCTAATTATAGGCTAAAAAGGTGCTTTATAGTTTATATTTTGAAATGGTTGAGATTTTAAGAATTTGAGAGTTTTAAATTTCTTGCCCTATGAACTACCTCTCTATACCTGACCTATTTTAATGATCATCTCTGTTAGATTTCTGTGTAAAAAGTGGTAGATTCATTGTAGGTACATTTTCTTACATTCTTTGAATTTGAGGTTTTTCATGTAGTTTTAGGTATATAGATTTATTTATATTAAGTATAATTTATTTTTTTAGTTTGATCTGAAACATTTTTAGCTTCAGTTTTATCTTTTAAATGGGATTATAATAGTTTTGAAGATTAAACGTGATTATACAGAAAAAGTATAGTTTCACAACTAGGTCTTAAGTTAATGTTGATTTATACTACATACAGAATATCCAAATTTTAGAGCTTTAGGATATGTTGAAATTTCATTTTTTTGTTATCTTTATAAATTTGCTGTAGTTACTCCATTGATTTTAGACTCCTTTCTTTTTGGTTAGCTTAGTGAGAGCATAAAAGGAAATTCGTGAATTTTTAATAAGAGGTTTGTTGCATCTCTTTAAAATGTTTTTTTACATTCTTTGTGATTTGTAATTAATTTCAGGGTTTCTTTCTATACCCTTAACCATTTTCCACTGCGAAATCTTTGCAAAATAATTGGCCTTAGGAAAACAAATGCATGAAGTGATTGCATAGTAATTCTAGATGATAACTCAGTATGTTGAAATATTAACTCTTTGGATAGATGTTTTAAATAGTGAAAATTGTAGTAGTTTTCTTGTAAACTAACTAAATGAAGCCTTTAAAACTGGATAATTAATAAAGGACATAGTTGTTACAATAAGTTGTTAGCATTTTCCAACTTGGATTTCATTAGTGTTTTTGAAAGCACTGGTTGTAAATTGCTGAACTTTACTGTTTAAATTTTGCTATAGGTATTGAATTTACCAACATTGGCTTTTTAGATAGTTGTAATGAAATAATGCTCTTACTTTTTTTGTAACGATTGAACATAACTGGTTGTTTATAATAGGTGTGTTATTAAAAATGCTTTGCTCAGGTTTTTAGATTCTTCTATTTCTTAAAATGCTATATATATATATATATATATATATATACACACACACACACATGTGTATAGCATGCACATGCATCCTTAGGTATTTGTATCAGAATTTCAAGTTGAAGGCATTTTTAGTGTGTCTGTTAAGTGACAACATTGTTAACTTGTAATTCAAAGACTGAGAATAAATGCTCCTTGAGTGTAGAGGTAGGGACCTTATTTGTTTTAGTGCTCCTCCACCATGGATTATACCTTACTCAGTAAATAATTTAATGACTCCTCAAGAGTCTCTGGCTTCAGTATGCTTATAATCTCAGCCATTTATCAGTAAAAAGATAAACACCAATTTTATTTCACAGCATTCTTCCTTTTTACTGGAGATACAAAAGAGCTGTATCTTTTAGAACTTCATATGAAGAGATAAGAACACAAGATTTAAGCATGTGCCATTTGGCCTCAATAGGAGAGATTAGTTTGGTAAGGATCAGAGTAGACTTCACAAAAGTAGTGACTTGTGACATATGTATGGTAAACAGTTTGGGAGGAGTGAGTAGTATATGTTGAGGGAATGATATGGCCAAAGTTGTGTTGATGGGTGGCACAAAATCACAACCAATGAATAGCTTTTGTGTTGGTAGGTTTATATATGGGTTTGTATATGGATATGAGAGAAAGAGAAGATGGCAGATAGGTTGTAGAAGGCCTTAAGTGCAGGTTATCAAATTTGTATTTCATCGTGTAGGCACTATTCTATATAACTGTAAGTCCCCATATATAAAAGTAGCCTACTGTTATGCTGTTTTTGGAATTTGGAGAATAAGTTCCAAAAGGATTGGCTGTGGTATTATATGGAGTGCTGTGAATTAGAATAATGAGTATCTGTAAATGTTATATCTTAATCTCTTATTTGTTCTGTGTTGCTGAAGTATCATAGCTTTCTTAATTTAGTTTTAGACATATTGCATTAAGGGCTAATGTGGGTAAGTAATATTTTTACTTTAGAAGTAATAAAGTGTCACAAAAGCTTACGAAATAAATGTTTTTGAGGAATGATTCCTTTTATAACTTGTGAATTTTGAACGTAGAAGAAGACAATAGTTACCATGAATAAATATAAATACCATGAATAGTTATCATTGGGCACTTAATCCTAACAATCATCAGTATACCATTGCTAAAATTTGTGATATCCACTCTACTTTTCTCCTGTATTGTTTTGGGAAAAGTTGCAAATACTGTTTTTTTTTTTTTAATTTTTAAGTTTTATTATAATTAGAATTTATATATATATATATATATATTTTTTTTTTTTTTTTTTTTTGAGAGTATACCATCAGGTAGGGAGAGGGAGAAGGAGAATCTTAAGCAGGCTCCACACTGAGTCGGGGAATCTCACAACCCTGAAGTCATAACCTGAGCTGAATCAAGAGCCATATGCTTAACTGACTGAGCCACCAGGCACCCCTGTATTATTATTTTATTTGTAAATGTTTTGGTGTGTCTCTAAAAGATAAGGGTTCTGTCTCTTTTTTTTTCCTAGAAAAATAAACACAATAATATTAGGATGTCCAAAAAAATGAACAATTCCTTAATGTTACCAAATACCAAATTTGTGTTAAAATTTTAATTGTCATAAAATCATAGAATTTTTGCAGGTTTTTTTTTTTTTTTTTGTGGAAGGGGGAGATCAGGATCAAATAAGATGAACACATTCAATAGAATGATATGCCTGTTTTAGTTCTTTTAATATGTTAAGTTCTTTCACTCCTGTGGGTTTCATTTTGTTTTACATTGTATTTTGTTTTTGAAGAAAACTTGTTGGTCCTATAGAGTTGTGTCCCCCCCCCCCCCCCGCCCCCCCGTCTCTGTCTATTCATTGTGTTCTGATGTTGTCATTTAAAATGTTCATGTGTCATTGATGTTGGATCTAGAGACTATCATATTCTTTTTTTGTTTGTTTTTGGTAATATTTTATAAGTGGTAGTATGTTTTTCCACTAGAAGACATTGCTGTTTGATTTGTGTGTGTGTGTGTGTGTGTGTGATGTTATTCTCAATGTTTCTTGTAATAACTTCTTTCACCTTGTTTGTGCTCAGCATAGCCTGCTTGTAAACATCTGTTCTTCAGTGTTCTTAAAGGATATATAAAAGAAGTGTATCTTAAAGTTCACTTAAAATTTGCATAATGGAAACACAGTATTAAAATTTAATGTAACTTGAAATTTTTGATGGTGGACAAGAATGGTTTTCGATGAATGTCTTGTCAAATTAAGAACATGTGATTCAGAATTTGCTAGCAGGCTAGGGTTTGACCTCTATAACATTGAAGGTAATTTCTGAGCTTTAGTTTTAACTAATTTTTATATTTTTAAATATTTTATTTATTTATTTGACAGAACAAGCAGGGGAAGCAGCAGAGGAAGAGGGAGAAGCTGGCTCCCTGCCGAGCAGGGAGCCCCATGCAGGGGGCTGGATCCCAGGACCTTGGGATCATGCCCTGAGCTGAAGGCAGATGCTTAACCAACTAGCCACTCAGCACCCTTAATTGAACAAATTTTAAAATGGACTTAATAGGATCTACTTCAAAAGTCATTTTAAAGATTACGTAGAGTAACTAGTTATATTTTGTGTAGAATGATATATAAGTGCTCAAATGATGATCATGCATGGTGTTACTATAGCTCTTTATACACCTGATTTGGAAGGAACACCTCAGTGGATGCCAAATAATATAGTTTTTTATGTAGGTATTAGAGACCATTTTTTTAGTGTTTAAAAGTTAAATTTTTTTATTGAAGTGCATTTAACATACAGTATTACTAGTTTCAAGTGTACATAATTAAAAAAAAAGTTTTTGTTTTTTTTTAAGTGATCTCTGTGTTTAAGTGTGGGGCTTAAAGTCAGGACCCTGAAATCAAGAGTTGCATGTTTTTCTAGCTGAGCCAGCAGAGCCCCCTCAAGTGTATATTAGTTTTTAAGAGAGCCTGGAGTCCATGTTAAAAATAGCTAGTCAGATAACACTAAAGATAGAATTAGTGAACTGAAAGATAAAAATTACTCTGTTTAACAGAGCAACAAAGAGATGAAAATAGTAGAAGGGGTAAAAGATGGAGGAAAGGAAAAGAAATTATAAGAAGTACCTAATTAGGGTGTCAGAAAGAGAAACTAAATATTGCAGAGAAGTAGAATATGAAAGTTTAAGAGTCATATTTTTCCAAAATTGATGAACCTCATGAATTCTTAGATTTAGGATGCACAGGAAAACTTAGGTACATGTACATCACAGTGAAAGAGCAGACGACCAGACACAGAGAAGTTCTATAAAGCAGCCATAGAAAAATCGTATTTCCTAAGAAAGAATAAGAACTAGAGAGACAATATGCTTCTTCAGCATAGGAGTCCAGAAGATAGTGGAATAGTATCTTCAAAGTGTTGAATGAAAATAACTACCTATTATTATATAGTCAGCTAAATTGTCACTTAAAGAGAAAAATAAAATAGTGACATTTTCAGAAACCCTTCTTCCCTTTCCTCTCCCCAAAAAAAGACAGTTGGGGAAATTTATCAACAGACCCATCGAAGAATTTCTAGAGGTTGTACTTTAGAAAGAATACTGGTAACTCCAGGAAGGAGGTTTGAGGTAGGAAAAACAAGGTTAACCAAGAAATTGATAGGTTTATGGGTAAGGTTAATTATTGATGTTATTAACTAAGAAAGTAATGGCAATGATTGTTTGATTTGGGGTTTAAAAAATAGAAATAAAAATATTAAATCATAATAACATGTAAGAGAGTAGTTGAGTAATTGATGTTTAAGGTCTGATGATTCTAGTATTCTTAAGCTGTGTTGTCCCTTATAGTATTGAGCACTTGACCTGTGACTAGTCTAAACTAATCTCCAATTGTAAAGTGCACATAAGGGATCCCTGGGTGGCGCAGCGGTTGGGCGCCTGCCTTTGGCCCAGGGCGTGATCCTGGAGACCCGGGATCGAATCCCACGTCGGGCTCCCGGTGCATGGAGCCTGCTTCTCCCTCTGCCTGTGTCTCTGCCTCTTTCTCGTTCTCTCTCTGTGACTATCATAAATAAAAAATAAAATAAAATAAAGTGCACATAAATTTCCAAGACTTACTAGTATGATAAAAAAAGAATATAATTTTTATACCTATTACATGTTGATAATATTTTGGATTAAATAAAATATTTTTGTATCCTTTTCTTTTTAATTTCTAAAATATGGTTACTACAACATTTATAAGATTGTGTTGTACATCTTACATTTCTTTTGGACAGTACCAATCCGGAGGATAGAAATTTCAGGTCCAAAATGAATCAGATTAAGTTTACGTCTTAAATTGTAAGGTAAATTTTAAAATTGTACAGTAAAAATAGGGGTAGAGTGTATACCTTCTAAAATAATTGGAGGATGAGGGTGACTAAAATGAAAGGCACATAATCCAAAAGAAGTCCAGGAGAAAAGGTAAAAGAATAGGACACAAAGTGAATTCATTTTAATAGTGTTAGGAAAGGTTCTGTGGAGGATTCCTTTGAGTCTTTAAATGTAGAATTTTGGAGGGTTGGACTTGATTTAACCCTAATTATCTCCCGAAGTCTCCATTTCCAAATACCATGACATTGGGAGTTACAACTTCAGCATGTGAATTTTGTTGGTCATTAACATTCAGTTCATTGCATCCTCTGTATACTTTTCCTCCAGGCCCTCCCCAGGTAACCACTCTTGAATTTGGTGTTTGCCATTCCTGTCTATACTTTCACTGTGTTATTTATGTTTTTGTATGTTAAGCAATATATGGTTTTGTTTTACATGTTTAAACTATGTATATGTGCCATATGCTGTGTGTATTCTGTAACTTGTCTTTCCTGTTAAATATTATTTTTGTTATTTTAACTTTATATATGCCTCTAACTCATTCACTTTCATTGCCATACGGTATGTGACTATATAAGTGTACCATAACCCTATTGACAAATATTGAGGTGGTTTCCAGTTTTTTCCTGTTATAAATTGTGAGTATTATTTTGCATATATCAATAAAAGTCACTTTTCAAATGTCTCTGGAATTGGAATCACTGGATTTTAGTGTCTGTTTTCAAGTTGATTGGATATTGATGTTATATTTCTAAGTGGTTGTGCTAATTTATACTCTACTAGTAGTGTGTGAGAATTCCTGTTTCTGCCCATCTTCTCTGATAATTGGCATAGTTGGACTTTTTGTCAGTTTAAGGAACACGTGAATGGTATCTTGTTTTAGTTTGAATTCCCGGAGTATGAATGATACATTTTCTTAGTTCACTCATGTTTCTTCTCTGTTAAGTACCTGTTCATATAGTCTGTTCATTTTCTTTTTAATGTAGCTTTTAATCTTACTATGTCCTAGAGGTTTTTATATATTGTGGATACTAAAGCCATTTTACTTATAAGTACTATAGTTAACTCCTGTCTGTGGCTGTTTTGTTTTTGCATTGATGAACAGAAGTTGGAAATTTAACATCATTTTTATGTTTTGGCTTAAGAAATTGGTCTTTAACTCAGGGTGTTAAATACAGTAGATTTTATTTTGAAAGTTTTGATACAGTAGATTTTATTTGGAAAGTTTTGAAAGTTTGTTTTTCACATTTAAGGCCTCCTGGAATTTAAGTTTTGTGTAGTATATGAAAAGGTTTAATGATATTTTTCTCTTACAGATAACAAACTTTGTACCAACTTAATTGAATAGTTCGTGTTTTATTTTCCCACTAATCTGCAGTGTCTGTTATCAGGTTGCCATATATGCATGGAACTATTTCTGGGTTATCTGTTTTATTGTTTGTCTTTTCCACAGTGTCTTAATTTACTGTAGCGTCTTGGAGTCTTGTGGAATGATTTTTACAACTATGTTCTTCAAAATTGTCTTGACATTTTCTTTATCATGTGTATTTTAAGATCAATTGGCTGAGTTCCATAAAGACACTTTGGGTTTTGATTAAATTGACTAAGTTTATAAGATAATTGGGGGGAGTATTTACATTATCAATAAAATAAGATGGCAGTACTTGAACTCAGAGGGAGAGAACTATAACGTTTTTTTTTTGAAAAATTTACCTCTGTTTTTCTGTGTAATATTTTCTCTAATTATAGAGGTTATGCTTAATGCTTTAGGCAAAAAGGAAAATAGATGACCGGAGACTTTACCCAAGTTAATCAGCACCATACGTACTTCGCATCATTTCTGCTACATATCATAAGAATTTTAAGCAGCACATATATGTAAAGGGTGAAAAAAGAGGGATACTTTGAATAGTTCAATTTCCTTCAAAGTTACTGGTTTATTTAGTGTTTTCCTGAAAATCATGTTTTTATTGGGCTTCAGATTTCTCAGAATTGTATAACATTTTTTAATTCTCCTCTTCATATTCTGTTTATTTCTCTTGTCAGAGAGCTTATTTTATTAGTCTGTACAAAGACCAGCTTTTCCATAATTCTTTAATCTCTGTTTTTATCATTTTTTTTCTCACACTAGATTAATTTTGTCTTTTAGTACACTTTAGATCCTGAACTCATTGACTTTCTTGTTTAAAAAATGTGTTCAAGATTAAGGAAGATTAGGTGATACTTTTGAGAATAAGTTTTTTTTTTTTTTTTTTCTTTAATGATAGTCACAGAGAGAGAGAGAGAGGGGGCAGAGACACAGGCAGAGGGAGAAGCAGGCTCTATGCACCGGAAGCCTGATGTGGGATTTGATCCCGGGTCTCCAGGATCATGCCCTGGGCCAAAGGCAGGCGCTAAACCGCTGCGCCACCCAGGAATCCCTGAGAATAAGTTTTTAAAGTTCTTCTTTTTCTGTTTTTTATGTTGAGCTATAATTTACCTATAACTCTTGTTTCACTTGTACACATAATGATTTGATATATGTGTATGTTATGAAACAATTACCAAGATAAGTTTATTTAATATCTATCACAATATAACATTAAAATTTTTTCGTTATGAGAATTTTAAAGATTTTTATTAGCACTTTGAAATGTACAATATAGTATTTTTATTTACAGTAACTGCTATATGTTGCATCCTCAGGATTCATTTATCTTATAACTGCAAGTTTGTATGTTTTGACCACCTTCACCCTTTTTGTCCATCCTCTACTTCTGGCAGCTTTCCATCTGTTTTTTGTATCTATAAATTTAGGTTTTGTTTAAAATTAGATTTTACATATAAGTGAGATCATATGTGTAGTATTTGTCTTTCTGTATCGGATTCAGTATAATAACCCTCAAGGCCCATCCATGTCATAAATGATAGGGTTTCCGTTTTTTTTTTTTTTTTTTTTCCTAATGGCTGAATAATATTCCACACCACATTGTCTTTATCCATTCATTCATTGATGGACATTTAGGTTAGTTTCCATGTCTTGGTTGTAAATTCTGCATTGAACATGGGGATGCAGGTATCTTTGAGATAGTGATATCCTTCAGATAAATTCCCAGAAGTGGGATTGCTGGATTATATAATTATACTTTTAAAAATTTGGGGGAGAACCTTTACTGTTTTCCATAGGGGCTGCACCAGTTTACATTCCTACCAGTAGTGAATAAGGGATCTCTTTTCCCTACATTCTTATAAAATACTTTTTATTTATTGTTTTTTTTTTTGTAATAACCATTATAACAGGTGTGAGGTGATAGATACCCCATTGTGATTTTAATTTGCATTACTCTGATGATTCGTGATGTTGACCACTTTTTTACATGATGACCACTTTCTTACATACCAAGTGGCCATCAGCCTTTTTTCTTTGGAAAGATGTCTATTCAGATCATCTGCCCATTTTTAATTAGATTTTTTCAACCCTGAGTCATATGAATTCATTGTATATTTTGGATATACCATAGTATCCTCTTAGTGTCCCCCATGGGTACATTCCAACATCTGTAGTGGATGCTTAAAACTGAATAATATCTAATTCTATGTATATGCTGTTTTTTACTTGTATGTATACCTGTGGTAAAGTTTAATTTACAAATTAGGCACAGTAAGAGATTAATAACAATAGAATAGTACTTTTTATATAGCTAGGTGAATGTGATCTCTTTCAGACTAATTGCACTGTACTCATCTTTCTTGTGATATGAGATAAAATGGCTATGCGATGACATAAAGTGAGGTGAATGATGTAGACATTGTGATGTAGGATTAGGATGCTTTCGACCTTCTGACAATACTTCAGAAGAAGGATCATATGGTTGACCATGGGTAACTAAAATTATAGCTAAGAGGAGACAATTGTATATGACTTGCAAATATTTTCTCCCATTCTGTAGGTCCTCCTCAGGTTGCCTTTGCTTTTGGTGTCAAATCCAAAAAAATCATTGCCTAGACTAATGTTGAGGAGTTTATCCCTGTATTTTCTTCTAGGAGTTTTATGGTTTTAGATTTTATATTCAATTATTTAACTTATTTTGAGTTGATTTTTGTGTGTGGTGTGAAGTAGTAGTCTAGTTTCATTCTTTTACATGTGGCTATTTTCTTAGCATCATTTACTGAAGAGATTGTTTTGTTTTACTGAAGAGATTGTTGTGTCTCCATTGTATGTTTTTAGCTGCTTTGTCATAAATTAATTGACCCTGTATGTGTGGATATTTTTCTCTTCCATTGATCTGTGTATCAAGTTTTTATGCCCGTGCCATCCTGTTTTGAGTACTGGTTTGAAATCAGGAAGTGTGAGGCCTCTAGCTTTGTTCTTTTTCAAGATTTCTTTGGCTATTTGGGATCCTTCACAGTTCCATACAAATAGGATTGTGTTCTATTTTGTGAAAAATGCCGTTGGAATTTTGATAGGGATTGCATTGAATCTGTAGATTGCTTTGTGTAGTATAAACACTTTAACAGTATTGATTTTCCCAATCCCTGAGCACAAAATGTCTTTCTATATATTTGTGTCAATTTTTTCATTTTTATTTTTTAAACTTCATTATTAAACTTTCAAGATACACAAAAATAGTATGAATGGTACAGTGATACGCAAATCCTTTCTTTTGGGGAATATTAAAGTAAATCTCAGAGGTCATTTCATACCATCCCTAAATATCTTATTGTGGGTCTCATATAATCTCCTAAGGATTATATTGGTACCATTATTAAACCTAAATAAAATTTAAAATAATTTCTTAATATTATCTAATTCCCAGAGTAGTCAAAATTTCCCAGTTCCTTCAAAGATGTCTTTTTTCCCCTTTTCAAATCAGGAATTAAGGACAGTCAATATTTAACATCTAGTTAATGTTTAGTTAATTTAATGTTTAGTTAATGACTTTTAAGTCTCTTTATAAATCAATTTACCCTCTTCTTCCCCTTTATCATTTTTTCTTTTACTGCTTATTAGAGAAACTGTGTCATCTATTCTGTATGATTTTCCACTTTGTTGATTTTGATGATTATACCTCTATGTCATTTTACACATTCCTCATATCCTCTTTCCTTTGATGAGGCTTGACCAGATTCAGGTTTAAATTTTAGCAGGGATATTTTGTGGATATTCTCTATGTAATTCCTATTGTATCACAACAGGAGGAATATATTTATTTCTTTGTAGTGATAACATTTATCAGTGGATTTGGGTTTTGTCATTGTGATGTATCCAGTATAGAGTGCTCCAAAATCCTTTTACCTTCGTTTTTTTTTTTTTTTTAAGATTTTATTTATTCAGAAAGAGAGAGAGAAACAGAGACATAGGCAGAGGGAGAAGCAGGCTCCATGCAGGAAGCCCGATATGGGGCTCAGTCCCAGGACTCTGGGATCATGCCCTGATGCTCAACTGCAGAGTCACCCAGGCATCCTCTACCTTCTGGTTTTTATAATGGTTTAAAACGATTTATTAATCATTTAAAATGATTAATAATGACTGCAGTTTCATTGAGCATTGCAAAAATGGTGATATTCTTTTTTACCCCTGCATATTTTAGTTAGATTTTTCTTTTTTTACATCAAATATTTGTCATACTGGAATACCCTTTTTTGTAAAAAACAGGGTAGATTTTGACTTTAAAAACGTTTCCTGATGAGTTGGTACTGTAGCAGCCTCCATTTTAGCCAGTGTGAAGTTTTTGTTGTTAAGAATCATTGTGATGGCAAGGACTTTTACATTAATTTTCCAGTCTTAGGATGATCATTCTTTAAAAAGTCTTTGTTTCATCTAGAGCCAGTGAGAGCTCATAACACAGGTAGCTTTGATACTTACTTGCTTGAAGTAGGATTTCTTGTTCCAGACCTTTTGTTGGCCACTTCTTTAAGAAAATTCTGGTTCCTTTGGGTGGGTAGTCCTTAGAGACCACAATGTGGGTGCCAACGTGCTAATTGTTGTAAGGTTGTTACTACTTCAAAGCTCTTTTAGTAGATTAAGCTAGCAGTGTTTTGAGGGCAGATACTTTGGGCTCATTTGTTATTTCCAGTTCGTACTTTACATTTTTATTCTTCTGATTTTATATTTGTATCTCTTGTACGTTGCATAATTTCGCTTTTAATATTAACAATATTACATATGTATACTAGTTTTTTGAAAAGGAGCATCAATATTATACTGATATTGTAATTACTGACGATAGGTAAAGGTTTCTTTGTGGTTATTTTTGTTCTTACAGTATAATTACAGAATTCCAAAGTTTATTGAGAGATTTCTCTTGTGGTTGTACTACCAAGTTGATAGGTTTAATGGTTTCATTTTGGTTTGGATTTTTAGGGATTCCACCCAAGTGAAAAGTAAAACTCCATTTATAATGATCGTTAAATTCTTATCCACTCTAATTTGCTTTTTCTATCCCATTATAGCTATTTTCATTAATATTTGGTTTATCCTTCTTTATCGAATATAAACATGTGAATTGCTTCCTGCATTCTTTCACCTGGGCAGTGAAAGAGAAAGAGGCAGTGTATTCAGAGTATTAATGCTAAGTGTATCCTGGAAATCACACCATAGCTATACATGGACATTTTTTTTTTTTTTTTGTATTGCTGTATAGAAAGTATATGAGTACCTCTGTTCCCAATAACCTGTCCAATAGAATATATTGTTCAGTGATTGGAGTTTTGCTAGTCTGATATATGAGATGGCACCTTTATTGTATTAATTTGAATGTTTTTATTGTGAGCAAGATAAAAACAGTTTTCAGTTTAATCTTCTGCCTATATATTTTTTTTTAATGGAGTAACTGGTCTTTCTAAATTTTCACAGTAGTCTGTATTTGAAGTTCATAAGTACTTTTTGATCAAAGTTATTTAGAAACTATTTGAAAATTTCATCTGATTAAACTAAAACAATTTAATTTTTTCTATTTTTTTCCCCTCATCAAAATGTCTTACTGTGTTTGAGCAAATATGGTTTGTACAATTCTTCTTTATGGAGTTTATTGAGTTACTCATTACAGAGAGTATGATCTGCTTTTGTGACTTTCCTAGATATTTAAATACAAGGATGAGTTGCACATAACTGAAACATATCAGTTGAAGAATTTAAAAAATCATAGTATACCAATATATTAGAATGCTATGTGAAGCTGTTGGTAAAATGAAGTACATTAGTAGTGTTGAGTTTTTTTCAGAATCTCTTAGCTGTTTTATTAAATGAAAGGAAAGCAGTGTGAAGCAGCATGTATGGTATGATTATGTTTTGTATGAATATTAGAAACATAATTTTTGGAAAAGAATTGTAAATTTAATGATAAATTTTGGACTGAGGAGAATTTTACATTTTCTCTTTTTGGACTTGAATTTTCTAAATATTTGGAATTAATAATGTTATCAATTCTGTTGAATATGCTTATGTATTCTTTTTAATCTCCCTTCTACTCTGCCATGAGTAGTGACTGCCAAGAATTATTTTATCCTTTTCATATGTGATTTTGTCACATGTATATGGCAAAAATGTATTGTTTTGTGTTTTCTTGAGTCTTACAAAATGGTATGCCCATTTTATGTTTTCCATGACTTGTGTTTTAACAATGGTTTTAATTATTAGCCATGTTTTTGTGTATAGTTATATAATACTCATTGTAGTATAATATTAATCTATCTGTTAAAATACCCTGATGTGTCTCTTTTCCTGTTGGAATTCACCTTGGTCATTTACTATTTTTGACTTAAGAACAATGCTGCTCTGAACTTTTTTTTTTTTACTACTTGGTACATGTGTGCAAAAGTTATTGCGAGTATATAAGAATAAAAATTGCTAGGATGTAGAGTATGTTGAACTTTGCAGGGTAGTATAGATTTTTTTCAATGTATCACAGTAGTATATAAGAATTCTTCGTGTTTTAGATTCTCATCAAGAATTGGTCAAGTTTTAAATTCCTTAATATTTGCTATTTTGGTATGTAATATTTTCTTTGGTCTTTTTTTATATTTTCTTAATTACTAATTTATTTTCCCCTAACATGTTTATGACCATTAGTGTTTCTTTTGTGAAATTTTATGAAATACCTATTTGTTTCTTTGCCTAATAAAAATTTGAATTTAACCAGTTACATAGTTTTTTATGTATCATTGTTGCTGATTCTCTATTGGTTATTGCTAATATTCTCTCATAGTTTGTAGCTTTACTTGGCACTTCTTAATGGTGTGTTTTGATGAACAGAACCTGCTAATTTTAATGTATAGAGTTTAATATGGCCACAAATTCCCTGTGCCATCATAATTAAAATTATTTGTGTTCTTTTTCTACCTGTTTGGATCTTTCCCTTGTTCTTATGGCAGTCTTAGCTGTTGATTGTTGGAAATCTTTTTTTTTTTAATTTTTTTATTTATTTATGATAGTCACACAGAGAGAGAGAGGCAGAGACACAGGCAGAGGGAGAAGCAGGCTCCATGCACTGGGAGCCCGACGTGGGATTCGATCCCGGGTCTCCAGGATCGCGCCCTAGGCCAAAGGCAGGCGCTAAACTGCTGCACCACCCAGGGATCCCGATTGTTGGAAATCTTTAAAGCAATCTCTAATAATGGTTTTTAAGTTTTCATCTATTGTTGGGATAGTTTTTTTAATAGAGATTTTGTGTCCACTCTGTAGGAGAATTTATCAGTATTTTTCATGATTCATTTTCTTGTGTTCTAAACTTAAGAAGCCCTTGCATACTCAAATCATGAAGATTATTTCATACATTACAAAAATTTTTAAAGTTATGCATTTTATATTTGTCTCTAATCCATCAGAAAATTATTTTTTGTTTATTGAAGTAGATAGGGATCCAATTTCCTTTTTTTTTTTTCTCCCTGTGTAGAGATAGCTAGTTAAAATTGCAGTGCATTTCTTCACATTATAGGTAAATATGTGTTAGGGTGAAGGCTAAGTTACTGTATTAAATGCAGAACATTGTGGTATAAATAGACAAGTTTATTTTTCATAAGGCAAAGTCCTCTTGGTTTAAGAAAATGGTATCAGTCTGCTCCATCAGGTTATTCACTGGGCCAACTTTCTTTCATCTTGTTGCTTCATTATTTTTTAAGCTTTTGTTTTGTTGTCTGTGTGGTCTGATAATAGATAATTGTACTATCTTGTTTTTTTTTTCCTTTGATTATTCTCAACCTGAGGTTTGTCTGTTCTGTTGTTTTGTTTAAAACTCAGCTTTTGGGGATCCCTGGGTGGCGCAGCGGTTTAGCGCCTGCCTTTGGCCCAGGGCGCGATCCTGGAGACCCGGGATCGAATCCCACGTCAGGCTCCCGGTGCATGGAGCCTGCTTCTCCCTCTGCCTGTGTCTCTACCTCTCTCTCTCTCTCTCTCTCTGTGTGACTATCATAAATAAATAAAAATTTACAAAAAAAAAAAAAAACTCAGCTTTTGTTTTTTATTAATTCTCTTTAGTGTATCATTGCAACCCATATTCTGTATTTTTATTGGTTGTATGAGTTAGTGCTTCTATCTAGAATTGCAAATAACTTGATATTCTGCTGACTTAGTTATGAAGGCTGTTAAATGTACTCTTCTGGCAGCATGTGTGAAATTATTTGAGGATGATAAGGCCACAAATAAAGCATTTTTTAAAACAATAGACAAGACTTGGCCATTCATGAACATAAATTGTAGGAAGGAGAGTGTCCTGCACACTTCATGTCAGAGTAACAGGCTTCTTTTATACTTCAGTAGATCTAAGATATCTCACTCCTCATCTCCAGAATTACATGAATCCACTGGAGAAGGATTTTTGACTCACACAAACATCTAAAATTAAACTGATAAGATGTATTTCAAAAGAAGTCAAGTATACTTTTGAAAAGTGTGGGAGTCTGTTTTTTGAGAACGATGACAATTGTTAATAAAACATTCATTCACTTATTTTGTCAACAATTGTTTGTGAACCCTGTGTTTCGTTGACACTTGGGGATATCGTAGTGAACACTGCTGATGTGAGCCCGGCATGCTGTCTGATAATCACTGTTGGTTTATTATAACACTTAATCCCAAGGATTTTGATGTAAATGTTCTCTCCATATATGAATGAGGAATATTCTAAAGCTTAGAATAGTTAAGAAATTTACTAGGTACTTGGCTGGCAGGTGGAAGCTAAACTATCGGAGCCCCTTTTCTTAATGCCATATTGCATACTTGTCATACAACACAATGAAAATTAGGTTGTTAATCTAATTGTAGTCACATCAACAGACTAAAAAAAGAAGTCACATGATAATAATAGCAGTAGGTGAAGAAAAAGCATTTGGCAGAATCCAACATCAGTTTGTGATAAAAACTAGAAATAGTTTCCAGTTTTAGGAGAACCTCCTCAACCTGGTGAAGAACGTCTACAAAGAAACTAAAACATACTTAATGGTGACAAAATCAGCACTTTCTAAGATTAGGTACAAGGCAAGGATGTTGCCTCTTATCAGTTCCTTTCAACATTCTATTGCAAGTTTTTGCTAATGTGGTAGGGCAAAAAAAAAGGAAATAAAGGGATACAGATCAAAGAGAGAACAAAATTATTGTTCACAGATAACTTGATAGCCTCTGTAGAGAATCTGAAAGAAGTGACAAAAAAATCTGGAATTGATAAGCCAGTATTGCACAGTTGCTTTTCTGTATACCAGGAGTGAAGAAATGCAGTTTGAAATTAAAATCGCAATATTGTTGACAAAAACCCAGAAAATGAAATACCTAGGTATAAATCTAACAAACAAATAGAGAAGATCTGGAGGAGGAAAACTACAAAATTCTGATGAATGAAACCAAAACAACCAACCCAAAACAAATGGAGAGATATTCCATGTTTGTGGATAGGAAGACTCAATATTGTCAAGATGTCAGTTCTAACTTGATCTATAGATTTAATGCAATCCCAGTCAAAATTAGAGCAAGTTGTTTTATGGTTATCAACAAACAGATTCGAAAGTTTCTGAGGAGGGGCAGAAGACCCAGAGTAGCCAAGACAGTATTATTATTTTTTTTTAATAGCCAAGACAGTATTAAAGAAAAAGCTACAGGGGATCCCTGGGTGGCGCAGTGGTTTGGCGCCTGCCTTTGGCCTAGGGCGTGATCCTGGAGACCTGGGATCGAATCCCACATCAGGCTCCCGGTGCATGGAGCCTGCTTCTCCCTCTGCCTGTGTCTCTGCCTCTCTCTCTCTCTCTGTGACTATCATAAATAAATATTAAAAAAAAAATTAATTAAAAAAAAAAAGCTACAGTAATCAAGATAGTGTAGTTTTGGTGAAGAACAAATAGGTCAGTGGAACAGAATAGAGGGCCTAGTATAGAGCCCCCTGTAAATATCAACTTACCTTTGACAAAGGAGCAAATACAATACTGCGGATCAGGTACATTCTCATTAACAAATGCTGCTGGAACAGTTGGACATCACTTACTTGCAAAAGGATGAATCAAGACACTGCTAACATCTTACAAAAAATTAACTCAAGATGTATTAGAAACCTAAATATAAGATGCGAAACTGTAGACCTCTTAGAAGATAATGTAGGAGAAAACCTAGATGACCTTTTTAGTTATAGGTATATTATACCTTTTTAGTTATAACCAAAGACTCAATCCATGAAAAAACAATTGATGTGCTGGACTTAATTAAAATTAAAAGACTCTTGCTCTTATAAAGACATTATCAAGAGAAATAGAAGATGAGCCACAGACTGGAGAAAATATTTGCAGAAGATGTGTCTGATAAAGGACAAAACAGATCAACTCTTAGAACTCAACAGTGAGAAAACCCAATTAAAAAATGGGTCTAAGACTTTAGTAGACACTTCACCCAAGAAGATGTACAGGTGACAAATAAGCACATGGAAAGATGTACCACATCATATGTCATCAAGGAAACGCAAATTAAAACAAGATACTACCACACATGTATCAGAATAGCCAAAATGTAGAACGCTGAAAACCATAAATGCTGACAAGGATGTGAAGCAACAGGAATAGTCATATGTTGTTGATGGGAATGCAGAATGGTATAGTCCCTTTGGAAAATAGTTTGGCAGTTTTATAGAACTAGCTATACTTTTACCAATAATTGTGCACCTTGGTATTTACCTAAAGAAGTTGAAAATTTACACACAAAATCCTGGGCATAATTACGGCAGCCATATTCATAGTTGTCAAAACTTGGGGAGCAAGCAAAACTCTCTCAGTAGATTGAATGAATAACTAAACTGTGGTAAGTCTAGACAGTGGGATATTTTTCAAAAGTTTTTACTTTTGAAATGGGCTTTCAAACCATGAAAAGATTGAGGCACCTTAAGTCTATGTTACTAAGGGAAAGGAGCCATTCTGAGAAGGCTACATACTGTATGTATGGAACTATATGCCATCCTGGAAAAGGCAAAACTATAGAGACAGTACAAAGATCAGGTTGGGAGAAGGATGAATAAAGCAGAGAATAGAGTTTTTCAGGACAGTGGAAAATATTGTATACAACATTCTAATGCTAGAAATATGTCATTATACATTTGTTCAAACCCATTGAATGTACAACATCAAGAGTGAACCCTCAGGTAAACTGGATTTTCAGTGACTATGATGTGTCAACGCAAGTTGATCCTTGGTAATAACTGTACGACTGTGCCAGGAGGTTTTGATAATGAGGGATACAATGTATGAGTGAGGGCGGGGAGTACATAGAAATCTCTGTTGCCACCTTCTCATTTTTATTATAAACCTAAAACTGCTCTTAAAATATTTAAAAAAATATTTTATTGTTGCTGGTGAACCAATGGTTAGGCTCACCTAACCTATTTCAAGGAAAGAAGGAAAAACTGTTGGCTTTGTGGAAAAGGGGAGAGATTGACATAATGGAGTTAATTTTCTTTTTTAGGGTTAAAAATTTTAAACTATTCCTAATAGTGTAACACCTGACATTTGTTTTTCAGTGAATATTTGAAAAACAGATAAGTGACCTATTTATATTTTTAAAATTAAAAATGTCTGATGGTAATATGTTTTGTTTTTTACAGAGAGGATCTGACGAACTACTCTCAGGCAGTGTTCTCAGTAGTCCAAACTCTAATATGAGCAGCATGGTGGTTACAGGTAAGTGTTTCTCTGTTAACAATGCTTAATTATTTGCCATTAAAATGTCAAAACTAAAATTTAGTCTTTTATAGAAATTTAGCCTTTTATAATTTATGTTAAGTGTTTTAAGTGTTTCTGTTTAAACACTACAGAAATTTTACTAGAGTATATATGGGTCAAGTAAAAAACCTGAACTTGGTGACTTCTTTGGGCAACTACCTGAGTCTGATTGCCATTTTTTTATCACAAAAATATAACTCTTTCTTTTATATTCTAAGTCCCCTCATTCTTGTTCCTTTTGTACTTTTGTTTTTAGTTTTTGTGTTTATGTCTTAGTATATATTTTAACATAGTACTGCCTCCGAGTCTTGGAACATATCCAAGACTCGGAGTGGATGCCTGAAACTGCAGGTGGTACAAAAACCTAAATCTACTACACTTTTTCCTATATATACATACCTGTGATAAAGCTTGGTTTGTATATTAGGCACATGAAGAGATTAACCAACGACTAAAAATGAACGGTAATAACAATATACTGTAATTAAAGCGTACTCATCCTTTGTCATCTTGTGATGTGGGATGATAAAATGTCTGTGATAAGATGAAATGAGGTGAATGATGTAGACATTGTGATACAGTGTTAAGCTACAGTATTTTCGAAGGAGGATCATCTGCTTCTGGACTATGGTTGACAACTGGTAACTGAAACTATGGAAAGCAAAATTGCATATAAAGGGAATTACTATGTTTTTGTATTCTATATCCCACAAACCCTAAAGTCCAATTAAATAAAAATCAAAAGATTCAGCTGCACAGTTGTCTTTTTGTGTACTTTCAACCTTTTTTCTTTGCTGTGACAATATTTTAATTATTTGAATTGAGTTCCATAATGTTATCTCCATATTATCTTCATACTTAGGGTATTTTTCTTAAATTGTGTATGTCTGAAATAAGACAATAAATTGTCGGTTGTTTGTAATGTCCATCTAAACAAATACAAAACAAATTTTTAGGCCCTAGTTTTATGGGCACAATTTTGAATCTGATGATGATGAGGAGGAGGAGAAGACAACTGAATTAGTTTGGCTTATAATCTTGCATTTTACATTTTTTACCTAAAACCTTTTTGCTTTTTTCTAAACCCTTTCCTGACTGACTTGCTTGAGGTAGTAAAAGGATTGTAAAAGACTAGAACCACTTTGATTTGCTTCAGATAGCTATTGCTTATGTATATATACACCTTGGTGCACACGTACACATGCCTAGCAGTTCAGTTAAATAAAAACTATAATGAAGTATTTACCAAATATAGTCATAGTGATGTGAAATTGAATTTGCCTGCAGATAATTATTATTGATTTTTCATGATTACAAAGCAAAATCACTAGATCATGATTTTGATAGCCAAAGTATGGTGTACAAATAATTAAAGTGGTCAGATGTCTGTAACGCTGCTTTGCTAGTTTCATTTTTAAAAACAATATATATAGTATGAATAGTTGAAACATTTAAAAAATTAATACATATTGCTATGACAGAATAACTGATAGCAGCCTTTCCTTCCCCTGATATGTCCTCCAATATAAAAAAAATATGAAGCTGTATCAAATATATTGGATAGCTGTTGCCTGGGATTGATGAATAGGCAGTACTAGATAATGATCCCTGAGAAAAGGGAAATACACGAAGTGAATCCCATTTTCATTTTGGCTCTCTGCCTTGGAGTGCCCTATTAAAACACTGGGCAGTTAAAAAAAGTAGAATCTTTTAAAAAATATTTTATTTATTCATGAGAGACAGAGAGAGAGAGAGGCAGAGACATAGGCAGAGGGAGAAGCAGGCTCCCAATGCGGTACTCGATCCCAGGGACTCCAGGAACATGCCCTGGGCCAAAGGGCTCAGACCCTCAACTGCTGAGCCACCCAGGAGTCCCGAAAAGTAGATATTAAACTAACATCAAAACACTAAACTAGTATGTAAATGTAAATTGGTAAAGAAAAATCCTTTGTACTAATCACTAGCTATGTGAGGTCATGAGCATTTGAAATGTGCTGTTCCTAACTGAGGTGTATGTATGTGTGGAACATGTGTGTTTCAAAGACCGTATCAAAAGTAGAAAGAATGCAAGATACTTCATTTTTTAAAATACTGATTGTTGATGCAGTAATATTTTAGATACAGCAAACTGAAATATATTATTAAAATTTTAATTCTTTTTACTTTTTGATGTAGTTAATAGAATATTAAAATTATGTGACTTGCAGAACATTTCTTTTGGATATTACTAATCTAAGAATTAAGAGGCAAAGGTTGTCAGACTGGATTAAAAAGCAAGGCCTAACTGCACTACCTCTTGCTAGAGTCCATCTGAGGGAGAAGGATATAGACTGAAAACAAAAAGGACAGAAAGTAATAATCTATGCAGACGACAAGCACAAAAAAGTTAATCTGATTATTGTAGCTTCAGACAGAATTCAAGACAAGGATTGTTACTAATATTAAAACATTTCATAGTGTTAAAGGGTTAATCTATTGGAAAACATTTATATAACAGTAATAACAGAGCCTCAGAGTTCATTAAATATGTAAAACTAAAGAGAGAAACAAATCTATAATCATTATTGGATATTTTAACAGTAATTGATTTAACAGTAATTGATAGGACAGTTAGATCTTTAAATACACAGAGGATTTGAACAATGGTATTCTTCAGCTGGGCTTTAACTCATATTCAGGAAACTATACCTTGCCTGCAGAATAACTTTTCAAGTGTACATAGCATCACGGTAGACTGACTTTATATCAGGACATAAAATAACTCCCTGGATTTCAAATGGCTGAAAGCCCATATATCTAATTATAGTGGAATTTAAGTAGAAATCAAAAACAGTAAGAAATCTAGGAAATGACCAAATATTTAGAAATTGAACTGCATAATTCTGAACAATGTGTAAATTAAGGAAGATATAAGGGAATATTTTTCTGATTGAATAAAAGTGAAAATATATCAAAATTTGATGGCTGTAATGCAAGAAAATACATTAGGGGAAAATGTGTCTTCCTATATCCGTGTATTAGAAGATGCTTATATTAGAAAAAAAGTTTACTCCTATCAAGAAAAGAAAACTACAATGCCAGTATCAGGAATGAAAGTAGAGGAACCACTACAGATCGGAAAACTGTAATGCCAGTATCAGGAAGCAGAGGTACCACTATAGATCCTACAGAATGTTAATGGGGAAAATGAGACAATGTTACAAACAGCAAGCAGTAATGCCAATAGTTTCACCAACTTAGGTGAAATAGACAAAATCCTTCATAAACCTAATTAACCAAAACTGACCTAAACTATTACTCCATAAAATACAGATTATGTCTGTGTCCATTATAAAAATCAGATTTATAATTTTTTCCACAAAGATTACTCTAGGTATAGGTGATTTCACTCACAGGTGATTTTACTCCGGTATATGAAGCTTCAGAGTATGAAATAATAGCCATATTCAATATACTTTTTTAGAAATTAGAGAAGCAAGGAATACTCCAAATTCACGTTATGATCCTGCTATAATTGATACCAAAACCTAACAAAGATGTAAGAAATCAAGATTTCAAACTAATATTTTTCATTAACATAAATGCAGATATTCTTAACAAAATGTTAGCAGATCATCTAACAATATATGAATGATAATTCATGATTATTAATTGAAGCTTACCCAAGGATTATAAGGTATATTTAGAAATTGAACTGCATAATTCTGAACAACACATAAAGAAGATAAAAGGGTAACTTTCTGACTGAATGAAAGTGAAAAGGGTAACTTTCTGACTGAATGAAAGTGAAAAGGGTAACTTTCTGACTGAATGAAAGTGAAAATATATCAGTCTAATTTATAATAATAGAATGAAGGAGAAAAAAATCATTTTAATAGAAGGAAAAAAAGCATTTGATAAAATACAACATTCATACATGATAAAAATCTTCCAGAAGCTAGCAAGAATAAAGGAACTTTCACAACGTGAATAAGGTGCACCTTATCAAAGAGACTAAAACAATTCCATTCTTTTATGGTAAAATATTGAATATTTTCTCTTGAAAAACAGGAATGAAGTAAGGATATCTGTTTTCACAATTTTTCCAGCTTCTTGCTTGTATTAGGGCAAGTAGAATAAAATACAAAACTTAAAATGGAAGAAATAAAACTATCTTATTCACAACATGGTTTTCATTTTTTTGGAAATTGAATTATTTTATAGAATTACAAGTATAGATGTTTCTGGCAGTTCACAATATTTCATACGGTATTTGGTTGCTATACTTAAATATCTGACTTTGTACAAACCTGCTTTTCAGCTCTTTATTTGCTATGTAATTTTTTAAAATTTAAATTCAACTAATGTAAGTTAGTTAACTTACGGCGTAGTATTAGTTTCAGGAGAATTTAGTGATGGATTCATTACTTACATTTAACACCATCTCAGTAAGTGTCCTCTTTAATACCCATCACCCATTTGGCTCATCCCTCCACGCTCTTAACCCTCCCGCAACCCTCAGTTTGTTCTCTTATATAGTCTTCTGTGATTTGCCTTCCTCTCTGTTTTTATCTTATTTTTTTCCTTCCCTTTCCCTGTGTTCATCTACTTTGTTTCTTAAATTCCACATATGAATGACATCATAGGATATTTGTCTTTCTCTGACTTACTTCACTTAGCATAGTATACTCTAGTTCCACCCATGTTACGTCAACATGATTTTTAAAATAAACCGACAGAAATCTATAAAATGTTTTGTAAAACTAATCATTGAATGGTTACATGATACAAATTCAATATATAAAAATTGCTTCCTGATATTATTAGCAAATTATTGAAAAATGAAATTTAAAAAAGTCCATTTACAAAAATATGCGAGACAGAATATCAGAGAGTAAGTGTAACAAATAATGTGGGAGACATGTACACCAGTAACTATACAGGACACAAAGAAATATTAGAGACCTAAATGAGAAAGAAACCATGTTCATGAATTAAAAGGCTCAGTATGTTAAAATGTCATTTTCCCCTAAATTGGATGGAATTAAATCTGTGTCAGTGAAACTCAACAGGCTTTTTTTTTTTATTTTTTTTTTTTTTTTTATTTATGATAGTCACAGAGAGAGAGAGAGAGGCAGAGACACAGGCAGAGGGAGAAGCAGGCTCCATGCACCGGGAGCCCGATGTGGGATTCGATCCCGGGTCTCCAGGATCGCGCCCTGGGCCAAAGGCAGGCGCCAAACCGCTGCGCCACCCAGGGATCCCTCAACAGGCTTTTAAAATGAAATTGACAAGTTGGTTCTAAAATTTAGAATTAGATGTGGAAATTAAAAAGGACCTAGATATAAGCTAAAATCATTTTCCAAAAGAAAAAAAAATCACAACTGATTTCAAGATTCACTGTAAACTTGTAGTAATCAAACAGTTTAACATTAGCAAGATTAGTTTTTATAGAATAGTGTACAGAAATAAACTACAGTTAAGGTCAGCTGATTACTTACAAAGGTGTCTTGGTCATTCAGTTGTGGAAATGGTGCCAGAAAACAGTTGAAAATAGATATGAGAAAAAGGAACTCAAACTACTTAATATTGTACAGAAATATTAGATGGATATATACCTAAACCTAAAAAATATATAACACTTTTTAAAAAATTACATTATATATCACAAACTTGAGGTAAATGATTTTTTTAGAGAAGACACAAACTACCCATAAAGGAATAGTTTATAAACTAGACATTTCACCTAAATTTTAAAAATTCTCATCAAAAGACGTTAAGACCATGAAAGCCAAATCACAAATTGGGAAAAGATGCTAATACTCACATATTAATACATATATCTAACAAAGGACTTGTATGCAGATTATATACAGAATTCTTTGAAAAAATTCTTTCACATCTATAATTACAAACAGCATAATTTTTTTGAAATAGGTGAAAGAACATATGAATAGCTGATAATAAGCACATGAAAATATGTATTAGTCATCAAGAAAACACGGGTTATAACTGCTGTGAGATATGTCACACCAACCAGAATTTAGGCTCACATTAAACAGATTGGCAACATAAGCGTTGATGAGGATGTAGAGAGACTGGAACAACTCACCATGGCTGGTAAAAATATAAAATAGTTTGAAAAACAACTTGGCAGTATCTTATAAAGTTAAGCAGCCTATGACCCAGTACTTCTACATCAAGGTTTTCTACCTAGTGAAAAAGACTTGTGCAGCCTATGACCCAGTACTTCTACATCAAGGTTTTCTACCTAGTGAAAAAGACTTGTGCAAATATGCATATAAAAAAATTTATTCATGATAATCCCAAACTTGAAATTATCCAAATGTCTGTCAGTAGAAAAATGGGTCAATGAATTCTAATCATGCAGTAGATTAGTAATTAGTGACAAAAGAATGACTATTATACAAAAACATGAGTGAATATTAAGACAATATATGAAGCAAAAGAAGCCATACCCAAGTGAATACTCAACTGATTCCGTTTTTTACAAAGTTAAAGAACAGATAATTTTTAGTAAAGAAACCAAAATAATGGTGGCCTGTGGGTGTTGGGATTAACAGCAAGTACAAGGTAATTCTCTGGGGTATTGGACATACCCCATATCAATTAACAAAGTTGTACAGTCTAAAAGTGGTTTGAAACTGGGAAAGGCTACCACCTCTGGGAACCATGAACTACCCCAGTTTTATTTTGCTGGAATGTGAAGTAAGAGAGGAGGGAATGACTAAAGTTGAACCCTGATAGGTTGGGGTTTGGATATAGGATTTGATTTGCTGAGGAGCTTGGACTTTACCAGATTTACATATTAGAAAGGATTTTCTATTTTGTGGGGGTCACAGCTATATATAGGACAGTTAAACACTTTCCAATAATATGCTCCAGAGATACTAAGGTGTTCTGAATTTTAGGTTCTTAGAATATGAAGGAAATGTTGTATCAAGAAATTAGGGGGTCCCTGGGTGGCGCAGCGGTTTGGCACCTGCCTTTGGCCCAGGGCGCGATCCTGGAGACCCGGGATAGAATCCCACGTCGGGCTCCCGGTGCATGGAGCCTGCTTCT
The DNA here is from genome assembly GCF_011100685.1 of Canis lupus familiaris. Lineage (NCBI taxonomy): Eukaryota > Metazoa > Chordata > Mammalia > Carnivora > Canidae > Canis > Canis lupus. The sequence goes on along the minus strand of NC_049227.1, from coordinate 53,392,991 downwards.
CCCTCTGCCTATGTCTCTGCCTCTCTCTCTCTCTCTCTCTGACTATCATAAATAAATAAAAATTAAAAAAAAAAAAAGAAATTAGAACTTCTGAGTTACTTGGAAATAGATTAGTTTGGGAGAAGTATTAGTTTGGGCTTAGAATCACTGGGTTGATGGATGATAGTCCCATTAACAAAGGGAAAATAGTGGAAAAGGAGATTTATTTTCAGTGGAAAGAATTATCTGTTAAAAGTATGTTTAAGAATAATGTACTTTATGACTGAAGAATGAATTGAATCTTTTGGAAATGGAATAAAAATCCTTAAAGTGTTGTTTTCACATAAGAAATTTACATTTAACTTATTTTATCTTTTTTTTTTTTTTTTTTTTTTTTTTTTTTTTTTTTAAGTATTCAACTTCTTATTTTTATTTTTATTTTATTTTATTTTATTTTTTTATTTATTTATTTATTTATTTTTATTGGTGTTCAATTTACTAACATACAGAATAACACCCAGTGCCCGTCACCCATTCACTCCCACCCCCCGCCCTCCTCCCCTTCTACCACCCCTAGTTCGTTTCCCAGAGTTAGCAGTCTTTACGTTCTGTCTCCCTTTCTGATATTTCCCACACATTTCTTCTCCCTTCCCTTATTTTCCCTTTCACTATTATTTATATTCCCCAAATGAATGAGAACATATAATGTTTGTCCTTCTCCGACTGACTTACTTCACTCAGCATAATACCCTCCAGTTCCATCCACGTTGAAGCAAATGGTGGGTATTTGTCATTTCTAATAGCTGAGTAATATTCCATTGTATACATAAACCACATCTTCTTGATCCATTCATCTTTCGTTGGACACCGAGGCTCCTTCCACAGTTTGGCTATCGTGGCCATTGCTGCTAGAAACATCGGGGTGCAGGTGTCCCGGCGTTTCATTGCATTTGTATCTTTGGGGTAAATCCCCAACAGTGCAATTGCTGGGTCGTAGGGCAGGTCTATTTTTAACTGTTTGAGGAACCTCCACACAGTTTTCCAGAGTGGCTGCACCAGTTCACAGTCCCACCAACAGTGTAAGAGGGTTCCCTTTTCTCCGCATCCTCTCCAACATTTGTTGTTTCCTGCCTTGTTAATTTTCCCCATTCTCACTGGTGTGAGGTGGTATCTCATTGTAGTTTTGATTTGTATTTCCCTGATGGCAAGTGATGCAGAGCATTTTCTCATATGCATGTTGGCCATGTCTATGTCTTCCTCTGTGAGATTTCTCTTCATGTCTTTTGCCCATTTCATGATTGGATTGTTTGTTTCTTTGGTGTTGAGTTTAATAAGTTCTTTATAGATCTTGGAAACTAGCCCTTTATCTGATATGTCATTTGCAAATATCTTCTCCCATTCTGTAGGTTGTCTTTGAGTTTTGTTGACTGTATCCTTTGCTGTGCAAAAGCTTCTTATCTTGATGAAGTCCCAATAGTTCATTTTTGCTTTTGTTTCTTTTGCCTTCGTGGATGTATCTTGCAAGAAGTTACTATGGCCGAGTTCAAAAAGGGTGTTGCCTGTGTTCTTCTCTAGGATTTTGATGGAATCTTGTCTCACATTTAGATCTTTCATCCATTTTGAGTTTATCTTTGTGTATGGTGAAAGAGAGTGGTCTAGTTTCATTCTTCTGCATGTGGATGTCCAATTTTCCCAGCACCATTTATTGAAGAGACTGTCTTTCTTCCAATGGATAGTCTTTCCTCCTTTATCGAATATTAGTTGCCCATAAAGTTCAGGGTCCACTTCTGGATTCTCTATTCTGTTCCACTGATCTATGTGTCTGTTTTTGTGCCAGTACCACGCTGTCTTGATGACCACAGCTTTGTAGTACAACCTGAAATCTGGCATTGTGATGCCCCCAGATATGGTTTTCTTTTTTAAAATTCCCCTGGCTATTCGGGGTCTTTTCTGATTCCACACAAATCTTAAAATAATTTGTTCTAACTCTCTGAAGAAAGTCCATGGTATTTTGATAGGGATTGCATTAAACGTGTATATTGCCCTGGGTAGCATTGACATTTTCACAATATTAATTCTGCCAATCCATGAGCATGGAATATTTTTCCATCTCTTTGTGTCTTCCTCAATTTCTTTCAGAAGTGTTCTATAGTTTTGAGGGTATAGATCCTTTACATCTTTGGTGAGGTTTATTCCTAGGTATCTTATGTTTTTGGGTGCAATTGTAAATGGGATTGACTCCTTAATTTCTCTTTCTTCAGTCTCATTGTTAGTGTATAGAAATGCCACTGACTTCTGGGCATTGATTTTGTATCCTGCCACGCTACCGAATTGCTGTATGAGTTCTAGCAATCTTGGGGTGGAGACTTTTGGGTTTTCTATGTAGAGTATCATGTCATCGGCGAAGAGGGAGAGTTTGACTTCTTCTTTGCCAATTTGAATGCCTTTAATGTCTTTTTGTTGTCTGATTGCTGAGGCTAGGACTTCCAGTACTATGTTGAACAGCAGTGGTGAGAGTGGACATCCCTGTCTTGTTCCTGATCTTAGGGGAAAGGCTCCTAGTGCTTCCCCATTGAGAATGATATTTGCTGTGGGCTTTTCATAGATGGCTTTTAAGATGTCGAGGAATGTTCCCTCTATCCCTACACTCTGAAGAGTTTTGATCAGGAATGGATGCTGTATTTTGTCAAATGCTTTCTCTGCATCCAATGAGAGGATCATATGGTTCTTGGTTTTTCTCTTGCTGATATGATGAATCACATTGATTGTTTTACGGGTGTTGAACCAGCCTTGTGTCCCAGGGATAAATCCTACTTGGTCATGGTGAATAATTTTCTTAATGTACTGTTGGATCCTATTGGCCAGTATCTTGTTGAGAATTTTTGCATCCATGTTCATCAGGGATATTGGTCTGTAATTCTCCTTTTTGGCGGGGTCTTTGTCTGGCTTTGGAATTAAGGTGATGCTGGCTTCATAGAACGAATTTGGAAGTACTCCATCTCTTTCTATCTTTCCAAACAGCTTTAGGAGAATAGGTATGGTTTCTTCTTTAAACGTTTGATAAAATTCCCCTGGGAAGCCATCTGGCCCTGGACTCTTGTGTCTTGGGAGGTTTTTGATGACTGCTTCAATTTCCTCCCTGGTTATTGGTCTGTTCAGGTTTTCTATTTCTTCCTGTTCCAGTTTTGGTAGTTTGTGGCTTTCCAGGAATGCGTCCATTTCTTCCAGATTGCCTAATTTATTGGCGTATAGCTGTTCATAATATGTTTTTAAAATCGTTTGTATTTCCTTGGTGTTGGTAGTGATCTCTCCTTTCTCATTCATGATTTTATTAATTTGAGTCTTCTCTCTCTTCTTTTTAATAAGGCTGGCTAATGGTTTATCTATCTTGTTAATTCTTTCAAAGAACCAACTCCTGGTTCTGTTGATCTGTTCCACAGTTCTTCTGGTCTCGATTTCGTTGAGTTCTGCTCGAATCTTTATTAACTCCCTTCTTCTCTTGGGTGTAGGATCTATTTGCTGTTTTTTCTCTAGCTCCTTTATGTGTAAGGTGAGCTTTTGTATTTGAGTTCTTTCCAGTTTTTGAATGGATGCTTGTATTGCGATGTATTTCCCCCTTAGGACTGCTTTTGCTGCATCCCAAAGATTTTGAACGGTTGTATCTTCATTCTCATTAGTTTCCATGAATCTTTTTAATTCTTCCTTAATTTCCTGGTTGACCCTTTTATCTTTTAGCAGGATGGTCCTTAACCTCCACGTGTTTGAGGTCCTTCCAAACTTCTTGTTGTGATTTAGTTCTAATTTCAAGGCATTATGGTCTGAGAATATGCAGGGGACAATCCCAATCTTTTGGTATCGGTTCAGACCCGATTTGTGACCCAATATGTGGTCTATTCTGGAGAAAGTTCCATGTGCGCTTGAGAAGAATGTGTATTCAGTTGAGTTTGGATGTAAAGTTCTGTAGATATCTGTGAAATCCATCTGGTCCAGTGTATCATTTAAAGCTCTCGTTTCTTTGGAGATGTTTTGCTTAGAAGACCTATCGAGTATAGAAAGAGCTAGATTGAAGTCACCAAGTATAAGTGTATTATTATCTAAGTATTTCTTCACTTTGGTTAATAATTGATTTATATATTTGGCAGCTCCCACATTCGGAGCATATATATTGAGGATTGTTAAGTCCTCTTGTTGAATAGATCCTTTAAGTATGATATAGTGTCCCTCTTCATCTCTCACTACAGTCTTTGGGGTAAATTTTAGTTTATCTGATATAAGGATGGCTACCCCTGCTTTCTTTTGAGGACCATTCGAATGGTAAATGGTTCTCCAACCTTTTATTTTCAGGCTGTAGGTGTCCTTCTGTCTAAAATGAGTCTCTTGTAGACAGCAAATAGATGGGTCCTGCTTTTTTATCCAGTCTGAAACCCTGCGCCTTTTGATGGGGTCATTAAGCCCGTTCACATTCAGAGTTACTATTGAGAGATATGAGTTTAGTGTCATCATGATATCTATTCAGTCTTTGTTTTTGTGGACTATTCCACTGAACTTCTTCTTAAAGGGGAATTTTAAGAGTCCCCCTTAAAATTTCTTGCAGAGCTGGTTTGGAGGTCACATATTCTTTTAGTTGCTGCCTGTCTTGGAAGCTCTTTATCTCTCCTTCCATTTTGAATGAGAGCCTTGCTGGATAAAGTATTCTTGGTTGCATGTTCTTCTCCTTTAGGACCCTGAATATATCCTGCCAGCCCTTTCTGGCCTGCCAGGTCTCTGTGGAGAGGTCTGCTGTTACCCTAATACTCCTCCCCATAAAAGTCAGGGATTTCTTGTCTCTTGCTGCTTTAAGGATCTTCTCCTTATCTTTGGAATTTGCAAGCTTCACAATTAAATGTCGAGGTGTTGAACGGTTTTTATTGATTTTAGGGGGGGATCTCTCTATTTCCTGGATCTGAATGCCTGTTTCCCTTCCCAGATTAGGAAAGTTTTCAGCTAGAATTTGTTCAAATACATATTCTGGCCCTCTGTCCCTTTCGGCGCCCTCGGGAACCCCAATTAAACGTAGGTTTTTCTTCCTCAGGCTGTCGTTTATTTCCCTTAATCTATCTTCATGGTCTTTTAATTGTTTGTCTCTTTTTTCCTCAGTTTCCCTCTTTGCTATCAACTTGTCTTCTATGTCACTCACTCGTTCTTCCACCTCGTTAACCCTCGTCGTTAGGACTTCTAGTTTGGATTGCATCTCATTCAATTGATTTTTAATTTCTGCCTGATTAGCTCTAAATTCTGCAGTCATGAAGTCTCTTGAGTCCTTTATACTTTTTTCTAGAGCCACCAGTAGCTGAATAATAGTGCTTCTGAATTGGCTTTCTGACATTGAATTGTAATCCAGATTTTGTAACTCTGTGGGAGAGAGGACTGTTTCTGATTCTTTCTTTTGAGGTGAGGTTTTCCTTCTAGTCATTTTGCTCAGTGCAGAGTGGCCAAAAGCAAATTGTATTGGGAAAAAGAGAAAAAGAGAGGAGAGAAAGAAGGAAAGAAAAGAGAAAGAGAAGAAAAAAAAAAAAGGGAAGAAAAAGAGAAAAAAAACGGAAAAAAAAAAGAAGAAAAAGAGAAAGAAAAAGAAAGGAGAAAAAAGGGGGTGGGGGAAGGAAACAAATCAAAAAGCAAAACAAAACAAAAACAAAACAAAACAAAACAAAACAAAAACAAAACAAAAAAAAAAAGAACCACCGGGGAGTATCTTCTGATTCTGTGTTCTTTAAGACCCTTGGCTTCTCCTGGAAGTTGTCAGTCTAGCTGATCTTCTGGGGGAGGGGCCTGTTGTGCTGATTTTCAGGTGTTAGCAGTTGGGGGAGCTGCTGTGCCCCTGCCTGGTGCAGGGCTCGGTGGGGGTTGTTTACCCCGTGAGGCCGCAGGAGGAACAGCCCCAGTGGCGGGGCAGCTCTGGAGCCCTGGATTCAGCTCCGGCAGGAACTCCGTCTGCAGGGCCTGGAGGCTCCGGGGCGGGGCCGCTGATGTGCTCAGCTGGGGCAGGAGCGTCCTCGCTGTCCTGGGCCCTCCCGGCCTCTGCCTGTCCCGGGGGAGGCGGGATCCTGGGCTGTGTCCCGGCGCCCTGTGCTCCGGGGCCTGCGCTGTTGGATTCGCGCTCCCGGGCCGCGCAGCCCCCTCCGCGGAGCCGCCGCCCGAGCCCCTCCGAGCTGCTCCTGGAACCGCGCAGGCCCCTCTGCACGGAGCCTCTTCCTCTGCCCGAGCCCCTCCGAGCTGCTCCCGGGGCCGCGCAGCCCCCTCCGCGGAGCTGCCGCCCGAGCCCCTCCGAGCTGCTCCGGGTCCCGCCGGGTCCCGCCGTGCGCGCTGCAGCCCTTAGGGAGCTCGGCGCACTCTCCTGGGCGCGCAGTTGCTGTTACTGTCCCGGGGAGCCCGAGGAGATCCTCGCCCTCCTGGGTCCTGCTCCAACTCCCCGCGAGCCCCTTTCCGCCCGGGAAGGTCGGTGCAGCTCCTGCTCCTCCGGGACGGGGCTCTCCTGTCCTGGGGACACTCGCCCCGGCCTCAGCCCGGCTCCTCGCGGGGCCCCTCCCCCTCGGAGGCCTTTGTTCCTTTACTTCTTTTTCCCCGTCTTCCTACCTTGATAGATGCGCGAACTCTTCTCACTGTTGCATTCCAGCTGGTCTCTCTTTAAATCTCAGGCCGAATTCATAGATTTTCAGGATAATTTGAAGGTTTTCTAGGTAGTTTGGTGGAGACAGGTGATTTGGAGACCCTACTCTTCCGCCATCTTGCTCCTCCCCCCTACATTTAACTTATTTTATCTTTATTCACAGTGGATACTCACTGAGTTTTAAGATTTTTTTTCCCCCTTAACATAGAGAGGTGAGATTCTGTGTATGTTTTCACAGACCCCAATATTAATATTGTTGCTTATAAGAGCAGATAGCATAAAATACCTTTAAAAACCAGTGATTATACTTGCCTGGAAAAATATGCCACTGTCATCCAGGTGTCTCAAAAAGGTACTTTTACAGACTGTATTACAAGGAAACTTTTATGGTTATCAGATACAGAACAAGATTTCATATATTCCAGCTATATCCAAAATGCTTCCTCAAATTCACTTTACTATAGAATTCGGTTTCTAAAAGCATCTATCTCAACAGCCTTTTCCCTTATCTGTCCAGACAGACTTTCTTTTAAAATATATACCTGTTTTTTTGTGTCAAAGAAAAAAATAATTTTAATAGTGAGAAAAGTTAATACTGTTAGAACCTTAGTCTCAGGTAAGTATCTACTAAGTCAGTGCATTAAGATTATTTTGTAATGCATTAGTTCCTTCAGAAATAAAAGTGAAACATTTCAAAACAACTAGCTCCAACTAGTATTGGGGTTGGATTATTTGAAAGGAGTTTTTAACTATTTGTCAGTGGGGAGGAACCTTGACAGCTGTAAAATTTTTGAGTCATTTCTTAATAGCTTTGGATATGGAATATTCCTCTAAGGTATATATGTTTCTGCCAGTGTTGCTAATTGTTATTCTGTCATAGACTTATTATTGCTAAAAGTAATATTTTTACGTGAAAGAACTGAAATCATTCCAAGGATTCTGTTTGATATAGGTTAACCAGAACTCTTTGGGATTTTCATTTTAACTTTTATGTAAAGACATTTTTATATAATGTCATTTCATTTTGTTATAATGCTTTGAGAATTTTCCAGCACATGAGACTTCTAGTTTAGTCTAGGCTTCTATTTTCTCTAGCTCATCTGTAAGGTACTTTTGGCAAGTAGGCTGTACAGCTGCTTAAAAATGTAGTTACAGCATCCAGTTTTTACAATAAGCCTAAGATTTATTTATTTTGTTTTTATTTTTATTTTATTTTATTTTATTTTTTTGTGGTAGCTGTTGGTCTTGACTAAACAACTGTCAGAATAACAGAAATATCTTTCTGTATATACCTGCATTTCTGGTTAACCCTTCTTTGGAATTTCTATTTTCCCAGATAGGAAAGTAAGGTGTACAAACATGTATTTTTAAACTCCGATTCTTTTTATGTTTTAGTTGTCTACAGCCAGCAGCTTCTTTAACTTTATGCTTTGCCCTGAAATCTAACTTAAAACTGCTTGGAGTTGAAACCACTTTTCTACTCAGTTTCACATTTGATAAAGGAAGCTAGCATTACTTTCTATAAATGCTGGAATGTGAATGACTTAAGAGAATGACAGTGTACTAATATTTTTTTTAGTTTCCAGTATATAAATAAGTATAAAGTTCTGAAGTGTTGTACTTCAAGTTGATACACAGTTGGAAATAAAATTAGAGTATTGGTGAATGACTGTGACTAAAATAATAGATTTATGAGTTAAATGAGAAGGTAGTTTTTGAGACCTAAGTGTTGGGAGTTCATATGAGCAAGTAAAGATAGGACTTTGGGGCCAATTAGCTGTGGACCTCCCAACTATTATTGGGAATGAGTACATAAGCAGACAGTTCAAAGGAGCTGTAAAATGAATAAGGGAAGTAAAACTAGAAAGGAATTGTTAAGGGTATTGTGGGAACAGAGACATTTGGTAGGGATGAGAGGGCTCAGTATTTTGACCATGGATGAATTTAACAAATTACCCAGCATCTTAGTGAAACTTAATATGAGAACTGCAGGTAAACACTAGTAAAGAGCAAAGGTCAGTCAAGGAAAAAGAGAGACTGACGAAAGGTGAAGATGTTCACTATAGAATTGAGGTTGAAAACTACTTTTGAGTTTGGAAGAGAAGTATTAAGTAGACATAGGTTTTACATTTTTTTTTACATACTATTTTTTCGAATTTGAGAGGAACATCTTAAGCAAAACTTTAAGAAGGCTAAATAATATATGGAAAATGATGTGATTACAGATTTCTGCAATTTATACAACCTGTATGCATAAATAAAAGCATTACGACGTTGTTGCCTTATTCTTAGAAATCATTTTAATTATGACTGGTTTTACATTCACAAACCAAAAGTTTCTGGGTTTACCTCAGGACTAGAAGGGAAAGATTATATAGAAAGAAGTCCAAAATTATGGTACTTTGTGTTCTGAAGAATCACAGATCTAACCTAGAGAGACCCAATCTTTACTTCTCTGATAGGATAATAAATGGCCTATGTGTTTGATAAGCTAAGGGCTATACATTTTCTTGTGTCCTTTTTCAGGGCTGGAGTTTTTTTATGTATGAAAGTATGCTTAGTCATATGATTTAAAAAGTCCTCATTTCCCAATTTCATGTTCTCATATTCTCATCTAAAGAGAAAACTTTCACTCAGCCGTTAGAAACAACAAATACCCACCATTTGCTTTGACACGGATGGAAGTGGAGGGTATTATGCTGAGTGAAAGAAGTCAGTCGGAGAAGGACAAACATTATATGGTCTCATTCATTTGGGGAATATAAAAAATAGTGAAAGGGAATAAAGGGGAAAGGAGAAAAAATGAGTGGGAAATATCAGAGAGGGAGACAGAACATGAGAGACTCCCAACTCTGGGAAACGAACTAGGGGTGGTGGAAGGGAAGGTGGGCGGGGGGTGGGGGTGACTGGGTGACGGGCACTGAGGGGTGCACTTGACAGGATGAGCACTGGGTGTTATTCTATATGTTGGCAAATTGAACACCAATGAAAAATAAATTTATTAAAAAAATAAAGAAAACTTTCATAATATTTAGCACTAAAATAAGAATATTTAGTACTAAAATAGGAATAATAGCCACCCTTTCTAAAACTATTAACTGACTGAGAGAGTATCAGTATGAGGAGTTTTGATGTTACATGGTCTTTGGGAGAAAAGGATACAGTTGTATATAATGTGATATTTTGGGGGGGTATCTTCCTACAGTGTAGTGTACTAGTTAGTTGACCTTTCCCCCATTTCCCCAGCATTGGGGATCTTACCGATCATTTTGTTCACTCCGGTACCCCTGGAGCCTCAAATAGTGCCAAACACATTCTTGATACTCAGTAACAACATCATCATCATCATCATTATTATTATTATTATTGAGAGAAAGAATGTGAGCATGTGAGTAGTGGTGAGGGGCTGAAAGAGTGACGGGAGAGAGGATCTTAAGCAGGTTCCATGCCTCGTGTGGAGTTTAACACAGGCCTGGATCTCACAATTCTGAAATCATGACCTGATATGAAAGAAATCAGGAGTGGGACACTTAACTAACTGAGCCACCCAGGTGCCCTGGTACTCGTAACTCTTACAGAATCAGTGTATGAATGAATTTTAAAGACACTTGGAGATCAAATTAATCTTAGAATTTTACAGATATTGTTGAATGTATACACACACACACACACACACACACACACCACCCCACACACATATAATGTTAATGGGTAGTGTTGATTTGGAGAATACCATGAAGTATCTAAAGTTACATAGTAGTGGTGTATACATGTATATTTTTCAACTTATCAAGTATCCTTCATTTTAGTTAGTTTCAGAAATATCCTTTAGTCTGTAGACAGTTAGGAACCACTGATACAGAATAAGGAATAGACTGTAAGTTCTTCAAACAGCTTTGCATAAAACATCACCTATTTTATTGTGTCTGTAGTAGGACCTTATTTTTGGTGAGGCTTTAAAATAAAGCCCGGTAACTACTTTGTTGATTAAAATATATCAGTTTACTTTAAAGGGCGTAGTAACAGAATAAGTTAATCAAGTCCATGAGTATTTTATAGTATATAGATGTTGAATGTTATTAGTGACAAAATATTTAGATAGATAATAAATTAGGAGAGTCTCATTGTAGGTAAGCCATAATGTGGATTTGATTGCATAATTATTTTTACAGCACTACCTTCTTTGCTCCCATTTTTTACTATGATACATTCCAAATTGTGAACCATTTATAATTTCCCAGGTAAAAATTACAATCTCCTAATTTTTGCTAAGTCAAAAGTAGAGTTTTTTTTTTTTTTTTTGTATTTCTGTTAGTTCATAATAAAATAAAATGATTAAATTGTAAGATAATTGTGTTCTTTAGGCATTGGACAATTTATTAAATTGCCTTTTAATATTTTTGCTTATCATTTGTTACTCTTTATGTATACAGTTCAGAAATATTTACCAAATAGTGATCTTAATTGATAATGTAATTTTATTAAATTTTATTTAATAATGGTGGATATTATTTTCTCTATTCTTTTTGCTTTTTGAATTTTTAGGAATTATTCAGGTCTACTCAGCTGTATATTTAAATTCTTTTTTAAATTTTGTGGTTTTTATGCAAATGAGGAAAATTAATAAGGACTTTCTAAAATGTTTTTCAGCCAATGGTAATGATAGCAAGAAATTTAAAGGAGAAGATAAAATGGATGGTGCTCCTTCTCGTGTACTTCATATTCGAAAATTACCTGGTGAAGTGACAGAAACAGAAGTTATTGCTTTAGGCTTACCTTTTGGTAAGGTGACCAACATCCTTATGCTGAAAGGAAAAAATCAGGTATGCTTCCTTTCAGGACCTATAAAATGTTAAGCCTGAAACTACCCAGTATGTGTGTATTAGCTAATTCTTAATAAAAGGATAGAATATAGTATGTCTTAACTTTTCTAAAAGAACATAACAGAAGTCTTATTCTGATTTTTCCTGGTAATGCTGATTGAGAAACTAATGCTGTGGAGCCAGAACGAGTGATTCACTGTAGTTTTCAAATTTTGCCCTTGAATTCATTTTTAGATGGTTATAATGAGATTGTGGAAAATACAAATGTATATAAATGCAGTTTTTTCTTTTATTGTGTCTCTACCGTTTGTAATATCAGAAAACGGGATACTAGTAGCTTTTTTTAAATATTTATTTATTTATTTATTCATTTATTATTTAGTTTAATTTAATTTAATTTAATAACAGAGCACAAGCCAGGGGGAGCAGCAGGGAGAGGGAGAAGCGGGATCCCTATTGAGCAGGGATCCCTATGTGTGGGGCTCCATCCATCCCAGGACCTTGGGATCATGCCCTGAGCTGAAGGCAGATGTTTAACCATTTGACCCACCCACACGCCCCACACTAGTAGCATCTTAACCTTTAAGCTTATCTCATGGAAATACTTATCTGGTAGCATTAGAAGAAAATAATTATTAATCCTAGATATTCTTCATTGAATAAATATCCCTGTGGCAAAAAAGCCCAGGCATATTAATAAGATTTTGTTTTAAAATTTCTAATACCATTTAGAAGAAGGTGTGAAATTTAACATCTATTAAATATAATTAATGTCACTAATAATTGGATTTTTAATTTTTTTCCTTGTCTCTTGACTTATACTGCTTTAAAAATGACTTTGAGATCTCTTATGTTCTCTAATAGGGGAATGGTAAAATTCTAATATTAGAAAATGTTTAGATTTTACTTTGTCAAAAAAGATTTTTGTCTAGTTTTTGTTAGACTACATTTGTGGTGTGTGGAAATAAGGATAAGTAGGATAACTTATTAGAGTGTCTAAATGTACCTGGAAAGGTTATACTCTAGATAGTAATTTTTTTCATTAGCTGAATAGATTACACAGATACTGAAGTTTACCTGAAATATAATTCCTAGTATTAAAATTTTTGCTATTTAAATTTTCAGGCATTTTTGGAACTAGCAACAGAGGAAGCAGCTATTACTATGGTTAATTACTATTCTGCTGTGACACCTCATCTCCGTAACCAACCAATTTATATCCAGTACTCCAATCACAAAGAACTAAAAACAGATAATACGTTAAACCAAGTGAGTATGTGTTGGTACATAAATAAAATGGCCTAAGACATATTAAGAATCTCAAATGTATGAATGGAAAGTAATCATTTAACCGTTTAACCATTCAGAAGATTAACTATGGCATTTTGTTATTTTCAACACATTTTCTTGTAGTAGTACATCCCTAAATGTTAAATATTATGTTAGTTTACAAAATGTGCAGTCTATTATTTTCATGTTTTAAATTGGTACTTGATGAATTAGTTAAGTAATACTTTTTCAAAGCTTTAATGTTCTGGTCAAAATGTTCATTTCATGTTGTAAGTTCAGATTTTTGTATAGGAACTATGAGATTGAGCTTGCTATTCACATAAACTATATAGAACTCTGTTGCCTGGACTTTTAAAGTATGTTTATATTTGACTTTGTATAGGTCTTAGGTTTCATGGAAGAATTTTTACTGCAGATGTGTTCATGGTCTTCCTGGAGGAAGCAATATGTAAAAATTGAAAATATATGAATATTTTGATTTATTTTTTAAAATGTGATATAGAAGATATTAATTATTTAAAATTAATATATTTTTTTAAAAATGGTATAAGAACTGTTTAAGCCTAAATACATAGAGCATTGCAAGAATGGTCTAAAATTGTAAGCTCTTTTAATACAGTTTTTAGCTAATTATATCTTTTCTGTTTCAGTAATATCTAAACTATATTTGGCTCTTTGTCTTGAAAATGTAGTGGAATGTAATTCCTCATAGATTTTAACCATCATAAAAAGTGACTTTTCAAGATCATTTTTGATAGGTTATAAATAATCATTTAAAACTTACTGTCTAAAGGCTAAATTTTCTTTTTTTGTTGTTTAATTTGACAATAATTTTCATTACCTTTGAACCAGAAATTATGCTTCAAAAAATTTATCATTGGAAATATACCAAAAGAAAATCTTCTATACTCATTTTACTTATAATTTAAAATGGCATTTAGTATTTCAATTTTATTTTATATGTTAGTATTTTAATAAGGTAATTCATGAATGCATTCTCATTTTAAAAGCTTCCAGTGCAAAGATCATGAAAAAATAAAGATAAGGCATCTATAGACAAATGTATGTAAGGAAAGGGTATTTATAATTTTAAATAGGATAAACCGTGAAATCTCCATGAAGAAGTGACATTTGAGTAACACTAATCACTTCAAAGTGATTAGGAAGTAAATGCACTTCTTCTGACCTGGTTATTCCAGAAATAGGGAGCAATGCAAAGTTGCTTCTGTTGAAGAAAACCTGGTTTTGTAGCCATAATTTTGGTTTTCAGAAGCCCTTTAATCTTTTCTGATCATCTTTTTTAATATTACAATTGGTCATGTTTTATTATTTCACAGTTCTTTAAGGTACTAATTAACAATATTTTAAAAGATACTATATGTTAATTATCTTATTTTCTTCAGTGTTAGCTATTATGTTTGTCTTGTATATCCATCTGTCTATCCCTTCTCCCCCCCAGTAGTCTGTTCATATTTCAGAATGGATAGTTAAGTTTTACTGTTTGGACTGGTAGGCTTTTATTACAGTAAAGTAATGAGTTTGGATATTAAGCTGGGATTCTCCAAATACCAAAAAAGGTCCTTATTCTGGGTCAGTAAAACTCCCTTTAGAATTCCTGTTTCTTTTAAAGGGAGCATTTTGTTGTTTTTGTTTTTTAATGGTTAAAGGGGAGAGAGAGATGATGGGGGTGGGGTGGGGAGGCAGCAGTTTACCTGTTGCTCATTACGTAGACTTTCCATTAACCCTTTTATTTTCCCCCTCTGCCCTTTGTGACTGCCAGATTCTAATGTCACTCATGTAACTGTCAGTGCAGACCCTGTTTGCTATGTGTTCATTGTGTCTTCTCATTTGTTTCCATTCATTTTCTGTATACCAGTATTTTGATAAAAGTATTCTCAGCTGATGACAACACTCTTTCTATTCAATATTTGGGTTTATTCCATTTTATATTCATTAATGGGTGTTTTTAATTCAATTCCAGTATAGTTAATATATGGTATTATACTAGTTTCAGGTGTATAGTGAGTCAACAATTTTATACAATTTTATACTTAGTGCTCATCATAAGTGTACTCTTTAATCCCCATCACCTCATTTATAGGCATTTTCATGGGCTTTCATAACAGAGGCAAATAAATATGAGTCAACCACGAATTCTTCCATGATCCTTTGTCAAGTTACCAAGTCTTACCAATTTATTCTTCTTAGTATCTGCCTAGTTTTCATCATCGTTCTTGCTACTCGCATAGCTCAAACACACACTATCACCTCTTGGCTATATTACTATGATAGCTCTCATACTCATCTACTTCTTTACTTTCCTCTCTTGATTTCTTTCTCCCTAGTACCTCTCTCTTCACCCCACTGTCTCCCTTTTCCTTTTCTACCTCCCCCCATATGTCCTTGTAAAACAAATCTGACTTAGTTACTCCCCTGCAATAGATCCTTTTCATGCTCAAGATAAAGGCCCCCAGAAAAGATGGCTATTTCTATCTTATTGGCTATATATTTGCCTATGCGTCTACCCAAAAGTAATTGTAACTCTTCTAACCTGACATTCTTTCTCTTACTTCTAGTATTTTGGGACCACTGTGTTTCTGTGATGTTAATTTTTCCTGGAATATTATGACCTGCCTGCCCTTGTGCCATTTTTCCAACTCACATTTCACACAGCCATTTGCTAGACATCTTCAGGTCTCACTTTTAGTTTCCTTCCAGAAAGCTGTATTTTGATCCACAAAGACTGGATTAGGTTTGCATTAAGAAATCTTAACACAAATTAAAATCACAGTGAGATACTACCATGTACTAATAGATTGCTAAAATTAAGATGGATGATGCCAGGTGTTGGTAACAAGGAGAATCTGGAGCTTTCATATATACATTTGGGAATGTAAATTCTTAGAATTGTGTTTAAAAACTTGAAACATATAGTAAAGCTGAGCATATACATATTCTTTGACTTAGTGAATCTACTCCTAGTTATACAAATGTGCATCAAAAGATATGTATGAAGAAGTTCATGGAACACTAATACATAATAGTCCAAAGCTGGAAATGATCCACATGTTCAGCAGCAGTAGGGTATGCTGTGGCATATTCATTCATTAGAATTTGTTAGAATACAAAAAAAAAAAAAAAAAAAAATTGACCAAGCTGCTGGTACCTGCAAAACATGTATGTACACCATAACAATAATATTTATTGAAAGAAGCCAAACCAAAAAATAAATAAATAAATAAATAAGCCAGACGAAAGTAAAACATACTATATGACGCCATTTATTTAACTGATAGAAACCATGAATGTGGCTTTTAGAGTTTTGATAATGTTCTTTTTTTATCTAGGTAGTCATTTCACAGATATGTCCAATTTGTGATGTTTACACTTAGGATTTGTGTCCTTTCATATGTGTATATATGTGGTTTGCCAAATTAAAATCTAGGTTGGCAAGCCAACTCTGTTCCATCAATTAAAAAAATACAGAAAAGTTATTTGTTAATGATATTTGTTATTTGTTAATAATAGAAAGCTATTTGTTATTGATAATGGAGAACCTAATTATTAAGCCAAAAAGAAGATGAAGGAAAGTTCAATAGTATTGGGGAAGAAAGTTTGTATACATCCTTTTTATAGACTAGATACATATTTACTCATATGTGAAGATGGTATCTCTGGAAGGATACCCATGATAATATTGGTGAGGAATGTTTAGGGGAAAGCAGACAGGGTGATAGGGTTGCAGAGGAAACAACCATTTGTACCATTTGAATAGCATACCATGATCATGTGATTCCTGTTTCAGAAAGACAGTCATTCCATTATTTGAAAGAGGAGATGTTAGTGTTTTCCTAAATTGTGATATTTCTTTGTAGTAACAGATAACTATATTCAAGGACATGCTCCACTAATGAAGTAATTAATATTGCAGTACACTACTTAAAATACTTTGAGTCATTTTAGCCAATATATAAATTTGTAGGCCTAATTATTTCTTTAGCATTTAAATAATGAGGTTTAACCAGATGGGCATGTGGTCTCTGAATTCCAAACTGTGTGATTCCCCTGGTTATGTGTCATTTCAGTGAACTGTTTCTTTTTTATTTCTAGCTTTATTGAGATAAAATGGATATATTGTGTAATTTAAGGGATATAATGTATTGATTTGATACACTTATATATTGCAAAATGATTACCACCATAACAAATGTGTTGTCAAAGGGAGCACTGTTTGTTTTCATAAGTGTTGTCCTAATTCTATCATGGTGTTCAGTTGATATTCCTATTCATCTGCCAATACAGCTTTTTCAAACTATAAAGCAATGTAGCAGTATTTGTCATTGTTGTTTAATAATTATTTGCCATTATATAGGTTTTTTTTGACTCCAGATAGGTAGAAAAATTATTTCCTTATCAATCTGTCACAGTAGGAATAGTCTATTCTGTATGTATATTTTTTCACATTTTAAAATCTCAGAAATTAAGATGTGTTTCAACAGTAATTGATCTGTCCTGGTTTAATTAGCAGTATCTTAGAAGTTACGCTAGTCTGAAAAAAGACTTAATATGTATCCTGAATATTCCTCCCTTAAGATTATATTAGAAATAATAAGCCTTATGGTAATGTTTTTTTGGGTTATCTTGCTGAGATTTACTATGTGCCTTTTTTATGGAGTAGTGAATAATGTAAGACTGAAGTTTTATTGTTCTCTTTAGAGAAACTTTTAAGTTTCTTTTTAAAACATTTTCTGATTATGTGAATTTGCCAAACTATATTTTGTTCTTTTGAAAATAAACTACACTGCCTATCTTTGCTTGTTCAATAAAGGTTCCAAACCCTAGATAATTGTTTTGAATTAAAGATTAGTAGACTACTTGAATTATAAACAGATAATACCTGGTTCATGGCAGGTGCTCAAAGTATTTATTGACCATTATATTTTGTTTAATCTGTATGTGTTGTAGAAAAGAAATGAGCTAAAAGTATAAGTGAAAATTCAGTATGTTTCTGAAGTGTTTATCTTTCAATTTTCAGCGTGCTCAAGCAGTTCTTCAAGCTGTGACAGCTGTCCAGACAGCAAATACTCCTCTTAGTGGCACCACAGTTAGTGAGAGTGCAGTGACTCCAGCCCAGAGTCCAGTGCTTAGAATAATTATTGACAATATGTACTACCCTGTAACACTTGATGTTCTTCACCAAGTAAGTTTAACTAATTTTCATCTTTACCTATAAACTGGAGAAATAATGATACAGTAGATAAATAATACTTTGATTTTAATGTTTTAACAGATATTTTCTAAGTTTGGTGCTGTATTGAAGATAATCACATTTACAAAAAATAACCAGTTTCAAGCTCTTCTCCAGTATGGTGATCCAGTAAATGCTCAACAAGCAAAACTAGTAAGTCTGGAGCCCTATTTTTTTTTTTTTTTTTTTTTTTTTTACTATAGCCATATTTTTCAAAGGCAGATAGATATACACGCTATATATCACGAATGTCATTAATACTGACATACCATGTAGCTTTATGGATGGCACAAATTGGTGTCATTTAGATATTATTAGGAAAGCTTAATATTTGTGATAGTGTTTCTTTTTAAGGATAGTTACATGTGTAGTTTTCTGTAATACAGGTTTCTGTTATTTTGCACTTTGATTTGATTTAGGTCTGAAATTTTAAGCTCTTGAGGATATAGCAGGATTAAATTGTGCATGTACACTAGTAAAGATTTTAAGTGTTTTCCAGTAATTAATTTAGCTATCAAGACCGTTTGGCTAAAGTATATCATCACACATATGGCTCAGACGTTATGATAGGTTCTCAGTTTATTTAAGACTATGGTATATTTAATATTCTTTTTAAGGTTTTTTTTTTTTTTTAAAGAACACTGTTCTGAATGGTTCTTAGTCTACTTTTTATTTACAACATACATATTTTTTATTATGTATGGAGGGTGAGAAACTATTAAAAGAAGTAAACTTATGTTCCCACATCATGACCACCTTTCAAAACTTCGTACCGTATCTTTGCTTCTAAATGCCTTAATCTTCTGTTTCTGTATCATATTTAATTCTACCTTTGCCCTAGCTGTTTAACTTCTTGTGTCATATTATTTCATTGTGATTATTCCATTGTTAAACCATTAAATATTCATTGTTAAACCATTACATCAACTGTCTTTACTTATCATCTTTTGCCCTTTATCTTACCTCTTTTTCTCCCTCTTACTCTTATTTTCAGACTAATTATGTTCTGTAATACTTCAGTGCTTCCTCTAGATTAAGATAGATTGTATGGAACCCAGACCATCTTTGATTGTTTCATTGTGTTTCCATCCTCAGAATCTCATTTGGGGAGCAAAAAATAGCACAAAGTCTGTACCGTTAATATTGACATAATTGAAATGGTTTAGCAAGTGCTGTTATGTCAATTTTTTCCTGATATTTTATGTTGTAAACAGAACAAGAATTTATCCTTTGTTACAAAGGGAAGCTAATATTTAAAGAGGTTAAATTACTAATCGTAATACACACTATGTGTAAGGGAGACATATTTTCAGCCTGTTGCTACTCACTGGTTCTTAAGTTACATGATCTAATCTTATTATATTTTCCTTTTCAGGCATACATTAACACTTGGAATTCTTTTTTCCAAAAATAATGATTTCTCTTTACATGCCCCAGTCCTCCAACTTTGGAGAATATTTTATGTATTTAAAGAGTAACCAAAATACATGCGGTATGAACTTTGATCAGTAGCAGACAGTCTAAAAGTCATGATCTTTATGGCATTTTTTGCAACTTCACAACATATTTAAAATATAGTGTATGTTTGTCTTAATGTGGAATATTTTCTGTCATCCTTTCTGATGCGGAGGGAAGAGTATTTGGTAAAGGATCAATGAAATGGAATTACACTGTGTTTGGGCTGTAATTCAGTGGGGAAAGTAGTTTATATGTGTGTTTTGTCTGAAGTAATCTACAGTAATCATGACAAAAGGTTGTACTTTAATGTTATCAGGTGTTTGAAGTTTTCATTTACTCCGTCTTCTATGTACAGATAATAAACATCAGGTATTGTGAACATTAATACACTCAGGGCTTTTCTGTAAAAATGTACCATTGTAATTCCAAGAGAATAGGTAATTGTTTGATATTAATTAATTAGCTATTCTGGTATCTGAACTCAACTTTATTTCACTTACTAGAGAAGGAAAAAAGTTTATTTCCCAAACTTGCTTGCTCCATTATCTTGTAACCCTGACACTTTGTTGAAACAGACTTTTGATGACTGTAGTAATTTTTCTTCATGCCCATATATGGACTGTTGAGTATACCTAGAGAATGTCATATAATCTAGCAGTTGGTACCAGTTGAAATTCATCAGCATCAACCACAACTAGACTTGGCCCTCTACTGTACTTGAAAAATCTTACCACATTTCACCAGTCCTCATGCTGTCCCAATTTTCACAATGACTATATCAGAAAATTCTCATTCCACCAAATCTTTTCTTACTCCCCTTATGACCTTGTGTACTGCTTCTCAGGAAAAATAGAAACTATCAGATGGAAACTCCCATTAGCTTTTCTCACAAAATCTAATTATATCACACCTATCTTTCTCTTCTAATAAAAGGCATAGATATTTCTAAGACCAGTAAATACCAGATCCTGTTCTCTTCTGCCCTCCAAAAGACTTTGCACTATCATCCCTTCTTTCTCTTATATTTTTCTCTTTGTTGGCTATTTCTCACCAGTGTTTTAAGTATCCTTATATCTCCTTCACTGTAATTGAATTTACCCTGAGTTCCACATCTTTCTCCATCTATCACCCTTTCTTCTCTCTTTTCATTTATAGCCAGATTTACTAAATAAGCTCTCTTTGTTTGCTGTTTATACTTCTTTTTATTTCTCTACCTACTATAATTTGGTTTCAACCCCCTTTTCCCAAATTGTTCTTTTCCAGTGTCATCAGTGATCACTACAGTAGGAAAATCTAAAAAGCATTATTCAGTTTAATGAATTCAGTTCTTATCATCCCTAACCTCTAGGTAACTTTTGACACTGTAAGCCATTCTCTTTCTTAAAATTGTCTCTTCTCCAGGTCTTTAACACTTATCAACTGGATATATTCCACCTCTCTATGTCTTATCATATCCCTCCCTTCTGCCTGGGGGACTTCATCTATTCCCGCAGCTGAGTCACACCTTTGTGACTCTGACAGTGCCTTTGACATGATTCTCTAGTGTTATATCCTAAGAGACTCAGACTAGGAACTTAGTGAACCATTAGGCACCTTCAAACTTCGTGTGTTCAACTCCTGTCACTTACCCTCCCTGGCCTCCCCGCCCCACCACCCCAAAACAAATCCTGCCTCACCTGTGGTGTTCCCAGGGTACCAAATTCTATGTCAGTAACAAGCCAGAAAACATGACTTTTTATTCCTCTTTCTTTCAGCCTATCACCAAATTTTACTGATTCTTATCATCAATTTCTTTTGAATCTATTCTTTCGTCTCTCAGCTCTTGCCACCACTCTAGTCTAAGCCAGGTGTTCTTCAAAGTGCTAGTCTCTGATGTTACCAGGAGCTTTTGCCAAAATACAAGTCTGCATGCTTCTAGCTATGATGTGTTTAGTGTGATATTGATATATATGCTGACATAGACTCCTTATCTTCATGCGGATAGGTTTGGGCTGCTAGTTCATGAATCAGCTTGAGTAAAGCCCTAATACAAGCCATCATCTTTTAAATCCTTATTTCAATGGTCTTCTGACTTCGCTCACAACTTTTACTTCTTAGCCCACACCTGTTTTTTCCACAGAATACTAAGAATGATCTCAACTTAAAGTTCTGTAACTTCATTCTCAGTGCCCTTCAGTGACTTTTTCCTTAGTATAAAGTCCTTACTCCTTAACAAGGCTTGCAAAACTCTTCATCTATCCTCAGCTTGTCTCACCTTTTACTATATTGGACTTTTTAAAATAGATTGCATGTGCTGTTTTTTCTCTAATTTCTCAGACTTACAGCCTCATGTTCCATTTGCTTCTGCTTTCTCTTTGGTTTTTTATCTCCAACTTTTGTCTTTGAGGTTTACACATCTCAGAGAGGTCTTCGTAAACTTCTAACTACATCATAGCCCTTCCTTTCTTAGTTCTCGCTACCACACATTAAATTTATTTATAATTACTTGTCTGTATTTTTTGTTTTACTCTAAGTTATGTAAGAGTGAGTACCTTGTCTGCTTTGTTCTTTGCTCTGCTGTATTCCTAGAACATAGTGCAGTGTATAGCACTTAGAACTTTCATCCCGTGTCACAACTCTTCCAGCATCTGCTCTGCTACAGATGTCTTCTCGTTTTGCAGTCATCCTTGTGGATCTCAGTATATAATGAAATGGGTTGGTTCTAAACTTTGTAGTTCAGTTGCTACATTTTTATGCTTGTTAAAATGGTGGAGGTTATATAAAATTATAGGCAAAGTATACAAGTTTAGAAAGAGAATCTCAAGCCTACCTCTACTTTTCTAGTGGCAATTGTTCCAAATGAATGGAAGATGAAAAATAAGCACTGGGAATTCAGTTAGCCGACAAAATGTACCTTTACATTTTGGTAAAGAGAATTTATAGTGTCCTTCAGAGTATGATCCAGAGCTCACCTAGGTTCTTGTCCTATAGATTGCATCTATATATAGATATGCATATATACATATGCATCTAATGGGACTCTTAAGATATCCTGAACTAAGAAATCATAATCTTTGGGGGTGGGACCCCAGTACTCTGTTTTTGAAAGTGCTATGTAAAGGCAGCTTGAGGGATAGAACCAACCAAACTCTTATTATATATTACAGTTTTTGGCAATTAATTTTAGTTAATTGGAAGATATTTCCCCCTAGCATTTTGCTTTATAAGAGAATAACAACTCAGGAAAAGATTAACAATGGAAGTATTAGGGTTGGAGGGAAATATTCAACAATCTCTTGAATTTGTCCTAAGATTCGTATTCTGTATTTTAGTCCAATCTCTAAAAAGGTCTTGCAAAAGAATGTTGATCTACTATTAAAATAATATTGTTCTAGATTTATATACCTAATGGATCTTGGTCTATGTAAACATCAAGCTTAATCTCTTGATATTTAATCAGAAGATCTGTTGCTTCATTTTCAACGTGGGTTATAGAGCTAAACATATTCTTCATTTCTGAATTGTCTTATACAGTAAATGTTTATTCTAATGAAAAATTAACAATATATTCCCTTGTTCTTTAGTTTGTTCTAGTCTTATATCCAGCCAGAGTAGAAATGGTGATTATATAGGAGCAGGAAAAAACCCCATAATAATAACAGTAGAATATGTCTTATAACTCACATTGTACTTTTGCATATGTCATCTTTTATTTAATCCTCAAGGTAACTCTGTGGGGATTATGGCAGCCATTATTACCTCTGTTTTCTAGATTAAGATAGATCCTGAGATTCAGAGAGGTTAAGTAACTTGTTCAAGATGACCTAATTGACTATAGGCTTTCAGCTCTAGAGTTTGCACTCTTCTATTCCTAAGCTTTTCTGGGATGATGTTACATTTTCTAATTCAACAAGTTTTGATTAGGTGGACATCTCAATGAAATAATAGTTTCTGCCCCATTTCATGGGAATTGCTCTTATGCATTATAGTGATATATTTGGCTTGAAGCACTTCATAAAATGTGGCATCAAACAAAAGTTACCATATAAAATTATACCAATTTTTCTAAGTACTGCCATCCAGCAAAAAATATGTATGTATAATAAAGTATTATGCAGACCATTATGGTACAACTCTTGTAGGACTGACTGTATTTGTTATCCTTATTTATTAAATCAAATTATTTGCAGATTTTTTTTAATTAAAAGCTTTAGTATATGTGCTTAACTGGTTGTATTTTAAAGTAGCATTTCTATTTAAAGAAGATAGTATTTGTGGAAACAGATACATGTACAGCTGGGATAATAATGATACATGCTATTTGATCCCTTTCCTGGTGTTTTTTATGTGCAGGTCTTCATTGTTGGGTTTTATTGTCAAAGTCCTGTTTCTTGATAATTTTCATTCCTTAAGACTGCTGATATACTTTATTCACTTTTACAGGCCCTAGATGGTCAGAATATTTATAATGCTTGCTGTACCCTAAGGATTGATTTTTCCAAACTTGTGAATTTGAATGTAAAATACAACAATGATAAAAGTAGGGATTATACTCGACCTGATCTTCCATCTGGGGATGGACAACCTGCATTGGACCCAGCTATTGCTGCAGCATTTGCCAAGGAGACCTCCCTCTTAGGTATGATTTTTATTGTCTATACCACTTTTCTCCCATTTTGCCAAATGGGAAAGTGCCTGTTAAACTCCAGTAAGTATAATGAATCCCTCACTTTGTAATTTAGCAAATTGTTGGGTTTTATTTATTTTTTTAGATAAGAGGCATATGAATGCTGTTGGGAGAAAAACCTAAAATGTTATGAAAATTCTGTCAGCTGTATTCCTTTCACTGTCCTCATTTTTTTCTCCCAAAATGAAAGAAGAAAAGTTCTAGAGAAGAAATACTGTTGAGTTTATTTCACGTTGAACTTGATGTCAGACTGTCTAGGTCTGAGCCTAGGTCTAGCCTCTGTGCATATTCTTTAAGGATAATCTGATTGTTTTAATTTAGCAGTGCATAGAAGCAATGAAAAGTGAATAGACCAAACGTAACAGGAGTAGTCATAGGGTTTTTTTCAACACATATTATAGCCTATCTCTTAAAAAGCAATTTAAACTAGGAAGAATTTTCTATAAAATTTATTTTGGTTTTCTCTTTTTTTGTCTTAACCATTTATATTTCACTTTGTTCTCCAGTGGATTTGACTCACCACACACACACAGACACACACACACGAAAAACAATGCAAAAATTTTTAACTACTGGTTGATCGAGTCGAGATGAAGAAAGAATAAGAGAAAATGTTATTTTTTGCAAGTTATATGAGTAAAGTGATTTATAACAAGATGAAATTTTACAGTTTTATTTGCTGTGTTTGGGAAATTCTTGATTTCTGACATGTGTAAGATTATGTTTAAATCAGTTTCTGTCCATATGGAACCCAAGATTGATGAATTACAAACTAGTTCTTACAGTTCAGTTTATATACCTCAGTCAGATAAAGAAAAACCATCTTATAATGAAGTAATTCTTGGAAGTAGATATATATTTACTGTAGATATGTAACAGTTCTGCTATCTGTTGTAAATATGTAGTAATGTAAGTGATACATCCATGAACAAAGACACCTGATGCACAAGAGAAGCAATTGATACTCAGAATTAATTCTGGTAACTTGAGAAAAAACTGGCTCTTTTCTAATTTTCTGATATATCTAGCACAAGCCATAATTGTTTATCATGATTTTAACAGATTCTTTAGCATTCTTTTCTGACAGAATTTCTATACTGTGTGGGCTTAGTTTAAGCCTTTATTCCCTCAACTTGGCTTGTTAAGTTGACTATTTCATAGTGTACCATTTTTAAAGGTAAAGTCAAGAGTGAGACAATGAGTGATAACAAGATCTTTGTAATTCTTACTTGCTTGTAGATTCTTAAGTTATTTACAAATAGAAATTATTTTACAGAAGAGAAAAAAATCAACATTTATTGAATAACTCTTAGATCTAGGCATTCTACTAGGCGCAGTAGTTCTGCTGGAGAGATAAATTATTTAATCCTTAATGTAGATGACATCAAGATTTTATGTCTAGTTTCTGAGAAGTTTAAAAATGCACATCCAACTCCTTAAACAACTTAAGTATAAAATGTCAAGAAATTCAGCTAGCATCAAGCACAGGATCATAATAATCACTTTTTGGACTCTACAGAGTTTTGTGCCCATTTACGTATAGTTAGATAAGCTGCGTGTGTTTGGATTCTGGGTAGAGTCCTGGTTAGAAGTCAGCTGGATTCTTCTAGGGAATTCATCACTGTTTTCCTTGCAATTTCATGGCCCTGGTGAGATTTTTATTTTTTTTTTAAGTAATAATGAAATAAATGTCTTTTTCATAAAAGATTATGAAGCCCTGGCATAATTAACTTGTATCTTCTCTATACTTTTATCATTCATTTTTCAGGTGTTCTGCATGTTTTGCACTAAAAGCATGAGTTAAGTTGTTCACTACTTAATAAATTTGTCTTCATCTTCTAGCTCTATTTTGAATATTTTAATATATCTTGTTTCTGCACTCTGATTAAAGAGAAAACGTTGTGTGGTGAAGATATGTGAATTCACCTTCCTTTACTAAATGACTTCATCATTTACCTGTTTTAATGGTTTTGCATCTTGTGATAACCAGGTTTTTATACTAAGTATCCCCAGATATCTTTTGAATGATAGGTGAGTTGTAAGTTTCAAAAATCAAATAATGGTATGGACTCTGGTAGTTTTGATAATTTAAAAGAGGTAACCATTTTTTCCTCTTATTTTCTATGCAAATACGTATTTTTGTACAAATTAAAAATCACTCTGTAAGCTTAGTTCTGTGTTTTATTGTAATTGTTATTTTAGTAAGAATTTTTTTGAAAAATAATTTTAATAGCTATCTAGCATGCTGGTGGATCTGTAATACTTTTGAAAGTACTTTTACTTCCAGACGTTTTATTAATATATGTGGCATTGTGACAAATACCCTGTACATAACTTTTTTGTTATTGGGTCAAAGAAAATGTTAAAGGCTCCTGATTCTTACTGTAAATTTCTTTCTGGAAAGATGATATTAAACTAGTATGGTATTTGAGGCTGGCCATTCTACTTTTTTGCCTACCAGCATTGATTTTTTTTTTTTCAAATATTTGTCATTTTTAAAAATTTTTTTTTCTTTTTTTTTTTATGATAGTCACACAGAGAGAGAGAGAGAGAGAGAGAGAGGCAGAGACATAGGCAGAGGGAGAAGCAGGCTCCATGCACTGGAAGCCCGACGTGGGATTCGATCCCGGGTCTCCAGGATCGCGCCCTGGGCCAAAGGCAGGCACCAAACTGCTGCGCCACCCAGGGATCCCCTATTTTTTTTGATTTGCTTAGAATATTAATTTGATAGGAATAGGAATGTGTCAAGTTTTATTATTTAACTTTTATGAGCTAACTTATTAGACATTTTTAAATTTTTAAATTCTTATTAGACATTTACACGTCTCTGAATTGGTTGTCTAGGTTTTTGGGATATACAATATATGTAAAATGTGTATTAAGGATATACATATTTCATATGAGCTGAGTCTTCAACTTGATTCACAGTATTTTAGACGCCAGCTTATAGATGAGTTATTTTGAAATAATTTATCTCAATCCAAAAATACCCATTTATAGGACTTGAAGTTAACTTTTTTCCCCCACACATTTGTGGATATTGTGATCTTTATTAGGAACCACTTATATTTTGCCTTTTTTAAAAGTTGTTTTCAAGCACCGTTTATAAAGACCTCCAATATTACTTTTAATAGCCTTCTGGAGTGGTAACTAAATTTTTCCTATGTTTATTTTCCTCCAATGATATTTAATAAGTCAGGTGACTTTGACATACAACCAACTAGTATCATTGGATCCATTTCCTGCTGAGTCTTCTTCAAACAGTACTTGTTCAAAATAAAATAATTGATAGCTAGCTGTCTCTCTTTATTTCAAAGATTCTTAAGAACACAAGTACTAGATGGTCCTCCTTTTCTGCAAATATTTGGGGGAATTTCCTTTACCTTGTATAATTTTTATATCTGAGAACTTGACTGAATTTGGAATCAATATAGTACATTTTAATTGATTTGTTTTACACAGTAATTTCTTAAGACTAGCCTTTATACCTGGCTCCTCTTCTTTTTCTTTTATTACTAGGGATTACCGTGTTTCAGAAAATGTAACTTTTTCAAGAAGGAAGACTGAGTGCTTTGTTATTAATTAGAAATCTGACATCTAAATACATAATCACAAACCCGGCCAACTATTAGTTATTCACGTATTCTACTTCATAGAACAAAGTGATAAAAATCCTTGAGATTTATAAATTGAGACATCATTACTATGATCATTTTATCATGTTTAAGAAGTATAGCTTATTAAGGGGTGGATCGATTTTAGAGAAGTGCTAGAAGTAATTTTTCATGCTCATGTTGTCTACATTTTAAAAATTAAGAAAGATAATGTGTACAAAGAATACTTAATGTTAGAACTTTCTATGCATTTTGAGTTGAATAAAGTAAGAGCAAGGTATCTCATCATATGACCTTAACAGAAAGGCAGACCAAATTTTTCATGAGAAATCTGTTGATCTTAAATAATAATTGAGAACAGATATTACAAACATTTGTTCATTAAGGTAAATCTGTAATTCTATAGAAACAGTGTCTCAGGTTTTTCTGTACATCACCAGGCTGAGAATCATGTGGAGTGAGTCCTAGCAGTCCATAGTTTCTTAAGATCTCAAGATGCTTTTACTGTGTAATGGGAGCTGATAATTACTGCTATAGAGAAAAGTTCGTAATTTTTAGATGGTAAATTTTAGCTTTTTAGCAATGTTAATGGTGTTCTCAAAAAAACACTCTTCATAGCGATTAAATAGTATGTTAATACTGTTAATTCATGCCAAATATATCTTGGTATAATTGTTCTAATGGAATATTGTTTAGCTTTAAATTGATTTGTTTTTTCTCTATGTGTTATAAGATTAACACGTAAACTTAAATATTTTTTAAAAATTATTTTTAAGTGGTTTCTGAAATCTTTGGTTTTCTTTGTTACTTTTGAATGGATTATTTGCGTAGTAATTTTAAACTTTTTACTATGAAAGATTTCAGTCATATACTAATGTAGTGAATCCTACATTCATCTCAATTTAGTAGTTTTTACACTTGTTTTATCTTTTATCTGCTCATTTTTTCTATTGTATTTTGAGGCAAATCCTCGACATCATGTCATGTCATCTCAAACATTATCATAATATCTTTAAAATAATGACATTTTCTTTTTTTTAATAATGACATTTTCTTATCAAACCATAATATGATTATCACACTCATCAAATTTGACAGTGATTTCTTAATGTCACTGAATACCCAATCCATCTTCAAATTTCCCCAATTGTCTCAACATATTTTAAGACTTGATTTGTTCAGAATAGGATCTTCTCAAGGGCCATAGATTCCTTGTGGTTGTTACTTTTCCTAAGACTCTAAATCTGTGGTAGTCATCTCCCTTCATCCCCACCCTCTCCATTCCATTGACTTAATGAAGAAACCTAGAAATTTGGGGAAAGTCCTACAAACTTGATTGGTGTGGCTGTTTCTTTGTAGTGTCATCTTAACTTGTTCCTCCATCCACTGCATATTTTATGTAGACCAGAAGTTCGCTTCAAAAGCTTGATTAGATTTATGTCCTGTTACATTTTTTTCAAGCAGGAATACTTTATAGTAGGTGTTCTTGTGTTTCATGTTGTATCTTAATTGGAAACATAAAACATCTGGTTATCCCACATTGAGTGTTGCTTTAAGACAGATTGTGGTTCAGGTGGTGACATTCTGATCTTTCCATTATATTTTTCTACTAATGGTTTGAGTTTCCACCAGTGATTGGTGCCTTAATTATTTCATTTGGTGTTTGCAAATGTTGCCTTTCCCCCCTAATTGACATATTTCTCTACATTAATTAGTTGAAAATCTTTATAGAGTTTTCCTTCATCAACTAGGACTGTTTACCTTGTAATGCAATTTGTGCAGGACAGTTGAATTCTTGCAATTATTTGTTAGTTTTGGTGGAAGAAATTGACGCCCAGCTTTTGTTTTTTTCATTTATTATGTAAACCTTTTCATGAATGGGTACAACCTAGATTCTTTCCAACTACAGTTTAAACTTCAGAAAGTAAGTAAGTAAGTTGCCTCTAGTGCTGGTAGCCTCAAATGTGGTTTGAGATAGTGACCTTAGTCCAGATGTGAGCTGTCTGGCTTATCAATGTAATAATGTTTTTTTATTTTAGTCTTAGCCAGTGGCCCAAAAGAGGGAAGCAGGGTGGTGAATAAGAGACTAAACAGAGTTAATTAAAACTCAGATATGTTTCTCTCAAAAAAGAATTCATCCCCCTAAAATAAAGAACCAGGAATGCACCAGGAAGCGTTAGTATTTCCTTACTAAATACCAACAGAATATAAATCACTTTTCTCTTACAGCTATTTGTGAGGGAAAAAATGATCCACAAATAATGAGAATGAGTTGTTTTCTCAAAGGATTAAAGTCCCTTAGGTGATGTTTCCCTTGAATCCTTGTGTATATGCAATCTGTCTGTTTATACTTTTTAACTGTGATTCTATAGGTTATGCAGTAAAAACATCTTTTGTGAAACATTGCTATCTTACATGTCTTATTTCAGTAGAGTGATGATGGGGAAAACTACAAAGCTAAACTAATTGGAAATTAATTAGTATGTTAGCAGTGAGCTAATCGAGCAGTACTCATATTATTTCCTTATATTTAAGTGATGCCTGTGTTTTGCCATGTGTGTATTTTTAGGAAATAAGATGCTCATTGTTGTGTTTTAGGTATTATTTAGTAAATTTAGGCTGTTTCAGTAGCCTCCAAGGTGAATGCCATTTGGAAATTCTTGTTTTTCTACTGAACCATTCAATAGCTTAGGGAAGAACAAAATTATCAGTTGGTAATTTCATGAATTTGTAGGGCTACTTTCAGTTAATTATTACGATGTAGGCCATTAAGGAGACTTTTCTAAAAAGATATGCTTGCTGAAATCCTTAAAGTCTTAAGGATACTTACACCAGGGGTCTTTTTATGTGATTGGTATTGATAGAAGATATTAGCTGTTTTTTCCTACCACTATTTGCTTTCCCTATAGGAATTGGGCTCCACTATAAAAATGCCTACATATTTTGGGGGTAGTTCCTGTGATAGGAATAAATATTTACAAAGTTATTAGTTTAAAAGTAATTACTTAAGATTCCACCTTAATTGCTACAGTTCTCCATATATTTTGTAGCAAAAACACATGAAATACTATGGCTTAAAATGAAATTGTCTCAATGCCGGGAACCCAAAAGGTTGTCTGATGCATATGGATACTAATCACTAACCATTTCGTGAATATGTATGAAGTGCCAGGCATCATTCTTAGCCTTTGTGAGTTAATCCTCACATTATCCCTAAATGTAGTTATTCTTATTGTCCCTCACTTCATAGGTTTAGAAACTGGGACACACAAAGATTAGCAGTTTGCTCCGATTCCCATAATTAGTGAGTGGTTGAGATAGGCATTCTGGCAGTCCGGCTTCAAAGTTCATACTCCTAACAAACAAATTTGAATTTGAATAAAATATACTATAGATTAGGCCTGTTAGCCTGCCTTCTTTTTCCCTATGGAGTTAATAATAATGTCATATATGTAGTAAATACATACGTCCTATAATTTTAATTTCCCTTTTTTAATTTCCTCTCCCCATATACTTAAATGTTTTCTGTTACCAAGATGTTGTTACCAAGTCCATTTAGTGTTTAACCTGGTTATTATATGATTACAAAGCCAGAAGTACTGTTTATATGTCCATTTAAAATTGAATAGAAAATAGGAAATACATATATAATATGCAAACCAAAATATAGTAAACTGAATTTATATTTATATGTTTTCACGAAGTGTACACTAAAACTTAAATGCCAGAATCTTAATTTTAGCAAAGCTTTAATCTATAAGACTACATTATAGCAAAGAAAATTTTGGTTGTAAAATCAAACTTACTAATCTACTGCAGACACATTTGCAAATCATCCTCCAACAAAAACTAAAATGATTACAAATATACAAACATTCTAGAAATACTTTTAAAAATATTAAACTCCATGGATTTTTAGAGTGTATCACTGAATGCCATAACATTTGCAATTTTTTAAAAAGCCATAAATTAGAAAAGCAGTATTTTGTCATGTTCAATAAAATCAAATTTTTCGTCATAACTCACGAAAATCTTGTACTAACTCACTGTCCCATAACTTTGGCTTTCTCATTTCTGTTTTAATGTGTAAGAAGTAGGAAACTATAGAAGTTAGGTTGAAACTTCTCTACATGTGCATTCTTAGAAAATAATACTGAGTTAATTTGGATTATTAAACTAACCAATTTTGCTGTGGCTGAGTTTTTAAAGTATTAATTTCTCAGTCTTTAAAATACTTCTTTCAGAAAAGAAGTAATCTGAGATAAAATTGTTCATTTGAAAATAACTGTCAGTAGATAAAAGTTTTTAACCTCTAAATCATGAATTAACTTGAAGCAATAATCTTTAGAGAGTTAACTCTTTGAGCCCTTTTAAAATAATATTTGAATGAATATATGTTAAATCTGGAACGTGTTTTCTTAGCAAAGGAAATCTGTTAATGGTAGTTGCCTACTTTGGAAATATAATAGGTCACAGATGTGATATGAATGTTAGAGAAATAATGTTACCATGTCCATGCACATTTACTTATTTGCCAGCATTTTCAAATAGGATAAGTTTATTCCTGTAGGGCTATAAGATGTTGTTCATAGACTGCCATTTAACTGTCCAAGGTAATATTTTCATATAAAGTTCTTAATGGATAATCCCATAACCTTTGCTTGAACTATGTTAGGTTCACTCATCATATTGTTCTCAGCTGTAGTTTTAAGAAATTCTATTTACCTTCATTTCCAAGACAGTCTGTCAGATAGTTGAATTTATTTATTCTAGTGTTACTGTTCATATTTCTCGGGCTACACAGCCTTAATTCAGTAGTAATCAGTGCTAGCCTTGGAATATAAAAGGTAAGTTTAAATTAAATCAGACTGTAAATTTTACTTTCAAAAAGTGTTTTTTTTTAAGAGTTGACAGTTATGTATATTGAAAACAAAAGCTTTTCTAAAGTGTATTACTGCTGCTTTTATAATTGACAGAAGAAAAACTGACTGCAGTATAAAATGTGCCTCTATCTAAAGTAAGTAAAAATTAGGCAGAAAATTTTCACTAGTTGCTCTAAAGATAGAGCAAGAAAACAAAAGATGCATATAGGAAATCTCATTTTAATTCTTCTCTTTGATCTTTTTTTTCCCTGAGCTCTTCCTAATTTCATATTTACTTCCCTTTTAGCTTTTGTGATTTTTTTGTGGGGTTTTTTTTTTTGTGTGCCTGTTGATCTTGATTTCAATTTAAAGGTGTTACTCTCTGAGTACCTTTCCTATATGCCCTGCTTTCTAGATATTCCCATAACTTTGTTAAGTATTTGGCATGAGCATTTCATAGCCCTGAATGGATTCTGCCTCATGTCAGTGACATCCTGGTTAATTCATTCATTGACTTATCCAGCAGTCATTTTAGCACTGTGCTAGGCACTGCAGAGATTCAGAATTACAAGGTTCTATAACTTGATTTACAATCTGGTGGAAGCAGCAAACATCTGAGTAGCTCTAATTTGAGGCAAAGTGAAATCTGTAACAGAGTTGGTGTGGTATTAGAGCATAATGAGATACACAGTGAGATTCATCTGAAGGAGATATTGGGAATGTTTTATGGCCATTTGATTTGGATACAAATAAAAAGGGATGCCTGGGTGGCTCAGTGATTGTCTGCCTTCAGCTCAGGTCATCAAGTTCTGCATCAAGCTGCCCCACAGGGAACTTGCTTCACCCTCTGCCTATGTCTCTGCCTCTCTCTGTGCCTCTCATGAATGAATAAATATATTCTTAAAAAGAATAAAAATTAGTGTGAGCAGATGTGAGAAAGTATATATCACATTTAGGGAGGACAACATTGAGTTATGATTAAGCCATAGGGTAATTGGTAAACTGTGAAAGGCAGTGGTACCAGAAAGAACTTGAGACAAAATCTTAGAACTGTTGTTAGCCAAGGGAGTATAGTGGAGACTATTAGTCTAAATAAAATACAGTTGGGAATCTAAACTGGGGACATGAAATGAGAATAAAAGAGACAAATACATGGAAAAAAAAACATAAAGGTAATAGTACTTGGCATCTTATTGATACAAGTACTTAGAAAGAATTAAACTGGGGATCCCTGGGTGGCTCAGCGGTTTAGCGCCTGCCTTTGGCCCAGGGTGCGATCCTGGAGTCCCAGGATCGAGTCCCACGTCAGGCTCCCGGCATGGAGCCTGCTTCTCCCTCCTCCTGTCTCTGCCCCCCTCTCTCTCCCTATGTCTATCATAAATAAATAAATCAATCTGAAAGAAAGAAAGAAAAAGAAAGAGAAAGAAAGAAAGAAAGAAAGAAAGAAAGAAAGAAAGAAAGGAAGGAAGGAAGAAAGGAAGGAAAGAAAGAAAAAAGGAAAAGAAAAGAAAAGAGAAAGAAAGAAAGAAAGAAAGAAAGAAAGAAAGAAAGAAAGAAAGAAAGAAAGAAAGAAAAAGGAAGGAAGGAAGGAAGGAAGAAAGAATTAAACTTGTGGAGAAGTCCACTGGGTAGTAGGAAATTCTGTGAGCTTGTGAATTGGAAAAACAGGTGTGATATTTTAAAAGCTTGGCTTAAGATTCTTTAGGTGTAAGAGGGCAAGAGGATCAATGGCTTGAAATTACAATTGAAACTTAAGCAGTGCACAATTATATTGTGGGAAAAATTAAACTTAGGGATGAGATAAATAGCATTAAAATTAAAAGTTCCTACTCAGTTCAGTAGTTCCCATAAGGTTATTCATGAAGGTGGGTATAAATCAAATTATGATGGATTAAAGGGTATAAATATGATAAGAAAGCATTTATTACTCTTTGAAGAAGTGTACTATAAAAAAAGGAAAGAGAAATGGAATGTAGTTGAGAAATGGTTGTATTGAGGGACTGTGTATAATTGTATGGGCTCCAGATCCAGGTGTCATGAGTTCAGAATTCATCTTAGCTTCACTGTCTTAGCCTCCCCATGTGTAGTGGTTATAATGACAGTGTTACAAGGGTATTATGAGTATTAAATGTGTTAATAAGTATAGTTTGTATAGTGCTTGGCATATAATGAATGCTCATTTCATATTAACTAGTATTTGTTTTTTGTGGGATTTTGGGGGAGACTTAGAGCACAAGTGGGAAGGGGAGAGGGAGAGAGAATCTCAAGCAAACTGCTCACTGAGCATGGAGCCCAACACAGGGCTCAATCTCATACCCTTGAGTTCATCTCCTGATCCAAAACCAAGAATTGGATGCTTAACCAGCTGTGCCACCCAGTCACCCCTAGTATTTATTTTTAAGGCTAGCTTCAGTCCTAGAATTGAATGTATAGTGAAAATGCCAAGGCCTAGAAAATAGAAAGGTACTTGTTGAGGATCATAATGAAGAACTGGAAAGGATTAGCAAGCTCTTATAGAAATGTAGGGGAAGGAAAATGTAGGGGCAGAGCTGAGCCAGAACTGAAGTCATCAGTTATGTAGCCCATATTCTTTTCTTCTCACCATTCTGTGTTTTTATGAAGAAAGGAAAAGGGGGGAACAGATGAAAGAAAGGACTTTTGAAGTTGGTAGAAAATTTTGAGGGAATTCTGATGCCATTCTCAGACTTTATGAATATAACAAGATTGAGAGTAGGATGTGGGACATAAATCTCGTAAATTTGTAGGGAACCCTTGGAAGTAGACTCCAAAATCGGCTAACGTTAGATTTAAATAGCAAAATGTTTATGGAATCAGTTTTGGGGTGTGTATGTGTTTTCACTCTAGTGCTCACTTCGGCAGCACATGTACTAAAATTGGAATATTTTTACTTTAATACTTACCTAGATGAAAGCTTAGCAAAAATACAAGATTGGATTTATCCAAGCCTGGCGCTGAAGAACATCAAAAAAACACTTAGGCTACATTGTAAATAAAGTCAAGCCAAGAAAAAACAGAATTAGCATAAAGCCCAAAAGTGGGTTCAGTAATTGCATGGAATAGGAGAATTAAGAAAGATGGGAAAATGTTGGGAAAGCAGAAATGAATGGCAAAACACAAAAAGAGAAAGAAAACTCAAAGATGTAGCAAGAGAAGTTGCTAAAATGGATTGATGTAAAAATTGTCAAAGTAGAAGTTTTAAAGAAATTTTGAGCCAAGAGTGTTTGACATATCATAGGTTGATGACAGGGTCTGGGAGAGAAGGAAGAAATAAAGCCAGGTGCTGTATGTAGTCTTTCTGTAATGAGAGAAATGTCCCAGTAATCCGATGGTTCTTTTGATGATGAGAAATGATTGGATGAAGAATCTGTCTTAATTGATGGTGGTGGGACTGCAGTCTGAAAGTAACATTGGGTGGTAGGGTAGAATGATGAATAATATATCCTTTTTCTTTCCTTTGGGGAAGGGTTTATGAAGATAAAAAATGACTATTTGAGAGGGTTATAGGAAAAGTTTCATTAGGATAAAGCAAGCCTTTAATTAAAAAGTTTCTCTAAGGAACAGATTGAATAAAAATGCTATTTGTTAATGATAGAAAAGAGAATGGATTCCAGCAGGCAAAATAAAGAAAGGAAGGTGGTACAAGAGGAGGAATGGATTGTTTCAGGAAAGAATAATAGTGTTTGTCATTATTGTCAAAAGTGAAACTTAGTTTCAAGTCAGGAAATAAAATGTAAAAACCGTTCTCCCCACCCAAGCCCCTGTACTTTTATGAGTTAGAAAGAGCCTCAAAGTCCCACCACCTATCCTCTAATCAGAAGTATGTGAGACAACTACCACATGTCTTGAGCAGGGTAAAGAAGTAAGACCAAAAGAAATTCAATCAACTTTGGATACAAGTTTTAGAATGTGAAATGAAGTTACAAAACCAATTCTGCATCTTTAAAAATCATGGATAAAAAGGTCATAGTCAGGAGGAGCCTAAAGAGACATGACTAAATGTACTATGGGATCCTGGAACAAAAAAAGGACAGATAAACACCAAAGAAATCTGACAAAGTGTGGACTTTAGTTAATAATTATATGTCAGTATTGGCTGATTAATTGTAACAGTAACACCATACTAATACAATGTTAATAATAGAGGGAAAAGGAAAGGACCCAGGTTATATAGGAACTCTGTAGAATCTTCATTTTTTCTGTAAATCTAAAATATAAACTTTATTAAAAATCATAGATAGGGACACCTATCAGCAGTTGAGTGCCTGCCTTCAGCCCAGAGCATGATCCTGGAGTCCTGGGATCGATCAAATCCCACTTCGGGCTCTCTGCACGGAGCCTGCTTCTCTCTCTGCCTGTGTATCTGCCTTCTCTCTCCCTTCCTCTCTCTCTCTCTCTCTCTCTCTCATGTGAATAAATTTTTAAAAAATCATAGATAAATTTGTAAAACATCTTTCAGATCTATCACACCAAAAAAGACTCCAGACTTTTCATTTTCAGCTACCATTTTAAATTAATTTCATTTCTCTTAATTCTCAGTGATCATTTTTCCATGATGTCTTGATGTTTTGAATAATATTGTGCCAAGTTACCCCCGTTTTAAACTCAGATTTCAAGAAGGAAAAGTATTTCAAAAACCATTGCCTTTAATATTTAAAGTTTCTTTGAACAAATTTTCTATCACCTTTGGATACGGTGAAGTTTTTCATGAGGTGGTTGAATTATATATTGACATTGTAGAGATGTATTTCAGAAGACGCTTTCTTGCAAAAATGAAGTATTAAACTTAGACTGTCGTTTAATCTATCAAATTTAGGTAAATTGGTATTTTATATTTCATGAATTAATAATTTTTCTTGAAATGTCAACAGGGAAAGATGAGTATAACAAGGACTTAGAACTTAATTCTGAAAGTGTCAGTAGTGTGTAATCTTGATAATGTCTCACGTTAAAAAAAATATACCCATTTATATTACAGCATTTTCTTTGGAATGAATAATTTTTTTTTAATTCCTTAGTATTTCTTGAGAAACATACATACATCATACCGAATATACATGGCAGTGGTTCACAAAGTATCTGGAGATCTCTCCGGCTCTAACAAAGTCAAAACTGTATTCATGACAATATTAAAATGTTATTTGTCTTTCGACTTTTACTTTCACTACCATATGTTAGTCTGAAGGCTAATAGATAATAGACTATGTGATCATATGTTCTTTTTTTTTTAAATAAAAGTTCTTGATTTTTTGTTTCTGGTGTGTTAAATATCAGTTGATATACCCCAAATAAACAAAAGCTCTTTGTGGTCCTCAGTAATTTTCTAAGAGTGTAAAGGGGTGAGACCAAAAAGATTAAAAGCTTTTTCAGTATGGGGATACGAAGTTCAGGATTTTCAAGTATTTTAATAAACAGAAGATGGTGATAAGAGTTGAGATGTACAGAGAAAATGCTAGGAATTAGGAAATTTTTTAGATGAATTTTGGTAACTAATAACAATTAATTGTTCAGTTAATTTTTGGGGGGTTAGTCTACCCTGAAAATCGTTTGGTAAGTTGAAAATGAAACCAGAAATTAAACTGACTTAATTTTTTATTGTGGAAAAGAGATGCTCAAATGTCTTCTTAGATTTAAAAAAAAAATCTTTTATTCTTAAAAGAGAATTTGAGGATTGATACTGAACTTTTTTCTTCTGCATGCCCTGTATTGTCATTGGTGTTTGGGGCCATGGACTGGATCCCATTAAGACCAAGCAACTTAACAAAATTTTTAAGTTACTTTTTCTGTTGAAGAGTAGTGAAACAAGGGAATGATTTGACAGTGTAATGCCTAATCTGGAGTTTCTGCCACGATTGAATAATTGTGTTTATTTACAATAACAGCACAATAACAGCTTTAGTTGATTGCTATGTACATTGAGCCACAACTATCTGAAAATACTGAAGGAATGATATTTAAAGAAAGGACGAGGAGGGGTCATTTTCTAAGAGTATGAAGAAACAATACTGTGAGTGCATGTCTAAGAACGGGAAATATGTCTGTATACTTGTCATTGGCAGCAAATTAAGATATCTTTTAAATGTTAAATGGAAGTAACCTATAAAGTATAATGAGAGCTATGGTATTTACTGGAAGTTTGTAATGCTGTAGAATAATT
The DNA here is from genome assembly GCF_011100685.1 of Canis lupus familiaris. Lineage (NCBI taxonomy): Eukaryota > Metazoa > Chordata > Mammalia > Carnivora > Canidae > Canis > Canis lupus. The sequence continues at coordinate 53,354,230 of NC_049227.1, read as the reverse complement.
GGTTAAAAAGATCCACACTGGTGGATCCAAAAAGGCATCAAAGACTACTAAAGACATGAGAAGTTTTCCTTTAATATTAGATCCTTGTTTCTTGGATTTACTTTTAAAATAAAATTGTTGAAAAAATAAATAATAATTAAAATGAATGAAAATTGGCCACCACTACCATGAGTTAATAATTGTTAAACCAGCGTGATGGTTTGTTATTCTAGTGTCTCTTTTTTTATGTTGACTATTTTCCGTAACAAAGAGTAAAATCTAAAAAAGAAAATGGAGAAAGAAGAAAAAAAGGAATCTCGAAAAGTGGGTAGAAAGTACTAAAGTAAGCTCATCCACAGAAAGATTGCAACAAATATAATTCCACTGTTGAACTGCTCATAGAGAAGAGATAAGAAATTGGAGGGGGAAAATTTGTAAGTTAGAAACTGAAGAGATTAAGATTTGTGAATCTTAACCCTTCAGACTATCAATGAAAGATCATCATAGTTTCTATAAAGTAAAAAGATTAAAAAAAAAAAAACTTGGCTAAAATATTAAGATACCTGAAACCAAAGGCAACAAGCACATCCTTTTGACATACACAAGAAGGCTGGTGGAAAGAGAAAAGAAGAAATAAAACATGAACTTACGGGACAACAGTCCTAAGGGCCATTTCTATACAGGTATGTCATGAATTAACTTCATGTAGGTTGGTTGTTTCTTTTTAATGGGAAGGAGAAAAATACAATTCATTTCATTAGTGAACTAACATTTATTGAAATATAAGCTGGTATGTAAGAATTGAAGGGATGGAAGGATTTTGAGTTTATTCTTAATTAGAATGTGAATAAAAGATGGTGAGACAAAAGAATTCTCTCTAGAGAGCAAATGATTAGCATATTTTAAACAACAGACTGGAAAACAACAATAGAAATAAAGAAATGTTAAAACTGGTAGGGGAAAGGAAAAGACTGAAAGAGAAAGCATGCATGATACAGTGACGTTTTCTCAATCTTCCTACTGGGGAAATTTGAGAAATTTGTTGTGTGTGTGTTACAACTACATGAGTGTGAAATTAAGGCAAACAAACTTTGGTAAGGTTTTCTTCAGGTCATTTGAATGAATTAAATAATTCAGGGTGATGTGTCTCCAAGAGCTGAAGAACTTACGATATGTGTTTCAGAAGCTGTAATTGTCTGATTTCAAGTGAGTTTATGAAGAAGATAGCACTTGTCTAAAAAAGTGTTGAGTTACTGTTGAAGATGATATTTATTTTGGATGTGATTTCTTGCTGTAAACCATGGAAGTGAATTTTTCAAGTTTCTGACTTAGAAATATCATTCTTTATGCTTTGCTTTTCCATAGGAAATGGAATATTGTATATTTAATTTTTTAACATACTACAGGTATGTACCTTAGCCCTAATATTTAATGATTTCATTGATAACCAGTTAATTTTCTCTAATTGCTATATTATCAGCAAACCGTTTTTCTAAACGTTATAAAAATTAATTTTCAGGAACCATTTGGAATGGTCAGCCCTAAGCCATGCAGCCATCGTGCTTAAATTGGTTTTTGTAAACGACTTGTGTGTGTTTCGTAAAATATGCTTTATTTTAAAATTAGGGCTTCCTGTTGCAGCTGTTCCAGGAGCTCTGAGTCCTTTGGCTATTCCAAATGCTGCTGCAGCAGCTGCTGCAGCTGCTGCTGGCCGAGTGGGTATGCCTGGAGTCTCAGCTGGTGGCAATACAGTCCTGTTGGTTAGCAATTTAAATGAAGAGGTTAGTAAAATAATTTTCTAATGTTTATTCTTTAACTCCATTTCATTTGTGAAAGTTTCTCATGTTTATTTCATTTTGCACTTGCCTTTCTTTTTATGTACATTCATTAGTCAAAGTATTTTCTGTATGTTTCTACTTCTGAATAAAATCTATGTACTTGTTTAGGTAATATTTCCTTAGTCATATCTCTTTTTATATATATAATTATTATTATAATTATTATTATTATTATTTTTAATGTAACTACCTATTTTTCCTAAGAAAAATATGGTGAAGTACTATAGTATGGCTTTTTCTTTTTGTTGTTCTCAAAGGCAAATGTGATCTAATTTGCAGATTTTAACTGTAAAACAATTTTGTTCTTTGCCTTTTCTAATTATTTGCTTGTTCATTTCATGCTTATGTGTCATTGCATTTTTTTAAATCTTATTTTATGTGAACTACTCTAATACATTTTTCTTTGAAGGTTCTTCCAAAGATCTTGACGAGGCACTCTTCCAGTCTTTCTTAGTAATTTTTTCTTTGCAGTTATTAGTCATTGTCTTCTAAAAATATTTTTCAACTTTATCCCCTCCCCCCTTGTTAAATAAAATTTATTGCTGAGTTATTTTCTTTAGTTGTACATTTTATGTCTGGTATATTTTATTTTGATTGCTATGAAAGCTGGTATGAAATGTGGGAAGCTCAGTGTATCAGTTTACAATGTCTAATTTGAATATTTGTTTCATTTTTAATTGGCCTCTGTTAATACGAACATTAAGCTTATTTTATCATTTAATACTATTGTCATTCACAGTTCTGCATGCTAAAATGTTTGAATCAGAGTGCCTTTGTTTTTCTTTTAAGAATTTTGCCTGCATTTCATAACCAGCCATGCTTATGCAGTTAAAGTTCAAAGTTTAAAATTCCTGTGCATGCTTTTCCTTCCCTATGTTGAGATGAAATGCTGTAATTTACTCTTTGATATAGATGTACTTTACCCATATTTGTCTTGGATGACTACATTTTACTCAGTTTTTCTTGTACAGTACATAAACCAACCATTTTCTGACCAAATTCCTGCATTTCCTATGTACTGACCTATATTTTATTTTTTTTTTGTTCCCCAATTCCTTATTTTTTTCTTCTGCATTGCTGTTTCCCTTCCCCATTTCATCCTTTTCCCCTGTGTGTTCACCTTCCCTTTCCTTGTCTTTTCCCAAATGCCCATTCCCTTCCCTGTCTTATCCTTTATTTTCCTTGTCCTTGTCTTCATTCCCTGTCTCCATTCCCTATGTTCATGCTTCTGTGCTTGAACAAATGTTCCTCGGACCAACTTGCCCCAATTAACCGCCTTGAACCATGATCCATGACCACCTCACCATTCTGCGGGAACCACCCTTCGTTATGGATGATCTGTTCATCTCCGCTCTTCCTCGACTCTTCTCTCTTCTTGTCTTACGCTGCTTGCTCTTCTCTCCTTCTAAAGATGGTTACGCCCCAAAGTCTGTTTACCCTCTTCGGTATGTTATTGTTAGCACTATACTTTTATTATTGATTTGATTTTTGTTTCACCTTAATTCTTATTTGTAGCTAGCACTTTGGCTTAAAGTTGAATAGTAAATCTTTTGCTATTTTTCTTTGCTATTTAAAACTCTCCATAGACACAAAATTTGTTTTAATGCATGCTGATTTATTTTGCATGGTCTTTAATTTAATATCATTCACATAGCTTTGAGGGTTTATCAAAAGTTATTCTTTTCAAAATTCACTGTTCAAAATCTTGATCTTCTTTATTCATTTGTGAGAATGATGAGTTTGAATGCGTGATCATGTTGATGTCTGAATGTTTCATTAATATGTCAGAAAGATAATCTTGAGCTGACTTGCATGTAAAATTAATTCCATTTTTGGATTACCTCTCTGTGGCTCCAAAAAAGGTGTTTATGGAGATGTGCAGCGTGTGAAGATTTTGTACAATAAGAAAGACAGTGCTCTGATACAGATGGCTGATGGAAACCAATCACAACTTGGTAAGATTAAACTATGTGTTATCTATTACATCTTTAAATCTGTTAATAAAAACAAACCCTATTATGGCAGTAAGTGATTCTTTTTTTTTTTTTTTTTTTTTGATAGCCGGGTTCAAAATGTCATGTTAATTTTCATATTTTAACATATTTATACACGATGACCATGTTTGTATTTTCTCCTGTCCTCTTAACAATCCTCAAGTACAATCTAATGGAAGATTTGGCCTCCAAAATTGTAGTAATCGTTTCACATAAGAAGGGTAGTGTTTATATTAAAGATCCTTAGTATCTTTCTTTCCTGCTTACTCCCTGTAATAGAAGGTAACTGTTCATATAGTCCATGGAATCCTGATTAATGTGAAATTTTAATTCAAAATATTTGTCTAAACCTAGTATTGGAAAATGGAAAATGAGTCACATGGAAAATGTATTTTAGAGATACCAGATTTTTTACAGAATGAAGAACTTGTGCTAGACAGGCTGTTGTGTTAATCCCTTTTGGAATCTTAAAATGTACTTAAGTCCATTATACTTCCATTAAATATTTACGTTAATAAGAATGTATCATTTGATTCTATACACGAAGTCAGATCGCATAAATATGGTATACAGCTATGTATTCACAATGTGATACGACTGTAAATATTATGTTCTTAGCTTATAATTCTGTTCATTGAGATTTGGGCATGATGATGGCTCAAATTGGTTGCTTTCACTTTTTTTTTGAAATTTGTCACTTTTGATGTAAGGACTGTATTTTTGCTATTACACCCAATGAAATTCACAGACTTGAACGGTATGATATATTTGGTCTTTGGAAAGTTTGAATTTTCTTGTTTCTTACCAACTGTCATGGTAGCTCAGACAACACATAAAACTATACATCTGGCTCTTCACTTTTTAAAATGGAGATACCCATCTTTAATGAAAGATATATAAATAAAGAGTGCTAATCAGGTCCTAGATGCCTAGTAAATCTTTTCTTCTTTTGCTGTGTGTGCTCTGGTAGAGGTAGTCATGGCCATTGTTTTTATATACGTTGTAAGAAGCATTTAACAAAGCTTTCTCAACTGTTTCATTTTTTTTTCTCATCAGTATGGGAGCTGTGGGGGTATTACCCTCATATAAAGGATATATAGTGGTTATGGTTGGGAAGTACCTGAGGTAGAATTTAACCAAGCTTTTCTGGATATTTTTTATGTAAGGACTATTTAAGGACTTCTGTCCTTCTGTCTTCTTATAAGGACACTAGTCTAATTAGATGAGGGCCTCATCCTTATGACCTCATTTAACTTTCATTATCTCCCTTAAAGTCCCTGTCTTCAGATGGTCATTTTGCAGGATTAGAGCTTCAGTATAGGACTTTTGGGAGAACACAGTTCAATGCATAATAGTACTTATAAAAAGCAGGGGTAAAAGATTTGCAAACTTAAGATCTTTGAAATAAAGCTTTGACATGATTTACAGTGTTTAAACTATTTTACAGTAAATTATTTCTCATGGCTAGATTTTGCTTTTTTGAAATCCTTATGATTCTAAAAATACGCACTCATACCATTGATGCCTTTAATATTGAAAAAATTAGTGAGACATTTGAAAATGTAATATGCTTTATTTTTGGGCCCTATTTTCCTTTTGGTTTTCATAGGACTCTATTTGGAAATAACTCATTTCATGATATAGGCAGGTTTTTTTGTTTTTTGTTTTTTAATGCCTAGGACATAGTATGGGGGAAATAAGGAGAATTAAAAGATACTATGGGTTTAAATGTGAATGAGATTGTTGCAAACCTTGGAGGCCATGTTAAATTGGATGTTTTAAGAATAATTTGTGTATTATTTTAAAATGACCTTTAACAGAATTCTGATAAAATCCCAAGGAGTAGTAGTTTTTTCATGTTAAACTGGTTTTTATTTAATGTATAGCTGCTTTCTCAAAAGTAAAGTTACTTAGTTCTTCATAATAGTCCTTGATCTACTAAGTTATCTCTCTCACAAAAAGATTTCAAGAGATCTTCCTTCCCAAGAGGAATTAGCAAGGAGGGAAATAGCAAATGTTATGGAATATAATGGGGAAACTATTTACTTACTTACTTACTTACTTACTTACTTACTTACTTACTTACTTATTTATTTATTTATTTATTTATTTATTTATTTATTTATTTATGATTTTATTTATTCATGAGACACACAGAGAGAGAGAGAGAGAGAGAGAGAGAGGCAGAGACACAGGCAAAGAGAGAAGCAGGCTCCACTCAGGGAGCCTGATGCAGGACTTGATCCCAGGACTCCAGTATCACCTAGGGATCCCCAGGAAATAATAAATTTAAAATTTATGATAGAATCTAAGTCCCTATGCACCAGTAATAATAGCAACAACAATGTAAAGGAGTAAGTGCATCAGTCAAAAGATAGGTTGTCAGATCTGATTTTTTTTTTTTAACTGGTTGCGAGAAACTTAAAAAGCACAAGGATGTGGAAAGGTTGAAAGAAAAGGGATATATATATAAAAGATAAATTTAGATCACCAGGAAGATAAAAAGAGTTTTTGGTGTGTGTATGTTTGGGGGGATGCCCCTAATGAAATAGCCTCAAAATATATCAATCATAAATGAATAGATAGAACTAGAGGGACTCTTGAGGAAATCTTCTCTTATAGGGAGAGATCCCAACACACCTTTCTGAATTAAGTCAGGCAGACATAATACAACAAAGATACAGTTACCTTAAAATTACACATGTATAGAACTACACACTTAACACTGTTTTTTAAGTACATTGGGGAACATTTACTAAAGCAGGCTTCAGTAAAGCAGAGAGTAAGTAACATATATTCTATTCTCTGTTGCACAATTTGAGTTAATAACAAAAAGATACATTTAGAATTTCCTAATATCTCATGGATCGAGGAAGTTACTTTAATGAGAATTTAGAATACTTAAAACTAAAATGATAATGAAAGTACTTACAAATTAGATATGTGTAGTACAGTGAAAGTGGTGTTTTGACAGGAGGTTAACTTTAAGAATGATGGTATAAACCCAAGGAAAGGATAATAATAAAGATAAGACTAGCAATCACTGGTATAGAAGACACTTAAGAGAAAAAACAGAGCTAGAAGGTGGGTCTTTGAATAAATTAATAAAATAGACAAGTGAGTATTGAACTTGATTTTTTAAAAAGTGAGAGACAACACAAATAATACTCGGAATTATAAACTTCTCCTGTATATACTGTTATTCATTCATATCTTTTTTTGGTAAACATTTCTTTATTTTCTTTATTTTTTTTTATTTATTTTTCTGAAAGATAAATAAAGCAGGGGGAGCAGCAGAGGGAGGGGGTGAAGCAGGAAGCCCTGACATGGGGCTCTACCCCAGAACCCTTAACCCACTGAGCCCCACCCAGACGCCCCCATTAATACCTTCTTCAGAGATAAAGGGAAAAGTAAACAATTACATTCAAACAAAAGTGCCATTTCCATTGTGCAACATTGGCCTTTTCCTCTTTTATCATTGATGGCTTTGTCCATTTACACCGTATTTCTTGTAACCAGTTTCAGGATATCAGAGTCCTGTTATTTAAACTTGGTTCATCTTAAATTAGTAGTTCAAATAATCTACTGTTTCTTGTTTAATCATTATGTCTGCTTCAGTTTTTGACAAGCTTTTTTTAAAAAAAGTGTTTAGAAATTGTCACACTCAACCCCTCTTCTTCAGCCCTCATCCATTTGAGATTCCAATTGTTTTGTCAAGTCCGATGACTAGAATACTTCTCATTACCTATTTCCAGAGGTAGCTCTCTGGTTATTTTGCTTTATTTTAATCCCATTTCTCTATCATCCATCTCCTCTTGGTACAGGTACTGTCCCTAGGACTTTTTATTGTTATTTTCACCCTTCAGTGTATCACAGCTCAGCTGATTGTGCAATCTTTTCATAACTTTACAAAGCTGAACTAAGCATTCTTTATAACAGTGTGCTTCCTTATACCACTTTATTCCCTAAATTCATTCCTTATAATGCATTTGTATGAGCTAAGAGTACTTTATCATAAGTAATAGAATGATAGAACTTTAAAAATGTTTTGTAATTCAAGTAAGTTTTATAATAGCTTATATACCATGTCTATGAGTAATTGAATTGAATTTTGTAAGTGAAAATTTAGAAGTATGTGTGAAACGCAGTAGAACTAGTGAGAAAGAATTCAGGCCTGAGAGATGATTTTTTTCTGTTCGCCTCGGTTGAAAAAAAAAAAAACTAAGAAAAAAGCATTACAAATATATAACACTACAGTAAAAACAGTCAGGAAGAGTAAGCTTGTTTTTACAAATTAGAGAAGCTACAAGTGAAAAAAGAAAATACTGTTGGTTCTTTTCTGAATTGTACCTTATACTTTCATAGCATTTTCCTTTTCAGACCTGTTTTATATTTAACTGATTTATGTTCTATACAGGTAAGTATGATAAGATGCATGGGTTTAATAAATTCTGTGTATCTCTGGTATCAGACTATGTGCTGCAGTATACTAATCAAAAAACATTTTGAGAGTAGGGGTTTTATTCTCATTTCCCTGCTCTTCCATATTGCCTTTATCTCTCTACTGTTAATACTCTAATACTTTGAGTAGTCAAATCAGACGTCCAGTTTAAAGTATATGGCTTACGAAATGGTCTTCAGTTGTTCTGACTAGTGAGTAAAATGTGAAACGTAGAGAACTGTTCTGTAATCTCAGGCCAGTTCATTTAGCTTAAAAATAACCCAACTGTTACTTCAAGAATTAGGTATGTAATGTTCTGTGTTTAGGCACTGTGCTGTGTGCTGGGATAGAGACCGTGGTTCCTGCCTTCATATACTTTGCAGTGGGAAGGAGGATTTAGATAATTAAATTGTGATAAATTTTAAAAAGAAGTAAAGGGTGAAGGGAAGGCCTTTCCAGAGAATGATGAGAAAGGCTAGGAGGGATAATGAACAAGATGGGAAACTGGTATAGATCAGCATGCATACAGGGCTAAAGGTAAGAAAAACTAGCACTTTAAGGAGATAGGTTTTATGTAGTTCTAACTTAAAGTGCAAAGAAGTATAGTACTAAAATCTATAAGTTCCATGAGGGGGTAGGATGGTTCTTACTACTTGATTATCAGCACTACTAACAAAGTAGTTGGTATTGTTGTACATCCTCAAGAAGTATGTTCAAAGAGGCTGGGGAGATTTTATTCTTTAACATGGTTTTTGCCTTTCCTAGTCTGATCTGACCTTAACGATTTTAAGCAGGTAATGACATCAGATTTGCAATTTATAGGGCTCATCCAGCTGCTATGTGTAATAGAATGGATTGGAGAAAAGTAGAGCAAAGTCCAACAGTTTTGCAGGTCAAAACATTGTGACAGTGTAAAGCAGAGAATGGAGAGCTGTATTGAGGGATAATTAGGAGTAAGAAGAGTATCGTAGGACTTGGGAATTAGGTTATGGGGCAGAAGGGAGAAAAAGTTTTATAGATAAGTACTAAGTTTATTCAGCAACTAAGTTTATGATTTATCAGGATTGGCAAGGAAGAGAGAGATTCATAATCAGGATTTACATTTTATGAAAGAAACGAACTTTTTTGTCAAAATACTTGTTTAGTGCAAATAAATTTAAATCATCTTGTCAGTGGCTGTTATAAACTTGCCATTTATTTAAAAATCATAGAATTCAGTTATTTTAACTATTCTAAAAATTATTTTGCTTTGAACTGTGTTAATATTTTTTTAATAGGCATTTTTTTCTTTTTACAGCCATGAACCATCTTAATGGACAGAAAATGTATGGTAAAATTATTCGTGTTACTCTGTCTAAACATCAGACGGTACAACTACCTCGAGAGGGACTTGATGATCAAGGGCTAACAAAGGATTTTGGTAATTCCCCATTGCATCGTTTTAAGAAACCTGGATCCAAAAATTTTCAGAACATTTTTCCTCCTTCTGCAACCCTTCACCTATCCAATATCCCGTAAGTACTAAGCTAGAGTTTTCTAAGGGTATACATTATAGAAATAAAACATAAAATTTATTATTAATCTTCTTTTTTTTCCATCCAATTTTCCTAGTCCTTCGGTAGCAGAAGAGGATCTACGAACACTGTTTGCTAACACTGGGGGCACTGTGAAAGCATTTAAGTTTTTTCAGTAAGCAAGCTTTCTTGTCTCTAAATTAGTGACTTTGACAAAAAGTTTTCTTCAAGTAGTTTTTATCTTTTTTGTTTATGAAATTAATTCTGGAATAGGTGAAATTCAAGTATTTAAGCACTTCCTAATTTTTATGAAGTATCTAATTTCATAATTTTGTTTCAGAAGAGATCACAAAATGGCTCTTCTTCAGATGGCAACAGTGGAAGAAGCTATCCAGGCCTTGATTGATCTTCATAATTACAACCTTGGTGAAAACCATCATCTGAGAGTGTCTTTCTCCAAGTCAACAATTTAAAAAGGGGGAGGTGAAGATTGAGGGTGTATCACATTGTTTGGTGTCATCACCTATTGACTGTTCAGAAAAGTGGGGACCAGAGTTTGATTTTTTTGTTGTTGTTGTTGTTTCCTTTTTTTTTCCATGCTGTTATCATTCCTTGGTTATAAAATGAAATGGCATACATAAAGGCAGAGTTGTTAACTGCTGTATTTCATCTGTTCTATAGGTAGGCCATTTTTATTGTCTGTTTATAATTTTAGTTTAATTATACTTTCCTTTTTCAACTTAGTTGACATACGTGCCTTAAAAAGGAAAACTAGTGTTGCTATTGTGCATTTACTAGGTAAAAGGAATTGGTTGTCTAGGGCACATTGTTATATGGGAATTACAATATGTTTAGGCAGGGGTGTGTAAAAAGGTTAAGTTTTTGTTTCTCCTGCTTGGAACTTATTTTGAATTATTGGCTTGTCACATTTCTTTCTATTTAATCAAATAAGATACATGATACTGAAAGAATTAAAGCAGCATTTTTTAGTTTTTACTACCTTAGGCTTTATTGCTTTAAAAAAACATTGGCCTTTTGTATCTCACAATTCTGGTCTAGATTCAGTTATGAATGTAGGCATTAGTTAAAATTAACAAGATGCAGAGTATTAATTTCTTAAGACAACAAAGTGATTTCTGTAAGTTTGAGCCCTACGTGGAAAGCATTGTGGAATCTTAACCTTTTTGTACACACTCTTGTGGGACGTATCATATAAATGTCAGCACTAAGTAATGTCTTGTTTGTGGCTGAATATTTTTCGTAGATGTTTTTGAAGTTGACATGACTTACGTGCATTTAAATATATATTGCCATCCTTAGTTTGTAATTAAGATTTGGAATATGGTTGTGGATTTCTGAGCATGTGCAGACTGGTCTAGCTAGTTCAGGAACTGGTGCATGTATTTTTCAAAGATAAAGAAAGTGTACTGCGAAAATTTGCAGGAAGATTAATTTTGTGGCAGTTTTCTAAAACTGACAACCAGGTGGGACCAAAGTTTATGTGCCTTTAGTCTTAATTTACCTTGCATTGTAATATTCAGTTTTAATAAATCTTCAAAATATTTTGTATTTAGGAATAGATCTGACTTTAATAAAAACATGGCTCAGAATCTACAGGTCAAATTAATTTGAACAGTTCTTGTCAATCTGAATTGTTGATTCTGTTTAAATGACCAATACTTTTTGAAATTGATGTACTTAGTTTCAAGATTCATAGATTCTGTTATCTATGTAGACAGAATGGTCATGTATATTTTCTATTAGTTGAGTTTTTACATCTTTAGAAATGTAAAATTCAGTATAGTTTGAAAGCGGCACAATTAAAAATTAATTTTCTAACAAAGTTGGGAGGTTTGATGGTTGTTTAATTTCCTTTTGTGTGTACTCTGCTTACCTCTGTAGCATGCTCAATAAACACTTCTGTAGCTCTGTATTCACCTTTTCTGTCTTTCTCTGCTGCCTTTTCTCTTTCCTCTTCTTTGTTTTTCACTCCACTGTGCTTCTGAATTCATGTTTATTCTCTGCCAGGGTGGGAAAGGAGTAATAATATTATAATTCTATGGCTTTATACCATAAATAAATCTAGATGCTGTGAAAATATACCAGCTGGTTTTTTTTTAATTTAAAAGATAGTAACTGCTTTTCAGGAGGACACATATTAAACATTTCCCACCCTGTTATAATCTACTGCTTTAAAGACATAACTTTTATTGTATCTTGTTAATTCTATCTCTTTTGTTGTTGTTGTTTTTTTTCCAGTAGATTTATGCACTAATAGATCTTTTGGATTTGCCATGCTCTCTTGCTGCAGTTTCATCTTTCATCTTTTGTGTCTGCTAAAGATTTCTTACTAATCTTAGATTACCTTGCGATTTTTAACAAAGGGTATTAGGTGTTATTGGGAAGAAACTTTGTCTTGGGTGGGCAGAAGATACATTCAGGTAATTTGTGATGTTATAACTTCCACTTTTTTTTTTTTTTAAAGGAGTTCAGTTAGGGGGCTATTTGTGTTATTCATATTTTTGGTTACTTTTAAAAAATAGATATATTGGTGTCAGGTAACTTCAGACTTTAATACATGTTCCATTGGTTTGTTTTGTTATGAAATAACTGAGAATTATGCAAAACTCGTACATGGCGAATAAACAAATGAAGGAATAGGAAATAACTTTAAATGTGCCATATTAATACAACAATTCAGTTATCTCAAAAAAATATAGTAAGCGAAACAATTGTTTACATTTGAGTCAAGAACATTGGGGTTATTTGGAAGCTAGACGATCTTATATTTTTTCTTCTTAAAGTAGGATTGTACTACAGAAGCACTCAAAGCAACAGCAGATGTGCCTCTAAAGTATGTAAAATCCAATACCATGGCTAATGAATAGTAATTGAGCAAAGTTTCTCCTGAGTGAACCTTTTTTCTCAGTATTGGGTGGTGGTTGAAATATCTGAAATATAGGTGTTTAGCTACCTTTCAAGTATTCTTTGTGGCTGGCTTTGGGTTGGAAGAAGTCCTGAAATGTGTGTAGGAACTGGGTTGCTCCAGTTGCTGAGCTGGGGAGAGTTCACAGTACCTCTGATGGGGGATGACCAGACACCAAAGTTCTTCCTGCCCGGGAGGTAGAGATTCTTCAGTCTCTTAGAGTGCACTGTGGTAACAAACAGCCTTCCTTCCAAAGCACTAAGTCAGTGAAGTGGTAATTTTGACATTGTAGAATATTTAAAACTTGGTACATTAAATTAATTGAGTCCTTGTCCTGTGTATAAATTGCTGAAGTGCTAGGTGAAAATAATGTCAGCATCATCATCATTACCATTATATGCCTCAGTCTTTTACAGTGAACTAGCTAACAGTGAAGTGTTCTTAAGACTTAGTTGCTTCGTAATAGAGGCCTTACCTTGAATATGTAGAAAGGTAGTTTTTTGTTTTTTTTTTTTCTGACTAAGCTAGAAAAACTTGTGGTTTTTTTTGTTTCGTTTTGTTTTTTTGACATTAGGATTTGGAAATGGGTTTCAAAGCACCTACTTAAAGAATGGGTTCATATATATTTAATTTTATATTTAACGCTAGAAATGTAATGTAGCATTTGAAAGCCACTAAGAATATCTTGGCTTAACCAGGAAGGGTAACATATCATTCTCTTTATTATGTTAGGAATATACTAACTCACATTTTGAGGCATTTTAAGATAAGGTTAGTCTAATCAAATTACAGTAAATTTACTTTGTTCCTTAGTTCTGTTTGGATTACCATATAGTTTCTAGGCAAAGGACAAGTCACTTTCTAAGCCTCAATATCTTTCATCTATAAAATGGATGCAATAAATTCTGCTCTACCCACCTCACAGAATTTTTGTGAAGCTCAAACAGGATAAACACAGAAAATCTGTGTAAATGGTAATCTGCTATGTAGGAGGAAGTGTAACAACGCCACCGTTTTAGGACTACATGCCAGATTAGCATGTAGTACGCTTACCCACAGTAAATCATATCCTATTCCCTTTTTTGCTACACGGAAGTTTTTTAATGGTCTAATTTTATTTTAAGTGTCAGTCTGGTTAAAGAAAAAAGATGGAGAATGCAAGTATATATTGCATCCCAAAGCCAAATGAAAGGAGAAGGGTTTATTAGTCTTATATTTTCAATTTGAACTATTTGATAGCCCAGTAATTGAACATAGATACATATTTAATTATAGGTTCCACTTAAAAATGAGATTTTTTTTAAAGTATACAACTTTAAAGATTGCTGTGAACCTTGGCAGTAATTCTAACACTTAAAAGACTTTGAAGGCTGTGAAAGGATCTTCTCTTGACTAGAACAAGAATTCAGAGTTTCCTCACTGACTTAATATTATAAAATGGAACATAAATCTAAAAACATTTGTTCATTCAGGAAAAGGGTACAACACTCTTTAGTGAAACTGAGCATACATAGGTTTATTGTGGCTAAATAGGTTTCTAGAAAATACTAATTTTAAGCCACAGTATTAGAATTTATTATCAAAAATCTTAATTTTATAGTTGTTTACTCTTCTAAATATACTCCCTTTAAGGTTCTTTTTTTATTTTAGATTTTGCAAGTGTACATGTGATTATTCAAATTAAGAACATAAGCGTTCAGATATGCAGAATACCGAGAAAACCTAATGAACACCTATGAATTTAGCACTGATTCTTTCACACGTAATACTATCCATACTTTATAATTTTAATATATGAAATAAAACCTTACAGATTGAACTGACATCCCTGTGTATTTGATCTAGTCCCTACATCATCCCTTCCCCAGAGGTAATCATTACTTTGGTGTTTGTTTTTATTCAGTAGTTACTTTTCAAAGGGAATTTGTTCTGTAATTGTGTGTATTCTGTAGCCCAAACTTTGTTTTTCTATCTAAATACTGCGCATATACTCTAATACTCATGATGTTTGGATGGTATATTTTGTCATCCAACACACAAATTACAATTTTTAAAGATTGAGATATTTGGACATCCATATTCTCCTTATGAAATGTCATGACATAACCAATTTTAGGAAGGTTTTTAAGTCCATTCCTTTTTTTTTTTTTTAATAAATATTGAATAAGTTGTTGGATCTTAAGTTTCTCCTAATGTAAAGAAGGATGTGAAAAGTAAACGAACTATTGCTATTATCTTAAAAGCTGAGATTAGGTGTAATATACTTAAATACAAATACATCCTTTCTAGCTTCCTATTATAACCCCCCTTCTTGCAACTTTAAGAGTACTTGGCATTTTTGTTTTCATCCCCTTAATTGGTGTTAATGTTGTATAGGATTTTTTAGAGAAGGAATGTTACTTTTTATTATGAAACATTTCAAATACACAAACAATAGAAGACTTTAACCCTCATCAGTCAGCTTCATTTACCAACACTTTGTTCCTCTACCCACTTCTCACTTCCTATAGTAAACAAATCCCAAGTATATTTCATCATCAGACTTCCTACTTTCCTTGCATTGTATTAGTCACTATTCTGTAATGTCTAAGCTAGTCTCACTTGTCAGCAATATAATTTCTTAAGATCTTAGAACCTTGCTACTAAAAATGCAAGTCCCAGACCAGCAGCAATTAGTATCACCTGGGAGCTTATTAGAAACTCAATCTCTGGCCCTGTCTCTGACCTGCTGAATACATTTTGATAAGATTGGCAGGTGAGATCCATTTGGACATTGAAGTTTGAGAGGCACTCTCTAACAGAATACACTTTTTTCAGTTTCATGAAAGCTTAAAATGTGTTTTTTTTTTCCCTGAGTGTGAAAATTTTATTAGTAATTTTAAGTTACTCAGACACAAAAACTGTTAATAACATTAAGGGATAACTGTAGAACTGAAAAGGTCCCTATATGGTAGTTTCTAACCTCATTTTAAGTATAAACTTCTAGAAAAGTCGAAGAGTTGAGCAACATTTTTCTTTAACTTACCTGTAATTAGAATACAGGTCCCAATCCAGTCCTCCAGTGTGTTCTACCAAGTAAAGAAAATATAGGCCCGCTGCTATTCCTAAATTTAATTTATTGTACAAGTTAATAGATAAATAGCTAATAATAGAAATCAATATTTTTAATTTAGTACTCTGTTAAATTTAGCTTGACAGGGAAAGAAATTCCATGTGAATTGATTTTAAGTGATTAGAAATTAACTTTTTAAAGAGCTGACTCTATTATAGTATAATAAAACGATGCCCTTGGGTCATGTTAGTAAATAGGCAACTTTTCTACTCACTGAAATGCTTCTTAAATCCATTTCCCTGACTCTAATTGGATAGTAGATTCATAGTTGAAATACCTAAGCTTCACCGAGTGATACTTGCTGAAACTCTCATAGTTAAAGCTGTGGTATAAATACAGATTGAGCTTTGCCATAGCATGCCTTCAGGGACCCTTACATACCTTTAGTGTAGTTTGTAATGTTCTGGGGCCTAGCAGTTTCCTCCAGTGTCCTGTCTTGCTGAGTATTTCCTGCTTACCACTACTATTGCTGTCCCTAAATCTTGTTGCTGCTTTAGCTGTCATTTACACTTTATTTCATTTCTCACCCATCCTCTTTTCTTCTTTGCAATTAAGTTTCTTGCTCCTGTGACTTTTCGTTTTTATAACCATAACCAACCGATCACACTATTCCTTTTTACTGCTGGTTAATGAACGGACGAATGATAGTGCATTGTATGTAATATTCAGATGTTTTCCTATTTTTTGTCTGGTTCAGCTTAAAATCCTTCTGCCATTATTTTGCTTTTTAAATTTTGGGACTCTAACAATTCCAGATGGTTAAAAACATGAGAAGTCTTCCAGGAACCTGAAGCTTTCACGTATTTATCACTATGTGGAGGACAAATTGTCAAATAATTGTGGTTAAAGAGCTCGTTTAAGGAGGGGCACCTGGGTGGCTCAGTCCATTAAGCTTCTGCCTTTGATTCAGTTTATGATCCTGGAGTCCCAGGATCAATCCACATGTTGGGCTCCCTGCTCAGTGGGGAGTCTGCTTCTCTCTCTCCCTCTGCCCCTCCTCCCATTTGTGTTCTGGCTCTCAAATACATAAAACCTTTTTAAAAAGAGCTCCTTTAATAAAGGAGACTTAGAAACTTCTAAAAGGTGATTACAGTTCATTTAATCATGATTCCAAGAAAGTAAAGCCTATATGTTCAAAGGAATAATTAATATTTTCTAAAGTAATGTAAGTTTCTGAAAGAGCTCCAGGGGAAAAAAAAAACATTACAATAGTTCGCTCTTTCATAAGTTTGTAATTTTGTGAGACATTAAGTAAGTTCTATTTTTTAATTCTGGAAAAACATAGGCATTGATGTTACACTAAACTGTATTCAAGTCTTATTCTGCTACCTAGTAGCTGTGAGTCCTTTATAAAAGCCCTAACTTTCCCATCTGTAAAATGGAGGTAATATCTACCTTGTATGTGCACTGTGGGGGATTTATGTGAAATTCAGTTCCATCCCATTTATAGTTTTTCTTTTCCCTTGCTTGGGGAAGATTTTTGGCATTCCATTTATGGAGGTTGGTTTTTTTTTCCCCATAAATATTAAACCTCTTTCATTCAAAATGCATTTATTGTTGGACACTTTTGCTACATGAATTATAGGGAATTCAAGGATAAATAGAACCACAATACCGTTTCATAATACTTGGAAAAGGCAAACTTGTTCCAATATGTTTGATAAATATTAGAGAATAAGCATTACATGAGTTTCACATTTATGTGCAATTCATCATGGGAAACCTGATAAAAGCAAAAACCAGCACCCAGCTAAACCAGCTGTGTAGAAATGTACCCAAGATGTTAATGCCAAGATAATGCCTAGGACATAGTATGGGGGAAATAAGGAGAATTAAAAGATACTATGGGTTTAAATGTGAATGAGATTGTTGCAAACCTTGGAGGCCATGTTAAATTGGATGTTTTAAGAATAATTTGTGTATTATTTTAAAATGACCTTTAACAGAATTCTGATAAAATCCCAAGGAGTAGTAGTTTTTTCATGTTAAACTGGTTTTTATTTAATGTATAGCTGCTTTCTCAAAAGTAAAGTTACTTAGTTCTTCATAATAGTCCTTGATCTACTAAGTTATCTCTCTCACAAAAAGATTTCAAGAGATCTTCCTTCCCAAGAGGAATTAGCAAGGAGGGAAATAGCAAATGTTATGGAATATAATGGGGAAACTATTTACTTACTTACTTACTTACTTACTTACTTACTTACTTACTTACTTATTTATTTATTTATTTATTTATTTATTTATTTATTTATTTATGATTTTATTTATTCATGAGACACACAGAGAGAGAGAGAGAGAGATAGAGAGGCAGAGACACAGGCAAAGAGAGAAGCAGGCTCCACTCAGGGAGCCTGATGCAGGACTTGATCCCAGGACTCCAGGATCACCTAGGGATCCCCAGGAAATAATAAATTTAAAATTTATGATAGAATCTAAGTCCCTATGCACCAGTAATAATAGCAACAACAATGTAAAGGAGTAAGTGCATCAGTCAAAAGATAGGTTGTCAGATCTGATTTTTTTTTTTTAACTGGTTGCGAGAAACTTAAAAAGCACAAGGATGTGGAAAGGTTGAAAGAAAAGGGATATATATATAAAAGATAAATTTAGATCACCAGGAAGATAAAAAGAGTTTTTGGTGTGTGTATGTTTGGGGGGATGCCCCTAATGAAATAGCCTCAAAATATATCAATCATAAATGAATAGATAGAACTAGAGGGACTCTTGAGGAAATCTTCTTTTATAGGGAGAGATCCCAACACACCTTTCTGAATTAAGTCAGGCAGACATAATACAACAAAGATACAGTTACCTTAAAATTACACATGTATAGAACTACACACTTAACACTGTTTTTTAAGTACATTGGGGAACATTTACTAAAGCAGGCTTCAGTAAAGCAGAGAGTAAGTAACATATATTCTATTCTCTGTTGCACAATTTGAGTTAATAACAAAAAGATACATTTAGAATTTCCTAATATCTCATGGATCGAGGAAGTTACTTTAATGAGAATTTAGAATACTTAAAACTAAAATGATAATGAAAGTACTTACAAATTAGATATGTGTAGTACAGTGAAAGTGGTGTTTTGACAGGAGGTTAACTTTAAGAATGATGGTATAAACCCAAGGAAAGGATAATAATAAAGATAAGACTAGCAATCACTGGTATAGAAGACACTTAAGAGAAAAAACAGAGCTAGAAGGTGGGTCTTTGAATAAATTAATAAAATAGACAAGTGAGTATTGAACTTGATTTTTTAAAAAGTGAGAGACAACACAAATAATACTCGGAATTATAAACTTCTCCTGTATATACTGTTATTCATTCATATCTTTTTTTGGTAAACATTTCTTTATTTTCTTTATTTTTTTTTATTTATTTTTCTGAAAGATAAATAAAGCAGGGGGAGCAGCAGAGGGAGGGGGTGAAGCAGGAAGCCCTGACATGGGGCTCTACCCCAGAACCCTTAACCCACTGAGCCCCACCCAGACGCCCCCATTAATACCTTCTTCAGAGATAAAGGGAAAAGTAAACAATTACATTCAAACAAAAGTGCCATTTCCATTGTGCAACATTGGCCTTTTCCTCTTTTATCATTGATGGCTTTGTCCATTTACACCGTATTTCTTGTAACCAGTTTCAGGATATCAGAGTCCTGTTATTTAAACTTGGTTCATCTTAAATTAGTAGTTCAAATAATCTACTGTTTCTTGTTTAATCATTATGTCTGCTTCAGTTTTTGACAAGCTTTTTTTAAAAAAAGTGTTTAGAAATTGTCACACTCAACCCCTCTTCTTCAGCCCTCATCCATTTGAGATTCCAATTGTTTTGTCAAGTCCGATGACTAGAATACTTCTCATTACCTATTTCCAGAGGTAGCTCTCTGGTTATTTTGCTTTATTTTAATCCCATTTCTCTATCATCCATCTCCTCTTGGTACAGGTACTGTCCCTAGGACTTTTTATTGTTATTTTCACCCTTCAGTGTATCACAGCTCAGCTGATTGTGCAATCTTTTCATAACTTTACAAAGCTGAACTAAGCATTCTTTATAACAGTGTGCTTCCTTATACCACTTTATTCCCTAAATTCATTCCTTATAATGCATTTGTATGAGCTAAGAGTACTTTATCATAAGTAATAGAATGATAGAACTTTAAAAATGTTTTGTAATTCAAGTAAGTTTTATAATAGCTTATATACCATGTCTATGAGTAATTGAATTGAATTTTGTAAGTGAAAATTTAGAAGTATGTGTGAAACGCAGTAGAACTAGTGAGAAAGAATTCAGGCCTGAGAGATGATTTTTTTCTGTTCGCCTCGGTTGAAAAAAAAAAAAACTAAGAAAAAAGCATTACAAATATATAACACTACAGTAAAAACAGTCAGGAAGAGTAAGCTTGTTTTTACAAATTAGAGAAGCTACAAGTGAAAAAAGAAAATACTGTTGGTTCTTTTCTGAATTGTACCTTATACTTTCATAGCATTTTCCTTTTCAGACCTGTTTTATATTTAACTGATTTATGTTCTATACAGGTAAGTATGATAAGATGCATGGGTTTAATAAATTCTGTGTATCTCTGGTATCAGACTATGTGCTGCAGTATACTAATCAAAAAACATTTTGAGAGTAGGGGTTTTATTCTCATTTCCCTGCTCTTCCATATTGCCTTTATCTCTCTACTGTTAATACTCTAATACTTTGAGTAGTCAAATCAGACGTCCAGTTTAAAGTATATGGCTTACGAAATGGTCTTCAGTTGTTCTGACTAGTGAGTAAAATGTGAAACGTAGAGAACTGTTCTGTAATCTCAGGCCAGTTCATTTAGCTTAAAAATAACCCAACTGTTACTTCAAGAATTAGGTATGTAATGTTCTGTGTTTAGGCACTGTGCTGTGTGCTGGGATAGAGACCGTGGTTCCTGCCTTCATATACTTTGCAGTGGGAAGGAGGATTTAGATAATTAAATTGTGATAAATTTTAAAAAGAAGTAAAGGGTGAAGGGAAGGCCTTTCCAGAGAATGATGAGAAAGGCTAGGAGGGATAATGAACAAGATGGGAAACTGGTATAGATCAGCATGCATACAGGGCTAAAGGTAAGAAAAACTAGCACTTTAAGGAGATAGGTTTTATGTAGTTCTAACTTAAAGTGCAAAGAAGTATAGTACTAAAATCTATAAGTTCCATGAGGGGGTAGGATGGTTCTTACTACTTGATTATCAGCACTACTAACAAAGTAGTTGGTATTGTTGTACATCCTCAAGAAGTATGTTCAAAGAGGCTGGGGAGATTTTATTCTTTAACATGGTTTTTGCCTTTCCTAGTCTGATCTGACCTTAACGATTTTAAGCAGGTAATGACATCAGATTTGCAATTTATAGGGCTCATCCAGCTGCTATGTGTAATAGAATGGATTGGAGAAAAGTAGAGCAAAGTCCAACAGTTTTGCAGGTCAAAACATTGTGACAGTGTAAAGCAGAGAATGGAGAGCTGTATTGAGGGATAATTAGGAGTAAGAAGAGTATCGTAGGACTTGGGAATTAGGTTATGGGGCAGAAGGGAGAAAAAGTTTTATAGATAAGTACTAAGTTTATTCAGCAACTAAGTTTATGATTTATCAGGATTGGCAAGGAAGAGAGAGATTCATAATCAGGATTTACATTTTATGAAAGAAACGAACTTTTTTGTCAAAATACTTGTTTAGTGCAAATAAATTTAAATCATCTTGTCAGTGGCTGTTATAAACTTGCCATTTATTTAAAAATCATAGAATTCAGTTATTTTAACTATTCTAAAAATTATTTTGCTTTGAACTGTGTTAATATTTTTTTAATAGGCATTTTTTTCTTTTTACAGCCATGAACCATCTTAATGGACAGAAAATGTATGGTAAAATTATTCGTGTTACTCTGTCTAAACATCAGACGGTACAACTACCTCGAGAGGGACTTGATGATCAAGGGCTAACAAAGGATTTTGGTAATTCCCCATTGCATCGTTTTAAGAAACCTGGATCCAAAAATTTTCAGAACATTTTTCCTCCTTCTGCAACCCTTCACCTATCCAATATCCCGTAAGTACTAAGCTAGAGTTTTCTAAGGGTATACATTATAGAAATAAAACATAAAATTTATTATTAATCTTCTTTTTTTTCCATCCAATTTTCCTAGTCCTTCGGTAGCAGAAGAGGATCTACGAACACTGTTTGCTAACACTGGGGGCACTGTGAAAGCATTTAAGTTTTTTCAGTAAGCAAGCTTTCTTGTCTCTAAATTAGTGACTTTGACAAAAAGTTTTCTTCAAGTAGTTTTTATCTTTTTTGTTTATGAAATTAATTCTGGAATAGGTGAAATTCAAGTATTTAAGCACTTCCTAATTTTTATGAAGTATCTAATTTCATAATTTTGTTTCAGAAGAGATCACAAAATGGCTCTTCTTCAGATGGCAACAGTGGAAGAAGCTATCCAGGCCTTGATTGATCTTCATAATTACAACCTTGGTGAAAACCATCATCTGAGAGTGTCTTTCTCCAAGTCAACAATTTAAAAAGGGGGAGGTGAAGATTGAGGGTGTATCACATTGTTTGGTGTCATCACCTATTGACTGTTCAGAAAAGTGGGGACCAGAGTTTGATTTTTTTGTTGTTGTTGTTGTTTCCTTTTTTTTTCCATGCTGTTATCATTCCTTGGTTATAAAATGAAATGGCATACATAAAGGCAGAGTTGTTAACTGCTGTATTTCATCTGTTCTATAGGTAGGCCATTTTTATTGTCTGTTTATAATTTTAGTTTAATTATACTTTCCTTTTTCAACTTAGTTGACATACGTGCCTTAAAAAGGAAAACTAGTGTTGCTATTGTGCATTTACTAGGTAAAAGGAATTGGTTGTCTAGGGCACATTGTTATATGGGAATTACAATATGTTTAGGCAGGGGTGTGTAAAAAGGTTAAGTTTTTGTTTCTCCTGCTTGGAACTTATTTTGAATTATTGGCTTGTCACATTTCTTTCTATTTAATCAAATAAGATACATGATACTGAAAGAATTAAAGCAGCATTTTTTAGTTTTTACTACCTTAGGCTTTATTGCTTTAAAAAAACATTGGCCTTTTGTATCTCACAATTCTGGTCTAGATTCAGTTATGAATGTAGGCATTAGTTAAAATTAACAAGATGCAGAGTATTAATTTCTTAAGACAACAAAGTGATTTCTGTAAGTTTGAGCCCTACGTGGAAAGCATTGTGGAATCTTAACCTTTTTGTACACACTCTTGTGGGACGTATCATATAAATGTCAGCACTAAGTAATGTCTTGTTTGTGGCTGAATATTTTTCGTAGATGTTTTTGAAGTTGACATGACTTACGTGCATTTAAATATATATTGCCATCCTTAGTTTGTAATTAAGATTTGGAATATGGTTGTGGATTTCTGAGCATGTGCAGACTGGTCTAGCTAGTTCAGGAACTGGTGCATGTATTTTTCAAAGATAAAGAAAGTGTACTGCGAAAATTTGCAGGAAGATTAATTTTGTGGCAGTTTTCTAAAACTGACAACCAGGTGGGACCAAAGTTTATGTGCCTTTAGTCTTAATTTACCTTGCATTGTAATATTCAGTTTTAATAAATCTTCAAAATATTTTGTATTTAGGAATAGATCTGACTTTAATAAAAACATGGCTCAGAATCTACAGGTCAAATTAATTTGAACAGTTCTTGTCAATCTGAATTGTTGATTCTGTTTAAATGACCAATACTTTTTGAAATTGATGTACTTAGTTTCAAGATTCATAGATTCTGTTATCTATGTAGACAGAATGGTCATGTATATTTTCTATTAGTTGAGTTTTTACATCTTTAGAAATGTAAAATTCAGTATAGTTTGAAAGCGGCACAATTAAAAATTAATTTTCTAACAAAGTTGGGAGGTTTGATGGTTGTTTAATTTCCTTTTGTGTGTACTCTGCTTACCTCTGTAGCATGCTCAATAAACACTTCTGTAGCTCTGTATTCACCTTTTCTGTCTTTCTCTGCTGCCTTTTCTCTTTCCTCTTCTTTGTTTTTCACTCCACTGTGCTTCTGAATTCATGTTTATTCTCTGCCAGGGTGGGAAAGGAGTAATAATATTATAATTCTATGGCTTTATACCATAAATAAATCTAGATGCTGTGAAAATATACCAGCTGGTTTTTTTTTAATTTAAAAGATAGTAACTGCTTTTCAGGAGGACACATATTAAACATTTCCCACCCTGTTATAATCTACTGCTTTAAAGACATAACTTTTATTGTATCTTGTTAATTCTATCTCTTTTGTTGTTGTTGTTTTTTTTCCAGTAGATTTATGCACTAATAGATCTTTTGGATTTGCCATGCTCTCTTGCTGCAGTTTCATCTTTCATCTTTTGTGTCTGCTAAAGATTTCTTACTAATCTTAGATTACCTTGCGATTTTTAACAAAGGGTATTAGGTGTTATTGGGAAGAAACTTTGTCTTGGGTGGGCAGAAGATACATTCAGGTAATTTGTGATGTTATAACTTCCACTTTTTTTTTTTTTTAAAGGAGTTCAGTTAGGGGGCTATTTGTGTTATTCATATTTTTGGTTACTTTTAAAAAATAGATATATTGGTGTCAGGTAACTTCAGACTTTAATACATGTTCCATTGGTTTGTTTTGTTATGAAATAACTGAGAATTATGCAAAACTCGTACATGGCGAATAAACAAATGAAGGAATAGGAAATAACTTTAAATGTGCCATATTAATACAACAATTCAGTTATCTCAAAAAAATATAGTAAGCGAAACAATTGTTTACATTTGAGTCAAGAACATTGGGGTTATTTGGAAGCTAGACGATCTTATATTTTTTCTTCTTAAAGTAGGATTGTACTACAGAAGCACTCAAAGCAACAGCAGATGTGCCTCTAAAGTATGTAAAATCCAATACCATGGCTAATGAATAGTAATTGAGCAAAGTTTCTCCTGAGTGAACCTTTTTTCTCAGTATTGGGTGGTGGTTGAAATATCTGAAATATAGGTGTTTAGCTACCTTTCAAGTATTCTTTGTGGCTGGCTTTGGGTTGGAAGAAGTCCTGAAATGTGTGTAGGAACTGGGTTGCTCCAGTTGCTGAGCTGGGGAGAGTTCACAGTACCTCTGATGGGGGATGACCAGACACCAAAGTTCTTCCTGCCCGGGAGGTAGAGATTCTTCAGTCTCTTAGAGTGCACTGTGGTAACAAACAGCCTTCCTTCCAAAGCACTAAGTCAGTGAAGTGGTAATTTTGACATTGTAGAATATTTAAAACTTGGTACATTAAATTAATTGAGTCCTTGTCCTGTGTATAAATTGCTGAAGTGCTAGGTGAAAATAATGTCAGCATCATCATCATTACCATTATATGCCTCAGTCTTTTACAGTGAACTAGCTAACAGTGAAGTGTTCTTAAGACTTAGTTGCTTCGTAATAGAGGCCTTACCTTGAATATGTAGAAAGGTAGTTTTTTGTTTTTTTTTTTTCTGACTAAGCTAGAAAAACTTGTGGTTTTTTTTGTTTCGTTTTGTTTTTTTGACATTAGGATTTGGAAATGGGTTTCAAAGCACCTACTTAAAGAATGGGTTCATATATATTTAATTTTATATTTAACGCTAGAAATGTAATGTAGCATTTGAAAGCCACTAAGAATATCTTGGCTTAACCAGGAAGGGTAACATATCATTCTCTTTATTATGTTAGGAATATACTAACTCACATTTTGAGGCATTTTAAGATAAGGTTAGTCTAATCAAATTACAGTAAATTTACTTTGTTCCTTAGTTCTGTTTGGATTACCATATAGTTTCTAGGCAAAGGACAAGTCACTTTCTAAGCCTCAATATCTTTCATCTATAAAATGGATGCAATAAATTCTGCTCTACCCACCTCACAGAATTTTTGTGAAGCTCAAACAGGATAAACACAGAAAATCTGTGTAAATGGTAATCTGCTATGTAGGAGGAAGTGTAACAACGCCACCGTTTTAGGACTACATGCCAGATTAGCATGTAGTACGCTTACCCACAGTAAATCATATCCTATTCCCTTTTTTGCTACACGGAAGTTTTTTAATGGTCTAATTTTATTTTAAGTGTCAGTCTGGTTAAAGAAAAAAGATGGAGAATGCAAGTATATATTGCATCCCAAAGCCAAATGAAAGGAGAAGGGTTTATTAGTCTTATATTTTCAATTTGAACTATTTGATAGCCCAGTAATTGAACATAGATACATATTTAATTATAGGTTCCACTTAAAAATGAGATTTTTTTTAAAGTATACAACTTTAAAGATTGCTGTGAACCTTGGCAGTAATTCTAACACTTAAAAGACTTTGAAGGCTGTGAAAGGATCTTCTCTTGACTAGAACAAGAATTCAGAGTTTCCTCACTGACTTAATATTATAAAATGGAACATAAATCTAAAAACATTTGTTCATTCAGGAAAAGGGTACAACACTCTTTAGTGAAACTGAGCATACATAGGTTTATTGTGGCTAAATAGGTTTCTAGAAAATACTAATTTTAAGCCACAGTATTAGAATTTATTATCAAAAATCTTAATTTTATAGTTGTTTACTCTTCTAAATATACTCCCTTTAAGGTTCTTTTTTTATTTTAGATTTTGCAAGTGTACATGTGATTATTCAAATTAAGAACATAAGCGTTCAGATATGCAGAATACCGAGAAAACCTAATGAACACCTATGAATTTAGCACTGATTCTTTCACACGTAATACTATCCATACTTTATAATTTTAATATATGAAATAAAACCTTACAGATTGAACTGACATCCCTGTGTATTTGATCTAGTCCCTACATCATCCCTTCCCCAGAGGTAATCATTACTTTGGTGTTTGTTTTTATTCAGTAGTTACTTTTCAAAGGGAATTTGTTCTGTAATTGTGTGTATTCTGTAGCCCAAACTTTGTTTTTCTATCTAAATACTGCGCATATACTCTAATACTCATGATGTTTGGATGGTATATTTTGTCATCCAACACACAAATTACAATTTTTAAAGATTGAGATATTTGGACATCCATATTCTCCTTATGAAATGTCATGACATAACCAATTTTAGGAAGGTTTTTAAGTCCATTCCTTTTTTTTTTTTTAATAAATATTGAATAAGTTGTTGGATCTTAAGTTTCTCCTAATGTAAAGAAGGATGTGAAAAGTAAACGAACTATTGCTATTATCTTAAAAGCTGAGATTAGGTGTAATATACTTAAATACAAATACATCCTTTCTAGCTTCCTATTATAACCCCCCTTCTTGCAACTTTAAGAGTACTTGGCATTTTTGTTTTCATCCCCTTAATTGGTGTTAATGTTGTATAGGATTTTTTAGAGAAGGAATGTTACTTTTTATTATGAAACATTTCAAATACACAAACAATAGAAGACTTTAACCCTCATCAGTCAGCTTCATTTACCAACACTTTGTTCCTCTACCCACTTCTCACTTCCTATAGTAAACAAATCCCAAGTATATTTCATCATCAGACTTCCTACTTTCCTTGCATTGTATTAGTCACTATTCTGTAATGTCTAAGCTAGTCTCACTTGTCAGCAATATAATTTCTTAAGATCTTAGAACCTTGCTACTAAAAATGCAAGTCCCAGACCAGCAGCAATTAGTATCACCTGGGAGCTTATTAGAAACTCAATCTCTGGCCCTGTCTCTGACCTGCTGAATACATTTTGATAAGATTGGCAGGTGAGATCCATTTGGACATTGAAGTTTGAGAGGCACTCTCTAACAGAATACACTTTTTTCAGTTTCATGAAAGCTTAAAATGTGTTTTTTTTTCCCTGAGTGTGAAAATTTTATTAGTAATTTTAAGTTACTCAGACACAAAAACTGTTAATAACATTAAGGGATAACTGTAGAACTGAAAAGGTCCCTATATGGTAGTTTCTAACCTCATTTTAAGTATAAACTTCTAGAAAAGTCGAAGAGTTGAGCAACATTTTTCTTTAACTTACCTGTAATTAGAATACAGGTCCCAATCCAGTCCTCCAGTGTGTTCTACCAAGTAAAGAAAATATAGGCCCGCTGCTATTCCTAAATTTAATTTATTGTACAAGTTAATAGATAAATAGCTAATAATAGAAATCAATATTTTTAATTTAGTACTCTGTTAAATTTAGCTTGACAGGGAAAGAAATTCCATGTGAATTGATTTTAAGTGATTAGAAATTAACTTTTTAAAGAGCTGACTCTATTATAGTATAATAAAACGATGCCCTTGGGTCATGTTAGTAAATAGGCAACTTTTCTACTCACTGAAATGCTTCTTAAATCCATTTCCCTGACTCTAATTGGATAGTAGATTCATAGTTGAAATACCTAAGCTTCACCGAGTGATACTTGCTGAAACTCTCATAGTTAAAGCTGTGGTATAAATACAGATTGAGCTTTGCCATAGCATGCCTTCAGGGACCCTTACATACCTTTAGTGTAGTTTGTAATGTTCTGGGGCCTAGCAGTTTCCTCCAGTGTCCTGTCTTGCTGAGTATTTCCTGCTTACCACTACTATTGCTGTCCCTAAATCTTGTTGCTGCTTTAGCTGTCATTTACACTTTATTTCATTTCTCACCCATCCTCTTTTCTTCTTTGCAATTAAGTTTCTTGCTCCTGTGACTTTTCGTTTTTATAACCATAACCAACCGATCACACTATTCCTTTTTACTGCTGGTTAATGAACGGACGAATGATAGTGCATTGTATGTAATATTCAGATGTTTTCCTATTTTTTGTCTGGTTCAGCTTAAAATCCTTCTGCCATTATTTTGCTTTTTAAATTTTGGGACTCTAACAATTCCAGATGGTTAAAAACATGAGAAGTCTTCCAGGAACCTGAAGCTTTCACGTATTTATCACTATGTGGAGGACAAATTGTCAAATAATTGTGGTTAAAGAGCTCGTTTAAGGAGGGGCACCTGGGTGGCTCAGTCCATTAAGCTTCTGCCTTTGATTCAGTTTATGATCCTGGAGTCCCAGGATCAATCCACATGTTGGGCTCCCTGCTCAGTGGGGAGTCTGCTTCTCTCTCTCCCTCTGCCCCTCCTCCCATTTGTGTTCTGGCTCTCAAATACATAAAACCTTTTTAAAAAGAGCTCCTTTAATAAAGGAGACTTAGAAACTTCTAAAAGGTGATTACAGTTCATTTAATCATGATTCCAAGAAAGTAAAGCCTATATGTTCAAAGGAATAATTAATATTTTCTAAAGTAATGTAAGTTTCTGAAAGAGCTCCAGGGGAAAAAAAAAACATTACAATAGTTCGCTCTTTCATAAGTTTGTAATTTTGTGAGACATTAAGTAAGTTCTATTTTTTAATTCTGGAAAAACATAGGCATTGATGTTACACTAAACTGTATTCAAGTCTTATTCTGCTACCTAGTAGCTGTGAGTCCTTTATAAAAGCCCTAACTTTCCCATCTGTAAAATGGAGGTAATATCTACCTTGTATGTGCACTGTGGGGGATTTATGTGAAATTCAGTTCCATCCCATTTATAGTTTTTCTTTTCCCTTGCTTGGGGAAGATTTTTGGCATTCCATTTATGGAGGTTGGTTTTTTTTCCCCATAAATATTAAACCTCTTTCATTCAAAATGCATTTATTGTTGGACACTTTTGCTACATGAATTATAGGGAATTCAAGGATAAATAGAACCACAATACCGTTTCATAATACTTGGAAAAGGCAAACTTGTTCCAATATGTTTGATAAATATTAGAGAATAAGCATTACATGAGTTTCACATTTATGTGCAATTCATCATGGGAAACCTGATAAAAGCAAAAACCAGCACCCAGCTAAACCAGCTGTGTAGAAATGTACCCAAGATGTGCTTGAGAATACCCCTCAGACATCTGTTGGCTACTGCAGTTCTCTACATGTTTAGGTGCCACGCTTAATCCACATTTGGTGTTCACTTTTGGTCCAGTTTTAGTTAACCAACGCTTTACAATAATAACTTGCAAACTCCAACATCACTTCCCATACCCACTTCCACATAAGCAGCTTAAGATCTTTTTTTAAGAAGTCCTATTTGTAGCACTATTTATATATTTTTAACCACCTAATATATGTAAAACTGTGCTGCCATTTTTTTACTGTTCTTACTTTTATGTTCCTGATAGTTTTTGAGTGTTGTGCCCCAACCCCGCTATTTCCCCATTAAGACCTGTGGTCTTAATTCTGTGATTTTTGCATAATATAGAAGCTTATGGAAGTGTTTGTGCTATGTTCTAATAGAACTATTTTCAAGGAGCTTCTGATTTAATTCACATTATGACAAGACAGTATATGGCAAAATATTGGACATCAGAAAACAAGATTTGATGTTGGGCATCATCATTTACTGATCATAGTAGCTTGAGCAAGGCCAGTTATTTGAGCCCCTTTTCTCATCTATATCCTTTATGTCTTATTTTAGTTTTAACTAAGATAATTAATGCAAGCACTATATAAAATATCATCAACACTGTAGAAGTGTAGCTTTGGTAATGTCTAGTGGTACAAAAATTACCTTTTGGGCCAATTTTAAGGTAAGGTGATTGTAAAAATTGTTCTGAAATGAAAGAGATTTTTTAACCTCAAAGCCTATGCTCTTTTTACACCAGTGAATGACAACAATGTACATAAGTTAGTTATGGTTGATTTATTCCCTTACGACTTTTGGGTTTTAAATAGTTGAATTATTTTTCCTCAAAACTAACTACAGGAGAGCACCTTGAACAAGTAGGTTCCAGTTTGAAAGATTGTCAGTATAAAACATCCAAGTATCATGCTTTCAAATGAAATACTAGTCCCCTGATTTCTACCAACTAGAAATATAAATCAATTTTAAGAGTATTTTCTACTTCGTCTGTTGACATCTTTTAACCTCTTGAGAATTCATTCATTCATTGAACAAATACTACATGCTAACCATGTGCCACCTTAGATGCTGTGAAACAAAACATAAAACACAGTTCCTTCTTATCATGGGGCTTTCAGTCTGGTGTGAGATAAGTAAACAAGCACTTATAAATAGTTTGGTAAGTTTTATATAGAAACTTTTGGGTGCTATTATATCGTATTCAAACTTTATCCGGTAAGGATTCTTGGAGACAGTTAAGAGCTGGGTTGAAAGAAGGGAAGTGTTGAAGACAAAAATAGTGTGTTTAAAAGAAAACCTGAATCAAAATTATGGCACACTAGAGAATCTAAAAGTTTAACATGGCTAGGTTGTGGATTATGTGACAGAAGCAGTAGAGAAAATGTGTTTTGATAGAAAGAGGTCATGGGCCTTGCTAAAGAATTTGGACTCTTAAGATCAGGGTTTTTAAACAATTACTGGTAAAATGGATTTAAGAGAACAAACAGGGGTGATATGACAATACTGGTAAATTTACTCTGCTTATTAAAAACTATCCCTTTTAAATTTGAAGTTTTTTTCTAATTCTAAAAATCACATAAAATTTAAATTTATTAAACCTATCCATCTAAAAATCTCAAAATTTGATATTATTTTAAAGAATACAAAGTTAAGACCTCCAAAAATATATTTTGTCAAATGCCATTAAAAGGAAGACGCTTACTCTAATGTAATTATCCTGATAATCTAAACTGCATAACCATGCTTCTCTATGTAAGGATTAGATAAGACAATGGAATGCTGCATGCTTTTGAGTTGTCTTTTTTTTTTTTAATGATCATTAAAACTAATTTCCCATTCAAACATACATTCATTGGAAGAATGCAAAATATAAAACCTGTAGGTTACAACATAAGGTTTAAAATGAAATTTCAAAGCCAAAAAGAGCCATTTTAGGTTGTGCATCACGATAACCCGGAAATATTGGTTCACTCTCCTGTGCTGTTGAAGCTGCTGTTTGGCTTGAGAATTCTGAGAATCCCTACTCTTAATAAGTAAAAGTGAAGTTTTAACTCTGAAGTGCCAATTTCATTGAGTAAAAAGAGTTGGTGTAGATGAACAAATATCCCTTTATGAAAACAACCATAAAGAAGGATGTCTCAGCAAGTTTAAATATTATTTGTTAATAAGAGAAAAGATAGCGGTATATTAACCATAATTTATCTTTTAGCTAAAGTAGAATTATACTTGCAATATATTCTTGGATTTATAATCACACTCAAAACGAGTTTAATGATTGAAAATTCAACACACTTTTACCACCTGTGTCTCTAAATTTGCCATCTACTTTGGTTTATCATTTTGTATACAAAAGCCATATGTAATTGAGTTTAGTGAAAATTACTTGAAATCAAGAAAACAAATTTAAAAAAATGCAAGATATCTATGGGAATATTGAACTTCATAACAGATAAATAGAATGTCCAAAAATACTTGTGTTAGCATTTGCTTTCTTTCTGGTCACTGAATCACCATACTTAATTAACCTAGAACTCTATAGGGGTTCTTTACCAATATATTCTCTCTCCTTCAAGTATATTCTCAGTGTTTCAAATGTTTTTATTAACCACTCTTAACTGAGATGGCATATAGAGTTGATATGCAGGCCAAATTCTAGTTAAAAACTTCAAAAGACGGTCACATTTTTGACACATATTTTAAATAAGTTGTTCTTGAACAGATGTAATTTAATTATAAATAGTTTAATAGTGTTCCACCTAAGAACTCTCATTCATTGTTTAGTTAATATATTTACTGCATACATTTCAGACCATCTTGGTCTAATGTGGCCTAGTAAATGCAAAATAACTGGCAAAATTCATCCAATTTTTGTTTTCATTTACTATCTCACTTTTTGTTAATTTTTTTTCTTTTAAAGATTTTATTTAATTATTCATGAGAGACACACAGAGAGAGGCAGAGACACAGGCAGAGGGAGAAGCAGGCTGCATGCAGGGAGCCCTGATGTGAGACTTGATCCTGGAACTCCAGGATCACACCCTGAGCCAAAGGCAGATGCTTAACCACTGAGCCACCCAGGTGTCCCTCACTTTTTGTTAAATTCTAAATCTGAGCATGATATATACAAGACTATATAGCCAACAAGAATCTTTAGGTTTTTTTCCAAGAGTAGAATGTGGTCTTCTGCTGAAGTATATATTTCCTTATTGATTTGTTGAAGTAAATGATAGGAAATCATTTAGCTTACAAAGACACAAGCAGCAAAGTCTTATAATTTGTAACAATTTCTGAAAGCACACAAACATGGTTAAGTGTGTCCTTTCCCTTTATACTCTACAATCAACACTTCATGCATGGAGATCTGAAATCAGGGTGAATCCTTTCTTTGCCTTTTTTTCCTCAGGGAGAAGGGGGAAGTATTATATATTCCTTAAGATCCTACTTTGCTGTGATAAAGACATGATCAGAGTCAACCATGGACCTAATTTACCTTTGTTAGATCGCAGTGCCAAAAGAAGACAAATTCCTTTAATTTGTCTATACAACCATAACTAAAAGCAAATTATCTGAATGGTAGCTCTTCAGTCAAGGAGAGATGAAAAGATCTTTATTGAATCTATCCATCTTGGTCACTTATCTGTATAACTCATTCCTGATACAGTTTTACATAACACTTTTCTCTTTGAATATAAATCTTGTACATTTTTATAGTAAGATCTAGATGGATTTTTTTGCACTAGAGAGCCAGAACTTTCTCTCAGCTGTCCTCCATCTTCTCTCTCACAGGATGAGAACATCTGCTTTTCCTTTTTA
The DNA here is from genome assembly GCF_011100685.1 of Canis lupus familiaris. Classification (NCBI taxonomy): domain Eukaryota; kingdom Metazoa; phylum Chordata; class Mammalia; order Carnivora; family Canidae; genus Canis; species Canis lupus. The sequence goes on along the minus strand of NC_049227.1, from coordinate 53,320,681 downwards.
GATAATGGGGAATTTTAGGGAATAACACACACGTTGGAGCAGTGGTGACAGCATAAATGTAACGTCCAGTAGATCTGATTTTAGTTCTGGTCCTGTAGTAAATAATAGCTATAATTTATAAAATATTTTCTAGTAATATTTATGCTGTACTTTAAATGCATTTGTACATCTGGTTCCTGTGGTAACAGTGTGAAGCAATTATTATTTATATATTAGAGAAAATGAGGATCAGCAGATGTTACTACCAAAGTTACATAGTAAATGGCAAAGCCAGAGCCTATGTTTTAAACACGAATCCACTATCATATCAGCCCATAGACCATTACTGATCACACTTTATCATATGCCTTCATAAATATAAACGGCTTTTTTCAACACATTTACTTTTAAGCCTGTCTTATTACCCTGCCTACCTCAGGCTCTAAGGTTCAGATCCATGTGATGGGGCAAATAAACATGAAACTGGGCTCACTTTTCAGTGGGAGTATTTTAATCAGGGTCCAGGTGATGGTATTCTTTGCCATTGAGTCTTTAACTTGACTATTTCTATTTTTATTGGTATCAATGTCCTGAGGCCTCAAATCCTGAGTTTCTCAAGACACTGGCCTACATTTCCATCAGGGACCTAATCTAGTAATGGCTTCAATGTCTATTGATCAGACCTTTGTTTTCTAGGGCCTCAAACTATAGAATTTTATGACAGGCCTGTGACTGGCTTCATTAGCTTCCAACAACTTCCTTGGGCCTCAGCACATTAATAATACCTAATAATTAAGAATTGCCCTGTGCAAGCTCTACACAAAGCATTTTATATAATTTCCAAAGTCATGGAGTCATTATATATAAGTGGTAAAGCTGAAACCTAACTTAGGAAGTCTATCTCTAGAAACTGGATTCAACTTGTACCTATTTGAAACATTTTTGAAAATTTGAGTCTGCTAGGTCCATCCCTTGAACACTGCCCAAAGTGTAAGGTCTGCTGTATATTCATCCTCATACTTTTCTGTGCTTTCTATTTTCACTGGGCAGTGGAAACCTCACTCCTCATTCCATGGTCAACAAAGCCCTTAGAGAGTTCATATAATACCGTTTCCACTTCCTTAATTAAAAACTGATTCTCATTTTATATGTATCCCTGGGTCAGAAGGTAGGGCATGCTCTTTTCTCTCAACTACTGCTTCTATCTTCTACTATCTCACTTTTTTGTTAAACATTACTACTCCAATGAAACTTTTGCATCTAGTTTGCCTTCTGCCTTTTCCATCTCTATGATGTAGCAACCTCCTGTTCACTCCCTCACATTCATTGAAGATTATTTTTGCATCTGGCTTTTTTTTTTTCCTATCACCCAAGTGCTGACAATGTCCGGATTTATTTCCTGTCCATTGTTTATAATTTATGGAATATAGTCTCAGAGTTTCTTGCTCTCCTAATCTAGAGACCCAGGCCACAACACTTCAGCCATCTCTTCCCATGGGACATCTTTCTGATCTTTGAATCTTCCAGAGCTACTTTACCTCTGAAAATTTGAACTTTGATAAATATCTTGGGGACTTTTGTCTTTTTAAAAATATGCTGTATCCCATGCTTAAAACAGTATTTGGTACACAGTAAGTGCTTAATAAATACCTATTGGATCCACAAATCACCACTTTTATTTATTTTTTAAAATATTTTATTTATTTGAGAGAGAACATGAATGGAGGGAGGGACAGGGAGAGAGAGAGAGACTCTCAAGCAGACACTGTGTTGAGTGCAGAGCCCAATGTGGGGCTCAAAACCATGGCCCTGAGATCATGACCTGAGCTGAAATAAAGAATCAGATGCTTAACCGAGTCACCAAGGTGCCCCTCAAATTACAACTTTTAATGTCTTAATCCCCATATATGTGATTTCTGAAAACAGCCTATGTCCCTTAATTGTTCCCAGTTTTTCTACCTCATCTGGAATCAAGAACTGTCATCTGAACCACTCTCACTAGAATCTTCATTTCCTTTATATTTATCTACTTTCTTTGCCTAGACTTGTCTTTATTTATTTATTTTTAAATAATCTCTATGCCTTACATGGGGCTCAAACAATCCTGAGATCAAGAATCACATAGTCTCTGACTGAGCTAGCTGGGTGCCTTGACTTGTATTTATTCGTTTTTTTTTTTTTTTTTTAAGATTTTATTTATTTATTCATGAAAGACACAGAGAGAGAGGCGGAGACACAGGCAGAGGGAGAAGCAGGCTCCATGCAAGGAGCCTGATGTGGGATTCAATCCCGGGACTCCAGGATCACAGTCTGGGCCAAAGGCAGGTGCTAAACCACTGAGCCACCCAGGGATTCCCGACTTGTATTTATTCTTAAAACTGAATTGTGTTACTGAGAATTCTTACCTGATTTCTCAACCTAGACTTGGTAATTTGTCTCTCCAAACCATGTGTTCGTATCATGGCACATGCTAAATTTATTCTAATAAAGCAAAAATTGCAAAAATGACACACAGTCTAATAAAGAAAAAACTCACACTGCCATGATTAAATAGAGATGTATATATATATTTGTGCTATAAGGACACATGGGAAGGATAAATTAATGCCACAAAGGATGTGACATTTGACTAGAGAACTGAAGGGTAAGTATTTGCCAGGAGAAATGGCTAAAGAAGGTATCCTAGGTATGGTGAAGGATTTAGGCAGAGGCACAGAGTAATAGATTATTTTTAGCTCATATGAATAGTACAGTATTGATGAAATATACTATGGGAGATAGGGAGTGGTGAGAGAGAAGTCTAGAAAAGTTGCTAAGTGCCCTCTTTTAAGCTGAGGATTTTAGTCTTCCTTAGAGATAGGAATTATGAATATTTAAATTAGGACTCTGTGACCTCAGGAACCCCTGTCTTAGACCTGCTTCAGCTTCAGCTATCCTGATAAGGCCTCCTCTGTATAGAGATGCACAGGAGTACCCAGCTCACACCCAAGTCAGCTTCAGCTATCCTGCCAGTACATCTGCATGGAGAATGCAGGGACAATCCCAACCTGTGCCCACTTCAGCTCCAGCCATTCCACCAGGGAGACACCAGCACAGAGTGCCCTAGGATCTCCAACCTACACAGCTACATCTCCAGCTAGCCAGCCAAAGTCACCAAGCACACACGGTCTACTCAAGGGATGGCCACATGTAAATCATTCCTTCAAGTTTAGGAGAGGTAGCTGTTTCACCTAATCCATAGAAACAAATACAAAGTCAAGCAAAATGGGGAGACAGAGAACTATGCTCCAAATGAAAGAAAGATAAGAACTCAAAAAAAGGACCAGATAAAACTATGATAAGCAATCTCTCTGATAAAGAGTTCAAAGTAATGGTCATAAAGATGCTCATCAGATTGGAGAGCAAAGTGGATAAACTCAGTGAGAACTTAAAGAGATAGAAAATCAAAAACAAAACCAAAAACTATCAAAGTTGAAGAATACAATAACCAGAATGAAAAATACACTAGTGGGAATTTATAATAGTTTGGGGAGTGTGGAACAATGGATCAATGATCTGGAAAAACATGGTAATGGAAAGCACCCAATATGAACAGCAAAAGGAAAATAGAATTTTTTAAATGAAGACAAGATAAGGAATCTCTTGGACAGCATCAAGCAAACATTTGTGTTATAGGAATCCCAGAAGGAGAAAAGAGAAAGGGGCAGAAAACTTACTGGAAGAAGTAACTGAAAACTTCCTAATTTGTGGAAGGAAACATATATCCAGGTTCAGGAATCACAGAGAGCTCTAAAGATGAACCTAAGAAGGTTCATATGCCACATAATCATTAAAATGTCAATGATTAAAGAGTTTTTAAAGCAGCAAGAGAGAAGCAACTGGGTTACATACAAGGGAAATCCCATTAGGCTATTGGCTGATCTTTCAGCAAAAACTGCAACCTAGCATCCCCAAAATGCTGCAAGGAAAAAAAAAATTCTGCTTGGGAAAGTTACTCAGAATTAAAGGAGTTTATCATCACTAAACCAGCATTGCAGGAAATATTAAAGAGACTTCTTAAAGTGGAAAAGAAAAGGCCATAATTACCAGTAAGAAAATTAGAAAAGGAAAAAAATGTCATGTGTAAAAGCAAACACACAGGAAAGGTAGTGTAGCAATCACTTATAAAGCTAGTATGAATCTTAAAAAAAGAAGTAAAATCAATTGTATCTAAAAAATTAGTTAAGAGGACTCACAAAATAAAAAGATGTAAAATAACACATTCCTAAAATGTAGAGGGGAAAATAGAAATGAAATTGTTTTAGAATGTGTTTGAAATTCTGACTAATAATATAGATGGCTATATACTTAGGATGTTATATATGAACCTAATGGTAACCACAACTCAAATACCTGTAATACATACACAATAAAGAGAAAGGAATCCAGGAATAATACTTTAAAAAGCCATTAAATGACAAGAGAAGAGCATGAGAGAAGAAAGGATTAGAGATAAAAACAAGCAGAAAACAATGACAAAAATGATAATAAGTACATACCTATCTAATTACTTAAATGTAAATGGTCTAAATGTTCCAGAGGGTAGGGGATTCCTGGGTGGCTCAGCGGTTGGGTACCTGCCTTCAGCCCAGGGCATGATCCTGGAGACCTGGGATTGAGTCCCACATCAGGCTCCCTGCATGGAGCCTGCTTCTCTCTCGGCCTATGTCGGCCTCTCTCTCTCTCTCTCTCTCTCTCTGCCTTTCATGAATAAATAAATACAATCTTTAAAAAAATACAGAGGGTGACAGACTGGATAAAAATAAGACTCATTTATATGCTTCCTATAAGAAACTCACTTCAGACCTAAAGACACATACAGACTGAAATTGAAGGCAGGGAAAAGAAATTTTGTGTAAATGGAAGAAAAAAAAAAAAAAAAAGGCCAGAGTTGCAATACTTATATCAGACAAAATAGACTTTAAGACAAAGACTGTGGGGCATCTGGTTGAGTGTCTGCCTTTGGCTCAGGTCATGATCCCGGGGTCCTGGGACCAAGTCCCACATCAAGCTCCCTGCAGCGAGACTGCTTCTCCTTCTGCCTATGTCTCTGCCTCTCTCTGTCTCTCATGAATAAATAAATAAAATATTTTTCAATAATCATTAAAAAATAACAAAGACTGTGTAACAGACAAAGAATGGCATTACAAAATAATCAAGGGATCACTTCAACAAATAAAATAATTGTTATATGTATAACATTCAACATTGGAGCACCTAAATTCATAAAGCAAATTTAACAGATGTAAGTGGAGAAATGGAGAGTAATGGTAGAAGACTTTAACACCCCACTTACATCAATGCATAATCATCTGAGCAAAAAATAAGGAAACAGTGTCTTTGAATGATGCACTGGACAAGTGGATCTAACAGATATATACAGAACATTCCATCTAAAAACAACAGAATATATGTTATTATCAAGTACAAATGGAACATTCTCCAGGATAGATCACATGTTAGGTGACAATGACAGCGTCAATAAATTTAAGAAGATAAAAAACATTTCAAATATCTTTCTGACCACAATGGTATAAACCTAGAAATCAATTATAAGAAAAAAAAACTGGAAAAAACACAAGTAACATGCTAAACAACATGCTGCGAAACAACCGATGGATCAACCAATAAGTCCGAGAGAAAAATTTTAAAAATTATATGGAGACAAATGGAAATGAAAGCACAATAGTACAAAATCTTGGGACATAGCAAAATTAGTTCTAAGGTGGAAATTAATAGCAATACAATCCTACCTCAAGAAATAAGAAAAATCTAAAGCAACTAGAAAGCAAACTAGAAAAACCAACTAAAGCAACTAGAAAAAGAAAAAGAAAACGCAAAGTTAATAAATGGAAGGAAATAGTGAATATCAGAGCAGAAATAAATGACATAGAGAATAAAAAAATAGGAAAGATGAATGAAACCAAGATCTGGTTCTCTGAAAAAAAGATTGATAAAACTTGAGCCAGACATATCAAGTAAAAAAGAAAAAAAGAATCTAAATCAAAATCAGAAAGGAAAGAGAAGTAAAAACAACACAAACACAAAGGATAAAAGACACTACTGTGAAAAATTGTATGCCAAATAATTGGACAACCTAGAAGAAATGGATAAATTTCTAGGAACATACAATTCTCTAAAACTGAATTAGGAAGAAATAGAAAATCTGAGTAGAACAATTACTAGTAACAAAATTAAATAGGTAATAAAATAATCCCCAACAAATAAAATTCTAGAACCAGATGGCTTCACAAGTGATTTCTACCAAGCATTTAAAGAAGAGTTAATACTTATTTTCATCAAACTATTCAAAAAAATTAAGAGGAGGGAAAATTTCCATGTATATTCTTTAAGGACAGAATTACCCTGATAGCAAATCCAGACAAAGATAGTCCAAAAAAGAAAATCACAGGCCAATAATCCTGATAAACATAGATGCAGGGATCTGCAAATATAAGCAAACCATGTAGAACAATACATTAAAAGGATCATTCACTACAATCAAGTGGGATTTATTCTGAGGATGCAAGCATAGGTCGATAACTGCAGATCAATCAACATAACGCATTAAACAAAATGAAGGATAAAAGTGATATGATCATCTCAATAGATGCAGAAAAAGCATGTCACAAAATTCAACATTCATTCATAAAAAAAATCTCAACAAGGTGCGTTTAGAGGAAATGCACCTCAACATAATAAAGTCCACATACGATGAACCCACAGCTTATATCATCTTCAAAGGAGAAAAGCAGAGTTTTTCTTCTAAGGTCAGGAAAAAAACAAGGATGTCCACTCTCACCACTTTTGTTCTGCATAGCGCTTGAAGTCCTAGTCACAGCAGTCAGACAAGAAAAATAAATATTGTCAATTTGACAAGGAAAAAATAAAAATGCCACATTGCAGATGAAGTGATAACATACACAGAAAGCCCTAAGGACTCCACCAAAAAACCTGATAGAAGTAATAAATAAATTCACTACAGTTGCCAGATACAAAATTAACATTCAGAAATATGTTGTTTTTCTATACACTAATAACAAGGTAGCACAAAGAAAAATCCAGAAGACAATTCCATTTACAACTGCACCAAAAGAATAAAATATCTAGGAATAAATTAACCAAGAAGGTGAAAGACCTGTACTCTGAAAACTATAAAACATTGATGAAAGAAATAAAAAACAACACTAACAAATGGAAAGATGTACTATGCTCTTGGATTGGAAGTATTCACATTTTTAAAATGTACACATCACCCAAAACAATCTACAGATTCAATGCAATCCCTTTCAAAATACCAATAGCATTTTTTTTTTTTTAAGAGAGAGAGAATCCCAAGCAAAGCAGGCTCTACACCCACTGCAGAGCCCAATGCAGGACTTGATCCCATAGCCTTGAGATCATGAGTTGGCCATCCAACTGACTAGGCCATCCAGGCACCCCCCAATAGCATTTTTCATGAAACCAGAAAAAGTAACCCTGAAATTTGTATGGAACTGCAAAAGACCTCAAAAAGCCAAAGCAATCTTGAACAAAGCTGAGGTCACAATCTCAGAATACAAGATATACTACAAAGCTATAAGTAATCAAAACAGTATGAAACTGACACAAAAACAGACACATAGATCAAAAGAACAGAATAGCCCCAAAACTGATACATATATTGTCAATTGCAACAAATGAGGCAAGAATATACAATGGGGAGGGACACCTGGATGGCTCACTGGTTGAGAGTCGGCCTTCGGCTCAGGGCGTGATCCCCGGGTTCTGGGATGGAGTTCTGCACTGGGATCCCTGCAGGGAGCCTGTTTTCCCCTCTGCCCACGTCTCTGCCTCTCTTTGTATTTCTAATGAATAAATAAATAAAATCTTAAAAATAAGAATATACAATGGGGAAAAGATAGTCTTTTGAACAAATGGTGCTGGGAAAACTGGACAGCAACATGTAAAAGAATGAAACTAGACCACTTACACCATACACAAAATTAAATTCAAAATGGATTAAAGACTAAATGTGAAATCTGAAACCATAAACTCCTAAGGGAAAACATAGGTAGTGATCTCTCTGACATCAGCCTTAGCAACATTTTTCTAGACAATGTCTCCTTAAGCAAGGGAAATAAAAGCAAAAATAAGCTATTAGGACTATATATATATATAAAAAAAACCTTTGGCTTAGCAAAGGAAACTATTAGCAAAACCAAAAGGCCATCTGCTGAATGCAGAAGATATTTGCAAATGGTATATGTGAAAATGGATTAATATCCAAAATGTATAAAGGACTCATACAACTCAACCCAAAAAATGCCAAATAATTCAACTCAAAAAAGGGCAGAGACCTGAGTAGTTATTTTTCTTCAGAAGACATACAGCTGGCCAATAGACACATGAAAAAGATGTCAACATCACTAATCATCAGGGAAATTAAAACAAAATCATAATGAGATATGGCTGTCAGAATGGCTAGTATAAAGAAAAGAATCCTCATGCATTACTGGTGGGAATGCAAACTGGTGCAGGCATTGTGGAAAACAGTACACACGTGTCCCCCCAAAATAAACATAGAAATATATGATCCAGTAATTCTACTACTGGATATTTGTTTGTTTGTTTATAGGTTTTATTTATTTATTCATGAGAGACACAGAGAAAGAGAGGCAGAGACATAGGCAGAGGGGGAAGCAGACTCCCTGCAAGGAGCCCAATGTGGGACCTGATCCCAGACCTTGGGATCACGTCCTGAGCTGAAGGCACACCTGAACTGCTGAGCCACACAGGCATCCGCACTGCTGGATATTTAATCAAAGGAAATGCAAACACTATTTTGAAAAGATATGTGCACCCCTGTGTTTATTGCAGCATTATTTATAATACCGAAGATATGGAAGCAACACAATATCCACAGACAGAAGAATGAATAAAGAAGATGTTATATAAACGCGCGCGCACGCACACACACACACACACACACACACACACACACTGAAATATTTCTCAGACACAAAAAAATGAATGAGATCTTGCCATTTGTGCCCACACGGATGGACTGAAAGAGTATTATGCAAAGTGAAATAAACCATACTAAGAAAGACAAAAATACCATATGATTTTACTTTTATGTGGAATCTAAAAAACAAAAACAAAACAAAGAAATAAACAAAAAATGCAGAAACAGACACATATACAGAAACTGATAGTGCCAGAGGAGAAGGGATTGGGCAAAATAGGTGACAGGAATGAAAAATACTAGGTTCCAGTTATGGAATGAGTAAGTCATGGGGATATAAGATACAGCATAGGGACTATAGTAGATGGTATTATAATAGTGTTGTATGGTAACAAATGGTACCTACACTTGTAGTGAGAATATCATAACATATAGAGCAGTACAACTGAAACTAATATAACATTATGTGTCGGTTGTAATTCAATAAATTATTTTTTAAATTAAAAATAATTTTTTAAAAGATTTTTATTTATTTATCAATGGCAGAAACACAGACAGAGGGAGAAGCAGGCTCCATGCAGGGAGCCCGACATGGGACTCGATCCCGGGACTCCAGGATCTCACCCCAGGCCAAAGGCAGGCACCAAACCGCTGAGCCACCCAGGGATCCCTTAAAAATAATTTTTAAAGGGGCTCTATGGGATTAGATTTGTATCAGATAATGGTTGGCATGATGAGGACAGATTGTAGTGAAGAGAGTCTGGAATAATTGAGATCAGTTGGGAAAACTCTTGGAACAGTGTAAGCCAAAGATCATGCTGTGAACTCAGCGGAAGTGGAAAGAATTTGAAGTTATTTTCAGAGATGGATTGGGAAACCAATTAAATGAAAGGATGTGAAGGAAAAGGAAGAACTGACACAGTGTAATGCTATTATTTGTATTAACAAAATAGGAAAAGAATTAGCTCTTGTAGTATGGTTTTACACCATCAGTTGAAAGAACTGTTGAAATACTTAGGTTGTAAAAGGATATATAAAGCACAGACGAGGTGGGAGTAGAGATATCCTGGAACTCTTTGGCCATACACTCTACTTAACAGTTGAGGCGGTAGGAGTGGGTAAGATCATCTATAAAGAGTTGGAAGAGACCTTTATTTTTTCTGTTGGTCCTCTTTGCCCAAGTAAATCATGTGCCCATTGAGGGCTGGGATTGAGTTAAATTTCACATGCTTCTAAGAGCTGAGCAGAAAAAAAATAGCATGAGTATTCACTCAAGAACTTTCCCCCTCTCTTTGCTCTCTTACCCTTGAAGCACTTGTCTTTCTTTGCTTATGCACTCTCTGTTCAATTCAACACAGAGAATAATTTGGAAAGTAATTTCTGGCAAGGTGTATAATATAATGAAATTCCACCACAGGGAAAAGTTTGAATGCTCCGTGGAACTTAGTATATAATGCCAGACACAGTTTCACCTTCGAGGCTTTTCAAGAACATAGAAAAGTTACTATTTTTTTTGAAAGAAATGTTAATGATGTATTGTTACTTCTATTATCCTGCTTTGAAACTTAACTATACCCAAATAAGAGAGGCTACAAAATACAAACAGGCCTATGTAATATGTGGTTTGTACTGAGTGTATGAAAAAGGGCTTAGACTGTCAGTGGTTACTCTGTAATGATAACAGTTACTTATAGATATACTATCATAGAGAAAATACACAGTTCTACATTTACACCTACATTCTAGGTAGATAGGCCTAATCTATATTTGCTGATACTTAAAATTTAATTTCTTTACATTTGGCATTTTTTTCTTAATATTTTCTTCTTATTTAGTTTAGTGGGGTTTTTTCCTTCTCTAATTTTCCCCCCATACTCTCTTTGTTCCATTAGAATCTCAAGTTAAATAAGCAATTTTCTAAGATGTCCTTGTCAGGAGACATTATGGAAATTATTTGAATATCATTGCTAAGCCAGGTGAGCCATTTAAAAATGTAAATAATTTGCAATACCATGAATCTAGCTGATGAAGAGCAACCTTAATGCTGATTGATTTATTAGAATCTTTTCCTGATTAGTAATTGCTTCAAAATGTCTTTTCTATGGTTCAGTTTATCATTTTTGTGCCAGTTCTTAATACCTATCTGTATAACTGTCAAGTTTGTAATAAGCATTTCACATCATTAGTTACTCCATACTTTTTAAACCTATAAAGAGAGCCAGTAACTGTGCATTTCTTATAGTTGTTGACATTTACAGCACTTAGTTGATATTATTAGTGATCTGATTTATAAAATGTTTGGAAACTTTGCAGTTATCCTATTCAGCATTCTGTTTTTCCTAGGGTATTGTATTTTAAAATATATATTATGGCATCAAAACAACATTCAGATTACAGACTTTCAGGTTTTCATCCAATCTTTAAAACTACTTTAGAGGAAAAGATATAATCATAACCTTGAGGCATTTTCAACAAGAGCTTTGTTTGAAATTCACAAACATGATTTTAATTTCAAGAAGCACTGTCTTAAAGTTGTCTTATTGCTATAATGAAGCTGCTAGAAAGTTCATTTATTCTCAAGTTAAATCTCAGGAAACCTATTTTATCATAGGAAATCACTCAGTGCTAAAATCCTGTTTTAACTCTGGGGTTCAAATTTATTCATATAACTCTTGGGGAATGCCTATCAGTCAATCACAGAGGTTTTATTGCCTATTATATTTATTTTTTAATATAAACTTTAATTTAACATTCTCTGAGGGTAGATACTCTGTGTATTGCTACTTTTATCATATGTGTATCTTCATTTATTTAATTGTCGATACATCGGGATTTACCATATCACACATTTTAGTTGTGTAGTGATAATGAAAATATTTGAATACAATACATATTAACTCAAAAATCTGTGATTATGGATGACTTTCAGCCTTAACAGTGTTAAGAGATAATATTATGTGCAGTATAAAAATGTTTTCTGGTTTGGAATTAACTTGACTATGAAGTTATTTTGGCAGTTGTGATTATTATAAGCATGATTTATGGATGCCAAGTCTAATACTTGATATATCCATGAAAATATTAGGACAAATTGCTTACTAAAATAAGAACAAATGCATATATCTTTTAAAACTGTTCACTGGTAGTTCAAAATCTTCTTCTCAAATGGAAACTACTTTAAAAAGAAGAACATGATTAAATAATTTGTGTGCTGATATCTATCAAAGTACTTTTCTTAAATAGAGGAATCTAATATGTTTCAAAAATCAGAAGGTATACACCAAAATATTGAAAATAAAATAGGATTTCTATTTGTTCATCTAAATGTTGTATTTATACCTAGAGTTATGTGCAAGTTCTTTTGTCAATTTCTAAACTGACAATTACTAAACTATACTTCCTTATGAAGTATAGTTTAGTTCCATTACATTTATATTTGATGTAGCAAAAATTTGTGAGGCCTAAAAAAACTACTTGCTTGAAATAACAGAATTTAAAACTAACATATAATTTCTAAGATCAATGGGGGAAAAAGGACAAACTGGGAGGATTTTACCTAGTGTAAACATGCAAGGCATTTTCCCCTTGTAGATAATTGTAGTAAACTAAAGTCTCTTTTTTCTCTCAATTGATTAAATAAGATATAGTTCAAAAATGATTAATTGAACTTAAAAGTAAATGAATACTTCCTAACTAAAAATTTATTTATTTAGACTTTTAATTTTATACTGAAGTCTGTTTATACAAAATGAAGACTTTGTGGCCTCTGATTTACTATACTTATTTGGTTCAATTATATTTTTTCCATCTAGAGAATGTTTATTCTATCATGAAAAATTCTTAGTTTTAAAAAAATTTTATTTATTTGAGAGAGTGAGAGAGAGGGGCAGAAGGAGAGGGAGAAGCAGACTCCCCACTGATTAGGGAGCCCCATGTGGGGCTCAGTCTCAGGAACTCCAGATCATTACCTGAGCTGAAGTCAGATGCTTAACTACTGAGCCACCTGGGTGCCCCAAAATACTCTTTGATCTAAAAGCCTAATGTATAAAAACACGCATTTAAAAATCCTAGAGAATGAGCCAGTATTACCACTAATTTATGTCTGACCTTAAATAAATCATTTCACCATTTATGAGATAAAATTTCTTATGAATAGAATTACTATAATTGATTAATGCAATTGCCAAGAAACTAAAATATCATTCTATCTTGGAAACACAGAAAATGCTGCATAGTTTTAAAAACATTCTGACAAGAAATAATGCTTGTAATTATTTGAAGATTTGATCTCTAGGAAGAAAAACACTAAAAAAAATTCAGTAAGTAGAAGAAAACAAGTACAGTACTATGGGAGAAACACTGATCTAGATTGGAAAAATTGAGTTCCTAAAATAGGCTTTACACTTAACTAGCTTAAGGACTGATACTTTTATCTTGAAGATCATGATCAACCTGAAAAATCTCTACAGGACTTTTAAGACTTAACATCTATGACTATCATCAGAGGTGTAGAATATGTTACATACAAAATGGAGATGGTGAGCTCCTTAAAAGACTGCTACAGTTGCTTTAGAGAGATGGAATTATTTAAAGAGTACTTTAGACAGAATCCAAATGGCAAGTCTCTCTAACACTTATTGTAAATACCAGTTGTTTAGTACTATGTATTTCCCTACACTGTTAATGAAGTCTTATAATCAGATTTCTTTATTCACATGGCTGGACCTAGCATCTAAAGATGAAGACAGGCTCACAACTATTAAATTGAGGCCTTCATAAATTTGGGCTTTCTAGACTAACTTGGTCCTCAATGCTTCCTATCAGTCATTTTAATTGATCTTGATGAACTCTGACTCCTCTTGTCCTCAACACGTTACTCAAGTCCCCTACTAAATAAACGTATGTATACACAGCCCTAATACATACATACATGTGCTAATTCACTAGATAAGTGATCCTATGATATCCTAACCATTTTGTACCCCAATTTTATAATCAAAATAGAAATCATGTACTGAAAAATCTCAATTCCTCCTTATATAATCATCACATATGTATGTCCTTCTTTACAGCCTGAAAAAAGTCCATGCTATTCAAAGATAATTCCTCTCCATGCTCTTTTTCCTGCCCTTTTAGAAACTTCTCTGTGAAGTATCTTTTCTTTTCTATTTCTTAATTTTCCATTTTAGGAGGCCAGCATTACCTGATACCAAACACTATAAGAAAAAAAAAATTATAGGCCAATATCCCTGATGAATATACATGCAAAAATCTTCAAAAAATACTAATAAATTATATTCAACAATACATTAAAAGAATCATATACCATGATCAAATGGGATTTATTCCATGGATAGAAGAATGGTTTAACATTTACAAATCAATCAATATGACACACCACATTAACAAAATGAAGGATAAAAATTATATCATTTCAATAGATGCAAGAAAATCATTTGACGAAATTCAGTATCTAAACATAATATATACTCTCAACAAATTGGGTATAGAGGGAACATACTTCCATATAAAAAGGCCATATATGACAAACACGCAGCTAATACTCAATGGTGAAAAGCTGAAAGCTTTTCTTCTAAGATTAGGAACCAGACAAGGATGCCCACTCTTAGCAGTTTTATTCAACATTATATTGGAAGTTCTAGCCAAAGCAATTAGGCAAGAAAAAGAAACAGAAGGCATTCAAATTGAAAAGGAAGAAGTAAAACTTCCTCAATTTGCAGATGGCATGATATTATATATAGAAAACCCAAAGACTCCCCACAAGTTTTAACAGTTCTAAAACTGTTAGAAATAATAAATTCAGTAAAAGATAGAAAGTCAATATACAAAAATTAGTTATATTTCTATACAGTAACAATGAACTATGAGAAAGAGAAATTAGACAATCCCATTTACAATTGCATCAAAAAGAATGAAGTATATGGGATACCTGGCTGGCTCAGTTGGTAGAGCATGAGACTCTTGATCCTGGGGTTGTAAATTCAACCCCCACATTGAGTTAGAGATTATTTAAAAATAAAACCTTTAAAAAGAAAAGAAAATAAAGTACCTGGGAATAAATTTAGCCAAAGAGTTAAAAAATTTGTACACTGAAAAGTATAAGACATCAATGAAAGAAATTGAAAATAACACAAATGGAAAGAGCTATCATGCTTGTGGATTTAAAAAATTAGTATTGGGATCCCTGGGTGGCTCAGCGGTTTGGTGCCTGCCTTTAGCCCAGGGCGTGATCCTGGAGTCCTGGGATCAAGTCCTGCATCAGGCTTCCTGCATGAAGCCTGCTTCTTCCTCTGCCTGTGTCTCTGCCTCTCTCTCTCTCTCTCTCTCTCATGTATGTCTCTCATGAATAAATAAATAAAATCTTTTAAAAATTAGTATAATTAAAATATTCATACTATCCAGGGCAATCTATAAATCCAAAGCAATCCCTATCAAAATTCCTATGGCATTTTCTTTTTTTACAGAAACAGAAAAAACAATTATGAAATTTGTGTGGTACCACAAAGGAACCTGAATGGCCAAAGCAATCTTGAGAAAGAATAAAGGTGGAATAATCACATGTCCTAATTTCAAACTATATTACAAAGCTATAGTATTCAAAACAGTATGGTATTGGCATAAAAATTAGACACATACATCAATAGATCAGAATAAAAAGCCTAGAAATAAACTCATATATATAATTAATTAATTGATGACAAAGGATCCAAGAATATACCATGGGGAAAGATAGTTTCTTCAGTAAATGGTGCTGGGAAAACTCAACAATCACAGGCCAAAGAATGAAACCAGCTCCCTATATTATACCATACACATAATCAATTAAAGACTTAAATTTAAGATCTGAAAACAATTTACTGAATTTTATTCCAGCAAAGACAATAAAAGCAAAAATCAACAAGTACAACTACATCAAAATTAAAAGTTTATGAACAGCAAAGGAAATCAACAACAAAATGAAAAGGCAACCTACAAAAGGGGAGAAAATATTTGCCAATCATATTTCTGGTAAAGGGTTAATATCCAAAATGTATAAATAACTATAATTTAAGAGCAAAACCCCCAAACAATCCAATTAAAAACTGGGCAGAACTGAATAGGTATTTTTCTAAAGAAGGCATACCAATGACCAATAGGTATGTGAAAATGTGCTAAACATCACTAATCACTAGGGAAATACAAATAAAAACCATACTGAAAAACCACCTCAGCTTTTTGAGCTACCATCAAAAAGATAAGAGATAATAAGTGTTGATGAGAATGTGCAGAAAAGGGAAACTAGTGCACTGTGGATAGAAATGTATATTGGTGCAACCACTATGGAAAATAGTATGGAGGTTCCTCAAATTATTAAAAATAGAAATTCTATATGATCTAGCAATCTTACTTCTGGGTATATATCCAAAGAAAAGAAAAATAGGATATTTAAGAGAGATCTGCATGCACCCTCATGTTCAACATTATTCACAATAGACAAGATACAAAAATAGTCGAAGTATCTGTCATTCTTCTTAGGCATACATATATGTGTATGTACAGTAAAATGATACAAAATTTCAGCTGTAAGATGAATAAGGTCTGAGGATCTAATGTAAAATATGGTTAGTTGATAACATTGTATTGTATAATTGAAATTCACAAAGGGAATAGAACTTTAATGTTCTCACAAGAAGGAGGAGGAGGAAGAGGAGGAAGGAAAAAGAAAAAGAAATGTGAGGTGACGGATGTATTAACTAGAAGGGGACAATCTTGACATAATGTGTAAATATATCAAATCACCATAAGGTACACTTTAAATACCTTACAATGTTTTCAATTATACTTCAATAAAGCTTAAAGAATAATTTTTAATAAAAATGCTTATTGAATTAGAGGGAAAAATATTATCCTGTGATAACCCACCTCCTTCACAACATAATTTTATAATCAAAATACAAGTTGTCAAGTGAAAACACTCAACCTCTCACTGACAACATAACAATCCATATTCCCTTCTCTTCTGTCTCAGAATGAATCCATCCTACTCAAGAATAATTCCTTTCAATGTTCTTCTTCCTACCCTTTTAGAAACTCCTCTATGAATTACTTTTTTCTCTATCTCTAAATTGTGCCTCTGGATTGTGTCTCAGCCTATAAACACATGCAAATTATATAAAATAATCACTAATACACATGTATACACTTGCATCATCCTATGTAACCAAAATCTTTATAAAAATTAAAATATCAACTGTATTCATTTTCTATTGTACACAAAATTTCCACAAGCAAGGAGGAAAGAATATGGCAGAGAGGAGGATACTGAGCTCACCTTGTCCTACAGACACAGAAATAACAGCGGTATCTATACAACTAACTGTGAAAATAACCTGAAGACTGGCAGAACAGATCTTTCACAGTTAATCATAGAGAGAAGCCCACAAAAAAAAAAAAAAAGAAGTATGAAGGCAGAGATCTGGCTGGGAGCTAAACTCTTGGCAGGAATAACCACAAAAGGGAGGGACACTTCAAGTGTGAGGAATGAGAGCATCAGACCCCAAATCAGATACCCCAGCACAGAGGACCTACACAGATATGATAGAGCCAGCATAATAATTCAGCCCAAGACACAGCCACAGAAGCAGCAATTTGAAAAGCACCTGAGGTATAAGTAAAGATTTATTGACTAATCTCAGAATCTGTGCTGGAGGGGTAGAAATCTTTAGGATATTTCTCTAGAAACAAAAGTGATGGTGGACGCCATTATCTCTTCCACTCCCTCAGCCTAGATAGCCAGATGCTTGGGGGAACCAGCACTAACACTCTTATCTAGCTTGCTACTATCATGTGTCCCACCTCAGAGTCTCCCTAAGGACCATACAACCTGCCTGCTGCAGAAGGTGTTCCTCCAAAGCAACTCCTGCCCTGTTACACCCCACAGGCAGCTTCTGAAGAGACTAGCACCACTCCAAGGGACCAGTACCACTCCAGTCTCTAGGGTAGGTGGGAACATAACCAGACACCACTGAACTGCAGTTCCAGTGGCCCCACATTTTAGCTGGCTATGCAGGGAGCAATACTTGCCTTTTGGTGTGCCTAAAGTTGTGTCAGAGAGGCTAATTTCAGATACCAGAGCTGACTACTGACCATGTCCACAAACAAACCCACTGTGGCCTCAGACAGGCCTCTCAACAGCATGAGGACAAAACCATATCCACTACACCCATGGCAGGTAAAGCAGGTCCTTGCAGCCAGCCACATAGTAGGGTACTTCAGCAAACACAGGAGATTCCCCCTGGAGATCGTGATCCTACAGGCCAGAGAGGATTGTGCTACAAGACATCACAGGACCTCTTCTACACAAAACCACTATTTATAAAACCAGGAGACATGGTGGACCTACCTGATATATAGATACAAACCCAGACAGCTAGACAAAATAAAGATACAGAGAAATGTGTCCCAAATAAAATAACAGCACAAAATCACAGTAAAAGAGTTAAATGAAATGAAGATAAAGTACTTGATGAAGAATTCAAAGTAATAGTCATAAAAATATTCATTGGACTTGAGAGAAGAGTGGATGATCTCAGTGAGATCTCTAACAAAGAGAGAGAAAATATTAAAGAGTACTAGTCACAGCTGAATAATTCAGTAACAAATGACAAATATACTATAGTAATCAACAGCAGATTAGAGAATACAGAATAATGGATCAGCGATCTGGATTACAGGCAATGAAAAGCAACCAAGCTGAAAGGAAAAAATAAAAGAATAAAATATTAGAATATGTTATGGGAAAAAAAAGAATATGTTATGGAATTTCTGTGATATTCTCAAGTGTAATATATTCACATTATATGGGTCCCAGAAGAAGAGAGAGAGAGAAGAGGGCAGAAAATTTATTTGAAGAAATAATAGCCAAAAAATTATCATACTAGGGAAAGAAACTGACATCTCAACAGGAAGCACAGAGAGCCTGTAATAAGATGATTGAAAGGAGGTCCACACCAGGACACATGATAATTAATGTGATAAAAATAATGAGAGAATTTTTAAAGCAGCAGGAGAAAAGAACACAGCTACGTACAAGGGAAATCTCATAAGGCTATCAAATAATTTTTCAGCACAAACGTTGCAGGTCAGAAGGGAGTGCCGTGATATATTCAAAGTTCTGAAAGAAAAAAACCAAAGCACAGTCTTTCTTCCCAGAAAGACTGCCATTGAGAATAGAAGGAGAGAGAAAATTTCTCAAACAAAAGTTAAAGGATTTCATTACCACTAAACCATCCTGCAGGAAAAATAAAGGGAATTATTTAAATGAAAAGAGAAGACCATAGGTAGAAGTAAGAAAATTATGAAAAAAATCAGTTAATAGAAGATATATAGTAAAAGTAGTAGATTAATCACTTGGAAAGCCAGTATGGGGAGTTAAAACCCCAAAGAATATAACTTATAAATATTAGTCAAAGAACACACAAAATAAAAAGGTATAAAATATGATATCATATGCATAAAATGTGTAAGAGGGAGTAAAAATTTACTGCCTTTAGAATGTCTTTGAATGTAACTGACCATCAACTTAATATAGACTGCTATACACATGTTATATATTAACCCCATGGTAGCCCTATATCAAAAACCTTTAATAGATATACAAAAACTAAAGAGAAAAGAATATAAGCAACAATACTAAAAACAGCCATCAAATGACAAGAAAATGAGAGAATAGAGAAGTACTACAAAAACAAGCAGAAAACAACTAGCAAAGTGGCAATAAGTACATACCTATCAATATTTACTTTAAATGCAAATGAACTAAATGCTCCAATTAAAAGAATATGGTGATTGAATGGATAAAAAAGCAAGACTCATCTATATGCCACTTGCAAGAGACTTTAGACCTAAAGGTACATATAGACTTAAAGCGAAGGGATGGAAAAACATACACCATGCAAATGGAAGCAAGCAAGCAGGCAAGAAAAAGTCAGGGTAGCAATATTTTTATTGGACAAAATAGGCTTTAAAATAAAGATTATGATGATAAACAAGGAAGGGCATTACACAATGATAAGGGGATCAACCCAGTAAGAGGTTATAACAATTGTAAATACCTATACCCCCAACATAAGACCATCTGAATATATAAAATATATATTATCAGTCATAAAGAAGAAAATGGACAATAATGTAATAATAGTAGGGGACTTTAACACCCCATTTAAATCAGTGGCTACATCATCCAGACAGAAAATCAAAAAAGAAACAGTGGCTTTGAATGACATACTAGACCAGATCCATCTAATAGATATATACAGAACATTCCATCCAAAAAAAGCAGAATACATGTTCAAGTGCATATGGAATATTCTCCTGGATAGATCACATGCTGGACACAAAACAAGTGTTAATACATTTAAGAAGACTGAAATTATCTTAAGCTTTTTTTTCTCACTGCAATAGTGTAAAGTTAGAAATTAATTACAAGGAAAAAGCTGGAAAGAACACAAGCACATGTAGATTAAACAGCATGCTACTAGACTACCAAGGGGTCAATCAAGAAATCAAGAGGAAGAAAACAACAACAACAACAACACATGGAGACAAATGAAAATAAAAACACAATGGTCCAAATCTTTAGGATGCAGCAAAAGCAGTTGTAAGAGGGACGTTTCTGGAAATAGTCTTATCTCAAAAAACAAGAAAAATCTTAAATAAACAACCTAACCTAAAACATATAAGTGCTAAAAACAAAACAAAACAAAAGAAACAAGAAACAAACAATGCCCAAAGCTAGAAGAAAATAAATAACAAAAATTAGATCATAAATAAATAAAATGGGACTAAAACACAATAGAAAAGATCAATGAAAACATGAGCTACTTATTTTAAAAGATAAACAAAATTTATAAGCCTTTAGTCAGACTCATCAAGAAAATAAGGACTCAACTAAAATCAAAAATGACAAAGGAGAATAATAACTGACACCACAGAAATATAAAGGATTTTAAGAGAATATTTTGAAAAATCATATGCCAACAAACTGGACAGCAGAGAAGTAGATAAATTCCTAGAAATATAAAATCTCCCAAAACTGAATCAGGAATAAACAGAATTTTGGAACAGACCTATTACTAATAATGAAACTGAATCAAAATTTTTAAAAAAACAAACAAACCTTTCAGCAGCATCTGCGTGGCTCAGTTGGTTAAGAGTCTGACTCTTGATTTCAATTCAGGTCATGATCTCAGGGTCCTGGGATTGAGCCCTGTATTGAACTCTGTGCTCAGCACAAAATATGCTTGCCCCTCTCCCTCTGCTCCTCTTCCTCCTGCTCACTTTCTCTCTCAAATAAGTAAAATCTTCTTAAAAAAATTTTTTAGAAGTTAAAAAAAGAAGCTTCCAACAAACAAAAGTCCAGGACTAGATGGCTTCACAGGTACATCCTAACAAATATTTAGAGTTAATACCTATTCTCTGAAAATTATTGCAAAAAATAGAATGGAAGGAAAACTTCCAAATACCTTCTATGAGCATTACTCTAACACCAAAACCACAAGAATACATCATAATAAAGGGAAAACTACAGGTCAATATCTCTAATGAACATGGATATAAAAATCTTCAGCAAAATATTAGCAAACCAATACATTTAAAAAATAATTCACTGAGGACTTCCAGGGAAGAGAGCAGACTAGGAGGGTCCTAGACTTACCTCATCCTTTGAATACACCTAGATAACATCCATATCAGTGTAAATAACCCAGAAAATGACCCAAAGATTGGCAGAACAGACTCACCACTTAAATATAGGAAAGAGGCCATATCCAAGAGGATGGAAAGAACAGAGATGAGGTTGGGAACTAAATAGACCCATGGGACTGTCCACAGGAGGAAAGGATGCCACAGGTACAGAGAAAGGAGAGAAACAGAACTTAAACTAAGCACCCAGGCATGGGGAACTCACATGGGGAAGACAAATACCCAATAACATGTGGGTTTGAAAACCAGAGGGGCCTAATCAGAGGAGTTCTTACAATCAGTGGGGCTTAACACCTGGAACTTTTAAAATCAGCAGTTCTCAGCTCTGGGAGAGCTGGAGAGTGAGAGGAAACTGAGTCCCTATCCTTAAAGAAACACCACAATAAATGGTGCCACAGAGATACAGAATAGAAACAGCAGTTTGAAAAATGCCTGGGGTATGGCAGAAGGAGATTTATTTACTAATCTCAGAGCATGTGCTAGATGGGTAGAAGTCCTTTGGAGATTTCTTCAGCAAGAATGGAGCCAGCAGGCACCACTTCCCTCCCTTGCTTCCCAGTCTACACACACTGACACTGCAAAAACCAGCCCAGTGCCAAACTCTTCACCTAACTTGCTAACAGTGTACCCTGCCCTCACATCCTCTTGTGGACATGCCCCATCCAGTCAGGCCTTAGCTCCAGGTGTCCTCCCACAGCACACCCTTGCAAACTTTGCTAACATGTACCCTCACCCTCACACTCTTCTGTGGATCCACTCTCTCTAGCCTTGCTGCAGTTTTCTAAAGCAGCTCCAGGTCTCTTCCCACACCAGATCTGCAAAACCTTGCTAACACACATGTCCTATCTCAACATTCTTTTGCAGACCTCCCTCTCCAATATGCCCTGGCCAGAACCCAAGTGGAGCCACAAGTCTGTCAGTGTGCAAGCAGCCCTGAGAGGGCCTATACCACTTCTGGGTGGAGGGGTAGATAATAATGCATACCAGTCCAACCATGGTCCCAGCAGTGGGCTGGGAGCAGACATCTGGTCTGACTGCAAGTCTTGTCTGCCAATGAAAGCTACTCAGGAGACAACACAGGGAAATTAGTTCAGTGTTACGCCATCTCTGACAAACATTTGGTCTGACTTAACTCACACCCAATGTGGCCTCAGATTGGCCCCCTGACCACACAGGCAAAATCCTGCCCACAATAAGCAAAGAGAGCCATTGCAGATGACTGGACTAAAAGCAAACACAGCTCAACTACAATAGTACGGTGAACACAATACACAGAAAAGACATCCCTGAAATACCATGAAATGCATAGAAAAAGAAAGTTATGCAAAATGAGGAGACAGAGGAACATGTCCCAAAGAAAAGATTAGGACAAAATTATGGCAAGAGAGCTAAACAAAACAGAAGTAAGTAATATGACTGATAGAATATTTAAAGTAATGGTTATAAAGATACTCACTGGACTTGAGACAAGAGTGTAGGACATCTGTGAGTCCCTCAACAAAGAGAAAACATAAAAAATAACCAACCAGGGATTAAGAGCTCAATAACTAAATTAAAACTACATGAGAGGGAATAAATGGGAGACTAGAGGAAGCAGAAGGATCAACAATCTGGAGAACAGAATAATGGAAAACAATCAAGCTGACCAGGAGAGGGGAAAAATAAGGAAGAAGAGTGAAAATAGACTTAGGGTGAACTCAGCACCATCAAGTGTAATGACATTCGCATTATAGGGAATCCTTGAAGAAGAAGACAGAGAAAAGGGGTAGAAAATGTATTTAAAGAAATAATAGCTGAAAACTTCCTGAATCTGGGAAAGGAAACAGAAATCCAGATCCAGGAGACACAGCGCTCCCCAAGAAAATCAACTCAAGATACATAGTAATTAAAAGGGCAAAGAGTAGTGATAAAGGGAAAATTTTAAAAACAGCAAAAAAGGAAGCAGCTACAAGGGCAGTACTATAAGGGTATCAGCTGATTTTTCAGCAGAAACATTGTAGCCCAAAGGAGGATGGTATGATATTTGGAAAGTGCTAAAAGAAAAAACCTGTGACCAAGCATACTCTATCAAGCAAGATTATTGTGGAGAATAGGAGAGATAAAGAGTTTCCCAGGCAAAAAAAAGCTAAAGGAATTAATGACCACTAAACCAGCCTTACAAGAAATGTTAACAGGGACTTTTTAAAGTAGGTTCTATGCCCAGTGTGGAGCCCAGTGTGTGGATTGAACTGATGACCCTGAGATCAAGCTCTGAGCCAAGATCAAGAGTCAGACACTTAACCGACTCAGCCACTCAAGTGCTCCTAAAGGGAACTTTTTGAGTGGAAATGAAAGAAGTAGGGAGAAAAGTAGGAAACATAGAAGCAGTAAAATTATGTATATCTAGAAACATTAGTTAAGAGATTCACAAAATAAAATGATGTAAAATCTGATACCTTACACCTAAAACATGAGGGGAGGGGAGTAAAGAATGGGTTCAAATTAAAACGACAATCAACTTCTTATAGACTTCTCTATGTATTAGATGATGTATATAAACCTAGTGGTAACCACAAATAAAAAACTAGTAACAAACATGCAAAAAATAAAGAGAAAGAAATCCAAGTATACCTCTAAAGCAAGCCAGCAAACCATGAGAAAAGAGAGCAAGAGAAGAAAAAAATAGAGAACTACAAAAGCAAGTGAAAAACAAGTAACAAAATGGCAATAAATACATACCTATCAATAAATACTTTGAAATAACTGCTCCAATTGAAAGACATACAGTGACAGAATAGATAAAAAAGCAAACCCACCTATAAGCTACTTACAAGAGACTCCCTGCAGACCTAAGGACACATGCAGATTGAAAGTGAAGGGATGGAAAAGCATTTTTCATGCAAATGGAAGTGAAAAGAAAGCCAGGGTAGCAATTCTTATATTGGACAAAATAAACTTTATAACAAAGCCAGGTAACAAGAGACAAAGAAGGATACTTTGCATAAATATATACCCAACAAGGGAACACCTAAGTATACAAAGCAGTTAATAACAAATGTAAGAAAAGTAATCAATAAAAGAAGTTATCAATAGTAATACTAACAAAGGTAGGGGACTTTAGCATACCACTTACATCAATGGATAGATCATCCAAACAAAAAATCAACAAGGAAACGGTGGCTTTGAATGACACATTGGACCAGTTGAATCTAAAAGATACATTCAGAACCTCCATCCAAAAAAAGCAGACTACACATTCATTTCAAGTGCACATGGAACATTCCTCAGAATAGATCACATTCGAGGCCACAAAAAAGTGTCTACAAATTCAAACCACAAGAACAAATATATGGAAGTAAAATAACATGCTTGGAGACAAAAATGAAGCACAAGGTCCAAAATATTCAGGAGGCAGGAAACACTGTTCTAAAAGGGAAGTTACAGTGATACAGGCCTATGTCAAGAAGCAGGAAAAATCTCAAACAACCTAACCACCCTACAATTAAAGCCTGAAGGAGGTTAAAAAAAAGAGGCAGGGGCAGAACAAACCAAACCCCAAACCAGTGGAAGGAGAGAGATAATAAAGATCAGAAGATTAGTGAAAAAATAAAAGAAACCGAAACTAAAAAAAATACCATAGAACAGATTAATGAAACCAGGAGCTGGTTCTTTCAAAAGATGAACAAACTGTATAAACTTTTAGCCAGATGAATCGAGACAGAGAGAGGATTCAAATAAAATCAGAAATGAAAAAGAAGAAATAACAATCGACACCACAGAAATACAAAGGAGTATGAGAATATTATAAAAATGTATATGCCAGGGGGCTTGGGTGGCTCAGTTGGTTAAATGTCTGACTCTTGGTTTTTGACTCAGGTTATGATCTCAGGGTCATGGGACCAAGCCCTGAGTTGGGTTGTACACTCAGTGTGGAGTCTGCTTGAGATTCTCTCCCTCTACTACTCCCCTTTGCCTCTCCCCTGCTTGCTTGCTTTCTCTCTCTTTCTAAAATAAATAAATAAAATCTTTAAAAAAGCCTAGATGAAGACACTACAAAAAAAGAGAACTATAGTCCAATATCCCTGATGAACATAAATGCAAAAATTCTCAAGAAAATACAAATGAACTGAATCCAACAATACATTTAAGAAATAATTCACCATGATCAAGTGAAATTTATTCCCATGATGCAAGGATATTTCAATATTCTCAGATCAGTCAACATGATACATTACATCAAAAAGAGAAATAATAAAAATCATATGATAATTGTATAGGTGCAGAAAAATCATTAGATAAAATACAACATCTGTGGATGATCACTAAATAATGTATAGAATTGTTGAATCACTATATTGCATACCTGAAACTAATGTAACACTATGTTAACTATACTGAAATTAAAATTTTAAAAAATCATTCACCACAGTTGAGTGGGATTTACTCCAAGGATGTTTGGATTCTTCAATAATTGTGAACTAATTAGTAGACAAAATATAACATCATCCATTTATGATAATGGTTCTCAACAAAGTGGATTCAAAAGGAACATACCTCAAATAAGACCATATATGGAAAACCTACAGCTAACATCATGTTAAATGGTGAACAACTAAGAGCTTTACCTCTAAGATCAGGAGCAAGACAGGATTTCCACTCTTGAGACTTTTATTCAATATAGTATGGGAAATCCTAGCTCTAGCAATCAGACAAGAAAAAAAAAGGCAACCAAATTGGTAAGGAAAAAGTAAGACCGTCACTGTTTGCATATGACCTGATACTGTATATAGAAAACCCTAAAAACTATCAAAAAAACTGGTATAAATGATAAAGGAATTCAGCAAAGTTGGAGGCTACAAAATTAACACGCAAAAATCTGTTGCATTCTATACATTAATAACAAAGTAGCAGAAAGAGAAATTAAGAAAACAAACCCATTTACAATTGCACCAAAAAGATAATATGAGTAAGAACAAACTTAAACAAGGAGATGAATGATCTATACTCTGTTATGATCAAAGTTGCTTTTGATCTCATCATCCTTCTGAAATCCATCTCCTTTATCATGTCTTTTGAAAGTTCCCTTTTACACATCTCTCTTCTCAGTGTCCCCCACTTTCAAAGTAGGTTTTGTCATTTCATTTGGGAAAATATTACCCACTTTAATATTTTTCTTTTTTTTTAAATCTCAGATCACGACCCATTTGTGTGTCTCTCTCCTATTATGAAATACTTTTATGCAATGGGCATAGATGAAGAAAGCACCCTGGAAATCATCAGACACTACAGAAACGCAAGGCAGGCTCTTTACCCCCAAACAGGGAACTCAGTCATTTTTAGAGGAGAAACTACTATGACCATTTCCAAAACCACTCTCTGTGATATGTAACATAAAGCTCATGTGGTATCTTCAGCCACATGTACATTATATCTTTGACCATACCTATTTGAGAACCATGGAAAGACTGCATTTGCTACAGTTCAATTCATAATCCTTTTTTTTCTTAAGGCTAAACCACCCTCTGCTGATTTTGTTGAACTGTTAATTTGTCACAATCCAGTTGCCAATCACTAGAAAATGAGTTGAGAGTTTGGATGAGATCATTTTTGAGCTCTTACCTGCCTCCTTTCTCTGATTCCATCCCCCATAAAGAGTCAAATTTCTCTTCTGGTCTAAAGCTCACACCTAAATGCTTTCTTTAGTTTGAATGGCAGGAAACCTTTTTGTTGGCCCCAACCAGGCTGAGGTAGTGAGAGAAAGGCCTGCCACATCGTGGCTCACTTTCATCCCATGGGAAGCAGAGTCCCTAGGGGACATCCAGTGCTGTTGCATCGCATCCCCCCAGCTATCCCATTCATGGACTGCCTCAGTTCTCTTTCCGTTTCCTTCTACTCTTCTCCCCATGCATCATGTTATGATAAAATGCCCATGATATTTTGAAACATTAGCTGATATTTCCTCCTAGGATATCCCATTATTATGTTTTTACACTCTTCCAGTTGGAGAAATATCACCTCTTTTCCTCAGGAAGAATAGATAGATAAGAGAGTCAAAAACTTGACATTTCTTAAAGCTGAGGCACAAAGATAAAATAATGGATTTGGAAGAAACAGTCAGTAATCAAAGCCAGTTTTTTCTTTTTTAAAGATTTTATTTATGTATTTGACAGGGAAAGTGCACAAGCAGGGGGAATGGCAGCCAGAGGGAGAGGGAGAAGCAGACTCTCCGTGGAGCAGTGAGCCTGATACAGGGCTCAATCTAAGGGCCCTGGGATCATGACCTGAGCTGAAGGCAGATATTTAACTGACTGAGCCACCTACGTGCCCCTAAGCCAGCTTTTTCTTGTCCCCAAGACTTGGGACAAATAAATGTTTAAAGGAAAAATAGAGTTTAGAGTGTTGGAAGGGCTCAGTAGGAGTTATATATTCTGCCCCTAAAAGTGGATTGAGATTTAGGGACAGGACATCAAATCTCTAGAGAAGGTCTGTATTTTACTCCCTAGCAAAGCAAAAGGCAGACTCCTCAGACTGACTGTCCTATAAGCCAGCTGCTTGTTTTTATAAGTATATGCTCATTTATATATTATCTATTTTTGCTTTTATGTTAAAATGGCAGAGTTGAATAGTTGCAACGGAGATCTTATAGTTTACATATAGCTTGCAGAACCTAAAATAATTACTGCTTAGCCCTTCACAGAAAACTTTTGCCAACCCTTGGCCTAGGGCATTGTCAATTTCGTTTCCCAAATAGTGTGTAAAGTAGTTCATGGGAATAGAATAACTGGTTAGCACACTTAGGTAAAGGGGCTTAAGTCAGCCAGCATGGTACATAAGAGTCAAAAGATTTACCACTCACTCAAAGTGGTAAAACGATAGAGAAAAGGCCAAGATAATCCTAGTGAATATTTTGCAGCTTGTGTGTAGCATGTAAGTGCAGAATGATGACTGTATAGAAATAACCAGGAATTCCATTAGGGTTTTAAGGAGCCAGCATAGACAAGAACAAAAGAATGAGCCTTCGGGATCCAATGGCTAAGGACTCAAAGGGATGACTAATGTCATAACAGATGCCAGTCTGGACTAAGAAGTTGTACCATAGCCCAGGTGCTACTGCATAAAACTCCCTTCTATAAATTGCAGGGACTAGAGGGTGGAGACCTTTATTCATTCCTTTGTTTGTTCACTCATTCAACAAATTCTTACAGAGCTCCTACTATCTTCCTATAAACACAGAATTAAACAAAACAAAATTGATTTCCCCCCAAAATATCACCAGACAATCTGTTAATAAAGCAGAGGTAAATTTATTAGAACTGGCTCCAGTAAGAGAGAATACTACTTTGTCTCAGAAAGGAAAAGCCAAAACTAAAATGATATAACACTTTGCGGTCTGAGTCAACTAGTTTTAGGTAGGTCTTTCAAAGTGGTGAATGGCATGGAATTTAACAGAGATTGTGATATAAACTTTCAGGATTGGCCATCACAGGGAAGTCCAGTCTTAAAGCAAGTCTTGCTAAGTAAACCATCATTAATGAGCAAATTGTTTGTCCGCATGAGAGGTCATTGTGTTTGATAAATTGTTCTGAGGGAATTTTCTGAAGTAAATCATAAAATTATTCATTGGCTTATAGCCTTGTCTTGGTAACAAACAACTAAGTTATGCATAGATGGTCTATAGTTATCTAAGTTAGATTACCACAGGTGTTCTTGATTCTCAACAAAGTCCTCATGGGGCTTCCATTCTAGTGGGGGAAGATAAATAATAAACAAATTATACAGAGATATACCAAGTAATACTAGTGCACTCTAGAAAAATTAAAGCAGAACAGGGTAGAAGGAGATTGGAATAGGGCTGAGGCTGATATTTTATATAGTGTGATTAGGAAAGGCTTCATTAATAAGGAAGCATTTGAGAAGTTCCTGCAGGGTGTATGTGACAAAGCTACAAAGACTGAAACACGAACCTCTTGAGGGTATCTCTACCAATCTAGAAATAGTTCAGTAAGAGAAAACTACAGTTGCATTTCTTTCTTTCTCACTGGAGTTGGCAGGTGAAATTTCTTTTTTTTTTTTTAATTTTATTTATTTATTTATTTATGATACTCACAGAGAGAGAGGGGGGTGGGGGTGGGGGCAGAGACATAGGCAGAGGGAGAAGCAGGCTCCATGCACCGGGAGCCCGACCTGGGATTCGAGCCCGGGTCCCCAGGATCGCGCCCTGGGCCAAAGGCAGGCGCTAAACCACTGCGCCACCCAGGGATCCCGGCAGGTGAAATTTCTAACAATAAATAGGCAACCTGCTATTTCTTTCTCCTTCCCTTTCTATGCTAGATTCTACTTCCTGCCTCAACTGTTGATCTTTTTTTTCTGAGTGTACCACACTTCCCCCAGGTCTACTGCTGGAAAAGCAGCTCTGATCTTGCAGACCCATGTTTGTATTTCACATTTCACCATGTTCCACTCTCCTCTTCCCCCTTTTAAACTTCCTGCAGGTAAACATTCCTCTCTATTTGGGAACAAGTAGCCTCCTTGTCTGTATAGTTGTACAGTAGGCAGTTGAATCCATGGCACTCTGGAAAGAAGAGGAGACCGACACAGATTGGCAAAAGAATTTTCCTACTGCACAATATTAGAGCTGAAATAAGCAGATGGCCTTTCCTCATACCTAGCTTCTTTTGAAAAAAAGAAGACTTTCCCAAGCCATGTAGGAGTGTGCTACCTCTCTCTAAGAGCCACTCATGGCTTTTACACAATCTGGGATATCTCAGACTCTCAGATCTTCACTTTTTATGAAAAATAATTATAACATATCCTCACATAGTTCTTTGTAGTTTGCAATGAATTTCTATATGCATTTGTGCTTTACATAAAACTCTCAGGGATAGTCTGGAAAATGATGATAATGATGATGGTAATGGCGAACTTTTGAAGGACCGCCAACTATAGGCCTCCATCAGTTCTAAGTGATTTATATGTGTTATCATTTTGCCCTCACAACTTTCCCCATGATTATTACATTCCTACTTACTGACTAGAAAACTGAGAGAGAAGTAACTCATGTCAGTTATGTTAGCTATATGTAGTTTAGCCAGGAATTAAACCCAGAAGTTCTGATCTGAAACCTGCATATTTTTTATTCTACTATAAGCCTCTATACTGTCCCTGTTTCACAGGTTTGGAAACAGATATTGCACCACCGTTGTTCAATGGTGAAGACAGAAATATAACCCTAATTTTGTAATCTTCCTACATCCTACAACCTCCTATTAAAACTAGTACTTTTTTTCCCCCTTTTTGTTTTTTGGCTAAGTTTAGAAAGGCAGGCATAGGAAGTTGCTTTATTTAACCTGGAAGTGGGGATACAAGTGGACTTAGAATAAAGGTAGTTTTTCACTATTAAAGACAGTGGAGGAAGTGCAAGACTTCACTATCCACTGCCTTTCATCTTTCTATAGCCTTTGGTAATGAGCCCTTCCTCATGTAAACTACTGCATTTTATAAGCCTGGTGTATGGGCTGAAATCCTCCAAAAAAGGACAAATATCTATGAGGTCATGTCAAGATATTTAAAAGCATTGGGGAGGGACAGGTCCAAGATGGTGACATAGGAAGATACTGAACTCACCTCTTCCATGGACACACCAAATCTACACACATTTATAAAGCAATTCCTCCTGAAGAACTGACTGAACTGTTTTTGCACAACAATTAGACAGAGACCACATAAAGAATGGCAAGAGATATAGAGACATAGTGACAAGGAGACACCCCTGCCACCCCCACCCCCCATGCTGTGAACTGCAGTGGGGAGGGATGTTACTGAGGGACTATGAATAGATTTATTCGCCCTGAGGCACAGAAAAAAAAGCTGTGGTTTAAAAGGGCAACCAGAATATAAAGAAATCTTCCCTCGAATCCTGCCAAATGACAGAGAAGCCACAGAAACTCTCTCCAGGTTGGAAGTGGGGGTGGCTGGCAAGTGCCATGGTTTACATACCCTCCTCCACCTTTATAGCATGGATAGGAGAAGAGTGTGGGTACCCTAGTTGGTTGGGCTACCACCTCAATGAGCCCTAGGTCCCAGCCCATACCAGCCCAGCTGTCCCAGCAGAATAACCCCACCGTGGTATGTACTAGGACACCCCATGTCAGTGCTCACTATAGCTCCAGTCATCTCACCAAAATGATACAGGTGCAAAGCACCACAGCACACTCCCAGCTCATACTTCTTTGGCTCCAAATGACTTATCAGTGACCCCTGATGCAGAGCACTCCTGACACCCTGGCCTGAACCTGCCTAGGTTCCAGTAGCCCTATCTACATGCCCACTGTGCAAAGTGCCTATAATACTCTGGCTTGTACCCACTTCGATTTCAGCTGTCTTGCCAAGGTGCCCTCTTTCTGGAGAGCCCAGGACTCACAGAGTTGCACCCAGTTTACATTCAGCTATCCTACCAGGTGCTTTCTGTGCTAAGAGCCCCAAGATCACCCTGGCCCACAGCCAATTCAGCTCTGGCCCAGCAATGCATGCCTTGAGACTCTCAGCCCATGCTAGCCAAAGTCACCAGGCACACACAGTCTACATGGGGATGATCATACATAAAACCATTCCTTCAAATTTAGGAGAAGTAGCTGTTTGTCCTTATATA
This sequence comes from Canis lupus familiaris, assembly GCF_011100685.1. Classification (NCBI taxonomy): domain Eukaryota; kingdom Metazoa; phylum Chordata; class Mammalia; order Carnivora; family Canidae; genus Canis; species Canis lupus. Next base: position 53,288,327 of record NC_049227.1, on the reverse strand, counting down.
AAAAAAAACAGGAAGTCAAGTAAAATGAGACAGAAATATCGTGAAAATGAAAGAATAAAACAAAACTTCAGAAAAAGAACTAAATGGGAGAGTAATCTACCTGATAAAGAGTTCAAAGTATGGTCAAAAAGATGCTCACTAGACTAGACTGGAGAGAAGAGTAGAGGAACTCAATGAGAACTTCAAAGATATAGAATATAAAATATATTTTAAAAATAAGCAATTAAAGCTGAGGAATATAACAGCTGAAATGAAAAATACACTGGAGGGAACCAACATAGATTACAGGATGCAGAAAAATGGATCAGTGATGTAGAAAACAGTAATGGAAAGTGCCCAGCTGAATAGCAAAAAGAATAAAATTAATTAAAAGAAAGGATAGGCTAAGAGATTTCTTGGAAAATATCAAGCAAACAAACATTCACATTATAGGAATTTCAGAAGAGGAAATAGAGAAAGGAGCAAAAACCTTACTTGAAAAATAATAGCTTAAAACTTCCCTAATCTGGAAAAAATAACAGATATCCAGGTTCAGTCAAAGGGAGCTCCAAACAAGATGAACCTAAGGAGATCCACACCATGACACATTATAATTAAAATGTCAAAGATAAAAAGCATGTTAAAAGCAACAAGAGCAAGAGAATAGGTACATACAATGGAAACCCCATAAGGCGATTAGCCAACTTTTCAGCAGAAACTTTGCAGGCCAGAAGGGATTGTCCACATTATATATAGTATTCCATCCAAAACCAATATCCTTTCCAAGTTCACATGGAATATTCTCCAGGATAGATCACATATTAGGAGATAAAACAAGTCTCAGTAAATTTAAAAAGACTGAAATCCTATCAAGCATACTTTCTAACCACAAATGGTATAAAAAAAGAGATTAATTACAAGACAAAAGCAGGAAGAAACACAAATATATGGAGGCTAATCAAATGCTACTAAACCACCAATGAGTCAACTAAGAAATCAAAGAGGAAATTTTTTAAAATACAGAGACAAATAAAAATGAGAATACAATGGTCCAAAATCTTTGAGCTATAACAAAAGAGAGAAATTTATAGCAATACAGGTCTATCACAAGAAACAAGAAAAATATCAAATATAAAAATCTAATCTTATGCCTAAGGAATTAGAAAAAGAGAACAAAGCTCAAAGTTCATAGATAGAAGGAAATAATATAATAATAAAGATCAGAGTGGAAATAAATGAAACAGAGACTAGAAATACAATGCAAAAGATCAATGAAACCAAAAACTGGTTCTTTGAAAAGATGAATAAAATTGATAAATCTTTAGCTAGATTCATCAAAAGGAGAGAAGACTAAAATGAGTAAAGTCGGAGTGAATGAGGAGACATAATCACCTCCACATAAATACAAAGGTTTATATGAGACCATTATGAAAAATTATATGCCAACAAATTGAACAGCCTAGAAGAAATAGATACCTAGAAACATGCAGTCTTCCAAAACTTAATCAGGAAGAAGTAGAACATCTGAATGACCAATTACTAGAAATAAAATTGAAATAGTAATAAAATTCCCAATAAACAGAAGTCCAGGACCAAATGAATTCACAGGGAAAGTCTCCCAAACATTTATAGAAGAGTTCATATCTATTTTCCTCAAACTACTAAAAAAATAGAAGAGGAAGGAAAGGTTCCAAATACATCCTATGAGATCAGCATTATCCTGATGCCAAAACCAGACAAAAATATTACAAACAAACAAACAAAAAAAAGGAAACCACAGGTCAATATCCCTGATGAACATAGGACCAAAAATCCTCAACAAAGTAAAAGAAAACTGCATTCAATAACATATTAAAAGGATCATTTACCTTATCAAGTGGGATTTATTCCAGGGGTATAAGGATGGTTCAATATCCACAAATCAATGTGATATACCACATAAGCAAAATGAAGAATAATCATTTGATCTTCTCAAAAGATGCAGAAAAACTACCTGACAAAATTCAACATCTACTCATGATAAAAACACTCAACAAAGTGGGTTTCGAGGAAACATACCTCAACATATTAATGTCCCTATGTTATATAACCCCACAGCTAATATCATACTCAAAGGTAAAAAACTGAGAGTTTTTTCCTCAAAGATCAGGAACAATACATAAATGTCTACTTCAGTCACTTTCCTTCATCATGGTATTAGAAATCTTAGTTAAGCAATAAGACAAGAAAAAGAAATAAAAAGCATCCAAATTGGCAAGGAAGAAGTAAAACTGTCAGTATTTGTAGGTATGATGCTATATAAAGAAAACCCTAAATACTCCACCAAAAATCTAGTAGAACTAATCATGGAATTCAGTAAAGTTGAAGGATGTAAAATTAATATACAGAAATCTGTTGTATTTCTATACACTAATAATTAAATAGTAGAAAAGGAAATTAAGAAAACAATCTCATTTATAATTATACCAAAAAGAACAAAATAGGAATAAACTTAATCAATTTGGTGAAAGAGCTGTACTCCGAAAACTGTAAAACATTAATGAAAGAAATTAAAGATAACACTACTAATAGAAAGGCATACCATGCTTATAGATTGGAAGAATTCATATTGTTATAATATCCATACTACCCAAAGCAATTTACAAATCGAATTTGATCCATACCAATAGCACTGTTTATACAAGTAGAAGGAATCCTCCTAAAATTCAAATGCAACCACAAAAGACTCTGAATAGACAAAGCAATATTAAGAAAGAACAAAGCAGAGATATCACATTCCAGGTTTCAAACTATATTATGAAGCTATAATAATCAAAACACATATAGCACAGAAACAGACACATAGATCAATGGAACAAGATAGAAAGCCAGAAATAAACCCATGCATACATGGTCAATAGATCTATGACAAAAGGAGGCAAGTATATACAATGAGGAAACTAAGGTCTCCACAATAAATGGTACAGGGGTGGGGCAGCCCGGGTGGCTCAGTGGTTTAGTGCGACCTTCAGCCCAGGGCCTGATCCTGGAGACTCAGGATTGAGTCCCACATCGGGCTTCCTGCATGGCGCCTGCTTCTCCCTCTGCTTGTCTCTCTCTGTCTCTCTGTCTCTCTGTCTCTCTCCCTTTCCCTCTGTCTCTAATAAATAAATAAAATCTTAAAAAATACATAAAAAATGGAACAGGGAAAACTGGATAGCTACATGTAAAAGAATGAAACTGCACTACTTCCTCAAACTATAGACAAAAATAAAATAAAAATGGATTAAACACCTAAACTTGAGACCTAAAACCATAAAACTCCTAGAAGAAAATATAGGCAGTAATCTCTTTGGCATGTCCTTAGTAACCTTTTTCTAGATATGTCTCCTCAGGCAAGGGAAACAAAAGCAAGAATAAACTATGGTTCACTGTACCAAAATAAAATCTTTTGCATAGCAAAGGAAATTGTCAGCAAAGTGAAAAGGTAACCTACTGATTGTGAGAAGATATTTGCAAATAATATATTTGTTTTTTTTTTTTAAAGAATCTTTTTTTTTTTAATTTTTTTATTTTTATGATAGTCACAGAGAGAGAGAGAGAGAGGCAGAGACATAGGCAGAGGGAGAAGCAAGCTCCATGCACTGGGAGCCCGACGTGGGATTCGATCCCGGGTCTCCAGGATTGCGCCCTGGGCCAAAGGCAGGCGCTAAACTGCTGCGCCACCCAGGGATCCCACAAATAATATATTTGATAGAGGATCAATATCCAAAATACACAAACAACTTATACAACTCAATACCAAAGAAACAAACAATCTGATTAAAAAATGGGCAGAAGACTCAAATACACATTTTTCCAAAGAAGACATGCAGGAGACCAAAGCAGACATATGAAAAGATGTTCAACATCACTAATCATCAGGGAAATGCAAATCAAAACCACAATGAGACATTACCTGACACGTATCAGAATGCTTAGTATCAAAATAACAGTGAAATAATAAGTGTTGGCCAGGATGTGAGGAAAAAGGACCCTTGTGTACTCTTGGTAGGAATATAAATTGGTACAGTCACTGTGAAAAACAGTGTGGAAGTTCCTCAAAAAATTAAAAATAGAAATACCATATGGTCCAGTATTTCCACTAATGGGTGTTTACTTAAAGAAAACAAAAACTACTAATTCAAAAATATATATGCACTCTTATGTTTACTGCAGCATTATTAATAATAGCCAAGATATTGAAACAACAAAGTATCTGTCATTAGATGAATAGATAAAGAAGATGTGATATATACACATACATACACAATGGACTATTAGCCATAAAAAAGAATGAGATTTTGCCATTTGTGACAACATGGATGGACCTAGAGGATATTACACTAAGTGAAATTCAGCCAGACACATGATTTCACTTATATATGGAGTAAAAAAACAAAACAAAACAAAAAAAAACCCCGCAAATAAAAAGAGTAGAAACAGACTCACAATACAGAGAACAAGCTGGTAGTTGCCAGAGAGGAGGAGATTGGGAGTGAGGATGAGCAAACTAGATAAGGGGTAGTGGGAGGAACAATGAAAGTTGAATAACAATACACTTATGAAATGAATAAGTCACATAGATAAAAGGTACAGCATAAGGAATATAATCAATTGTATCACATGGTGACAAATGGTAGGTACACTTGTGGTGAACATAGCATCACACAAAGTTGTCAAGTGACTATGTTGTACACCTGAAACTAAAGTGACAATGTGTGTCAATTATTCTTCAATAAAAAGGAAAATCAACAATAAAAATATAAAATAAATAGTTGCCTAAATGAGAAAAAAGCAATGGTTGACTAATATAAATTTCCTGGTTTTGTTATTGTACTATAACTATCAAAGATAAATAAGCAAGTAAATACTCTGTTCTCAGAGACTGAACATGAACAATGTTTCTCCCTGGGGACTGCTTGCTCATGACACTTGGAATTCTAATTTCTGTCATTGTGTTTTCTTGACTTGTAAATAATTTGAATCTGGAAGTTTAAGCAAAAAAGTTGGGATATGGATATATTGAGAAGATTCATCTGGGTGTTAGTTACAGTTTGAAATAAACAGCTTCTCAGTGAGCAACTTTATTTTTAGAGTAAGCTAGTTCATTCTCTTGAATATTCTGTTGCTCATCATGGTCTATGAATGAATATACTTAATGTGTAGCACTGTGAACAGCTACGATGAGATGAACACAAAGTATGCAGAATTTTCTTATATAACTCCACTTGTTTGTGTTCTCCCTCCATGGAGTCCGTTTGCTCACAGGTGGAAGTGTTACATTGCCCATTATTGTCTTCAAATAATTTTTCTGGATGGTTAATGATTAATCCTTATAACTCTAGAATTGTTTGCATTATTTCTCTTTCATGGGTAAAGAAACTGAGGTAGACAAGTTAGGAAATTAAGACATTTGCCAAAAGCCAAAGAGAGTGTTTTATGAGACTTGAGATGAAGATGAGGCCAGACTTCTGCCTCAAGTTCTGTGCATATAGTCCTCCTGCTCCATGAAAAATACATAACATTTAAATATTTACATTTTGCTAACAGTAGCAGAAATAATGCCAATAAATGTTAATTAAGCAGCCACAAGATGATTAAATCACTGATTTAATCACTGGCCTCCCCAGTGAGAGGAAATCTATTAGCATTTTCTCATGGACTCTCAGAAGCTTCACTGTGATCTGTCTCCATGAGCTGAAACAAACAAAATTTCTGATCAAAGAGATTTGTCCCAAGGGGGATCAACTTTGCCAGAAGATACTGATCTCATGGCTGGTAGGGAGTGGATGCTTATCTGATGGCAGCCAGAAATAGCAGCATGACTCTTAGAAAGGGATTTGTAGTCAAGAACAGTAACCCTCTGGGGGTCAGGGGCCAACTATGGCCTCCCAGCACCCGCCATTATCTGATTCTACATTTTTCAAAAAGGGGCCATTTCTGCTTGCTGCTTTCATAGATGAGGTCTCTACAGATACAAGTAGTCTTGTGTTCCTTACCTATGGCCACAAGATACCAGGTGAGCGTGTGTCTGTGTGTCTGTGTGTGAATTGGGGTGGGGGTCAGCTTTATCTTTCTTCCTTCATCCAGTTCTTTATCTAGCCCCCAGCCAAGTTGGAGACTGGCTTCATTGCCTCCACTAAGCATAGAAGCTAGTTGCATGCATTCTCTTTCCTGTCCAGAGATTTTCCCCAGACCCTTTTCTTTGCATTCCCATAGGTTAATACTGCATCTTTGCTTTCCTGTTCCCTGCTGCCTCCCCTCCCCCACAACAAAGGCATGGGGAGTCTTCCTCTCCTCTTTAAGGCAACTCTTGTGAATATTGTCAGACGAGGACCCCCTTTATGGCCTGGAGTCTCTTCTTTGCGGTCTTGCAACTTGGCACTGAGAATTCAGGTGTGTGCTTGGTAGATAGGCAGCCCCTGGTTTGCATGCCAGGAGTTTCCTCCCAGGCTGGATTTCTAGCATTGCCTAAGGTCACAAACTCTTGTCATTAAAGGAAGGGGAGCTTTTCTAACAGAAAAGATTTCAGTTACAAGCAAGAATCTATAGGAAGAAGAATCTCAAAACAAGAAACATGCCATTCATTCAGTCTGAAAATATCCTTACAGACGTTGGGACTAAAAAAGCCACAATGCCGACACTAAACAAACTATGGGAGACATAGGTAGCTCATGCTCACAACACAGAAGGTAAGTGTCCTGACAGGTTGATCCATAAAAAGCAGCAAAATAAAACTGGGTTCAGGAAGTCTGCCTGGGAGAAGGGATGCTCCAGTTGAGTTTTGAAGGATAAAGGGTAACTGTAGATAAGATTGTATTTAGGAGGCTTTTACAATTATCAGGTGAGACAGTAATCCAAGTGGACAGATTATAGCTATTAAAAGACCTTCATCTGGTGGCTCACTGCCTTGGGGAGGAAGTGGGGCTGGTAGTGAGAGAGGGAAACATTAGGAAAAGCTGTTGGATTTCCTCTTTTGAGTATCTTGGTGGTAAAGGTACCAGCCATTGAGATGAGAATACAGGAAGGGTATTGGACTAGTGGGACGGAAAGGAGTTTGGTTTTGGGTGTGTTGTCTTTGAGGTACTTGTTGGTCTTCCAAGTGAAGATGACATTATACTTGTCTGTGTGTTTCACAGATCCAGTACCAGACTCAAAGTGATGTACCTACTGCCAGCCCCTAGCAGGGAAGCTTCCCATTAGCAGAAAGTCTTAGCATTTCTGGAGCAGCAGAAAACTTTTTCCTTATGAATGTATAGACTTGTAGAAATGGAAGCATCCTTAGAGAACAACGCCTAGCCTCATTTTGCAGATTTGTCTAACGTTAGCACCATTAGACGAAACAATGACTACTATAGGAAGGATGAAAAAGGTCCAACAAAGATTTCTGCTGCCCATAACACAGAATGCTAGGGATTATGGAGTCCTTCTGTGTATCAATTTTGGGCCTTCTTTATTCATATATGAATAATAATTTAGAAAGTACATACTTACTAAAAAGATGTCATGAATAAATGACTTTGGGGAAAAAAAGACCATTCTTTGTCTCAGTGCTCTGATTCAGAAATCCTTAGTAGCCTAGGATAACCTTTATGCTCCTGGACAAGGTCATAAAGAAATTAGAATCAGACTCTGAATAACTAGGACAATCACCCTTGATATTTCTCCCTCACACTCAACTCTATAAAGTACAGCAATTCAACATTTACTGAGAATCTCTTCTGCACTGGGCACTGTGCTAAGTCCATGACTCAGAGACAGGAACGGAAATTACAAGGTATGATCTCAACTTTCAAGTTGCTTCTGGCCTAGGAGAAGAAGGATGTATTTAAAGAAAACATTATGACTTTAATCCTTGATTTGTTTTATCAACAGTTTTATTTCTCAAAAGGTTAAGAAAGCAATTAACGGAACCAATGCTTTGGGTCTACCTGTGAGAAACATACAGGAAAGAATCATTAAACTAATTTTACCCTCTTTTTATTATTTTATTTTATTTTCTTCTTAAAGAAAGTTAAACCTTACCAGAAAATATTTCATTCAACACATGTAAGAGGAAATTAGGACTGAGGGAGAGAAAAGTTCAAGGATTCTAATGTGGAGGAACTTCATCCTGGATTATTCTCAGAATTTACAGATATAACCTTCCAATGCTACTTAGTGATTTTTTGAGGAAATGAGAAGTCCTACAGAGATGCCCCCCAAACAGAAGGAATACTCTTGATTAAAAAAAAAAAAAAAATGTGTGTGTGGGGGGGGTTCCCTGGGTGGCTCAGTGCCTTTGGCCCAGGGCCTGATCCTGGAATCCCGGGATCAAGTTCCGCATCGGGCTCCCTGCATGGAGCCTGCTTCTCCCTCTGCCTGTGTCTCTGCCTCTCTCTCTGTGTGTCATGAATAAATAAATAAAACCTTTAAAAAAAATGTGGGGGGAAAGGGTAAGTTTTCAAACCATAGCAGATGAGCTTAATGGCAATGGAGGGCAATGTTCTAGACCAGATTTGCTTTTTAAAAAGGCTAACAAATACTCAGAAAAGAAAGCACAATTAATGTGAATCAACTCTGCTAATTAAGAGTAAATCATGCCAAATTCATCCTGCTTTCCTTTTTGATATGGCTACTGTGCTGACACAGGATGAAAACAGAGTAGACATTGTGTATCCAATTTATTTGGGAACACCACATGTGGTTTTAGAGCCATGATTTCAAAGATATCGCAAGAACATTAAAAATTCTCAGAACATAGCCTTTTAGAGCCCTTCCTTTAGGTGTAATTAAATTCCCATGTATTTGCAGTGTCCTAGTACCCAATCAACTGAGAGTCATCGTACAGCCCCGAAGGCTATTAGAGAGAGCCCGGCAGTTACATTTTAGTTATTTATTCACTTTATCTCATGCTATCCTCTCTCAACTCTTCAACCTTTCCATTAATCTGTTAGCCTGTCTTCAGACTCTGTTTGCTCTAAGTTGCTTTTTTCAGACCCTAGAACTTGATTAAGGAAAATATCTATGCAATTCATCAAAGCCAGAGGAAAAGCCAAGCAGTGTTTCAAGTCTTAAGTATAGTGTCACCTTTTGCTTTACCTCCACATTTATTAACTAGGTCAAGTGGTGGACATGGGCCCCTGAGGGTCTCTGTTTGACCTTGATTGGGATCTGGCTGCCTTGAGAAAAACAACCTGACTCTGAGTATAGATTGCTTTTGATTTTGGTGATACTAGATCAGTGGCTTTCCAATTTTTCCTGTTTTGATTCATATTACAGATAGCCTTTATATGTACCATCCTCTCATGGTTCTACCCAGGTGTGGTAAGGGTCAGACTGGGAGCAGTCTACTTGCAAGTCTGGGCAGCCTAGTTCTAGGTCCGCCATTTTTTTTTTTTTTTTCATTCAAGAGAGACATACTGAGTTGTGAGTGAAATTCATGTTATTTTGGTGATATAATCTTGATTCTGGTTTGTTTATTAAAAATCCAATTCTCCATATACCTTAGTATTTATTATAGGTGACAAATTACAACATCTAATAACTGATTGTACCACACAACTGAATTGTGACCTAGGCCTGAGAAATGGACCCTAGGCCTGAGAACAGTGTTGCAGCCAATGGTTTCAAACAGTAACATGAATTGGTTACCTTACAGGGGTGGGGAAGGAATGTAGTTCTTTTTGTGCTTCTAATGGTTGAGCAAACGTTCCCAGCACACTGGTGAAAAAGATGTCTTTGTCTTCCTAATGTTTTTGAGATTTAAGCAAACAAATAACAAACATCCCTATCTTTGGACTGTCTGTTCTTTAATTACCCCACGTCTTTGCTCCCTTTTTCTTCCATCAAAATCTGCACTTCAGAAAAAGATCTGACATCATTCATTAACACTGTAGTATACATTTAAGTGTACTTCTTTTTTCTGGAAAAGCCATATTGTTTGCATTTTTTTTTTTGCCTTATCTCCATAGTAGAGTTGAAAGTATTCCTATCCAAACATTGTAATTTTGTGTACTTGCCCTAAAATCAGATTGTTTGAAGCTTCGATCAAGTAAGATGGGTTACCCTTTCTTGAAATCATGAAAATAGGCAACTGCCAAGGAAGGCACCATTGACTCACAGATTCCTCTGCTAGGTGCTTCAGAATTTGCTGGCTTAGATCAGTTAGTCCTTTCCCACTGCTGTAGTAACCCCTCAGTAAAGGGTCCAGTTCACTGAAATTTAAAAATTGCCCCTCTTTATAGGAAGGACCATTTGATTCAGCCCATTTTCCCAGACTAACTCTTTCAGATAAGAATATTATAAATTGAATAATAAAAGCAAATCTCACAGAGAATGAAAAAAAGAAAATTGAGGCTTATATCAATTCTAACCCATACATGGACATAGGATCCCTCCTCAGTAATCCTTTTATAATTTTATCTACAACTTTGCTAAATTAAATACATGTGCTAAGCAACTCATCATGGTTTTGTTTTTTAATTAAAAATTAGGGCTGGATACTGAGAGAAATCTCCCATTGACTAAGCACTTAGGCACTCAACTGCAGTTTAAAATAAACCATAGTCTAATTAGATATTTGATACCTTTTAATTTCTTTAATTTTAAAAGTCAAATTGGAGTTAATAACCACCATTTAAAATAAGAGTCTGAAAAATTCCATAGACATTTGTGAAGAAGATAAATACAAAGAATTTAAAGGAATAAGGACCAAAGTTTCCCTACAGGTGTGCCACTCTCAAGCCTGCAGGCCTATGTTACTGTTGAGGAATCAAGTTAGCATAAATAACAGGACATTTTACTGGCAGTGTTTCTAATCTGTGAAACTCTATATTCTGTTCCATGTAGTTATAGACCACCTGCTCTGTGCTTCAGCACTAAGATTGTGGGAAACCCAGAAGAGGTTGAGGCCTGGTTGCTGTTGTCATGGTGCCATGACAATCTTTCTAAAACACAAATTCATTCATCAGTTCAGGCTACTATAATAAAATACTGCAGACTGAGTGGCTTAAACAGTTATGGAGGCCATAAGTCTGAGATCAGCAGCCAGCGTGGTAAGCTTCTGGTGAGAGCTCTCTTCCTAGCTTGCACAGATACCCCCTTATTCTGTCCTCACATGGCTCTTCTTTTTCTTCTAAAGCCACTAATTCCACCATGGGACTCCACTCTCAGGGTCTTTTCAAAACCAAATTACCTCCCAATGGTAATGAAGCAGTTAGGGTTTCAACATATGAACTTTGGAGTAGGGGGTGTCACAGGCACTCATTCCATAATAACGTCTCTTAAAAGACCTTGAAAGTATCTTTCACCTTGAATTAGAAACCTCACAATGACTTCCTGACTCTCCATTGCTTTCCAGCCCATCTCCTATCTTTCTCCTTACAAGCGACCTTCATTTATTCTAGGCCATCTACAATGTGAATTCTGATGACTTTTTTTTTAAAGATTGATTGATTTATTCTGAAAAGAGTGTAAGCAAGTGCACAAATTAGAGTAGGGATAGAGGGAAAGGATCTCAAGCAGATTCCCCAGTGAGCATGAAGCCTGACACGAGGTTCAATCTCATGACACTGAGACCATGACCTGAACCAAAATCAGGAGTCAGCTGTTCAACCGACAGAGCCACCCACGCCCCCCAGATGACCTTTTATACATTATGTTCCATCAGCCTGGGATCCCTTCCTTAACTTGTCTACTTGAGGGGATCCCTGGGTGGCGCAGCGGTTTAGCGCCTGCCTTTGGCCCAGGGCGCGATCCTGGAGACCCGGGATCGAATCCCACATCGGGCTCCCGGTGCATGGAGCCTGTTTCTCCCTCTGCCTGTGTCTCTGCCTCTCTCGCTCTCTCTGTGTGACTATCATAAATAAATAAAAATTAAAAAAAAAAAATCTCTTTGAAAAAAAAAAAAAAAAAAAAAAAAAAAAAAAAAGGGATCCCTGGGTGGCGCAGCGGTTTAGCGCCTGCCTTTGGCCCAGGGCGTGATCCTGGAGACCCGGGATCGAATCCCACGTCAGGCTCCCGGTGCATGGAGCCTGCTTCTCCCTCTGCCTATGTCTCTGCCTCTCTCTCTCACTGTGTGCCTATCATAAATAAATAAAATAAATTTAAAAAAAAAAAACAAAAAAAAAAACTTGTCTACTTGAATAATTCTTACTCTTCAAAATTGAATATAACCTCTATTTTCTCCTATTTTACTCCAGACTTTTTCTTATTCAGTCATCTGGGGCATTTGTTCTTAGGAATAAGTTACCTCAGGCATTATTGTCTCAGGAAAAGCAGAAAATAAAAGACAAAGAAGTCCATCTTTGCTTTTTGGTTTTTAAAAGCCTTAGGCCCTCAGGGGAAGAGAAACCATGGATTTGTGAAAATAATAATGCATAAAAACAGTTTTTCCCCCTATCACAGATGAAGCCACCAGAGGTGAATTCTCTATTATTTGGGCGGGAAGGAGTATAGCAGACATGAAGAATGAGTAAGCAGTTGGGGAGGGTACCAGGTGGACGGGGAGAAGCAGATCTCTTAGAGAGGTGTGTGTGTACCTGAAAGCATAGGAGGCTATGTTTTATCCTGTAGGGGGTAGCCCTAGAGAGGATATGCTGTGTGGTCCATCTCAGCCCTGGAGACCACACAGGAGCCCCCAGTCCAGGGAACTGTGGCATCTCAGAATGATTACATGAAGGAAAGTGCCGTAGGATTTCAGCACCCATAGTTTCCCAAAGTGCAGCAGCAGCAGCAGCAGCAGCAGCAGCAGCAGCAGCAGGAAGACCATTGCCAGAGGGAGTTGCTGGATTGGATGTGTCCTTTTACTGGATGTGAAGGATGACTTCAGTGTGACCTGCATGGACTAGCCCTTTGGAGCAGGTAGGAGGATGGATGGCCCTGTAGATGCCAGCTACCCTCTCCACCTCTCTAAAACCTAGATACTACAAACATTTCCAGAAGGTAACTTCATCTCCGAACTGATGGAGATGAAGATTCCATCATTTTTTTCATTAAAAAAAAAAAAATCAAATGTACTACACATCAGAATTTGTAGACAGAGATTCCAGAGCATACAAGTCTTTGACAATACTTTTAATGAACCTTCTGATTGTTCTCCCTGAGAAAATGAGGAATTCTTTCATTTTAAAAAAAGAAAATATCCTTCTTCAAAAGGTTATTATAAGGTTTAATGATAGCATGTTTATAGTATAACAACTGATTTATTGACAGCCCTCAGTAATTGGTGGATTGTATTCCAATGTTTCTGGCTCATCTTTGCATAGTGCCTGGCAACAAAGCAGACACTCATATGGTCACTGAACCAAACCACGATCTATGATCTAATTAATAGAAAAGTTGGCACATATTTAAAAAATCTATCTATCTATCTATCTATCTATCTATCTATCTATCTATCTATCAATCCTGCCACTGTCTCTATATTTGTAGAGTGGTATATAACCTATATGCAGTAATAGTACAGAATGGAAGGAGAAATTATTTTTGTTAATTGTCTAGTTTCCTAAAATCTGAACTTCAGGAAAGAAGAAAGTTTGCTTGGCAAAGAAATCAGATATCCTTAGCTAGAATATGAAATCAATGATCTCCCATCTCCTGGACCAGTGAAAACTTTGGCTCTGATTCCAGCTTAAGAATGTACAATAACTTTCAGTGCAACTCTGTTCACACATGAATCTAGACACCCATCAAAATTTTTTATGGCATTTAGTTAAATTTGAAAAAAAAATACTTAGAAGAGCCTCTGAGAAATCCAGGGCTACATCACAGTGGGAAATGTCAGTGGCTGTTACAAGATGACAGGAAGCAAGTTTTCTGTCTACAGGAGAAAAGGAAGGGAAGGCTGTGGAACCCAGGTAGAGGGAGCAGAACAGCACCTCCCCCAATGGTACTACCCACCCCTCCTGGCCCTGAATCATAGGTTGCCTACCTTCTGGGGTACCTGCTGGGACATCAGACCATAGTGCAGGATGCTAAAGTCCTTGGAGAGACAGTGGCTGTGATTGCTTGGCAGTATCAAGGAAATCAGATAACTAATCAGATACCTGGTTTCTTTATCTGCATGAGGTAGAAAATTAATTGGAGAATAGACCTACAGTGAAGGTGTGAGACAACCAAGAGGGTGACTTGATGTTTGCTGCACTTGACTAGAAAAAATAAATTCTGTAAGTTAATTGCCAGATAGGAATGAAATGAAATTTCTTTCTGATCCAGCAGGACTTCCTTTCCCTCTCCTCCTTATTCTTCTCCTGCTCCTCCCTCTTTTCTCACCAACCAGCCCTCTCCACCTCTTTTTAGATATCCATTAGTTGAACAGCCTTGGGAAGCCACAGATTAGGGAACTTTAGTCCAAAGATGTCATAAAAATCTAAAATCTTAAATGGGATCCAGATGAGAGAAAGGGAAAATAAATGATTTTTGTAAAAGGCCCTACATCTACAGAAATGGAAATAAAGAGACCTTAGTGAGTCTTTTTGCTAAGAAAGGATTGTGACTATGTGGAATGGTGGCATCTATTTTTTTCCACAGGGAGTCAGAACGAAGTTTAATAGGCAATTACAGTGGGGTGGAGTGGGAAAATTAGAACAAATGCTACAAGTTTACTGGGAGATACTGAGACCTGCATAACCAAGATATGTCGATTCAGTTCAGTTGTCTTGCTGGGTACTTTTGTTTATTTGTTTGTTTTTAGCAGTATAATGTTACAAAGACATTAGACCAAGGTTTCTCATCATTGACATTATTAACATTTTGGGGTACAGGGATGTCCAGAGTATTGTAGGATGTTTAGCAGCATCCCTGATCTCTACCTACTAGATGCCAGTAGTACTCTCCTAAGCTCTGATGATCAAAAATGCCTCTAGGCATTGCCAAATGGTCCCTAGGTAGGGACAGGAAATTAACCCTTGTTAACACCACTGCATTGCAGTATAGACTAGCTGGACATTCACTGAGGTTTTTAGCCTGTGATTTTTGTAGTCTAAAGTGGAGCAGAAAACTTCTTCATAGTGAAAAAGGAAATTCCACCGTTTGTGAAAACATGGCTTGACCTTGAGGGCATTATACTAAGTGAAATAAGAAAGACAAACACTGTATAATATCATTTATGTATGGAATCTAAAGCAACCTTCCTCCTCAAAACCCTAAACTCATAGAAAAAGAGATCAAGTTTGTGGTTACCAGAAATGAGGGATGGGAGTTGGGGGAATTGGAGGAAGGTGGTTAAAAGATACAAACTTTCAGTTATAAGATAAATAAGTCCTTGGGATTAATATACAATATGATGATTATAGCTAACACTGATATATAGTAGATTGGAAATTTACTAAGAGTAAATCCCAAAGGATTTCACAAGGAAAAAAATTTTTTTCTTTTCTCTTTTTTGTATCTTTAGTAGGCACTAGATGTTAAACTAAACTGTGGTAGTAATTTCATAATACAGGTAAGTCAAGTCATTCATTATCCTGTACACTTTAAACTTCTACAGGGCTGTATGTCAATTATATCTAAATAAAACAAAGAAAAAATAAAATATGGTTAAAAAAATACTACAAAATTCACCTTCATGACAAAAAGCACCCAATGTCCCCATGAAGAGTGAAAATGGTGAGTTGAATTGAGGCCATGGCAATACCTAATCACAGCCCGTTGTCTTTAACCCCTCTAGCCACTGACCCCAGACTAGAGCTCTGCTTCAAAGAATTCCAAGTTACATGTAGTAGCTACCATCTTTGGAGTCCAAATGTATAGGAAAAGGAGCATTTGAATTGGATTTGAAAGTTTAATGAACAATTTGGAACAAACCTGAGATAAAGTGGTAAACACAACAGATAAACACATTTTAGGAGTAACACATAAGCATTTAACTTCAAGTAAGTCCCATGTCGGATTCTAAGAGAAGAAAGTACAGATGCTGAATTTAAAAAGCAAAAGAATAGAGTTAAAACACCCAACACATGAAATGATGGGTAAAACAACCGTTAGCAATTAACTAAATGATGTTCATCCTTATAATACCTGTATTGAGAGGTTAAAAAGAAAAAGTTTGGACACTGTATTCCACTTTGCCCTTTTCACCTGGCTCTTATGATAGTCTTAATGTTTTTCTACTTTTCCCAGGGCAACTGACCCCTGATCACACACAACACAACTCACTGAGAGATTAGATAAGTATTGTCTGGAGAACAATAAGAGTTGGTAGATAAATTGGAAAGGTTTACAAAGAGGATACAAAGAGTGGTTATCATAAGGATAGTACAGGACTGGGATGTGGGTCCTGTGTGCTCCATCAGGTATGAGCCTGAGCCCACCATTGCCATCCAATCCTTTTTATAATTGACCTCGAATAGAAGGTCAATGCGATATTGACCAAATTTGCAAATAGCACAAAGCTTGCAGGTAGGGGAGATAAGGATGATGACATATTACAAACCCAGCAGGATATAGATAATTCAGATCACTGGTTGAACAAAAGTGAGATGAGGTTTAATATAAAGACACGCAAAATAATATATGCACCTGAGAGAAAATAACTCTCAGCACAGATTCAAATTATGGAGGTATTACTCAGGAAGCTGTCATGCTGAGTGAGATTTGGGGAGGATGGTGGATAACAAATTGAATAGGAGTTCACAGTGCAATGCCACAGCGAAGAAGGGCTGTGCTATTTTGAGATGTTTAGACAATGTAAAGTGATCTTTGAAAATACAAGAGGGGACAGAGAATTGCTTTATACCATCTCACCTTGAACTCCCTGGTCCCCTGACTTTAACAAAGACAGCAATGAGAGGGGAGATTTAGCAAAGATAGTCATTTGAATGCTATTCAAAATGATGCACGAGTGTCCCTCAGAGAAGTCAAATTGTCTTCTCATGCCAGGCAAACACACATTTATAAAGTTTTCTCATGGAAAGGTCCTTCTGCTACTATATGTCCTTTAATGCCTTGTTGACTTTCAGAAACAGAAAAAAAGAAACAAACAAAAATTCCTTTAGGGAGCATAAAAATTAGAATGCTTCATATGTTTAGTAATCTTTATTGGGTGTAAATTCTTACCTGCTAAAATCTTGGACTCTAATAGGAAAAGAGATGACAACATTACCATACAAGGACAACTCAGTCCTTATAGTAGACTACTATAATTAAGCTAACAATAAAGGCTCAAAAGGAGAGTCAATTAGGAAAGATTTCAAAGTGTTCTCCCCTCCCCATTCATGTGATTGAAAGATGAGTAGCAGAAGGAGTGGAAAGATGACTCAAAAGAGAGAAACTGGGAAGGCCTGTCTGGCTCAGTGGTTGAGCGTCTGCCTTGGGCTCCGGGCCTGATCCCGGGGTCCTGGGATCAAGTCCCACATTGAGTTCCCTGGAGGGAACCTGCTTCTCCCTCTGCCTATGTCTCTGCCTCTCTGTGTCTTTCATGAATAAATCAATAAAATCTTTAAAAAAGAGAGAGAGAAACTGGAGCCTGGGAGGCAGGTAAAAAGGAAATGATTGGCACCTGAGCTTGCCACTAGAGGTGTCAGGAATGGAAAGAACTGAAGGGCAGAGAATTTGAGTGAAGGAAAAAATTAGTGATGCTGCAGTAATTGTGTAATTAGTAATACTGATGCTTTGGCCTCAGACTAACTGGATTTTAATCTGGACTTGAGTACTTAGGAGATACAATACATACAATTTATTTAACCTCTCTGAGACTCTGATTTTTTTTATCAAATTATAAAAACAACTTTGCAAGGCTATTTATTATGAGAACTAAAAATAATATATATATGAAGCACTTAGATGTCAAGACGTGTATGAGGTAAATGATAAATGTTTACAATGTTAGTGACTGATCAGTTGTTGAAGCCATAGAGGAAAAACAGTAAAGAATTATGAGGTTTTATTCCTGGATGGATTTTGATACTATTTTAGATGATATAATACCCTGGATTTTAATTTTGCCAGAATTTGCCTCTTGAGGTGTTTTATCCACTACCAAATGTGGTGAGAGTCACTAAAATAGTGCAGTTGTGTAAAAATTCTGAATCTGGTTTTCAAAACTTGGAGAAGTGGGGATGTGTTAGCATTTCTGTGGAACAGATTTTGAATTTTTTTGGTGGGCCTAGGTCAATTTGAAAAAGAACTTAGGGCTAAAAATTTTCAGCTCATTGGACCATACATAGGATATTTTAAAAACATAAGTATCTCGCTAAAGTTATAGAAATTACTCATGCTCAATTTCTAATTCACATTTAATTCCACACATATAACGGCAATGTTTTTATGCAAGTCAAGAGTGTATATAGTGGGAAAATTTCCATATGACAGTATCCGGATAAATAAACAAAGCAATAGATTTACAATGCTCCAAATGGAGGGAATAGTGAGCATACCTACTGAGCATTAAGATTTATCTTGTCTTAGCTTTTATGTCTAGGAATGCTATTGGCTGTCATCGCATGATCCATAGCCATAGGAACAAGATAGAAATATCTGGTTAAAATAGTCACAGTATGATGCTTCTTTGCACATTCATTTATTCATTTTGTTATCATTTAAAAGACCTTTTATTTCTGTCATTCAAACAATAATCACTTCTAAAACTTACAATGATGTGTTAAAACAAAATATAATTAGTACTGTAATGCCTGAAGTGTACCTAAGTTTATTGATAACAGATGGCTAATAAAAAAAGAGAAAGGTTAATATTAATACTTATGATCATCTTTCCAATCACCCAAATTTATTTTCACGTTTTGATATTCTAGAGCAGAGGTCAGTAATCTTCTCCTGTAAAGGAGAAGATAGTAAATATTTTAGTTTTGTGGGCCAAGAGGTAAAATCTGGGATATTATATAGGCACTTATATAAAAGAGAGAAAACAGATGTCCATAAATTTTTAAAATAAAAATTAATTATTATTAATCAATAGAACTCAGTTGATATTATCATAATTGAATACAATTTTTTGTAATATAGGTCTTTTACTGAGAAAAATGGAATTTTGAGGTGAGGTAACAGTTTGCTTATTTGGGTTTCAAAGTTAGTATGCCTTGTCATCCTGGTAGAAATGTGGCCTCCTCCTTCTACAAAGCCTTCCCTGGCCTCTCTGAAAACAGAGATCTTTTTTTTCAGGGAATGCTCCAGAATGTGTTGCCAGTACTTTCGGCACTTTTGTATTACCCTCATAGTGTTGGATCTTTTCAACACAGGGAGGCACGTTTATAGCACAGGGTCTGGGGTAAGACTCCCTGAATGTGAATTCTAGCAGAATTGAAAATTTTTAGTTGTGTGATCTTTGACTACTTATTTCATTGTGCTTATCTATAAAATGGATATTAGTCCCTACTTTATAGAGTTGTAAATATTAAATGAATTAATAAAGATTTAGGGACACCCTGGTTTAGTGTCAAGCATCTGCCTTCAGCTCAGGGTGTGATCCCAGGGTCCTGAGATGGAGCCCTGCATCGGGATCCCTGCAGGGAGCCCGCTTCTTCCTCTGTCTGGTCTCTGCCTCTTTCTCTGTGTCTCTCATAAACAAATAAAAAAAAATTTTTTTTAAAAAGAAAAGATTTGGAAGAATTCATGGCATATTATAAAGCTCTCAATATAAATATTATCCTTTGTGTTTTTATTTTTTTAATTTTTAAAATTTTATTTTAAATTCCAGTATAGTCAACAAATATTGTCCTTCTTTTGCTACTTTTCATTTATGATTGAAGTATAATTAAAATACAAAGTTATATTAGTTTCAGGTATACAAAATTGATTTGATAATTCTGTATATTACTCATTGCTCACCAAGTAGGTATAGTCACCATCAGTCATCATACAAGGTATTACAATGTTGACTATATTATCTATGTTGTACTTTTCATCTCTGTGACTTATTTTGTAACTGGAAGTTTGTCCCAATTCCCCTCTGGTCGCCACCAGTTTTTTCTCTGTACTTAAGATTCCATTTGTTTTTGTTTGTTCATTGTTTTCTTTTTTAGATTCCACATATAAATGAAATCATATGGTATTTGTTTTTTTCTGTCTTATTTCAGTTAGCATAATACCCTCTGGGTACATCAATGCTCTAGCAAATGGCAAGGTCTTGGGGTTTTTTTATGGCTGAGTAATAATCCATTATATTTTTGTGTGTGTCTAATATATGAGGTTCTAAATGTGTGTGTGTGTATAATAATCCATTATATCTATTATCTATCATCTATCTTTATTCATCTAGCTGCTTCCATATCGTGTGTATTGTAAATAATGTTGCAATAAACAGAGCTCATGTATTTTTTCAAATTACTGTTATTTTCTTTGGGTAAATACACGGTACTGGAATTACCTGATCACATAGTATTTCTATTATTTTTTTTAGGAACTTCTATAGTATTTTCCACAATGGTTGCACCAATATACATTCCCATAAATACCACAGAATTGTTTCTCTTTTTCCACAACTTTGACAATATTTGTTGTTGTTTTTTTTTTTGAGATTTTATTTATTTATTCATGAGAGAGGCAGAGACACAGGCAGAGAGAGAAGCAGGCTCCATGCAGGAAGCCCGACATGGGACTCAATCCCAGGTCTCCAGGATCACGCCCTGGACGGAAGGCAGGCGCTAAACCGCTGAGCCACCCGGGCTGCCCCTATATTTATTATTTATTATTGTTTTGATACTAGACATTCTGAGAGGTGTGAGATGATGTCTCATTGTGGTTTTGATTTGTATGTCCCTTATGATTAATGATACTGAGCATATTCTCATGTGTCTGTTGGCCTTCTGTATGTCTTCTTTGGAAAAATATCTATTTAGGTCCTCTGCCATTTTTTAATTGGACTTTTTTTTTTTTTTTTGGTTTTGAGTTGTATAAGTTTTTAAAAATATATTTTGGTTATTAACATCTTATCAGATATATTATCTACAAATATCTTCTCCCATTCAGTTGGTTGCCTTTTAATTTGTTGACAATTTTCTTCGCTGTGCAAAAGCCTTTTATTTTGGCATAGTTCCAATATTATTTTTGCTTTTATTTCTCTTGCCTGAGGGACACATTCATAAATACATTGCTAAGGCTGATGTCCAAGTTCATTGCTTATGTTTTCTTCTAAGAATTTTGTGATTTCAGGTCTAACATTTGGTCTTTAATCCATTCTGAGTTTGTTTTTGTGTATGGGGTTAGAAATTTTCTGTTTCATTCTTTTGCATGTAGTCTCCCAAAAACCACTTCTTGAAGAGACTTCCTTTCCCCTATTGTCTATATTTTCCCTTCTTTGCCATAGAATAATTGGCTATATATTCATGGGTTTATTTCTGGGCTCTCTATTCTATTGATCTATGTATCTGTTTTTGTGCCAGTACCATACTATTATGATTACTATAGATTGGCAGTATAGTTTGAAATCTGGAATTGTGATACCTCCAAATTTAGTTTTTCTCAAGATTGTTTTAGCTATTTGAGATCTTTTGTGGTTCAATACAAAATTTAGGATTTTTCATTCTAGTTCTGTGAAAAATGCTACTGGTATTTTGACAAGGATTGCACTGAATCTTTAGATTACTTTGGGTAGTGTACTATGGATATTTTAACGATATTAAATCTTCCAATCTATGAGCATGGTATATCATTTCATTTGCCTGTGTCATCTTCAATTGCTTTCTTCAAGGTCTTATAGTTTTCAGAGTATAGATCTTTCACATTCTTGGTTAACTTTATTTCTAGGTATTTTATTATTTTTGGTTCAATTAAAAATGGATTGTTTTCTTAATTTCTCTTTCTGCTACACTTTTTTATTAGAATATAGAAATGTAAGAAATTTCTGCATATGAATTTTGTATCCTGCAACTTCACTGTATTCATGTATTAGTTCTAATAGTTTTTTGGTGGAGTCTTTAGGGTTTTCTATATATTGTATTATGTCATCTGCAAGTAGTAATGGTTTCACTGTTTCCTTGTTAGTTAGGATGTCTTTTATTTCTTTCTGATATCTGATTGCTGCAGCTAAGGCTTCCAAATCTATATTGAATAAAGTGCTGGGTGGATATCCTTGTCTTGTTCCTGATCTTAGAAGAAAAGCTCTCAGGTTTTCACCATTGTGTATGATGTCAGCTGTGGGTTTTCTATAATTGAGGTGTTTCCTCTAAACCCACTTATTTGAAAGTTTTTATCACTTACATATATTCTACTTTGTCAAATAATTTTTCTGAGTCTATTGAGATATTCACCTGATTTTTGTCCTTCCTCTTGTTAATGTGATGTTAATTTTATCAAATGCTGTTTCTTCATCTTTTGAGATGATCACATGATTTTAATCCTTCATTTTGTTAATATGGTGTATCATATTGATTGATTTGTGAATGTTGAACCTCCCTTGTGTCTCTGGAATAAATCCAATTTGATTGTGGTGAGTGATCCTTTTAACCTATCAGTGAATTTAGTTTGTTAATATTTTGTTGAGGATTTTTGCATCTATGTCCACCAGATATGTTTGATATGACGTTTTCTTTTTTTGTAGTGTCTATCTGACTTTGTTATCAGGCCTTACAGAATGTATTGAAAATTTTCCTTTTCTATTTTTTTTTTGGAATAGGTTGAGAAGGATAGGCATTAACTCTTCTTTAATCGTCTGATAGAATTCACCTGTGAAGTCATCTGATCCTGAATTTATGTTTGGTGGGTTTTTTTGTTACTGATTCAGTTTTTGTTCTTAGTAACAAATATGTTCAAATTTTCTATTTATTTCTGATTTAGTTTTGGAAGATTGTGTGTTTCTAGAAGTTTATACATTTCTTCTAGACTGTCTAATTTGTTGGCATATAACTTTTGATAATACCCTCATAATTCTTTGCATTTCTGTGGTCTCATTTGTTATTTCTTCTCCATTTTTTATTTATTTGAGTTCTCTTTTTTTCTTGAATAGTCTCACTAAAGGCTTAACAATTTTGTTTATCTTTTCAAGGAATTAGCCCTTGGTGTCATTTATCTGTTTTTTGGATTTTTTTAAAAGTCTCTGTTTATTTCCACTCTAATCTTTATTATTTTCTTCCTTCTACTTCCTTTTGGTTTGTTCTTTTCATTCTAGTTCCTTTTGTAGTATGGTGAGATTGTTTAAGATTTTTCTCATCTCTTGAGGTAGGCCTATGTTGCTATAAACTTCCCTCTTAGGACACTTCTGATGTTCAAAATCCAAAAATTTTGGACTTTTTATTTTCATTTGTCTCCATCTATTTTTTAATTTCCTCTGATTTCTTTATTGACCAATGTTGATTAGCCTCCATCTGATGTGATTTTTTTCTAGTTCTTTCCTTATAATTGATTTTTAGTATACCATTGTGGTCAGAAAAGGTGCTTGATATGATTTCAATCTTAAATTTTTGAGACTTCCTTTATGACTTATTACTGATCTATTCTGAAGAATATTCCATGTGCACTTGAAAAATATGTATTCTTCTGTTTTTAGATGAAATATTCTATATAAATCTGTTAAGTACATAGTCTAATGTGTCATTAAAAGTCACTGTTTCCTTATTGAGTTTTCTATCTGGATGATCTATCCCTTGACGTGAGTGGGGTGTTATAATCTCCTACTAATACTGTAATATTGTTCATTTCTCCCTTTATATCTGTTAATATTTGCTTTATATATTTAGATGCTTCTATGTTGGGTGCATAGATACTTACAATTGTTATAACCTTTTGTTGGATTGATCCCTCTTTCATTATGTAGTGCCTTTCTTTGTCTCCTGCTATAGTCTTTGTTTTAAAATCTATTTTGTCTCATATAAACTTTGCTACCGTGGCTTTTTGTCTTGCTTCCACTTGCAAAAAGTATGTTTTTCCATCCCCTCACTTGTAGTCTATATGTATCTTTAAGTCTTGAGTGTTTTATAGGCAGCGTATTTTTGGACCTTGCTTGTTTCTTTATCTATTCATTCACCATACATCTTTTGATTGGAGCATTTAATCTATTGTGATTTGATGGCTTTCTTTTAGTGTCATGCTTGGATTCCTTTCTTTTTTGTTTCTTGTGTATCTATTATAGGTTTTTTTATTTGTAGTTACCATTGAGTTCATATATAACATCTTATTTGTGTAGCAGTCTATATGAAGTTGATGGTTAAGTTTAAACATATATAAAAGTACCAAATTTTATTCCCCTTCAATATTTTATGTATATGTTATATTTTACATCTTTTTATTTTGTGTACCCCTTGATGAATTTTTGCAATTTTAAATGATTTTACTACTTTTGTATTTTAACCTTCAAACTGGTTTTATAAATGGTTAATCTACTACCTTTACTATATGTTTGCTTTTACCTATAAAAATTTTTCTCTTCCTAGCTTTCTTACTTCTAGTTATGACCCTTTCTTTCTGCTTAAAGAAATCCCTTTAACTTTTATTGTAGGCTGGTTTAGTGGTGATGAATTCCTTTACTTTTTGCCTGGGAAACTCTCCCCTTCAGTTCTGTATGATAACCTTGCTGGGTAGAGTATTCTTGGTTGTAGATTTTTTTTTCTTTTCAGCACTTTGAATATATCTTGCCACTCCCTTTGGGCCTGAAATTTATACCAAAAGATCAGCTGATAGCTTTATAGCATTTCCCTTGTATGACAGGAGTGCCTTGTGTGGGGTCTGGTCTTCTTGCTTTTCTATGCTTGTGATGATCCTCCTGTTTGTAATTAGTTATGCTGGGGGTTTGGTTTCCAACCATATCTTTGCCCCTTCTATCCTTTTTGATGTGGCTTTCCCTCTATGACTAACTGTGGAAGGTCTGCTCTGCCATTCTTCAGGTCATTTTCAGAGTTAGTTGTATAGATGTACCTGCTGCCTGTGGGTTCTGTAGACAAGGGGAGCTCAGGATCCTCCTACTTCATCATCTCCCCTCCTTCCTTCATTTGATATCTTGAAATACCATTTAAAAAAATTTTTTTTTAAGATTTCACTTATTTATTCATGAGAGACACACAGAGAGAGGCAGAGACATAGGCAGAGAGAGAAGCAGGTCCCATGCAGGGGGTCCAATGTAGGACTTGATCCCAGGACTCCAGGATCATGCCCTGGGCTGAAGGCAGATGCTCAACTGCTGAGCCACCCAGGCATCCCTTTAAAATACCATTTAAAAATGTAAAACTATTCTTAGCTTATGAGTTGTATAAAAAGAGGCAGTGGCTGGATTTGAACCATGGATCATATTTTGCCATATTTTTTTCTTTATCTTAAACCATTATTATCTGTGTATTAGAATTGAGGTATAAGAGCCAGAATATATATTAAGCTGTTGTCAAAATTACCTCACTCATAGTATAGATAAAGAAACAGACCCAATAGTCACCCAAGCTGCCCTTACAATCTAGCTCACTGCTGATAGGTCCCATAGTAGAAACTACATCCCAAGGACTTCCTACCATTGCAAGTCAATGCTGGGTGTTAACAGCACCAAGGCAGAAGTTGAATAGGGTCTGAACTGGTTAGTTCAGGCATTTAAGTCTTGTTTAGCAACAAAAAGGAAACCCAATGTGCTAGAGACTTGCCCAAGTCATAGCAGTTGGGAGGACTTAAGAATTACTACTCCAGACTACAAGAATCTAAGGAGAAGGCAAGGTTTACAATAAACAGCTCTCTCTGCTAAAGGATCCAAACTCCCATAGTATTTGTGTTAGTTGCTAGGACTGCCATAACAAAACACCACAGACCAGGCATTTTAAACAACAGAAAACTTATTGCCTCACAGTTCTGGAAGCTGGAAGTTTGAGATCAATTTGTTGACAGGGTTGGTTTCTTGGTAGGCCCCTCTTCTTGGCTTATAAATGTTTATCTTCTTCCTGATTTACATCATCCCTCTGTAAAGTCTGTTCCCTAATCTCTTCTTCTTAAGGATACCAGTCATATTGGATTAGAATCCACCCTAATGACCTCATAAAAATGAGATTAAAATTAATTAACCTCTTTAAAGGCCCTGTCTACACATAGATATTCTGAAGGACTAAGAGTTAGGACTTCAACATTGAGTTTTAGGGGCATACAATACAGCGCATAATAGGATCTCAACTCTGATACTTTAGAAAGGTATCTTTTTGTACCTATGTAATTCTGTGACACTTATATAAAGCATAGGATGGTAGATTGGTTAAAAAAAAATAAATGTGAATACCTTTATGTAATCTTTTCCCTTTCAATGTTCAAAGTAAGAGGGACTGTCATGGCTGAGTCTCTCAGATACTCCATGGGTCTTAGTTTTCTCATTCATAAAACAAAAACCCTGACCTGACTTACAGAAACAGAGAAGTGAAAAAACGTTTGCCAAGTATCGTGAGGTCCTAGAGGAAAGTAATTCCACCTGCCCAAAGCATTCAGGTTATGTATTACAGTTTCAGAATTATATTTTTAACCAAGTAATATTTCACAGGGATAACATAATCACCTAATGATGTCCTCTTGAATGTTAATTATACAGCAGTATTGAAATGCACCAACATGATTTATTTTGTCTGAAATATCCTTTACTTTTTCATACTATGTAATTTAGAGAGCATTGTGACTACAACGCTCTATTCAAAGTCACCTTGCCCCTTCACAAAATCCTGTCCTGCTAGAAATATACTGAAATTAGTGCCTGGTGCTTAGATTTTTCCCCTGATAGAAGTTTCTATTCATTTCTGACTGAATTATGAGTTGGGATAAGTATTTCTAGGGAAAGAATTAAATGGCAAAATTTGTCAACATTTCTCTGTACTTTGTTACAAAGAATCCCTTATTTTTGGTTAAGCATATTATCTCCATCTGAAATAGGGGGATTATTTTATAGATGAGGAAACTGACATCCAGAGATATTTAGTAACTTGCCCAAGGCCACAGAATTTTCAGTGTTGGAGTCAAGACTAACATACCAGTTTGTCTGACTCTAATACTTTTATTATAGCATTGCTTTCTCTTTCAGAAGCCCTTTCTTTTACCTTAAGAACATAGTAAACCTGAAATATAAAGAATTTTGTAGAGATACTTTAGGTTTTGTTAGTTTGCTTTTGTCTGCAAGTAATACAAAATTAACTCAAATTGATTTAACTCCTTCCCAGTATGGCAGCTGGATGGCTGCCAGTAACAATGGTACTAAATTGGTCAAAGAGAGAGGTGGTTCTTTTTAGAGTAAAGGAAAACTACCTCTCAAGATTCTAGCTAACTTTTCCTTTTGTCTTATTGGTTGGAGTTAGCTCACATGCCCTGGACCAGTCAGGTGATGGGACTAAACTGAAATCACTCAGGTACAGCCTTTGTGCTGAGATTAATTTCCTAATCTACATAGATTCTGCTCTATGAAGAAGCTGTGAAGACTGAGGAGCAAACTGCAGTTCTGCTCCCTCCCAAGAGTCACATAACACCAGGCTCTTAATCTTTTAACATTCTTTTTCAGTATATTTGAATTTACCATAACGACATCCCATTTGCATTCTCAGCATCCTCTAGTATCCCCTGAGCCTACAGTTTCTCCAGTGGATAAAGAAAGCCCAGGGTGGGCATTCAGCTCCCTCAGGATTGTGAGTCATTCTTAGGAACCTCCACTCTGACCTGGCCTCACAGGGATTACAGGGGAAACTGTGTGTCTTAGCCAATAAAAATCTGATGGTGAAGGAGAAATGGAGAGGGACTTGGCAGCAGCCAGCATTTGGATCTTGGCAAAACATGTTCCTACTTGCACACCCAAGTAGCAGTCCCAACCAGCAGTTTTGTTCATCTTCAGAGCCAAGATGGTGGCACAGTCTGACCAGGGAAGTTGGTAGACTACAGATCTGGCTGATTCAGATCCTCAAACAAAGATCATTGCTGTCCCTACGACTGTATTTGCCCCTCCAGAGAAGGAAGAACAGAGTGATAGCCCAGCCTATTACTGAGTGTAGTTCACAGCTCTACCTGACCAAAATGGTTGGGCTGAACAGCTGGAAGCTGTGTAGCACAATAATACCTGACTGCAGAGTATGACAAGCAAGGCTGATCATCTGCAGGGCAAAGCCAGTGGCCTTGTTTGGCTAGGAAACTAATTTGATTTAAGACCACAAACAAGATGTCTTGCTGGCTTTGGAGCCAGTTCTCAAGCTTTGCTTAGGCAAGGAAACTAATTCATAGCCCTGCCCATTGCTGAATATAGCTTTCAGCCCACTTGACCAGGAAACCTAACCAGAAAATGTGAGAACTATGTAGTCTATCCAATGGCTCTGCTTATAGTGGCACTTGAACACAGAGCACAGCCTGTGACTTTCCCCATCTACAGAGCAAAACTAGTGACTCCATCTGGCCAGGAAGTTCAGTGCACAGTCTTGCCTGATTCAAGTTTCAAAACAATGAGCTGTTCTGGCTTGGGGCCTGTACTGATATTCACCCAACCCACCACCACTAATTCATACTGAGTATAGTACTTAGTCCTGACCATCTAGTATGACAGATGAAAGGATACAGGTAATCACAGAGCACATCCTGCAGCCTTGCTTGGACAGGAGACCAAGGCATCACTCCTATCCAGCTGTTCTCAGCCCACAGCAAGCCACCTAACCTCAGAGTTCTGGCAGTGGTCTTACACAAAAATACACTGATAGCAAGATATACCTGCCCAGGGCATTATCAGCAGACATGTCCAGAAAACCAAACAGCTGACTGATGAAGAACTGTCTCTGCCAAAATGAACCTGTAAAGTCTGGAAGAGGAAATTGCTTACACAAATGCATAAATACAAATGTAAGGAATCAAGGATCTTAAGAAATTAGGCAAACATGACACTACCAAAGAAAATTAACAAAGCTCCTGTAACTGATTCTAAAGAAATGGAGATCTATGAATTGTTAGATAATTCAGAATGCTCATCTTCAAGTAGTTTAGTGAACTACAAGAACACAGAGACTACTAACCAAAATTAGGAAAACAATTCATGAACCAAATGAGAAGTTTAATAAAAACATTAATTAACATCATAAAAAGCACAAAAAGGTAGGTAAAGGTAAATATATAGTCAAATTTAGGTTCTGTAATATGGTAATGCTGGCACATAATTAACTTACAACTGAAGTTTAAAAGTTAAAAGACAAAAGTAGTAAAAATAACCATAACTAAAATAATCTGTTATTGGTTGCACAATATAAAAAAATATGAAAGCTCTGCCATCAATAACCTAAATTGTGAGATGGGAGACAAGTGATAATGTAGTTTGGGAATATTATTGAAGTAAAGTTGTTAACAGCTTAAAATAGGTTGATATAATTTTATGATACTTTTTTATATGCCTCATGGTAACTACAAGGAAAAAAAACCTATAGTAATCATACAAAAGAATATGATAAATAAATCAAAGCATACTGACCAAAAGACATCAAAACATAAAAGATAGCAGAGTAAGAAACATAGAACAATTAAACTACAAAACAGCCGTGAAAAAATTAACAAGATGGCAATATTAAATACTTTCTTAACAATAATTACCTTAAACATAAATGGATTAAATTTTCCAGTTAAAGACATAGAATGGCCGAAGGGGTAAAAAACCAAGATCTCACAATACACTGCCTATACGAGATGCACTTTATTTTTATTTTTTAAGATTTTATTTATTTATTCATGAGAGAGAGAGAGAGAAGGAGAGAGAGAGAGAGAAAGAGAGAGAAAAGGAGAGAGAGAGAGAGGCAGAGGGAGAAGCAGGCTCCATGCAAGGAGCCTGACATGGGATTCGATCCTAGGACTCCAGGATCATACCCCCGGCTAAAGGCGGTGCTAAACCACTGAGCCACTAGGGCTGTCCATGAGATGCACTTTAATCTTAAAGACACACATAGGCTGAAATTAAGAGATGGAAAAAGGTATTTCAAGCAAATTTTAACCAAAACAAAGCAGGAGTAGCTATACTTCTAATCAGACAAAAAAGATTTTAAACTAAAAATGGTAAAAAAGAGACAAAGAAGGTCATTGTATAATGAAAAATGGATAAATCCATTAAGAAATATAACAATTGTAAATATTTATGCACCCAACATTGGAGCAACTAAATATATAAAGCAAAAAGTAACAGAGGCTAAAAGGAGAAATAAGCAGGAAAACAATAATAGAAACTTTAATACTCCACTCTCAAAAATGAACAGATTATGCAACAGAGAATCAATAAGGAAACAGAAGTTTGAATAAATTATAAACCAAATGGACCTAGCAGACATATACAGAATATTCTATTCAACAACAACAGAATGCATTCTTCTCAAGTGCACGTGGAACAATTTCTAGACTAGACCATATGTTTGGCCACAAAACAAATCTTAGCAAGTTCAAGAAGATTGAAATCATACCAAGTATCTTCTCTGACCACAGTGGTACGAAACAACAAGAGAAAAACTGGAAATTTTATGAATACACAGAAATTAATTAACACTTTCCTCAAAAAACAATGGATCAAAGATGAAACTGAAAGGGAAATAAAGTATTTTAAGACAAACAAAAATGGAAACAACATAAAACTTATGAAATGCAACAAAAGCAGCTATCAGAGGGAAGTATATAGCAATAAATGCCCACATTAAGAAGCAAGAAAGATCTCAAATAAACAACCTAAATTTACCTTAAGGAACTAGAAAAATAATTAACTCAGTGCAAGGTTAGCAGAATGAGAGAAATAATAAAGATTAGAGCAGGAATAAATGAAATTCAAGGTCCAATTCAAGGTGACTACATCAGAAGACTGAACTCACTTCCTCCATAGAACACACCAAATTACATTATTAATAGAAAAGTTTCCCCTGAACAACTGAGGGCTGACTGAACAGCTACTGAACAGCCAAAGAGAGAGTATGACAAAAGAATGGCAAGAAAGGCAGACATGGTAGCAAAGGGAAGCCCCATCCCCCAAACTGTGAACCACAGTGGGGACAAATAATACTGGTGAAGAGGAAACAAATCCTTCTGTCTTTAGGCACACACACACACAAAAAGCCACAATTTGAAAGAAAAACTCATATATAAAAAAGGTGAAACTAGAACTTTGACAAGTGGTGGAGGAGCTATGGTAACACTCTGGGTCAGAGGGACTCGAAAAAGACATGGTTTACATTCCCACCCTACCTTAAAAGCCTAGACTGGAGCAGGGTATGGAAGCCATAAGGAGTGTGTTCAGTCCTCTTGTGAGCTTGCAACTTAAGTGAGTCTAGGGTCCACAAGCCCATATCAGCCCTATTTGCACTGGGACAAGGATAAGCAGCTGCAGCTTAACAGGGCAGAGAACTCTCAGAAGAACTCTCTTGGGTGGAAATGCTCTCTACCCAACCACCTTAAAAGCTCCAGACTAGAGCAGGGTCTAGCTCACAGAGAGCTGTCCTCAGTAAGCCCAGGGTCCTTAAGCCCACATCAGCCATCCTGGTGCTGGGCGTAGAAAGCAAGCTATGATTTTGTGTGTGTGTCTGTGTGTAGGGAGTTGTTTATTAAACAAGTATTAATAAACTTGTAGTATTAGTAGTATTACTACTACTACTACTACTACTACTACTACTGCTACTATTTACTTTGTATAATTTGGGGATTTTTTTTGGTTTTGTTCTTTTCTTTTTAAAAAAATTCTTAATTAATTAATTTTTATTTTAAGCAAACTCTATGCCACACATGGGGCTTGAACCCATGACCCTTTGATCAAGAGTTGCATGCTCTACTGAGTCATCCAGCCAGGAGCCCTTTTCTTTCTTGTTCTTTTTCTTTTCTTCTTGTTTTTTCCATCCCTTTTTCTTTTTTCCCCCTATTTTCTCCTTCTATTATTTTTTCTTTTAATCTTTCTATTAAAAAACACAGATTAAAAGAATAACTAGCATAAATAGACACAGCTGCAGCTAGCCAGCAAAAGTCAGCAAGCGCCTACAATCCATATAGGTGAGACTGCACACAAGAACATTCCTTCAAATTCAGAAGTAGCCATTCTCCCTAATCCATAGAAATAAATGAAGCCATGCAAAGTGGGTAGACAGAGAAATATGCTCCAAAAGAAAGAACAAGAAAAAAAACCTCATAAGAAGAAACTGAAGGAAACAAAGATAAAAAATATACCTGATAAAGAATTTAAAGTAATAATCATAAAGATACTCACTGGGCTGTAGAAAATAATGGAAGAACTCAGTGAGATCTTGAATAAAGGGATAAGAAATATTAAAAAGAACCAATCAGAGATGAAGAATATAATAAATGAAATAAAAAACACACTAGAGGGAATCATTAGTAGATTAGAAGATGCAGAGGAATGTAATAGCAATCTGGGAGACCGGATAATGGAAAGCATACAAGCTGAAGAGCAAAAAGAGAAAATAATTTTTTTAAAATGAGGATAAATTGAGAGATCTCCTGGACAACATAAAGTTTGTTCATAAAGTTTGTTTATCATTTGCTTTATAGGGCCCCAGAAGAAGAAGAGAAAACTGTAGAAAACTTATTTAAAGACATAATACTGAAAACTTTCCTAACCTAGGGAAGGAAATAGACATCCAACTCAAGAAGTACAGAGAGTTCCAAATAAGATGAAACCAAAGAGGTTCATACTCTGACACATAATAATTAATATGTGAAAGGTTTAAAATAAAGAGAGAATCTTAATAAGTGATTTAAAAGATTACCTACAAGTGAAAAACTATGACTCTCAGCTGATTTCTCAGCAGTACCTTTGAAAGCCAAAAGGGAGTGGCATGATAGATTCATAGTGCTTAAATTAAAAAAAAAATCTATAATCAAGAATACTCTATCTGATGAAGTTATCATTTGAAGAAAAGCTTCCCAGACAACATAAAGATAAAGATACAGGAGTTTATTGCCACTAAACCAACCACATAAGACATGTTAAAGGGACTTTTTTTTTTTTTTAGTATTTTATTTATTCATGAGAGACACACAGAAAGAGACAGAGACATAGGCAGGGTAAGAAGCGGGCTCTCCATAAGGAGCTTGATGTGAGACTTGATCCCAGGATGCGAGGATCACAACCTGAGCCAAAGGCAGAGGCTCAACCACTGAGTTACCCAGGTGCCCCTAAAGGGACTTCTTTAAGCAGAAAAGAAATGGCTATAATTAGATGTAAGAAAAATATAAATAAAATATGTAAAATATGTCAGCATATATGTGAACTATGCAGAAGGGAGTAAAAAAGGGAAGAAAAGGGGAAAAAGTAGATGAAAGAAGATTTTTCTTTTCCTGTCTTTTTTTGTTTGTTTTTAAGGAATGTATTTGAACTTAAATGACATCAGATTAATATGGACCACTATTTACTAGGATGTTGTATATAACTTCATGGTAAGTGCAAACACAAAGCCTATGTAGATACACAAAAAGTAAAAAAAGAAAGAAAGTCCCCTAAACCCACTATAGATTCTCATTGATCACAAAGATAGCAAAAGAAGAAAGGGGCAAAGAACTACAAAAACAATCAGAAAATTGTGAAAAGTAGAAATAGACACCTATAATAATTAAATGTAAATGACCTATAAATAATTAAAGGACATACAATAGTGTAATGGATTTAAAAAAAAAAAAGACCTATCTATATGCTTCCTACAGAAGATACACCTCAGACTTAAAGATACACACAGACTGGAAGTGAAGGGATGGAAAAATATTCACCATGCAAATGGAAGTGAAGAAAAAGCCTGAGAGGAGTACTTATATGCAACAAAATAGACTTTAAAACAAAGTTTGTAACAAAAGACAAAAAAAGGGTATTAAATAATAATAAAGGGATCAATATATAAAGAGAATATAACAATTGTATACATCCATGCACCCAACACTGGAACACCTATTTTCATAAAGCAAATGGTAACAGACATGAAAGGAGAGAAATGGGCAATAATATAATTATAGTACGGGACGTTAACACTCCACTTACAATAATGGTTAGATCATCCAGACAGAACATCAATAAGGAAACAATGTCTTTGAATGATATGTTGGACCAGATGACTATAAAAGATATATACAAACATTCCATCCAAAACAACAGAATACACATTCTTTTCTTTAAGGATTTTATTTATTTATTTTATTTTGGGGGGAGGGGTAGAGGGGGAAAGAGAGGAAGAGGGAAGGAGTCTCAAGCAGACACAGAGAGCCTGAAGTGGGGCTCAGGCTCACGACTCTGAGATCATGACCTGAGCTGAAACCAAGAGTCAGACACTTAACTCAATGAGCCACTCAGGCACCCCCCAGAATACACATTCTTTTCACATGCAAATAGAAATTAGGCTATAAAACAAGACTCAATAATTTAAAAAGACTAAAATTATACCATGAATCTTTTCTAACCACAACAGTGTGCAAGTAGAAATAGATCACGAGAAAAAAACTGGAAAAAACACACAAACACATGGAGACTAAACAACATGATACTAAACAGAGAATGGGTCAATGATGCAAGAAAATAAGAAATTAAAAAAATGCATGGAGACGAATGAAAATACAACAGTCTAAAATCTATGGGACCCAGCAAAAGCAGTTTTAAGAAGGAAATATATGGCAAACCAGGTCAAGAAACAAGAAAAAAATTCAAATAAAAAATCTAGCCTTATGCCTAAATGAACTAGAACAAAACAATGCCCAAATTGAGTAGAAGAAAGGAAATAGTAAAGACCAGAGCATAAAAAAATACCCCAGAGCATAAATAAATGATGCAGACACTGAAGTAGAAATATAAATATCAATGAAACAGAGATCTGGTTCTTTGAAATGATAAACAAAATCGACAAACCCTAAACCAGACTAATTAGAAAAAAAAAAAAAAAAGAAAAAAGAAAGGACTCAAATAGATAAAATCAGAAATGAGGGGCACCTGGGTGGCTCAGTGGTTGAGTGTCTGTCTTTGGCTCAGGTCGTGATCCCGGGGTCCTGGGGTTGGGTACAGCATCAGGCTCCCTCAGGGAGCCTGCTTGTCTCTCTGCTTATGTCTCTGCCTCTCTCTGTCTCTCATGAATAAATAAACGGAATCTTAAAAAAAATATATCAGAAATGAGGGAGAAGTAACAACTGATACCAAGGAAATACAAAGGATTATAACAGAATATTATGAAAAATTATATGCCAACAAACTGGGAAACCTAGAAGAAATGGATAAATTACTAGAAACATATAATCTCCCACAACAGAACTAGGAAGAAATAGAAAATCTGAACATAACAATTATAAGTAACAAAACCGAATCACTAAACAACAAAATATGGGGGAAAAAAAAACCAGGACAAGATGTATTTACAAATGCATTCTACCATACATTCAAAGAAGAGTTAATATCTATTTTCCTCAAAATATTCCAAACATAAAAGAAAGGAAAGCTTTCAAGTACATTCCATGATGCTGGTATTGCCCTGATACCAAAACCAGACAAATACACTGTAAAATAAGAAAACTACAAGCCAATATTCTGGTGAACATACAAGCAAATATCCTCAACAAAATGTTAGCAAAAAAAAAAAATGTTAGCAAACTGCATAAAATACAGTAAAAAGATCATTCATCATGATCAGGTGGGATTTATTGCAGGGATGGAAGGATGATTCAATCTTTGTGAGTCAATGTCACACCACATCATCAAAACGAAGGATAAAAATCATAAGATCATCTCAAGATGTGGAACAAGTATTTGACAAGATTCAACACCCATTCATGATAAAAACTCTCAACAAAATGGGGCTGGAGGAAACATAATTCAACATAATAAAAGTTATATATGAAAATTAACATCATACTCAGGGTGAAAAACTGACAGCTTTCCCTCTAAGGTTAGGGACAAGACAAGAATGCTCATTCTCACCACTGTGACACAACATAATACTAGAAGTCCTAACCACAGAAATCAGGTATGAAAAAAAAAAAAAAGAAAAGAAAAGAAATAAAAGACATCCAGATTGGTAAGGAAGAAGTAAAACTGTCAGTATTTGCAGATGACATGATCTATACATAGAAAATCCCAAAGATTCCACCAAGATACTATTAGAATTGATAAATACATTCAATAAGGTCACAGAATACAAAATCAATCTACATAAACACATTTCATTTTGTGTATTAGGTAAGCTCTACACTGGCTCTCAGCTCACTATCCTGAGATAAGACTTGAGCTGAGATCAGGAGTCAGACACTTAACCAAGTGAACCACTGAGACACCCCACATGTTGCATTTCTATAAGCAAATAATGAAGTAGCAGAAAGAGAAATTAAGAACATAGGCTCATTTACAATTGCATCAAAAATAAAATACTTGGGAAGAAACTTAGCCAAGGAGATGAAAGACCTGTACTGTGAAAACTATAAAATACTGATCAAAGAAATTAAAAATGACTCAAAGAGAAAAGTGTCCCATGCTCATGGACTGGAAGAATATTGTTAAAATGTCTATACTACACAAAGAAATTTACAGATTTAATGCAATTCCTATTAGAATACCATCAGCATGTCTCATGAAATAGAATAAAAAATTCTTAAATTTGTAGGGAACCACAGAAGATCCCAAATAGCCAAAGCAATCTTGAAAAAGAAAAACAAATCTGGAGGTATCACAATTCCAGATTTCAAGTTGTACTACAAACTTGTAGTAATAAAAATAATATAGTGTTGACACAAAAATAGACACATAGGTTAATAGAACAGAATGGAGAACACAGAAATAAACCCATACCCATATTATATGGTCAATTAATCCACAACAAAGGAGGCAAGGATATGCAATGGGAAAAAGAGTCTCTTCAACAAGTAGTTGGGAAAACTGGACAACTACTTGCTTATACCATACATGAAATAAACTCAAAATGGATAAAGATCTATCTAACTGTGATATCTGAAACCATAAAAGTCCTAGAAGAGGGCACAAGCAGTAATTTTCTTGACATCAGCCATAGGAACATTTTTTTTTAGATAGGTCTCTTGAGGCAACAGAAACAAAAGCAAAAATAAACTATTGGGATGACATCAAAACAAAAAGCTACACAGTGACGGGAACACTCAACAAAACCTACTGAATGGGAGAAGATGTGTGCAAGTAATGTATCCAATAGAGTTAGTATCCAAAATATATTTTGAAAATTATACGACACCAAAAAATAGCTAATCCAATTAAAAATGGGCAGAAGACATTTCTCCAAAAAAGACATACAGATGGCCAACAGACACCTGAAAAGTCACTCAACATCACTCATCATTAGGGAAATGTAAATCAAAATCATGGTAAGCTATCATTTGACACCTGTCAGATTGGTTAAAATAAAAAACACAAGTAATGACAAGTGTTGGCAAGGATGTAGAGAAAAAAGAACCCTTGGGCACTATTGGTGGTGTGCATACTGGTGCAGCCAGTGTGGAAAACAGTATGGAGTTTACTTCAAAAAATTAAAAGTAGAACTACCATATGATCAGGTAATTCTACTACTGGGTATTTACTCAAAGAATATGAAAATACTAATTCAAAAAGATATATGTATTTCTGTGTTTATTGCAGTATTATTTACAATAGCTAATTTAATGGAAGCAGCCCACATGTCCATCAATAGATGTATGGACAATGAAGATGTGAGATACACACACACACACACACATATACACACTGGAATATTATTCAGTCATAAAAAAGAATAAAATCTTGCCATTTGCAATGACATGGGATGATTATGCTAACTGAAATAATAATTCTCCAGAAGAGATCACATATTAGGTCACAAAACAGACCTCAACAAATAGAAAAGAATATAAAATCATACCATACACCTTTTCTGACTACAATACTACAAAACCAGAAGTCAGCCACAAGAAAAAATTTGGAAAGACCACAAACACATGGAGGTTAAACAATACGCTACTAAACAATAAATAAGTCAACCAGAAAATCAAAGAAGAAATAAAAATAATATATGGAAACAAATGAAAATGAAAACAAAATGGTCCAAAACCTTTGGAATGCAGCAAAAGTGGTCATAAGAGGGAAGTATATAGCAATACAGGCCTACCTTAAGAAGGAAGAAAAATCTCAAATAAACATCCTAACCTTATCTTAAATCTAAAGGAACTAGAAAAAAAGAAGAAGAAGAAAAACAAAACCTAAAGCCAGCAGAAGGAAAGAAATAATGAAGATTAAATCAGATATAAATGATATAAAAGCTAAACAAAACCCCAATAGAACAGATCAATGAATCCAGAAGGATTTTTAAAAGATTTATTTAGTTATTTATTTGACAGAGAATGAACATGCATGAGTGGGAGGGACAGGGGGAGAGGGAGAGAGAATCCCAAGCAAACTGCATCCTGAGAGCAGAGCCCAATTCTTGGCTTAACCTCACAACCCTGAGATCATGACCTGAGCTGAAATCAAGAGTCAGATACTTAACTGATTAGGCTATCCAGTGACCCCAGGAGCTGGTTCTTGGGAAAAAAAATAATAAAATAGATAAACCTTTAGCCAGATTTATCAAAAAGAAAATTGATAGGACCTAAATATATAAAATCACAAATGAAAGAGGAGAAATCACAACCAATACCACAGAAATACAAGCAATTATGAGAGAATATTGTGAAAAATTATATGCCAAAAAATTGGATAACCTAGAAGAAATGAATAAATTCCTAGAAACATATAAACTACCCAAACTGGAAGTTCTGGAAGAAATAGAAAACTTGAACAGGGCAGCCCTGGTGGCCCAGCGGTTTAGTGCCACCTTCAGCCTGGGGCGTGATCCTGGAGTCCTGGGATAGAGTCCCATGTTGGGCTCCTTGCATGGAGCCTGCTTCTCCCTCTGCCTGTGTCTCTGCCTCTCTCTCTCTCTCTCTTTCTCTCTCTGTGCCTCTCATCAATAAAAAATAAAAATCTTTTAAAAAAAATAAAGAAAGAAAACTTGAACAGACTAAGAACCAGAGAAGAAATTGAATCAGTAATCAAAAAACCCCCAAAGAAAAGTCCAGGACTGCAGGGCTTCACAGGTGAATTCTACCAAACATTTAAAAAGGAGCTCATGCTTAGTCTCAAAGTATTCCAAAAAGTAAAAATGGAGGCAATACTTCAAGATTTATTCTAAGAAACCAGCATTATCCTAATACCAAAAGCAGACAAAAACTCCACTAAAAAGAAATACAGGTTCATATCCCTGATGAATATGGATGCAAAAAATTTTAATAAAGTATAAGCAAACTGAATCTAACAATAGATTAAAACATCATTCACCAAGATCAAGTGGGATTTATTCCTGTGTTGAAAGGGTGGTTCAATATTTACAAATAAATGAATGTGATATAACACATTAATAAGAGAAAGGATAAGAACCACAAGATCATTTTAATAGATACAAAAAGCATTTACAAAGTACAACATCCATTCATGATAAAAACCCTCAAAAAATAGGTTTAGAGGGAACATACCTCAACATGATAAAGGCCATATATGAAAAACCCATAGCTAACATCATCCTCAATGGGGAAAAACTGAGAGCTTTCCTCTATGGTCAAGAACAAGACAGGAATGTCCCCTCTCATCATTATTATTTAACATAATACTGGAAGTCCTAGATGAAGCAATCAAACAACAAAAAGGAAATAAAAAGCATCCAAATCAGCAAGGAAGAAGTAAAACTTTCACTATTTGCAGATGACATAATATTCTATGTAGAAAACCAAAAGTCTCCACCAAAAAAACTGTTAGAACTAATAAATGAATTCAGTAAAGTTGCAGGATAAAAAAAATCAATGTAGAGAAATGTGCTGCACTTCTATACAACATTAATGGAGCAGTAGAAAGAATTAAAGAATCAATCCCATTTACAATTGCACCAAAACAATAAGATACTTAGGAATAAACTTAACCAAACAGATGAAAAACCTGTATTCTGAAGTCTATAAAACACTGGTGAAAGAAACTGAAGATGACATAAAGAAATAAAAAAAAACATTCCATGCTCATGGATTGGAAGAAAAGTATTGTTAAAATGTATATATTACTTAAAGCAGTCTATGCATTTAATACAGTCCCTATTGAAATCCCAACAGCATTTTCACAGAGATATAACAAACAACCCTAAAATGTATATGGAACCACAAAAAACTCTCAAGAGCCAAAGCAACCTTGAAAAAGAAAAGCAAAGCTAGAGGCATCACAATTCTGATCTTCAAGCTATATTAAAAAACTGTAGTGATCAAAACAGTATGGTACTGGTACAAAAATGGACACATAGATCAATAGGATAGAATAGGAAAACTCAGAAATTAACCCACAACTACATGATAAATTAATCTTCAACAAAACAGGAAAGAATATTCAATGTGAAAAAGTCTCTTTAGAAATGATATTGGAAAAACTGGACAGCAACATGCAAAAGAATCAAACTGTACAACTTTCTTACACCGAACACAAAAATAAATTCAAAATAGATTAGAGACCTAACTATGAGACCTGATGGCATAAAATTCCTGGAGAACATAGGCAGTAACCTTTTTGACATTGGCTGTAGCAACTTCTTTCTAGATATGTCTCCTAAGGCAAGAGAAACAAAAGGAAAAATAAACTACTGAGACTACATAAAAAAAAGTCTTATGCATAGTGAAGGAAACAACAAAACTCAAAGGCAACCTATTAAATGGGAGAAGTCATCAATGACACATCTGGTAAAGGGTTAGTTTCCAAATTTGTAAAGAACTTAACAAACTCAACACCCCCAAACTAAATAATCCAATTTAAAAATTAGCAGAAAACATGAATAGACATTTTTCCAAAGAAGACATACAGATTAC
The DNA here is from genome assembly GCF_011100685.1 of Canis lupus familiaris. Classification (NCBI taxonomy): domain Eukaryota; kingdom Metazoa; phylum Chordata; class Mammalia; order Carnivora; family Canidae; genus Canis; species Canis lupus. Next base: position 53,247,620 of record NC_049227.1, on the reverse strand, counting down.
CAGCAGACACATGGAAAGATATTCAACATCACTCATTATCATCACGGAGCTACAAATCAAAACTACACTGAGATATCATCTTAAAAAATGGCTAAAATAAACAAAATAAGAAACACATATTTGTGAGAATGTGGAGAAAGGGAAATACTGTTATATTGTTGGAGGGAATGCAAACTGGTGCAGCCACTCTGGAAAACACTATGGAGGTTCCTCAAAAAGTTATGATCTAGCAATTGCACTACTAGATACTTACCCAAAGAGTACAAAAATACTAATTCACGGGGACAAATACACCCCAATGCATTATCTACAACAGCCAAATTTTGGAACCAGGCCCAGTGTCCATCAACTGATGAATGCATAAGGAAGATGTGGGGTGTGTGTTTGTGTGTGTGTGTGTGTGTGTGTGTGTGTAAAAAATGCACTATTACTCAGCTATAAGAAAGAATGAAATCTTGCCATTTTTAGTGACATGGATAGAGCTAGAGAATATAATATTAAGCAAAATAAGTCAGCCAGAGAAAGACAAATATATTATTTTACTCATATATACAATTTAAGAAACAAAACAAATGAACAAAGGGGAAAAAAATAGAGAGAGAGGCAAACCAAGAAACAGACTCCTAACTATATAGAACAAACTGGTGGTTACTGGAAGGGAAGTGGATAGAGAGATGAGTTAAATAGATGATGGGCATTAAGGAGTGCGCTTGTAGTGATGAGCACCAGGTGTTGTATGGAAGTGTTGAATATATATATATATATATATATATATATATATATATATGCCTGATACTAATATTACACTGTGCGAACTACCTGGAATTTTAAAAAATATTACACTGGTAATATTAGTTATATATATATATATGAGCACCAGGTGTTGTATGAAAGTGTTGAATATATATATATATGCCTGAAACTAATATTACACTGTGCTAACTACCTGAAATTTAAAAAAATATTACACTGGTAATATTAGTTATATATATATATGAGCACCAGGTGTTGTATGGAAGTGTTGAATATATATATATATGCCTGAAACTAATATTACACTGGTAATATTGTTGAATATATATATGAGCACCAGGTGTTGTATGGAAGTGTTGAGTATATATATATATATGCCTGAAACTAATATTACACTGTGCTAACTACCTGGAATTTAAAAAAATTAAAAATAGAAACAATCCCATTTATAATGGCATCAAAAACAAACAAACAAAAAAGTTAGGTATAAATTTAACCATGGAGGAGATAGATCTCTACTTCGGAAACTACAAGACATTGATGGAAAAAATTGAAAATACAAATAAATGGAATGGTATCCCATGTTCATGGTTTGGAAGAATTAATATCGTTAAAATGTCAGTACTACCAAAAGCCATATATGGATTCAGTGCAATTACTAGACTATTCCAATGGCAATTTTTACAGAGGTAGAATAAAAGATCCTAACATTTATATGGAACCACAAGAGACCCCAAATAGTCAAAGTAATTCTGATAAAGAACAAAGCAAGAGGCGTCACATTTCCTGTTTTTAAGCTATTCTATAAAACTACAGTAAGCAAAACATTATGGAAGTGGCATTAAAAAAGACACATAGATCAGTGCAGAATCAAGACCCCAGAAATAAACTCAAGAATATATCATCAACTAATATTTAACAAAAAAGCTAAGAGTGTTCAGTGGAGAAAAGACATTCACCTCAATAAATGGTGCTGGGAAAACTAGATATCCACATGTAAAAGAATGAAGTTACACTTTTATCTTACTCCACTCATAAAAGACTCCATAAAGACTTAACTCAAAGTCTGGAAACTGTAAAACTCCTGTAAGAAAACAGGAAATAAGCACCTTGACATGTGTCTTGGCAATCATTTTTTGGACATGATACTTAAAGCACAGCAACAAAATAAAAAATAAATAGGTGGGACTACATCAGACTAAGAAGCTTCTACAGAGCAAAAGGATCAATCAACATCATGAAAAGACAACCTATGGAATGTAAAAGAACATTCACATATCATATATCTAATAAAGGGTTACTACCCAAAATATACAGGAAATTCATATACTTTAATAGCAAAAAAAAAAAAAACAATTCAATTTAAAAATGGGCAAAGTACCTGAATAGACATTTGTCCAAAGAAGATATAAAAATGGCTAAAAAATACATTAAAAAGTGCTCAACATTACTAATCATTAGGGAAATGCAAATCAAAGCCACATGAGATATAACTTCATATGGGTTAGAATGTCAAGCATCAAAAAGACAAGAGATTTAAAAGGCTGACAAGAATGTGGAGAAAATGAAATTCTTGTATACATTTGGTGGGAGTGTAAATTAGTACAGCCACTATCAAGAACAGTATAAAGAGTCCTCAAGGAAATCAAAAGTATAACTACCCTTGCTTCTGGGAATACATCCAAAGGAAATGAAATTACTGTGTTGAAGAGATATTTGTATCGCATGTTCATAGCAGCATTATTTACAACAGTCATGATATGAAAACAGTCTACTTAGACTGTCCATTAAGGATAAGTTAATAAAGAAGTTGTGGCATATATATACAATGGAATATTATTCAGCCACAGAAAAAATAAGGAAATCTTGCCATTTGTGACCACATGTATAGACTATGAAGGGCATTATGCTAAGTGAGATAAGTCAAGGAGAGAAAGAAAAATATTTTAAGATTTCACTTATATGTAGAATTTTAAAAAAACACACACAAAAGAGATCAGGTTTATGGTTATCAGAGGCAGACACTGATAGGAACTGGATGAAGGTAGTCAAAATGTACAAAGTTCCATTTTTAAAATAAATACATGCTGGGGATATAATATTACAGCATGATGACTATAGTTGACACTGCTGCATGATATATATGAAAGTTGTTAAGAGAAAATTCTAAGAATTCTCATCACAAGGAAAAGTATTTTTCTTTTTTTGGTATCTATATGAGATGATGAATGTTAACTATACTCATCGTAGCAATCATTTCATGATATATGTAAGTATGTAAGTCAAGTCATTATGATATTCACCTTAAAAAATCTACAGTGCTGTCAATTATGTCTCAATAAATCTGGAGGAAAAATAAGGGATAAAAAATTCTTATCCACCATCCTTCAGCTGAGAGGGAGTAGAGACAAATACTCAAATCTTTTCATTTTTTCTATGATGTAATAAAGTCTTTTTTAGAGGAACTTGGCCTCCAGGCTGTCATGGTTGAAAGGTATAGAGTGGAGCAAATGTCACAGAAACACAAAATCAAAGAATAGTGTAATTGAAGGTTGTTCATGTAGCCCTGTGGTTATTACAGCCTTCTCTTGGGACCCTGCACAGCTTTTAGGCACCCTCAGTGGTAGGTGGGAGAGGATGAGCTGGGGGAACCTGCAAGATTTCCCATCGATTGGGGGAGGTCTACTCTCACATCTTCCACATGCAACTTTCATAAAATATTCTTTTAGATACAGTGTGCTCCAGCTTAAAAAACCACTGCTAAAACAAGTAAGCAAAAGAAAAATAGAATGAAAAAAATCTCTGTTCTATTCCAAACTTCAGACAAGGTAAATAATTTGCCCCAAATCACATTGCTCATAGAAGCATAGAAGCAGCAAGGCCATAACCCAGTTCTCCCAAGTCCCATCCCAGGGCTCTTTCTACCACCATGATAAATGTTACCTTTCTGAAGAAAAAAGTCATTTAAAAGCCCATTACAGAAATGACAAACTGGGAGCCAGAAACAAAAATCTTAAGGAAAAAAGTAGGCCAAGTGCTGTATTGAGGTCTGAGAAGGCCATTTTAGCCTACTCAGGCACTGATTCAATTTTTCATTTTGGCATGATTTGAGCTTTCTTCTTTTTCATGTCCAGGTACAACTCTTTTTCAGGAAACTCACTATGGACAATTATCTACTTGGGGAAATAAATGAGACTCTTTTTAATGGTGCTTCTTGCCCTGCAATCCAGAAAGATAAATCAGAATTTGTCCCCAAAACAATTTAATGAAGACATGAAAAATATATTTTAATATTCACACACAGCTATGGGTAAATGAAAAATAAAACATACATATGATAAGCATGGGAAATATAAATGATCAAACATTAGTAACAAATATAATGTAATAAAACACTTAATTTACCAGATTACTCAGGTAATGGAATGTGCACATGAATGTAATTTTCTAGTGAACTGAAACAACCCAAAATTGATTATTTTAGCCCTCACAAATTTTTATGTAATTTTACTCTCTTAAAAAATCGCTATAATATTCTTAATGAAGGTTATTTGATAATCTAGAATATTACAGTGCTTCTGGATCATCATTCTGAATATGAATTTTCATTGAGTTCTGTAAGGTAAAGGAAATTGGATTTAAGTCGGCTAGCTCCCAAAGGCTTATTGCTAAAATTTCTAAAATTTCTCTATAAAAATTTCAATTACTTCTATTTCTGGCACAACAAATAACTACTCCTTGAAATGCCTACCCACTGTAAACAACTAGAAACTGGACAAAATATGGTGAACAATGGTTTTCAGACACTGGTTAGCAGGCATATCAGACCTGTAGCATTAAGGAAAGAAAATTAGAAAAAGAAAAAAGGAAGAGAAAACAGATGAGATTATCTCTGAAACTGTCCTAGATTTGCTGAGGCTGTTGGAATTTGTGGGGCTGCATACAGGAAAGGAGAGAGCTCTAGAAATCTGCATGGGAATCCACTATGTCTTTGCTGGACTACTAAACTACATGTGCACATGATAAAATTCTACTAGAACAAGCAAAAAACTATAAACTATATAAAGACAAATAGTTCTCAGACCTCAAACAGTGCTGCAAAATATTCAAGCTCTGACTAGTTTAGTCAACAGATCTCTTTGAACACCTAAAACATTCCATAGGGAACTAAAAAGGTCAACCCTTAGTAGTAGGGCTAAACCAGACCTATAGTAAAAGCCGCTCTAGACCTGTCCTAACAAAACCAAAAGTAAGTTTCAAAATGATCAAGCTGATCTAAGTAACTGAACTGCCTATTAAACACTCTTAATTCCAAGGCTTACAAAAGGAGGGAAATGTAACAAAACATTTCCAATGTCTAATCTAATCAAAACTTACCTATAAAATCACATACAAAGAAACAAATAAAAAATATAACCCATGGCTGGAATAAATATTAGACAGAAGTGGCAAGAAGTGGCAAAGACAATGTAATTAGCAAACTAGGACTTTAAAATGGGTCTTATTAATATGCTCATAGATTTAAGGAGAAATAAGATAATGAGAGAATGGACAACTTTTAAAAAAGAAATTCAAGAGATTAAAAATAAATTTGTCTTGGTTTAAAGGGCAGATGGTAGAGCAAGAGGATGCTGTGTTCACTTCATCCTACAGACACACCAAGATAACAGTTACAAATGCACAACTAACTCTGGAAATAACATGCAGGCTGGCAGAACAGATGTACTGCAGCTAATCAGAGAGAAAAGGATACACCGAAAAGGGTCGGAGAGATGGAGACACAACTGGGGATCAACCCCCACAAAACTAACCACAAATGATAGGGAAACCACATAATGAAGAGAGAGGATCAGACACCACATTAGGCATCCCTTACATAAGGACCCACATTGGGAACATGAGTCCTCATGACAACCAAAGGGACTTAATTTCAGGAGCTCTTAAAATTAGAGGGGCTTAACTCAAGGTACTTTAAAAATCAGTAAGGTTAACTCCAGAAAACCAAGAGGTCGATAGGCAACTGAGTCCCTGCCCTTGAAGAGATGAATAGTAACTAGGCCCAAGACACAAAACAGAAGCAATAGTTTGAAAAGAACTTGGGGTGTGCATGAAGATTGACTGACTAATCTTAGAACATGGGCTTGAGGGGTGGGGATCGTTAGATTTCTCTAGGAACAAAAGTGCTGGTGGGTCACATTTTTCTTTCCCTCACCTAACCGAGGTAGCCAGAGGATTGCAGGAGCCAGTGCTAACACTGTCCATCCACTTTGCTCGCACCATGTACCCCCTTCCTTGCATGCTTTCCCTAGCTAACCTGCCCACCTTGGCTGGCATTGTTTCAATGCAGCTTCTGCCCTGCCACACCTTGCAGAATACCAAAGCAGTGATTGGAGCCTCTCCAAAGTGACTCTTGCCCTAGGTTGGGGGGGGGGGGGTGGTCAGGGAGAAAAGCCCACACATAATATAATGCACTCACAGGTCCTGCAGCCAGGCCACTTAGCAGGTTCTTCAAGGAGCAAGCCCTGCCTTTGTTATGCCTGCTGCTGTTGCAGAAAGGGAATTGTAGTCAGCAAGACTGAGTGCTGGACCACCCCACCAAAAAACCCAGGGCAGCCACAGCCAGACCTGGGGAGAAAACCCTGCCCTGTGCATCCATAGGAGGCCAATCAGGTCACCAGAGAAAGCTGGTTTGAAAAAAATTCCACCTTAGCCAAAACAGGAATGCACACCCATCACACAGGAGACATCCCTGGAGTGCCTAGATTTGGTGACTAGGGTAGATTGTGTGATAGGGCATACTGAAACTCTTCTACACAGGGCCACTGCTTTCAAGACAAGAAGATGTAGGAGAATAACAAGCAAAAAATACATTAGAGGGAATTAACAACAGCTTAGAGGATGCAGGAGAACAAATCATGAATCTGGAACACAGTAATAGAAAGCAACTAAGCTGAACAGAAAAACAAAACCCAAAAACCCATGAGATTAGGTTAAGAGAATTCAGCAACCTCATTAAGCATAATAACATTTGCATTATTGGGAATCCACAAGGCAAAGAGAGAGAGGAGGGGATAGAAAAATTATTTAAAGAAATAATGGTAGAAAACACCCCAAACTGGGGAAGGAAATTGACATCCAGGTCCAGGAAGCATAGAAAACCCCTAATGGAATGAACCCTTGTAGGCCTGCATTAAGACACATAATCTTTAAAATGGCAAAACAAATGATAAGGAGAATTTTTAAAGCAGCAAGAGAAAAGAAAACAGTTAATTCAAAGGAAACCCCATAAGGATATCAGAAAAGTTTTCAGGGTCAACTTTGCAGGCTACAAAGTAGTGGTATTATACGTTCAAACTGCTAAAAAACCAAACTACACCAAATCAAAACAATCTTACAACCAAGAATACTTTACCCAGCAAGATTATCACTTAGAGTATAAGGAGAGTTAGAATTTCTCAGCCAAGAAAAACTGACAAGGTTTATCACCACTAAACCAGCATTACAAGAAATGTTATAGGGAGTTCTTAGGTGGGAAGAAAAAAGAGAAGAAAATTATGAAAGAAAAAATTCCACAGATAAAAGCAAATGTACAGCTGAAGAAGTAGATTAATCATTTATAAAGCCAGTATGAAGATTAAAACTCAAAGGTAGTAAATCCATTATATCAACAAAAATTAGGCAGGATACCTCAAATAAAAAGATGTAAAATATGGCATCATATACACAAAATGCATGTTTGGGGTAGTAAATTAGTACTTCTAGAATGTGTTCAAACTTAAGCAACCATCAACTTACTATAGACTGCTATACACATAGAACGTTATATATGAGCCCAATTTAACCAGAAACCAAAAACCTAAAACATATACACAAAAACTAAAGAGGAAAAGGAAACCAAACATAACACAAAAGAAAGCCATCAAACTGCAAGGAAAGAGAACAAGAAAAGAAGAAAGGAAAAGAGAACTACAACAATCAGAAGACAATTAACAAAATGGTAATAAGAAACAGTATATTCATAATTGCTTTAAATGCAAATATACTAAATGCTCTAATCAAAACATAGAACTACTAAGGAATATAAAAACAAGATCCATATACATCCTGCCGACAGGGGACTTGCTTCAGACCTAAAGACATAAAGAGTCAAAGTGAAAGGTTGGGAAAACATGTACTCTGAAAAGAGAAGTGAAAAAAAAGCAGGGTATCAATTCTTACGTCAAACAAAATAGACTACAAAATAAATACTGTAGCAATGCTTTTATAGACTAAATAGACTTTAAAACAAGAGCTATAACAAGATAGAGAGAAGGCCACTTCATAATGATAAAGAGATCAATCCAATAGGAGGATTAATAATTATAAATATCTGTGCATGCAACATAGGAGTACCTATATACATAAAGCAAATATTAGCAGACATAAAGGAAGAAATGGAGAGTAATACAATTATAGAAAGGGACTTTAACACCATATTTACATCACTGAATAGATCATTCAGAGAGAAAATAAACAAGAAAAAAGTGAGTTTGAATGACACATTAGACCAGATGGACCTAACAGATATATATATATATATATAAAACATTTCATGCAAATGCAAGAATTCACATTCTTTTCAAGTGCACATGGAATATTCTCCAAGATAGATCACATATTAGGCCACAAAACAAGTCTCAGTAAATATAAGAATTGAAATCATTACTAGGGAAGTTCATAGTGATATAGGCCTATATTAAGAAACAAGAAAAGTCTAAAATCCTCTAATCTTACATCTAAAGGAGCTAGAAAATGAAGAACAATCAAAGCTCATAGCTAGTACAAGAAACGAAATAGATTAGATCAGAAATAATTGAAATAGGTATTAAAAAAGATAATAGAAAGCTTAATGAAACCAAAAGCTGGTTCTTTGAAAACAAAATTGAAAACCTTTAGCAGACTCATCAAGAAAAAGATAACAGAAATAAATGACATAAAAAATGAAAGAGAGCAATGATACCACAGAAACACTGAAAATTATAAGGGAAAATTATGAATAATTTTATATTATTAAAATTATATGTCAACCAATTGGACATCCTCGGAGGAAAAGATAAATTCCTACAAACATATGATCTTCCACAATGGAATCAAGAAGAAATAGAAAAGTCCAACTGAACAATTATTAGTAATGAAATTGAATCAGGGGCACCTGGGTAGCTCAGTGGTTGAGCATCTGCTTTCAGCTCAGGTTGTGATCCTGGGGTCCTGGGATCGAGTCCCTTATCAGCAGTCTGCTTCTCCCTCTGCCTATTTCTCTCATGAATAAATAAATAAAATATTTAAAAAAAGAAATTGAATCAGTAATCAAAAAACTTTCAACAAAAGTTCAGGACTAGTTGGCCTCACAAGTGCATTCTAATAAACTTTTTGTTCTTAAGATTTTATTTATTTATTTTAGAGAGAAAGAGAGAACATGAGAGAGAGAGCATGTGGCGGGGTGGTTGGCAAAGGGAAAGGGAGAAGCAGACTTCTTACTGAGCAGGGAGCCTGATATGAGACTTGATATGACTCAAGCCAAAGGCAAATGCTTAACTGCCTGAGTCACCCAGGTGCCTTGCATTCTACCAAATTTTTAATGAAATTAATAACTACTCTTCTCAAACTATTCCAAAAAATAGAAGAGGAAGAAAAGCTCCCAAAATCATTCTACAAAGCAAGTGTTATCCTGATACCAGAACTAGACAAAAACACTACGTAAAAGGAAAATTGCAGGCTAATATTTGACAAAGGTGCAAAATTCTTAACAAAATATTATCAAAGCAAATTCAAGAATACATGTTAAAAACTCATTCACAACAATCAAGAGGGATTTATTCCAGAAATGAAAGAATTGTTCAATATCCATCAATCAATAAATATGATACATCACACAAACAACAAGAAAGAGTATCATCTCAAAAGGTGCAGAAAAATGACTTGACAAAATACAACATTCATTCATGATATAAACTCTCAACAAAGTCAGTTTAGAGGAAATGTAGCTCAACATAATAAAAACTGCATACGAAAATCTTACAGCTAATATCATACTCAATGGTGAAATGCTGAAAGTTCCTCTAAAATCAGGAATGATACAAGCCTGTCCATTTACTTAACATAGTAGTGGAAGTCCTAGCTGCAGCAAGCAGACAAGAAAAGGAAATTAAAAGGCATCCAAATTGGTTGGGAAGAAGTAAAACTGTCACTATATACAAATGACAGGATACTATTATAGAAAGTATAATAGTACACTTACACAATAGTATACTTACACAAGTATACTATTACACTTACAAAGTATAATAGTATACTTAAGTATAAGTACACTACTAGAACTGATAAATTTTGTAAAGTTGCAAGATACAAAATCAGTATACAGAAATATGTCGCATTTCTATACACTAATAGTGAAGTGGCAGAAAGAGAACTTAAGAAAACAATCCCATTTACAACTGCACCAAAAAGAATAGGAATAAATCTAAAGAGGTGAATGCTTGTACTCTTGAAACTTGAAGACATTGAAGAAAGCAATTAAAGATGATACAGGGGATCCCTGGGTGGCTCAATGGTTGAGCGCCTGCCCTCAGCCCAGGGCGTGATTCTGGAGTCCCTGGATCAAGTCCCACGTCGGGCTCCCTGCATGGAGCCTGCTTCTCCCTCTGCCTGTGTTTTTGCCTCTCTCTCTCTCTCTCTCTCTCTCTCTCTCTCTCTCTGTCTCTCATGAATGAATAAAATCTTTAAAAAAATAAAGATGATACAAATGGAAAGATATTCCATGCTTAGGGATTAGAAAAAATGATATCATTAAAATGTTTATGCTACCCAAAAATGTACAGATTCAATGGAATCCCTATCAAAACACCATTAGCATTTTTCACAGTAGAAGAAATAGTTCTAAAATTAGTATGTAAACACAAAAGATATAAAAAAGCTAAAGTAATCTTGAGAAAGAAGAGCAAAGCTGAAGATATCACAATCCCAGATTTCAATACATACTATAAGGCTATAATATTCAAAAACAGTCTAGTACTGGTAAAAAAAATAGACATATAGACCAACACAACTATATTAAGAGCCCAGAAATAAACCCACACCTATATGGTCAATTTGTTTATGACAACTCATGAGTATACAATTGGGAAAACACAGTATTTTCAATAAATGGCACTACAAAAACTGGAAGGCTACATGCAAAAAATTGAAACCGGAACACTTTTATATCATACACAAACATAAATTCAAAATGGATTAATGACCTAAATGCGAACCTGAACCATAATACTCCTAAAACAAAACATAGGTAATAATCTCACATACATTATGCTTAGCAACATATTTATGGCTATGTCTTCTCAGGTAAGGGAAACAAAAGCAAAAATAAACTATTGAGACTATATATATATATATATATATAAAACTTCTGCACAGCGAAGAAAACCACTCACAAAATGAAAAGGCAACCTAGTAAATGGGAGAAAATATTTGCAATGACATATTTGATAAAGGATCAATATCTAAAATATATAAAGAACTTATGCAACCCAACAACAAAGAAATTATCTGATTAAAAAATAGAAGATATGAGTAGATATTTTTTCAAAGTCACATACTGTTAGTCAACAGATACAAAACCAGATGCTCAACAGTCCCAGTCATCAGGAAAATGCAAATCAAAACCAGGATGAGATATTACCTCACATCTGTTAGAATGGCTAATAACAGAAAGACAAGAAATGACAAGTGTTGGTAAAGGTATGGAAAAAAGGTAACTTCATGCGCTGTTGAAGGAAAAAGGCATATTGGTGCAGCCACTATGGAAAATAGTATGGAAAATTCTCAGAAAATCAAAAATAGAATTACCATATGATCCAGCAATTCCATTTCTGGGCATTTATCTAAAGAGAAAAACTAATTCAAAAGGATTTGTGCACCCCAATGTTCTCTGTGGCATTATTTACAACAAACCAAGATGTGAAAACAACCAAAGTGTTCATTGATGGATAAATGAATAAAAACTATGTACATCTAGTATAGGTTATGATTTGGGGTTACCATTAGGTTCATATATAACATTTTATGTATATAGCAGTCTATATTAAGTTGAGGATCACTTATGTTTAAGCACTAAAAACAGTAATTTTTACTTCCCTTTCCATGTTTTATGTATGTCCTCTATTATACCTTTTAATTTTGTCAATCCCTTGACTAATTTTGAGAGATATAATTGATTTTACTACTTTTGTTGTTTCACCCTCATATTGGCTTTAGAGGTAGTCTACTATTTTTACTATATGTCTCTTTTAACTGTGAATGTTTCCCTCCCCATCATAATTTCTTACTTCTGGTTATGGCTTTTACTTTCAACTTAAGAATTCACTTTTACATTTCTTATAATGCTAGTGTAGCAGGGATGAATTCCTTTAATTTTTGTTTGTCTGGGAAAGTCTTTGTCTCTGTATTCCAAATGATAATCTTGCTGGGTAAGATATTCTTGGTTGTAGGTTTTTTTTCTATAGTTCTGTTCAGGAAATAGAATATTCTATGTATTTCAAACAGTAAAGGATATAATATAGACTATTAGAAACTCACAAAATTGCTAGAATAGTTGGAGGACTTTGAGTCAGCTATTAAAAACTAATTCAACTAAAGAGTTTTTAAAAAAAATAAATAAAAAGATTTTATTTATTCACAAGAGACACACAGAGAGAGGGAGAGAGAGAGTAAGAAACACAGGCAGAGGGAGAAGCAGGCTCCCTGAAGTTAGCCTGATGTGGGCCTCAATCCCAGGATCACGACCTGAGCCGAAGGTGAATACTCAACTACTGAGCCACCTAGGCACCCCTCAACTAAAAAGTTTAATAACACTATAGATGCAATCCAGGATTCAGGAAGACGCTGCTATTTCCCAACAACCACCACCACTGCCTCAAAAACCAGCACCTGACAAAAGTAAAGCCAATGACCAGACACTGGAAGCTGAATCTAGTCCCTACAACTACCACTGTCTCCATAACCATTATTGCCAGCTTTAGTTAAAAGGAATTGGTCTTTAATTCTATTCTACCTTCCAGATCTCATGAGAATATATCTAATTGACAGAAATTAATCATTTTTATAGCTCTAGCCACCAAGATGTTTGAGGAATGAAAAGACATCTACTCTAGTTTTTTCCCCTGTGGGGAACTCATAAAGAGAAAAGAGAAAGGATACAAATGGGTGCTGAGTACCTATAGGTGTACCTCTTTTTATTGTGCTTTGCTTTATTGTGCTTCATAGGTATTGTGGGATTTTGTTTGTTTACAGATTGAAGGTTTGTGGCAACCTGGCATCAAGCAAGTCTATCAGCACCATTTTCCCAACAGCATTTGCTTAAATCTGATTTCTGTGTCACTATTAGTAATTCTTGCAATATTTCAAACTTTTTCATTATTATTATTATATTTGTTACGGTCATCTCTGATCAGGGACCGTTCTTTTATTGAAGTATAGTTGACACAATGCTACATTAGTTTCAGGTATACAACATAGTGAATCAACCAACAACTCTCTAGGTTATGCTACGCTCACCACAAGTGTAGCTACCATCTGTCGCCATATAACATTATTAAAATAGCATTGACTATATTCCCTATGCTGTACCTTTTATCCCTGTGACTTATTCATTTTATAACTGAAGCCTGTATTTTCTATTCCTTTTTATCCATTTTGCCCATCCACCCCCTCCCTTCTCTGGCAACTCTTGGTGTGTTCTCTGTATTTATGGATCTCTTTTTGCTATTTAAATTATTTTTAAGGTTTCATATATAAATGAAATAATATGCCATTAATCCAACTAATCCAACTATCTGACTCATTTCATTTAGTGTAATACCCTCTAGGTCCACTCATGTTGTCACAAATGGAAAAATCTCTTCTCTATGGCAGAGCGATATTCCAATATATATTGGAAGTACACACATGCACATTCACACATACCATACCTTCTTTATTCACTTGTTTGTTGATAGGCACTCGGGTTGTTTTCATATCTTGCCTATTGTAAGTAATGCTGCAATAGATATAGGAGTGCTAAGCCTCTTGTGCCAGTTAGCCAAGTTGTAAATGTGAAGGAAATTAAAAGTGGTACTCTAGCAAACATATAAATATTAAGAAATAAAAGTCTTATTGTCAATATGGAGAAAGTTTTAGTGATCTGGAGAGAAGATCCAGTCACAGTATTTCTTTAATCCAAATCCTAATTCAGTGTAAGGCCCTAACTCTTTTCAATTCCGTGAAGGCTGAGGCTGAGAGAGGTGAGGAAGCTTCAGGAGAAAAGTCTGAATATAGCAGAGGTTGGTTCATGAGACTTAAGAGAAAAATCCATCTACATAATATAAGGTGCAAGGTGAAGCACCAAGTGCTAATGTAGAATCTGCAACACTTTATCTAGAAGATCTAGCTAATATAATAAAGTTGACTATATTAAACAACAGATTTTCAATGTATATGAAGCAGCCTTCCACTGGAAGGAGATGCCATCTAGAATTTTAATAGCCAGTGAGGAAAAGTCAGTGCCTGGCTTCCAAGCTTCAAAGGACTGACTGACTCTTGTTAGGGGCTAATAGTGACTTTAAATTGAATGAAGCCAATGCTCATTTACCATTCAGAACACCCTAGGGTCCTTAAGAATTATGGTAAAATCTACTCTGTCTGTGCTCTCTAAATGGAACAAAGATTGGATGACAGCACATTTGTTTATAAATGGTTTCCTGAATATTTTAAGGCTACTGTTGAGATCTCCTGCTTAGAAAAAAAGATTTCTTTCAAAATATTACTGCTCATTGACAATGCACCTGGCCACCAAAGAACTCTGATGGAGGTATTATAACAAGATTCATATTTTCAAGCCTGCTAAGACAACATCCATTTTGCAGCTCATGGATCAAGCAGTGATTTTGACTTTCAAGTCTTCTTATTTAAAAAATACATTTTATAGGGCTATAGCTGCCATAAATAGTGATTCCTCTGATGGATCTGGGCAAAGTAAATTCAAAACTTTCTTGAAAAGATTCACCATTCTAGATGCTATTAACATTTATGATTTGTGTGAATAGATCAAAATGTCAACATGAACAGGGGCTTGGAAGAAATTGATTCTAACTCTCAAAGATGACTTTACGGAGTTTGAGACAATAGGTAAGGGAGTAACTGTAGATGTGGTATAAAGAGCAAGAGAACTAGAATTAGAAATGGGGCCTGAAGATGTGACTCAATTGTTACAATCTAAATATAAAACATTAATAGGTAAAGAGTTGCTTTTAATGGATGAACAAAGAAAATGATTTCTTGAGATGGAATCTACTCCTGGTAAAGATACTGTGAAGATTACTGAAATGCCATTGAAGGATTTAGACTATTACATAAACTTTGTTGGTAAGGCAGCAGCAGGGTTTGACTTCAGTTTTGAAAGAAATTCTATGGTGTGTAAAATACTATCCAATAGCATCACATGCTACAGAGAAATTTCTTTGTGAAAGGAAGAGTTAACAGATGCAGCAAATTTTATCATTGCCTTGTTTTAAAAAATTGCCAAACCACCCAGTATGAGGAAACCATCACTCTGATCAATCAGCAGCCATCAACATTGAGGCAAGACCCCCCCACCAGTAATAACATTACACCTTACTGAAAGTTCAGATGATAGCAGTTCTTTGCAATAAAGCGTTTTTAAATTTTTAAAATAGTTTTAAATAAAGTCGTGTACATTTTTCTAAACAAGAAACTATTGCACACTTAATAGACTACAGTATAAACAAACATTTTATATGCACTGGAAAACAAAAAAATTCATGTGACTCCCTTTAATGAGATATTCACTTTATTGTGGTGGTCTAAAACCCAACCTACAGTATCTCTGAGGCATGCATATATCAAGCCATCAACAACATCTCCTTTAATCTTAGAAGCTGGTCTCATTAGAATTTTGTCTCATGAGAAAAGATGTTAATTTAAGATTGCTACAGAGCATGCTATATAGAAGCATGGTGTTGGATGCTATCCTAAAGTTGAACTATAAAGTAAGCTCCTTGAGGGCAGAATTTATATCTGATTTTTATATTTTCAGTCTTGGCACAGAATCTAATGTATAATGGACACTTAAAATAACTTACTGAGTAAATGAGCTAAATGAATATATTACTCCAACATAACTGGCCAAGACTGCTCATTTATTCATTAACATTAGAATTTTGACATCTATATTTCAAGTAAATTTTTTTTTGCCATTTTCCCTTTAATATACATATATGTCTCTTCATTTAATTCCTAAGAATAGGATAGTCTCTTCTTATATAAATAAATTTTGGTGATCACATTCAGGAAATCAAACTCTCATATAGCACTATTACCTAACACACACTCTATATTTAGATTTTATCTTTTGTTTAAAAATTTTAGGATTGAGTGAATAGCAGGAAAATGGCAGAGTAAGAGACTCCTGAGCTCACATCCTCCCACAAACACACTTGAGGCAACTATATGCAACTCATTCTGCAAATGATTTGAAGAATAGCCTTCCACAGCTAGTTGTAGAGAGAAGGCCACATTGAGTAAGGTAGGAGGGGCAGAAATGTGATCAGGAACCAAACTGCCAGCCTAAGTATCCAAGAAATGGAGGGACAAGCTTGAGGAGTAAGGGCATCAGACCTCACACTGAGCACCCTCAATCTTGGTGACCCACACTGAGAAGGTGAGTCTTCATAATGTGTCACTTTAAACTCATCATGTAACTTGATAGCATTATGTACCCTGCCCTGGCATTCCCCTGTGGACCCACTCTATTCAAAGTGCCCATCCAACTAGGTATCCCTCAAAAGTAGCTCTACAGTGCCACACTTGGAAGGCAGCCCAAGATGAGACCAGTACCCCTCAAAAGTGACTCCTTCCCTAGGGAGGGAGGATAGTAAACCCTGCCCACCAATGTTCCCACAGCAGTAACAGTACCTCATTGTAGACAACTGGGATGAGTGCCAGTCCTAATCAGCATTGAGACTGAGGTAGCTACACCTAGGAACCTAAGCCAGCAGCATGGCTTAGAAACTGCTGACAAGCACATCCCCATTAGCTGCAACTGGGCCTCAAACCAGCCACCCAGGGTATAAGCTCTGCTACCAGTGCAACCACAGTGCTATGTCTCAGCCACAATAAAAGGGGGCATGCAACACAGAGAGGGATAGCCCTGGAGCACCTGTTTCTAGTAACCAAGGGGTACTGCCTTATAGGGGATCACATAAACCTTTCTACACAAAGCCACTTTCCAGACCAGAAAATGTAGCTATCCTACCTAGACATAAAAGTAACACAGACAGACAAAATGAGACTGAGAAATCTGATCCAAATGAAAGAACAAGACAAAAACCACAGAGAACTAAATGAAGCAGAGATAAGCAATTTGATAAAAAGTTCAAAGTAATGGTCATAAAGATACTAATCAAACTTGAGACAAGAATGGATGAACTCAGTGAGGACTCCAACAAAGAGACAGAAAATATAAAAGAGAACCAGTCATAGTTGAAGAATATAGTAACTGAAATGAAAAATTCATTAGAGGAAATCAAGAGCAGATTAGAGAATGCAGAAGAATGGATCAGAGATCTAGGAGACAGAGCAACAAAAGTAACCAAGCTGAACAGCAAAAAATAAAAATGAAAAATGAGGATGGGTTAAGGGATTTATGTTACATCATTAAGCATAACAACACTGGATTTATGTAGGTCTCAGAAGTAGAAGAGAGAACAAGGGGCAGAAAATTTGAAGAAACATTATTTGAAAACTTCCCATTCATGGAAAGAAAATAGATATCTAAATCCAGGAATCAAAGAAGGCCCCAAAGAAGATGAACCCAAGAAAATATACACCAAGACACATAATAATT